>NC_053039.3:243264621-244514621 GCF_002575655.3 Aegilops tauschii subsp. strangulata | reverse complement strand
AAAGTTAAAAGACGGCATGACAAAAGAATTCAAAAGCGGGAATTTAAAGTTGGTGAATATGTTCTATTGTACAATTCTCGTTTTAATTTTTTTGCAGGAAAACTTCTCTCTAAATGGGAAGGACCATATATCATCAAAGAAGTTTATCGCTCTGGAGCTATCAAGGTCAATAATGTCGAAGGTACCAATCCGAAGGTGGTCAATGGACAAAGAATTAAGCACTATATTTTAGGTATGCCCATTAATGTTGAAACTAACATTATCCAAACCATGACACCGGAGGAACACATAAAAGAAACCTTCTAGAACACTCCAGAACCCTAAAAAGGAAGAGGTACGTGATACGGTAAGTAAACGGTCTCCGAAAAATTTGCAAAAATATTTTATGTCAATTTTGGAATATTAGATAAAATAGAAAAATAAGAAACAACCGAGAAGGCAACCCAGGTGCCCACAAGGCACCAGGGCGCGCTTGCCCCACCAGGCGCGCCCTGGTGGGTAGTGGGCCCCTCGGGCATCTTACCAACTCCGTTTTCCTTCCATATACTTGTTTCCCAAGATAAAAATTCTTTATATATACCCCCGGACGATTTGACCACCGTATCGCGGAAATATCCTCTGTTCTTGTTTCGAGCTGCTTTTCTGACAGATCTGGATCGCCATGGTTGCACCAAGCTCTTCCAAGGACAAGTTATTCAAGAGGGTAATCAATCCCTACTTGTCGAAGGTGATGAAGCACCCTCAAGCCATTGAGATGCATGAGGGGGTGCTCCACGTCCGGGATGTTCAAGGCCCAAGAAGACTGGAAGTGTGGAGGCCAGGTTGGAGGCGGTGGACCAGGAGATTTTCAAGTGCCAAGGGATGGTGGAGCGTGGACTCAGTGCCAATCACCTCATGTCAGGGAATTCACCCGTGAACACAAGGTGGATGGACGGTCTATGAAGGACATTGTCTTCACCTTCAACGAGCAAATCAATTTTCTGCAAAGCCAAATCTATGATCTTCAAAATCAAGTTTTTGAGTATGAAGCAAGATTTAAAGGTATGAGTTTTGCTGCCAGTCATAGGACTCAGGAGACTCGTGCTTCCTCTTATGATGGTGAGTCGCTGCCATCAAAGCCGGAGGACAAGTTTGCCTCTACTTCATCTCCACCGCCATCATCTTCATCACCCAAGAAGGAGACTTGTGTACACAGGTATGGGCACTCCCCTTGGCTTGTGCCAAGCTAGGGGGAGATGCCCCGGTATCATATCACCATCACTTTTATTACCTTTACCTATCTTAGTTTGATCATTAGTTGTTTCGTGATTTCGTTGAATAAAGTTTAGTGTGATCTATTTTCGAGTGCTAGTTTTGTGATCTATCTATCTATGTAATCGAGTGAGAGTTATATAATAAAGTTTAGTTTGAGTTTTTGCTTCTTTGCTTTTATGTTCCAATCAAAATAAAGGAAAATAATGAAAAAGATCATATGGTAAGTAATGACATCACATAAGGAAATGTATAAGTGGTAAAATTTATTGGAAGTTGACAAACATAGCATTGGCCAGTGATGCAATTCATGAAATAATTAATAAGGGAAGAGAAGATTCACATGTAAATACACTATCTTGGACATCTTTTATGACTGTGAGCCCCCACTAAATTGAAGGAAATATGCCCTAGAGGCAATAATAAAGTTATTATTTATTTCCTCATATCATGATAAATGTTTATTATTCATGCTAGAATTGTGTTAACCGGAAACATAATACATGTGTGAATACATAGACAAACATAGTGTCAATAGTATGCCTCTACTTGACTAGCTCGTTGATCAAAGATGGTTGACTTTCCTAACCATAGACATGAGTTGTCATTTGATTAACGGGATCACATCATTAGCAGAATGATGTGATTGACTTGACCCATTTCGTTAGCTTAGCACTTGATCGTTTAGTTTAGTGCTATTGCTTTCTTCATGACTTATACATGTTCCTATGACTATGAGATTATGCGACTCCCGAATAATGGAGGAACACTTTGTGTGCTACCAAACGTCACAACGTAACTGGGTGATTATAAAGGTGCTCTACAGGTGTCTCCGATGGTGTTCATGGAGTTGGCATAGATCAAGAATAGGATTTGTCACTCCGATTGTCGGAGAGGTATCTCTGGGCCCTCTCGGTAATGCACATCACTATAAGCCTTGCAAGCAATGTGACTAATGACTTAGTTGCAGGATGATGCATTACGGAACGAGTAAAGAGACTTGCCGGTAACGAGATTGAGCTAGGTATTGAGATACCGACGACCGAATCTCGAGCAAGTAACATACCGATGAACAAAGGGAACAACGTATGTTGTTATGCGGTTTGAACGATAAAGATCTTCGTAGAATATGTAGGAACCAATATGAGCATCCAGGTTCCGCTATTGGTTATTGACCGGAGACGTGTCTCGGTCATGTCTACATAGTTCTCGAACCCGTAGGGTCCGCACGCTTAAAGTTCTGTGACGATCGGTATTATGAGTAGAACACAAGTGAGTTATATGCACGAGTAGAACACAAGTGAGTTGTGGGCGATACAAGTCATACTGCTTACCAGCATGTCATACTTTGGTTCGGCGGTATTGTTGGATGAAGCGGCCCGGACCGACATTACGCGTACGCTTACGCGAGACTGGTTCTACCGACGTGCTTTGCACACAGGTGGCTGCCGGGTGTCAGTTTCTCCAACTTTAGTTGAACCGAGTGTGACTACGCCCGGTCCTTGAGAAGGTTAAAACAGCACAAACTTGACGAACTATCGTTGTTGTTTTGATGAGTAGGTAAGAACGGTTCTTGCTCAGCCCGTAGCAGCCACGTAAAACTTGCAACAAAAAAGTAGAGGACGTATAACTTGTTTTTGCAGGGCATGTTGTGATGTGATATGGTCAAGACATGATGCTATATTTATTGTATGAGATGATCATGTTTTGTAACGGAGTTATCGGCAACTGGCAGGAGCCATATGGTTGTCGCTTTATTGTATGCAATGCAATCGCCCTGTAATTGCTTTACTTTATCACTAAGCGGTAGCGATAGTCGTAGAAGAAATAGTTGGTGAGACGACAACGATGCTATGATGGAGATCAAGGTGTCGCGCCGGTGACGATGGTGATCATGATGGTGCTTTGGAGATGGAGATCAAAGGCACAAGATGATGATGGCCATATCATATCACTTATATTGATTGCATGTGATGTTTATCCTTTATGCATCTTATTCTGCTTTGTTTGACGGTGTCTCTCACTAAATTTCAAGGTAAAAGTGTTCTCCCTGAGTATGCACCGTTGCCAAAGTTCGTCGTGCCGAGACACCACGTGATGATCGGGTGTGATAAGCTCAACGTTCATCTACAATGGGTGTAAGATAGTTTTGCACACGCAGAATACTCGGGTTAAACTTGACGAGCCTAGCATATGCAGATATGGCCTCGCAACATTGAGACCGAAAGGTCGAGCGTGAATCATATAGTAGATATGATCAACATAGTGATGTTCACCATTGAAAACTACTCCATCTCACGTGATGATCGGTTATGGTTTAGTTGATATGGATCACTTGATCACTTAGATGATTAGAGGGATGTCTATCTAAGTGGGAGTTCTTAAGTAACATGATTAATTGAACTTAAATTTATCATGAACTTAGTACCTGATAGTATTTTCCTTGTCTATGTTGTTGTAGATAGATCGCCCGTGCTGTTGTTCCGTTGAATTTTAATGCGTTCCTTGAGAAAGCAAAGTTGAGAGATGATGGTAGCAATTACACGTACTGGGTCCGTAACTTGAGGATTATCCTCAATGCTCCACAAAAGAATTACGTCCTGGAAGCACCGGTGGGTGCCAGGCCTGCTGCAGATGCAACTGACGACGTTAAGAACGTCTGGCAGAGCAAAGCTGATGACTACTTGATAGTTCAGTGTGCCATGCTTTACGGCTTAGAACCGGGACTTCAACGACGTTTTGAACGTCATGGAGCATATGAGATGTTCCAGGAGTTGAAGTTAATATTTCAAGCAAATGCCCGGATTGAGAGATATGAAGTCTCCAATAAGTTCTACAGCTGCAAGATGGAGGAGAATAGTTCTGTCAGTGAACATATACTCAAAATGTCTGGGTATAATAACCACTTGATTCAACTGGGAGTTAATCTTCCGGATGATAGTGTCATTGACAGAATTCTTCAATCACTGCCACCAAGCTACAAGAGCTTCATGATGAACTATAATATGCAAGGGATGGATAAGACAATTCCCGAGCTCTTCGCAATGCTAAAAGCTGCGGAGGTAGAAATCAAAAGGGAGCATCAAGTGTTGATGGTCAACAAGACCACCAGTTTCAAGAAAAAGGGTAAAGGGAAGAAGAAGGGGAACTTCAAGAAGAACGGCAAACAAGTTGCTACTCAAGAGAAGAAACCTAAGTCTGGACCTAAGCCTGAGACTGAGTGCTTCTACTGCAAACAGACTGGTCACTGGAAGCGGAACTGCCCCAAGTATTTGGCGGATAAGAAGGATGGCAAGGTGAACAAAGGTATATGTGATATACATGTTATTGATGTGTACCTTACTAGAGCTTGCAGTAGCACCTGGGTATTTGATACCGGTTCTGTTGCTAATATTTGCAACTCGAAACAGGGACTACGGATTAAGCGAAGACTGGCTAAGCACGAGGTGACGATGCGCGTGGGAAATGGTTCCAAAGTCGATGTGATCGTCGTCGGCACACTACCTCTACATATACCTTCGGGATTAGTTTTAGACCTAAATAATTGTTGGTGCCAGCGTTAAGCATGAACATTATATCTGGATCTTGTTTGATGCGAGACGGATATTCATTTAAATCTGAGAATAATGGTTGTTCTATTTATATGAGTAATATCTTTTATGGTCATGCACCCTTGAAGAGTGGTCTATTTGTGATGAATCTCGATAGTAGTGATACACATATTCATAATGTTGAAGCCAAAAGATGCAAAGTTGATAATGATAGTGCAACTTATTTGTGGCACTGCCGTTTGGGTCATATTGGTGTAAAGCGCATGAAGAAACTCCATACTGATGGACTTCTGGAATCACTTGATTACGAATCACTTGGTACTTGCGAACCATGCCTCATGGGCAAGATGACTAAAACGCCATTCTCTGGAATAATGGAGCGAGCAACAGATTTGTTGGAAATCATACATACCGATGTATGTGGTCCGATGAATATTGAGGCTCGCGGCGGGTATCGTTATTTTCTCACCGTCACAGATGATTTGAGCAGATATGGGTATATCTACTTAATGAAACATAAGTCTAAAACATTTGAAAAGTTCAAAGAATTTCAGAGTGAAGTGGAAAATCATTGTAACAAGAAAATAAAGTTTCTACGATCTGATCGTGGAGGAGAATATTTGAGTTACGAGTTTGGTCTACATTTGAAACAATGTGGAATAGTTTCACAACTCACGCCACCCAGAACACCACAGCGTAATGGTGTGTCCGAACGTCGTAATCATACTTTACTAGATATGGTGCGATCTATGATGTCTCTTACTGATTTACCGCTATCATTTTGGGGTTATGCTTTAGAGACGGTTGCATTCACGTTAAATAGGGCACCATCAAAATCCGTTGAGACGATGCCTTATGAACTGTGGTTTGGCAAGAAACCAAAGTTGTCATTTCTTAGAGTTTGGGGTTGCGATGCTTATGTGAAAAAGCTTCAACCTGATAAGCTCGAACCCAAATCGGAGAAATGTGTCTTCATAGGATACCCAAAGGAGACTGTTGGGTACACCTTCTATCATAGATCCGAAGGCAAGACATTCGTTGCTAAGAATGGATCCTTTCTAGAGAAGGAGTTTCTCTCGAAAGAAGTGAGTGGGAGGAAAGTAGAACTTGATGAGGTAACTGTACCTGCTCCCTTATTGGAAAGTAGTTCATCACAGAAACCGGTTTCTGTGACACCTACACCAAATAGTGAGGAAGTTAATGATGTTGATCATGAATCTTCAGATCAAGTTACTACTGAACCTCGTAGGTCAACCAGAGTAAGATCCGCACCAGAGTGGTACGGTAATCCTATTCTGGAGGTCATGTTACTTGACCAAGGCGAACCTACGAACTATGAAGAAGCTATGGTGAGCCCAGATTCCACAAAATGGCTTGAGGCCATGAAATCTGAGATGGAATCCATGTATGAGAACAAAGTATGGACTTTGGTTGATTGCCTGATGATCCGCAAGCCATAGAGAATAAATCGATCTTCAAGAAGAAGACTTACGCTGACGGTAATGTTACTGTCTACAAAGCTCGACTTGTTGCGAAAGGTTTTCGACAAGTTCAAGGAGTTGACTACGATGAGACTTTCTCACCCGTAGCGATGCTTAAGTCTGTCCGAATCATGTTAGCAATTGCCGCATTTTATGATTATGAAATTTGGCAAATGGATGTCAAAACTGCATTCCTGAATGGATTTCTGGAAGAAGAGTTGTATATGATGCAACCAGAAGGTTTTGTCGATCCAAAGGGAGCTAACAAAGTGTGCAAGCTCCGTCGATCCATTTATGGACTGGTGCAAGCCTCTCGGAGTTGGAATAAACGTTTTGATAGTGTGATCAAAGCATATGGTTTTATACAGACTTTTGGAGAAGCCTGTATTTACAAGAAAGTGAGTGGGAGCTCTGTAGCATTTCTAATATTATATGTGGATGACATATTGCTGATTGGAAATGATATAGAATTTCTGGATAGCATAAAAGGATACTTGAATAAGAGTTTTTCAATGAAAGACCTCGGTGAAGCTGCTTATATATTGGGCATCAAGATCTATAGAGATAGATCAAGACGCTTAATTGGACTTTCACAAAGCACATACCTTGATAAAGTTTTGAAGAAGTTCAAAATGGATCAAGCAAAGAAATGATTCTTGCCTATGTAGAGAGAGAGGGGCCGGCCAGGGCAGGCCGCGCGCCCCCTCCTCCTCTGGTCCGAATTGGACTAGGAAGGTGGGGGGGGGGCGCCCCATTTCCTTCTCCTTCTCCCCCTTCCTTTCCCCCTCCTAGTAGGAGTAGGAAAGAGGGGAGTCCTACTCCTACTAGAAGGAGGACTCCTCCTCCTGGCGCGCCCTACAGGGCCGGCCGGCCTCCCTCCTTGCTCCTTTATATACGGGGGCAGGGGGCACCCTAGAACACACAAGTTGATCATTGATCTCTCCCAGCCATGTGCGGTGCCCCCCTCCACCATAATCCACCTCGGTCATATCGTAGCGGTGCTTAGGCAAAGCCCTCCGTCGGTAGTTTCATCAACATCGTCACCACGCCGTCGTGCTGACGAAACTCTCCCTCGAGCTCTACTGGATCGTGAGTTCGCGGGACGTCACCGAGCTGAACGTGGAGGTGCCGTATGTTCGGTACTGAGGATCGGTCGATCGTGAAGACATGCGACTACATCAACCGCGTTGTCATAACGCTTCCGCTTAACGGTCTACGAGGGTACGTGGACGACACTCTCCCCTCTCGTTGCTATGCATCACCATGATCTTGCGCATGTGTAGATTTTTTTTTGAAATTACTACGTTCCCCAACATAAATATCTTATGCCAAATTGTTGATGTTGGACAAGGAAGACAACATAATGATTTATGTTTGTTCTCATTCACATTGAAGTTATATTGTCATAGATCCTTCAACATGTGGTGCTTGCTGAATATCTTTGCTAGCCAAAAATCCGCACTATGTAGAGATACTACTTGTGCATACAAAACCCTTAAACCCAAATTCATGTTTTGAGAGTCCACTATACCTACCTCTGGATTGAGTAAGAACCTTCAAGTAAGTTGTCACCGGTGCAAAAAGGCAATAAAAATTGCTCCTAAATGTGTTTGATCCTTTAGTGTAAAGGAAAATAAGCATTGTACGAACTTGTGATGGCAATGTAATAAAAGCGATCGACTACATAATAAAGGTTGCTATCATAAGGGGCAATATAACGTGACGTTCTTTTACATTAAGAGATTGTGCATACAAAACCAAAAAGCACATGACGACCTCTGCTTCCCTCTGCGAGGGCCTATCTTTTACTTTTATGCAAGAGTCAAAGTATTTTCCTCTATTCATTTTTATTTTCTCTTTGTCAAGTATCATGTGGTGGGGAAAGGTCTAGGCACATATACCCAATTGGATATGAGTGAGCATGAGTTATTATTGTTGACCTCACCCTTGAGGTGAATAAGTTGGGAGGTGAAACTATAAGCCCCTACCTTTCTATGTGTCCAGTTGAAACTTTTTGCTCATATATATGTTGTGAGTGTTAGCAATCATAGAAGATTAAATGATGACTGAGTATGTGGACTTGCCAAAAGGCTCCGATACGAGACCCTTCTTGAAAATATGATGAATTGTAGTTGCAAAGTTGACTGAGAACATAGTTTGTTGGTTTTCAATAATTTTTATGCTTTTTACTTGATGTGGTGATGAATTGTTACTTGTTCATGAGAAGTTATATGATAAAGTTTGTTGCTGATATAATAATAGGCATGATGCTACTATGTCCGTATTTTGTTTTTATCGACAACTCTCTCTCAAAACTTGTGGACATGATTTTCAATATCGGTTTTCGCTTGAGGACAAGCGAGGTCTAAGCTTGGGGGAGTTGATACATCCATTTTGCATCATGTTTTCCTACTGTTATTTATAGTGTTTTTATTCTTTATAGCACTTTGTGGAGTAATTCTAATGTCTTTTCTCTCATAATATGCAAGGTTTACACAAAGAACCGGCAGCTGGAATTCTGAACCTGAAAAAGCTATGTCAGAGATACCTATTCTGCACATCTCCAAATGAGCTAAGATTTTACGGAGAATTATTTTGGAATATATAATAAATATTGGAGAAAAGAACTACCACAGGGGGCCACCCAGGTGACCGCAAGGAACCAGGGCGCGCCAGCCCCTCTAGGCGCGCCCTGGTAGGTAGTGGGCCACCTGGCCCACCTCCGGTGCCCATCTTCTGGTATATAAGGTCTTTTGACCTAAAAAATAAGGAGAGGACTTTCGGGATAGAGCTCCGCCGTCTTGAGGTGGAACTTGGGCAGGAGCACTTTTGCCCTTAGGCGGAGCGACTCCGCCGGGGGAACTTCCCTCCCAGAGGGGGAAATCGAAGCCATTGTCATGACCAACAACCCTCTCATCTTTGGGAGGCAAATCTTCATAAACATCTTCAACAACACTATCTCATCTCAAAACCCTAGTTCATCTCTTGTGTTCAATCTTTGTACCGGAACAGATTGGTACCTGTGGGTGACTAGTAGTGTTGATCGCATCTTGTAGTTGATGCTAGATGGTTTATTTGGTGGAAGATTATGTGTTCAGATCCATTATGCTATTTAATATTCCTCTAATCTTGAGCATGAATAATATTTTTGAGTAGTTTCCCTTATTCTTGAGGCCACTGGAGAGGTCATGTTGCAAGTAATCATGTGAATTTGATATTTGTTCGATATTTTGATGATATGTATGTTCTGATTCCCTTAGTGGTGTTATGTGAACATCGACTACATGACACTTCACCATCTTTGGGCCTAAGGGAATGCATTGTGGAGTAGTTATTAGATGATGGGTTGCTAGAGTGACAGAAGCTTAAACCCTAATTTATGCACTATTCCGTAAAGGGATGATTTGGATCCATATGTTTAATGCTATGGTTAGATTGTTATCTTAATTCTTCTTTCGTAGTTGTGGATGCTTGCGAGGGGGTTGATCATAAGTGGGAGGCTTGTTCAAGTAAGAACAACAGCCAAGCACCGGTCCACCCACATACCAAATTATCAAAGTAGCGAATGCAAATCAAAGCAACATGATGAAAGTGACTAGATGAAATTCCTGTGTGCCCTCAAGAACGCTTTGCTTGTTATAAGAGACCATTCCAGCTTGTCCTTTGCTACAAAAAGGATTGGGCTACCTTGCTTCACTTATTGTTTCTTGTTACTTGTTACAAATTATCTTGCTATCAAACTACATGTTACCGACAATTTCAGTGCTTGCAGAAATTACCTTGCTGAAAACCACTTGTCATTTCCTTTTTCTCCTCGTTGGATTCGACACTCTTACTTATCGAAAGGACTACGATTGATCCCCTATACTTGTGGGTCATCAACGGGCATGTGGTCGATGACTTTGGTGAACACAACTTTCTGTACCCACTTTTTACTTTCTGTTATTTAGAATTAATAAACTAGAAATGACATGATTATACTGTTTTCTGAATTACCCGTGCAATAAAAAATGACCAGAAAATAAAAGTTCTCAGAATGCCCTGAAAAATTAATATGTTTTTTTTCTGTAATATATAAAAAATAGTGGCACTGAACACACCCCAGGGGAATGCACCTGTGAGCCACAAGCTCACAGGGCGCGCTTACCCCCTAGGTGCGCCATGCAAGCTTGTGGGGTCCACATAGGCCCCCTCACTTATTGCTGGCACCCATGCTCATCTTCTTCCTCCGGAAAAAACCAAACTTGCTCCATAACCCGTGTTCTTGCTCTTCTTGCTGCAAATTTCCATCTCCTTGCTCGTTGCTACTTCTTGAGCTTGCGTTGGTTTTTTCCTTGAAGAGGAAAGGGTGATGCAGCAAAGTAGAGAGAAGTATTTCCCTTAGTTAAGAACCAAGGTATCAATCCAGTAGGAGAAACACACAAGTTGATGGTGTCGTGGACTTAACACGGCAGATGCCCTAGCGTAAGGAATTATGTGTGGAGCCATCGCAACTAGGTTAGCTTGAAGGGGTTAATCGGGACAAAGGACACAGAGAGTTTATACTGGTTCGGCCCCTTGCAATGAGGTTAAGGCTTACTCCAGTTTGGGGTTGTATTGCATGGGTTCAATTACTAGGGAGCGAATACGCTTGACCTAGTTTTCGATCTCTTGTTTCTTGTCTCAACTCGCCGCCGGGTCACCCCTTTATATACACAGGTTGATGCCCGGCGGCTTACAGAGTCCCGGCCGGCTCATACACAACATGTCCGGCTCGGTGACTAACTAAGCTTGCCTTACAATACAAGTTACACATATGGCGGTTTATCCTCTTGGGCCTCAAGTCGCCTCTGGGTCTTGGGCCTTCAATAGGCTTGCTTTATAACCCGCCATCTTCATCCTTAAGTCGCTAGTGGCATGACCCGGCCCCTCCTAGGCAGGTCATACCCAGTAGTTATATCCCCAACATTAGGCCCCAGGTTGATTTGAACTTGTTCACATCAATCTTCAGTGCTTGACTTAGCAGAATCTTGCATCGTCAATTTTCATGAACTTGCTATAACCCGCCATGACGCGAGCTCATAGAATCTTGTTAACCCGCCATGACATCATCTTGCATTAACTTCGCATGAAGCCCAGAACATCTCAACAAATCTTTGTCTTTAATGGAGTTTCCAAAATTCGAGGCGCCCGTGCAGCCACATAACCATTTTTTGGCCTCCTCGATTCCCGTGCATGCCTTTTATCCGTCACCTTATAAATAGGGACAGGGGTCCTTTTCATTTCCCCCCTGCCTCCTCGTCTTCGTCTTCTTCCTCGCAACGCCCACGCGTGCCCAAGCTCCGCTGCCGTCGACCTCATCAACTGCCTCAACTCCGGCGGCTGCATCGACCTGAACGAACCAGAGCACCGCAGCACACCTCCGCTGTCCAGCAGCCCCAGCAGGTACTCCTCCTTTCTCATAGCAGATCTCCATTAGGGTTTGCCCCAGTTCATCGGAGTTCATCTCCGTTCTTCTTTGTTCTTCCCTAGATCATGTAGTTGAATCTGAACCTGACGCTGAAGATGCACGTTGATAGTTTTAGCATCCTTTTTCCAATCGTAGTAGACCTTTTTTCCGCATAAGGTCCATCCGAACATATGAGTTCTTCCACTGCCTTCGCTTTAGGTCTTCAATTTATTTTATTTCCAAACTGTCGTAGATCCAAAATTATAGCACCGATCTGCAGAATCTGTTTGTCATCACTTAGCAAATCCTCACTCATAGATTTGAAATATGGCAACTGTTCGGGCGGCTTAACTGATAAACCATAATCCACCATGTACCATTAGTCCCCTTTTAAGCCGCCAATTCATGTATCTACATAACTCAGTATTATCTTTCGGCTTAACACGTTGGCTCTTATATCACTTACTTTTGAATCAATGGCCGGCTTAACAGCATAATTTTAAATCGGCAATATTTCCTTCTTAGATCTTCAAAAATGACCAAGACTATCACCTCTTGCAACTGGGTCGCTTCCCGGGTTACCAAACAAACGTTGAACGAACATGTTCAAGTAGGCGTTTTAGCCGCAAAAAGCGTCATTCATTGGAGAGCCCCAGGAACAGAAACCGTCCCTGAACCCAGGGAGGGCAAAGTGGTCGTCTTCACTGACCATATGCTCCGGGGG
Source organism: Aegilops tauschii subsp. strangulata (assembly GCF_002575655.3). Taxonomy (NCBI): domain Eukaryota; kingdom Viridiplantae; phylum Streptophyta; class Magnoliopsida; order Poales; family Poaceae; genus Aegilops; species Aegilops tauschii. The sequence continues at coordinate 244,502,186 of NC_053039.3, read as the reverse complement.
TTCACTCCGCCCGGCTCAAAAATTTTCCATGAAATATTGCATTTTTTCCAACTCCATCCTCAAGACATCGGACCCAATTCCGTCACAAACATTTGCAATTTTCAAGTACTTTGTGAAGTATACCTTCAACGGGAGCCCACTGTAGAACTATTGAGAGAGTTCTATTATTTAAACCGCCAAACTGAATTTACGGATGGGCCGAGTCTAGAATTAGACGGCATTTCAATCCAGAGGCGGAAAGACGCCACCTTCCCAACGGATCGATGGAAGAAGGTGGTGACGCGCCTTGTAGTGTGCGCATGTGGTGCCCACTGTGAGTGTGCTGGACCGGTGTGTGACCCAGTCCGGGATGTGCCTAGGCTGGGGCATGGCCATCTGGCTTTAGATGTTAGACTTTGGTGCGATGTTTGTTTGGTATTAGTCTCGGACATTTGGCACCCCTTTATCAAAGGGATAGTAGTACCAACAGGTGTTGCTAAGATGATGGCTTCAGACATACTAATGTATTACGTTGTAAGGTATTTGTGAATAATTATTAAAATGGGCATGGTGCAGAGGCCGGGTACACCCTCCTTTTCTTAAAAAAAAATGAACACGCCGTGTACATCGTTTAGTACTTACGTGTAAGCTGGTGACGTGGAGGGAGGTGGATAGATGGATAATGACAACCGAGAGAGACGGGCTATCTCCTGACTATTCAAAGTCATCTAGTCAGCGCATGTGGGCGCCCTAGTCCACCAAACTTGAATTTTCCTTTTTGCGACGAAGTCCACCAAACTGATACCGCCTCAGCATTTAGTCTAACTGTATTTCACTAGATATCTCTAGTGGCGAAAGAAAGGCTCTTCTAAGGCATTGACTGAAATGCACTCTCAGAAAAATTGCGATGGCACTCTTGAGAGTTAATTGCCAAACAACACCACAATTGCACATGTTTTCTTAGAAAATAATCATTTCACTGACAATTTACAAAAAGTTTGATTTTCGGTAAGTTTTTTGTCGTAAGCAATAAAGCTCGATCCAGCGTGTCTTGACGCTCCCAATCAAAACCCACTCTGTTGAGTCAACCGTTAGTATGAAAAAAGGGGGCCACCCATCAGCATCTATATTCCTATTTTCCATGTCTCGTGCATTTCATCGAGCACATTGCCCACGCACCGCCGACCGCCACCGCGGGAGACAGACGACCCGACCCGACCACACGGCCGCTGTCCGCGCCACTTCGTGCCTTGACTCTTTCAACCGCCGACATCCTGATGCGCGTACCTCTATGAGTTGTCGAGCTCCCGACGGTGTACAAGGTTGAGCTTCGCTCACCCGCGCTTCAGCACACTCACGCAAGATCGACTCCCTTGCGCATACGCCCCAGCCCGCTCCGACAAGGTCGACTCGCCCTCATCCCTACCCGCTACGACAAGATGCTCAATTACACAACTCTAGTGGGGTGCAAGAACATCTGAGATGCCTGCATGGTCCCTTCCCTAGGATGGAGCTCGTCCGAGATCCCCGACCTGGCTGGAGGGAGAGCTTCTGGCGCCGGAATGTCGAGCGCCAGATCCTGATGGTGATTGACTTGGTCTCTTGCTCGTGGTGGTGGCCAGTGGGTGCCCTGGATCCGGGCGGGATTCTGCGCCCTTGGTGCTTGTCGAAGGAGGATAAACCATCGGGAAGGGGACAACACCATGGGAAAAGGTGGGTGGGTCGGGGTTGGCTCGATGGCACTAGTAGAAAAACGACTTTTAGTACCGGTTCGTAAGGACCTTTAGTACCGGTTCTGGAACCGGTACTAAAGAGTGGGGACTAAAGGCCCCCTCCTTTAGTCCCGGTTTAACACGAACGGGGACCAAAGGCCCACCACGTGGCACGAGGCGCGCCGTGGTCTGGAGGACCTTTAGTCCCGGTTGGTAAGGATTTTTTTATTTTTATTTTTGAAATAAAGCAAAAACGGCCAGCCTACTGGGCCGGCACGGCCTGCATACGACTAGAAACCCAATCTCTAGTTGGGCCAGGATGCAGGCCCGTACGGCCCAGTAGGCCCCACAGGGCAGAAGACTTGCAATAGGCCCACAAAGGCCTGCTTAGAGAGGAGCTCGACACGGTAGCCGCGGCGGGGCTTATAAACCGGTGCAAGCTCCTCTCAACTAGCGGGGTGGGACTAAACATTGTGCACTGCTGGTGGCAGCGCACCACCTTTAGTACCGGTTGGTGGCTCCAACCGGTACTAAAGGTGGTGGCCTTTAGTACGGGTTGGTGGCTCCAACCGGTACTAAAGACCCCCCTTTAGTACCGGTTGGAGCCATCAACCCGTACTAAAGGCCACCACCTCTTTAGTACCGGTTCGTGGCACGAGCCGGTACTAAAGGTTCGCCATGAACCGGTACTAATGAGCACCGCCCGCCTGGGCGTTGGAACCGGCATTAATGGTCACATTAATGCCGTTTCAATACCAAACCGAGACTAATGAGTTTCACATTAGACCCTTTTTCTACTAGTGTGGGCAGATAGACGTGGGGGAGAGAGAGGAGGGAGAGACTGACAGGTGGACCCTTCACCCAAAGAAGATATTGTGGCTTGTTCCACTACTGATGCCGAGTATATGGTCACAATCCTATGTTAGATAATAACGAGAATAAACGAGACAGAGAGACACGGATTTGGATTTTTATGTGGAAACCCTTGCGGGAGAAAATCACGGACGCACGAAGGCGCAATCATTACGAGGAGGAGTATTACAAGCACGAGACGACAAACCGCAATACATGAGAGTCCTTGGAGGACAAGTAAACGAGTTGTACTCGTACGCGTCGGTACCAACGGAAAGGCCCACATCGTATGTACTACGTCTAGTCCAATACGGTAGAATTTGGATCACAATTTAACATCCTCGATTTCACCGCATAGGACACATCGGACATTGTTTGGACCACGTCTCTTCTTGATTTTGGACGGAAGTCTCGCTTTCCAACATCCACGACCTTTGATTTAGCAGCGCCTTGATGCAACGCTCGTAGAGCGAGTTGGTAAATAATAACCCAAACCGCTCCAACTTCCAACCGAACGTGTGCAGGGCCGAGCTAAGAGAGCAAGAGGACATCAAGGTGGCTAACCGATGCCATTGCTCCCTCCAGGTCTTCCTTGAAGAACAATGAGATAATGGTCTCCAATGACGTTGCACCACACATCCTCTACTATGATGTTGCGATCGGTTGCAATGGCATAATACCATGAACAGTGATAGATAAAGGGGTGTCGCCAATCCAAAGGTCTAGCCAAAATAAGTATTCTTGCCATTCCCGACTTCATGAGGGCACCAATAAGAAGCAAGTCTTCTCAATGGCGCACCAAAATTGGAATCCTCTAGGGTTGGTTGCCATGTCAAGAGGGGTCGCTCACAAATGTTACTTTCGGATGATATCCAACCATAGACCCCTGGTTGGTTAGGATTATAGTTTTAAAAACAGGACCGAACCGCCGGTCCGACCACAAAAAACAGAACTAGCAACTCTAGTGGCTTCTTAAGCACACGGGACCATCCCGCAAGCGGACTAGTGGAAATCAGAAAAACCTGTGATTTTCTTCCGAGTAGGAGATAAATTAGAGCAATTGAACCGGTTAATGTACATAATGTTTACTTTTAAAATGGTTAATGTACATAAGATGGAAACAACAATTGTGTTATCTAGGTTTCGAGCCATAGGTGCTTGATTATAGACCGAAGCCTCAAACATGGCCCAAACAACTGATCCCAGACTAGTTGTTGTACATATCCATGTAAATATGTATATTTGACCTTCTTTATCGACATAATTTGCATTTATTTACATATTGAAACGACAACCGAACCGGTTGAACCAGTTGTTCAATTGATGAAAACCGAATCAACCAAGCTCACCGATTTTGTCATTTGTACGGTTTTCTTAACTATGGTTGGTATCCTCCAAGCCCATTTAGCCATAAGGAACCCATTCATGAGCTTGGTGCTGATGGACCCTAAATCGCCGACTTCCTTGTGCGAATAGATAGTGCTCCAAGTGACCATGTGGTATTTTTGTTTCCCCATTTCTTTCTGTAAGAAGAATCTAGAACAAACCTTGTCAAATTTCTCATGGACCTGATACTGGTGAAGGAAGAAACCCACTACATATATACGAAGGTTGGACAGGCACGCATTGATGAGTATGGATTTGCCACATGTGGACTGGTGTTTACCCTTTGTTTGCAAAAAGACTCGAATCTGTTATAGAGGATTACATAGAGGTTCTTGCACCACCAGACGACCGCCGCCGTCGCCAAACCGAGCCAGCGACGCGCTGCTGCAACTGCGCCTATACCGAAGCCAGGGTTGACCTTGTAGATGACCGTCGAAAAGTCTTCATGTATGTGCACCTAAGGATCAGCGTCCTAGAGCCGCATTTGTCGCCATTGAACTCTTTAATAGACTTGAAGTGCATGATACCAAATCTCACCGCCGGGCACATACGGCGAGAAACTCTAACCTTGCTGCCATAAGGAGACAACATGGATCTAAGCTGAAGCTTTGTCAACTCCGTTTCGATGGATGAACTCGAGGAGGATTAGAGCTCTGAACATTGACTCGAAGATGAAGCGTCATCAACTCGAACGACGCCCTCGCGAGAGAAAAAACTAACCTAAACTATTAGTCGGACTGAGGCACCAGGACCCCCCTCCCTGCTGCCGGCCACCTGAACGGCAGGCAGAGGGGAGGTGGATCCACGGACTCGCCGGTGAAGGTGGGAGGGGATGAATACCCTAGACGCCGAAGTCATGAGAGGAAAAGAGAACCTAATATGAGGATAGAAATTTCCTTCAAGAGACAACCTCTTGGACAGGTGTTTACCGACCTAAGGGTCCACCCTATTAGCCACTATATGTGAGAAACCCAAATTCATGACCATGGGGTGCTTGTACTAGGGGAAGCACAAGATAATTGATGGGAGATATCCGGATTTACAATTCATTATGTGGGCAACCCTAAGTTTATCTTCTAGGTCACCCGCTATGACCATAGTCTCGCTTTTGTCAAAGTTCATCCTCAACCGACATCGATTCGGAACACATCAGTAGACACTTAATATTAATAATGTTGACTGGGTCGTTCTTGACAAGGATAAGAATGTCGTCATCGTATTGTAGAGTAGTGATGCCACCATCTATAATACTCGAGACCAACCCATGGATGCGACTAGCAGCCTTCTTTTATGTGATCAACATATTGTTTTAGTTAGTTATATAATTGTTATTAACACTAGACTAAAGTAATATTTTGATATTATCTTAGCTATCAAGACATGCTTGTTGTTTATCAATAGTCATGGGCGCGAGGCTAATAGAACTTGCTATTTATACAGATTTGCTAGTTCACACACAACCGAAAAAAATGTAGTGCCAATTGATCATGGTGGTATAAAGGAGCATCACGTCGCGAGAGGCCGAGTCGGGGTGACGCCGCTGGCCGCAACATCTTCGACAAGGCCTCATCAGGACCGCGCCAAAATCGGGGATGACGTGGTTGTCTGCAACAATGTCGGTGGAGGAGCGGCAATAGATTGACTGGTCTGAACAGGGAATGCGTGGTAGCCGACAACAAATTTGGCATGTGGAGGTTTAGAGGCTAGTTGGGGAGCGGCGACAACACGCTAGAGGCTCTGGCTTGAGCGCTGCCGATTGGGTGTTGCAGGGGTTGGCAGTTCGGCCGACAATGAGTGGGAAATGCTTGGTAGCCGACAACAAATTTGTATGTGGAGGTTTAGAGGGCTAGTTGGGGGCGGCGGCAACACGCCAGAGGCTCTGGCTCGAGCCCTGCCGATTGGGCGTTGCAGGGGTTGGTAGTTCGGCCGACAATGAGCGGGGTATGCATGATAGCCGGCAACAAATTTGGTATGTGGAGGTTTAGAGGGCTAGTTGGGGGCGGCGACAACACGCCATAGGCTCCGACTCGAGCGCTACCGACTGGGCGTTGCAGGGGTTGTAGTTTGGTCGACAATGAGCTGGGAATGCGTGGTAGCCAACAACAAATTTGGTATGTGGGTTTAGAGGGCTAGTTGGGGGGCGGCGGCAACACGCCAAAGGCTCCGGCTCGAGCGCTACCGATTGGGCGTTGCAGGGGTTAGCAGTTCGGCTGACAATGAGTGGGAAATGTGTGGCAGCTGACGTCAAATTTGGTATGTCGAGGTTTAGAGAGCTGGTTGGGGGACGGCGACAACACGCTAGAGGCTCCGGCTCGAGACGCTGCAGATTGGGCGTTGCAGGGGTTGGTAGTTCGGCTGACAATGAGCGAGGAATATGTGGTAGCCGACAACAAATTTGGTATGTGAAGGTTTAGAGGGCTAGTTGGGGTGGGGTGGGGGGTGGCGGTAGGACTTCCGTCCAAAGGAGGAAGAAATCATTCGTTGGAGGAGAAAGAAACCAGGAGAAGGAAGAGGGTTTCGGGGCAATTCGGCTGAATCAAAACTCCTTTTTAGTTAACTGGTGACCCCGTTTTTATTTAAAATAGTTGCAACATGCATTTTTCTTTTAAACACATTACAGACGCAAGCACTAATATATATGCGCATACACTCACCCGGAATATACCACTGTCCACATAACCATCCAACCATAGGTTGGTTCATATGTCTTTTCTCTTCTTGATTTTTTTTATTGATGAAAAAACATCGCTGTGCAACGTGTTTGTTAAACATGGACACAACATGGCTCTAAATCTAAGTCCTCTCACTTCACCTAAATCACGCCCTCCTCCCCAGATCCCAGAGAAGCGAAGGCGACCCACTCCTCAATCTCCACAGCCGGTTAGCAATCGTCTCCCACGCCGGCCGGCCGGCGGCACCCTCCGTCCTCCTGATTTCAGTTAAACCGCTGACCTGACCTCCTCTTCCCGTCAGCAGGCGTGCGCAAGTGCAACCCACACCAAACATATAAAACGTGCTCAAAGGGAGAGCCTCCGCCCAAAATACGCGGCCTTTTCCTTCCTCCTTCCTCCTCCAGCTCGGTCGGTCGACTCCTCCCTCCGAGTCTCCACCTCCGACCTCCTCCGCTCCTCTCCAAGCAGCTCCCCCAGCTCCGGCCCGCGCGCCGAGGATGTGCGGGATCTTCGCCTACCTCAACTACAATGTCTCGCGGGAGCGCCGCTACGTCCTCGAGGTGCTCCTCAACGGCCTCCGCCGGCTCGAGTACCGCGGCTACGACTCCTCCGGGATAGCGGTCGACGCGGACCTCCCGGCGCCGCCTGCGCCCGGCTCCGCGCCGCCTCCCTACGCCGGGGCGCCCCCGCTCGTGTACCGGCAGGAGGGCAAGATCGAGAACCTCGTGCGATCCGTCTACGCCGGTGAGCGCCTGCTTTTCCGCCTCTGGTTGTGCTCCAGCCCGGTCCGCCTTCTAGGCGCTCCTCTCGGTCAAAGGAGGCATGGTTTTTACGTTTAGGCGGCTAAAGCTTCCGCAATTTGGATTCTGCTCTACTCAGTTTTGGATTTGATGATGATCTTCGGGAGGGGAATTCTGCGGTCAGCGCCTTTCGCATTTTGACTCGGGATCTCATAGGCCTCAACATTCTGGATCTTTCCAGATTATACACAATTCACCCCGTTAGGATCAAGTCATTTTTTTTAGATTTATTATGCCATCTGACAGTTATTGATGCAATTTGGCGCATGCTTTGGGCCAATTTTACTGCATGCAAGTCCCACTTCCAAATTCTGCCACTTATCCTGATGCACGGCAGGTTGGCTGCCCAAATTTCAAGCACATAATCTAACGACTTGCTCAACTTATGTTTTGCTCTTCAGAGGTTGATGAGAAGGATGTGAACTTGGATGCCGCATTCAATGTGCATGCTGGAATTGCTCACACCAGGTGGGCCACCCACGGCGTACCAGCCCCGAGGAACAGCCACCCGCAATCTTCCGGCGCCGGTGATGAGTTCTTGGTCGTGCACAATGGCATCATCACAAACTATGAGGTTTGCTTACTCTTTTCTTATGATCTTGTTTACAGGCTTTTTCCCCAGCAGTATACAGATTTTTTTTTGTATAAGTATACCATTTGATTTTGATCCTAGTTATCCTTACAGTTGTAGATGCACATGCATTGTGCATTATTGCCACTAGGATGACCTTGTGCTAGTGGACTATAAGAATTTATTTATTTTTGGGCGGGAAGGACTATAATAAGTTTAATCTCCCGGTCCGCCACATGGGTTGTCTATCTCATATACTACTGCTAAACAGCAAAAGGATTTCAAAAAGAAAGAAGAAACTAAACCGAGTTCAGTCGATTATTTAGTAACTGGAATTTTAAATGGTTCAGTTTAAATGGTTCTTTAAATGTTTAAACCATATTGCAATACGTAATATCATAATTCACAAGATGATAATTTGCTTATCACACATTTGTGGCTCGCAAGTATCTGAAACTTGTATGCATGATTATGATTAACCTTGTGAGGTATCAAATTATATTGCATGGATAACATGATGGAATGAGAAATTTTTGTGTTCTATTCTAACTTGGTCTTTGTGATGTACCTATACAGGTTCTGAAAGAGACACTTACTCGGCATGGTTTCACCTTTGAGTCTGATACCGACACAGAAGTCATCCCTAAGCTAGCAAAGTTTGTTTTTGATAAGGCTCATGATGGAGAAGGTATATATGTTCTTTATGATGTGATATTGTCGCTATAGCAAAAACTCACATGATATACTGTGCTCTGTAGTTTCTCATAAGTTTGTTTGGAGCATACTAGTACTTACTTCCTCCGTTCCTAAATATAAGTCTTTTTAGAATTACAATATGAACTACATACGGAGCAAAATGAATGAATCTACACTCTAAAATATGTCTATATACATCCGTATGTAGTCCATATTGAAATCTGTTAAAAGACTTATATTTAGGAATGGAGGGGGTATTTATTTATTGAAATGCATGCACAGAACAAATTTGCCAAAAAGCTCACCTGTTGGAGATAGGTGGACAACATATTTCAGCACTCACCCTGGCATCTTGGCTCCTCTAGATTTTAGTCATCAGAATGATGCAGCGCAATTACTTTTACCATATTGAACTCAAGGCGTCTTGGCTTTATACCATATTGCAAACAAAAATAGTTACTGATTGAACATGCTGGTGTTAGTTTTATTTAAGGTGACTTCTTTGTTCTTACAATTTATTATTTTCACAGGTGATGTGACATTTAGCCAAGTTGTTAACGAAGTCATGAGGCAGCTTGAAGGCGCCTACGCCCTTATTTTTAAAAGTCCACACTACCCCAACGAGCTGATTGCATGCAAACGAGGCAGCACACTGATACTTGGTGTCAACGTAAGCAAAAGAGTCCTTGTATCTTTTCTTGCTATTTGGTTGGTGCACCTCAAGAAGTTTTTCTTCTAATTTTGTCCGTGCAAGTTTTTATGGTATGCTCAGATTTTTTTTCTTGCTCTTCAAGTTATACGAAATTATTCTTCTAATTTGGTATGCCTTTTGACATGCGCGGTATTGCTGACCCTAACATGTTAATACATGCCTTGTCATCTCTGCATGCTTGTGGCCGCTTGCTTCCAAAAATATGAAATGCGGAAAAACCGCAAAGCGACAACACAAACCTTTACCCCTAACAAAACATAAAGCTTTGAAGCAGGATGTTAGTTCTACTTCTGCATATATATGATTGGTATATGCCTTTTTGTCGTATGTGTTTTATCGCGAAGGGGACTACTCACAAGTTACACATCAACTACTCGATGTAGTAAATTACTCCCTCCGTCCCATAATATAAGAGCGTTTTTGACACTTCACTAGTGTCAAAGACGCTCTTGTATTATGGGACGGAAGGAGTACATGGCTAGCTGACACGTGTTTCATTCCACTTAACCCCTGCACAGTATACTGGTTGCAGATTAGTTTTAATGCTTTTTGGAGAAGTCTGTCTGTTTAATAATGAGGATAGTTTGGTAATAATTTTCGACGCAGCCTCTCTGCATTGCACTGTGCAGGGATAAGGCTTGCCTCGTATAATCCTTCCCCAGACCCCACCTGGTGTGGGAGCTTCTAGCACTGGGTCTGTCCTTTATAGTTTGGTAATAATTTCCTTTTTCTGTCAATCATTATTGTGTTGCTATGCTTTCCATTTTCTGGTCAATGTGACCATATAGATCTTCTAATTCCGCTTCTGTTGAGTTGAACTTTTATGTTTTACAAATTTTGACTCTCTTGTCTCTTGTGTTTTCAGGAATTGAGTGGTCAAAAGAGCGGGAAATCATTCAATGATGTCAAAGCCCTGACAGCAAACGGAAAGCCAAAAGAGCTATTCTTCTCCAGTGATTTATGTGCTATAGTGGAGCATACGAAGAACTATTTAGCTATTGAAGATAATGAAATCGTTCATATCAAGGTACAGCTCAAGTGTTCTCTTGTTAGTATCCATCCCTACCCATAATTGTTCTTTTCCCTCCTTTTTGTTACAAATGCTGTTTTCCTGATCGGCGTGGTTTTGGGAATATACTTTTGGAAAATATGCACTATTCTTGCTTGCCTGCTAGCATGCTCTAAGAAGAATGATTCACTACCTTAATCTTTGTCATTGTTGACCCTCCTTTTTCGGTGATTCCAAACTAAAAGCTGAAGGCGTACTATCAGCCGCATTTTGCTTCTTTCATGAAGCTTGCACTTTATACTTTATACCTGCTCATGTTCTAACAATTTACATATTGCAGGATGGCAGTGTGTCTATCCTTAAGTTTGACCATGACAAAGAGAAGCCAGCATCTGTGCAACGAGCATTATCTGTTCTTGAGATGGAAGTTGAGCAAATAAAGAAAGGAAACTATGACCACTTCATGCAAAAAGAAATCCATGAACAACCACATTCACTGACGACAACGATGAGGGGTAGACTAAAGGATGGTGCAGTTCTTTTGGGGGGACTGAAGGAACACCTCAAAACAATTAGACGCAGTAGAAGAGTAGTCTTTATTGGCTGTGGTACTAGTTACAATGCTGCGTTAGCTGCGAGAACTTTTGTGGAAGAACTAACAGGTGAGTCAGTTCAGTTTGTCTGCTGCATTGTCCTTATGTGGAAGCTTTAGAAATGAAAACACTAATGCAATGCTTATTTAGGTAGTGATCTTTTAACATGTCTTTCTATCCCTTGCATTACTTTTGCATTAGGTATTCCTGTGACAATGGAGGTTGCAAGTGACTTGCTGGACAGACAAGGTCCCATCTACAGAGAGGACACTGCTGTTTTTGTTAGCCAGTCAGGGGAGACAGCAGATACCCTTCTTGCTCTTGATTATGCACTGGAAAATGGAGCACTTTGTGTTGGCATAACAAATACTGTTGGAAGCACACTCTCAAGAAGAACACATTGTGGAATTCATATCAACGCTGGTTGTGAAATTGGTGTTGCTAGCACTAAGGTAAGCTTTTGTGCATTCTCCTCTTGCAGTAGTTTTCAGTTTTTTGGCATCTTGTTCCCTAACAGTCTTTGAAAATTGTGCAGGCATACACAAGTCAAATTGTAGTCATGGCAATGATGGCCTTGGCTATTGGATCTGACCAAATATCCACTCAAGCTAGAAGGGAAGCTATCATCAGTGGTCTTTTCAGTCTTCCAAGTATGTTTTTACTTGAATCAACCATGTACCATGCACTCTGTAGAAGTGCTATATTCCATTGACGTTTTCAAACATATGCAACATCACCATGCAGGCAATGCGAGTCAAGTTCTGAAACTTGACTCTGAAATGAAGGAACTTGCCTCTTCATTGATCGACTCGGAATCGCTCCTCGTGTTTGGAAGAGGTTATAACTATGCCACTGCCTTAGAGGGTGCTCTCAAAGTTAAGGAGGTTGCGCTGATGCATAGTGAAGGCATGTTTGCTGGTGAGATGAAGCACGGGCCACTAGCCCTAGTGGATGAAAACCTTCCCATCATCGTCATTGCAACACGCGACGCATGCTTCAGGTAATCGCTTTGAGCAGAGCTTCTCGATCAGTTTTTGTTTCAGACGGAAAATACCTAATACTGTTATTCTCCTTTTGCAGCAAGCAACAGTCCGTGATCCAGCAGCTCCTTTCTCGCAAGGGGCGTCTGATCATAATGTGCTCAAAGGGAGATGCCTCTGCTGTCAATCCTGGCGGATCTTGTAGAGTGATTGAAGTTCCAAAGGTCGCGGACTGTCTCCAGCCAGTGATTAACATAATACCGTTACAGGTTAGCCCCAGCTTTCTTCTTTCTCTCTGTCAAATTTCGAATTCAATTTTCTTGCTAAGTTTGCCCACTGAAGAATGTTTTGTTATCTCTGCTTCAGTTGCTCGCATACCATCTCACCGTTCTTCGTGGATTCGACGTTGACCAACCAAGGAATCTGGCGAAGAGCGTGACCACCCAGTAAGTAGAGGAAAAACATGCAGAGTCATAGCTCAGAAGTATTCAGGTATTTCTTCTAGAAAAGAAGAAAGAGTGCTGTAGCCGTGAATATCGTGATAGTGTATATTTGAGGAGGTTAGCATCATCGGCAGTCTGTTGATCAGCTCGTTGTGAAAATGTATGAATGTTATTTGCGAAAAAGAAAGCAGGTTATCTTTCATGTATGCTTTGCTTGTCGTAACCTAAGATGATGCATTGGCTCGCTGGAATTGCTCATGTTGTAATTACTGAAAGACCTTTGTTTGTTATTATTACTACCATTGGAAACATATTGAGAAATTAAAAAAAGAAGTCACAACAAAGGAAGTATACAGATACTCCCTCTGTAAACTTCTATAAGATCGTTTAGATGACTAAGATCATTTAGATCACTATTTATCTTATAGAAGTTTACATCTTATAGAAGTTTACAGAGGGAGTATATAATAAAAGTGCAAAATGATAATTTAAATATAATAAAGTGGTCACCGGTTAGGCCATGTTTGGCTATATAGGGAAACCAAAATCCCCGAGGGCCATGTTCGGTTATACCCACCCCTATCCGGATCGGGGCTGAAACCTGATCGAACCCAGCGGTTTTTTCTTCTTTTGAATTGTTTGGATTGATTACCACATGTGTCATGTGGTGATCGAACCCAGCGGTTTTGCCCTGCTGGGGTGAAATGCAGGTGAGCTTGGTATCTCTCTCTTTGGTTAAATCCACAGGGGGTTCACACCCCGACCTATCCCTTTCAAAAGCGCCGGGTTCTCTTTGGTTAAACCCAACGTGGGTTACACCTCGGCCGGTCCCTTCCAAAAGCGCTGGGTTTCATTGGGGAATCAATCCCTGCCTCTCCCCGCGTGGAATCAACCATTGCCCTTGCACCGAAAAAAATGAGTTGCTCCTCTCTCCCATTCTCCTCTCGCGAACCCTAGGCGACAGTGGCCACAACGAAGGTGGCAGGGACAGAGGCACGACATTGGTGGGACCAAGAAGCGTCAGACTTTCGCGAGCGTGTCAACCTCGTCGACTAGTGCATGCCATCTGAGGCGAAGGCTCATCCGTGCTATATTTTGCAACTGGCCATGGCTGTTGTGGCCATCCTCGATGAGATGTTCGCCACCCGAGAGATGCTCGTTGGAATTCTGAACTACCCTATGGCTTTATTAGAACTTGATATCTAATATTAAATCATATCATTCTGTAATCTCATTGATGCACATGGATGTTATATGTTGGAACCTGTAAGTTTTTAAGTGCTGGCATGCGAACAATGCTTGGCGACTGTTGTTGCTGGTCCTTGTATTGTTGTGTTCTTCTATTCAATAATATAACCATTGTTCTGAACTTGTAAGTTTTCTGATCTTTCTTTTCAGTTCTGCAGCAATACAACAACACAACAGTACTTGAAAGCATATTTTTTTCTGATGTTCCTTTTTTTGAAAAATAATACACACAACTTTATTCATTTGAAATAACAGTTATATCATTTATGAGAAAGGGTACAAGTTCAATTGGAGGCTCCTCAAGCCAATCATACGTCAAAGAAAATCTAGCCAACCTAGCGAGCTCATGAGCAACTTTATTTGCTTCCCTATTACAATGTTCAAACCTACAAATAGTAAAATCGCAAATGGAATGATAACAGTCGTCGAAAACAGCCGCCGCCCCCAAAGAATGACCACCCGTCTTCATAGTGTCAATGACCTCAAGATTGTCATAATTAATAACGAGTTGGTTGCATCCCATTCTTTGCGCAAGGGCAAGACCGAATCTGAGAGCCAAAGTTTCCGCCGTAGTAAATTTTCTACGATGTTCCTTGTACAATAGAGCAACACAATAGTAAGTTTTATGACGATGTTCTTTATATGACAAAGCAGCACAGTAGTACTGTTTGTTCAATGGGCTGAAGGTTTAACCGAATGGATATTAGTAGCAGGGGAATGGAGGGAGAAGGGTTAGTGGGATTGAATGACGGGAGGGGGTTCACCCAATCCCTCCAGGGATGGGATCCCCTATAGGTTTAAACCCCCTAGAATGGAACAAAGCCTAGTGAAACTAATCCTCCCAGGAAGTAATTAGGTTGATCTCATACTTGTGAATCAATCCCCTGAACTTTGAAGTGGGTTTCGTTCAACGGCTTCAGAGGAGTCCCCCCCCCACCCCACCCCACCCCACCCCATGGAACAGGGTAGATTGGGCCGGGACTTTCCCCGTCCCGGCCTTAACCAAACACACACATCACTCACCCAAGTGGTGAGTTCACATGTCCTTCCATGGACAAGAGGGGGTAGACCTCAACTTTAAAAGGAATCTCAATATTTATTTAGTCTGATGTAGGTGGGTCCATCTCGATTAACTATTTTAACTTTTATCTAGGATTCTAGGTGAATTGACTATTTTAACTTTTATCTAGGATTCTAGGTGAATTGACTGGTAGTTGGACAAAGATCAACATCTATAAAGGATCCTCAGATGTGTTTTTATTTTTCTTTGATAGTTTCACAACCGTTTTGCACCCACAGATGAATGTGCTTTTTCTTTGTTCAACGGATTATTCTTTTAAACGAGGGTATTCGTGCATGGATGGTAGCTCTGGAATAGCACCATGAAAATTTTATATTCCTTGAGGACGCTCTTTAATGAAACTTTTGTTTTAGCTGGCCGTGACTAAGAAACCACCGGCTTTGCTTGGTTAGCTGGGAATGTTAGACTTATCATTTTGTCTGGTAAACCTACTTTGAGCTCACGTAGCCCATGCCGGAGTAATCGTATTCTAGGCCAGAGCAATGAACCTATTTAAAAGATTGGTGAATTAATGCACCTATAAGTAAAGTTTTTCACTCTTGCGAATCACGGGGTATCCTGCTTTACTTGTTCTCACTCACTCGTTTACACTTCTTCCGGCTGTAATTCAGACTATAAAAGCAAAAGAAAACCCTGAAATTTCTCTTCTTAGAGAATTGTACATGGGCAACCGCCCCCACCGCCGTGTGAGTGATCCGACCCACCGTGATCGCCAGCTCCATGTTCCTCCGCATTTGCTCGCCGTCTGCATATGCAAATGAACCGTGTATGCCGTTAGACCGAGCTTATAAATTTCGTTATTTCGTTTCACTCAGTTGGATTTCGTTGCATCACAACGGGCCCATATCGACTAGAAAATATTTGGTTGTAAGTCGACTATCATGACATTCCTTATCCAACAGAAATCAGATAATTGTGTATTCAGAAATAATGTGCAAATTTAAGCGTGGTAATATACAACCAAGCACACCCAAAATTGCAAGCAATGTCTTTGTGCAACTCTAGGTTTCATGATGGGCAACTTGATAACCTTCGGTCAAATGATGTTTTTGATGCTTTTGAACTTTGGTCTACCGCACATGGATGCTGTTTTTATGTTTGTTGTTCCATTACTGGTTGATAGTGGAACCCGATCCTCTCAAGGATCGCTTGGGAAAAAAAACTGATGTGCAACTTGATCTACCTAGAACCTTTTTTGCGAAAATGATCTACTTAGAATCTGACAATTAACTGGGAAATATCAAATCCATCACTATTCAACAATGCAACAATCTACTTAGAACCTTTTTTTTGCGAAAATGATCTACTTAGAACCTTTTTTTTAGCTTGATCAGTAGGAGAAATTCAACAATGCAATCCTAGAGTGCTGATATGATCTTCGAGAAGAATGTAATGGAATGGAATGTTGATCAGCAGGCAGCAGGGTCGATTGGGTGGACATTGGAGGGGCAGTACTCACTTTGCCATCATGACCTTGGCGAACTCCTTGTAGTTAATCTGGCCGTCGCCGTCGGCGTCGGCCTCTTGGAGCATCTCGTTGAGCTCGTCCTCGGAGAGCTTCTCGCCGAGGTTCTTCATGACGGTGCGGAGCTCGTCGAGGGAGATGAAGCCATTGTTGTCCTTGTCGAAGACGCGGAAGGCCTCGTGGAGCTCCTCCTCGGCTTCGGCGTCCCCGCGCATCTGCCGCGCCACCAGCCCCAGGAACTCGTTGAAGTCGATGGTGCCGCTGCCGTCGGCGTCCACCTCCTCCACCATGTCCTTGAGCTCACCCTCCGTCGGGTGCTGCCCCAGCGACCGCATCACCGTCCCCAGCTCCTTGGTCGTGATCGTCCCTGCGCCCGCCCAAATCACCCGCCGTCGCAAAAATCAAAATCAATCGACAGCGCGCGCGAATCGATCGGTCGAATCGGATCAGGAGGAGCGCGGGAAGAAGAACCATTGGATTGATTGATCGAGGGCGCGTACCGTCGCCGTCTTTGTCGAAGAGCTTGAAGGCCTCCCGGAACTCCTGGATTTGCTCCTGGGAAAGCTCGTCCATTTTGTTCCCGTCTTCCGCCGGAGCCCGAGAAGACGGCCGGTGATCGATGGGGACGACGATCGGAAGGATTCAGCGGCGGATTATTCCTCTTGTGTTGCCGCCAAATCCATCATTATTCCCCTCCCTTGGGCTGATCGCCTCGATGTCGTCCTGTTCGTCGCGTTGGCTAAAATAAGTAAGTAGAAGGCGGGAGGGAGGAGCCCGCCATTTATACGTACCTACATGGAACTTACGCTGCGGCCAACAGAAAAGAAAGAAGAAACAGCAGAGTGCTCTTGTGAGCTCGAGCTCGCATCCACCCTTTGCTATAATAAAATTCAAAAAAAAAACTTAACAAATTAAAAAAACTCATTTTTTGGCAACAAATATTGATTTGTGTTTCACTGCGTGTAAATTTTCACGATGGCCGCCTCCGCAAATGTCATTTCATCGTAAAAATTTGCTCGCATATGAAACACACATCAAAGTTAAAAAAACAGATTTTAATTTTTTTTGTATTTTTTGGATTTTACTAGCAAAGGATGCGTGTGAGCTCAAGCTCACAAACTCCATGTCCGAAGAAACAACCGCTAATATTTACGTATTTTCTTCCAAACGGACAGGTAGTACTCTCTTTGTTCCGAATTATAATACTCCCTCTGTCCCAGAATAAGTGTCTCAACTTTGCACTAGCTTTAGTATAAATTTGTACTAAGGTCAAGACACTTATTTTGGTACGGAGCGAGTATGTTTTAACTTTCTCTGAATCAGATGTATGTATGCATGTTTTATTTTATCTATTTATTAATTTCAGTCCATATTAAAATATGTAAAACGTTATATACTCCCTTCGTCCGGAAATATTTGTCATCAAAATGGACAAAAAGGGATGTATCTAGAACTAAAATACATCTAGATACATCCCCTTTTATTCATTTTGATGATAAGTATTTCTGGATGGAAGGAGTAGATGATAGTAAACTGTTGTTCCATCTAAGAAAAAAAAGACAGCTAGCTGAGCGGAGACAGATGTGTGCTATCATATTTATCACATTTTTTTTACCAGAAACGAATACACAGATAAATTACCGAAAAGAAATGCAAAACATATGTGCCAAAATACAAGACCCTCAAGCATGAGGTGGAGCGCGCGCGCGGGTGGGGGGGACCCTAGATCGAGCTGCCACCAACTTTCCCTTTGCCGTCACCGGGCAAAGCCCGGTCAGCGTAGCTGGCTGCGGGGGTTCTCTTCCTCCTCTGCGCCCCCCTGCAGTGCGGGATGCGGTTGCCACCCGAGGACGCGACCCTTGTGCAGGGCACGGCAACGCGGGCGGCCGTGGTTGCTGTGGTGGCTGCATGGATGCGGCTAGTCTTGGGGCGCTGGGGCTGCGAGCAGCCGGTGCGAAGGTTCATGGCGGAGGGCGGTTCTGGCGGTGGCAGCTGTCATGTCGCGGCTGGGTGCAGGGGCGGAGGGCATCGATAGCGGGGTCGTGCGCGTGCACGCCTGAGCTGGCCCCTGGCTTGGTGTGGTCAGCTGCTTCCGGCCGTGGTCCATGGCGGCCAATGGGCTGGTCGATCTGTTGGTCGCGTGCCCAGCGGATCCTTAGCTTGGAGCTCAGCGGGCGGCGCGGGTTGAGAAGTGGCCCGGTGTGGCTGCTGCTCCGGCTATGGGTGGCTCCACAGCAGCTTGGCAGGTCGGCTGCAGCGTCAGCTCATTCGTAGGCGGCTTGTTTCGGCCTTTGATCCCTCTCCTTGTCGTCTAGGCGCTACATTCGTCGAAGGGTTGGCTCTCACCCATCCGCGGTCCATCGTTAAGGGATGATTCCGCCACCTGGGGCGGCCGCAGAATCATCCTTGCCTCCTGTCTGGTGGTGCTGAGACACCGGGGAGCTCGTCTCGCGCCCGGTGCAGCAGGACAGGTCGACGGAGGCCAGTTTTGGCCGGCTCTTTGGGTCTCGATGCTGGGTGCCGCCCATGGGTGCGAAAGGCGTGGTGTTTCTGCTCGTCTCTTTGGTTGGTGTGGCGGCGAGTCTCGGGTGAGGTGGTCTCAAGGTCTTGGATGCTGGGACGACGGTCTTGGTGGTGGTAGCGCGGTGCTCATGGGTAGAGCCCGTGGCTCGGTGCTGCCCGGTGGCCATGGCCGTGTGGGCGGCGTGGTAGCCGGGGTGTGGCGTTCGGTGGCTGTGAGTGTTGGCCGGAGTGAAAACATGTTCTATCTTCGGACAGACCGACAGCGGCGAAGCTCGTTCCCTTCTTGAAGGCGTCGTCACGGCTCTCATTGCCCATCGTGCTGCTCCAGGGGAAAATCTGATTCTTGAATCGGGCGGTGGCGGTGCTCCGATGTCGTAACCTTCCTGAAGGCGCCGCCTTGGAGCCTACGGTTCATTGTATGCGGCTTCTCTCTTCGCGGTGGCGTGTTCACGGTTAAAGACCCTGGTTGCTCTTGTAGTGCTAGGACTGGTGTTGTTGCGCTCAGCGCCTCTGTGTCCTGCCTTGGATGTGTGCGTATGTTATGGTGGCGTGCGTTTGTACCGGGTTATTGATGATCGTTACTTTATATATAAAGCGGGGCGAAAATCTTTTCCGGTAATATAAGACCCTTGAATTATGTGCAAGATAACACATCAAAACCAACAAATTAGTTCAATTTACTATATGACTGTAAACATTATCATATATTAATGTACATATTATAACATCACTTTCTCAAAACATATAATATATTACCAAACAGGTGATTAGGTGAACAAATTCGAAACTGACAGCTACTCCCTCTGTTCACAAATATAAGATGGTCTAACTTTTTTAAATCAAATGTATATAGACATGTTTTAGTGTGTTTATTCACTCATTTCAGTCTGTATGTAGATCATATTTAAAATGCCGAAACATCTTATATTTGTGAATGGAGGGAGTAGTTGTTTTTAAAAAAAAAAAGGTAATATCATTAGAAATTATAGAACTTGCGTTAGAACTTGTGTTCAATGTTCACTTTAACATTATACTTTGAAAATACAGAATTGCAGTCACAGATGCATGGACCCACATGTCAGTGAGTGAAGGCGGTCGGCCCGGATTATTTTTTCACAAAACACACTGTTTTTATTTGCCGAAAAGCTGACCACTGCGACAGTTTATTGAGCAAAGCCCCCTCATATTTCTCTAATTTGCAGCCGCATTGCTCTGCTCTTAGATACGGGAATTAACAAAAAAAATAGGGGGCGCCAGGTTTCGAACCATAGACCAACGCTTACGACGCTAGCTACTCTAGCCAATCCACTAATCAAGTTCCAATTTAAAAGAAGAATAACAATACTTTCTGTGATTTTTTTATTCTTATAAAATTACTATCCTATGAACCAAAGGAGGCCTAAATAGGTTGAAAATACTGTGGCCCATTTTGCACGCACTAATTGTAAAACATAATTAATAAAGTAACATTATAAAAACATTATGCATACAAATGATCGTTAGAGATCTAAAAAATATGATCGTTAGAGATCTAAAATAAATGATCGTTAGAGATCTAAAAAAAACAAATGATCGTTAGAAAACATTTAAATATAAACCTGTCCATTATATAAAAAAATTAGTTAATACCAACATTGAAAATGTTTATTGAATAAATGTGTTTAATGAATCCAAAAACTATATACACTCTAAATATTTACAAATATTCCCTTCTGTATAATTTTTACACATGACTTATATTCAAAAAAATTATAACTGAAATATTAGACACAGTTGAATATTCGTATCACATTTAACTTTTAAATTATGAAATACTTTAAATTATACAAACATTGAACTATACAAATGTATGTTTTTTTGAATGGATGTATAACTAAAATAATATTAAAAAATTGGAATATTTTTATTATTTAATGATGTAAACATATTTTATAATTCCTGAATTTTTAAAATATATGTATATTTTTAAAATAATACATGAACAATTTGTATGTATAATTTTTAAAATAATACATGAACAAAATTTATAACACATGAATATTTAAACTTTATTTTTATTACTGAAAATATAACTTACAATTTTTATTACAATATTTATAATTTACATACTATCTACTAGTATTTTCTAAAAAAACACACAGGTGCAACATGGGATGCAGTAACCATAACGCTTATGTTCTAGTTACATTAAGGCTAGCTATCCAGAGTTACCATTTAGATGTACTGGGTGTATTGGCTAGAGATCTTGTGAGCCAGGCTTTGGTTGGTCGGCACGGTTTTTTCTGTTAATTTTTTCACTGTAATAACAGGTGGGACCCACTTCCCATTGTGCGAAAAATTAATTGCCATCTTCTGCCGGTAAATAAAATATTATTATCAATATTTGGGAGCAGAACGTCAATGGCGTAGTGGCTAAATCAGTACTTCGTTTAACCATGGGTTGCACGTTCAGGGCCTAGAGCCGACCTTTTTTGTGTTAATTTTTCCATTCATGAGCAGTACAGTAATCAGTTTTTCTGCAAATAGAAAAATGCGAGAAGTTTTTTTTGCAAAAATGCACCGCGGTTGTCAGACTTATCAGCTAATAAAAAGAATATGAGGGTGTTTTGTGCAAAAAAAAGGCCTCGGCCGAGCACAATCACTCACTGACAGATGGGACCGTACACAAGGATACACCCGCATACGCGTTTGTGACTATATCTGCACGCTTAAGTCAAGTTAAGTGACTGCAATTTCGTATTTTCAAAGTTTTAGTACCAAACCGAACATTGAGCGCAAGTTATATGACTACAGGTGATATTAGCTCAAAAACTAACTAGATGATGTGATTTAATGAGCGGAGACTCCATACATTGTCACATTTATTTGTTTCCACATTTTTTTTCAGCATAAAGGAATACACAAACAAACTAACATAAACACCTAAAAAACATAGTGCCAAAACACAAAAGTGCCTTGAATTATGTGCAAAATAACACAACAAAACTAAAATAACACAACAAAACTAACAAACTAGCTCAATATACTGAGATGATTGTAAATATTATCATATATTAGTTAATGTACTCCCTCCGGTCATTTTCGGTCTGCTTATAAGTGTTGTCCAAAGTCAAAGTATCTCTAATTTGACCAAACTCATAGAAAAATGTATCAACATTTATAATGTCAAATCAATATCATTAGATTCATTATAAAAAGTAGTTTCATATTGCATATATTTGTTATGGTATATGTTAATATTTTTAATATAAATTTGGTCAAACTTGCAAAGTTTGACTTGACATAAATCTTATACGCGGAGTAAAAAAGACCGGGAGGGAGTATATAATAGAGTATCACCTTCTAATAATATAGTACCAAAAGGTGTGGTTAGGTGAACAAATGAGTTTGGCAGAGGAGTTACAGTTGTGGTATAACTGAAAAGGGTTGATAGACTTGGACCACATATATAGGGAGAATGACCGCATAGGACATGTGGTTAGCAAACTCAAAATTCATATACTCCCTCCGTTTTTATTTACTTCGCATATTAGTTTTGGTCAAAGTCAAGCTTTACAAACTTTGACAAAGTTTATAGACAAAATATTAACATATACAAACAAATCAATACCATTAGATTCATTGTTGAATGTACTTCCACATCATATAGATTTGTTATGCTAAATATTTATATTCTTTTCTATAAATTTGGTTTGACTTCAGTCAACTCCAATATGCGGAGTAAACAAAAACGGAGGGAGTATATGAAGAATGAGTCCGTGTGACCGGTGACCATGTACAAGAAAAATAAGGACGCATACGCATATGCTTTTGCATTTATTCTTTTGCTCGATGTCGGTGCCTTGTTTCCGCATCTGCACATAAGTTTTCTTTTCTTTTTATTTCAAGTGGACTTTGTTTGTACTTTCCTCTAGTATAGTTGGAAACTTTATGTACAAATTTACCGAAAAAGGTTTTCGCCCCGCGTTATATATAAAGCAAACCGCCCGAGCCACAATATCCATACAGAAGTACACAACACACACACGCGAAAAGTTTGCAA
The DNA here is from genome assembly GCF_002575655.3 of Aegilops tauschii subsp. strangulata. Taxonomy (NCBI): domain Eukaryota; kingdom Viridiplantae; phylum Streptophyta; class Magnoliopsida; order Poales; family Poaceae; genus Aegilops; species Aegilops tauschii. Next base: position 244,479,422 of record NC_053039.3, on the reverse strand, counting down.
ACACCAATAGTGCAACAAGGGTTAGTGCTGAGGGCACAACTCAACAAGCCCAGAAAATAAACACAATGACAACAAGCGAGAGCCCAAGGGATGGTCCAAGGGTCTCGCGCCACACGGAGGATCAAGGGCCTAGTCTGGCTTCGGGGGCGGGGGCGGAGGAGGCGGCGCCACGCGGAAGGCCATCGTGCGAAGATCTGCGAGGAGGGTGTTGATGGCGTCCCGATCCTGGGGGCGGCTAAGCGGCCACCAAAGCTGTAAGTAAGCACACAGTTTGAAAATAGCGTCAGTCGCACGTCGAAGAGGGGATCTCTGAATGACAAGCCTATTGCGGGTGGTCCAAAGCGTCCAGGCAAGCACCCCTACGCAAAGCCACTTAATGTGGCGGTGGCGAGGAGCGGAAGCATGGATTTCCGCCAGTAAGTTCGGGAAGTTGGTGTTATTCCAACGACCGCCGACCGTCTCGCGGAAGCAGGACCAAAGGAACTAGGCCATGACGCAGGTAAAGAAGATGTGGTTGGCGTCCTCGGCCGTGCCACACAGGAGGCACATCCCATCTCCCGGGCCATTGCGCTTGAGCACCTCAAGCCCAGATGGGAGGCAGCCACGAATCCACTGCCACATGAAGAATCGAAACTTCAACGGCAGATGGATGTCCCATATCAGACTAAACGACTCGGGGGGCCGAGGAGGGAGCAATGGCCGGATAGAGGGACTTAGTGGAGAATCGTCCAGAGGGCTCCAAGCGCCAAGACACGGAATCAGTCTCATTGTCCACGTCCATCGGTTGGAGGGCAATGGAATGGAGGAGAGCATCCCATGCGGCAACCTCAGGAGGGCCAAAGGGGCAGCAGAAAGCGAGACGCCCTAAGTCAATAAGGGCGTCTCGATAGAGACCCGAGGGTCAACTGCGATGGAGAATAATTCTAGGAACCGAGCGGCAAGGGGGGAGCCCCCCACCCATCGGTCGAACCAGAACAGGGTCACGGAGCCCGAGCCTACCGAGATAGATGTACCAATACGAAGGACAGGCAGGAGCTGAATCACTGCCTGCCAGAACTGGGATCCACCGGTGCGTTGGCAGAAGGCGAGGGGTTAGCTGCATATGTACTTATTACGGATGATGGTCAGCCAGAGACCCCCCTCCCCGTTTGCGATCCTCTAGAGCCAGCGCGTCAGGAGAGCAATGTTCATGCGTGTGGAGGACAGGATCCCAAGGCCTCCCTGATTATGTACAAATTTCACCGCCTAAATCAGGGTAAAGTTCGCTTAATTTTTCTCTTTGGCATAGCAAGGCTTAACACAAGATCTGAAATGCTAGGTTTGACATCTTTTGTGTCTCTTCAATATGGATTATTTTACTAAGACGAATTATCCTTTCAGTGGTAAGCAACGTATCCGTCTATAGCAAAACATCCTTCATGAGTTCGCCAATTATGATGATATGCGACTCCAGTCTTGACATTGTGTCACTACTAGGGAAAACCCTAGCAGTAGCGCGGGTATTTTGCCTGTCAATAGTGCGGGATGACGCGCTACTGATAAGGCGCTACAGCTAACGTGTAGCAGTAGCGCCTGTCGTCCCACGCTACTGCTATACATGGCTAGCAATAGCGCACTTTAGTGAAGAGCGCTGCTGCTAATATCTGCAGCGTTTTTTAGCAGGAAGCGCTACTGGTAAGGCAGCGCTATTGCTAACTTTGTTCCCCTCGCTACTGTTAGTTTTATTAGTTTTTTTCTGCATATTTGTTTTGTATTTGAATAGGCTTTATACAATAATCTTTAGCATATCATACACATACAAATGTAATCATAGAATATACATACAAATAGTCTCATCAAATCATGTCATCATCATAATCATCATCCAACACAAAGTGGTCTCTCGTCATCATCTCGAAAATAGCGATACAAGTCTCGATTACTTGCAACTACATCGTCATCCATCTAAACAATGATATACGCGAGAAGAGCTATCACTTTGAGTGAGAGCGGAACTATGCAGTACATGAGTTCGTATCCCTCTCTCGCATTAGCGTGAACCTAAACTAACTACTGCCTGTCGCTCGGAAACCGGAAACCGGTACACCTGGGCCTGACACTCCGGCCACTCATCGTATATATACTCCTGACGTAGCACTTCTTCGCCATCGATGATCTATGCACCTGCATCGTCACATGAGTCGATGATATGCAACATATATAGTTGAGCAACAGAAAGAGACAGACTTGGCAAAAATAGAAGCAACATATCATAAGCATAAATAACAAAGTTGATCGTACCCAAAATGCCCTAACTAGAGTGATCGTCGCTAGTCGAGGAGGACGGTTTAATTACATCACAAATAAAGTTTCGTCGTGCATAACTCAAAGTTTCGTCATACAGAAAGTATGGACTAAACAGACACATTGTCATATATCGACAATCACTCCAACATGTAGTGCCATCCATCCAAGTCAGGGAGATAGTCCCCGAGCCTAGTGAAAGGCTTCAGGTCGAGACGCTGAGCGGCTACCCGTGTTCGGACGTCTTCCCACGATATTTGTCCTTCTTCGTAGAACATCCCTGTTTTTCTGACGACCTCCTTCATGATGATTTGGGCAAGTTCGCGCTGGATGTGATAGAACTCAGCTCGAAGTCGATGATCCTCGATATCTCCTACGTTCTTTGCCCATTGCAGAATATGGGCATCACCAGATGTAGGTGACATGCGAAGGTTCTGGTGATTCCGTCTGTACTCCAGCATGTGGTGTAGGGCATAGAATCCATTATTAAGAGAATCACTCGGTTGCTGGATGCAGCAGAAGTCGGTCTTATGGCCGAAGGCGGGCCTGCCGTCCCTTCTCTTCTTGTCCTTGACCTTTCCACCCCGTGCGTCATAGTAAAACATAGCACTGTCGAGAACATCCTTGATGTGGGTGTAATCCTTTTTGTTAATGTTCTTCAACGAGTCCAAGTAAAGAGCGTGGGAGTATCGAGGGTAGAGGATGATGAGGACGGCGCGCCCGCCGCTGCGCAAAATAAGTACACCTCAAATTAATTAGCCTCCACCGTGAAAATGAATGATTGAAATCGAAGGAAGGATATCCGCGCGGATGACTTACAGGAGATGATAAGGCATGAGAATTGCCTCCTTGTCCTTATTGGCGAGCATGAAATTGACGATGTATTCCCTCACGTATTCACGGTGCTTTGCGCAGACTCCCAAGAAGCCCTCGTGCATCAAGTACGGGTCAGCGACACGGATATGAGGTATCTGCTCAACCCCAATGATGTAGTTCATGTGCAAGGCTTAAAGGCGGACAAACGTAAAATCCAGCTTCTTCACGTGAACACATGTTGAATATGTAATCGAATCGAAGGAAGAACTTCTCTGCGGGGAATGTGTCGACACGACAATTGCCGCGGAACGTTAACCACGTAGAGTGGGTATCCTGGATCTTTCGAGGCGATGAGGCCTTTCTCTATCCGCAGCACATCATCATGAAGTCTCCTTAGATCGCCGAATCTGGCCCCTAGCGCTGCTGCAGGTAGGATTGGTTGACCGGGAATATGCCATTTATCCGCACCGGGGATATCTATACGGTCTTGAACCCGAGGCTGCTGAGGCGGGAGAATCAGCTTTTTTTCCTTTCCTCGGTCTCTTCCTAGACTTCTTTACTACCGGAAGGTCGTCCATAATACGTTCAGCCTCCGGAGACGGCAATTCAGGCACCGACTCATGGCGCTCAAACCCTAAGTAGGCGTCAGTATTGACATACTGTTGAGTGCCATCGTCATCCTCATCCTCATCTATGGCGACGTCACCAGCGACTAATGGAGCCTTTTCCTCACCCCCTCCGCTATCACCCAGCACGACAGCCGACGCTAATTGGAAGGTGAGGTGTTGATGTTCATACCTAACTGCGTGCTCGTGGGTGTGCTCCCGACCGCCTCCAGACGAAGCAGACTCTTTGGCCACAACAGGACCCACCCATTGCAACAATCACCAAGCTGCCGCGGGGTCTCGTCGTCATCCCCCACTAGTACCAGAGGAGCCAAATTCTCGTGGCCCGGTTTGACACTGGCCACGGAAACCTTGAAGACGTTCAGGGGGATCGGCTGGCTGTGGAACAATGGTTCCTTCGGCTCACTATCGTCGCCTTCCCCACGTCCACCTTCTGGTCGCTGCTACCTCTTGAGCACTGCGTTGGTTTTCCCTTGAAGAGGAAAGGGTGATGCAACAAAGTAGCGTAAGTATTTCCCTCAGTTTTTGAGAACCAAGATATCAATCCAGTAGGAGGCTGCGCACGAGTCCCTCGCACCTACACAAACAAATAAATCCTCGCAACCAACGCGATAAGGGGTTGTCAATCCCTACACGGTCACTTACGAGAGTGAGATATGATAGATATGATAGGATAATATTTTTGGTATTTTTATGATAAAGATGCAAAGTAAAATAAAAGCAAAGTAAAAAGCAACGGAAATAACTAAGTGTTGGAAGATTAATATGATGAAGATAGACCCGGGGCCATAGGTTTCACTAGTGGCTTCTCTCAAGAGCATAAGTATTTTACGGTGGGTGAACAAATTACTGTTGAGCAATTGACAGAATTGAGCATAGTTATGAGAATATCTAGGTATGATCATGTATATAGGCATCACGTCCGAGACAAGTAGACCGACTCCTGCCTGCATCTACCACTATTACTCCACACATCGACCGCTATCCAACATGCATCTAGAGTATTAAGTTCATAAGAACAGAGTAACGCCTTAAGCAAGATGACATGATGTAGAGGGATAAATTCATGCAATATGATAAAAAACCCATCTTGTTATCCTCGATGGCAACAATACAATACGTGCCTTGCTGCCCCTAGTGTCACTGGGAAAGGACACCGCAAGATTGAACCCAAAGCTAAGCACTTCTCCTATTGCAAGAAAGATCAATCTAGTAGGCCAAACCAAACTGATAATTCGAAGAGACTTGCAAAGATAACCAATCATACATAAAAGAATTCAGAAGATTCAAATATTGTTCATAGATAAACTTGATCATAAACCCACAATTCATCGGTCTCAACAAACACACCGCAAAAGAAGATTACATCGAATAGATCTCCACAAGAGAGGGGGAGAACATTGTATTGAGATCCAAAAAGAGAGAGGAAGCCATCTAGCTAATAACTATGGACCCGAAGGTCTGAGGTAAACTACTCACACTTCATCGAAGAGGCTATGGTGTTGATGTAGAAGCCCTCCGTGATCGATGCCCCTTCCGGCGGAGCTCCGGAACAGACCCCAAGATGGGATCTCGTGGGTACAGAAGGTTGTGGCGGTGGAATTAGGTTTTTGGCTCCGTATCTGATCGTTTGGGGGTACGTAGGTATATATAGGAGGAAGGAGTACGTCGGTGGAGCAACGTGGGGCCCACGAGGGTGGAGGGCGCGCCTGGAGGGGGGGGGGTAGGCGCGCCCCCTACCTCGTGGCTTCCTGGAAGCTTCCTTGACTTAGGGTCCAAGTCTCCTGGATCATGTTCGTTCCAAAATCACGTTCCCGAAGGTTTCATTCTGTTTGGACTCCGTTTGATATTCTTTTTCTGCGAAACTCTAAAATAGGCAAAAAAACAGCAATTCTGGGCTGGGCCTCCGGTTAATAGATTAGTCCCAAAAATAATATAAAAGTGAATAATAAAGCCCAATAATGTCCAAAACAGAAGATAATATAGCATGGAGCAATCAAAAATTATAGATACGTTGGAGACGTGTCAAGCATCCCCAAGCTTAATTCCTGCTTGTCCTCGAGTAGGTAAATGATAAAAACAGAATTTTTGATGTGGAATGCTACTTGGCATAATTTCAATGTAATTCTTCTTAATTGTGGTATGAATATTCAGATCGGAAAGATTCAAGATAAAAGTTCAATATTGACATAAAAATAATAATACTTCAAGCATACTAACTAAGTAATTATGTCCTCTCAAAATAACATGGCCAAAGAAAGTTCATCCCTACAAAATCATATAGTTTAGTCATGCTCCATTTTTGTCACACAAGAATGCTCTCATCATGCACAACCCCGATGACAAGCCAAGCAATTGTTTCATACTTTAGTAATCTCAAACTTTTTCAACCTTCACGCAATACATGAGCGTGAGCCATGGATATAGCACTATGGGTGGAATAGAATATGATGATGGGGGTTATGTGGAGAAGACAAAAAGGAGAAAGTCTCACATCAACGAGGCTAATCAATGAGCTATGGAGATGCCCATCGATTGATGTTAATGCAAGGAGTAGGGATTGCCATGCAACGGATGCACTAGAGATATAAATATATGAAAGCTCAACAAAAGAAACTAAGTGGGTGTGCATCCAACTTGCTTGCTCACGAAGACCTAGGGCATCTAGGCTAGCCTTTATCTCTTTGATAGATTCGTTTTGGTAAGAAAGCAAAAGAGATGTGGTTTCAACTTTCTCATTAATGGGGTGCCCAAATATAGTTTTCATCTTTTCATAGGTGTCTATGGGCCCCCTTCAAGAAATCCCTCTTCAAAAATAGAATCTAAAACTTGTTTGAACGAAGCGGGCAACCCAACATAAAAGCTTTTTAAGTAAACCTCAATTTGATATTGGGGTACATAGCTAGCCCGGATCCTTAACAGCTGATGACCCACAATTATAGGGGATCTATCGTAGTCCTTTCGATGAGCAGAAGGAAATGATAAGCGGTTTTCAGCAAGGTATTCTCTGCAAGTACTGAAATAAGTGGTAACAGATAGTTTTGTGACAGGATAATTTGTAACGAGCAACAAGTAACAAAAGTAAATAAAGTGCAGCAAGGTGGCCCAATCCTTTTTGTAGCAAAGGACAAGTCTGGACAAACTCTTATATAGAGAAAAGCGCTCCCGAGGACACATGGGAATTATCGTCAAGCTAGTTTTCATCACGTTCATATGATTCGCGTTCGGTACTTTGATAATTTGATATGTGGGTGGACCGGTGCTTGGGTGCTGTTCTTACTTGAACAAGCATCCCACTTATGATTAACCTCTATTGCAAGCATCCGCGACTACAACAAAAGTATTAAGGTAAACCTAACCATAGCATGAAACATATGGATCCAAATCAGCCCCTTACGAAGCAACGCATAAACTAGGGTTTAAGCTTCTGTCACTCTAGCAACCCATCATCTACTTATTACTTCCCAATGCCTTCCTGTAGGCCCAAATAATGGTGAAGTGTTATGTAGTAGACATTCACATAACACCACTACAGGATAGACAACATACATCTCATCAAAATATCGAACGAATACCAATTTCACATGACTACTAATAGCAAGACTTCTCCCATGTCCTCAGGAACAAACGTAACTACTCACAAAGCATATTCATGTTCATAATCAGAGGGGTATTAATATGCATAAAGGATCTGAACATATGATCTTCCACCAAATAAACCAACTAGCATCAACTACAAGGAGTAATCAACACTATTAGCAACCTACAGGTACCAATCGCAGGCTATGAGACAAGAATTGGATACAAGAGAGATGAACTAGGGTTTGAGAGGAGATGGTGCTGGTGAAGATGTTGATGGAGATTGCCCTCTCCCGATGAGAGGAGCCTTGGTGATGACGATGGCGATGATTTCCCCCTCCCGGAGGGAAGTGTCCCCGGCAGAACAGCTCTGCCGAAGCCCTAGATTGGTTCCGCCAAGGTTCCGCGTCGTGGCGGCGGAGTCTCGTCCCGAAAGGTTGCTTATGATTTTTTCCTGGACGAAAGAATTCATATAGCAGAAGATGGCCACCGGAGAGCCAACAGGGGGCCCACGAGGCAGGGGGCGCGCCCTGGGGGGTAGGGCGCGCCCCCACCCTCGTGGACAGGTGGTGGCCCCCCTGACGTATTTCTTCCGCTCAGTATTTTTTATTATTTCCAAAAATAACTTTCGTGGAGTTTCAGGACTTTTGGAGTTGTGCAGAATAGGTCTCTAATATTTGCTCCTTTTCCAGCCCGGAATTCCAGCTGCCGGCATTCTCCCTCCTTATGTAAACCTTGTAAAATAAGAGAGAATAGACATAAGTATTGTGACATAACGTGTAATAGCAGCCCATAATGCAATAAATATCGATATAAAAGCATGATGCAAAATGGACGTATCAACTCCCCCAAGCTTAGACCTCGCTTGTCCTCAAGCGGAAGACGATAACGATAAATATGTCCACATGTTTAGAGGTAGAGGTGTCTATAAAATAAAATACGGACATGAGGGCATCATGATTATTCTCATAACAGCAACATATATGGATATTGTCATATGATTTCTTATGCTCAAGTAATAATCAATTCACAATGTGATGTATGAATCAGAAACTTTATTGAGAACTAACAAACTATAATCACAGTCATTGAAGCAATTGCAATTTATCATAACATCAGAAAGAGTCTATGTCAGAGCTTTCTAGCAAGCCCACATACTCAACTATCATTTAGTCTTTCATAATTGCTAACACTCATGCAATACTTGTGGTTACGGAGTTTTAATCGGACACAGAGAAAGATAGGGGCTTATAGTTTCGCCTCCCAACCTTTTACCTCAAGGGTAATGTCAACAATAATAACTCATGCTGACTTACATCCAATTAGATATATCTATCAGGATCTTTCCAACACCCTGTGCTTGCCAAAGGATAAAATGTAAAAAGGAAAGGTGAAGATCACCATGACTCTTGCATAAGGTAGAAGATAAAAATAAAAGATAGGCCCTTCGCAGAGGGAAGCAGAGGTTGCCATGCGCTTTCAGGGTTGGATGCACAAAATCTTAATGCGAAAGATCACTTTATATTGCCACTTGTGATATGAACCTTTATTATGCAGTCCATCGCTTTTATTTCTTCCACATCACAAGATCGTATAAAGCTTATTTCCTCCACACCAATCAATCATACATATTTAGAGAGCAATTTGTATTGCTTGCACCGATGACAACTTACTTGAAGGATCTTACTCAATCCATAGGTAGATATGGTGGACTCTCATGGCAATACTGGTTTAAGGGATGTTTGGAAGCACAAGTAGTATTTCTACTTGGTGCAAGGAATTTGGCTAGCATGAGGGGGAAAGGCAAGCTCAACATGTTGGATGATCCATGACAATATACTTTATCTCAGATACAAGAAAACATAACCCATTACGTTGTCGTCCTTGTCCAACATCAACTCTTTAGCATGTCATATTTTAATGAGTGCTCCCAATCATAAAAGATGTCCAAGATAGTATATTTATATGTGAAACCTCTCTTTCTTTATTACTTCCTATTAATTGCAACGATGACCAAAACTATGTTTGCCAACTCCCAACAACTTTTAATCATCATACTCTTTGTATGTGAAGTCATTACTCTCAATAAGATCAATATGATCTCTTTGTTTCTTTTTATTCTTTTCTCTTTTCTTTTATTCCCTCAAGATCATAGCAAGATAATCAGGCCCTTGACTCAACACTAATCTTTATTATATATAGCTCACGGACTCGATTACATAGAGGGATCATAAAGCAAAACTCAAAACTAGATCATACCAAAAACTTTATTCTACTAGATCAAGATACTTCTAATAGGATCGAACTAAGAAAAATGGTAAAGATAGGAGTGTGATGGTGATACGATACCGGGGCACCTCCCCCAAGCTTGGCAGTTGCCAAGGGGAGTGCCCATACCCATGTGATTATGTCTCCTTCTTCGGGGATGGTGATGTGATATTCTTGGCGATAATGCCCCTCAGGATACGATTCTCTTCCTCGAGCTTATTGAGTTGCCGCTTGAGATCCATTATCTCCTTACGAAGCTTTCCTGTAACGGCTAAAGCTCCTTGCACCCAAGGGTGTTGCATAGCTGCGGGAGAACAAGTGACACTCTTCTTCATATTTTCATAAGAAAGAAATCTAACATTGGAAGGGATAACCGAGTTTGGAATGGCTGAGCTCTGTAGTTCTCCCATCGTGAACCCAGCTCGGAAGCGAGAAGTGACTTCTTGATCCTCCATGGCATCTATCCTCATCAAATCAGCCTCCATTGCTGGCCCAAAGTGGTCATCATCGCTGTTTGTCCTTGGTTCCGATGCCGGATGAGATACCCGGCTCTCCCCGACTGACTCTTGAGAAGACATCTTGCTCTAATCTGCAGCAACAACAGCTCGAAACAAGAATAGAGAATATTTGCGTGATACAGGAGTCAAAACCTTCAGGAGATTATATAATGAATTTTTACCGACCAAAATATGTATCGTGCAAGAAAACGGAGTCCGGAGAGCACACGAGGTGCCCACGAGGTAGGGGGCGCGCCCACTAGGGTAGGGCGCGCCCTCCACCCTCGTGGAGGCCTCGTGTCCTTCCCGGACTGCTTCTTATTTTCTATTTTTCTAAATATTCCAAAACGGAGAAATATTGCCATAAAAACTGTTTTGGAGTCGGTTTACTTACCGTACCACATACCTATTCCTTTTCGGGGTCTGAAACGTTCCGGAAAGTGTCCCTTATGTATTCCTCCGGGGTTACGGTTTCAATAACATTGGTTTCAACATTTATGGGATTACCTGAGATATAGTGTGTAATTCTTTGACCGTTCACCACCTTCGGATTTGTGCCTTCGAAGTTGTTGATTTTTATGGCACCGGAATGATAGACCTCCTCGATAACATAAGGGCCTTCCCATTTAGAGAGAAGTTTTCCAGCAAAAAATCTTAAACGAGAGTTGTATAGCAATACATAATCACCTACATTAAACTCACGCTTTTGTATCCTTTTGTCATGCCATCTTTTAACTTTTTCTTTAAACAACTTGGCATTTTCATAAGCTTGGGTTCGCCATTCATCAAGTGAGCTAATATCAAATAGCCTCTTCTCACCGGCAAGTTTGAAATCATAATTGAGCTCTTTAATAGCCCAATAAGCCTTATGTTCTAGTTCGAGAGGTAAGTGACATGCTTTTCCATAAACCATTTTATACGGAGACATACCCATAGGATTTTTATATGTAGTTCTATAGGCCCATAATGCATCATCAAGTTTCTTGGACCAATTCTTTCTAGATCTATTAACAGTCTTTTGCAAAATTAATTTGAGCTCTCTATTACTCAATTCTACTTGACCACTAGACTGGGGGTGATAAGGAGATGCAATTCTATGGTTAACATCATATTTAGCAAGCATTTTTCGGAAGGCACCATGAATAAAATGTGAACCACCATCAGTCATTAAATATATAGGGACTCCAAACCTCGGAAAAATAACTTCTTTAAGCATTTTAATAGAAGTGTTATGATCAGCACTACTAGTTGGAATAGCTTCTACCCACTTAGTAACGTAATCAACAGCAACTAAAATATGCGTATATCCATTAGAGGCAGGAAAAGGTCCCATATAATCAAAGCCCCAAACATCGAATGGTTCAATAACAAGTGAATAATTCATAGGCATTTCTTGACGTCTACTAATATTACCAATTCTTTGACATTCATCACAAGATAAGACAAACTTACGGGCATCCTTGAAGAGAGTAGGCCAATAAAAACCGGATTGCAATACCTTATGTGCAGTTCTATCTCCAGCGTGGTGTCCTCCATAAGCTTCGGAGTGACACTTGCGTAGGATCTGTTCCTGTTCATGCTCAGGTACACAACGTCTAATAACACCATCTACTCCCTCTTTATAAAGATGTGGGTCATCCCAAAAGTAATGTCTCAAATCATAGAAAAACTTTTTCTTTTGCTGGTATGTGAAACTAGGTGGTATAAATTTAGCAACGATGTAATTAGCATAATCAGCATACCACGGAGTACTACGAGAAGCACTTATGACATTTAATTGCTCATCAGGAAAGCTATCATCAATAGGTAGTGGGTCATCAAGAACATTTTCTAACCTAGACAAGTTGTCTGCAACGGGGTTCTCAGCTCCCTTTCTATCAACAATATGCAAATCAAATTCTTGTAGCAAGAGAACCCATCTAATAAGTCTAGGTTTAGCATCTTTCTTTTCCATAAGATATTTAATAGCAGCATGATCCGTGTGAATAGTTACTTTAGAATCAACAATATAAGGTCTAAACTTATCACAAGTAAATACAACTGCTAAGAATTCTTTTTCAGTAGTAGCATAATTTCTCTGAGCATTGTCTAGAGTTTTGCTAGCATATTGAATAACATTTAATTTCTTATCAACTCTTTGCCCTAGAACAGCACCTACATCATAATCACTAGCATCACACATAATTTCAAAGGGTAAATTCCAATCAGGTGGCTGAACGATAGGTGCAGAGATCAATGCTTTCTTAAGTATTTCAAATGCTTCTACACAATCATCATCAAAGACAAATGGTATATCTTTTTGTAATAAATTAGTCAGAAGCCGAGAAATTTTTGAGAAGTCCTTAATGAACCTCCTATAAAAACCAGCGTGACCAAGGAAACTTCTTATACCTTTGATGTCCTTGGGACATGGCATCTTTTCAATAGCATCAACCTTGGCTTTATCAACCTCAATACCTCTTTCAGAAACTTTATGCCCCAAGACAATTCCTTCATTAACCATAAAGTGGCACTTTTCCCAATTCAAGACAAGATTTAGTTTCTTCACATCTCTGCAAAACTCGATCAAGGTTGCTCAAGCAATCATCAAAAGAGGATCCATAGACGGAGAAGTCGTCCATGAAAACCTCACAAATCTTTTCACAAAAGTCAGAGAATATAGCCATCATGCATCTTTGAAAGGTAGCAGGTGCATTACATAAACCAAAAGGCATACGTCTATAAGCAAAAGTACCAAAAGGGCAAGTAAAAGTAGTCTTTGATTGATCATTGGCTGACACAGGTATTTGAGAGAAACCGGAATAACCATCTAGAAAGAAAAAATGTGTATGTTTGGATAATCTTTCTAGCATTTGATCGATAAAAGGTAAGGGGTAATGATCTTTTTTAGTAGCTTTATTTAATTTGCGGAAATCAATTACCATCCTATAACCTGTAATAATTCTTTGTGGAATCAATTCATCTTTATCATTAGGAACGACAGTAATACCTCCCTTCTTAGGGACACAATGGACAGGACTTACCCACTGACTATCAGCAACGGGATAAATTATACCTACCTCAAGGAGCTTTAGTATTTCCTTTCTTACCACTTCTTTCATTTTAGGATTCAGCCGTCGTTGATGATCACGAACTGGTTTGGCATCTTCTTCCAAATTTATTTTATGCTGACATAGAGTGGGACTAATGCCCTTAAGATCATCAAGAGTATATCCAATAGCAGCACGGTGCTTCGTCAGAATTTTCAATAATCTCTCTTCTTCATGCTCTGAAAGGTTAGCACTAATAATAACAGGATATATCTTCTTTTCATCAAGATAAGCATATTAAGAGTATCAGGCAACGGTTTAAGCTCAAACACGGGATCACCCTTGGGTGGAGGAGGACCCCCTAGGATTTCAACAGGCAAATGGTGTTTCAGAATGGGTTCCTGTTTAAAGAATACTTCATCTATTTCCCTTCTTTCATTCATAAACATATCATTTTCATGGTCTAGCAAATATTGTTCTAAATGATCACTAGGAGGTACGGCAATAGAAGCAAGACCAATAATTTCATCCTTACTAGGCAATTCTTCTTCACGGTGTTGTCTACTAAATTTAGAGAAATTAAACTCATGACACATATCACCCAAGCCAATAGTAACGACATCCTTTTCGCAATCTATCTTAGCATTAACGGTGTTCAAGAAGGGTCTACCAAATATAATGGGACAAAAGATATCTTGTGGGGAACCAAGAACAAGAAAATTAGCAGGATATTTAGTTTTCCCACACAAGACTTCAACATCTCTAACAATTCCCATTGGTGAAATAGTATCTCTATTGGCAAGTTTAATTGTGACATCAATATCCTCTAACTCAGCAGGTGCAATATCATGCATAATTTCTTTGTATAAGTCAAAAGGTATTGCACTAGCACTAGCACCCATATCACATAAGCCATGATAACAATGATCTCCTATTTTAACAGAAATAACAGGCATGCCTACCACAGGTCTATGTTTATCTTTAGCACAAGGTTTGGCAATTCTAACAGTTTCATCACAGAAATAAATAACATGCCCATCGATATTATCAGACAAGAGATCTTTAACAATAGCAATATTAGGTTCAACTTTAATTTGCTCAGGAGGTGTATAAGTTCTAATATTGCTTTTACGGACCACAGTTGAAGCTTTAGCATGATCCTTTATCCTAATAGGGAAAGGTGGTTTCTCAACATAAGAAGTAGGAACAATAGGATCATTATAAGTGATAGTCTTTTCTTCAACTTTAATAGGTGCAGCTACTTTTACTTCTATGGGAGGATGATATTTAAACCACTTCTCCTTGGGGAGATCAACATAAGTAGCAAAAGATTCACAGAAAGAAGCTACTATCTCAGAGTCAAGTCCATATTTAGTGCTAAACTTACGGAAAACATCGGTATCCATAAAAGATTTAACACAATCAAACTTAGGTGTCATGCATGACTCCTTACCTTCATCGAGATCCCAATCTTCAGAGTTGCGTTTAATTCTATCCAATAAGTTCCATTTGAATTCAATAGTCTTCATCATAAAAGAGCCAGCACAAGAAGTATCGAGCATGGTGCGATTGTTATCAGAAAGCCGAGCATAAAAACTTTGAATAATTATTTCTCTTGGGAGCTCATGATTGGGGCATGAATATAACATTGATTTAAGCCTCCCCCAAGCTTGAGCGATGCTTTCTCCTTCGCGAGGCCAAAAATTATATATATAATTGCGATCACGATGAACAAGATGCATAGGATAAAACTTCTGATGAAATTCCAATTTCAATCGTTTGTAGTTCCATGACCCCATATCATCACATAGCCTATACCATGTCGATGCATCTCCCTTCAAAGATAAAGGGAAGACCTTCCTCTTAATAACATTACCGGGTATACCTGCAAGCTTAAATAATCCACAAACTTCATCCACATATATTAGGTGCTCATCAGGATGCTTTGTTCCATCTCCTGCAAAAGGATTAGCTAGCAGTTTTTCTAACATACCCGAAGGAATCTCAAAGTGGACATTTTCATTTTCATTTTCATTTTCAGTAGGTTCAGTAGGTTGAGGAGCAACTCTTTGCTCTACTGGTCGGGGTGAAGATACCCCGAACAAGCCCCTCAGAGGATTACTTTCCATAGCAACAAGTGACAGTAAATTTCAGCACACTATATAAATTTTTCCTTACCAAATTCCACCTACCAAAGGCACTTCACTCCCCGGCAACGGCGCCAGAAAAGAGTCTTGATGACCCACAAGTATAGGGGATCTATCTGTTGGGAATCGTAGCATAATTTTAAAATTTTCCTACGTTCACCAAGATGCATCTATGGAGTATACTAGCAACGAGGGGAAGGGAGTGCATCTACATACCCTTGTAGATCGCGAGCGGAAGCGTTCCAATGAGCGTGGATGACGGAGTCGTACTCGCCGTGATCCAAATCACCGATGACCGAGTGCCGAACGGACGGCACCTCCGCGTTCAACACACATACGGTGCAGCGACGTCTCCTCCTTCTTGATCCAGCAAGGGGGAAGGAGAGGTTGATGGAGATCCAACAGCACGACGGCGTGGTGGTGGATGTAGCGGGTCTCGGCAGGGCTTTGCTAAGCTTCTGCGAGAGAGAGAGAGAGAGAGAGAGAGGTGTTGCAGGGGAGGAGGGAGGCGCCCAAGGCTGTTGTGTGCTGCCCTCCCTCCCCACCCTTTATATAGGCCCCTTGGGGGGTGCGCCGGCCCCAAGAGATGGGATCTCAAGGGGGGGCGGCGGCCACAAGGGGGGGAAGGGGTTGCCTTGCCCCCCAAGGCAAGGGGGAACTCCCCCCCCTAGGGTTCCCAACCCTAGGCGCATGGGGGGAGGCCCAAGGGGGGCGCCCCAGCCCACTAAGGGCTGGTTCCCTTCCACTTCCAGCCCACGGGGCCCTCCGGGATAGGTGGCCCCACCCGGTGGACCCCCGGGACCCTTCCGGTGGTCCCGGTACAATACCGGTAACCCCCGAAACTTTCCCGGTGGCCGAAACTAGACTTCCTATATATAATTCTTCACCTTCGGACCATTCCGGAACCTCTCGTGACGTCCGGGATCTCATCCGGGACTTTGAAAAACTTTCGGGTTTCCGCATACATATATCTCTACAACCCTAGCGTCACCGAACCTTAAGTGTGTAGACCCTACGGGTTCGGGAGACATGCAGACATGACCGAGACGCCTCTCTGGTCAATAACCAACAGCGGGATCTGGATACCCATGTTGGCTCCCACATGTTCCACGATGATCTCATCGGATGAACCACGGTGTCGAGGATTCAATCAATCTGTATGCAATTCCCTTTGTCAATCGGTATGTTACTTGCCCGAGATTCGATCGTCGGTATCCCAATACCTTGTTCAATCTCGTTACCGGCAAGTCTCTTTACTCGTACCGCAATGCATGATCCCGTGACTAATGCCTTAGTCACATTGAGCTCATTATGATGATGCATTACCGAGTGGGCCCAGAGATACCTCTCCGTCACACGGAGTGACAAATCCCAGTCTCGATCCGTGCTAACCCAACAAACACTTTCGGAGATACCCGTAGTGCACCTTTATAGTCACCCAGTTACGTTGTGACGTTTGGCACACCCAAAGCACTCCTACGGTATCCGGGAGTTGCACGATCTCATGGTCTAAGGAAAAGATACTTGACATTGGAAAAGCTCTAGCAAACGAAACTACACGATCTTTTATGCTATGCTTAGGATTGGGTCTTGTCCATCACATCATTCTCCTAATGATGTGATCCCGTTATCAATGACATCCAATGTCCATAGTCAGGAAACCATGACTATCTGTTGATCAACGAGCTAGTCAACTAGAGGCTTACTAGGGACACTTTGTGGTCTATGTATTCACACATGTATTACGATTTCCGGACAATACAATTATAGCATGCATAATAGACAATTACCATGAACAAAGAAATATAATAATAACCATTTATTATTGCCTCTAGGGCATATTTCCAACAGTCTCCCACTTGCACTAGAGTCAATAATCTAGTTACATTGTGATGAATCGAACACCCATTGCGTCCTGGTGTTGATCATGTTTTGCCCTAGGGAGAGGTTTAGTCAACGGATCTGCTACATTCAGGTCCGTGTGTACTTTACAAATATCTATGTCTCCATTTTGAACACTTTCACGAATGGAGTTGAAGCGACGCTTGATATGCCTGGTCTTCCTGTGAAACCTGGGCTCCTTCGCAAGGGCAATAGCTCCAGTGTTGTCACAGAAGAGAGTCATCGGGCCCGACGCATTGGGAATCACCCCTAGGTCGGTAATGAACTCCTTCATCCAGACTACTTCCTGTGCTGCCTCCGAGGCTGCCATGTACTCCGCTTCACATGTAGATCCCGCCACGACGCTTTGCTTGCAACTGCACCAGCTTACTGCTCCTCCATTCAAAATATACACGTATCCGGTCTGTGACTTCGAGTCATCCAGATCTGTGTCGAAGCTAGCATCGACGTAACCCTTTACGACGAGCTCTTCGTCACCTCCATAAACGAGAAACATATCCTTAGTCCTCTTCAGGTACTTCAGGATATTCTTGACCGCTGTCCAGTGTTCCTTGCCGGGATTACTTTGGTACCTTCCTACCAAACTTACGGCAAGGTTTACATCAGGTCTGGTACACAGCATGGCATACATAATAGACCCTATGGCCGAGGCATAGGGGATGACACTCATCTCTTCTATATCTTCTGCCGTGGTCGGGCATTGAGCCGTGCTCAATTGCACACCTTGCAATACAGGCAAGAACCCCTTCTTGGACTGATCCATATTGAACTTCTTCAATATCTTGTCAAGGTATGTACTTTGTGAAAGACCAATGAGGCGTCTTGATCTATCTCTATAGATCTTGATGCCTACTATATAAGCAGCTTCTCCAAGGTCCTTCATTGAAAAACACTTATTCAAATAGGCCTTTATACTTTCCAAGAATTCTATATCATTTCCCATCAACAGTATGTCATCCACATATAATATGAGAAATGCTATAGAGCTCCCACTCACTTTCTTGTAAACACAGGCTTCTCCATAAGTCTGTGTAAACCCAAACGCTTTGATCATCTCATCAAAGCGAATGTTCCAACTCCGAGATGCTTGCACCAGCCCATAGATTGAGCGTTGGAGCTTGCATACTTTGTTAGCATTCTTAGGATCGACAAAACCTTCCGGCTGCATCATATACAACTCTTCCTTAAGGAAGCCGTTAAGGAATGCCGTTTTGACGTCCATCTGCCATAACTCATAATCATAGTATGCGGCAATTGCTAACATGATTCGGACGGACTTCAGCTTCGCTACGGGTGAGAAAGTCTCATCGTAGTCAACCCCTTGAACTTGTCGATAACCCTTAGCGACAAGTCGAGCTTTGTAGATGGTCACATTACCATCTGCGTCCGTCTTCTTCTTAAAGATCCATTTGTTTTCTATGGCTCGCCGCTGATCGGGCAAGTCAGTCAAAGTCCATACTTTGTTTTCATACATGGATTCTATCTCGGATTTCATGGCTTCTAGCCATTTGTCGGAATCCGGGCCCGCCATCGCTTCTTCATAGTTCGAAGGTTCACCGTTGTCTAACAACATGATTTCCAGGACAGGGTTGCCGTACCACTCTGGTGCGGAACGTGTCCTTGTGGACCTACGAAGTTCAGTAACTTGATCTGAAGTTTCATGATCATCATCGTTAACTTCCTCCCCAGTCGGTGTAGGCACCATAGGAACATTTTCCCGCGCTGCGCTACTTTCCGGTTCGGAAGGGGTGACTATCACCTCATCAAGTTCCACTTTCCTCCCACTCAATTCTTTCGAGAGAAACTCCTTCTCTAGAAAGGACCCGTTCTTGGCAACGAAGATCTTGCCTTCGGATCTGAGGTAGAAGGTATACCCAATAGTTTCCTTAGGGTATCCTATGAAGACGCATTTTTCCGATTTGGGTTCGAGCTTTTCAGGTTGAAGTTTCTTGACATAAGCATCGCATCCCCAAACTTTTAGAAACGACAGCTTAGGTTTCTTCCCAAACCATAATTCATACAGTGTCGTCTCAACGGATTTAGACGGTGCCCTATTTAAAGTGAATGCGGCAGTCTCTAAAGCATAACCCCAAAATGAGAGCGGTAAATCGGTAAGAGACATCATAGATCGCACCATATCCAATAGAGTGCGATTACGACGTTCGGACACACCATTTCTCTGAGGTGTTCCAGGCGGCGTGAGTTGTGAAACTATTCCACATTTCCTTAAGTGTGTACCAAATTCGTGACTTCAATATTCTCCACCACGATTTGACCGTAAGAATTTTATTTTCCTGTCACGTTGATTCTCGACTTCACTCTGAAATTCCTTGAACTTTTCAAAGGTTTCAGACTTGTGTTTCATTAGGTAGACATACCCATATCTACTTAAATCATCAGTGAGAGTGAGAACATAACGATATCCTCCGCGAGCCTCAACACTCATTGGACCGCACACATCGGTATGTATGATTTCCAATAAGTTGGTTGCTCTCTCCATTGTTCCGGAGAACGGAGTCTTGGTCATCTTACCCATGAGGCATGGTTCGCACGTGTCAAATGATTCGTAATCAAGAGACTCCAAAAGTCCATCTGCATGGAGCTTCTTCATGCGCTTGACACCAATGTGACCAAGGCGGCAGTGCCACAAGTATGTGGGACTATCGTTATCAACTTTACATCTTTTGGTATTCACACTATGAACATGTGTAACATCACGTTCGAGATTCATCAAAAATAAACCATTGACCAGCGGGGCATGACCATAAAACATATCTATCAAATAAATAGAACAACCATTATTCTCAGATTTAAATGAGTAGCCATCTCGAATTAAACGAGATCCAGATACAATGTTCATGCTCAAAGCTGGCACTAAATAACAATTATTGAGGTTTAAAACTAATCCCGTGGGTAGATGCAGAGGTAGCGTGCCAACGGCGATCACATCGACCTTGGAACCATTCCCGACGCGCATCATCACCTCGTCCTTTGCCAGTCTCCGTTTATTCCGTAGTTCCTGCTTTGAGTTACAAATATGAGCAACCGCACCGGTATCAAATACCCAGGAGCTACTACGAGTACTGGTAAGGTACACATCAATTACTTGTATATCACATATACCTTGGGTGTTGCCGGCCTTCTTCTTGTCCGCTAAATATTTGGGGCAGTTCCGCTTCCAGTGACCACTTCCCTTGCAATAAAAGCACTCAGTCTCGGGCTTGGGTCCGTTCTTTGACTTCTTCCCGGTAACTGGTTTACCGGGCGCGGCAACTCCCTTGCCGTCCTTCTTGAAGTTCTTCTTACCCTTGCCCTTCTTGAACTTAGTGGTTTTATTTACCATCAACACTTGATGTTCTTTTCTGATCTCCCCTTCCGCTGATTTCAGCATTGAATATACCTCGGGAATGGTCTTTTCCATCCCCTGCATATTGTAGTTCATCACAAAGCTCTTGTAGCTTGGTGGAAGCGACTGGAGGATTCTGTCAATGACCGTGTCATCTGGGAGATTAACTCCCAGCTGAGACAAGCGGTTGTGCAACCCAGACATTCTGAGTATGTGCTCACTAACAGAACTGTTCTCCTCCATTTTACAGCTGAAGAACTTGTCGGAGACTTCATATCTCTCGACCCGGGCATGAGCTTGAAAAACCAGTTTCAGCTCCTCGAACATCTCATATGCTCCATGTTTCTCAAAACGCTTTTGGAGACCCGGTTCTAAGCTGTAAAGCATGCCGCACTGAACGAGGGAGTAATCATCAGCACGCTGCTGCCAAGCGCTCATAACGTCTTGGTTCTCAGGGATTGGTGCTTCACCTAGCGGTGCTTCTAAGACATAATCTTTCTTGGCTACTATGAGGATGAGCCTCAGGTTCCGGACCCAGTCCGTATAATTGCTGCCATCATCTTTCAGCTTGGTTTTCTCTAGGAACGCGTTGAAATTGAGGAGAACGTGGGCCATTTGATCTACAATACATAGTGTAAAGATTTTAGACTAAGTTCATGATAATTAAGTTCATATAATAAAAATAATTTAATGAACTCCCACTCAGATAGACATCCCTCTAGTCATCTAAGTGCAACATGATCCGAATTCGACTAGGCCGTGTCCGATCATCACGTGAGACGGACTAGTCAAGATCGGTGAACATCTCCATGTTGATCGTATCTTCTATACGACTCATGCTCGACCTTTCGGTCCTCCGTGTTCCGAGGCCATGTCTGTACATGCTAGGCTCGTCAAGTGAACCTAAGTGTATTGCGTGTGTTCTGAGGCCATGTCTGTACATGCTAGGCTCGTCAACACCTGTTGTATTCGAACGTTAGAATCTATCACACCCGATCATCACGTGGTGCTTCGAAACAACGAACCTTCGCAACGGTGCACAGTTAGGGTGAACACTTTCTTGAAATTATTTTAAGGGATCATCCTACTTGCTACCGTCGTTCTAAGCAAATAAGATGCAAAAACATGATAAACATCACATGCAATCAAATAGTGACATGATATGGCCAATATCATCATGCTCCTTTGATCTCCATCTTCGGGGCACCATGATCATCTTTGTCACCGGCATGACACCATGATCTCCATCATCATGATCTCCATCATTGTGTCTTCATGAAGTCGTCACACCAACGATTACTTCTACTTGTATGGCTAACGCGTTTAGCAACAAAGTAAAGTAAATTACATGGCGTTATTCAATGACAGGCAGGTCATGCAAAATAATAAAGACAACTCCTATGGCTCCTGCCGGTTGTCATACTCATCGACATGCAAGTCGTGATTCCTATTACAAGAATATGATCAATCTCATACATCACATATATCATTCATCACATCTTCTGGCCATATCACATCACATAGCACTTGCTGCAAAAACAAGTTAGACATCCTCTAATTGTTGTTGCAAGTTTTTACGTGGTTTGTAGGTTTCTAGCAAGAACGTTTTCTTACCTACGTATGACCACAACGTGATTTGCCAATTTCTATTTACCCTTCATAAGGACCCTTTTCATCGAATCCGTTCCGACTAAAGTAGGAGAGACAGACACCCGCTAGCCACCTTATGCAACTAGTGCATGTCAGTCGGTGGAACCTGTCTCACGTAAGCGTACGTGTAAGGTCGGTCCGGGCCGCTTCATCCTACAATGCCGCCGAAACAAGAAACGACTAGTAGTGGCAAGAAGAATTGGCAAACTCAACGCCCACAACTTCTTTGTGTTCTACTCGTGCATAGTAACTACGCATAGACCTGGCTCTGATACCACTGTTGGGAATCGTAGCATAATTTTAAAATTTTCCTATGTTCACCAAGATGCATCTATGGAGTATACTAGCAACGAGGGGAAGGGAGTGCATCTACATACCCTTGTAGATCGCGAGCGGAAGCATTCCAATGAACGTGGATGACGGAGTCGTACTCGCCGTGATCCAAATCACCGATGACCGAGTGCCGAACGGACGGCACCTCCGCGTTCAACACACGTACGATGCAGCGACGTCTCCTCCTTCTTGATCCAGCAAGGGGGAAGGAGAGGTTGATGGAGATCCAACAGCACGACGGCGTGGTGGTGGATGTAGCGGGTCTCGGCAGGGCTTTGCTAAGCTTCTGCGAGAGAGAGAGAGAGAGGTGTTGCAGGGGAGGAGGGAGGCGCCCAAGGCTGTTGTGTGCTGCCCTCCCTCCCCCCTTTATATAGGCCCCTTGGGGGGCGCCGGCCCCAAGAGATGGGATCTCAAGGGGGGCGGCGGCCACAAGGGGGGGAAGGGGTTGCCTTGCCCCCCAAGGCAAGGGCGAACTCCCCCTAGGGTTCCCAACCCTAGGCGCATGGGGGGAGGCCCAAGGGGGCGCCCCAGCCCACTAAGGGCTGGTTCCCTTCCACTTTCAGCCCACGGGGCCCTCCGGGATAGGTGGCCCCACCCGGTGGACCCCCGGGACCCTTCCGGTGGTCCCGGTACAATACCGGTAACCCCCGAAACTTTCCCGGTGGCCGAAACTGGACTTCCTATATATAATTCTTCACCTCCGGACCATTCCGGAACCTCTCGTGACGTTCGGGATCTCATCCGGGACTCCGAACAACTTTCGGGTTTCCGCATACATATATCTCTACAACCCTAGGGTCACCGAACCTTAAGTGTGTAGACCCTACGGGTTCGGGAGACATGCAGACATGACCGAGACGCCTCTCTGGTCAATAACCAACAGCGGGATCTGGATACCCATGTTGGCTCCCACATGTTCCACGATGATCTCATCGGATGAACCACGGTGTCGAGGATTCAATCAATCCGTATGCAATTCCCTTTGTCAATCGGTATGTTACTTGCCCGAGATTCGATCGTCGGTATCCCAATACCTTGTTCAATCTCGTTACCGGCAAGTCTCTTTACTCGTACCGCAATGCATGATCCCGTGACTAACGCCTTAGTCACATTGAGCTCATTATGATGATGCATTACCGAGTGGGCCCAGAGATACCTCTCCGTCACACGGAGTGACAAATCCCAGTCTCGATCCGTGCCAACCCAACAGACACTTTCGGAGATACCCGTAGTGCACCTTTATAGTCACCCAGTTACGTTGTGACGTTTGGCACACCCAAAGCACTCCTACGGTATCCGGGAGTTGCACGATCTCATGGTCTAAGGAAAAGATACTTGACATTGGAAAAGCTCTAGCAAACGAAACTACACGATCTTTTATGCTATGCTTAGGATTGGGTCTTGTCCATCACATCATTCTCCTAATGATGTGATCCCGTTATCAATGACATCCAATGTCCATAGCCAGGAAACCATGACTATCTGTTGATCAACGAGCTAGTCAACTAGAGGCTTACTAGGGACACTTTGTGGTCTATGTATTCACACATGTATTACGATTTCCGGACAATACAATTATAGCATGAATAATAGACAATTACCATGAACAAAGAAATATAATAATAACCATTTATTATTGCCTCTAGGGCATATTTCCAACACCCCCCCACACACACACACACTTTCAGTCGGCGGGCCAGAGAGGCATATATCTCATCAAGATGGATCGTAAAACGGACCAAGAATAATCCACCTTGGTCGTACAACCTCTCTCTTGTTGTTGGTCAAAGTGATGTCCGTCCATGCGACCCCGGAGATGGGCTAGCTCGCCAATAATCACGCGAGTAGCTAGTTCCCGAAGACAACCACTGCGACGCTTTGCTTGCAACTGCACCAGCTTACTGCTCCTCCATTCAAAATATACACGTATCCGGTCTGTGACTTCGAGTCATCCAGATCTGTGTCGAAGCTAGCATCGACGTCACCCTTTACGACGAGCTCTTCGTCACCTCCATAAACGAGAAACATATCCTTAGTCCTCTTCAGGTACTTCAGGATATTCTTGACCGCTGTCCAGTGTTCCTTGCCGGGATTACTTTGGTACCTTCCTACCAAACTTACGGCAAGGTTTACATCAGGTCTGGTACACAGCATGGCATACATAATAGACCCGATGGCCGAGGCATAGGGGATGACACTCATCTCTTCTATATCTTCTGCCGTGGTCGGGCATTGAGCCGTGCTCAATTGCACACCTTGCAATACAGGCAAGAACCCCTTCTTGGACTGATCCATATTGAACTTCTTCAATATCTTGTCAAGGTATGTACTTTGTGAAAGACCAATGAGGCGTCTTGATCTATCTCTATAGATCTTGATGCCTAATATATAAGCAGCTTCTCCAAGGTCCTTCATTGAAAAACACTTATTCAAAATGGAGATTGCCCTCTCCCGATGAGAGGAGCATTGGTGATGACGATGGCGATGATTTCCCCCTCCCGGAGGGAAGTGTCCCCGGCAGAACAGCTCTGTCGGAGCCCTAGATTGGTTCCGCCAAGGTTCCGCCTCGTGGCGGCGGAGTCTCGTCCCGAAAGGTTGCTTATGATTTTTTCCTGGACGAAAGACTTCATATAGCAGAAGATGGCCACCGGAGAGCCAACAGGGGGCCCACGAGGCAGGGGGCGCGCCCTGGGGGGTAGGGCGCGCCCCCACCCTCGTGGACAGGTGGTGGCCCCCCTGACGTATTTCTTCTGCTCAGTATTTTTTATTATTTCCAAAAATAACTTTCGTGGAGTTTTAGGACTTCTGGAGTTGTGCAGAATAGGTCTCTAATATTTGCTCCTTTTCCAGCCCAGAATTCCAGCTGCCGGCATTCTCCCTCCTTATGTAAACCTTGTAAAATAAGAGAGAATAGACATAAGTATTGTGACATAACGTGTAATAGCAGCCCATAATGCAATAAATATCGATATAAAAGCATGATGCAAAATGGACGTATCAACAGCCTATCCCAAGCATCTTTCAAAGATTCATCGAGTAAATAACGAAAATTCCAGAATCATCCTCATCAAAATTACTAAGGTTCTCATTGATAACTCCGACAGGTTTTTCCATAGTATTTCTATTTATGAGTTTAGATAAGATAGCAGGATTGTCTAAAGCGCTAAAACTCGGGAGAGAAACCCCAACTCTTTTTGGTTCTGACATGGCGAGGGAAAAGCGAACGAAAAGAGGCAACCGGAAAAGAGAGGGCGAATAAAACGGCAAGGGTGAAGTTGGGGAGAGGAAAACGAGAGGCAAATGGCAAATAATGTAATGCGGGAGATAAGGGTTTGTGATGGGTACTTGGTATGTTGACTTTTGCGTAGACCTCCCCGGCAACGGCGCCAGAAATGGCTCGTTGTCGGGAGTCCAAATCTTGACTTGACTTCGCGTAAGCCTCCCCGGCAACGGCGCCAGAAATCCTTCTTGGTACCTCTTGAGCACTGCGTTGGTTTTCCCTTGAAGAGGAAAGGGTGATGCACCAAAGTAGCGTAAGTATTTCCCTCAGTTTTTGAGAACCAAGGTATCAATCCAGTAGGAGGCTGCGCGCGAGTCCCTCGCACCTACACAAACAAATAAATCCTCGCAACCAACGCGATAAGGGGTTGTCAATCCCTACACGGTCACTTACGAGAGTCAGATCTGTTAGATATGATAGGATAATATTTTTGGTATTTTTATGATAAAGATGCAAAGTAAAATAAAAGCAAAGTAAAAAGCAACGGAAATAACTAAGTGTTGGAAGATTAATATGATGAAGATAGACCCGGGGGCCATAGGTTTCACCAGTGGCTTCTCTCAAGAGCATAAGTATTTTACGATGGGTGAACAAATTACTGTTGAGAAATTGACAGAATTGAGCATAGTTATGAGAATATCTAGGTATGATCATGTATATAGGCATCACGTCCGAGACAAGTAGACCGACTCCTGCCTGCATCTACTACTATTACTCCACACATCGACCGCTATCCAGCATGCATCTAGAGTATTAAGTTCATAAGAACAGAGTAACGCCTTAAGCAAGATGATATGATGTAGAGGGATAAATGTTGGAAATATTCCCTAGAGGCAATAATAAAATGGTTATTATTATATTTCCTTGTTCATGATAATTGTCTATTGTTCATGCTATAATTGTGTTATCCGGAAATCGTAATACATGTGTGAATACATAGACCACAACATGTCCCTAGTGAGCCTCTAGTTGACTAGCTCGTTGATCAACAGATAGTCATGGTTTCCTGACTATGGACATTGGATGTCATTGATAACGGGATCACATCATTAGGAGAATGATGTGATGGACAAGACCCAATCTTAAGCATAGCACAAAGATCATGTAGTTCGTTTGCTAGAGCTTTTCCAATGTCAAGTATCATTTCCTTAGACCATGAGATCGTGTAACTCCCGGATGCCGTAGGAGTGCTTTGGGTGTACCAAACGTCACAACGTAACTGGGTGACTATAAAGGTACACTACAGGTATCTCTGAAAGTGTCTGTTGGGTTGACACGGATCGAGACTGGGATTTGTCACTCCGTATGACGGAGAGGTATCTCTGGGCCCACTCGGTAATGCATCATCATAATGAGCTCAAAGTGACCAAGTGGTTGGTCACGGGATCATGCATTACGGTATGAGTAAAGTGACTTGCCGGTAACGAGATTGAACAAGGTATTGGGATACCGACGATCGGATCTCGGGCAAGTAACGTACCGATTGACAAAGGGAATTGTATACGGGATTGATTGAATCCTCGACATCATGGTTCATCTGATGAGATCATCGTGGAACATGTGGGAGCCAACATGGGTATCCAGATCCCGCTGTTGGTTATTGACCGGAGAGTCGTCTCGGTCATGTCTGCGTGTCTCCCGAACCCGTAGGGTCTACACACTTAAGGTTCGGTGACGCTAGGGTTGTAGAGATAATAGTATGTGTTAACCCTAAAGTTGTTCGGAGTCCCGGATGAGATCCCGGACGTCACGAGGAGTTCCGGAATGGTCCGGAGGTGAAGAATTATATATAGGAAGTCCAGTTTCGGCCACCGGGAAAGTTTCGGGGGTTACCGGTATTGTACCGGGACCACCGGAAGGGTCCCGGGGGTCCACCGGGTGGGGCCACCTATCCCGGAGGGCCCCATGGGCTGAAGAGGGAGGGGAACCAGCCCCTGGTGGGCTGGTGCGCCCCCCCTTGGGCCTACCCCTGCGCCTAGGGTTGGAAACCCTAGGGGTGGGGGCGCCCCCCCACTTGGCTTGGGGGGAAGCCACCCCTTGGCCGCCGCCCCCCTGGAGATCAGATCTCCCAGGGCCGGCGCCCCCCAGGAGGCCTATATATAGGAGGGAGGAGGGAGGGCAGCCGCACCACAGCCCCTGGCGCCTCCCTCTCCCTCCCGTAACACCTCTCCCTCTCGCTGAGCTTGGCGAAGCCCTGGCGAGATCCCCGCTACTTCCACCACCACGCCGTCGTGCTGCTGGATCTCCATCAACCTCTCCCTCCCCTTGCTGGATCAAGAAGGAGGATA
This sequence comes from Aegilops tauschii subsp. strangulata, assembly GCF_002575655.3. NCBI lineage: Eukaryota > Viridiplantae > Streptophyta > Magnoliopsida > Poales > Poaceae > Aegilops > Aegilops tauschii. The sequence continues at coordinate 244,451,378 of NC_053039.3, read as the reverse complement.
CGTCTTCCCCAACCGTATGTGTGTTGAACGCGGAGGTGCCGTCCGTTCGGCGCTCGGTCATCGGTGATTTGGATCACGACGAGTACGACTCCATCAACCCCGTTCAAATGTACGCTTCCGCTCGTGATCTACAAGGGTATGTAGATGCACTCTTTTCCCTCTCGTTGCTAGAAGACTCCATAGATTGTTCTTGGTGATGCGTAGAATTTTTTTAATTTCTGCAACGATCTCCAACAGTGGCATCATGAGCCAGGCCTATGCGTAGTTTCTATGCACGAGTAGAACACAAACTTGTTGTGGGCGTAGATGTTGTCAATTTCCTTGCCACTACTAGTCTTATCTTGTTTCGGCGGCATTGTGGGATGAAGCGGCCCGGACCGACCTTACACGTACGTTTACGTGAGACAGGTTCCACCGACTGACATGCACTAGTTGCATAAGGTGGCTAGCGGGTGTCTGTCTCTCCCACTTTAGTCGGAGCGGATTCGATGAAAAGGGTCCTTATGAAGGGTAAATAGAAATTGGCATATCACGTTGTGGTTTTACGTAGGTAAGAAACGTTCTTGCTAGAAACCTATAGAAGCCACGTAAAAACTTGCAACAACAATTAGAGGACGTCTAACTTGTTTTTGCAGCATATGCCTTGTGATGTGATATGGCCAAAAGGATGTGATGAATGAGATATATGTGATGTATGAGATTGATCATGTTCTTGTAATAGGAATCACGACTTGCATGTCGATGAGTATGACAACCGGCAGGAGCCATAGGAGTTGTCTTTATTTTTTGTATGACCTGCGTGTCATTGAATAACGCCATGTAAATTACTTTACTGTATTGCTAAACACGTTAGCCATAGAAGTAGAAGTAATCGTTGGCATGACAACTTCATGAAGACACGATGATGGAGATCATGGTGTCATGCCGGTGACGAAGATGATCATGGCGCCCCGAAGATGGAGATCAAAGGAGCAAAATGATATTGGCCATATCATGTCACTATTTGATTGCATGTGATGTTTATCATGTTTTACATCTTATTTGCTTAGAACGACGGTAGGTTAAATAAGATGATCCCTCGCAATAATTTCAAGAAAGTGTTCCCCCTAACAGTGCACCGTTGCGAAGGTTCGTTGTTTTGAAGCACCACGTGATGATCGGGTGTGATAGATTCTAACGTTCGAATACAACGGGTGTAAGCCAGATTTACACACGCAATACACTTAGGTTGACTTGACGAGCCTAGCATGTACAAACATGGCCTCGGAACACGGAAGACCGAAAGGTCGAGCATGAGTCGTATAGAAGATACGATCAACATGAAGATGTTCACCGATGTTGACTAGTCCGTCTCACGTGATGATCAGACACGGCCTAGTTGACTCGGATCATGTTTCACTTAGATGACTAGAGGGATGTCTATCTGAGTGGGAGTTCATTGAATAATTTGATTAGATGAACTTAATTATCATGAACTTAGTCTAAAATCTTTACAATATGTCTTGTAGATCAAATGGCCCACGTTGCCCTCAACTTCAACGCGTTCCTAGAGAAAACCAAGCTGAAAGATGATGGCAGCAACTATACGGACTGGGTCCGGAATCCGAGGATCATCCTCATAGCTGCCAAGAAAGATTATGTCCTAGAAGCACCGCTAGGTGAAGCACCCATCCCAGAGAACCAAGACGTTATGAATGCTTGGCAGTCACGTGCTGATGATTACTCCCTCGTTCAGTGCGGCATGCTTTACAGCTTAGAACCGGGGCTCCAAAAGCGTTTTGAGCAACACGGAGCATATGAGATGTTCGAAGAGCTGAAAATGGTTTTCCAAGCTCATGCCCGGGTCGAGAGATATGAAGTCTCCGACAAGTTCTTCAATTGTAAGATGGAGGAAAACAGTTATGTTAGTGAGCACATACTCAAAATGTCTGGGTTGCACAACCGCTTGACTCAGCTGGGAGTTAATCTCCCGGATGACGTGGTCATTGACAGAATCCTTTAGTCGCTTCCACCGAGCTACAAGAGCTTTGTGATGAACTTCAATATGCAGGGGATGGAAAAGACCATTCCTGAGGTATATTCAATGCTGAAATCAGCGGAGGTGGAGATCAAAAAGGAACATCAAGTGTTGATGGTGAATAAAACCACTAAGTTCAAGAAGGGCAAGGGTAAGAAGAACTTCAAGAAGGACGGCAAGGGAGTTGCCGCGCCCGGTAAGCCAGTTGCCGGGAAGAAGCCAAAGAATGGACCCAAGCCTGAGACTGAGTGCTTTTATTGCAAGGGAAGTGATCACTAGAAGCGGAACTGCCCCAAATACTTAGCGGACAAGAAGGCCGGCAACACCAAAGGTATATGTGATATACATGTAATTGATGTGTACCTTACCAGTACTCGTAGTAGCTCCTGGGTATTTGATACCGGTATGGTTGCTCATATTTGTAACTCAAAACAGGAGATGCGGAATAAGCGGAGACTGGCGAAGGACGAGGTGACGATGCGCGTCGGGAATGGTTCCAAGGTCGATGTGATCGCCGTCGGCACGCTACCTCTACATTTACCTACGGGATTAGTTTTGAACCTCAATAATTGTTATTTAGTGCCAGCTTTGAGCATGAACATTGTATCAGGATCTCGTTTAATTCGAGATGGCTACTCATTTAAATCCGAGAATAATGGTTGTTCTATTTATATGAGAGATATGTTTTATGGTCATGCCCCGCCGGTCAATGGTTTATTCTTAATGAATCTCGAACGTGATGTTACACATATTCATAGGGTGAATACCAAAAGATGTAAAGTTGATAACGATAGTCCCACATACTTGTGGCACTGCCCCCTTGGTCACATTGGTGTCAAACGCATGAAGAAGCTCCATGCAGATGGACTTTTGGAGTCTCTTGATTACGAATCATTTGACACGTGCGAACCATGCCTCATGGGTAAGATGACCAAGACTCCGTTCTCCGGAACAATGGAGCGAGCAACCAACTTATTGGAAATCATACATACTGATGTGTGCGGTCCAATGAGTGTTGAGGCTCGCGGTGGCTATCGTTATGTTCTCACTCTCACTGATGACTTGAGTAGATATGGGTATGTCTACCTAATGAAACACAAGTCTGAAACCTTTGAAAAGTTCAAGGAATTTCAGAGTGAGGTTGAGAATCAACGTGACAGGAAAATAAAGTTCTTACGATCAGATCGTGGAGGAGAATATTTGAGTCACGAATTTGGCACACACTTAAGGACATGTGGAATAGTTTCACAACTCACGCCGCCTGGAACACCTCAGCGAAATGGTGTGTCCGAACGTCGTAATCGCACTCTATTGGATATGGTGCGATCTATGATGTCTCTTACCGATCTACCGCTCTCATTTTGGGGCTATGCTTTAGAGACTGCCGCATTCACTTTAAATAGGGCTCCGTCGAAATCCGTTGAGACGACACCGTATGAATTATGGTTTGGGAAGAAACCTAAGCTGTCGTTTCTAAAAGTTTGGGGATGCGATGCTTATGTCAAGAAACTTCAACCTGAAAAGCTCGAACCCAAGTCGGAAAAATGCGTCTTCATAGGATACCCTAAGGAAACCATTGGGTATACCTTCTACCTCAGATCCGAAGGCAAAATCTTTGTTGCCAAGAACGGGTCCTTTCTGGAGAAAGAGTTTCTCTCGAAAGAAGTGAGTGGGAGGAAAGTGGAACTTGATGAGGTGATAGTCACCCCTTCCGAACCGGAAAGTAGCGCAGCGCGGGAAGATGTTCCTGTGGTGCCTGCACCAACTGGGGAGGAAGTTAATGATGATGATCATGAAGCTTCAGATCAAGTTACTGCTGAACTTCGTAGGTCCACAAGGACACGTTCCGCACCAGAGTGGTACGGCAACCCTATCATGGAAATCATGTTGTTAGACAACGGTGAACCTTCGAACTATGAAGAAGCTATGGCGGGCCCGGATTCCAACAAATGTCTTGAAGCCATGCAATCCGAGATAGGATCCATGTATGAAAACGAAGTATGGACTTTGACTGACTTGCCCGATGATCGGCGAGCCATAGAAAATAAATGGATCTTTAAGAAGAAGACAGACACGGATGGTAACGTGACCATCTATAAGGCTCGACTTGTCGCTAAGGGTTATCGACAAGTTCAAGGGGTTGACTACGATGAGACTTTCTCACCCGTAGCAAAGCTGAAGTCCGTCCGAATCATGTTAGCAATTGCCGCATTCTATGATTATGAGATATGGCAAATGGACGTCAAAACGGCATTCCTTAACGGCTTTCTTAAGGAAGAATTGTATATGATGCAGCCGGAAGGTTTTGTCGATCCTAAGAACGCTAACAAGGTATGCAAGCTCCAGCGTTCCATCTATGGGCTGGTGCAAGCATCTCGGAGTTGGAACATTCGATTTGATGAGATGATCAAAGCGTTTGGGTTTACACAGACTTATGGAGAAGCCTGTGTTTACAAGAAAGTGAGTGGGAGCTCTGTAGCATTTCTCTTATTATATGTGTGAAAGTGCAAGTATCACTTAGATTATATTTTGGTGTGATGACAATGTGGTTAGTAACTAATGTTGGTTGCTAAAGTTTATCTCAGGACATTGGTTCCAAGGTGTCCATTGATGGAGGTGTGCGACCCCCCAGTCCAAAAAGATCAAAGGCGTGGTTACCGGCGACTCGAAGGTTTTTCTTTTTGGTTCGATTTGAGTCGTAGGTAAAACCCCACTATCAAGAGGGGTCTTCGTGGAATTAGTGTCGTGTGGGAATGCCTCCAAGACAGATACACCAGCCCTCCTACACCTCCTCAGATATTCCACTTGTTGTGTGCTTTGCCGTGGTGTCCTGTGATGTTTTCATCAGAAATCTTCTGGACACCCCGTGTGCACGGGGTAGTCAGAATATTTCTGGACACCCCGTGCGCACGGGGCTAACTTGGCCCGTGCGCACGGGGTACCTCGAAACTCACTGGACACCCCGTGCGCACGGGGCTGACTTGGCCCGTGCACACGGGGTACCTCGCATCTCACTGGACACCCCGTGCGCACGGGGCTGACTTGGCCCGTGCGCACGGGGTCCAACGGGCAGAAATCCCCTCCCGGCCAAGAACACTATAAAAGCCCCCTTCTTCCTCCTCCATCCCCCAACCCTAATGTCTTGTTGAGCTCCTCCATTGCTACACCCCATTTTTCTCACTACTCTCAATCCCTCCACCCAATCTTGTTGAAACTTTGGGGATTGGGAGAGCAAGACCCGATCTACACTTTGACCAAACCAAATCGCATTCCCCGCAACATTCATCCACCATGACTTGTTACTCTTGGAGCTTGGGCTCCTAGGCGGTTAGAGGTTCCTTCGGAAACTTCCTTGCTTGTGGTGTGCTCCGGAGAAGTTTGTAAAGGTGTGGTGGTCTCCTTCAAGACCAACCCCGAGTGATTCGAGGCTCATCCGTTGGGGGTGACTCGAAGGAGATTACGGTGAGCCTTCGGTGGCGTTCCACAAGCTTTGGCTCCGGCACCGCTCCAAACGGAGAGTAGCTCTTCCCCAAGGAAGAGTGAACTTCGGGATAAAATCCGCGTCCTCGTCTCACTTGTGGTTAATCCTTTCCCGCACTTTACTTAGCCTTGTATGCTTGTTGGCTTGCTAATTAGTTTGTTGCCTAGCATACTTAGCTTAGAACTTGCTTGTCATATAGGTTGTGTTCACCTAGTTGCATATCTAGTGAACCCTTTTTATCCGCTAAGCCTTAAAATTGACAAGAAAGAGTAAAATTTGTAGTCTCCTATTCACCCCCCTCTAGTCGACCGTATCGATCCTTTCAATGTGGATGACATACTATTGATGGGAAATGATATAGAATTCTTGGAAAGTATAAAGGCCTATTTGAATAAGTGTTTTTCAATGAAGGACCTTGGAGAAGCTGCTTATATATTAGGCATCAAGATTTATAGAGATAGATCAAGACGCCTCATTGGTCTTTCACAGAGTACGTACCTTGACAAGATATTGAAGAAGTTCAATATGGATCAGTCCAAGAAGGGGTTCTTGCCTGTATTGCAAGGTGTGCAATTGAGCACGGCTCAATGCCCGACCACGGCAGAAGATAGAGAAAAAATGAGTGTCATCCCCTATGCCTCGGCCATAGGGTCTATTATGTAGGCCATGCTGTGTACCAGACCTGATGTAAACCTTGCCGTAAGTTTGGTAGGAAGGTACCAAAGTAATCCCGGCAAGGAACACTGGACAGCGGTCAAGAATATCCTGAAGTACCTGAAGAGGACTAAGGATATGTTTCTCGTATATGGAGGTGACGAAGAGCTCATCGTAAAGGGTCACGTCGACGCTAGCTTCGACACAGATCTGGATGACTCGAAGTCACAAACCGGATACGTGTATATTTTGAATGGAGGGGCAGTAAGCTGGTGCGGTTGCAAGCAAAGCGTCGTGGCGGGATCTACTTGTGAAGCGGAGTACATGGCGGCCTCAGAGGCAGCGCAAGAAGCAATCTGGATGAAGGAGTTCATTACTGACCTGGGGGTGATTCCCAATGCGTCGGGCCCGATGACTCTCTTCTGTGACAACACTGGAGCTATTTCCCTTGCCAAGGAGCCCAGGTTTCACAGGAAGACCAGGCATATCAAGCGTCGCTTCAACTCCATTCGTGAAAGTGTTCAAAATGGAGACATAGATATTTGTAAAGTACATACGGACCTGAATGTAGCATATCCGTTGACTAAACCTCTCCCTAGAGCAAAACATGATCAACACCAGAACTCTATGGGTGTTCGATTCATCACAATGTAACTAGATTATTGACTCTAGTGCAAGTGGGAGACTGTTGGAAATATGCCCTAGAGGCAATAATAAAATGGTTATTATTATATTTCCTTGTTCATGATAATTGTCTATTGTTCATGCTATAATTGTATTATCCGGAAATCGTAATACATGTGTGAATACATAGACCACAACATGTCCCTAGTGAGCCTCTAGTTGACTAGCTCGTTGATCAACAGATAGTCATGGTTTCCTGACTATGGACATTGGATGTCATTGATAACGGGATCACATCATTAGGAGAATGATGTGATGGACAAGACCCAATCCTAAGCATAGCACAAAGATCGTGTAGTTCGTTTGCTAGAGTTTTTCCAATGTCAAGTATCATTTCCTTAGACCATGAGATCGTGTAACTCCCGGATGCCGTAGGAGTGCTTTGGGTGTACCAAACGTCACAACGTAACTGGGTGACTATAAAGGTACACTACAGGTATCTCTGAAAGTGTCTGTTGGGTTGACACGGATCGAGACTGGGATTTGTCACTCCGTATGACGGAGAGGTATCTCTGGGCCCACTCGGTAATGCATCATCATAATGAGCTCAAAGTGACCAAGTGGTTGGTCACGGGATCATGCATTACGGTACGAGTAAAGTGACTTGCCGGTAACGAGATTGAACAAGGTATTGGGATACCGACGATCGAATCTCGGGCAAGTAACGTACCGATTGGCAAAGGGAATTGTATACGGGATTGATTGAATCCTCAACATCGTGGTTCATCCGATGAGATCATCATGGAACATGTGGGAGCCAACATGGGTATCCAGATCCCGCTGTTGGTTATTGACCGGAGAGTCGTCTCGGTCATGTCTGCGTGTCTCCCGAACCCGTAGGCTCTACACACTTAAGGTTCGGTGACGCTAGGGTTGTAGAGATATTATTATGCGGTAACCCGAAAGTTGTTCGGAGTCCCGGATGAGATCCCGGACGTCACGAGGAGTTCCGGAATGGTCCGGAGGTGAAGAATTATATATAGGAAGTCCAGTTTCGGCCACCGGGAAAGTTTCGGGGGTTACCGGTATTGTACCGGGACCACCGGAAGGGTCCCGGGGGTCCACCGGGTGGGGCCACCTATCCCGGAGGGCCCCATGGGCTGAAGAGGGAGGGGAACCAGCCCCTGGTGGGCTGGTGCGCCCCCCCTTGGGCCTACCCCTGCGCCTAGGGTTGGAAACCCTAGGGGTGGGGGCGCCCCCCCACTTGGCTTGGGGGCGAAGCCACCCCTTGGCCGCCGCCCCCCTGGAGATCAGATCTCCCAGGGCCGGCGCCCCCCCAGGAGGCCTATATATAGGAGGGGGAGGGAGGACAGCCGCACCACAGCCCCTGGCGCCTCCCTCTCCCTCCCGTAACACCTCTCCCTCTCGCTGAGCTTGGCGAAGCCCTGCCGAGATCCCCGCTACTTCCACCACCACGCCGTCGTGCTGCTGGATCTCCATCAACCTCTCCCTCCCCTTGCTGGATCAAGAAGGAGGAGACGTCTTCCCCAACCGTACGTGTGTTGAACGCGGAGGTTCCGTCCGTTCGGCGCTCGGTCATCGGTGATTTGGATCACGACGAGTACGACTCCATCAACCCCGTTCACTTGAACGCTTCCGCTCGTGATCTACAAGGGTATGTAGATGCACTCTTTTCCCTCTCGTTGCTAGAAGACTCCATAGATTGTTCTTGGTGATGCGTAGAATTTTTTTAATTTCTGCAACGATCTCCAACAATAAATTCTTGCAATATGATAAAAACCCCATCTTGTTATCCTCGATGGCAACAATACAATACGTGCCTTGCTGCCCCTACTGTCACTGGGAAAGGACACCGCAAGATTGAACCCAAAGCTAAGCACTTCTCCTATTGCAAGAAAGATCAATCTAGTAGGCCAAACCAAACTGATAATTCGAAGAGACTTGCAAAGATAACCAATCATACATAAAAGAATTCAGAAGATTCAAATATTGTTCATAGATAAACTTGATCATAAACCCACAATTCATCGGTCTCAACAAACACACCGTAAAATAAGATTACATCGAATAGATCTCCACAAGAGAGGGGGAGAACATTGTATTGAGATCCAAAAAGAGAGAGGAAGCCATCTAGCTAATAACTATGGACCCGAAGGTCTGAGGTAAACTACTCACACTTCATCGGAGAGGCTATGGTGTTGATGTAGAAGCCCTCCGTGATCGATGCCCCTTCCGGCGGAGCTCCGGAACAGGCCCCAATATGGGATCTCGTGGGTACAGAAGGTTGCGGCGGTGGAATTAGGTTTTTGGCTCCGTATCTGATCGTTCGGGGGTACGTAGGTATATATAGGAGGAAGGAGTACGTCGGTGGAGCAACATGGGGCCCACGAGGGTGGAGGGCGCGCCCCCCTACCTCGTGGCTTCTTGGAAGCTTCCTTGACTTAGAGTCCAAGTCTCCTGGATCATGTTCGTTCCAAAAATCACGTTCCCGAAGGTTTCATTCCGTTTGGACTCCGTTTGATATTCTTTTTCTGCGAAACTCTAAAATAGGCAAAAAAAACAGCAATTCTGGGCTGGGCCTCCGGTTAATAGATTAGTACCAAAAATAATATAAAAGTGAATAATAAAGCCCAATAATGTCCAAAACAGAAGATAATATAGCATGGAGCAATCAAAAATTATAGATACGTTGGAGACGTATCAGTCGCCGATGGTGTACAATATGGTGCACGGGGTTTCGTCGGCCTGCAAAGAAAAGTCTGTGACGTGAGACATCCGAAAGGCAACGAAAACGGGAGATTATACATTTATTGAAGGGGGCCGGTGTGACAGAGAGCGTGAGGGTGTCGAGCTCAGCCAAAGACGAAGCACCGCCGGTGCGGGAGCCGGTGCGGGAGCCGGTGCCGGAGCAGGTGCGGGAGCCGGTGCGGGAGCAGGTGCAGCTGCAGGTGCTGGTGCAACGCTAGTCGAGCTGCTCCCCAAGAAGTCAGCAAGGGGAAAGTCCGCTGCATTTTTTTCTGGATTTTGCCTGGTCCAATTGAAAACGGCCGGAACCAAGGAAGTAGACATATCTACAACCACCTGTTTTGCGGCAGCTACCGCTGTTGCGACTGTCTGAGATGATTTCTTCTCAACCGCAATCTCAACATTCTTGTCGATATTTTCTTTAGTTAACCTCCGTCTTTCCTTTCTCTCCTCTGTGGTCTCACGGTAGTACTTCTTCCACGTGGCGCCGTCTCCGACATCGTGCACGCGTCCGTACGACGGTCGAGTATCCACCGGGAGTCGTTTCAATATGTTCAACGCCCGGTTGAATGGAGTGTCCCACTTGGGCCTCGCCAACGCCTCAGACGGCGAGTCGGTTTCGGCCGCAATCCTGTGCTGCTCTCTCTGCAAAAGGCACAAGGATCCTTTACAAATATGACTAACGTGCAGTCGAATTGATCAGAAACTAAAATTACCAGCAGTCTCATGAACTCCATCGTGACCGCGTTCGTCTCGAAAACCTTCTTCACTGGGTCCCAACGGTGCCGGGCCCTGAGGACGTCACGCTCCTGCAGGACGGTGAACTCCGCCAAGGGGTCTGGGATGCCCAGACTCGCGGCTTCCGCGTCCTCCTTGGCCCATATGGACCTCTTCCCGCCGTAACCACGGCTTCCGAGGTGGTGGCACCCAATGTTCCTCTGTTGAAGCCCCTTCATGTACTTCGACTTTTTTTTGGCAGCTTCGGCCTCACAAGCCGCCTTGAATATTTCAAAGTGGTCTGCCGTGATTGTCGGATTATCCTTTACAATCTCGGAGTAGGGTTCCTTTTTGTCGATGATCCTTGCTTTCACCCTTGTTTTCCAGGCGGCCAACGCGTCGCTAAACTTGGTCATGGCGTGTTTGTTTATCTTCTTCATTGCCGGGTCCTTATCTGGATCTTTATAATCCTTTTCATTCCGGCCCAGGAACAAGAATATCTGGTGCAGCTTCTTTAGGAGGGAGGGCCTCATATTATCTATCTTCTGTAGTTTCTCATCGTTGATGGTGGCGGTTGTCCGTACAATGCATCCTATTTGATTGCCGTAGCACGCGCGCGCTTCCTCGGGCGCGTTTGGCTCAAAATTGCCGTCGTCCACCTCCGTGACCACCAGTCTAGTAGTCCTGAGTTTGTTAGGAAGCTGTTGCCTCTTTGCTTTCGGTTCTACACCGGCTCCGCTCCCGGAGGCAGCGCCGGTCTTAGTCTCAGCGCCGGTCTCGATGCCGGTCTGAGTCTCAGCGCCGGTCTCAGTCTCAGCTCCGGTCTCAGTCTCAGCACCGGTCTGCGTGTCGGTCTCAGTCCCCGATGCGACCGGTGGGCCCAGCAACAACATCGGTTGATCGTCGGCAAGGCTCAAAAATTCGTCTGCCGCCAGGTAGACGTCGTCGCAATCACCAGAACCCTGGCCTTCATCGTTGCTAGCCATGTTTCCTATGATTAAATCTAGTCAATTAATTCTAGACCTAATAAAATGAATAATGACATAAAAAGGCCTATGTTTTGCAGGAACGTTGACTCCTTCCCGGTGCGGCAAATCCCGGGCACTCGATATGTCCTACTTTGTAGCACAAGTCATGCCGAAATTCACGGAAAATTTCGGCATGACCTTTGCTAAAAAGTGGACAAATCGAGAACCTGAAATTTGCCGGAACGGAAATGAATCAACATTCCGGCAAAACATAGGCCACTCAGCTTCGTTCCCTGGAAACAGTGTTCAAATATCCATCTTCGACACCGCAACACATGTTCAAATATACACGAGCAACCACATGTCCAAATATACATGTCCAAATTTCACAAGCTAATTCAAAAATAAAGTGTAGAAGAAAATTCATTTAACTACTAATAGAACAAAATTCAGTTAACTTTAGTGCTCTATAACGATGAAAGGAAAAAAAATTCAGTGAACTACTAATTTCATTCATTTAGGTTATTCATTTAACTTCACCTAATTAACCTACTGTACCACTACTACTAGCAGCACTACTAACCTAATTAACCTAGCAAAACTCTACTGCCCTAACTAAAAAACATCTAATTAACATCTACTAGTACCACTACTGCCCTAACCTAATTAACATCTACTAGTACCACTACTGCCCTAACCTAATTAACATCTACTAGTATCACTATATACTACAAGCAGCATCTACCCTAATTAAACCCTACTACCCTAACTAGCTTTTGCTGTAAACCAATTTTTTTGCTCTAAACTAATTTTTGCTCTAACATCTACTACTTAACATCTTTTGCTCTAAACTAAATTTTTTGCTATAAACTAACTTTTGCTCTAAAATGCAGATAGAGAGGAGTGGGGGGGGGGGGGGGGCTTACAGAGAGGGGAGAGACGGTGGCGGGGAGGTGCTCGGCGACGGAGGCAGGGGCGGAGAGGGCGGGCTCGGGCACGGGCTGCGGCGGTCCTGGGCGGGCTCGGCGACGGTGAGGTCGAGGGCGGCGACTGTGAGGTCGAGGGCGGCCTCGGGCGGCGGCGGTGAGGCTGAGGGCGGCCTCGGGCGGCAGCGGTGAGGATGACGGCGGCTTCGGAGGGAGACGGTGAGGTTGCGGGCGTCCACGCCGGCAGGAGACGACGGCGAAGTGGGGCGACGGCGAATTGGGGAGACGGCGGCGAGGGCGAGGGATTTGGAGGAGAAGTGGAGGCTGGGGGGAGGGAACCCGCTGTTTAAGTGAAACGTAACGGTAGCGCGTTCCTGAAAACGCGCTATAGCTAAGTTAGCTACAGCGTGTTTCCTCAAACGCGCTACTGCCATTCCTTTCTCCTTTTTCCCCTTTTTTCATTTATTTTCTTTACATTTTATTTTTTTCCTTTCTCCTTTTTCTATTTCTTTCATTTTCATTTACTTTTCTACTTGTTTTTCATTTTATTTTATTTTCGTTAGCAGTAGCGCCTTACACATAAACGCGCTGCTACAACAAATTAGCGGCAGCGCTGTTTCTAAAAGAGCGCTACTACTATGTGTAGCCGATCGGCTTAGTGGTGGGAATTTTTGTAGTAGCGCTTTTACAACGGGACGCGCTACTGCTATATATGTATCTGCAGCGCGGTTATTTCGCGCGCGCTACTGCTGTCTAGCAGTAGCGCCTTTTTTTAACATGCACTACTGCTAAAGTTCTGTGTATAGACTTTTCCCTAGTAATGTGTGTGTGCACGCGTGTGCGTGCGTGTGTGTGTGCGTGCGCGCGTGTGTGTGAATGTATGGGCCCTCGATGTGCTACATCAATCAAACTCCTACGGTTCTTCCCTTTTATGAGCGAAAAATCGGGAAAGAGAGATGAGTCACATCTCACCATTCAATGTTTAGAAAAACGTGGGCTCACTCTAGGTGTGATGCACAAACTCCTACGATTCATTCTTCTTTTCATGAGAGGAAAGTCGGGTAAGAAAGTAGATTAGCATCTCACTATTTAGTGTTTCCAAATGCATTTGCTCAATCTAGGTGTAATGTATATGAAACACTTAAGATTCTTCAGACAGGAAAGAAAGAAGACTCGCACATGGAATGCAAAACAACTCCCGAGAACTTTGCAAAGAAATAGGCATTTATTTTGTTCGTGTTTATTTGGGTATCTGTAAATTTTGATGGAAAATCACAATATTATAGCTTGTGAATTTTTTTTCAAAAATAGCCACTTTAGAGTATCTTTTTTGTTTTCCTTCGAAAATAGCCGTTTTAGAGCGCTTTTTTTGTTTTTCATTACAGCATATGCAATTTTTCATGAAACTTTGTACGTGGATAGAAGACACGAACATTATGTAGTAATCTTTCTTTGAGATTTTTGACGTTTTGGACTACTTTTAAATGCCATGCCCAACTCATGTGCCACTCTTTAAATGGTATTTTCGTTTTTCAAGGATATATATGGTACACATGCATCTTGGTGCACCTACACCATGGTTTTCATACCCAAGAACTTAAACAGAATTCACCCGCAAAAAAAAAAGAACTTAAACAGAATTAGAAATGTAGACAAAATACTCCCTGGTTCACTACTTTCGCATGTGAGCTCACCAAACATGAAAAGTCCCCACGACTTGCTTTAACGTTGCTCTTCCCTCTTCCCTTTTGAAGAATATGTTATGAAACATATATTATTTTTACTTGTCCAAAGCAACAGAATGTACATGCATTTGGGCGGCTGCCAAATTTCCTAATCGAATAAAATTAGCATCGGATCGCCTACAACGCTTTCCAAACTTGCGAGCAGTACAAGCACTGCCGAAAGATGCCAACACAACTGCGCAAAATTCCAGTCTGAATCGGATTCCCGGAAATCCTGCACAGTAGCAAGTACAATTACAAACGATACACAACAGTGGCACGAATCGTAAACTAAGCATGCACTTTTAGCTCAGCTCCAACAGGAACCAGGCTGCAGCCAGCATCCAGACTGATGAAAAGAAGGGCCGTTGATTGAGCTGATTATTCTCGCAATCGCAAGACGTAATCCGACAAGGGAACAAACCACAGTTGTGATTGTTAGAGTAGTCATTATGGTATACGACTTTTAGTCAAGTCAGTTTTGTACCCCTATCCCAAATCGGTTTGTACCCTTTTATATACTCTCGTATGCCGCACCAAATCATCAATAAGCAACAGTTTTATTCAGCTTTCATGGTATCAGATACCGGTCCCAGGGTTTAGGGTATGGCTCCGCCAACGCCACCGCCGCCGCAGCCGCCCGGCTACTTCGAGCGCCGGGCCGCACTCATCGCCAAGGCTGCCAGCGCCGCCGCCGCTTCTCTCTCGGCCCTCACCATAGCTCCACAAAACTACCCTGCACCCATCCTCGCCGCACCAATATCTCTTGCTGACACAATCTCCGACGTCAGCCCCTACATCCCCATAGTTCTTAATCTCGCCACCCACAACTACTACCATTGGAGACATCTCTTCGATCTCCACCTCGGCCGCTGCAACCTGCGCTCGCATGTCGCCGCCAACTGTCTTCCCCGCCCCGACGATCCGCAATGGTTGAAAGACGATCTCGCGATCATCTAGTGGTTCTACACCCGCATCACCACCGAGATCTTCAACATGCTCGATCACGACGGCGCCACCGCTGCCAACATCTGGCACTCCCTCCGTCAGCTCTTCCAAAGCAACACCGACGCTCGGAAAAACGCTCTCCACACCGAGCTTCGCAATATGGTGCAAGGAGACGCCCCGGTGAACCTGTTCTGCCAGCACGTTAAGACCATTGGTGATGAGCTCCGCGAACTCGGCGATACAGTTAGCGACTCACAGCTAATCAATACGTCTTTCATGCTGCGGCTCGTCCTCCTCTGTCGTCTACACCAGCGCCGCCTTCCAGGCCGGCTCCTGCCGCCGGGCCGTCCGCATCGTCATCTGTTCAACTGCCCCATGCTCGCGTCCTAGCCCGAACTACCGCGGCAAAAACCCTATCTACAGGCCGCCGTCGACTCGTTCGGTTCCGCCTACGACATCACCAGCACCGAGTCCTGCACCACCCACCAGTGCTCCATCTGCGGTTGCATGGTGGCCTCCTCATGATCCTTGGACGGGTCTTGTTCAAGCATGGCCCATGCCCTGGTCCGCTCCGTCCACCCTCGGTGCTCCGCCGGCATACTCAGGTGCCTGGCAACCCGGCCTTCGGCCGCCTACTGGTGCTCCCGGGATTCTCAACCCCCGACAGCCGGCCAATGCCTATCACGCCGCCCCGACGTATGCTCCTTATGGTCATTACACCACCTACGGCGGCGCCTACTACACACCTCAGCCGGCCCTGCTCCCGACACCACCCCCACCACAGCCGGCCAATGCCTACTACACTCCCCAGCCGGCCCTACTGCCTTCACCATCGTATCCGCCGGCACTGCTCCCGACGCCACCCTCACCTGCGACGCCGAGCTGGGATCAAGCTGCCTTTCTTCAGGCCATGAATAACTTTGCTGCACAAGGAAACTCAGGTACGGATTGGATCTTTGATTCAGGAGCCTCTAGTCATATGTCTGCATCTAGTAATTGGTTATCTTCTTGCACTAAATCTCTTTTCCCTTCCATTATCCTTGGAGATGGATCATCTATTCCTATATATTGTGTTGGTCAGGCTCAACTTCCCTCTTCCACCAAACCTTTTTTACTTCGCGATGTTCTAGTTGCACCCGCCCTCATTAAAAATCTTATCTCAGTTCGCCAATTTACTTGCGACAATCTAGTTTCGGCTGAATTTGACCCTTTTGGTTTATCTGTGAAGGATTACCTGACCAAGGCCGAGATCGCTCGCTTCAATAGCTCCGGTGATCTTTATTCTCTTAATGGAGTTCCTGCCGCCACCCCTCCAACATCCATGCTGGCCTCCGTCGATCTCTGGCATCGTCGCTTGGGCCATCCCAACCCCGCCGTCTTAGCTTCTATACTTAGTGAATTTACCATACCATGTAATAGGGACTCTCATAATTCTGTGTTTTGCGAGTCTTGTCAATTAGGCAAACATGTGTGTCTTCCCTTTAGTTCCTCTAGTTCTTGTAGCACTTATCCCTTTGAATTAATACATTGTGATTTATGGACCTCTCCCATTGCAAGTGTTTCGGGTTTTAAATACTACCTTGTTATCCTAGATGATTTCACCCACTTTGTCTGGACTTTTCCTCTACGCAACAAATCCGAGGTTCATTCTCTTTTCCTTAATTTTCAACGCTATGTGTCTGTTCACTTCTTCCTCCCAATTCGCTTTATCCAATGTGACAATGGTCGCGAGTTTGATAACATTAAAAATCGTACTTTCTTCTTACAACATGGCATCCTGCTTAGGTTCTCATGTCCCTACACATCCCCTCAAAATGGTAAAGCAGAACGCTCTCTTCGCATCCTCAATGATATAGTTCGCACTCTCCTTATTCAATCATCTATGCCTCCCAAGTTTTGGGCTGAAGCCCTACACATGGCCACCTTCCTTCTAAATATTCGACCTTCTAAAACTAAACCCAACACTACTCCCTATTATTCCCTCTTTCTTTCCCACCCCGACTACTCCGCGGTTCGTGTTTTCGGCTGTCTCTGTTTTCCCAATGCCTACGCCACTTCTGCAAATAAATTGTCACCACGCTCTATCCCATGTGCTTTTCTCGGCTTCTCTGACGAGCACAAAGGCTATCGCTGTCTCGACCTTCACACCGGACACATTCATGTCTCTCGTCATGTCACGTTTGCTGAGCACATTTTTCCTTTCTCACAACGCACTACTACACCATCCAACACCCCTAACTCCGCAAACACCCCCTCTCCCCGTCCTTTCCAACTATATACTCCCCTACCTGTCGAACACAACTTATCACCACCACCATTAACACCCACCATAGCCAATCCCAACCATACACTCACCCCACCCAAGACGTCCCCAACACCCCCGGCCCCTGCTCCCTCCCCAACACCCCCGGCCCCTACTCCCACTCCACCACCCAGCCCTGCTCCCACTCCACCACCCAGCCCTACTCCTTCGTCCGACTCTTCCGCTGCGCCGGACTCACCAGTACCCACCTTACCCCCTCGTGCTATTCCTACAGCAGCCCCGATTAATGATCATCGCATGCGTACTAGGGCCAAATCAGGATTTCATCAACCCCAAGACCGCCTAAACCTTTATACCTCCGTATCTCTCATTTCTCTTCCAAAGAATTACAAAACTGTTCTACTTGATCCCAATTGGGCCGCTGTCATGCAAGAAGAATATAATGCTTTACTTCAAAACAACACCTGGCAACTTGTTCCTCGTCCTCCCAATACAAATATTGTTTCTGGCAAATGGATTTTTCGCCAAAAGTTCCACTCCGATGGGAGCCTCTCACGATATAAAGCCAGGTGGGTTTGTCGTGGCTTTTCTCAGCAACAAGGAATTGATTACAAAGAAACCTTCTCTCTTGTTGTTAAACCTAGCACCATTCGCACCGTTCTTAGTGTTGTTGTCTCCTCTTCATGGCCCATTCACCAACTTGATGTTAAAAATGCTTTCCTCCATGGTTCCCTTCAAGAAACTGTCTACTGCCAGCAACCTCTGAGTTTTGAAAATCCATCCTTTCCAACTCATGTATGTCTTCTTCAGAAATCTCTCTACGGTCTTAAACAGGCCCCACGAGCTTGGTTTCAACGCTTCTCCTCCTTCATTCAAACAATAGGCTTCACTCCATCTCTCTCCGACACCTCTCTTTTTGTGTATCATCAAACTTCTGACACTGCCTATTTACTTCTCTATGTAGATGATATCATTCTTACCGCCTCCTCTCAAAAGTTCTTAGATCATATTGTCTCTCTTCTTAGATCTGAATTTTCTATGACTGACCTAAGACTCCTTCATCATTTCTTAGGCATTGCTGTTGTTCGAGATTCCTCCAGCCTTTTTCTTTCCCAACGCCAGTATATTCTTAATCTTCTTAATCGTGCTGGTATGCTTGACTGTCAATCATCTCGCACTCCTGTCGATACTAGTTTTAAACTTTCAGCTACCGGTGAACCCTTTTCTGATCCTACTCTCTATTGTAGCCTAACAGGTGCTCTCTAATATCTCACCATTACTCGTCCTGAAATCTCTTTTGCTGTTCAACAAGCATGTCTCTATATGCATGATCCCCGGGTTCCTCACTATAATCATGTTAAACGCATTCTTCGGTATTTAAAAGGAACTCTCAATCATGGTCTCCACCTCAATAATTCTTCTCCAAACTCGCTTACCGCATACTCTGATGCAGACTGGGCTGGTTGTCCTGACACTCGAAGGTCCACTTCCGGTTTTTGTGTTTTTTTGTAACAATTTGATTTCTTGGTCTTCGAAAAGACAGGTTACAGTCTCACGTTCGTCGGCCGAGGCTGAGTATCGCGCTGTGGCACATGCCGTTGCAGATACAATCTGGATTCGGCAGTTACTCTCCGAGCTACACAAGGCCTATTGAGCAGGCCACTATTGTCTACTGTGACAACATATCAGCAGTCTACATGACCAGCAATCCAGTTCAACACCGACGCACAAAGCATATTGAGATTGATATTCATTTTGTTCGTGAAAAGGTTGCTCTTGGTCAGGTTCGGGTGCTTCATGTTCCCTCTACGGCTCAGTTTGCTGACATTTTCACCAAGGCACTGCCTACTAAGCCGTTTCAAGATATCTGTTTCAGTCTCAACGTCGTCGAGCCTGCCGTTGATACTGTGGGGGGATGTTAGAGTAGTCATTATGCTATACGACTTCTAGTCCAAGTCAGTTTTGTACCCCTACCCCAAGTCGGTTTGTACCCTCTTATATACTCTTGTATGCCGCACCAAATCATCAATAAGCAACAGTTTTATTCAGCTTTCAGTGACAATGATGGTTTTTCCTTGTATTCTTGACTCAAATAACAAGCAAAACTGTCGAACAAAAATAAATCAGATAACATCTTATGCAAAACTGAAACTCCTGGTACAAAAATAATATGAGAAAGCCATATACGTGGTACCACTAGCGAAAACTGAGAATTTGCACTGTCGTCTCGTAGTTTCATCCGTTCACAAATTTATTCACCACGAGTCAGGTGACCTGCTGCTCACATACGCATAGGAATCGATGCCCCAGCCGATGTAATGGTTGCGTCAATGTTGCTAGGCATCAACACGTTGAAGCCATCGGCTGCTGTGGATATGATCATCCCAGGTATCTGTGGATGCAGTGCAATTCCTTCAAATCTTTCTGGCCCTGCGTGCAGAATATAATGAACATTCTACATGTGATTCAACTATGAAACATGGCAAGTTCTCTTAAGTCTACATGGGCGTAGCTCTGCCACTGTATATTGCAAGAGCGAATATGATAATAGTACGCACCTGATGAACAAAGAGAAGTTGTGGGGGCAAATCTTGGGGTGCATTTGCCTGTTCTTTCATCTTGGCTTTGAATTTGACCTCCTCTTCTCCGTCCCTTTCCAACGAAAGATCCCAAATTCTGGCACAAATTAATTATTATGTTATTATTGCATAGTAGTTTGAGATGTCGGATATTTAGGGAAAAAGTTCGGCAATTCGGTGCAATCATAAAACATGAATGGGAGGAGGGTGGGCAGAGTTACGTACGTCAGTTATTTGGGATATGGCTCACTGGGATTAAGCCTGAATTAGCGAGGCATATTCGTGTTGGAGTTTGCGCTCTGTTGTGGACTATCTGGACTTGCAGGAATGATTTGGTTTTTAACAGAACATCACGTATTCACTTTTTGCAGGTTATTTTCCGAGCCACGGCCGTGATCCGTTCATGGTCGCTACTCACTACGATGGAGGCCAGGGAGCATTTGGTTACTGGATCTATCCGCTGGGAGATGGTAGCTCGGGATATCTTCAACCGGTTTGGATGGCGGTCATGTAATAGGATAGGCAATTAGTTTCCCTATCTATCTTTAGCCAGCCGGTTGTGGCGTCTTTATCTTGGCTAGTCTGTGTGTTCAACCTCTTTTAGCTCTGTGTGAGCTGTCTTTTTATTACTTTTCAGTCGGAGACTTTGGAACCTTATTGAAACCTTTTATTTTGGTAATAAGATGGCCGTATGCATCATTCTGATGCAGAGGCCGGGGAGATCCCCTTTTCGAAAAAATGGACTCCATTCCACAGACGTTATAGGGTGCTTGTGGTACGCAAAATGTGCTACCAAGGACTTACCAGATTCACCGCTCTGCCAGTAAATAAAATCACATCGGAGAAACATTTGATATTATAAACACGTTAACACGAAATCCCAACCCTATTGTGAGTTGAACACAAGGGAAACACCAAATTAACTACTACTAGTTGAGCAGGTCCACCGGAAACCGACAAGGCGAGGACATCGTGTTTTATCAGCATGGAATTACCTCGACTGCTCTAATATCATGGACTGAGATACTGCCATCATCACAACCTGATGCTATAAGACAACCTGCAAGCCTGAATATGAAATTCAGAAAAGTTGTAATGTACTCCTGTGTAGAAGACATTATAGTGTGCATAAAGGTAGCAGATAGAGCACATACGAATTCCATGAGATCACATTCACGTCAGAATTGTGAACCCTAACAGGAGAATAACAAGGTTTCCTCCCTATACGTATATCCCATATAGCTATCGTCCCATCCACGGAACAAGAGGCAAACATATTTTCTTCTGTGGGACATAATTGTAGTAGCTAATATATTAAACAATATTATAGCTCATAGGATATATATAATTACATTATTGTGTTGCACACCTGTAGATCTTCAACACTTGCAGAGTGTCCAACAAATGGCTTGGTGTCTACACTCCAATCGCTTGAAGTCGGCTCCCAAAGGTGAATGCACTTATTGCAATCGCCTGCATTTACAAAGAATAAACTGATCTATGTCGATTTCCATATACCCCCACCAAACTTATTCTATGAATGGCGACATCTTTATCCCAACTGTACCAGGGATAAGACTTTGTACACACCAGAAACTAGTCTTCCAGTAACATTTGGACTCCAATCAATAGCATAGCCTTCATCTTTGTGGCCACTAAATACTTTTAGAGGTACATGATTGTGCATAATGCTGTTATCTTTATGTGTAACTGTTCCTGGGTCTTCTAATGAAGCAATGAAGGAGCTGAAGTCCCACACCTGCATATGTAATCAACAGAGCACGCAGCTAATTATATAGCACATGGAAGTAGACAATGTGATGCATTCTGTTCCTGAGCAAGTTTTCGGAAGGAAATATAATGCACAGAATATATATTCTGTTGCTGGGCAAATAGGACACTACCCATGTACATTCTGAGGCTTTTTCGTAGGGAATTAATGAAAATAATAAACTTCAGTTTGATGTACAGTAAAAAAAGTTGATATATCTCAAAAGAGCAGGGCATGATGTGCAGCATAAATTTTGTGGTTTTGATAAATCAGATGTGGACTAACCGTAGTAAATTACCTGAACATGACCTGTGTCTCCCCATGTAGCACATATTTCCGGATTTTGATTCATTGAGCGTATTCGGTTTATCGACCCCTCGTGAGCCACCTTTTGTAACTGGTACAACAGAATAAATTCTAGGTTACCAAAGGGTCATGATGGATTCTGCATAATTACTTAAATGCCAGAATTGTAGTTTGGCACTTCAAGAATGAACACACATGCAAAATGGGCTCTGCATCTTCATTGATTTCTTCATCATCTTCGTCGCTGCTGCTGTCACTATCCATATCATCATCACCATGAAGAGCTGAAGATGGTATTGGTTCCCGTTTCTTGCCCTTTATGTTGGAAAGCTTAAAAATACCAGCATAATTCCATGAAGCCTTCTCGGACTGAAAGAACAATTAGTCCAGTTCTTACGTCAGAGAGAATGTCCACTATTATCACAAAATATATACTATTTGAGATGTCGAGTGGACAATAATAGTTAACAAACAAAAAACAGAGGCATAGAAGGATCAAAACTTTCTCGTCATGGGTCAATAACATAATCATGTAGAATTCCATAAACACATCATGTCATTCTCAAGCTAAAAACCAACGTAACAACACTTCATTTAAGTTAAATGTGGTTGGATCTACAACTGACAAAATAGATAAAACTCGACGATAACATTCTTCCCTACTTTGTTGAGAGGGGTCTGATGGACGCGGATCTTTGGGTCTTGGGTGTCAATGCACCCGAATTGGGAAAAAAAATAAAAATTGCAAAATTAGTCAAAATTCCTGAAACTTCTTGGAAACAAGGGTATTATACTCGTGTGAAAAGTTATGTGAAGGAATGACTTCCATGATATTTTAGGCTGAAAAAACAAAACCGACACTAATAAAAGGTACTATCCACACTTTTGTACTCAAAATTTTGTTTTTTTGTCCCAAAGTTCACAGAAGTCACTCCTTCGGGGACTTTTTATACGAGTATAAAACTATACCATTCTTGTTTCCAGATTTTAAACAGGATATTATGGCGCATGTGTTGCGGCCATATTAGAGTTGTTAGGAGATAGGAAAATCAATCCAACACTTAATGTACTCTTTACATATCTCAATATGCGCTTGGCTGTCGTCAAATGAGCTCTAGTTGGTGCATGAAGAAACTGACACACTTTATTTACTGCAAAGGAAATATCAGGCCTGGTGAGTGTCAAATGCTGAAGTGCACCTACTAGACTTCTGTGCCTGATGCCATCCTCTTGATTCAAGGGTTGACCCTCTACAAGCGAGAGTTTTTCTGAACTAGACAATGGTGTTGATGATGGTTTACACCCCTGTAGACCAGCCTTACTCAATAAATCAGTTGCATATTTCTCTTGAGAAAGATGAAGTCCACCTTCTTTCATTTTCTTAACTTCAATGCCAAGGAAAAAAATGCAAATCCCCTAAATCTTTAAGTGCAAATTCTGAGTTCAAATCTTTCAAAAGTGTTGTTCCTGCTTCATTTGCAGAACTAGTAACAATGATGTCATCAACATATATAAGCACAAAGATGGATGTATGTGACTTGTTATAAATGAATAGTGATGTATCAGAATCAGAGGGAACAAAACCAAGTGCTTGCAACTTAGAGCTCAAACAAGAGTACCATGCCCTTGCAGCTTGTTTCAATCCATAGAGAGATTGATCAAGCCTGCACACATAAAATGGTTTATTTTTATCTTCAAACCCAGGAGATTGCCTGATATAAACTTCCTCTTCCAAAACACCGTGAAGAAACGCATTTTGCACATCTGGCTATCTAAGGCTTCATTCTTTGGACGCAGCAACAGGTAGAACAAGACGAACCGTGGCAGCTTTAACAATAGGACTGAAAGTGTCCTCATAATCTATGCCATACCTCTGCTTGAACCCTTTTGCAAAAAGCCTGGCCTTGTAACGCTCTATGGTACCATCGGACCTTCTTTTTACTCCGAACACCCACTTGCAGTCAATCACATTTTTACCTGGATGTGAACGAACCAGATGCCAAGTATTGTTTTTGTGAAGAGCATGAACTTCTTTTTCCATATGGGATCAGCAAGGGTCTCATTGACAGTGTGTGGTTTTCCTGTAGAAGTGTTTGAACCTGTCAAACCATACTTAGTTTTATAGTTAGTTGGATTTAAAACACCTGTTTGGAGACGTGTATGGGGCAGTGTAGCAGGTGTATGCGCAGAAGATCCAGCGTCCTGCTATGCAACAGGATCAGCAGATCCACCTGATCCAGCCGATCCCAAGGAGGCAGAGCTGCCCGCGCTCGCTAGATCCTCTGTGGCAGATGAGGGCGCCGCAAAAGATCCAGGCGAACTAGTCGGATCAGGATCGATCCACGCACTGGGCCCACCTGGCACAGGCGCGTCGGAAAGCATGGCCCGCCTGGCGTAAGTGCGGGGGACCGGCGCGTAGCCCCTAGTTGGTGGAACCCGCTCAGTCGGGCTGTCCCTTGGTGGAGTCTGGCGCAGCCTGCCAGTGGGATGTGTGGCGTTCGCAGGGTGGTGGAGAGCGGGGGAGGCAGGTGCAACACAGGGCGGCTGGTGGGGCACTGTTCTCGGGGTGGATCCAGGCGCAGTCTGCTGCACCGATCCCGGACGAGATCCAGGCGCAGGTTGCTACACCGATCCCGAATACGATTGCGCCGGATCTGGTGTGTCCATGCCAGGATGATTTTGTGCATCGTTTTGAACAATTCATCATTCATCACACCATTTTCTGCCATGTTAATCTCTTTAGAAGAAGACTCATGTGAAGCCAAAGAGGAGTTAGTCAACATTGGATCATCACCAAGGAGATGGCAAGGAAGAAGAAGAAATTCGTTGTTGAGAAGAGCACCGGCATTGGGATGAAGCTTTTCAAAGGGAAATTGAGTTTCATAAAAGACAACATCACGAGAGATGTAAACACGACCAGTGAACACGTCTAGTCATTTGACACCCTTATGTTGAGAACTGTAGCCGAGAAAGACACATTGCTTGGAACCAAACATGAGTTTGCTAGTGTTATAGGGACGAAGGTTAGTCCAGCAAGCACAACCAAAAACTCTAAGGGTGTAGTCTGGTGTGACATGTAATAGACGTTCAGTAGGAGTTTCATTGGAGATGGTATGACTGGGCCACATATTGATGAGATGAACTGCAGTAAGGAAAGCTTCATCCCAAAATTTTAATGGCATTGGATGCCGCAGCTAGAATAGCTAAGCCTACTTCAACAATATGTCTATTTTTTCGTTCAACATAACCATTTTGTTGATGTGCATGTGGACATGAGACATGATGTGAGATGCCTATTTGTTGAAAGAAGAGGTTTAACTTTTCAAATTCACCACCCCAATCTGATTGCATGGCAAGGATCTTGCTATAAATTTTGCGTTCAACAATGGCTTAAAAATTATGAAAGACTTGGAATACATTAGAACGCTTTTTAAGAAGGTAGATCAAGTGTATTTGCTAAAGTCATCAAAAAAATCATCACATAATAAGAATGTCTACCAACAGAAGTTAAACTCTTACAACACTAGTAGAAATATCGTGGTCATGATCAAATCTACACGGCTGCAAACAGTCCATGTATGGAGATAAGTCACATGGTAAATCAATCATTGAAACCCCACACACCAATCTTGAACTCAATGAAATCTTGCATGTTCCTAATGCCTCCAAAAATCTTTTGTTTGTCCATCGTATTGCTCTTGACAATAATGTGTTTCTAGAGTTTCACCCTTTCTTCTTTTTGATCAAGGATCATGTATTCTTCAAAGAGGTGTTTGTGTGCAAGGACTCTACTCATTGCTTCCCAAGTATTGCAAGTTCAATAAACAAGTGTATGGTGCCATCAAGCTTTCTACTGAAAGGAGGCACAGTCATTTAGGTCATCCATCTTTTTCTACTGTTCATCAAATTCTTAGTAGAAATAAACTCCCAGTTGTTGGTGCGAGAAATTCAGAAACTATATGTGATTCATGCCAAAGAGCAAAAAGTCATCAATTGCCCTATCCTATCTCTGCTAGTGTGTCTACCAAATCCTTGCAACTTATTTTTTTCTGATGTTTGGGCGTCCAACACCCACTTATGTTCGTACACATTCTTATTATATAAGTTTTGTTGATGACTTTAGCAAATACACTTGGATCCACCTTCTTAAAAAATGTTCTAATGTATTCCAAGTGTTTCATAATTTCCAAGCCCTTGTTGAATGCAAATTTGACAGTAAGATCCCTGGCATGCAATCAGATTGTGTTAGTGAATATGAAAAGTTAAACTCCTTATTTCAACAAATAGGCATCTCACATCATGTCTCATGTCCACATGCACATCAACAAAATGGTTCCGCTGAAAGGAAACATAGACATATTGTTGAAGTAGGCTTAGCTATTCTAGCTGCAACATCCATGCCATTAAAATTTTGGGATGAAGTTTTCCTTACTGCAGTTCATCTTATCAATATGTGGCCCAGTCGTACCATCTCCAATGAAACTCCTACTGAACGTCTATTACATGTCACACTAGACTACACCACCCTTAGAGTTGTTGGCTGTTCTTGCTGGCCAAACCTTAGGGATCGGCGCAGCAAACTGTGCCGGGATCCTCCCCGGGATCGGTGCCCCACCAGCTAGACCGTGTTGCACCTGCGTCCCCCGCTCTCCGCCACCTTGCGATCACCACGCGTCCCACTAGCGGGCCGCGCTAGACTCTACCAGGGACAGCCCGATCGAGCGGGTTCCACCAACTGGGTGCCCGCACCGGTCCCCCACACTTATGCCAGGCGGGCCCAGCACGCGGATAGATCCAGATCCGTCTGGCTCGCCCGGATCTTTTGCGGCGCCCTTGCCTTCTGCGCCGCCCTCATCTTCCACAAAGGATCAGGCGGGCGTTGGCAGCTCTGCCTCCTCGGGATGGATCTGCTGATATTGTTGCACAGCAGGACGCTGTATCTTCTGCTCATACACCTGCTGCACTGCCACATCCATGTGTCCAAACAGGTGTTTTAAATCCAACTAACTATATAAAACTAAGTATGGTTTGGCTGTTTCAAACACTTCTATAGGAAAACCACACATTGTCATTGAGGCCCTTGCTAATCCCATATGGAAAAAGGCTATGGATGAAGAAGTTCATGCTCTTCACAAAAACAATACTTGGCATTTGGTTCCTTCACATCCAGGTAAAAATGTGATTGACTACAAGTGGGTGTTCAGAATAAAAAGAAGGTCTGATGGTATAAATGAGACACGTATTATTATGCCAAAATATATATATTATACATTTTTTGTATACATCAGGAATACTTTTTATATGCACGTTTAAATTTTTAGAAATACATGATTAACATTTTCCAAAACATATATTTTTATGCCTAATTTTTACATAAATATTCTATATCTTTTGTATACATCAGAAATATTTTATGTATACATAGTTAATATTTTTCAAATACATGATTAACATTTTTAATACATATTTTTTATGTCTACTTTTTTCATAGACATTCTACATTTTTTGTATACACAGAAAATATTTTTATATACACCTTTAACATCATATATATATACCTAAATAGTTGATTCCTACTATCTTAATTCTCTCAACATGCACACATGCCATCTCATTATTCTGCTAATCATTTCTCTTAACAAACATAGGAAATGATATTTATATTCTCTCTTAACATGCACACATCCCAACTCACCACATATGCCACATTATCAATCACACTAATTAAATTTCCCTCAACATGCATGAGAAATTCCACTTATATTCTGTATATGTTTGCAACTAAATAATAATCAAACTCAATATATAATATCTACTTTAATATTCTAAAAAACTATTGCAACATATTTTTGCAGCAACGCGCGGAGTATCGGTTGGGAAACGTTGCATGGAAAAGAAAAAAAATCTACACACATGCAACATTTATCCATGAAGACGCATAGCAACGAGAGAAGAGAGTGTGTCTACGTACCCTCGTGGACCATAAACGGAAGCGTTTGTTAACGCGGTTGATGCAGTCGAACTTCTTCGCGCTCCAACCAATCGAGTACCGAACGTTCACCTTCACGTTCAGCACACGTTCAGCTCGGTGACGTCCTCTCCTTCTTGATCCAGCAAGACGGTGAAGTAGTGGATGCGTTCCGGCAGCACGATGGCGTGGTGATGGTGATGGTGAAGTTATCTCCGCAGGGCTTCGCCTAACCACTACAAAAATATGACAGGGGATGTAAACGGTGGAGGCGGCGCCGCAAACGGCTAAGAAATTGTTGTATTTGTGCTAGGCGCCAAGTAGGAGAGGACGTCACCGAGCTGAACGTGTGCTGGATCCTACTTGGGGTCCTCCCCCAAGTGCCCCCCCTTTCCTTATTGGAGTGCGGGAGGAAGGAAGGAGGAGGTGCCCCCCCCCCTTTCCTTTCTCTCCTGAGGAGGGAAAGGCAGGAGGGGCCACCCCTCCACTTACCTTCCCCTAGGGCCGGCCATGTAGAGGGGCGCATCAGCCCCCAAGTGGGCTGGCCTGTCCCAACCTTTGGCCCATTAAGCCCATACACTTACAGAGGGTGTCTGGAACCCCTTCTAGCGACCCGATGGCTACCCGGTGCACTCCGAAACTCTTCTGGTGTCCGAATACCATCGTCATATATATCAATCTTTACCTCTCGACCATTTCGAGACTCCTCATCATGTCCGTGATCTCATCCGGGACTCCGAACAACATTCGGTCACCAAATCATATAACTCATATAACACTATTTTGTCAACGAACGTTAAGCGTGCGAACCCTACGGGTTCGAGAACTATGTAGACATGGCCGAGACATCTCTACAGTCAATAACCAATAGCGGAACCTGGATGTCCATATTGGCACCTACATATTCTACGCAGATCTTTATCGGTGGAACCGTTATGACAACATATGTAATTCCTTTGTCTGTCGGTATGTTACTTGCCCGAGATTCGATCGTCGGTATCTTCATACCTAGTTCAATCTCGTTACTGGCAAGTCTCTTTACTCGTTCCGTAATACATCATCTCGTTACTAACTCCTTAGTCATTTACTTGCAAGCTTATGATGTGTATTACCGTGAGGGCCCAGAGATACCTCTCCGATACTCGGAGTGAGAAATGCTAATCTTGACCTATGCCAACTCAACAAACACCTTCGGAGATACCTCTAGAGCATCTTTATGACCACCCAGTTACGTTGTGACGTTTGATAGCACACAAGGTATTCCTCTAGTATCCGGGAGTTGCATAATCTCATAGTCGAAGGAATATGTATTTGACATGAAAAAAGCAGTAGCAATAAACCGAACGGTCAAAATGCAAGCTAACGGATGGGACTTGTCCACCACATTATCCTTCTAATGATGTGATCCCGTTATCAAATGACAACACATGTCTATGGTTAGGAAACCTTAACCATCTTTGATGAATGAGCTAATCTACTAGAGACACGGTATTTGTTTATGTATTCACACATGTATTTAAGTTTCCGATCAATACAATTCTAGCATGAATAATAAACCTTTATCATGAATAAGGAAATATAAAATAACAACTTTATTATTATCATTATGGCATATTTCCTTCAGTATCATGTAGTTTTGAAAAAACATTTTTAAATGCATATTTTTTGTTTAATTTTTCCATAAATATTATAAAAAAAATTGTATACATCAAAAACATTTTATTGTTCAAATATTCCAAATACATTATTAACATTCCTATAACATATATTATTTATGTCTACATTCTCCATACACATTCTTCATTTTTTATATTCACCAGGAACATTTTTATATACAAGTTTAAGATTGTCAAAATAGATTATTAACATTTCTGAAAACTTATATTATTTCATGTCTACTTTTTTCCATACACATTGTATATTTTTTAATACATTTCTCTTATAAATCGGAAACGTTTTTATACAAATTTATAATTTTTTAATTTATGATTAACATTTTTCAGAAAAAACAAAAACTTAACTTTTTTATTTCTACATTTTCCTCATACATATTGTACATTTTTTGTATATATTGGAAATATTTTTCTATACATTTATATATCGTTTAAATGCATGATTAAATTTTTAACTTTTGTATATAAAGAAGAAATACAAGAAAAAAATATAAAAAAAGCAAAATTGGAAAAAAAGGAAGAAACAAAACGTTGAAGGCTTGTGCTCACGCTGGCGGGCCCAACCGGGCGGCTGCCTGAAGCGAGACGTCCTACTGTCTCGCTCACTTCTAGAGAGACATAGCCCCCCTCCCCTCCCTCGGTGATTGCCGAACCGGCATTGCCTAGACTCCCTCACTATGTGTCGGATTCAAATTCGCGTAATCCTCAAGATCGAGCGGGCATAACAGTGAGGGAACGACTAGTTGGGGGTTACCCTGCCGCCGCCACGTGACGTCTGTTCGTTTCTTGCATCGGGGTGTTATTTCTCTTGGTTTTTTGCTGTCTTTTCTGATTTTAGATTTTATTTGTAGTGCTTCCACATGAAGCAAAATAATGCTTCCATGACAAAGGGAAGCAAACTAGTGCTTCACGTGATTCGTACTAGTGCTTTCCTGTGAAACACACCCCGTGCGGGGAGCATAGTTTGTGCTTCTTTCGGAAAGGAAAACTTAGTTTGTGTTGGAAGCACAAATTAATTCACACTGAAGCACGAGTTGCTACTAGCTGGAAGCATAGATGTTTCCTAAAAAAAGTCGAAACCTATAAAAATGTGATATAGCTTAGAAGATCTCCACCCGAGAAATGTTTGCGAATTCAACAACTTTTTCATGAACTAAAAAATGTTCATGAATCATGAATAAAAAAATCACAATTTTAAAAAAAGTTTTGAATTCAGAAAACAAAGGTGAATTTAAACTAATGTTTGCAAATTCAAAAGATGTTCATGAAATAAAAAGTGTTATTGAATTTAAAAGACACACAAATTCAAAACCAGGTTCTTGAATTATATGAGTTTCACTAATTTGGAAAATGTTCATGAATTTACAAAAAATATTTTGAAATTCAACAAATGCCCAAGAACTAAAAAAAGTGCACAATCAAAATATGTCCCTGAATTTGTAAATATTTTGTGGACTGAAAAATGTTCACAAAATTTGAAAAACTTTGAGAAACTTAAAAATTGTTCATAGATCCACGAAATACTTGTGAGTCTGAAAAAATGTTCGCCCACTCAAAATTTGAATTTTTTTTTGATAAATTAAATATAAGGATTAAGGGAACACAAAATGAAGTAATAAAAAAGAAATGAAGAATTAAGCAAAACCTAAAATACCAAAAAAAAACTCAAAAAGAATGCTCAGAACCCTCCCAAATTCGATGGGAAGCTCACACACAAAAACAGTAAGATGAGTCGGTCCATGTAGCAGCCAACGTCCGTGGAGGGTGTGCGTTTGACTGGTATCCATTGCGTTAGCTGGCCATAGGTGTAGCCTTCGCACCCTTTGCTTCTTTTTGTTTTAATTTTACCTTCTTTACACACATATTAGTTAATTATCCATGCATTACAATGGGGGCCTACATATTCTAGTGGTTCAACATCAATCTTATCTGACAAATACCTTGCGCTCACCATATTCAATATTTTGGTAAGATTTAATTCAATCTGCGTATTAGTAGGAGAAGACAAAGAAAGTTTTGGTTTAGTTAAGCCTTTGGTAAGATTTGATTTGATTTGTGTATGTAGGGAATGCAAGAAAAGTTTTGATTTAGTTGAGATTTCAGTAACATTTTATTTAATTTGATTGAGTTAATGTAGTATGTGCTTTTTAGAAAGTATAAATTTGGTTAGATTATTTGAAATTCCTCTATTTCTATTGGTTTTATTTCTTTACAGCATCGATTAAGATTAACAAAAAGAATCAACAAGAAACAAAAGTGGGAGGGATACATGGGGAGAAAAATCGGGGAGAAGGCAAGGCAAACCCACCAATTCCCTTTCAATAGTAGATATTTCAAAATATTCTAAAAAATATAAAAATAATATGCATCAAACATTTAAATAAATCATCATAAAAGAAAAATGTACTCACAAAAAATGAGCAGATACTTTTTTTTTGCATTTTTAATAAAAATATGGCATTTCAAAACTTTCACACATTTATAAAAATGATCATGACATTTAGAAAAATATTATTTACCATCCACAAAAATGCTTACATGCTGAAAAAAATTATTCATGGCATTCTCTCAAAAATGTACATGAGAAGTGAAAAATTGTTTGACCAATATTTTAAAATGTCTATGACATATAAAAGCTGTTAGTATGCATTTAAAAACAGAGGCACAACACTTATGAAAATGTTCACATGTTAAAGAAATTGTTTGTGCATTCAAAAAAATGTTCACCTATTTAAAAAAATGTTTATGATTTTTTAAAATGTTCTAGAAATATAAAGTTTTGTTTATGGACTCTTTTTAAAATAGTCATAGCATATACAAGATAGTTATACCATTTTTTTAAGTGTTCATTCCACTTGGAAAGCGTTCATAAAAATGTAAAATTGCTATTCCATCAATTTTAAAAAATTGTTCATGACGTGTAAAAAATCTTCGTACAATGAAACCGAAAACGATTAAAAGAGTTCATAGATTTGAAAAAGGAAAAATTCAGAAACCTTGCAATGATAGAGACATTCGGTGAAGTATGAACAAGGATGAAGAAAACGACAACCGTGTAAGAAGCCAAAAAAAGTATAAAAAGCGAAGACAGAGTTTTTTTTTCTTTTGCGTCCGCACGTTTATTTATCTTTTAACACAGTGCAACCGTACATGCTCACATACACGATTATTCTTTTGCGTCCACATGGTTATTTATCTTTTTAACATAATGCAACCGTGGATGCTCACATACATGCATATACACTCGTCACTTTAAATGTACACATGCACACCCCAAATTTATGAACACCTTCGAGATACTAAGTCGACATCACATCTTGAAATTGGCGAAGACAGAGTTGTAAGTAAAGATTTCATGACTTTGAATCTACAATAATGACACGTGAGTATATGCAAGTGAGTCATAACAAATCCGTGTATATATAATACACACACTTATACACTTGACCCACACACAAACAACATAGCACGTGAGTTTGGCCCCTCATCCAATCCGACGTGCGCAGGAACAGTAAAACACGACACATGAGGAACGCATGCCCGCTCCATAGCACGTGAGCTGAACGTGCTCTACAGCAGCGCCGCCGACATGGCCGGGCTTGCCGCGCCCACCGCTGTCTCCTCCTTCTTGTCCTGCGAAAGGAACGGTGCCTCGGCGTTGGCGTCGGTACAGTAGAGACACGGGTGCTGCTCGAACCCCTGCTCTTCCAGCACCGCCCTGGCCTTCTCCACGAGCTCCCGGTTGCTCAGCGGCGCCGGGTGCGCCGCCAGCACGCTCTGCACCGCGCTGCTGAACGCCCCGCATGCCTTGCCTCCGCTGGCCTCGTACGCCGGCACGTCCGCGGAGGTCTCGTTCGTCTGGCACCCGCTCAGCAGGATACCCTCGTCCGGGCGCGGCGGCGTTGGCGCCGGTGCGGGCGTGGTGGACAGGGTGCTGCCGTTGCCGCTGCCGCCGTGAACGTGGAACTTGGCGCTGGCATCGGCGCCGAAGAGCGCCACGAGGTGGTCGGCGACGTGGTGGGAGGAAGGCATGCCCGAGACGGCCGAGAGGTGGTCGAGGAGCACGCCGTAGGGAAGGAACCGGGCGGTGCGCGCGGTAGCCGTAGGCGGTGCGCCGGGGCCGGAGCCGACGGAGGGCCCGATCTGCTCCTTCTCCAGGTCGATGAGGCCGCCGCTGTGACACGAGTCGGACACAATGGTGAAGCTCGCGCCCGGCGGCACCCGGTCCACCAGCTGCCGGAAGTCCACGTCCGTGATGAGGTTGAAGTCGGTCGGCACGATCGCCTCCTCCTCCGCGCCGCCGTCGCCGTGTCGCGGCGGGACGAGCGTGCCGTGGCCGCTGTAGTGGAAGAAGAGCACGTCCCCGGGGGCGGCGCGGGCGACCATCTCCGCGAGCGCGCGCCGGATGTTGGCCCCCGTCGGGAGCACCTCGGCGCCGCGCCCGTCGGTGAGCACGGCGACGTCGGCCGGCGCGAAGCCGAAGCGGGCGACGAGGGCGGCCCGCACGGCGTCGACGTCGTTGATGCAGCCGCGGAGCTCGTAGCGCGTGCCCACGTAGTTGCAGCCCACCAGCGTGGCCAGCCTCTTGTTCGTCTCCCCCTCCATCTTCTTGCGTGTTCCAATCCAATGGAGCTAGCTTCGTCACCTCAGCGATGGATGAAGAGACCAGCAGGCTACCGTGTGCAGATATGCGAATGGCCCCGACGATCGTGAACTCGTTATGTAGATGCTTCCTCTCTGTTGCTTAACTGTGGATGCAATGCAAGAAACGTGTGCTCGGGGTTAAGCGATCCATTTCTGTATATCGTTTCTGATATATTTCCAGTTCGCCCAATTTTAAGCTCGTCTGGTAGTGCATCCTACACTAGTATGGAAATACTTAGGCTAGACGCCTCATCAAGGACGGTTTTTCCATATCTTCGGCGTGGGCGGTTTTGCGAATCATTAATCGGTCCACATAGCACGAACAAGATGAAGGTCACATCGCAGGTTGAGATATCGTCCCTCGTTCCTTTCGAGTGGGGGAGAGAGCTCCCTTGCGTGCAAGAAATGTGTAAGCTATGTGTCTTACACCTAAATAATCCGGTCTGCCTTCAAGCGTGTAAACCTCCCAGTTTACGTCTCTCTAGCATATGCTTCAGCTTGGCTTCCATAACTACCCAAGTTGCCTAAATGTCAAGTTAAGTATCCTCCGATTAATTTGGATTGTGCTTGCTTCTACGCATGGATCGATCATAAACGGTGAGATCGTCAAGATTGATCGTGATAATTAGGACCACAAATATGGACATGAATTTCTGGTGGCGATGGCGTGTAACCAATTCCACGGGAGCTCTCTGATTTTTTTTAA
Source organism: Aegilops tauschii subsp. strangulata (assembly GCF_002575655.3). Taxonomy (NCBI): domain Eukaryota; kingdom Viridiplantae; phylum Streptophyta; class Magnoliopsida; order Poales; family Poaceae; genus Aegilops; species Aegilops tauschii. The sequence continues at coordinate 244,416,643 of NC_053039.3, read as the reverse complement.
CACAGTGCACACCCAAGAATATGACCCTCAAATTTTGTTTTTGTTTTTCCATGAACAAGATTTCACTATTCAGTTTTTTAGGAAAGTGAATAACATTTTAGTTTATTTTTCTGAGACAAAAAATACAATATTCTATTTTTTTAGGCAACAAGATTTTAGTTTTTTTTTGCGAACCAACATGTGGTTGGATAGTTAGAGTGACAGTGGTATCCCCAGCCCACCAGGGTTCAAGTCCTGGTGCTCGCATTATTTCTGGATTTATTTCAAGATTTCCGGCGATGCATTTTCAGTGGGAGGAGACGTTCCCGTCGACGACGAGGCGCCTACGGTGACTTCGTAAATTTCAAGATGACGTACCGGCTCAATTTCTCGAAGGTGCTCATAGGGGTAGGATGTGTGCGCGCGCGTTCATAGGGGTGAGTGTATGCGAGCATGTATGAGCGCTTGCGTCTGTACTGATGTTAAAAAAAATAGATTTTGGTTTTTTTTTTTGAGACAAACAAGATTTTAGTGAAAACTGGCGTCCATATGTTTCTTAAGAGCCCACTGGCCTTCAGATGGGACTTTGGGCCACAAAAGCCCATCGTTTATGATCCTATCCGTGACCCGGGCACGAACCGCGCTTCTCTGTACGGGCGGAAAGGCGTGGTCGGACGGCGCTACGAAACGACTCGACGAGCGGCGCCACAGGCCTCCGACAGCGTCATCGCCGGGCGCTCGCACCGCGGCGGGTATGAAGCCCCGTCGGCGAAAGCTGGAGGAGTGCCGTCGGCTTCGAGCACGCCGAGCAGGCTCCAGGTCGCGGGTACGAAGCGCTCTGCCCCTTCTCCTAAGTCCTAATCACAACCCGAAGATCCAATCCGCGTTTCACCACCACCATGACCACACCCATCGTAATACATAATCGTTCAGCAGCTCGCACCGCAACGGCGACCCACTACTGCTGTCCGTCAATCGCAGCACCCGTCGCCTGAACTGTTTTCCAGAGTTCTCTGTTTTTCTCCTCCGACCCGAAGCAGGGTGAGGGCAAACGGCGCCCCCCAATTGCATCAAGAAACTGAAAGATTCAGATTACCTCTATTCCTCCTTACTACGTACTACACATAGGTTAGGAGAGCGACGGAGCAATACAAGACTGCAATCGATGGCCCGATTGGCCGACCGATCGATTGCTTTAGGTCACAGTGCCAACAACACTGCTACATCTATCTACAAGTACAACAAGAGAAGACTCTTCAGTCTTCACTCTTACAGCATGCCAGTGCCACACAACCACACGCATTGCTCTATATAGCACTACCTAAACAGGTACTCTGTCAGGTTTTACTTGTAGTGTTGTGGGACTGCCAGGAAAGGCTTGAAGGTCAGCAAGAGCCCAAGGACCTCTGTCACGTTCAGTAGAAGGAACACCATCTGATCACCTGAAAACACATGAGGAATTATGAGATATGTACTATACAAAGCGACAGTGATACACTCAAACCATATGATAGAAATGCTAAATTCCGCCTGGTTCAGTTCTATGGAAAACAAAACTGGTTTACATTGTACTTTAGTGATCTAAACGCTCTTATATTTCTTTACGGAGGGAGTACTACCTATTTTTGGTTACCGTAATTTAGTGATTATAACACAACAGCTTATACTTTAACCATTGAGAACTGAGAAAACTAGTGATACTGCAATTGATATATTTCCTGGAACTGCACCATTTTACCTGGAAAGAACGCTGCATGCTGTCGCTTCTGTGCCCACGAGAATCTGCAATCACAAAATGTTTTCAACAATAAGTTTATCTTCTTTTTTGCAAAACAGATTTATGGTTATTAGAATTGCTTCAGGATTTTAGATTTATCTTCAGGTAACACAGCCACATGGGTTCACTACACTAGCAAAGTAATAATAAGACTAGCATTGATATTAATGATTATGGATAATAGCAGCATCTCTGTGTTTACTGAACCAGTATTTCCACAACAGTCCCATTCTTGGGCAGAAACCATTGTTCAAACTGGGAAGTTCAGATCATCAAATACTTTACTCTTCTTTATCTTTCCAACAAATAGGAGATTAAGAAAGCAAGACTACTTACAGAACACCTGCCCCAGCTGGAGCAACAGACTTGAACAAAGACATTAACGTTGTGGCTATTCCATTCGCAGCACCTCTTTGCCCTTGTGGCTGTCCAAAATAAGATCCAACTCAAATGAGGAATTTGTTTATACATCAGTGAATTGGACAAATATTGTTTCTGTGAGAAAGATCTCGGGCAGTGTTCCAGTGAACTGAGATAAGTTGGCCACGTACCACAGCATTATTTTGTAGAAGAGAAGTGCCGGAAACTCTAGTTATCTGATCAACATCGCAGCGATGAGCATTCGTGAAAGAAAAATATTTGAATTAGACTACCAAGTGTACATTCTTATCTATGATGATTTAGTGGCACATGTATGTAACCATCAGCTAGAAGTAAAGATGGCTTAAACCTTAGGAACAATATTCTCGTAAAGTACTTACAGCAAGAACGCTTTTAATCATTGCTGCAATATAGAGAGCCAGACCAAGTCTTATTCCTGACAAGTGTGTCATAAAGGGATAAGCAGCAATAATTGGTATAGACAGGGCCTGCAATGCTAATGGTCAATTTACAAAAATAGGAGACAGTGAATTATCAAGTAAACTGAAATTGGCATAAAGAAAAAGAGTGACATTAGTAACTCACAGATGCGATGCGGGTTGAGTTTACAGGTCCTAGCGTATTATTGAGCCAACGATAAACAAAGATTTGGTATACAAGAAGACTGACACCTACAGTGAAACAGATTGCATGTTTACAGCTTAAAAATAAATCACTAAGAGGTATGCAAAAATGTTCAAAACATTAGGGAAGAAATAGATTAAACTATGCTTACCTGCCACTGTAAGAACTTGACCGACATCCTTAGATGAAAAGCTAAGTCCACCATATTTTCTACCACTTACAGTCCACAGGGAAAATATCTGATGTTGAATTGTAACAAATAACGGTTAGAAAATTTAATCTTGCATGCAGCAGATGAGTTTGCATGAAAAATATGTATAAATTTTAGATACAATGGGTCAAGAATTAATATATTTTCGGTTTTAAAAAAGAACTAATATATTTACTGCACCTAGATCTGCAGTATCCTTTTGGAGAACTTCTATATATCATGATTTCATCATACTGTATATTACCTCACTATATGCAGTGTCATGAAGGGAGAAGACACAATATGTGATAATTGACGACATCAACGGCCAATTTTTCCATAAGCTCTTCTTAGGTGACTCTGTACTTTCCTGAGTTGTGCCAGCTTCAGCCGTTTCAGCTCCCATTTCAAACTTCGCGTGCTTGTGTAGTGTTTCCTGTTTAGTGCATCAATGTGAATACATAGCATTCAAACAAAACTCAATAGATTTACATATACAAGATGCATAGTTCAGGTTGTACATACCGGAAGCCATATGCAGCTTATGAGGGCGAAGGTTGCGAAAATTGATATGCAAAGACATGGAAGAAGATATGGGAACCTGCATGATTGGGATCACGGACATGAAAATGGGCAACTATTTATGCCATTAAGTATGAACAGTTCAATGATAGGAGAAATGAGTACCTCCCAAATGTTGACTTGTCATGGAAAATGTGTGGATATTGTTTGGCTGGCTGGTAATAAGTAGACAAAAATGGTCAAATGAAAATCTCAGTGAATGTGATTAACGCTTGTGATATTACCTGAGCAAGGTAGCCCCCAATTGCTGGGCCAATTATAAGGCCTAATCCCCATGCTGTATTGACCTGAATGTTTATGAAAGATCAAACTGAGTTCATGTAATGTTTCACATAGGTAGTTAAGTGTTTTATGTCGAACTGAATTTACAATTGATATGCCCAAAGCTTGTTCGTCATCCCGGCAAACTTCAATGGAGTAAGCCTGCATCCCCCGTGTAACCATAACATTATCGAAATAGACATTTGACATGATTAACAAAAACAGCTGTCGTTCATTCCTGCAACTGTCCCTCGATTTTTGTTTTTTTAAGTTACCTTGATTGGTGCTAGAAATCCGTTTAGTGCACCAAGAAGCAACCTTGTAGTGATAGCCATCCAATATTTCACACTTAATCCGAATAAAGTGTTGAACACAATGCTGAATGTGCATGAGGAAATTAGTGTACATTTTTTTCTCTCTAATAAAAGACAAGGAAATGAAAACTAAATGTTGTGGTAAATTTTCATCCGCTTGGAGGGGAAGATATCATCACAAATACTTACACCGTGAAAAGTGAAAATACAATTACAGGCTTTCGTCCGATGCGATCTGCAACCATGCCCCAAAAGATCGATGCGAAACCTCTACCAACCATATATGATGCACCTACAGGAGAAATGTAACAGTTATGTACCGAATATTGGCGTTATTCTGAAACAAAGTATGCATGAGTTTCGTTGCTCATTGAAACTTTTACTATGTATGTAGTACAAAATTAGAATTAACGTTGGTACATTTGTGAAACAAAGACATGTGCATCAACTTTGTTGGTACAGAATGGCAGTTATGTAGTACAAAAAAATCTTACCAAGAAATCCAGCATAGAATCCAATATCTTCTTCTCTTTGAGCAACGTGCAAGTCTTGTATCTGATTTAGAGAAGGGAAAAACCTGAATACTTTCATTTTCTATTTTGCAAAATACATAACTTAGGAAGATAGCAGATCATAGGGGTGCAAAACGAGTGAATAACTACTAACTGGAATATCCGTTTCAAAAAAACTACTAACTGGAATAGGCCTATTGTTAAAACGGGACACAGGGAAAGGAGTTTCCTGCCTACAGTCGGGTTATAAAAACGTTCAGGAAAATAAAAAGAATAGTTGGCTGGTGATCACTAGGATACGGACAGTTGCTCTCCTTCATATATGCCACTGGATTTTGCATGGCATCTGCTTTTGGCCACTCGGTTTGTATCACTGACATGCGGATCCGTCCGAACATTAAAAAGTGGCAAAAACAGATGAAAACAGCTTACTGGCAAAAAGGTAAATTTCGCATAGTTACAAGAGCGTCTTATATTATGGGACAGAGGGAGTATCTTAAACTATCGACGAACCGGACATGTCTGGGCAGTTCGAGACTATCATGCAGTGTTATTTTTTTAGGGTGAGGTGGACTATTATGCAGTCTTAAAACAAACACCGAGACAAAATGAATACTGAATGAAGAAAATTGGCATGGGCATGTGAAGGTAGACTCACCATGAAGTAGAGAAACGGGAACAGCGACGTGATCGGCAAAGCTGAAAAAGATAGATAGATAGAGACAAGAGGGACGGACAGACAGGATCAGTTATGTTGGGAATACAACCGAGTAATAACATTATAATATGTCAATTATATACGGAGTATGTGCTCCAAGAATGATACCACTACGAGCAAGAACTGAGGCAGAACGCAGAAGCATTATTATTTAAGAAATGAGTACGTGCAGTGGCTATAAGATAAGACCGAGAGAAGGGATGAATTAAGAAATACTCCAGCTCGCAGGAGCAAGACAAGACAAGACAAGAGCAAGATCGACCATGCCAGTACCAGTAATTTAATCCTCTTCGTTTTAGACAGGGAGGAGTATATACTGACATGATGCAAAGGTGGTGATCCCGACGAAGAAGAGCTCCTTGTACGGGGTCCCCGTGCTGCTCTCCTTCCTCCGCTCCATGGCGCACCCGGGGCACCCCTCGTAGTACACCTTGGCGGCGGCAGCCGCCGGCGCCGGCGCCGGTGATGGCGACTCTCCCATCCTTCTCGGCCAGACGACCACGACGACGACGGCTACTCTGAGATGATGGCTGGCTGGCGGAACGGGACGACGGCAGGTGCGGCGGGCTGAGCCGGGGAAGGAAGGAAGGAGGAAGAGGCGGCTGGCCGGGGCAGAAGAGGAAGGACGAGCGGCGGCCGATGGAGTCGGAGTGGGGGCTAGTTGAAGAAGCTTGTCGTGTGGATCGTGTCTTGGTACGTGTGCCCCGCTTGGCAGCAGACGGCCGGGGCACCGCGAGAGGGACACGTCACGGCTCAGGAGCGGGCGCACGGGCGGCGTGACGGACAGCGGGAGCCACCAGCGCACCAGAGGTCCAGACAAATCCAGCTTACAGTACGTACGTAGTTACTGTCACTGAAGCTGGCAAACCAACTGAGGGTGAAGAAGGTACGTACCCCAGCGATGCACTGGTATATATAGAGAGAAAGTGCCAGGTGCAAAGCTGGGCTTAAATCGTTCTGATGCGAAGGCCGGGGCTAATCTTTTTTTCCAAAAAAATAAATACAAAGCTGAGATTTCCGGGGTTGAAAAATAAGATACGAGCTTGGTCGTCTCTCCTTTAATTAGTTATTTTACAAGTTTACTTTACTTAAAAAGGATTTAAGGTGGATGGAGTATATATGAGTATTGTACTTGAAATCGAACTGATGCATTCCATGGCTTACCTTATTATAACGAGTAAAAGCAAACAAAACAGTTTCGGAAATATTCCAACGGCCTGACCAAAGATGAAGATGCCACCACCATTCACCAGTCTCGTCCACCACATTTTCTTTTCCCCACAAAAACAAAAATGAAACGCCTACTGGTCCATCACATCTTCTTTCCCCTGCAAAAATAAAAGAAAAAAAATAACACGTCTACTCCTCCATCACATGCACAGTCTTTCCCTTTTCCCTGGTCGGAAGTGATCATCTTGGGTATCCTTTTGTCACCCAACATAGTGGTTACTGACACGGATTAATCTGCAGACTTCGCGACAGCCGATCAGTTCGGCCATGCATGATAAGTAAGCATGATGCCATTGAATGAACACAACCAATCCTATGAATCATGCCACTTGCTAGAGTAGTACGTAGTCGGTGACAACAGTTCTTCATTCACAAGCCGGAACTCATCACAACGGCAATTTTGACGAAGATCCGCACCCAGTTACTCCCTCATTCGTTTACTTATTTTATGATGGAGTGAATACGTACTCCCTCCGTTCGGCAATACCGTTGGAGAAATGAATGTATGTAGACATATTCTAACTTTATATGCATTCATTAATATCTATTTCTGCGATAAATATTGTCGGATAGAGGGAGTACTAATTACTTCTGTTTTTCTTTCTTTCGAAACTTCTACTTTTTTCTAAACTTCTATACTTTGCGGGGACAGTGGTGGATGGGCCAGTGGCAGGAGTAAGGACATGTCTTTGGGCCGAATCTTATTTGTTTGGATCATTCACGAGCGGCTGCGTAGGTTTAATCTTTTTTTTTTTGAACAAAACATGGCACCAACAGGTGCTTAATTCCATTCCAGCTCTTTAAGAAAAAGTGTACATGAGAGTACACCAAGGCCTGAAGTAAGAAGAAAGCAATACGGCCATTGGAGAAGAGGAGTACAACAGATAGGTTGAGCGGCTACGTAGGTAGGTGACTGTGTGTGTGAGTGCGTTGCGACGCGATGGTAAAGATGCTTTTACAACATCTCAAAAAATAAAGATGCTTTTACAAAAGGCAGGTCCAGGGCTTCACATGCCGAATTATTTCTTCATCATGATCGATTCGATCGTTTTCACCGGCATGTTGCCTGGCTAGCTTTTGTCACCCACTGATCCGTGTCTTGATCTAATAAAGCAGTGAAATCATCTTCCTCTTCTTCTTTTTTTCTATTATTGTGGAAGCTTCCCCCCTTTGGTTCCGTCATGATATATGCCAGTAATCTCTGCTTGGGCAGAAAAGAAAACAAGACCATATGTTGGGTGGTTCTTAGAAGATCTGGCCCAGATACCGGGTGAGCAGTGGTGTTTGTTTCCGTCGGATAAGAGCAACTCTAGCAGACCCCGCATCCCGCCCCGGCCCGTAAAATAACCGCCAAATTGCGGGTCGGAGCCGGAAAATCTACACGATCAGACCCCGCATCCCGCCCCGGTCCGCAAATATTTTTGTGGGGCGCGGCAAATCTTCTTCCCCAACCTCTATCTTCACGGGCTGGGAGGCTGACCCGAGCTCAACCCCTATCCGCCGTGAGATTTGGCGGGAGGGACAATTCCGCGCGCCCTTTCCCGCTCCCCGCACCCTCTGCCACCATTGCCCCCCCCCCCCCCCCCCCCCCCGCAAGCTCCGGTTCCTCCTCCCCGGCCGTCCCTCGCCGCCATGGACGACCCCATGCTGTTCCCCGTCACCGTCGAGGTCGCGCACGCTCCTTCCCCTCGGGCGGATCTCGTCGCCGGCCATGTTGGCCCCACCGCCGTCGCCCAAGCACACGCCGCGCCTGCCCGCAAGCGGCAGGGCAACGTGGTCGTGCAGGGCGGGAATCCGGCTGCCCCCGCCGCGATGGCCCGCGCTCCGGGCGCCAACGGGGCAGCGCGATCCCGGCCGGCGGCGGAGAAGGTCGGCAAGGCCGTGGGCGTAAAGCGGAGGAAGGTTCCGGCTTCAAAGAAGCCGCCTTCTTCATCCTCTCACTTCATCCCCCCGCAAGGAGGTGCTCCGGCGATGCCGTTCAACGGTGCCGCTCCCCCCGCGAGCGAGGTGTTCGACGAAATGGCCGGAAGGTATGCGTCTTCGGTCTTGGCGATTTCCTTTCATTTCCGCCATTATTCTCGATAGCTCGTGACTTGTTATCGTTCGCTATAGCGGTGGTTCGAACAATGCAACAACCGAGTTCGTGAACTTGTTGGACACGAACGCGGTTGACATTGATCAAGCCCCTTTTGAACCGTTCGACTACAATGAAACGGAGGGCGGCATGGATGATCATGGTTGTGCGGACGAATTGGAGGAGATCGAAGCGGAAGCGTATGAGCAATCGCAAGCAAAAACTGGGAAAAGCCAAAGATCGAAGAACTACACGATCTTGGAAGATTAAGCTTTGATCCAAGCATGGAGTGCGGTGTCTCTTGATGCATGCACGAGTACTTCTCAAACCGCCAAGAGATATTGGCAAAGGATCGAAGATCAATACTTTCGCATTATGGCAAAGCATCCCAATAGGACTCCACGCACATTTTGGTCGCTTCAAGGGCGTTGGGAGAATATCAAGCCTATGTGCAGCCGTTGGGCAGCTTGCTTGGAGCAAGTACGCAATGCACCTCCTAGTCGCACCATGAAGTCCGACTATGTGAGTTTGTTTTGCCATTGTTCAAGTTGTGCATCATCATATTGCATCATGAGAAATGGTTGGATCACTTTGTTCACATTGTGTAGGACAAGATTGCTCAACATAGATACAAGAACATGAAAGCTTCGGAAGGCAGATTCTTCAAACTAGAGCATTGTTGGGAGTTGCTCCAAAAGTGCGAGAAGTGGAAGTTGATCGACAAAGAATCCCCACCAAAGAGAGGCTCACTTACAAACATAAATGAAGATGAGGATGATGATGGCCCAAGAAATTTGCACAAGCCCGATGGCGACATGAAGACTAAAGAGAAGATGAAGAGAGAGCAAGAAGCATCGAGCTTGAGGGAGAAGATTGATGCCATGGTGCAATCCAACGAGTCGATGTTGTTGAAGTCGTTGGAGATCAAGAAAGAATTGGCCGAGAAGAAGGCAAAGGAGAAGCAAGAAAAGTGGCAATTGCTCAAGGAAGAGGGGCTGCGCAAAGCTGCCATCGAGGAGAGAAGAGCACGCGCCGGTGAAAACAAATCCATGTCCATGTTGCTTGCCGAAGAGAACAAGATCATGTCAATGAACCGCAATGACATGGACGACCTCATCAAAACATGGCATGATATTTTTTTCGAAAAGGGGTTTTACCCCAGCCTCTGCATCAGAAAGATGCATACGGCTCATATTATTAAAAAAAAAATCCAGCAACAAGTCTCCAAGTCTCGAAGTATGAAATAAACAAAACGCTCACAAGAGCTAAACAGAAAAGCCACAACCGGCTGGCAAAAAAAAGGAGCACTACATGCCTATCCTATTACATGACCGCCATCCAAACCGGTTGAAAATATCCTGAGCTACCATCTCCCATCGGGTAGACGCAGTAATCAAACGCTCCCTGGCCTCCGCCGGAGTGAGTAGCGACCACATACGGATCAACGTTGTGGCCCTGAAGATAACCTGCAAAAAATGAATGTTCGTTGATCTGTTAAAAACCAAATCATTTCTGCAGTTCCAGACTGCCCATAATAAAGCACAAACGCCAACACGAATGTGCCTCGCTGTATCGGAGTCAACCCCATCAAGCCACGTTCCAAATAACATGTTGATGGAAGTAGGCGGATTAATATTAAAAGCAATATGAATCGACCGCCATAGAATCTTAGTGAGCGGACAATCAAGAAAGAGGTGTTTGATAGTTTCGTTATGGTCACAAAAACTACATCTAGCAGAACCCACCCAATGGCGTTTTGCCAGATTATCCTTAGTCAAAATAACTTGTTTAAAACATGGCATGATATGGCAAGGAGAGAAATCTTGAAGAGGAAAATGGTCGCGTCGGCCGGTCCGTGTTACAGTTCTGGTGATGTTTTCTCTCCTCCATATGGTGGCAATGTGGATGCTTTCGGTGCGGGAATTGGAACAAGCGCCGGAGGTGGATTCGGTGGAGCCGATGAACTTCAAGATGGTCTCGATGGCGCGGAGTGAAGATCGATCAAGATGATGCCGGACATGGGCGCAAACCTTTGCAGGGCCCTCTTTTGCGTTTGCCGTAATGAACTTGGCTTTTATTTGCGCGTAAAACTGTTTATGTCGTTTGAATTTGAACTTATTTGTGAAACCCTATGTCAAATACGAGATTTGCAGTTTTTCTGTTTGCGGGTCGTCGCGGTGGTGCCCGAGCAGAACCCGCAGAAGTCGACCCGTAAAAAAGCATATTTCGCGAATATTTTTTTTTACGGATCCATTTGGGGGTCTGCATCTGTGCCAGCCTATGCCGGCCCGCAAAAGCGGTTTTGCGTAAAGTGCAAACACGTTTTGCGAGCCGGCGGGATGCAGGGTCTACTAAAGTTGCTCTAAGAAAGGGCAACCAAAAAAGTAAGCATTGCGTGAACGCGGAGGATGCCGAGACGTAGAAAGTTCCATGACCAAGGTCTTCCTTAAACTCCTTTCTCTTAATGGAATAAAATGTTACTTCCTTCGTCTTATAATATAAAAGCGTTTTTGATACTACTCCATAAAAGATATGATCGTCTAGATCATAAAGTAGTGATCTAAACAATTCTATATTTTTTTACAGAGAAAATACAGTACTAGTAGTAGTACAAAGCTTTTGTTTCTTTTCAAAGGATGAGTCATTGAGATGAGTAGATGATGAGACGCGGTAGTCGGACCTGGAAAGGAAAGGCTGAGGAGAAGCTAGCAGCGGCGCCGTCGCTGTGTTGGTACGTGTGCCGCGTTGCGTCTCGCGCTCGCTTGCACACTCATGATGCATTAATGGCAGCTGTGGAGAAGATGAGGCGTGAGCGCGAGCAGTGGTGGCCACTGTGTGCTGCGGCAGCGTGACGGAGCCACCGCAACCGACGATCGAGCTGTACGCAATCCAGGGTACTCAACATAGAGAAGTGAAACTTGTGGAGTCTCGGCAGCTACTCTTCGGAATTACTCGTCCAAAAAATGAATGCATCTAGATGTATTTTAGTTGTAGATACATCCATTTTTATGACAAGTAATTCCGAACGGAGAGAGTAGTACTGTATAAATTTATAAAAATTCATACTTTTTATATTTCAAAAAAAAATCTGAAAAAAAATAGAGAGATAGCTGAAGGCATAGTGCACTAATTGTGTAAATTTTGAGGACGAAATACGTCAAAATGAGGACTGTGTAAAAAAGACAAATCTAAGGCTTTTTAACTCATGATACGTTCATCCTCTCAAACCAAAAAAGACAAATCTAAGGCTCTAACAATCTCCCCAGGGCTTCGCCAAGCACAACGAACTATGACGGAGGATAAACTAGAAGGGGCGGGTTTGCCGACACAGGGCTTGGTGAATCTTGATGTGTTCCGGGTGCTAGCCCTGCCCCTCTATTTGTATGTTGAGCCTTGGGGTCGTTTCTTGAAGAAAGGGCCTACTCAAAGTCGGTTTAGCCCGCAAGGCAAGAGTCCTTCTCGGACTCTAGGACCAGACGCCAGGGTCCTCTGCGTCTAGCCCCAGGCCACCGCAAAATTTCCTTTTGCACCTTCTTAAAGCCCCGTGGGCTTTACCCCTTGGCCCAAATAAAGTGTTCTCGCACCAGAACATTTTGGGAAACATCCGAAACCCCTTCCGATGAATTACGGAACCCTTCCGGAGACCAAACACTATTATCACATATATCAATCTTTACCCCAAGACCATTCCGGAGCTGCTCGTCATATCCGTGATCTCATCTGAAACTTCGAACAACATTCGGTCACCAACATACATAACTCATATAATACTATATCGTCAACGAACGTTAAGCGTGCAGACCCTACGGGTTCGAGAATGATGTACACATGACCGAGACGCTTCTCCGGTCAATAGATAATAGCGGGACCTGGATGCCCATATTGGTTCCTACATATTCTACGAAGATCTTTATCGGTCGAACCTTTATGACACCATACGTAGTTCCCTTTGTCTGTTGATATGCTACTTGCTCGAGATTCGATCGTCGGTATCTCCATACCTAGTTCAATCTTGTTACCGGCAAGTCTCTTTATTCGTTCAGTAATACATCATCTCATAACTAACTTCTTAGTCACTTTGCTTGCAAGCTTCTTGTGATGTTGTATTACCGAGAGGGACCAGAGATACCTCTCCGTCATACGAAGAGACAAATCTCAATCTCGAATCACGCCAACTCAACAGACACCTTCGTAGATACATGTAGAGCAACTTTATGATCGTCCAGTTACGTTGTGATGTTTGATAGCACACAAGGTATTTCTCCGGTATCCGGAAGTTGCATGATCTAATGGTGGAAGAAATATGTATTTGACATTAAAAAAGCAGTAGCAATAAACTGAACAATCATATGCTAAGCTAACGGATGGGTCTTGTCCCGTTATCAAATGACAACTCATGTCTATGGTCAGGAAACCTTAGTCATCTTTTGTTCAACAAGCTAGTCTAGTAGAGGCATACTTGGGACTTGGTATTTGCTTATGTATTCACACATGTATTTAAGTTTTCAATCAATACAATTCTAGCATGAATAATAAACCTTTATCATGATTAAGGAAATATAATAATAACCACTTTATTATTGCTTTTAGGGCATATTTCCAACAGTCTCCCACTTGCACTAGAGTCAATAATCTAGATTACATAGTAATGAATCTAACACCCAAGGAGTCTTGGTGTTGATCATGCTTTGCCGGAAGAGGTTTAGTCAACGGGTTTGCTACATTCAGATCCATATGTATTTTACAAATTTCTATGTCTCCATCCACTGGTGCGCGTCGGTCCTAAACAAACGGTTTTAACCCCTTTCCGCGATGGCATTTGGAACCGTCGCCAAGTGAGTGTGTGCGATAGGGTGTCCTTCCCACACGACCCAGAAATCATCGGGGATAGGCCCTCCTGGGACCCAGACTGGGGCCATGTGTGATCGGGCGAGGCATCGAAACCCAACCATTTCCGTATGTATGTACATCCCACATGGTAATCCGAGAAAATCATTTCCGTAGGTATGTACATCCCACACAATAATCCGAGAAAATCATTTCCGTAGGTATGTACATCCCACACGGTGAATCATAGGAAAACATTTCTGTTCGTATGTATATCACACACAGTCAATCCAAGGAATACGTTTCCGTTTTTATGTACATTCCACACAGTCAATCCAGGGAAAACGTTTCTGTTCGGACGTACATCCCACACAGTTTTATGTGTAGGCTCGTGTGTGAAAGGTGTAACTATCACACACGGTCTTTCTTGGTTAACGGTTTGCTTTTATCAACTATATCACACACGATTTGATGAAGAAAACTGTGTGGCATTGGGCTATCCATCGCAAGCGCTTTTACTGCTAGAACCGTTTGCAAAGGTCCATGACACATTTAGTAGGTTTATTAGTTTATAATTAATAATTCCAGTATTACGCAAATTCACATTTCATATCGAACAGCTGTTTGCCAATTTCATATCAGGCACATAAATATATTATAACATCACAGTACATTAGCTACATGAAAACAACACAGTACAACATATAGCTAGTTCAACTTCATAAGAACAATATATTCATTTCCCTAATCGAGATCATCCAGGCTCGTCTTATCCACCTTTGCTTTTAGTTCAGTAAGAACCCGTTTTGCACGGGCCAACTGGGAAAGTGCCTCCTCCTTCGCCAACACCATCTTAGCAAAGTCTGATTTAAAAAATCTGAGCTCATTCTCCATCTTCAACTTTTTATCCCGCATCTTGAAATATGCTTCAGCGTTGACAAGACGTTCTCTAAGCCTACGAGTGTTCTCTTCCTCATACATGCTCCAGAGCTTTGTTAGGCACATCTTCAAAGACTGTGGCCACTCTTGATCAACTCACTCCAAGTAAAAACACTTCCATTCATCCTATAATATTTAAAACTAGATCAGTAACAATTGTAGGGGAAATGGGTTTATAGCAACATAGAAAATCACCAATGCTTATTTTGAAAAACTGAAGAAACATGTTAATTATGACATATCTTCTAAAAAATATCAATGTGCAAATGAAATAATTGGTACTGAGACAACAACCAAATTCTAGAACATCAGAAGCTATAATTAACTACAACGACGCTACAAGTTCTTACTCATGTACAATAAATAACAAATTGAATATTTTATGAGGAAGGTAAATATAACTGCAACATCATAGCGCCAGTGTTTGGATGACAGCAAGTTGATACTAACAGGTGTGTACATGCACAAATTTAGTAACATAGAACTAATAGCACTAAGGCCGTCCACTATGTATGCCAAAACTGGGGTAAAGACAACTGTTGCTACATCTTGCACCGGTGCCCTGCACTGGCGAGACGATGCAGCGGAAAAAAATCAGGGACCCGGACTCCGGAGCACGTAGTTGCTCCGATGCCCAGTTCCTTCGTGCCATAAAGATTTAGTATTTTGCTGCTTGGCTGCTCGGATGTGTGTACCAAAGTTGGCCGCACAAACTGCTGAAGCGGTGCCAAATAATTTTCTAATGGCACCGCTGATGAGATGGCAACAATTTAAGATACTAGGTACAAACTGTGACACTGTCTTAGGATGCATTTGGTTGAAGGTGTGGTATGAATGGGTTGGGACCGTGACAGTGTCTGAATCACATCTAACAAATGATTTGTAACAACGAAAGAGGGTCTAACCTTCTCTGCACATGCCAGAAACTTCCTCCCACTGTCCACAGAATCAAACGCAACTAGCTTCACACATGGAGATTGATGGTGACAATGAGCAGATAGATCTTCAGCCACCCCGCTCCATTCGTTGCCACTGATTGTCTTAGGGAGCTACAAGAGGAAGAAACGACTCAAATCGACCTCCGGGTAAAAATCCTTCATTCCAAGTCATAGCCCGAGAGATAGAAGAGAGGCATACCCGGGTGGTGAAGGAGTAGTCGGAGGAGGAGGAACCACTGGAGATGTCTTTGAAGAAGACCATGGCGACCCCGGCGGTAGGATGCGAGACAACGAGAGCGAGGAAGCGGCTATAGCTTAGCAAGGAAGGAAGCAAGGAGGAAACAGGGGAAATGTGACTTGTGGTCGGGGAGAAAAGGGGATGGGGAAGGGGGGAAGGGGGGCGGGGGTAGATATTTTGGCGGTAGGCCAAAATTTTGGAAATGTGGAGGGAAACTTTGCGCGCGATGCCGCCGGACCATTCATTTTGAACGATTGTGTGCATCGCAAACGATTCTTCTTCTTTACACGCATGAGATGAGTTTGATAATTCAAATTTTGGTCTCAAGGCATGGGCACATTCACTTTGAACGCGCGGTGCCGCCGTACCATTCACTTTGAATGATTGTGTGCATCGCAAACGATTCTTCTGCTTTACGCGCATTGGATGAGTTTGATAATTCAAATTTTGGTGAAAATTTCCCCGGATACGTCATTGCATAATTTAACATCGCTTGCTAATTTGGGCACACAAAAGAGCGTACAGTAGACAGACCATACTTACTGAATCGAGCAATTTTAGTAATTACACAGAGCCAGTTGACCTAAACATTGCTCTAACAAAAGACCAACATTAAAAACAAAGCCTAAGTACGCATAATTAAAAATCCACTGCCGCGCCGGCCTATGCATTGTCGGTGTGAGATGAGACGTCGATGACTTGTCCTGGAGACATGCCGCCGTTGGTGGACTCTGCGTCCCCCTGCTGAAGTCGACCACGTCCTCGTCCTCGTCCTCGGCGCCGCCCTCAAGGTTGTAGTACTCGTACTCGCAAACGTTTCCTAGAAAATAACTGTGTGTGATGTTGTAGATATTTTTTATTAGCTGTGAAAGACGAATTTGGAATAAAGTGCCAACGGATGGTGTTTTAAATGAACGAGAAATTTTGTAGTACTAATACAACTGTCATGTCAAATTCTGGAAAATTTCAGGGGTCATTTGACCTTCTAAGACATTTAAGTGATTTTCTAGCCATTTAATGACCGTAATTGAAATTTAAACTACATGTACATGCAACAGCTAACCATAACGGTTTGAAAACTCATATTTCGTGTACTTGTGTGTGATTTAATTCCATGTGCAGTAAATTGGAAGGAATTTTCAAACATATTGGTCTAACGGCTATGACACAATTAAGTATGGAGTGACATGGCATTTTAATTCCAAAAAATTAAAAACAAATCAGAAACACATGAAACCGTGGTTGATGTAATGTCATGTCACCAAGATGATGTGGTAAAAAAATTGGCATGTTTGATCAAAGTTTGGACACATACCCCTCACAAACCGGAGCAACTCACTAGAAGGCTCGTGGTTCCGAGAGGGAACAATGCATGTTTGATGACGAACGGGAGATAGCTTCCTCTTACGGCCTTCAAATTTTTTTCTACGTCTAACGTGCACTAGTACAACTGTAATGTGAAATTTTTGAAAATTCTAGGGGTCATTTGACCTTTCAAAGACATTTAAGTAATTTTCTAGCCATTTAATGACCGTAATTCAAATTTGAACTACATCTACATGCAACGCCTAACCAAAACGGTTTGAAAAATCATATTTGTGTACTTGTGTGCGAGTTAATTCCATGTGCAGTAAACTAGAAGAAATTTTGAAACATATTTGTATCACGACATGGACAAATATGCATGAATACGTATGCGTGGAGTGGCATGGCATTTTAATTCCAAAAAAATCAGAAACACATGAAACCTTGGTTGATGTAATGTCATGCCACCAAGATGATGTGGTAAAGAAATTGGTATGTTTGACGAAAGTTTGGACACACACCCCTCACAAACCAGAGCAACTCGCTAGAAGGTTCGTGGTTCCGAGAGGGAACAATGCATGTTTGATGTCGAACGGGAGATAGCCTGCTCTTACGGCCTTCAAATTTTTTCAACATCTAACGTGCACTACTACAACTGTAATGTGAAATTTTAGAAAATTCTAGGGGTCATTTGACCTTTTAAAGACATTTAAGTGATTGTCTAACCATTTAATGACCGCAATTCAAATTTGAACTACATCTACATGCAACGCCTAACCAAAACGGTTTGAAAAATCATATTTGTGTACTTGTGTGCGAGTTAATTCCATGTGCAGTAAACTAGAAGAAATTTTGAAACATATTTGTATCACGACATGGACAAATATGCATGAATACGTATGCGTGGAGTGGCATGGCATTTTAATTCCAAAAAAATCAGAAACACATGAAACCTTGGTTGATGTAATGTCATGCCACCAAGATGATGTGGTAAAGAAATTGGTATGTTTGACGAAAGTTTGGACACACACCCCTCACAAACCAGAGCAACTCGCTAGAAGGTTCGTGGTTCCGAGAGGGAACAATGCATGTTTGATGTCGAACGGGAGATAGCCTGCTCTTACGGCCTTCAAATTTTTTCAACATCTAACGTGCACTACTACAACTGTAATGTGAAATTTTAGAAAATTCTAGGGGTCATTTGACCTTTTAAAGACATTTAAGTGATTGTCTAACCATTTAATGACCGTAATTCAAATTTGAACTACATCTACATGCAACGCCTAACCAAAATGGTTTGAAAAATCATATCTGTGTACTTGTGTGCGAGTTAATTCCATGTGCAGTAAATTAGAAGGAATTTTCAAACATATTGGTCTCACAACATGGACATATGCATACGTATGCACGGAGTGACATGGCATTTTAATTAAAAAAATAGAAAAATGATCAGAAACACATGAAACCTTGGTTAATGTAATGTCATGCCACCAAGATGATATGGTAAAGAAATTGGCATGTTTTTAGAACGTTTGGACACGCACGCCTCACAAAACGGAGCAACTCGCTAGAAGGCTCGCGGTTCCGAGAGGGAACAATGCATGTTTGATGACGAACAGGAGATAGCTTCCTCTTACGGACTTCAAATTTTTTTCTACGTCTAACGTGCACTACTAGAACTGTAATGTGAAATTTTTTAAAATTCTAGGGGTCATTTGACCTTTTAAAGACATTTAAGTGATTTTCTAGCCATTTAATGACCGTAATTCAAATTTGAACTACATCTACATGCAACGCCTAACCAAAACGGTTTGAAAAATCATATTTGTGTACTTGTGTGCGAGTTAATTCCATGTGCAGTAAACTAGAAGGAATTTTGAAACATATTTGTATCACGACATGGACACATATGCATGAATACGTATGCATGGAGTGGCATGGCATTTTAATTCAAAAAAAATCAGAAACACATGAAACCTTGGTTGATGTAATGTCATGCCACCAAGATGATGTGGTAAAGAAATTGGCATGTTTGACGAAAGTTTGGACACACACCCCTCACAAACCAGAGCAACTCGCTAGAAGGTTCGTGGTTCCGAGAGGGAACAATGCATGTTTGATGACGAACAGGAGATAGCTTCCTCTTACGGCCTTCAAAAAATTTCAACGTCTAACGTGCACTACTACAACTGTAATGTGAAATTTTGGAAAATTCTAGGGGTCATTTGACCTTTTAAAGACATTTAATTGATTTTCTAACCATTTAATGACCGTAATTCAAATTTGAACTATATCTACATGCAACGCCTAACCAAAATGGTTTGAAAAATCATATCTGTGTACTTGTGTGCGAGTTAATTCCATGTGCAGTAAATTAGAAGAATTTTCAAACATATTGGTCTCACAACATGGAGACATGCATACGTATGCATGGAGTGACATGGCATTTTAATTCAAAAAAAAGAAAAATGATCAGAAACACATGAAACCTTGGTTGATGTAATGTCATGCCACCAAGATGATATGGTAAAGAAATTGGCATGTTGATGAACGTTTGGACACACACCCTCACAAACCGGAGCAACTCGCTAGAAGGTTCGTGGTTCCGAGAGGGAACAATGCATGTTTGATAACGAATGGGAGATAGCTTTCTCTTAGGGTCTTCAAATTTTTTCCTACGTTTAACGTGCACTAATACAACTGTCATGTGAAAATTTGGTAAATTTGAGGGGTCATTTGACCTTTTAAAGACATTTAGGTGATTTTCTAACCATGTAATGACCGTAATTCAAATTTGGACTACATCTACATGCAACGCCTAACAATAACGGTTTGAAAAATCATATTTTGTGTACTTGTGTGCGAGTTAATTCCATGTGCAGTAAATTAGAAGGAATTTTCAAACATATTGGTGTCAAGGCATGGGCACATGCATGGAGTGCATGCCATGGCATTTTAATTCCAAAAAATTAAAAAATGATCAGAAAAACATGAAACCTTGCTTGATTTAATGTCATGCCACCAAGATGATGTGGTAAAGAAATTGGCATGTTCGACGAAAGTTTGGACACACACCCCTCACAAACCGGAGCAACTCGCTAGAATGTTCGTGTTTCCGAGAGGGAACAATGCATGTTTGATAACGAACGGGAGATAGCTTCCTCTTACGGCCTTTAAATGTTTTCTATGTCTAACGTGCACTACTACAACTGCAATGTGAAATTTTGGAAAATTCTAGGGGTCATTTGACATTTTAAAGACATTTAATTGATTTTCTAACCATTTAATGACCGTAATTCAAATTTGAACTACATCTACATGCAGCGCCTAACCAAAACGGTTTGAAAAATCATATCTGTGTACTTGTGTGCGAGTTAATTCCATGTGCAGTAAATTAGAAGGAATTTTCAAGTATATTGGTCTCACGACATGGACACATGCATACGTATGCATGGAGTGACGTGGCATTTTAATTCAAAAAAATAGAAAAATGATCAAAAACACATGAAACCTTGGTTGATGTAATGTCATGCCACCAAGATGATGTGGTAAAGAAATTGGCATGTTTGACGAATGTTTGGACACACGCCCCTCACAAATCGGAGCAACTCGGTAGAAGGTTCGTGGTTCCGAGAGGGAACAATGCATGTTTGATGACGAATGGGAGATAGCTTCCTCTTACGGCCTTCAAATTTTTTACTACGTTTAACGTGCAACTGTCATGTGAAAAATTGGTAAATTTCAGGGGTCATTTGACCTTCTAAAGACATTTAAGTGATTTTCTAACCATTTAATGACCGTAATTCAAATTTAAACTACATCTACATGCAACGCCTAACCAAAACGGTTTGAAAAATCATATTTTTGTGCACTTGTGTGCGAGTTAATTCCAAGTGCAGTAAATTTGAAGGAATTTTCAAACATATTGGTGTCAAGGCATGGGCACATGCATGGAGTGCATGCCATGGAATTTTAATTCCAAAAAATTAAAAAATGATCAGAAAAACATGAAACGTTACTTGATTTAATGTCATGCCACCAAGATGATGTGGTAAAAAAATTGGCCTGTCTGACGAAAGTTTGGACACACACCCCTTACAAACCGGAGCAACTCACTAGAAGGTTCGTGGTTCCGAGAGGGAACAATGCATGTTTGCTGACGGATGGGAAATAGCTTCCTCTTACGGCCTTCAAATTTTTTCCTACGTTTAACATGCACTAATACAACTGTCATGTGAAAATTTGGAAATTTTCAGGGGTCATTTGACTTTTTAAAGACATTTAAGTGATTTTCTAACCATTTACTGACCGTAATTCGAATTTGAACTACATCTACATGCAACACCTAACCAAAACGATTTGAAAAATCATATTTTTATGTACTTGTGTGCGAGTTAAAAAAATCATCAGATGATGTAAATATCTGGTGTCAAAAAAGAAAATGTAAAGATCTGGCAAGACAACCGGCCCCCACACGATTGGCACTCTATCTCGCGGCTCGAGGTTTGGTATGTGATTGGCGGGGATCATTAATCAGACACGGTTCTGTATTGGAAACCATCAGCTATTATGTTCAGACACGGATTTGCTGCAGGAATTGTGTGTAATTCAAACCACAGTACTCGTAAATTCCGGCGACCGGTGTGTGTACTGTCCCGATCGATCTTGATTCCGGCCACCAATAAATACTACCTTGCTCACGTCGTCCCGCCTGCATTCTCATCTACATCCTCCCCTCGCTCGCCCCCCCCTCTCTCTCTCTCTCAAATCTCTGCCATGGCACCGCCGGTCTGCCCACGCGCCGAAGAGGAGTCGCCGCCCCCCGAGGACGCTCACTCGATTAGCAGCGACGAGGACCCCTACGCGCCGCCTGACGAGGTTGCGCCGGACCCCCTACTTTGGAAATGTTTTCTGGGCCAGTACAATCTTTGTCTGTGGAAGTCGCTGCCGCCGGTTGAGAAAGCCAGGCAAGTGGCGTTCAAGAAGGAGATGGCGGAGGAGGAAGCCAGGTACCAGGCGGCCTATGAAGGCCGTGATGCCGCCTGGAAAAAGGAGGCGGCGGAGCTTTGAGGGCGGGCGCGTCATCGTGCCGAGGAGGTGTACGAAGACGGGTACTTCGCGAGGAAGGTCATAGGCGCTAGGCGCCTCGTCGCTGCGTGGAGGTGGGCCGATAAGCTCCAGCGTGCTACCGACGAGGAGCTCCAGTGGGTGCCCAACGAAATGGCAAGATCGGCTGCGAGCGTCCGCCAACAAGAGATAGATCGGTACGTCAAGCGCTGCGAGGCGGAGGAGTCGGAGTACTGCCTCCGCACTGGGAAGACGCCGCGCACCAGGGAGCTGCTGGCGAGGGGCTGCCGGAATACTGGCCCCAGGAGGGATTATTAGTTAGTATTGTTCGTTTTCAATTTTATGCATTGTACCTAGTAGTTAAGTATCATCACGTATATATATTATGAATTCCATTTTCTATCTGTTTTTTGTATACTAATTTGAATCTAGCTGTTATCATCCACATATACAGAATGGAAAGCGTATATACACACATTGAAACAGAACATATAAGAATGGAAAACAGAGTACACACATTGAAACAGAGCAATAAACAAAGCAATACTATGATTGCTGTGAATACATAGCTATCCACGTCGAAACGACTTTTAAAAATAAAACGCGTCCATGAGACCATGACCAGCAGCCCTTGCCTAGGGTAGCTCTTGGCTCTGCCTGAACTCGTGCATGCGTTCGTCCAAGCGGTCGACACACTCGCGGTACATCTGGAGCGCGATCTTGAGCTCCAAGTTGGCTATTTCATCGGAGATCACCAGCTCGAGGATGCGATGGCCATGTTCCTCTACTGCGCCCAGGTGGAGGCGGTCGAGCCTACGGACCAGTGCATTGGCATCCAGCGGGACGCGGACAAGGCGAACGGCGGCACCCATGCGAACGGCGCGGCGGGCGTCCGGTGCAAGTACGGCGCGGCCGGCCTCTGGTGCAAGTACGGCGTTGAGGGCCTCTGCCCACTCCTGGCAAGGAATGGGGGTACTGACGGGACGTGTACCCAGCTGTGACGCCGTGTCGACAGCAGGCAAGCGCCGATGGATCCGCTCTTGCTGTGCGGCGCGCCGCGCCTCTCGCTCTGCGCCGCTCCAACGGTCTCGCCGTGCGGCGAGCCGCAGCTTATCGGCGCGGACGCGCCTAGCTTGCTCTGCGGCGCGCCATCGATCATGTTGTGCGGCGAGCTGCAGCCTGCCGGCGCTGACATGCCTATCTTGATCCGCGGCGCTCAAGCGCCACGCGCATCACGGTGTCGTCCATCGCGTTGCCGGGGAGCACCTCGGCCTTGACAGGCCGTGGCGCCTGCTCGTTTTCCTCGTTGACGAGGTTGATGGCAGAGGCGGCGCTTTGGTGGGTTGGCATGCTAGGAAAAGGTGGAAGTGCTATAGGCTGCGCTTGTCGCCTCCGTGCGTCGCGCACCCCCTATGCGCAATATAGCAGGGTGGCGGGAAACATGTGAGGGAATGGCGGGAAATGGTGGCGTGTTCATAAAACACCATCAATTAATGGGAACTTAGCATCGAGCTAGCACAAGAAGTAGATGATGATCAGATGAACATGGACCACACTAGGGAACCCATCGGTGATGAATTCATCAATCCCAAATGGTTGAATACTAGCAAGTGTTTATCCACAACACACACGGCCTATTCCATCACAAATAGGTCGGATGGATCAACTGTATGCCACGTATCGCACATTGTCAAAAAGTAATGCGGTAGACCTTCTTTAACATGTGTTAAAAAATAAAAAATAAGGACCTCGAGGTTAAATTAGCTGAGGGAATGGGGCATTTCGGTCATTTGACCGAAATGCCCCATTCTCTCAGCTAATTTAACATCGACACAACTTCCCTTCCAGTCACCCATCCGATGGCTGCTCCAGCCTGAGCACACTTGATAGTTTTCTTACATGAGCTACTGGGGGAACAGCTGGTCCTTGCTGATAGGAATGCCTCTTCACATCCTTATGGCGTATCCGGATGACCGCCCGTCCTACAATGGCCAATAGATGTGGTGTAGACAGAGCATTCACATACGTCTTATTAGAAGCAATCGTCTGTGTTATTATCGGTCTTCGCACACATTTCTGATTACAGACCTGTTTGCCGCGTATCACAAACATCTTGTTATATTGAACCATTTTTGTTCTCTTGCCTAATCACAAACAGTTCATCCCAGTGAACCGCATGTTGTACATCGCACACACCTTAATCGGGCTGACCGTTTCTTTTGTGTTTCCTAATCACAAACAGTTCATCCGAGTGAACCGTATGCTGTACATCGCACACACCTTCATCTGGCTGCCCGTTTCTTTTGTTCCTCCTCATCGCAAACAGTTAATTGAGCTGAACCGTATGCCCTGCATCGCACACGCAACTAAAATCTGAACCGTATTTGATGCATCCTCCATCGCAAACGTTTTGCACCTTTTTTGACGGTTATTTTACACCACCGTTTGCGATTATGGCATCGCACACAGTTTCGTCGAAGGGTCTCTGATCGTAGTGTCGCGTTAGCAGCATCCTATAGTAGTGATCCTTGAGCTTTTCACGAATGGAGTAGAAGCATATCTTGATGTGTTTAGTTCTCTTGTGAAAGTTGGATTCCTTCGCTAAGGCAATTGCTCCACTGTTGTCACAAAAGAATGTCATTGGACCCGATGCACTGGGTATAACACCCAAATCGGATATGAACTCCTTCATCCATACTCCTTCATGCGCTGCTTGCGAAGCAGCTATGTACTCTGCTTCACATGTAGATCCCGCCACGATGCTCTGCTTGCAACTGCACCAACTGATAGCTCCACCATTCAATATAAATACGTATCTGGTTTGTGACTTAGAGTCATCTGGATCTGTGTCGAAGCTAGCATCAATGTAACCTTTTACGATGAGCTCTTCGTCACATCCATAAACGAGAAAATATCCTTGGTCCTTTTCAGGTACTTCAGGATATTCTTGACCATTGTCCAGTGATCCACTCCTGGATTACTTTGGTACCTCCTTGCGAAGCTTATGGCAAGGCACACATCAGGTTTGGTACACAGCATGGCATATATAATAGAACCTATGGCTGAGGCATAGGGAATGACTTTCATTTTCTCTCTATCTTCTGCCATGGTAGGACTTTGAGTCTGACTCAATTTCACATCTTGCAACTCAGGCAAGAACCCTTTCTTTGACTGGTCCATTTTGAACTTCTTCAGAACTTTGTCAAGGTATGTGCTTTGTGAAAGTTCTATTAAGCATCTCAATATATCCCTATAGATCTTTGATACGTCTCCAACGTATCTACTTTTTCTCACGCTTTTCCTCTTGTTTTGGACTCTAATTTGCATGATTTGAATGAAACTAACCCCGGACTGACGCGGTTTTCAGCAGAACTACCATGGTGTTGTTTTTGTGCAGAAATAAAACTTCTCGGAATGGAACGAAACTTTGCGAGGATTTTTTATACCAATAATAAGAATTTCTGGAGCCAAGATCCACCAGAGAGGGACCCCTAGTTGGGCACAACTCACCAGGGCGCGCCCCCCTCTCCTGGCGCGCCCAGGTGGGTTGTACCCACTAGGTGGCCCCGCTGACGACCCCCTGATACTATAAATTCACATTATTACATAAAAAAATCAGGGAGAAAGAATTATCATGATCCACGAGACGGAGCCACCGCCAAGCCCTGTTCTTCCTCGGGAGGGTAGATCTGGAGTCTGTTTGGGGCTCCGGAGAGGGGGATCTTCGTTCCTCGTCATCACCAACCAATCTCCATCGCCACTTCCATGATGCTCCCCACCGGGAGTGAGTAATTCCTTCGTAGGCTCGCTGGTCGGTGAGGAGTTGGATGGGATTCATCATGTAATCGAGTTAGTTTTGTTAGAGCGTGATCCCTAGTATCCACTATGTTCTTAGATTGATGTTGATATGACTTTGCTATGCTTAATGCTTGTCACTTTGGCCCATGTGCCATGAACTCCTATGGGATCACAAGAATCCCTACTACGGTTGCCGGGGCACGGGGTTGCGAGAAGAGCAGGGCTAGTAGACAGCACAAGGATCGTTTACCCAGGTTCGGGCCGCGAGGATGCGTAAAACCCTAGTCCTGCTTTGGTGGGTGTATTTCAGAGAGTTCTTGAGCTCTCGAACTAGCTGTGGTCAGTGCGTGGTTCGAAAGAGCCGAATCCTTCTCCAGTATGCCATGGGCCTCCTTTTATAGTCAGAAGGGGCTGCCACAGTGGCACACAGGAGGTGGAAAGGCGTACAGTGCCCTGAGCTTATCGCTCGTATTACAGGACAAGACGCATTTAATGCGTAGCTTAGGTGTCCCCTTGCTTTATCGGGGACGGGGCGAGGCCCGTCCCGTCCGTCGCCGCTCCTCCTCGCTTTGACACGCGCCTTGGCCAGCGGTGCGTGCGGCGCCATGTAGGCAGGCAGGCAGCTGAGGTGGCGCGGTGGTGGAGCCTTCACGAAGATCTGCATGCCGCCACGCAGGCGCTCGATGAGTTGGCCTGGGAGCTGCATGTTGCCATGCAGGTGCCCGCCCAGCTGGTTGGGCTTGCAGCTGCATGTGAACAGCGGTGGAAGCTTGGTTGGTGTGGGCCTGGCGGTGGCCCTGCTGGCGTCCTTGGTGAGGGCCTTGCCGGGTGGCCCGGCAAGGGTCTTGCCGTGTGGCCCGGCAAGGGTCTTGCCGTGGCGCGCTGTCGTCCCCGGCAAGGGCCTTGCCGGGGGTCTAGTGGCCTCCCTCGGCAAGGATCTCGCCGAGGATCGTCGTCTTCTAATCCTCATCTGATCTTGAATATGTCTTCACAAAGATCTGCATGCCACCACGGAGGTGCCTTCCCGAGCC
This sequence comes from Aegilops tauschii subsp. strangulata, assembly GCF_002575655.3. Classification (NCBI taxonomy): domain Eukaryota; kingdom Viridiplantae; phylum Streptophyta; class Magnoliopsida; order Poales; family Poaceae; genus Aegilops; species Aegilops tauschii. The sequence continues at coordinate 244,389,858 of NC_053039.3, read as the reverse complement.
TTGGCCCCACGTGGATGATGGCGTTGGGGACCGTGGGCTCAAGGGTGGCTCGCTCTGTTGGTGTGGGGCGAGCTGCCCCGGCAAGGATCTTGCCGGGGCTGCTGAGGCTGCCGCGGCAAGGGTCTTGCTGGGGGAACCTGCTTCGTCCCTCTGCTCTTTGTGGTCTTGGCCTTGGCGTTGCTCTTATTATCTTGGGCTTTGGTCTTACCTTGGCTCACCTCCCCTGTTCTGCTTGGCGTGACCGTAGGCGCGGCTCCGACTGCCCGTGCACAGGTATAGGGGTGCGAAAACGCACCCCTCTTTTTGTACACCGACACCAAAGGACAGCAACATAACCACAAGCAAATTAAATCAATCATAGCAATTCATCAACAACCGATAGGACAACGAAAATCTACTCAGACATCATAGGATGGCAACACATCATTGGATAATAATATGAAGCATAAAGCACCATGCTCAAGTAGAGGGTACAGTGGGTTGCAGGAGAGTGGACCGCTGTAGATAGAGGGGGGGAGGTGATGGAGATGTTGGTGAAGATGGCGGAGGTGTTGGTGAAGATCGTGGTGATGATGATGATGGCCACGGCAGCGTTCCGGCGCCACAGAAAGAGAAGGGGAGAGGGGGGCCCTTCTTCTTCTTCCTTGACCTCCTCCCTAGATGGGAGAAGGGTTTCCCCTCTGGTCCTTGGCCTCCATGGCATGGGAGGGGCGAGAGCCCCTCCGAGATTGGATCTGTCTCTCTGTCTCTCTTTGTTTCTGCGTTCCCCCCTCTGCCCTTTCACCGTTTCGTATATATATGGAGATCCATAACTCCGATTGGATTGAAACCTTTGCCCAGATTTTTCTCCGAAAATTAGCTTTCTTGCGGCCAAAGAAGAGCAGCAACCACCTTACGAGGGGCCCACGAGGGGGCAGGCGCGCCCCCTGCCTCGTGGCCACCTCGGGCACCATCTCGCGTTGATTCTTCTTCCCATATTTTCCAAATATTCCAAAAATATTCTCCGTCCGTTTTTATCCCGTTTGGATTCCGTTTGATATGGGGTTTCTGCGAAACATAAAACATGCAACAAACAGGAACTAGCACTGGGCACTGGATCAATATGTTAGTCCCAAAAATAGTATAAAAAGTTGCCAAAAGTATATGAAAGTTGTAGAATATTGGCATGGAACAATCAAAAATTATAGATACGACGGAGACGTATCAGCATCCCCAAGCTTAATTCCTGCTCGTCCTCGAGTAGGTAAATGATAAAAAAGATAATTTTTGATGTGGAATGCTACCTAGCATAATCTTGATCATGTATCTAATCATGGCATGAATATTAAGACACGAGTGATTCGAAGGAATAGTCTATCATTTGACATAAAAACAATAATATTTCAAGCCTACTAATAAAGCAATCATGTCTTTTCAAAATAACAAGGCCAAAGAAAGTTATCCCTACAAAATCATATAGTCTGGCTATGCTCCATCTTCACCACACAAAATATTCACATCATGCACAACCCCGATGACAAGCCGAGCAATTGGTTCATACTTTTTAACGCGCTTCAGCCTTTTCAACCCTCACGCAATACATGAGCGCAAGCCATGGATATAACACTATAGGTGGAATAGAATAATACGATGGGGGTTATGTGGAGAAGACAAAAAAGGAGAAAGTCTCACATCGACGCGGCTAATCAACAGGCTATGGAGATGCCCATCAATTGATGTCAATGTGAGGAGTAGGGATTGCCATGCAACGGATGCACTAGAGCTATAAGTATATGAAAGCTCAAACTGAAACTAAGTGGGTGTGCATCCAACTTGCTTGCTCATGAAGACCTCGGGCATTTGAGGAAGCCCATCATCGGAATATACAAGCCAAGTTCTATAATGAAAATTCCCACTAGTATATGAAAGTGATAACTCAAGAGACTCTCTATATGAAGAACATGGTGCTACTTTGAAGCACAAGTGTGGTAAAAGGATAGTAACATTGCCCCTTTTTTCTTTTCTCTTTTTTTGCAGGCTTCTTTGGCCCCATTTTTTTATTTAGGCTTCTTTGGCCTCTTTTTTTTTCTTGGGGCAATGATCTAATAATGATGATCATCACACTTTTATTTACTTACAACTCGATATTACAACTCGATACTAGAACAAAGATATGACTCTATATGAATGCCTCCGGCGGTGTACCGGGATGTGCAATGATCTAGCGTAGCAATGACATCAAAAAACGGACAAGCCATGAAAACATCATGCTAGCTATCTTACGATCGTGCAAAGCAATATGACAATAAATGCTCAAGTCATGTATATGATGATGATGGAAGTTGCATGGCAATATATCTCGGAATGGCTATGGAAATGCCATAATAGGTAGGTATGGTGGCTGTTTTGTGGAAGATATAAGGAGGTTTATGTGTGAAAGAGTGTATCGTATCACGGGATTTGGATGTACCGGCGAAGTTTGCACCAACTCTCGAGGTGAGAAAGGGCAATGCACGGTACCGAAGAGGCTAGCAATGATGGAAGGGTGAGAGTGCGTATAATCCATGGACTCACATTAGTCATAAAGAACTCATATACTTATTGCAAAAGTTTATTAGCCCTCGAAGCAAAGTACTACTACGCATGCCCCTAGGGGGATAGATTGATAGGAAAAGACCATCGCTCGTCTCCGACCGCCACTCCTAAGGAAGACAATCAATAAATACCTCATGCTCCGACTTCGTTACATAACGGTTCACCATACGTGCATGCTACGGGAATCACAAACCTCAACACAAGTATTTCTACTAATCCACAACTACCCACTAGCATGACTCTAATATCACCATCTTTATAGCGCAAAACTATTGCAAGGAATCAAACATATCATATTCAGTGATCTACAAGTTTTATGTAGGATTTTATGACTAACCATGTGAATGACCAGTTCCTGTCATCTCTCTAAATAGATATAAGTGAAGCAAAGAGAGTTTAATTCTTTCTAAAAAAGATATGCCCATGCTCTAACAAATATAAGTGAAGCAAAAGAGCATTCTACAAATGGCGGTTTTCTATGTGAAGAGAAACAGGCAATCCAAACTTCAAATGATATAAGTGAAGCACATGAAGCATTCTATAAAGCCATACTCAAAAGATTTAAGTGAAGTGCAATGAGCATTATATAAATCAACCAAGGACTATCTCATACCAGCATGGTGCATAAAAGAAAAGTGAAAACTAAATGCAAAAGACGCTCCAAGATTTGATCATATCGCATGAACGAAACGAATCCGAAAACATACCGATACTTGTTGAAGAAAGATGGGATGCCTTCCGGGGCATCCCCAAGCTTAGACGCTTGAGTCTCCTTGAATATTTACTTGGGGTGCCTCGGGCATCCCCAAGCTTGAGCTCTTGCCTCTCTTCCTTCTTCTCACATCGAGACCTTCTCGATCATCGAACACTTCATCCACACAAAACTTCAACAGAAAACTCGGTAAGATCCGTTAGTATAATAAAGCAAATCACTACTCTAAGTACTGTTGCAAACCAATTCATATTTTGTTTTTGCATTATAGCTTCTGTAATATAACTTTTCCATGGCTTAATCCACTGATAGAAATTGTTAGTTTCATCAAAACAAGCAAACTATGCATCAAAAACAGAATCTGTCTAAAACAGACTAGTCTGTAACAATATGAACATTAACCATACTTATGGTACATGAAAAATTCTGAAAAAATTAGGAAAATTAAACAATTTGTATAGAAAGACATTGAAAAAAGTTTCAGAACCATTTGACGTTCCAGTAAAAAATGTAAAATCGCGCACTACAGCCAAAATTTCTGTCCTGCACCGTACAAACCAACAAGCATTGTAAACATCCTAAAGGCAAACCTTGGCACATTATTTTTATAATACAATGGAATTGTACAAGGGGATAATTATTTTTGTTGAAAAGTTTCTGTAATCAAGATTCATTAAGTTTCCGTGAGCATGAACAAAGTTCAAGGCTAGCTCCCACTTCAACAATGCTCGTCTTTCTCACTTTCGCTTTCCTTTTTGAAAAGTTTCGGGTTCCCCTCTTTATTTTTTATTTTTTAAAACTATATAAAAGCACTCAATAGAAATAAATGACTCTCTAAAACTTCTGGGTTGTCTCCCTGGCAGCGCTTTCTTTAAAGCCATTAAGAACAATTCATACACACCTAGTAAAGGCCAATGCATAGTATAAACAGTTTCTTGCAATTTTATCATATTGGGAACATAGAGAGGTGGAGATATAGTTCCTCTCTCATAATAATTGCAAGTAGGAGCAGCAAGCACATGCATATTATATTCATCAAAATCATCATGTGCAACGGTAAAATGCAACCCATCAACATAATCCTTAATAAGCACAAACTTCTCCTATATAGTGTAGTAGGGAGAATTCAAAAAGATAATAGGACTATCATGTGTGGGTGCAATAGCAACAATTTCATGTTTAATATAAGGAACTATGCAAGTTCATCTCCATAAGCATCATTCATATTGGCATCTTGGCCATAGGCATAGCAAGCATCAAGTTCATCAAAAAGGGGGTATTTCAAGAGAATTAACGGGATCATAACAATCATCATAGCAATCATCCTTCGGTAAGCATGAAGGGAAATTAAACAATGTATGAGTTGAAGAGTTACTCTCATTAGAAGGTGGGCACGGGTAGCTAATCCGCTCTTCCTCCTTTTGTTCTTCACTCTCCTCCTCATCTTTTTCATCCAATGAGCTCACAGTTTCACCAATTTCTTCTTCCATAGATTCCTGCAAAATAATTAGTCTCTTCTTGGACAGCGGAGACTTTCTCAATAAATGCATCAATATCGGCATTGAATTCATAATTGGCATAGCAATATTTAAGGATAGCTAAATTTTCAGGTCTATAAACAGCATCATAAAGATTTTCAAACTCTTTGAACATAGATTCAATTTCATAAGCACCCATAAAAGCAACAAATTCTTCTATTTGTTCCACATCATAGTAATCATATATACTATTAGCATTAGAAGCCAAGGTTTTATTATCATTAAATTTGCATGGAAAGGGAAGGTGTGGAGCCTTCATCCTAGAGCAACAAGTATAATCATAACTCAAGCATACTTGCCGAGCATACCATTTCAACATATAAATTTGATCCCATAATAGTTTCCCTTTTTGAGTCAAGCGATAATCCCTAAAGTATTCATGTTGATCCAATGTGTCTCCCATTACCAAATTGAATGGGGTTTTCTCAGGATTATCAAAGTAGTACATAATATCTATCACATAACGAGCATCGAGGGTTTTAGGTGGTTCCCCATCTCCATGAGTGGCAAGTAAACCTAATTTTTTTGGTATTTCGTGTTCCATATCCATAACTAAGGATAGAGAACAACTAAGAATAGCAAATAAAAATTACTTAGTGATAAAGCAAACAAGCACACACGAGAATATTCACCCCATGCTATGACTCCCCGGCAACGGCGCTAGAAAAAGGTCTTGATAACCCACAAGTATAGGGGATCAATTGTAGCCTCTTTCGATAAGTAAGAGTGTCGAAACCAACGAGGAGATAAAGGTAGAACAAATATTCCCTCAAGTTCTATCGACCACCGATACAACTCTACGCACGCTTAACGTTCGCTTTACCTAGAACAAGTATGAAACTAGAAGTACTTTGTAGGTGTTGTTGGATAGGTTTGCAAGAATATAAAGAGCACGTAAATAAAAACTAGGGGCTGTTTAGGTAAAGAAGCAATAAAGTTAGTATAGCGAGTGTGGAAAAGTGGTGGTAGGAGTTGCGAAATTGTCCCTAAGAAATTGACTACTTTACTAGACCGATAGCAAGTTTTATGTGGGAGAGGCCACTGCTAACATGTCATCCCTGACTTGGAATTCTATGCACTTATGATTGGAACTATTAGCAAGCATCCGCAACTACTAATGTTCATTAAGGTAAAACCCAACCATAGGATTAAGATATATTGGTCCCCTTCAATCCCATATGCATCAATTTCTATGCTAGGTTGAAGCTTCTGTCACTCTTGCCCTCCAATACATAGTCCTATCAACATACAACTAACCCTATGGTGTGATCCGCGCGCGTGCTCATATGATGGGCACCAAAGGACATCAACATAATCACAAGCAAATTAAATCAATCATAGCAATTCATCAACCACCGATAGGACAACGAAAATCTACTCAGACATCATAGGATGGTAACACATCATTGGATAATAATATGAAGCATAAAGCACCATGTTCAAGTAGAGGGTACAGCGGGTTGCAGGAGAGTGGACCGCTGTAGATAGAGGGGGGAAGGTGATGGAGATGTTGGTGAAGATGGCGGAGGTGTTGGTGAAGATCGCGGTGATGATGATGACGGCCACGGCAGCGTTCCGATGCCACCGGAAGAGAAGGGGCCCCTTCTTCTTCTTCTTCCTTGACCTCCTCCCTAGATTGGAGAAGGGTTTCCCCTCTGGTCCTTGGCCTCCATGGCATGGGAGGGGCGAGAGCCCCTCCGAGATTGGATCTGTCTCTCTGTCTCTCTTTGTTTCTGCGTTCCCCCCCTCTGCCCTTTCACTGTTTCATATATATATATATATATATATATATATATATATATATATATGGAGATCCGTAACTCCGATTGGATTGAAACCTTCACCCAGATTAATCATGTAATCGAGTTAGTTTTGTTAGGGCCTGATCCCTAGTATCCACTATGTTCTTAGATTGATGTTGCTATGACTTTGCTATGCTTAATGCTTGTCACTTTGGGCCCAAGTGCCATGAACTCGGATCTGAACCGTTTATGAATTCATCATTATATGCATGTTTTAGATCCAATCTTGCAAGTTATAGTCACCTACTACGTGTTATGATCCGGCAACCCCGGAGTGACAACAACCGGGCCCACTCCCGGTGATGACCGTAGTTTGAGGAGTTCATGTATTCACTATGTGTTAATGCTTTGTTCCGGTTCTCTATTAAAAGGAGGCCTTAATATCCCTTAGTTTCCAATATGGACCCCGCTGCCATGGGAGGGTAGGACAAAAGATGTCATGCAAGTTCTTTTAATAAAGCACGTATGACTATTTACGGAATACATGCCTACATTATATCGATGAACTGGAGCTAGTGCCGTATCGCCCTAGGTTATAACTGTCACATGATGAATATCATCCAACAAGTCACCGATCCAATGCCTACGAATTTATTTATATTGATCTTGCTGCGTTACTATTGCTATCATCACTGTTATACTTGCTACAAATTACTGCTATCGCTGTTACTATTACCGTTGCTGCTGTCACTATTATCAAAACTATCAAACTACTTTGCTACTGATCACTTTGCTGCAGATAATTAATCTCCAGGTGTGGTTGAATTGACAACTCAGCTGCTAATACCTTCAAATAATCTTTGGCTCCCCTTGTGTCGAATCTATAAATTTGGGTTGAATACTCTACCCTCGAAAACTGTTGCGATCCCCTATACTTGTGGGTTATCAAGACCTTTTTCTGGCGCCGTTGCCGAGGAGAATAGCTATATTTGTTGAGTCACTTGGGATTATTATCAATTTATCACTATGAAGAATCTAAAGGATCCTAAGACTAAGATATTTCCCTCAAGGACGAGAGGAGGTAAGGAACTGCCATCCAGTTCTGCTTTAGATTCACCTTCTGTTATGAATAAACTTGCAACACCACCACATGCTATTAATCCTGATATGTCGCAAGTTATTGATGATGCTACTTCTACTATGAATGATGCTAGTACCTTTGCTTGATAATGATGATGTGCCATTTGGTGATTTTCTTGATGCACAAATTGCTAGAGTTATACAACATGATGTTGTTGAATCTGATGAAGAGCTTGAAACTGAAACTCCTGAAACACCTGCTAGAACTAGCCTTCCTAGATATGAATTGCCTAAGGTTCCGGAAGGTTATGTTATGAGTGAAGAAACAACTAGAGATATTCTTGCTTGCAATGATAGAGATGATCTAGAGAAATTACTACGCAAGTATAAAGAAAAATCTCTAAATGCTAGAATGAAATGTGATCCTAAGTTTGATACTTCACCTATCTTTATTGATGATAAAGATTATGAATTCTCTGTCGACCCAGAGTTAATTACTCTGGTTGAATCTGATCCTTTCCATGGTTATGAAACTGAAACTGTTGTGGCACATCTTACTAAGTTGAATGATATAGCCACCCTTTTTACTCATGACGAGAAAACTCGCTACTACTTTATTCTCAAATTATTTCCTTTCTCATTAAAGGGTGATGCTAAAGCTTGGTACAATACTCTTGCTCCTGGTTGTGTGTGTAGTCCCCAGGATATGATTTATTACTTCTCTGAAAAATATTTCCCTGCTCATAAGAAACAAGCTGCCTTACAGGAAATATTTAACTTTGTGCAAACTAAAGAAGAGAGTCTGCCACAAGCTTGGGGGAGGCTTTGCCAGTTACTTAATGCTTTGCCTGATCATCCTCTTAAGAAAAATGAAATACTTGATATCTTCTATAATGGACTAACCGATGCTTCTAGGGATTTCCTAGATAGTTGTGCTGGTTGTGTTTTTAGGGAATGAACTGTTGGACAAGCTGAAGAATTATTGAATAACATACTGAAAAATTATGATGATTGGACTCTTCCTGAACCACTGGCTAAACCCACTCCAAAGAAGAGGGGTATATTATATCTCAGTCCTGAAGATATGCAAGAGGCAAAGAAATCTATGAAGGAAAAAGGTATTAAAGCTGAGGATGTTAAAAATTTACCTCCTATTGAAGAAATACATGGGCTTAATACACCACCAATGCCTAAGGTGGCAGAGGTAAATTCTCTTATGAAGTTAAATGAAAATGATAATCCTCACAATATGCATCCTAGTCAATGCCTTTATGAGTTTGAAAACTACATTAGAAAACAAGATCACTTCAATGCAAATGTTATGAAACAATTGAAATACAATTTTGATATGATTGCTCGCTTGAGTGACTTGTTATTTAGAATTTCAAATGATGTTAGAGGTGTTGGAAAACATGCTTCTATGGTTCAAACTCAGTTAGAACAAGTTGCTAAATCACAAAGAGAATTGCTTGATGAAATGAATCATAATATGCATGACTTTGTTGTTAGAGTTACAACTAGGGGAGGTAAAATGACTCAAGAACCACTTTATCCTGAGGGACACCCAAAAAGAATTGAACAAGATTCACAAAGAAATAACACTAGTGCACCTAGTTCTTCTAAATAGAAAAAGAAAAATGATAGGACTTTGCACACTTCTAGTGAACCTGAAATAGAAAAACCTCCTGATAATACAAATGAAACTTCTATCTCTGATGCTGAAACTCAGTCTGGTAATGAACATTCACCTAATGATAATGAAAAAGATAATGATGAGGTTCATGAGGACACTCAACCAAATAATGAAAAAGAACCAGATAATGATGTTGAGATAGAACCACCTGTTGATCTTGATAACCCACAACCCAAAAATAAAAGATATGATAAAAGAGACTTTGTTGCTAAAAACATGGTAAAGAAAGAGAACCGTGGGTTAAAAAACCTATGCCTTTTCCACCCAAGTCAACTAAAAAGAATGATGATGAAGAATTTGGACGCTTTGCTGAAATACTGAGGCCAGTCTTTTGGCGTACCCGCTTGACTGATATCTTGAAAATGCCTCCTTATGCAAAGTATATGAAAGACATCATCAGAAATAAAAGAAAAATACCGGAAGCTGAAATCTCCACTATGCTTGCTAATTATACTTTCAAAGATGGAGTACCTAAAAAACTTGGAGATCCAGGTATACCAACTATACCTTGCTCTATCAAAAAGAATTATGTGAAAACTGCTTTGTGTGATTTAGGAGCTGGTGTTAGTGTTATGCCTTTCTCTTTATATAAAAGACTTGATTTGAATAAACTCACACCTACTGAAATATCTTTGCAAATGGCTGACAAATCAACTGCCATACCTATCGGTATTTGTGAGGATGTGCCCGTTGTTGTTGCTAATGTTACTATTTTGACTGACTTTGTTATACTTGAGATGCCCGAGGACGACAACATGTCGATTATCCTTGGTAGACCCTTCTTGAATACTGCAGGGGCTGTTATTGATTGCAATAAAAGCAAGGTCGCTTTTCATATTAATGATAACGAGCATACGGTGCACTTTCCAAAGAAACAATTCCAAGTGAATGGTATTAATGTTATTGAAAAATCTCCGACAATCACTATTGGAAGTTTTCAAATACCTCTACCTACTGTCGAAAAGAAATATGAAATGCTTATCGTTGGGGACATCCATATCCCCATTGAGGTAACTTAGTGATTTACGAAAGTTCTTCGGTTTCATGCTAATCGAAAGTGGTTGTTAATAAGACCTGATCAACCTTATTAATGAATCATTTTTGAGTGGTATGAAGTTGATGAATTTAGTAAGCACTACCTTTTGTCTTTTATCTCTGTTTTTATTAGTTAAATAAAATAAAATGCCCATGTTTTGTCTGTTTTCTAAATTTCCCGTGCAATAAAAATTGACCCAAAAATAAAAGTTCTCAGAATGCCCTGAAAACTTAATACAATTTTTTTCTGATTATTTCTGAATTTTTGGTGCAAATAATACCAGAGGGAGGTACACCAGGTGGGCACAACCCACCTGGGCACGCAAGGACCCCCAGGCGCGCCCTGGTGGGTTGTGGTCCCCACGTGGCCCCCCTCACTTATGTCTTCATCACACATCATCACTTACCTCCAGAAAAAAATCCCCATTGCTCTCTCTCTCTCTCTCGTGTTCTTGAGCTCAAACCCGCGGATTTCGATCTCTTTGCTTGAAGCTCCGTTTCCGAAACTGTTTCGGGGGATTGTTGATTGGTATGTGACTCCACCATTTGTCCAATTAGTTTTTGTTCTAGTGGTTTATACTTTGAATAAATAGCTACTCTTGGTGTTGCTGTTGATGTGCTTGCATGTTCAATTCTTAGTGTTCCAAGTAGTTTGAATGCTTGCTATGGCCTCTATGTATCCCTATGAGTAGTTGCTATCAATTTTGTAAAGTTTTGTTGACAAATTTTTGTCACCCCAAAAATTTTTATTTTTAGAAAATTGTACGCGGACATGATGAACCTGTTTGGAAGGAGTTCTTCGAGGAGACGAACCTCGGGGGCATCCTCTAGTGAAAGTTCTGCTCGTCGGTCTTACGTTGAACCAAGTGAAAGTTCCACGCGAGATGCCACCACCAAAATATGCTTATGGCCTTGCGATGAGTATATGATGCAAGTGGGCATTAAGGAGGAATTCGAGTAATATGTTCACAATGCCGGTCTCGGTCCCTACCTTTCAGATAAGTGTGAACAGCGCCATCTTCTCACTGAATCATTTTTCAAAGGATTTAAATATTTTCCACGTGAGTCTAGGGTGTCGTTTATGCTTTATGATGAACCATTTACTATCCCAGTAGAGAACTTTGCTTACCATTGCAAGCTCCCATTTTGGGGTTCGCTTGATGAGCCAGCAAAGGCTGAGTATGAGTCCTTGACTAGCCTTTGTTACGGTGAAAATAGAGGAGTGAGACAAGGAAGAATAAAGAGCATTCACTTTCCCGCAATTCAGTACCTTGCATTATTTAACGGGAAATGCATAGTAGGCAAGCAAGACTGTAGCATACTTTGTGCTCCAGACTTGAGCCTCATTCACACTGCTCTCACTGCTGAAAGGAATTATAACCTTGGAGCGATTGTTGCACATAGACTTCAGCATAACACCAAGAGTGGCTGGTTCTATGGTGGGATTTATGCCACCCGTCTAGCACGAGGGCTGGGTGTTTCACCTTTGCCCTTTGATCCTATCCTACCCACTCGGTATTTAGATTTTGATGCTTTAAAAGAGCATAAGATTCTCGCAGGAAGGGTTGATAACTTCACTTATAATCTGATGTTTAACCAATCACATGTTGTGGATACATATTTGCCTGCGCCTGCTCTCTTTGATTATCACAGCAAGGAATATATTTTGTTCCTGAGAGCGAGGCCTGAGCTCACAACGCAACAGTGTTGGCGGCACGGCGTGCTGAGGCATCCGCACCAAGAGCCTCTGTGAGCTACCACGCTGACTACTACCCTCCAGGCTACTGATCGATTACCAACTTAGGCCAAAAGCCTAAGCTTGGGGAAGTACGTGTTTCTCACCGACATTATATTCATGTTCACATATCATTCTGTTTGTCGGTGCTCACACTTTTTCATTGTATCATCCATGCTTAGATTTATTTTCTTGCTTTCTTCTTGTGTGTTTGAAATACTTTAGAAAAACCAAAGAAATTAGTTGTAGTAATTTACTTTCTATGCATGCTTAGTAGTAGTATTAAAAAGAAAATCCAAAAAGATTTCCTTGTTCTTCTTTCGCTTGTTGGGAGCTTTCCTGTGTAAATAGTTTTTCTTGTTTTTGCTTTTTATTTGCTTGTTGAAGAAAACCAAAAAACTCCAAAAATATTTCATTGTGTTTCTCTGAATTTCTTTTCTTTTTATTCGAGTTGTACCAAGGAGAAGACCACGATGAAAATGTTGAGTGGCTCTCATATGGATAACTATTGAACTAATAAAGAGCCCATTTTTAACTTGTCTTCTCCTGTTGAATAAAATGTTTTGCAGATTCCAGCTTAGTCCATGGCACTCTTGCACTATTTTTTATCATTCGGTCATGCAAGTGAAAGGCAATAATGACGATATTCGATGAGCTGGCCATGGCAAAGAGAGACTTGTATGAACTCGACTTGTTCTGTCCGTGTAAATATGTTTAACCAAGTATCCATGCTTCAGCCCATTATGATTAAACATGTTTGCAATGACAATTAGAGATTATAGTTTCTCATGCCATGCATAAGTAGCTGGGAGTTGATAATGATTTATCTTGGATATCAACATAGCGTTAAGATGATTGTGATGTAGTATGATGATATGCTATCCTCCTCTGAATGTTCAAGTGGCTTGACTTGGTACATGTTCATGCATGTAGTTGAATCAAAACCAACATAGCCTCTATAATATTCATGCTCATGGTGTTCATATCCTACTCATGCTAGTGCCGAAAGTTACTTATGCATAATGCCTGGTCATGATCGTTGTTGCTCTCTAGCTGGCCGCTTCCCAATCTTAATTGCTAGCCTTCACCTGTACTAAGTGGGAACTCTGCTTGTATATCAAAACCCTGAACTCAAAGTTATTCTAGATAGTCCACCATACCTACCTATATACGGTACTACCTTGCCGTCCTAAGTAAATTTGCATGTGCCACCTCTAAAAACTTCAAAAAAATATCCGTTTTGTGTGCCTGGATCATTCATGGAACGACAGGAGGTGGTCGATATCTTCCGTGCTAAGCGGATTATCCTCAGGTCGAGTGTTTATTGACTCGCCATCGCACGAGGAAATGGGCGGTAATAGGGATGCCCAGTCCCAAACTGCAAACATGAAAAAGAGTTCATCTCTTGAATAATCAAACAAAAACTCCCAATGGAGTCAAAACCTTTACTTTCCGCTTGGGAACCGCCACTAGTGTGCTTAGCAGGGAAGATGTTGATAATTGATGGTCGTGAAGTGAATGAGAAGGGGGCATGTCTCAAAATATTATTTATCCCTGTTTTAAAAATTGAGCTCTGGCACCTCTACAAATCCCTGCTTCCCTCTACGAAGGGACTTTCTATTTACTTTTATGTTGTGTCATCACCTTCTAAAAACAAGCGCCAGAAACTGAGTAGAGCACAGCTATCATGATTTATGCATTGTGTATAGCTAATGTTGGGTGCATCATGACTGGATCTTTTCTACCATGAATTACAATGTTTAGTCGCTGCTTGAACTTTGGAAGTGCTCTGCATTTATGTTTTGCGGTCTCAGAAAGAGCTAGCGAGATACCACTATTGTCATATTATATTATGGTTGGTTTGACAACGTGTTGCTGTTTGAGATATCTTATTATTGCTCGCTAGCTGATTATGTCATTGATATGAGTTAATATAATCTTTAAATGTTATTGTTGACATGGTTAGTTATAATGCCGGCTGAAAACCCGGGTGATGTTTAAGCTTATTTATGCAAACAAGAGCAAAAGAGTTCGTAAAAGTTTTTCTTTCTCACTTTCAGTTTATCAACTGAATTGCTTGATGACAAGCAAAGGTTTAAGCTTGGGGGAGTTGATACGTCTCCAACGTATCTACTTTTTTCTCATGCTTTTCCTCTTGTTTCGGACTCTAATTTGCATGATTTGAATGAAACTAACCCCAGACTGACGCTGTTTTCAGCAGAACTACCATGGTGTTGTTTTTGTGCAGAAATAAAAGTTCTCGGAATGGAACAAAACTTTGCAAGGATTTTTTATACCAATAATAAGAATTTCTGGAGCCAAGACCCACCAGAGAGGGGCCCCTGGTTGGGCACAACCCACCAGGGCGCGGCCCCTCTCCTAGCGCGCCCAGGTGGGTTGTACCCACCTGGTGGCCCCACTGACGACCCCCCTGATACTATAAATTCACATTATTCCAGAAAAAATCAGGGAGAAAGAATTATCGCGATCCACGAGACGGAGCCGCCCCCAAACCCTGTTCTTCCTCGGGAGGGCAGATCTGGAGTCCGTTTGGGGCTCCGGAGAGGGGGATCTTCGTTCTTCGTCATCACCAACCAATCTCCATCGCCAATTCCATGATGCTCCCCACCGGGAGTGAGTAATTCCTTCGTAGGCTCGCTGGTCGGTGAGGAGTTGGATGAGATTCATCATGTAATCGAGTTAGTTTTGTTAGGGCCTGATCCCTAGTATCCACTATGTTCTTAGATTGATGTTGCTATGACTTTGCTATGCTTAATGCTTGTCACTTTGGGCCCAAGTGCCATGAACTCGGATCTGAACCGTTTATGAATTCATCATTATATCCATGTTTTAGATCCGATCTTGCAAGTTATAGTCACCTACTACGTGTTATGATCCGGCAACCCCGGAGTGACAACAACCGGGCCCACTCCCGGTGATGACCGTAGTTTGAGGAGTTCATGTATTCACTATGTGTTAATGCTTTGTTCCGGTTCTCTATTAAAAGGAGGCCTTAATATCCCTTAGTTTCCAATATGGACCCCGCTGCCACGGGAGGGTAGGACAAAAGATGTCATGCAAGTTCTTTTAATAAAGCACGTATGACTATTTACGGAATACATGCCTACATTATATCGATGAACTGGAGCTAGTGCCGTATCGCCCTAGGTTATAACTGTCACATGATGAATATCATCCAACAAGTCACCGATCCAATGCCTACGAATTTATTTATATTGATCTTGCTGCATTACTATTGCTATCATCACTGTTACACTTGCTACAAATTACTGCTATCGCTGTTACTATTACCATTGCTGCTGTCACTATTATCAAAACTATCAAACTACTTTGCTACTGATCACTTTGCTGCAGATAATTAATCTCCAGGTGTGGTTGAATTGACAACTCAGCTGCTAATACCTTCAAATATTCTTTGGCTCCCCTTGTGTCGAATCAATAAATTTGGGTTGAATACTCTACCCTCGAAAACTGTTGCGATCCCTATACTTGTGGGTTATAAATCTTGATGCCCAATATATAAGCAGCTTCACCGAGGTCTTTCATTAAAAAATTCTTATTCAAGTATCCTTTTATGCTATCCAGAAATTCTATATCATTTCCAATCATTAATATGTCATCCACATATAACACCAGAAATGCTACAGAGCTTCCACTCACTTTCTTGTAAATACAGGCTTCTCCGTAAGTCTGTATAAAACCATATGCTTTGATCACATCATCAAAGCCTAAATAGATCGCTGGATCTTGCACACTTTGCTAGCACCTTTAGGATCGACAAAACCTTCTGGTTGCATCATATGCAACTCTTCTTTAAGAAATCCGTTAAGGAATGCAGATTTGACGTCCATTTGCCGGATTTCATAATCATAAAATGCGGCAATTGCTAACATGATTCGGACAGACTTAAGCATCGCTATGGGTGAGAAAGTCTCATCATAGTCAACCCCTTGAACTTGTTGAAAACCTTTTGCGACAAGTCGAGCTTTGTAGACAGTGATATTACCATCAGCATCCGTCTTCGTCTTGAAGATCCATTTATTCTCAATGGCTTGTCGTCCATCAGGCAAGTCCACCAAAGTCTGTACTTTGTTCTCATACATGGATCCTATCTCAGATTTCATGGCCTCAAGCCATTTGTCGGAATCTGGGCTGATCATAGCTTCTTCATAGTTTGTAGATTCGCCGTTGTCTAAAAACATGACTTCCTGGACAGGATTATCGTACCACTCTAGTGCGGTACGTGTTCTGGTCGACCTACGAGGCTTAGTAGTAACTTGATCTGAAGTTTCATGATCATCATCATTAGCTTCCTCTCTAGTTGGTGTAGGCATCACGTGAACTGTTTTCTCTGATGTACTACTTTCCAATTCAAGAGAAGGTATAACTACCTCATCGAGTTCTACTTTCCTCCCACTCACTTCTTTCGAGAAAAACTCCATCTCTAGAAATGACCCATTCTTAGCAACAGAGATCTTGCCTTCGGATATGTGGTAGAAGGTGTACCCAATAGTTTCTGTAGGGTATCCTATGAAGACTCACTTCTCCGATTTGGGTTTGAGCTTATCAGGTTGTAGCATTTTGACATAAGCGTCGCATCCCCAAACTTTAAGAAATGACAACTTAGGTTTCTTGCCAAACCATAGTTCATACGGGTCGTATCAATGGATTAAGATGGTGCCCTATTTAACGTGAATGCGGCTGTCTCTAATGCATAACCCCAAAACGATAAAGGCAAATCGGTAAGAGACATCATAGAACGCACCATATCTAATAAAGTACGGTTACGACGTTTAGACACACCATTAAGTTGTGGTGTTCCAGGTGGCGTGTGTTGTGAAACAATTCCACATTGTTTTAAATGAAGGCCAAACTCGTAACTCAAATATTCGCCTCCGCGATCAGATCGTAGAAACTTTATTTTCTTGTTACGATGATTCTCCACTTCACTCTGAAATTCTTTGAACTTTTAAAATGTTTCAGACTTGTGTTTCATCAAGTAGATATACCCATACCTACTGAAATCATCTGTGAAGGTTAGAAAATAACGATACCCGCTGCGTGCCTCAACACTCAATGACCGCATACATCAGTATGTATTTTTCCCAATAAGTCATTAGCTTGCTCCATTGCTTCGGAGAACGGAGTTTTAGTCATCTTACCCAGGCCATGAGGCATGGTTCGCAAGTATCAAATGATTCATAATCAAGTGATTCCAAAAGTCCATCCGCATGGAGTTTCTTCATGCGCTTTACACCAATATGACCTAAACGGCAATGCCACAAGTATGTTGCACTATCATTATCAACTTTGCATCTTTTGGCATCAATATTATGAATATTGAAGGAAATGTGCCCTAGAGGCAATAATAAAGTTGTTATTTACGTTTCCTTATATCATGATAATTATTCATGCTAGAATTATATTAACCGGAAACTTAGTACATGTGTGAATACATAGACAAACAGAGTGTCCCTAGTATGCCTCTACTTGACTAGCTTGTTTATCAAAGATGGTTATTTTTACTAGCCATAGACATGAGAATGATGTGATGGACAAGACCCATCCGTTAGCTTAGCACTATGATCGTTTAGTTTGTTGCTATTGCTTTCATCATGACTTATACATGTTCCTCTGACTATGAGATTATGCAACTCCCGAATACCAGAGGAACACTTAGTGAACTATCAAACATCACAACATAACTGGGTGATTATAAAGATGCTCTACAGGTGTCTCCAATGGTGTTTGTTGAGTTGGCATAGATCGAGATTAGGATTTGGCACTCTGATTGTCAGAGAGGTATCTCTGGGCCCTCTCGGTAATGCACATCACAATAAGCCTTGCAAGCAATGCGACTAATGAGTTAGTTGCGGGATGATGCATTACAGAACGAGTAAAGAGACTTGCCGGTAACGAGATTGAACTAGGTATGGTGATACCGACGATCGAATCTCGGGCAAGTAACATACCGATGACAAAGGGAACAACGTATGTTGTTATGCGGTTTGACCGATAAAGATCTTCGTAGAATATGTAGGAACCAATATGAGCATCCAGGTTCCGATATTGGTTATTGACCGGAGATGTGTCTCGGTCATGTCTACATAGTTCTCGAACCCGTAGGGTCCACACGCTTAACGTTCGATGACGATTGGTATTATCAGTTTATGTGATTTGATGTACCGAAGGTTGTTCGGAGTCCCGGATGAGATCACGCACATGATGAGGAGTCTCGAAATGGTCGACATAAAGATTCATATATTGGAAGGCTACATTTGGACACCGGAATGGTTCGGGTCGTTTCGGATAAGTTTCGGAGTATCGGGGGTTATCGGAACCCCCCTCCCCCTGGAAGTTATTGGGCCTCATGGGCCTAGTGGTGGAAGAGAGGAGGCAGGCCAAGGTGTGGCGCGTGCTCCCCCCCTAGCCCAAACCGAACTGGACAAGGGCTAGGGGGCTGGCCCCCCTTTCCTTCTCTTCTTCCTCTCCTTCCTTCTTCTCATACTTGGACTAGGAAAGGGGGAACCTACTCCTACTAGGAGTAGGAATCCCGCCCTTGGGCGCGCCCCTTGTGGCCGGCCCTCCTCCTCCTCCCCTCCTTTATATACGGGGGAGGGGGGCACCCCATAGACACACAAGTTGATCTTTAGCCATGTGCGGTGCCCCCCTCCACAGTTTTACACCTCGGTCACATCGTCGTAGTGCTTAGGTGAAGCCCTGCGCCGGTAACTTCATCATCACCGTCACCACGCCGTCGTGCTGATGAAACTCCTTCCTCGGCCTCAGCTGGATCTAGAGTTCGAGGGACGTCACCGAGCTGAACGTGTGCAGATCGCGGTGGTGCCGTGCGTTCGGTACTTGATCGGTCGGATCACGAAGACGTTCGACTACATCAACCGCGTTACTTAACGCTCCCGCTTTCGGTCTACGAGGGTACGTGGACACACTCTCCCCGCTCGTTGCTATGCTTCTCCTAGATAGATCTTGCGTGATCGTGAGATTTTTTTTGAAATACTACGTTTCCCAACAGTGGCATCCAAGCCAGGTCTATGCGTAGATGTTATATGCACGAGTAGAACACAAAGAGTTGTGGGCGATAATAGTCATACTGCTTACCAGCATGTCATACTTTGATTCGGCGGTATTCACTACAAAAAAAGACACATCCGTGACATTTTGGGCCGAACTAAATTTTTTCCTGTCATACTTACGACACTTCTATGACGATAATTGTGAGAAAACCCGGTATCATCATAGATGTGGTGGGGTCCTACTTCTATGACAAAAAATCATGACAGAAATGGGTTTTTCATCCTGGGCGGGCCTTAGACGTAGTTGCATGACATTCTTTGGGCCATCCATGACGAAAAAACAATGGTAGAAGCGAGGGCGAGGAAAATATCGGGGAGTTCCCGGTTACGGTGGGTGGTCGGGGGCCGAGCGATGCGCGTTTGTCTCGTACGTACGCGCGTGTGTGCGAGGCGTTGGGCTCTAACTGAACCCGAGCGAGGCGTTGGGCTCTAACTAAACTAGAGCAATTGCACTGCCGGCTACGCGTTACTGAACCCGAGCAATCGATCAATCCCTTGCTGTTAACTGAACCCGAGTGATTCCTTCGCTACTACTGCTAACTGAAGCCGATCGATGCTGCCTCTGGATGAACAGTGAGTGTTGTGGGGGTTTGGATGAATAGTTCCCGGTGGGGGGTTGGATGAACAGGACCCCGTGGTAGTAGAGGCCATTGCCGCTGGGTGAAAAGTACCCCGATCGATCGAGCCGGTGGAGGGGTGGATGAACAGGACCCCGTGGAGAGGGCTGGTTGAACAGTAGCCGGTGGAGGATCGCGCGGCGGAGGCTGGATGAACAGGAGCCCGTGGATGAACAGTCACAGGTGGAGGCTGGAGGAGGTCGACGGTGGATGAACAGGAGCCCGTGGAGGCTGGAGGAGGTCGACGGTGGAGATGAACAATATCCCGTGGAGTCCTTTTGCGGTACGCCACACCCCTCTCGATGAACAGGACCCCCGTTTCGACCGTAGCGCTCCAACACAAGTCCGTTTCCTTCGTTTTGCGGTACGCCACACCCCTCCCGATCAACAGGACCCCGTTTCGACCATAGGAGGTCCGTTTCCTCCGTTTTGCGGTACGCCAGACCCCTCCCGATGAACAAGATCCCGTTTCCACCATGGCCGGTCGAACACAAGGCCGTTTCCTCCGTTCCGCGGTACGCCAGGCCTCGTTTCCATCGGCTGTTCCGTCCAAGCCGGTTGGCTCCCGATGAACAGCACGCGTTCCGTTGCCTCCCGATGAACACGATGCATTCCGTTGCCTCCCCATGAACATGACGACGACGCAGTTTCTCCATTCCGACCCAGCCATGTACACGAGCCCTGGCCGTATATATGCGCGAGTAGGCATTTGAGACCCCGCCCATATGTACGTACATGGCCGTATTTTCTTTCTTGCACCCTGGCCGTTGTACGTACGTGTACATGCTACGTGCGCGCCTCTACTACGACACGTTCCCTTCCTTACGCGGCGACGGTTCATCGCTGCAGGCTGCAGACAGACCGATCGACCAGTATGTACGTACACGTCCGTGACCAGAATGACAACGCTACGTACGCTTCGACCGGGTGGGTCCCGACTGTCACGCACTTCTTTGCGTGCGAAGATGTAGCTGGTGGGTCCCAGTAGTCAGGGGGCAAATCATTTTTTGCCCGTAATATGGACGCACTTCCTTGTGTGCAAAGATGTAGCTGGTGGGTCCCAGCAATCAGGGGGAGAAAACATTGTTTTTCAGGGTAAAAAGGATGCAGTTGCATGCATGCGTCCATGGGCGTGGTGCGTCCCCACTGTCATCCTCTCACGTACAGTCATCTTCCTATGACTCTCAGTTGTTGACCATGTTGACCACACCGTGCCGAGCGCACCAAGGTCAGTGGACGACGGCGAGGCCCCAGACTGGAATGACCCAGAGATGGGGAAGACGCGACAGTGGAGTTGCAGATGGAGAGGAGTGGGAAACTTGATTGGTTCGGGTGCGCGGCAGCACTGCCGCTCACGGGAGACAGGAGCAAGAATAGAGGTTGAAGAAGGAGCATTGCTGTTGGATTAACATCCAATGGTCCAGCTGCTAGAATCATTTGTTGATTAAGTTGACAAAGCCCTACGTACACGTCTGCTTAGTAGGCCCACAAGCCAGCCACCAAATCTGCCGGGTCCCAGCTGTCATCGGGAGGAATATTTTTTCGCATAACAAGGAGGCACTTCCTTCCGTGCGAAGATACAATCGGTGGGTTCCAGCTGTCAGGGGGAGGAAACAGCTTAATAAGGAGGAACTTTCCTTGCGTGCGACCATGGACCTCGTGGGTCCCAGCCGTCAGGCTCTCCACGTACAGTCCTCTTCCGATGACTCTTGTATGTTGACCACGCCACGCCGAGCGCACCGAGGCAGTGGACGACGGTGAGGCCCCAGACTGGAACGACCCGGAGATGGGGAAGACACAGCAGTGGAGTCGCAGACGGAGAGGAGTGGGAAACTTGACTGGTTCGGGTGCGGGGTGGGCCTACACTCGGCAGAGAATAATAGGAGGTGCGGAGTGGAGGGATGGCCTGGCCGTCGGCGGGGTAGCATTTCGCTGAGGCGCACAAAACAATGCCGCTAGACGCTGGAGGCTGGAGCAGGCGGTCCCGGCAGCGCTGGGGGAAGAAGAGGAGAGATTGAAGAAGAATGCCGACCGTTGGATGTAAATCCAACGCCTTCTTAGGCTTCGACCTACTGGCCCACATGTCAGCTAGTCCATTTATTTTTTAGTCCATTTGGTGGGCTGGGTGAAACAATGATGTAGCATCTATGCAGTCCGTTTATATATATCGTAGAATTTAAAGCCCATTTGCATTTTCTCGAAATCCGCGGACTTGCTAGGCTGGGTGAAAAATATCATGTTGGGTTAGACGAAGAAATGTTATAAAAACATAAACACATGATTGCTCGTCTATTACTGCATTGGTCAGTAAAATCTTTGCAAGCTTATGTACGCAATCACTAGGAGTTAACTTGCCAAGTTATATATAAACAATTATTATTATTATTTTGTAAGAACTTTCAACTTACGAAATAAAATATCATTTTAATTTGATGAGTTAATAGTACGTGGGGTATTATTATTTTTAGGCTAGACATGGGACAGTTGAGTTGGTTCTAGGGAAAAGTACTGGGAGAAAACTCAGTTTACATCGAAAAAGAGAGTGGGAAAAAATTCAGATATAGGATTAATGAAAACGAAAAATAAAGGAAGTGGGAAGGTCTATAAAATGGTTGGACGAACGACAGGTTTAACGGAACCTTATGTTGTTTCTGATATAAATATAGATTCAATTTTGCATTCTTATAGAAAACATAGATTCAGTTTTGCATTCTTATAGAAAACATAGATTCAGTTTTGCATTCTTATAGAAAACATAGATTCAGTTTTGCATTCTTATAGAAAACATAGATTCAGTTTTGCATTCTTATAGAAAACATAGATTCAGTTTTGCATTCTTATAGAAAAATAGAACTGAGCTGTGCGTCGTCTTGAAAAAACAAACATAACTTGGGCTGCTGATGTTATAGACAAGCTAGGTTGGGAGGCCCAGAGGCCGCTTGATACCTGCTGGATCCAAAAAATGTTGAAACATGTCGTGGGTTGCCCATGTTAAACAACAAAACCTAGGCCATGGACCTGGTGGGCCCGGGACTGTCAGCCTCTCGACGAACAGTTGTCTCCCGATTCCTCTTGTTTTGCTGACCATGTTGGGAACGACAGACGGCGGCGGCGCGGCGAGAGCACCAAGACGGAGGACGACGTTGAGACCTCGGACCGAACGAACCGGAGCGGGGGAAGACGCGGGCGGAGGGGAGTACGAGGGTTGACTTGTTCGGGTGCAGGGTGGGCCGGTGGAGCTGCCGCCCCCGGACAATGTGTGGGAGTAGAGGGATGGCCTGGCGAACGCCATAGGCTATGATGGCCAGCCGCTGTATAGGAAGAGGATGAAAGATTGAACAAAATAAAGAAATACAAATGGATAGGTGGTTGGTCCCATATGTCTGTGTACGAGACCTGCTGGGTCCACCTGAGAAGGGGAATATGTTGGGAGGAAGGAGATTCAAAGCACGGCAGCCGAGTGAACTAGTTTTTTTAACGGACAAGTGAACTAGTTACATACATAAGCAAATAGCCACTAAAAAAGCAAACATGTTAATGGGTTCTTAAAAGAAATATTTTGGACAAAACTGATAATTACGACACATAGGTTAATGCATGAAACACTTAGATGATAAAGGTGCTTATAAACAGATAAAGTACAACATCTAGACCTTCCTGACACGCTTGATCATGACGCTGCGACTGTCCGTGTACTCGTCGGTTACAGGAAGCAGACACGCCCTCATGTCTAAGATCCTCCTATACATGTCGTAGCATGCGTATGCGTCCTTGGCCGCGTAGGTTATGTAGGCTAGATTCAGAGGTACCTCCCACGTGTTCAGGTCCTTGGTATCGTTGTCTTCTTTCATGTTGGCGTATCAGGGGTCAATGATGGTCTCGGCAAGGTCAACCACGGAGTCCTTCTCCTGCCTGTTGCCGATGATCTTGTATTGCTTCCGGATGTCGACAAGCTTGTTGCACCAGATGGTCGAATCGTCGCGTTCTTCCTTCTCTCCACCGTAGCGAAGGTGCAGTTGGCGCTGCCGATGAAACGGGCGAATGCTCCAGAACCTCTGATGGCCCTACAACAGTGGTAGATGAGAACCTCGTCCCGCACACATACCTGGGCGACGGCGATTCGCTGGTCTCTGTCAGGAGACGAATGGATGGGCACAAGGTCTAGTCCTGCGACCTTGTGCTTTCTCGTCCTGTAGGTACTACTTGAACTCGGCGAGGCAGAGCTTCACCGAGTCCAGATCGTTTGTGTACATCACATTCAACTTGGTGCAGCCATAGGACTGAACGGCGAACTCAAAGGGGAACTCCTTGCTGAAGTCCATATCTAGCAGGCTCACCCCTCGGATCGCCATTGGAGTCTCTTCAAGTGAACGAGTGGGTAGGCGGCGGCCGCAGTTTGTTTTTCAGCTCTTGGGGAACTGGATTCAACAGTAAACTGAGTGTGTACAGGCGACAACAGTTACTACCCCTCCCTCGCCCGATGCACGCCCGGTAGAAGATGCAATCTCGGCGCATTCAAACGCCTCCATTAGGAAACCTACTCCGGCCACACGTCGGTTCACGAGCGGGTCTGTATTGGTACTATAATAACAAGAGTTAGTGGTCACTTTACTTAAATTTAATTAGCTTTAATAGAAGTTTCTACTTAAAATAAGCAATGCATTGGGTCGTTCTATCAGTGCCACATGATCAACATGCACAACAATTAGAATTATTATTCTTGGGACGCACACAATCAGCACATTTGTCGCACTTTCACACAAATAACTACCAAGTTTGAACTGTTTGTTATGGTTGTTGTCCTCTGCATCATCATGTCGTGTTTCCCAGCTTGCAAGATTCAGAACCAACAAATAAGATCCAAATAATAAGTACAACAAAGATGCCTACACATCTCATTGATTCCCAGCTTACAAGATTCATAACCAACAAATAAGATTCAAATAATAAGTACAACAAATATGCCTACACATCTCATTGATTCCCAGCTTGCAAGATTCAGAACCAACCCATTAGAGCCTTTTGATAAAGTGAATATCGGGATTAAATCCATCTTGGCTAGCCGTGTCATACAACCGAAGAACTTGGTGAATGCTCTTGACCGTCACAACATCTGTAGTTGAGTATTCCTATTTGCACAGCACAAACAAGAAGAGCATGATTACTATAATAGTGGCACTCCTTGAACTCAACCTGCAGCTCCACTCGGATGAGGCCTGCCTGGAGTTCCATGATTCTATTCATGCGCCTTTTTCTGCAGTTCACTTGAAATGAAGCAAAGATTGCATCATTCAGCTAGCAAGAAGTACTTGCTCTCGTGAGCTGGCAGGTTCTTCTTTAGTAGTTGCACTAAAATTGAGGAACATTATGGTTGGCTGTCTGGCTCATGTAAGGTGCAACTATAATTTGCTTATCCTTTTGTGCAGTTCCACTAAAATAAAGTGCCATTGTGGTGACAGTGATGGCTCATCTTGCAAAGGCTAATAAAATGTTGCACGAGATTACCAGCAGAACTTGACGGAGATTTTGGAAACTCCGATCACCATTTTGTGCAGTTCCACCAAAATTGAGAGATGTTTCCCACGTGACATTTTAGTTGAACTACACAAGACACTCATTCAAAAAAAAGTGTTTTGTGCAGTTCACCAAAAGGTCACAATAGCAACAAGGTGAAATGGATATCCCTATCTGCACAAAAAGATAGAAAGTAAACAGTTGCTGGTCAATAAGAATATATGAAACATACACGAAATGAAAAGAAGCATCTTAATTATGTTCATGGCAATCACGCTAGGACAGTACAAATTTTAAAACATCAGCAATGCTTCATGTTATAGGAAGCATTACGATCAACAATGACATTCGTCAAATATGGGATTACTTTAATGGTGGCATTGCTTGTTTACCAGATACAGTAAATCAACAGCAGATAAAGAGTTGGTTTAAGGGCATGGGACCGTGGGGACACCAGGACACTCAGCAGCGTAAAGGAGCAACTTACTTATCATACTGGGGGAAACAGCAGGAGTACCATTTGTAACACAGTTTAACTGCATCTTATCACTGGAGGCATTAGATTAACAATAACACTAGTAAGACATGTCCCTAAGGTAACAGTGTGATCGCTTCATTTTACATGCGCCCTTACATTAACAACAACAAAAGGTTGGTATAAGGACATGCGACAGTGGATGCATCAGCACAATGTACCTACAAGGAGGCATAAAGTGGTGATGCCGAGTTTGTTCATGCTATGTGAGGGCAGCAAATCTAATCCTGGAGACCTTTTACTATGTGAGGGCAGCAAACCTAATCCTGGAGACCTTTTACTATGTGAGGGCAGCAAATCTAATCCTGGAGACCTTTTACTATATGAGGGCAGCAAATGTAATCCTGGAGACCTTTTACTATGTGAGGGCAGCAAATCTAATCCTGAGACCTTTTACTATGTGAGGGCAGCAAATCTAATCCTGAGACCTTTTACTATGTGAGGGCAGCAATTCTAATCCTAGAGACCTTTTACTATGTGAGGGCAACAAATCTAATCCTGGACATACTCTGTTGACTTGTCCACCAGCCGCCACTTTCTATCCTTTTTTCAACCAATAATAGTTCTATTCCTTATCCAAGTTGTACTGTGTTTTCCCATTATTTCCCTTTTCAACCAAGAGACCGGTTGGGTATCCGGTCTCTACTAATTTCACCATATTATTTCCTCTTTGAACCAAGTCCTAGATTCGTGCTACAACTTTCCCCCTTTCTTCGTTGTTTGAACAAAGTCCTAGATTCGAATGCGTGAAGTAGCTTTACCTCTAATAATACTAAAAATTTAGGTGGCTTTGGAAGAGCAGATGGGAGTAGAAAAAGATGCACATGCAGACACGTGGGGACCTGGGGCAGTAGAGCAAGGCCGCTTTCGAAGAACTTATACCTGAGGGTCGTCGGGATGTCAGCGGCGGCAGGTCAGATCTGCGCACAATACGACAGGGAGGAAGAAGGGTCGGAGGACCTCCCGAGCCGGCGCTGTGTCGGAGAGAACGACACGGGCAGAGGATCGGGCCCCTCCGGCAGCTGTGGGTTTCCTCCCTCGCCGGTGATGACCGCGTGAACGATGAACCTAGTCCTCTACACACGCCAGCCGAAGGGATCCGGCCGGATCTGTGACCAGCGGTGAGCAGAGAGAAAATGTCGCTACCACTGTGTTGTTTATATCTGGAGAGGATGAGACAATGAAGAGAGCAACCCTAGTAAAGCAAGCGCTCAGGCCCCTGCGTACATATATAGTGGAGTGATTATCTTTTTCTCTCCACAACAAGCGTTTCAATTTGTGTACGTGGCATTAAAGAAAAGAAACTCTCTATTTAAGGTGACTAACTGTAAGACTCCTACTTACTACTACTAGTAGTAGTATTGTTCACTTGTGCTGCCCGGCCCTCCATTCATTTAACAACCCCACGAGTGAATAAACATACAGTACTAGTATTTATATAGAACGAACAAGCTCGAACTATTTTCGCGCAGTTAAAAGTTGAGGGCGGGGCTTTTCCCGGGCAGTACGCGCGACAGTTTTCACGTAGTTAGTTTGACAGAGAGGCGAGGAGGGTGAGGGAGTAGCGGATTCAACTTACTTACTGCTGGAAAGGTCGGGCTGTGCGATTTGATGGCGCGTTATTGCTGGAAAGACTTGTGATATGACTACTCACTATAGTCATGAATTACTGGCGGTACGACCGGGGTGATGCCCCCCTTCCGTTCCGCACTCTAATCTGGTGCATGACACGTATTACGTCAACCCGGATGTTGCTGGCTCTCCCACATGTCGGCGAAGTAGTACGTAGTAGTAAGAAGGAGCAAAGAATCATGCGGTATAAGTCTTTCTAGAGATTTCAACAAGTGACTACATACGGAGCAAAATGAGTGAATCTACACTCTAAAATATGTCTACATACATCTGTATGTTGTAGTGAATTTGAAATGTCTAAAAAGACTTATATTTAGGAACGGAGGGAGTAGTAGTACTACTACTCACGTCGGAGGAGTGCGAACCACGGCAGCCAAGTGAATCAGCAGTAGAAAACAATGTGCTGATATGGCCATAAAAAACAATGTGCCACGGTCCAGACTGTAGCATGTACAATACTACTCCTCTTTGTTTGGATCCCTAAGTTAGAGCCAATTTGGGTTGAAATAGCCTCAAATTATCCAAACAGGAGGGGTTAGTTTGAGCTAGTTTGCTCTAACCCAGCTAAAAAAATAGCCCGGTGGAGAGGTTCTAATTGGGTTAGTTCTCCTCGGGCCCACTAAAAGAGAACTAAAAAAATCTCCCCTGCCCGCACCAGATCGCTCCCTCCGCCCCCCCTCGCATGACTCCTCTCCGTTCCCCATCGGGCCGCCCGCCCAAGCGCCGCTCTGCCGCTCGCCCTCTCTCTCCTCCGGCCGCCCTCTCCCTCAGGTCTTCGAAGCTCGCCCCGCTCCCCCTTCACCGGTCATTTTTTCCCTCTGTCTTGCGCGGCGGCGGCGCATCTACCAGGGAGGTCGCGAGAGGGGTGAGTTTGTTCGTTCCTTCTCTGTCTCACAGCCATATCATTAATCTTGCTCACTCTAGCGCTAATTCTGATTTGGAAAAGTAGATCCTGATTAAACTTGGTATAGATTTGTGGTGCATAGATGGAATTGTTTGATGCTGCTTGAGGAGGTAATAAATCTTTCTAGAGGCCCAAAGATTCAGTTCACCTTTCTAGGTATTTCAGTTTCAGGCTTGCATTATTTCTAGAGGCCCAAAGAATAAGTTCACCTTTCTAGGTATTTTAGTTCCAGGCTTGCATTATTTCTAGAGGCCCAAAGATTCAGTTCACCTTTCTAGGTATTTCAGTTTCAGGCTTGCATTATTTATAGAGGCCCAAAGACTCAGTTCACATTTCTAGGTATTTCAGTTTCAGGCTTGCATTATTTCTAGAGGCCCAAAGATTCGGTTCGCAATCATCGGCAAGTGGCCCTGCTACCCATGCCGGTGTCGACCTCAACTCGCAAGCGCCGTCGTCGGAGCAGTTCTCGGGGCTTGGGCTCTACAGAGCCTTCCTCCAGAGCGACGATGACAAGCTCCTCCCTGGGTGTGTGAGGGGCTCCGGGCTCCCTCCCTATCGTGAATGACTTCCGCGATGAGTTAGCTCATGCTTTGTTTCATGGAGTGTATTTTTTTGTGAAGCTTGATTGAGGACTTGTATGTTTAAGTGGGATATCTCAATTGTATGGACAAAGTAAAATTTATCATGTTTTGCATGCTTGATTTGTAAAGATGGTTCATTTATGTCAATTGTGAGCGGGAGGAGGCCACACAAGAGCCGGCCACACCAAATCCGGCAGTAAATAGGGTCCAAAGTAGTCAAATGATTGAGAAAGAGCATTTATTGTCAATCTAACCCTGCCATCCATACCCCTCTTTGGTTTAGAGTTAGTTCAGGGTTAGAATCTAACTCTAACCTCTAACTGAGTTAGAGTTCTCCTCGTCCCGGTTCATCGCCATCATACTTTCCCCATTTCTGTGTTTTCAGTATCCTGCGAATCAAAGAGGCCCTTAGACTGGTTTAGGTCCGGTAGTTTTTTATAAACGTGTTATGTCCAAAATTTAATGAACGTGCTCCGGTTTCTACGAAAATAATCCGGTTTCATGTAGTAATTCATTTGTTTATTTATTCTTCTGCGGGGGGTTTGCATGTAATTCGTGAGGTCTGAAATGTAAAGTACCCCGGCATATGCTCCAAGTCGTGCATGCACTACGACCCAGGTGCTCTATGTCCCACATGTCGGCGAAAACGAGCACATGGAAATAGCCTAGGAGTACATATAGGAGGATAAATGCGTGAAAAAATATGTACGGTGAAGCGTAGCTGCGGTTTGAAAAGGAGACCTAAAGTGATGACAGGTATAGGTCGCACGCACCCAACTAGTGGTAGTACTAGACATACGACTGCTTTTCCCTAAAAAAAGAGGTACGAGTGCTTAGTACTCCTATTATATCAACGCGAGTCCCATCTGACAATAGCGTCCGTGCTACAGCTAGCTCTTCTCCCTCGTTTCTCTCTTCTAATTCTAAACTCAGCAGATGCCCGGTGGGCGGGGTGGGGATTTGCCGATGGTCGGTTTGCTCAACTGCGGCCCCACCTCATAGTGAAAACGTTACTACTAGAATAAAAATGCCATATACTCCTATACTAATAAAACATTAAGGCCACGAGGCGATGCAGTGCTGGTTATAGGAGGCAAGAAGAAGAGATGCATCCATTGACGACGTCCACCTCCTCGACTCAGGGCGCTGGCCCACCGAACGGCGGCTAAGTAGCAGCGGATTTCGTGGCCAGGTCGACGTGCTTCTGAACAATGGCGTCCAAAGATTCCAGCCGCTGGAAGAAGGCCAACGTCTTTCTGTCCTCGCTGGCCTTGTAGTGTCCTATGTAGATGATTTCCTCGTAGACGCGGATGTGCAGGTCGACGGTGTCTTGCATGGCGAGGCGCTGCGTGACGAGCGCGGCCTCGAGGTGCACATTCTTCGTCGCGACCTCCGGCACCTGCAGGGCCACCAGGGCTTGAAAGAGTTCGTCACCATGGAGGCCGATGAGGTTGGCAGGCAATGAGGAGCCTGGGCGCGCGGGCTGAAGCAGTACGGCAAGGTCGTCCGCGCGCTTCTTGACGGCGGTGAACTTGCGGATGGAGTTGACCATCATGTCATCCATGCGAGAGGAGAAGCCAGCGTCGGCGAGGGCTACGACGCCGGCGGTCGCCAGCACTGTCTGGAAATGCTGCGCGGTGCGGGGCCGCAGGCCGGCGCCTTGGATGATTCGGCACAGCCGACTGCCGCTCGCGTCCATCGCCTCCATAGGTGCTTCTGGCTTCTGGTCACTTGGTCTTGGATTGGAGCGAGCAGTGTGGGCAGAGACTAGGAGTAGATGGATTGGAGTGGTGGGGCGCCTTTATATGAGAATCCAAACTCTGTTGCATTCACATCGTGCTGGCTCTATTCTGCTTCTCCAATTAATTCCCTCTGCATGTAATTTGAGGATGCATCATTGATCGTTCAACATCTCGGGAACCGCTACCCTCTCCCTCCTTGGCATTCAAGCACCTATGGAGGCGACTGCCGCTCGCGTCTATCGCGTGTCAGGAGACGTTCCCGTCGACGACGAGGTGCCTATTGTGACTTCGTAAATTTCAAGATGATAGTACTAGTATACTCAATATTGTGCACCGCGACCAATGCGGAGAGGAAAACGAGAGAACTATGTATTTATTTATGGTGTAGATTCACTCATTTTGCTCCATATGTACTCCGTCTCGGTGTAGTCTAGTCACTTGTTGAAATCTCTAGAAAGGCAAATACTCCTTTCTGGTTTACAGGGCTATACTAGCAAGTAATAGTGGGCTCACATAGCAATTTTGTCTCATGCAAGAGCCTGCCTATATGCGTGCTCCTGAGAACTGAGCATAGCTCAGTTGGCAAGGCGCGGGAGTTCGCAGCCAGCCCACCAGGGTTCAAGTCTCGGCTTGAGCGTTTGGTGCTCACGGAGTTTTCTTCTATAAAAAAAATGCCAACAGGCTAGTCTAGCCCGGGTTGGTCTCTTTTTTTATATGCGTGCTCCAAGGTTCGCAACTGCCACATTCGGGTTGCGCTTGGCTCTTCGCCTCTTCGAGAAGACGAACAATGATGTTACTACTACTGCTTCTACAGTATCGAATCCACTGCTGCATGTCCGTCCACCGCGAGCGGGAGGGATAGCTTGTTGTAGTACTATAAGCAAAAGCCTGTCCTCGTCTGCGAGCCACCGTGCACATGGGAGAGGGAGAAGGCGTGTAGTAGTAAAATCAAGCTTCTCCTCGTTGTACGAGTTGACACGACACATCATAGTACTGGCCCCACATGGTTGCCTCTAAATTGGCTGAAAGACCCGCAGTGTACAGTACTCCATTTGCTGCAACCTCTAACATTTACCCCACTACAAATTAAAATAAATATTCCCATCTTGACCAGATGAGTGTCCAAACTAGAATCACTAGGATGACAGGTAGGGCCAGAAGATTATTTTAATAAAAAAAGCATGGAGCCGACCCCAACGATTTTAAGCTTACAGGCACGATACACGCTATCCTAGACTACTCTACACATGAAACTGCCACACGAGCGTCCGGGCTGCGCTTGGCTCTTCGCCTCTTCGGGAAGTCGAACAATGATGGAGTACTACTGCAGTGGAGGAGTACAACAGTATGCTTCTGGCCATCTGACGCTGATTGAACTGCTGCATGTCCACCGCGTGCGGGAGGGAGAGCGTGTAGCAAACGAAAGCTTCTCCTAATCCTGCCAGCCACCACGCTCATGGGCGAGGGAGGGACGCATCTTCATTGACTTACTGCTCCTGCCTTTGCGTCTATGACAGGTGGGCCCAACAGGTGGGTGGCCCACCTGTCATGCAGCCAAATGCAGGTGCAGTTAAGGCGAGAGGGTGTTGTAGTAATCAAACTTCTCGGTCTTGTACGAGTTGACGCGACACATCAAAGCACTGCACTCGATATATTTCAATAATTTGCGTTTACCGATGCATTAATTACAACGCATGCATGCATGCCGTGACTCTCCTTTTGATACTTGCATGTGTTGATTTAATGCACCTTGAAGTAGTAATGCCCTGGCCCTAATAAAGCGAGAGATGGTTGTGCACGAGGAGGGTGAGATCATGCAGACGAAACAGGACCCGACGATGGAGCTCTCTATGGTCTCGATGGACCTCACCTTGCTCCACTGCCCCTTGTGCCTCCACCCTTTGAAGCCTCCAGTGTATGAGGTTCGAATACACCTCCTCCGTTTGGCTAATCGAGCAAGGTGCAGGTTTCTTGATTGATGTGCTGTTTGATTCATTTGTGCAGTGCAAGGGAGGCCACCTGGCCTAGGCGGACGGCCGCGTCAAGCGCCCCGGGAACTAGCGGCGGTGCCAGAAGTGCGAGCGCGGCGGTGGCTTCGACATGCGGAACACGATGGTGGACGTCGTCCTCTCCTCACTGAGGGTGGAGTGCCCGCACGAAGGCTGTGGGCTACGTCACTTACCACAAGCTCGCCGATCACCAGAGCGTGTGTCCGCTCGCACCCTGCAAATGCCCCGTGCCCGTCTGCGGCTATGAAGGCCCGCCGCCGGCGCTCTCCCACCACATCAGCACCGTGCATCCCATGCCCGTGCACATGATCCAGTACGGCAAGGTGCTCCTGCTGCAAGTGCCACTGTCGGAGCCACGGTTCTTGCTGTTCGCGGAGGAGGACGGCCGCGCGTTTTTCTTGGTCGGTGGCGTGCTCGACATCGGCGCGCCTATCGCCGAGTCGGTCGTATGCATCAGAGCGGGTTCGTCCCCACTGCCGCACTACGTGGCCAAGCTGTGGGCGAATGGCCCACCGGGGGAGCCCAAAGGCAGGACCGACGCCGTCAAGGTGGAAATGGAGGTGACAAGCAGTAAGGATCCCGGCGACGTCGCCGTGCACGAGCTGACCTTCTTCACAGTTCCGCCCAAGCTGCTGGCCGGGGCTAAGCTGGTGTCCCTCCCCATTCAGATTGACAAGTTCACGTCCTAAATGATTCTACAGTGCCTTCTGTTTATCTTAGTAATATGCTAATATAGGGTTTTAGCTCGGTCTACTTCAGCTTAAGAGATGGTGGGCTTTGGTGGCGATGCAGCAGTTACTTTGACATCAGATCAGCAGTTAAAGTAATTTCCAACAGTCGAACGGATATTTTGTGTCTGTTGGATATAAAGATCCTTTGGGTAAGAAGTATAACAGCTTATAAGAAGTAAGTATAACAGTTTATATGCTTGTTTGTTCAGGAAGTGTTGCATACTTGTGCGAGTTGACGCGACACATCAAAGTAGTACTACTACTAGTAGAACTCCCTCCGATCCTAATTTCTCTGCGCATAAGGCTGGTCATAGTGGGAGTAACATAGGTAGTAATATAGATGCCACATAAGCAAAAATGATGAGGTGGCAAGTAATTAATGAGGAGAGAGGCAAATAGAGTAACATAATATGTTACCATCACATAGCGCTTTCCAATGCAAAATGAGTCTACAAAGTAATAAATGAAGATATCTAGTAGTATCTCAAGGCCAAGGAGCAATGTGAAACCTATGATAGAGCCAATCGGATGGTTGAGAACACTACAATTTGTAGCTACATATGCGTGTGTGAGAGAGGACGAGTGCGTGCGTGCACCTCTTCTCTTCCTGTATAACGTACTAAACTCAGAGTACAAGTGTATGTGGGTGGCATCGACCTAGGGAGCTAGAGATGGTGCATGCGAGAAGTCTCGAGAGATAGGTGTAATGCGTCTGAAAAAAGACTAGTCTATAGCTCGCCACGAGGCTATTCCTGTCGAACGCCCCAATAAGCTTAAGATATGTATCCGACGGTGCCAGTTATTGCACGTACACAGCAGTAGAAAAAGAACTAGTACCATGGCGTATGCTACACCACGACCGAGAACACGTGCCCACGTTACGCCATCCGGGAATAGTGCCACACTTCGAAACTAAACCCTCAATAAATTTTGAGTGTGTTTCATCACATTCCAAATTACTACTACTGCCACGCTATATTTAATTGCAAACCTGTTCACACCGATCACAACCTACTCCCTCCGTCGTCACCATGACCAAGGAGGAGGGGAAAACGAGAGAACTTAATGTTTATTTGCCAATTAATAGCATTGCATGCAATGAACTAACCACTTCATGTCGTGTTTGCTAGTCTCAAGTCATTAAAGCATGCACACCCACATCTCTTATTGGTTGATATGTCAAGAAACAAGAAATGAGGTAGAAGTTAATGCACGACTCCTAAGTGTTTTGGGATTATTTGGTTTCCCACTTAGGAGCGTATTAGTACTCGGTTATAAACACTACTATGCCAAGATGACTGCACATTCCTCCTCAACTCCTCATCCACAAAAACAAACAAGTCATTCAACATCCTTCCCTTGCGTTTGCCATGGCCAGCGTGAGTTCTGGGTCGAGAGATTACCACCAGGGAGAGGCGAGCATGGAAGCGGAAGCATGAGAGATGTCCCGCCTCGCCTCGAAAGCAGCCGACATGTCCCGCCGCGCGGAAGTAGCAGCACAGACGTCCTGCCGTGCCACCGAAGCAGCACAGAGGTCCCGCCGCGCCGTCGATGCAGCAGACTGCTCTGGCCGCGCCACGGAAGCAGCAGAGATGTCCCGCCACGCCGCGAATGCAGTAGAGATGTCCCGCCGCGCCGCGGCGGCCTGGGAAAATGTCTCGCGGGCAGGCGACGACTCTTACAGCCGCATGCATGCGATCGTCCATAGCCAGATGGATCAGATCTCCGGCTGGGCGAGGTTGCAGGACGACATGAAAGCCTCGTTTGAACAGGCTGCCGGCGTCATCCGGCAACTAAGGGAGGGCAATGAGAGGCTCTAGGCCGAGCGCGACCTGCTGAGGGTGAAGATCGTCCGAAGTGCAGAGCAGCAGGAGGAGACCAGCGCATTGTTGAAGAGGACCGGTGTCATCGTCAAGAAACTTATGGACGAGAATGACATGCTTCGCATCGAGCGCCAAAGTCTAGTGGAGGAATCCATGGATGCTCTCAAGAAGTGTCTTGAGGACACGGCAGAGCTCATCGTCGCTCGCCGCGGAGACTAGTTCCCGCGGCCTACAGCAACGCATCAAGAAAGTAGAGATCAGCAAGCCAGATCGTTGTTTTCCTTCTTCTTTTGCCCTTCGGGCATAGCCACATGTGGCTTTTTCAATTATCTTACTAATTATGTAAAACAATTATTATCCACTTATCCGCATGTGGCTATAAGTCGCAGTAGATGCTATATAGGTCCGTCGGATCTTACATCAAGATCCGTGCAAAAATTTCTTTTTAGATTTTCTTTTCTCTCTCTTAAATCTTAGTCGAGGGAGGCATAGCCACGCCATTAAACAGAGGCTCGGGCGCCAGACCTTGGTAGAGAGGTGGACGGCAGATGGAGGTCAAAGGGCTCTCCTCCCGATAAGCACGCGCATGGGTCTGATCGCACGCCTCCCGTACTCAAATAGCTACCCTGCACGGCGCCTCCTAGCTAATAAAAAAGGGGACGCGTGGCTGCACGTAAATGGTAAATAGAATGCCTACGGTTTCAATAATACTTGTGTTTCCGATTGTAACGTGACAGCACTTGTTCCAAAATGACTTTGTTGATTGTTAATGTGTGCGCCTTCGCAAATATGACAACAAAATTACCATAGCATTTTGGTGCCATGTCATGACACCAAGCCAAGTTTCATGATTTTCATGCGTGTTTTGGATTTACAGGAATTAAAAAACCAAGTTTCTCAATGTTTCTAGCCGAGCCACGACGCCCAGATGTTTGAATTTCATTCCCATTTCTTGCATGCATGGGACCTAGAAATTTACCCGAGGACACACATGTGATTTTTCAACCAACTTTGGTGCACTGGAGCATGTGCTTGTATTTCAAATTTGAATTATGCACACAAAGGTGACACGTTCCCTCTCAGAACCACGAGCCTTCTTGAGAGAAGCTCCGGTTTGCTACCAAAACTTGTTCCTATTCGGCCAATTTTTTTACCACAGCATGGTAGTACCATGACATGACACCATGCTGAGTTTCATGATTTTCAGGCGTGTTTTGGATTTACAAGAATTTTAAAGCCAAGTTTCTCAATGTTCTCGGCCGAGCCACGATGCCAAGATGTTTGAATTTCATTCCCATTTCTTGCATGGGACCTAGAAATTCACCCGAGGACACACATGTGATTTTTCAACCAACTTTGGTGCACGGGAGCATGTGCTTGTAGTTCAAATTTGAATTATGCACATTAAATGACCAGAAACTCAATTAATGTATAAAAAAAGCCAAACGAACCCGGAATAATTCCAAAATTTAATAGGGCACTCATGTAGTTCTATGTTGCCTCTGTAAAGAAACTCAAGGGGGGCAGCGTATATCGTTCCGCACTCAAAGGTGACACGTTCCCTCTCAGAACCACGAGCCTTCTTGAGAGAAGCTCCGGTTTGCAACAGGCTTATACCAAAACTTGTTCCTATTCGGCCAATTTTTTTACCACGGCATGGTAGTACCATGACATGACACCATGCCAAGTTTCATGATTTTCAGGCGTGTTTTGGATTTACAAGAATTTTAAAACCATGTTTCTCAATGTTCTCGACCGAGCCACGATGCCTAGATATTTGAATTTCATTCCCATTTCTTGCATGGGACCTAGAAATTCACCCGAGGACACACATGTGATTTTTCAACCAACTTTGGTGCACGGGAGCATGTGCTTGTAGTTCAAATTTGAATTATGCACATTAAATGACCAGAAACTCAATTGATGTATA
This sequence comes from Aegilops tauschii subsp. strangulata, assembly GCF_002575655.3. Taxonomy (NCBI): domain Eukaryota; kingdom Viridiplantae; phylum Streptophyta; class Magnoliopsida; order Poales; family Poaceae; genus Aegilops; species Aegilops tauschii. Next base: position 244,352,616 of record NC_053039.3, on the reverse strand, counting down.
AAAAGGACAAACGAACCCGGAATAATTCCAAAATTTAACAGGGTACTCATGTAGTTCTATGTTGCCTCTGTAAAGAAACTCAAGGGGGGCAGCGTATATCGTTTCATACTCAAAGGGGACACGTTCCCTCTCAGAACCACGAGCCTTCTTGAGAGAAGCTCCGGTTTGCAAGAAGCTTATACCAAAACTTGTTCCAAATCGTACAATTTTTTACCACAACATGTTAGTGCCATGACATGACACCATGCCAAGTTTCAGATTTCCAGGCGAGTTTTGGATTTACATGAATTTTAAAACCAAGTTTCTCGATGTTCTCGGCCGACTCACGACGCCAAGATGTTTGAATTTGATTCCCATCTCTTGCATGGCACCTAGAAATTCACCCAAGGACACACATGTGATTTTTCAACCAACTTTGGTGCACCGGAGCATGTGCTTGCAATTCAAATTTGGATTATGCACATTAAATGTCCAAAAACTCAATTAATGTATGAAAAGGCCAAACGAACCCAGAATAATTCCAAAATTTAACAGGGCACTCATATAGTTCTATGTTGCCTCTGTAAAGAAAATCCCGGGGGAGGTAGCGTATATCGTTTCGCACACAAAGGTGACATGTTCCCTCTCGGAACCACGAGGCTTGTTGAGAGAATCTCCGGTTTTGCAAGATGCTTATACCAAAACTTGTCCCAATTCAGCCAAAAAATATACATATGAAAACAGGGTTTAGATTACCCCGAACATCTCGCTACCTAGACCAATGTACTCTTATTTGAATTCAACATAAAATGGATACAAATATTTGAATTGGAGATCATATGGTACATGTAGTTCATAGTGAAATATGATTACTGCTATATGCATGTTTTTGTTATCAAGATAATATATAAATGATTGTATAACTTGACAACAATTGTATTCAAATAAGGAAAATTGATTCAAATTTTTTCCATATGGTAGACGACAATATATATGTTCATAGGGTGGAGTAAAATGTTCATATACGATGGAAGATCAAAATGTAGGACAACATCCATTATAAACCGCAAGGTCACCTAACGATATATTCGAATTCAACATAACGTGGATTCAAAAATTGAAATTCGAGATCCTGGCATAATCATATAAAAAGGGACATGACTCTTTCTTTTGGTGGGAATTGATTTGTTTTTTGTTGTTGTTGAGGGAAGTGCGAATCGATTTGGTACTGTACAGCGTAATCTTGTTCTCCCGAATTTTTTTTTTACATTTTTCTTGTAGTTTTTTCGATGACATCTATAGCAATATAGTAAAAGGGGGCATGACTCTCTTGTGTCTTGTATGAATTGTTTTTTGTGCACATTAAGTTTGTTCTGCCGAACAAGGAATCCGCGCCTTGTTATCCCAAATTTTTTAAGCTCGAGTATCTTTTGTCTCATCTGCTTTGAAACTCCCGCCTCTTCAACCCGCTCCGCGCCTTGTTATCCCAAAATTTCGACGCGAGCGAAAACTCCCTCGTCATCCGAAATCGGTCCCGTAGCCCAGACACGCGAAATCCCCCTTCTACCCCTTAGCCGGAAATGCCGGCTCGACATTGCGGTGTCAAAATCGGTGGGGGTACGCTGGTAACTTACCCTACATTTCGGACAAGCGCGTCCCTAAGCCATGGCTCCCCCATACCTTCCCCTTCGCCCCCCCATTCATACACCGAGGCCGCCAAAACCCGCGAAACCCCATGCTCCTCCGTCAGCCTCCCGACCGCCGCCCAGCCGGACACTCTTCCCCGACGACGTCGTCCATCGCAACAGCTCGCCGTCCCTCATCCACCGCACCGGATGAGGATCCGTCGTCGATCTCGTCGTCCCGCCGGATCAGCCGCCCCATCCTCCACCTCCAAGGAGCTGCCCCGATGTTCGCCTCGTCCATCGCGCCACCTCCATCCCCACAACACCGTCTTGACCTGCCCCACCGGAACCGCAGCACCCTCACCAATTCCTCCGATGAAGCCGAGCCCCACTCGGCGCCACCAAGGAGGTTCTGCACTCACCGCTGCATTTTATCTTTTATTCGATCTCACGGGGCTGCCGGTGCTCGATACCGAACAACCATGGCGGGTCTCCATCGACGGCGCCGTCGCTGGCCACTTCATCCACGGCGTCTCTCCCCCATGTCGTTGCTTCCTCGGCGGCGACTTCCACACCGGCACTAGCTGCAGCTGCTCCGGCTCTTGCTCGTGCTGCTGCTGCTACTCCGGCTCTCGCTCACGCTACGGCTCTTTTGTTGCTGTCGGTCGCTCTGCTGCACCTCTTGCTTTCGTTCATGCTGCTGCTCTTCTCTGCTATTGCTGTCGGTCACGCTGCTGCTTTGCTCTTGCTCTCGTTCGTGCTGCTGCTCTGCTCTTGCTCTCGCTCGCGCTGCTGCTGCACGACCTTCGGCAGCTACAGGAGTTGGGTGGGCAACAAACAGTAGATGATCCATTCTCTATCTTTTTAAAACTGAAGCTATAATCTACCTGCTATCATTAGTTTTGGATCTATCCACTCGTTTGCTACCATCAGTCTTGATTTCTGCATGCACCCCGTAGGCCTTACAAAATCTAACTATTTTTTTATTGTGCATGTCAGTTATTGTACACAATCGTACTGAACATGTAGAGAAAAAGAGAAGACCGTTGCGTGGGAATATAATGTCATGCAGACACCGCTCCATGGTGGGCGAAGTGCCCCCCTCCCGCCATTCCAGATTGTATTCCAGAGAAAGATAACTATTCAGATGGGGATTCAGAGGGAGCCAACCACACCTATTTACCACCTGAGGTGTTTGCTCTAACCTGGCATGCTGATGTTGGTCATATCATGCATATGGCGCCTCATTGCTTACATTATACATCTTATATGTCATCAGCTTAGTTTAGATTTGCTTTGTGTGAATGCCACCTGTTTGGTTCCTATATCATACGCCCACTGTTTCTAAATATTTGTCTTTTTAGATATTTCAACAAGTGACTACATACGGAGCAAAATGAGTGAATCTACACTCTAAAATATGTCTATATACATCCGTATGTGGTAGTCCATTTGAAATCTCTAAAAAGATAAATATTTAGGAATGGAGGGAGTATATGGGAATTATGCAATGCCATCTTCTTTAGCCAGGCATCATATACGTGAATCATGCAATGCCATCCTGTTTAGCCATTCATCGTATATGTGAATTGTATCGTGCCATATTTTTTTCATAATGTATTCCATTTGTCAACAATGTTTATACATTCATCTAATCTTCCTGTGCATCAGCCATTTGAGTCAGTCATGGGAAAATCTGGAGTGAAAACAAGGTCTTCTGAGCAGTTAGTGCTACCTGTCGATGCAGATTTCTTGCTGGTTATAGATAGCTCCTTAGAGGAGGATTCAGAGACCGACGACCAGCCGTATCCCCCCCCCCCCCGAGGTGCATGCTCTAACTTGGCAGGGTTATATTGCTCATATCATGCATATGGTGTCTTGCATTGCCATTCCATCTGCTTAGATTAGACATGCTTTGTGTCAATGCCTCCTGTTTGCTTTCTTATCAGATATGTGAATTATGCAATGCCATGTTTTTCAGCCAGTTATCATATATGTGAATTCTGCACCGCCATGTAGCCAGGCATCATATATGTGAATTATCTCATGCCATCTTTTTTTTTCATTACGTATTCCATTTGTCGACAATCTATGTATATTGAACTACTCTTCATGTGTATCAACAATTTGAGTCGGTTATGGAAAAATCAGGAGTGAAAACAAGGTCTTCAGAGGAGGCAATGGTACCTTTTGAAGTATATATCTTGATGGTTACAGGGAGCTCCTCAGAGGAGGATTCAGAGACAGATGACCAGTCCTATATCCCACCTGTGGTGTATGCTCTAAGTTGCAATGTTTATATTTCTCATATCATTCATATGGTGTCTTGCATTGCTTAGTTTAGACATCATATGCAAAATATTGAATTCCATCTGCTTAGTTTAGAGATCATACATGCGAGTGCCAGATGCTTAGTATATGAATCAATTATGTCAATTGTATCATGCCATCCTGTATACTTAGACAACATGTATGTGAATTATTTCATCCCAACCTATTTGAGAAAGACATCATATAGTTTTGCCATGTCATCCTGTTTAGATACTCATCATATGTTGAATTATGCGAATTATATCCTATTAAGTTATCCATCATATATCTGAAACTATGTCATGCTATCATGTTTAGTTAGGCATCATATATGTGAAATTGTGTCATGTTGTCCTGTTTGGTTAGACAACATATATGTGAATTACCACATCTGTCTATCATACAATGTCTGTACATTCAATTTCTTTTCTTGTTTATCAGCCAGTTGAATTGGAGGGGGTGATGGCAGTATCTAAGGGAGCAAAAACCCGTTCTTCGCAAAAGACAGTGCTACCCGTCGATGCAGATAGAACCATGGTTGTACTGGCCCACAAACTAGCCCCACCACACATAATCGAGACTCCTCCAGATTGCACACTTACACCGTTGGGCAGAGAACCAGCTACAACCCATCTAACCCCAACCCAGCGGATAGTAACCCACTTCTAGTTGACAAAGCACCATGTCCACCACAGAGTACCCCCACACGAGCAGTTTGTAAAGCAACTGCAGTGCCCAAAGCACGAAGACCACCACAGCGAACCCAAACTCCATGTTTAAAGCAGAAGAGCAACTATTCTCAGCTCAGATTCCATAGCTATGGTCCATACTCCTTTGCTGCTGCATCACTGTATTTACTCATACCAACTACTTTCGAATTTGAAGGACCCATTTGAAACTCCAATGGCGCAACAGGTATGTTTTAAACCTATTTCTTTAACTGGATTGTTGTTCTAACTTCTTGCTCTATGTTGATTTCAGTTTCAGTTGTATAAACAGTTATGTTCTCATGTGATGCACATTACAAGTGTTGCCAATGCTGTGTAGTTTCTCACACTTATATTCTGTCTATGCTGTTGTGTCTTAAAAATATATGAGTTGAACTGTATCTCTATCTTGATTAGGTAACATAAACTAGAATGATATGGACAATACAGTGACCATAGTACATAGATATATGTTTGTTTCATGCTGTTATCCTGTCCACCTTACTACTGAACCGGTTTACCAAAATGAGTTTCGTATACTACATGTTAAACCTGTGATGTGTCTGCTTGTTTCTCTTGTAGTATGCGAACAGAATATTGGAGAAGAGCACCCCAATATGCAATCGTAGAGAAAGTAATGCAGATAAGGTTCAAGATAGTGAGACAGCCCTGTTGGTCTCCAAGAAAGGTGATAAAAACGATCTTGTAGACAGCGAGAAAACCCCACAGTCCTGCGTTGATGTAGTGTTCGAGTTACTGGCCAGTACCGCTGGCACAAGCTCTTCGAACTCGCTGCCTGAATCACTTCGTCTTCTTCAGTCTTAGCTACAAGCTGAAAGGCATCAGTCAGATGTGCTGCGGCAAGAAGCCGAAGGACTGAGGAAGTCCCTGCAGAATTCAGGTGCATACTTTCTTGTGCAACAGCAAGTGCTGGAGGATTTAAGCGCCAAACAAGACAAAGTTAATAAGCTTGCTAAGCATCTTGCCAGCATTATGGGTACCCATGATATTGTTTCTTGATATCTTCTGAAGTGGTTTCAGTTCTGGACTTGTTTTGCTGCGGCGTTTATTTGCACCGGTCGCCAAGTTTGACCCAGTGTATATGATATGCGGCTTTGTTCCCTATATTTTCACTGGTCGCGAACTTTGATGCCCAGTGGATGTAATATGTGTAATAGCCATGATAGCCTAGCGTAAGTTGCTTGCTTATTTATTTCCTTGTTGTCTTGTTTAGTTGTTTGCTTGTAGTCAGTGCAGTTCTTTTTCCGCGGTTTGCTAGTGGCCGCAATAACCTATTTTTTAAAACTAGGCCACAATAACCATTGGCTACATATTTACTGTAGTTACCATGGGCCTCCTACGGCCCGTAGAAATAATGGGCCTTCTTAGGGCCGTAGAAAGAACGGGCCTTCTACGGGCCATAGCATCAATGGGCCTTCTATGGGCCATAGCATCAATGGGCCTTCTACGTGACGTATGATCGATAGGCAAAACATGGTCCAATAACAGACCGCATTATGGGCCGTAAACGGGCTAGATTTGGAATCGTCCATTCATGGGTCGACAATAACAAGCCGTCGTTAATCAGCCGTATTTGATGACGTTATGAAAATGGCCCAACGGAGTAACGGGCCGCAAACAGGCCGATTGTAACCGCGGGCTGAATTAGGCCCACAGGCAGAAAAGGCCAATGATGGGCCGTAAGTAACCGAATGCTGGAAATGAGCCCAAGAATAAATGGGCCCTGAGAAGGCTGAAAGATAACACGGGTTGGAAACGGCCCAATGGAATAATGGGCCGTTAATGGGCATAAAGGGGTACACTATTCATTGTGGGCCAGATTCACCACGGGCCGTTAATGGGCCAAGAGTTACAAATGGTATCATATGGGCCGAGAGACATCATGGGCCAGAAGTTACAACGGGCTGGAATCATATTGGAAGGCCCAGATGAAGCTACTGGGCTTAATTCAGATAGGTCGTAACGGGCCGTGAGTTAGCGGGCCGTAAATGGGCTATATACGAACAGGCCGTTAACAGGCTTTCCGTGGGCCGGCCCGTTACCTTTTGACCAAGTCAAACGGGCCGGCCTTTTCACCGGAATGGGCCTCTGTTGGGCCGTGCCACGTGTCGACGTATCATAGACGCCTCTTGTCCAATGAATGGATGACATCTGTCCCAACGATGAGCCAACATGTGTTTCCTCCAGCCAATGAGAATTTTACACATGGAAAATCCTCATTGGTCTAGGCTGTTAGCGGGTTATCGGATCCAAAATCGGACCCGATAGCTTAACGGCGTTCCGTTACGGTGGATGCCACGTGTCGGTCACCCTTGACGAAAGCACTTCCATGACGCGCGATTTATCGTCATGGAAGTGGACACTTCCGTGATGATAATTTTGGTAATGTCATGGAACACTTCTACGACAGCACAGGTATGACTATCTTGATTCTGTCATAAAATCGTCATGGATGTACATGCATGACAGAAAACGTGACCTACTGTGACAAACACGTATCATCACGCAAGTGTCTTTTTTGTAGTGATTGTTGGATGAAGTGGCCCAGACCGACATTACATGACCACATTCATGAGACTGGTTCTACCGCCGTGCTTCGCACACAGGTGGCTAGTGGGTGTCTGTTTCTGCAACTTTAGTTGAATCGAGTGTGACTACGCCCGGTCCTTGTTAAAGGTTAAAACAACACACTTGATGAAAAATTGTTGTGGTTTTGATGTGTAGGTAAGAACGGTTCTTGCTAAGCCCGTAGCAGCCACGTAAAACTTGCAACAACAAAGTAGAGGACGTCTAACTTACTTTTGCAGGGCTTGTTGTGATGTGATATGGTCAAGACGTGATGATATATATAATTTGTTGTATGCGATGATCATGTTTTGTAATAGTTATCGGCAACTAGCAGGAGCCATATGGTTGTCGCTTTATTGTATGAAATGCAATCGCCATGTAATTGCTTTACTTTATCACCAAGCAGTAGCGATAGTCGTAGAAGCAATAGTTGGCGAAACGACAACAATGCTTTGATGGAGATCAAGGTGTCAAGCTGGTGACGATGGTGATCATGACGGTGCTTTGGGGATGGAGATCAAAGGCACAAGATGATGATGGCCATATCATATCACTTATATTGATTGCATGTGATGTTTATCCTTTATGCATCTTATTTTGTTTAGTGCGCCGGTAGCATTATAAGATGATCTCTCACTAAATTTCAAGGTACAAGTGTTCTCCCTGAGTATGCACCGTTGCGACAGTTCGTCGTGCCGAGACACCACGTGATGATCGGGTGTGATAAGCTCTACGTTCACATACAACGGGTGCAAGCCAGTTTTGCACACGGAGAATACTTGGGTTAAACTTGACGAGCCTAGCATATGCAGATATGGCCTCGGAACACTGAGACCTAAAGGTCGAGCATGAATCATATAGTAGATATGATCAACATAGTGATGTTCACCATTGAAAACTACTCCATCTCACGTGATGATCGGACATGGTTTAGTTGATATGGATCACGTGATCACTTAGATGATTAGAGGGATGTCTATCTAAGTGGGAGTTCTTAAGTAATATGATTAATTGAACTTTAATTTATCATGAACTTAGTACCTGATAGTATTTTGCGTGTCTATGTTGTTTTAGATAAATGGCCCGTGCTACTGTTCCATTGAATTTTAATGCGTTCCTAGAGAAGGCTAAGTTGAAAGATGATGGTAGCAACTACACGGACTGGGCCCGTAACTTGAGGATTATTCTCATTGCTGCACAGAAGAATTACGTCCTGGAAGCACCGCTAGGTGCAAGACCCGCTGCAGGAGCAACGTGGGACACTGTGAACGCCTGGCAGAGCAATGCGGATGACTACTCGATAGTTCAGTGTGCCATGCTTTACGGCTTAGAACCGGGACTTCAACGACGTTTTGAACGTCATGGAGCATAGGAGATGTTCCAGGAGTTGAAGTTAATATTTCAAGCAAATGCCTGGATTGAGAGATATGAAGTCTCCAATAAGTTCTACAACTGCAAAATGGAGGAGAATTGTTCTGTCAGTGAACATATACTCAAAATGTCTGGGTATCATAATCAATTGACTCAACTGGGAGTTAATCTTTCGGTTGATAGTGTCATTGACAGAGTTCTTCAATCACTGCCACCAAGCTACAAAAGCTTCGTGATGAACTATAATACGCAAGGGATGGATAAGACAATTCCCGAGCTCTTCACAATGCTAAAGGCTGCGGAGGTAGAAATCAAGAAGGAGCATCAAGTGTTGATGGTCAACAAGACCACTAGTTTCAAGAAAAAGGGTAAAGGGAAGAAGGGGAACTTCAAGAAGAACGGCAAGCAAGTTGCTACTCAAGTGAAGAAACCGAAGTCTGGACCTAAGCCTGAGACTAAGTGCTTCTACTGCAAAGGGACTGGTTACTGGAAGTGGAACTGCCCCAAGTATTTGGCAGTTAAAAATGATGGCAAAGTGAAAGGTATATTTGATATACATGTTATTGATGTGTACCTTACTAATGCTTATAGTAGTGCCTGGGTATTTGATACTGGTTTTGTTGCTCATATTTGCAACTCGAAACAGGGGCTACGGATTAAGCGAAGATTGGCTAAGGACGAGGTGACGATGCGTGTGGGAAATGGTTCCAAAGTCGATGTGATCGCCGTCGGCACGCTACCTCTACATCTACCTTCGGGATTAGTTTTAGACCTGAATAATTGTTATTTGGTGCTAGCATTAAGCATGAACATTATATCTAGATCTTGTTTGATGCGAGACGGTTATTCATTTAAATCAGAGAATAATGGTTGTTCTATTTATATGAGTAATATCTTTTATGGTCACGCACCCTTGATGAGTGGTCTATTTTTATTGAATCTCGATAGTAGTGATACACATATTCATAGTGTTGAAGCCAAAAGATATAAGTTTAATAATGATAGTGCAACTTATTTATGGCACTGCCGTTTAGGTCATATTGGTGTAAAGCGCATGAAGAAACTCCATGCTGATGGGCTTTTGGAATCACTTGATTATGAATCACTTGATGTTTGCGAACCATGCCTCATGGGCAAGATGACTAAGACTCCATTCTCCGGAACAATGGAGCGAGCTACATACTTGTTGGAAATAATACATACTGATGTATGCGGTCCAATGAGTGTTGAGGCTCACGGCGGGTATCGTTATTTTCTGACCTTCACAGATGATTTCAGCAGATATGGGTATATCTACTTGAGGAAACATAAGTCTGAAACATTTGAAAAGTTCAAAGAATTTCAGAGCGAAGTGGAAAATCATCATAACAAGAAAATAAAGTTTCTACGATCTGATCGTGGAGGTGAATATTTGAGTTACGAGTTCAGTCTTCATTTGAAACAATGCGGAATAGCTTCGCAACTCACGCCACCCGGAACACCACAGCGTAATGGTGTGTCCGAACGTCGTAACCGCACTTTATTAGATATGGTGCGAACTATGATGTCTCTTACTGATTCACCGCTATCATTTTGGGGTTATGCTTTAGAGACGGCTGCATTCACGTTAAATAGGGCACCATCTAAATCCGTTGAGACGACACCATATGAACTGTGGTTTGGCAAGAAACCCAAGTTGTCGTTTCTTAAAGTTTGGGGCTGCGATGCTTATGTGAAAAAGCTTCAACCTGATAAGCTCGAACCCAAATTGGAGAAATGTGTCTTCATAGGATACCCAAAGGAAACTGTTGGGTACACCTTCTATCACAGATCCGAAGGCAAGATTTTCGTTGCTAAGAATGGATCCTTTCTAGACAAGGAGTTTCTCTCGAAAGAAGTGAGTGGGAGGAAAGTAGAACTTGATGAGGTAATTGTACCTGCTCCCTCATTGGAAAGTAGTTCATCACATAAATCAATTCTAGTGATTCCTACACCAATTAGTGAGGAAGCTAATGATGATGATCATGAAGCTTCTGATAAAGTTACTACCGAACCTCGTAGGTCAACCAGAGTAAGATCCGCACCATAGTGGTACGGCAATCCGGTTCTGAACGTCATGTTACTTGACCATGATGAACCAACGAACTATGAGGAAGCGATGATGAGCCCAGATTCCGCGAAATGGATTGAGGCCATGAAATCTGAGATGGGATCCATGTATGAGAACAAAGTGTGGACTTTGGTTGACTTGCCCGATGATCGGCAAGCCATAGAGAATAAATGGATCTTCAAGAAGAAGACTGATGTTGATGGTAATGTTACTGTCTACAAAGCTCTACTTGTTGCGAAAGGTTTTCGACAAGTTCAAGGAGTTGACTACGATGAGACTTCCTCACCCATAGCGATGCTTAAGTCTGTCCGAATCATGTTAGCAATTGCCGAATTGTATGATTATGAAATTTGGCAAGTGGATGTCAAAACTGCATTCCTGAATGGATTTCTGGAAGAAGACTTGTATAGGATGCAACCAGAAGGTTTTGTCGATCCAAAGGATGCTAACAAAGTGTGCAAGCTCCAGTGATCCATTTATGGACTGGTGCAAACCTCTCGAAGTTGGAATAAACGTCTTGATAGTGTGATCAAAGCGTATGGTTTTATATAGACTTTTGGAGAAGCATGTATTTACAAGAAAATGAGTGGGAGCTCTGTAGCATTTCTAATATTATATGTGTATGACATATTGCTGATTGGAAATGATATAGAATTTCTGGATAGCATAAAAGGATACTGGAATAAGAGTTTTTCTATGGAAGACCTCGGTGAAGCTGCTTACATATTGGGCATCAAGATCTATAGAGATAGATCAAGACGCTTAATTGGACTTTCACAAAGCACATACCTTGATAAGATTTTGAAGAAGTTCAAAATGGATCAGTCAAAGAAAGGGTTCTTGCCTGTATTACAAGGTGTGAAGTTGAGTGAGACTCAATGCCCGACCACTGCAGAAGATAGAGAGAAAATGAAAGTCATTCCCTATGCCTCAGCCATAGGTTCTATCATGTATGCAATGTTGTGTACCAGACCTGATGTGTGCCTTGCTATAAGTATAGTAGGGAGGTACCAAAGTAATCCAGGAGTGGATCACTGGACAGCGGACAAGAACATCCAGAAATACCTGAAAAGGACTAAGAATATGTTTCTCATTCATGGAGGTGACAAAGAGCTCGTTGTAAATGGTTACGTCGATGCAAGCTTTGACACTGATCCGGATGACTCTAAGTCTCAAACTGGATACGTATTTATATTGAATGGTGGAGCTGTCAGTTGGTGCAGTTCCAAACAGAGCATCATGGCGGGATCTACGTGTGAAGCAGAGTACATAGCTGCTTCGGAACCAGCAAATGAAGGAGTCTGGATGTAGGAGTTCATATCCGATCTAGGTGTCATACCTAGTGCATCGGGTCCAATGAAAATCTTCTGTGACAATACTGGTGCAATTGCCTTGGCAAAGGAATCCACATTTCACAAGAAGACCAAGCACATCAAGAGACGCTTCAATTCCATCCGTCATCAAGTGTCAGAAGGGGACATAGAGATTTGCAAGATACATACGGATCTGAATGTTGCAGACCCGTTGACTAAGCCTCTCTCACGAGCAAAACATGATCAGCACCAAGACTCCACGGGTGTTAGAATCATTACTATGTAATCTAGATTATTGACGCTAGTGCAAGTGGGAGACTGAAGGAAATGTGCCCTAAAGGCAATAATAAAGTTGTTATTTACATTTCCTTATATCATGATAAATGTTTATTATTCATGCTAGAATTGTATTAACCGGAAACTTAGTACATGTGTGAATACATAGACAAACAGAGTGTCCCTAGTATGCCTCTACTTGACTAGCTTGTTTATCAAAGATGGTTATGTTTCCGAGCCATAGACATGTGTTATAATTTTGTGAACGGGATCACATCCTTAGAGAATGATGTGATGGACAAGACCCATCCGTTAGCTTAGCACTATGATCGCTTAGTTTGTTGCTATTGCTTTCATCATGACTTATACATGTTCCTCTGACTATGAGATTATGCAACTCCCGAATACCGGAGGAACACTTAGTGTGCTATCAGCGTCACAACATAATTGGGTGATTATAAAGATGCTCTACAGGTGTCTCCGATGGTGTTTGTTGAGTTGGCATAGATCGAGATTAGGATTTGTCACTCTGATTGTCGGAGAGGTATCTCTGGGCCCACTCGGTAATGCACATCACTATAAGCCTTGCAAGCATTGTGACTAATGAGTTAGTTGCGGGATGATGTATTACGGAACGAGTAAAGAGACTTGCCGGTAACGAGATTGAACTAGGTATCGAGATACCGACGATCGAATCTCGGGCAAGTAACATACCGATGACAAAGGGAACAACGTATGTTGTTATGCGGTTTGACCGATTAAGATATTCGTAGAATATGTAGGAACCAATATGAGCATCCAGGTTCCGCTATTGGTTATTGACCGGAGATGTGTCTCGCATGTCTACATAGTTCTCGAACCCGTAGGGTCCGCACGCTTAACGTTCGTTGATGATTTGTATTATGAGTTTATGTGATTTGATGTACCGAAGGTTGTTCGGAGTCCCGGATGAGATTACGTACATGACGAGGAGTCTCGAAATGGTCGAGACATGAAGATTCATATATTGGAAGGCTACATTCGGACACCGGAGTGGTTCGGGTAGTTTCGGATAAGTTTCGGAGTACCGGGGTTACCGGAACCCCCCGGGAAGTTATTGGGCCTCATGGGCCTAGTGGTGGAAGAGAGGAGGCAGGCCAAGGTGTGGCGCGCGCCCCCACTAGCCCAAACCGAATTGGACTAGGGCTAGGGGGGCCGGGGCCCCCTTTCCTTCTCTTCTTCCTCTCCTTCCTTCTTCTCCTACTTGGACTAGGAAAGGGGGAAACCTACTCCTACTAGGAGTAGGAATCCCCCCCTTGGGCGCACCCCTTGAGGCTGGCCCTCCTCCTCCTCCTCCCCTCCTTTATATACGGGGGAGGGGGGCACCCTATAGACACACAAGTTGATCTTTAGCCGTGTGCGGTGCCCCCTCCATAGTTTTACACCTCGGTCATATCGTCGTAGTGCTTAGGCGAAGCCCTGCGCCGGTAACTTCATCATCACCGTCACCACGCCGTCGTGCTGATGGAACTCTCCCTCGGACTCAGCTGGATCTAGAGTTCGAGGGACGTCACCGATCTGAACATGTGCAGATCGCGGAGGTGTGATGGAACTCTCCCTCGGACTACATCAACTCGTTACTTAACGCTTCCGCTTTCGGTCTACGAGGGTACGTGGACACACGCTCCCCGCTCATTGCTATGCTTCTACTAGATAGATCTTGTGTGATCGTAGGAATTTTTTTAAATACTACGTTCCCCAACAGCCTCTAGGGCATGTTTCCAACAAAAATGCTCGTGGACGTGCCCATGCATGTCTGCGTGCAGTGACCGGGCACCAGTGACGGATCCACCAGGGGCTAGCTGGGGCCATGGCTCCCCATGCCGAAATTTTTCTCAAGCCACCCCTATATAATACATGGATTTGTGTAGTTAACCTCTAAATTTGTATGTTTGCCCCCTCCAATGCTCTACATGTTCCATTGGCCCCCCTCATACAAATTTTCTAGCCCCTTCCCTGCCGGGCACCCCTCATTTAGCCGCTCCCACAACCGTGTCCCTCATATCCAAACCCTTAAATCCATGCAACTCATGCAATGGTATGTAACACGACGAACACGCTTAATAGCAACAAAAAAACTAAATTCGTCTGATACAAAAGGATCATAGTTCATCGCCGGGGTAAAAGGATCATAGTTCATCAGGGGTAGTGCAAATTCATACTGAAAACATAGATAAAACGAAGAAGGGCGAAAGAAATCATCATTTCCCTGACGGTCCCTTCCTCTTGCGGTCCCCAGTGCGGCTGTGCCCCTACGTGTAGGCATCGGCGGCCGGAGGGGCGTAATCGTCGGAGCTGGACTCATTGGTGATGTCTAAGTCATGGTCGAGCAGATTTGGCTTGTCAACCTTCCGAGCAGGTGGTCTTGCTCCTTTGCATGTCAGGCCTCCTTTGCCTTGGCCACCACCTTCGCCGATGCATCGCGCTCCGACATCTCGTTGGCGAGCTGGAGCACTATCGCATTCTTGCGACGGAGCCGCCACGCATCCGTCTCCGCCATCGCCAGGGAGCGGCGGAGGACCAACCCGAGGAGTGTGTCCTTGGGATCCATCGATGCGCGCATGTCCCTGGTGTGTGGCCAGCGCCTCCCCTGGCGCCGCCCTCTCCCTCTCCCGCTGCCGCTCGTGGCGGGCTGTCCACGCCTCAGATTCAGGTGTCCTCGTCCATGCAGGCACCAGACCCAGCGGTGCCCAGGTACCCCATCCGGAGCATATTGAGCTTGTGGTGGTGGGCGGTGTACCTGGATGGGCGCGGAGCGGCTGGAGCTATGCGACTACGAGGGTCCGACGATGTCGTAGGTGATACGTCTCCAACGTATCTATGAGTTTTGATTTTTTGATTGTTCCATGCTATTATAGTATCAACCTTGGATGTTTTATACGCGATTATATACCATTTTTTGGGACTAACCTATTAACCTAGTGCCCAACGCCAGTTGTTGGTTTTTGCTTGTTTTTGGCTTTTCAGGAAATCAGTACTAAACGGAGTCCAAACGCTACAAAACTTTTTGCCGATTTTTTTCTGGACAAAGAGAGACTCTAGAAGGTTCGGGAGAAGACCAGACGAGCCACGAGGGAGTGACAAGCTCACCAGGCATGCCCTAGGGGGCGCCCCTGGGCTTGTGGGCCCCTCATGGCACATCTTGACCTAATTCCACCTCTATAACTTCTCAAATATTCTGCCGCCGAAACACTTTTTTCACCGCCACAAGTTTCTGTTCTTCCGAGATACCATCTGGAGGCCTTCTCCGGTACTCTGTTGGAGGGGGAATCGATCATGGAGGGCTTCTACATCATCATTGCTGCCCTTCCGATGATGCGTGAGTAGTTCACCAGAGACCTACGGGTCCATAGCTAGTAGCTAGATGGCTTCTTCTCTCTCTTTGATCTTCAATACAATCTTCTCCTCGATCTTCTTGGAGTTCTATTTGATATAATCTTTTTTTGCTGTGTGTCTTTTGGGGTCCGATGAATTGTGGGTTTATGATCAGATTATTCATGAATATTAATTGTGTCTTCTCTTAGTTCTTTTATGTATGATTATTATAGCATTGTATTTCTCTCCGATCTATCCGTGTTGTTTGGCCAACTAGATTGATTTATCTTGCAATGGCAGAGATGCTTTGTGATGGGTTCAATCTTGCGATGCTCAATCCTAGTGACAGAAAGGAACATGACACGTATTTGTATTGTTGCCATTAAGGATAAAAATATGGTGTTTATTCATATTGATTGGGTTTACTTTGTCTACATCATATCATCTTGCTTAAGGCGTTACTCCGTTTTTATATCTTAATACCCTAGATGCACGATGGATAATGATTGCTTGTATCTGCGTTGGTAATTCCCCGAAGAGGAGAGGATGATGCAGCACAACAAAGGTAAGTATTTCCCTCAGTTATGTAATGATGGTTATCAATCCAGTAGGATAACCAAGCAACACTATGTAAACAACACCTGCACACAAACAACAAAAACTTGCAACCCAACGCGTAAGAGGGGTTGTCAATCCCTCAACGGTATTGGGAAAGATTAAATTATATGAGATTCGATAAATAGGTCTAACTAAAACAAAAAATAAAATAAATAAAGAAAAAGTGCAGCAAGGTATTTTTAGATTATGATAGGAAATAGACCTGGGGCCATAGTTTTCACTAGAGGCTTCTCTCGAGAAAATAGCACACGGTGGGTAAACAAATTACCGTTGGGCAATTGATAGAAAGGCGAATAATCATGACGATATCCAAGTCAATGATCATGTATATAGGCATCACGTCCAAGATTAGTAGGCCGACTCTTGCCTGCGTCTACTACTATTACTCCACACATCTACTGTTATGCAGTATGCATCTAGTGTATTATGTTCATGGAAAAACGGAGTAATGCAATAAGAATGATGACATGATGTAGACAAGATTTATGCATGTAGGAATAAACCCCATCTTGTTACCCTTAATAGCAATGATACATGCATGTCATGTCTCTTTCTGTCACTAAGATTGAGCATCGCAAGATCGAACCCATCACAAAGCACCTCTTCCCATGGCACGAAAAATCAATCTAGTTGGCCAAACCAAACAAAAATTTCGGAGAAGAAATACAAGGCTATAACAATGATGCATATAAGAGTTCAGCAAAGAGTCAAATAATATTCATGGATATATAGAACTGATCATAAACCCACAATTCATCGGACCCCAACAAACACACCGCAAAAAGGAGTTACATCAAATAGATCTCCAAGAACATTATATTGAAGATAAAAAAGAGAGAAGAAGCCATCTAGCTACTAGCTATGAACCCGTAGGCATGTGGTAAACTACTCAGGCATCATCGGAGGGGCAACAAGGAAGATGAAGAACCCCTTCGTGATCGTTGCCCCCTCCGGCAGAGTGCCAGAAAAGTCCTCTAGATTGGATCTCGTGGTTCTGGAACTTGCGGCGTCTGGAAAAGTGAAGCACGAGAGCGTAAATAGTTCTTAAAAATTTACAATAGACAAACTAAAAAGCAAAACAAGCAAAGACTCATATAATGCAAGTCGCTCCAAGCAAAACTCATGATATGTGACGAATAAAAGTATAGCTCCAAGTAAAATTACCGATGGTCGTTAGAAGAAAAGAGGGGATGCCTTCTGGGGCATCCCCAAGCTTAGTTGCTTGTTACTCCTTGAATATTACCTTGGGGTGCCATGGGCATCCCCAAGCTTAGGCTCTTTTCACCTCTTATTCCTTCATCCATCGTGATCTCACTCAAAACTTCAAAACTTCAATCGCACAAAACTTAACAAAACCCTCGTGAGATCCGTTAGTATAATAAAGCAAATCATCAGTTTAAGTACTGTTGCAAACCCGTTCATATTTTATTATTGCATTATACCTATTGTATTCTAACTTTACCATGGCTTATACTCCCCGATAAAATCCATAGATTCATCAAAATAAGCACACAATGCAACGAAACAGAATCTGTCAAAAACAGAAAAGTCTGTAGTAATCTGTACTTCAAGCACACTTCTGTAACTCCAAAAAATCTGAAAAATTAGGACAACGTAGGAAATCTTGTGTAAAAAATCATAATTGTTCGTCGCTTAAGTGTTTTTTTAACAATTTTGCTACTGGATGCAAAAGTTTCTGTTTTCCAACAAGATCAAATCAACTATCACCCAAACTATCCTAAAGGCTTTAATTGGCACAAACACTAATTAAAGCATGAAAAACATAATTATTATAGAAGTATAATTGTGTATTTATTGAATAAAAGAAAGAAAAAAGAAAAATTTCAAAGATAATTACTGGGTTGCCTCCCAACAAGCGCTATCGTTTTACGCCCCTAGCTAGGCATAATGCATAGATTCAAGTGTTGTCATCTTTCTTCTTACTTTCCGTAGATGCATTTTTGTCAGGAGGTTTTTCTAACATGAAACACATCATTCATAGAATTTTTAGCATTATCAAGTTGTCCATCAGCATATCCCCTTTGATCACCGGCTACAATACAAGATTATTGTGGATTAACATCATTGAAAACTTGTTGGATCATATCCAAAACGGGAACTTCCTTTTTAAGTTTCTCATCAAAGATGTGATCATTTTCAAATATAAATGATCTCATCTATTACCGGTTTTTCACACTTCATACCATAAAAGTCGAAGATCTCCCTAGCTTCCTGCACTATGTAGGGTAGCTATCTTCTTAGCTCTCTGATCTTTTATAACAGGTAGCTCATAAACAATCTTTGCAAGGTAGGATGAGTACGAATAAATCTTTTCTCAAGTTTAAGAACAAGTGCCGAAATAGCTTCGGCATAAGTTTTAGTTCTTTTAAGTATAGGAGCATCATCACAAGTTGAAGTTCCAACGCAATTAAAGAATTCTTGGATGGCACCTTTTCCTATAACATTCTAACAAAAGTTTTAGCATCTAGATTAGTAGAACATTAATTTTAGGATTTCTACCATCATCTATTTCAACCATACCAAAATCACTCATGATGACAGGTTCAAAGCAAGCAAATGGGCAAAACAAGAAAAATGCAAACCGAAAATATTTTTGTATTTTTGTAAAAACTGTTTAAGAGTGGGGGAGATGAAAACGAGAGGCAAATTACAAATAAAGTAATTGTAAGGAGATGAGTGTTTATGCTTAGGTACTTGATAGATGTTGATGATGTCTCCCCGGCAACTGCGCCAAAAATTCTTCCTGATTGCTTGTATCTACGTTGGTAATTCCCCAAAGAGGAGAGGGTGATGCAACACAACAAAGGTAAGTATTTCCCTCTATTATGAAACCAAGGTTATCAATCCAGTAGGAGAACCAAGAAACAATATGTAAACATCACTTGCACACAAACAACAAAAACTTGCAACCCAACGCGTAAAAGGGGTGGTCGATCCCTCAACGGTATTGAGATAGATTAAATTGTATGAGATTTGATAAACATATCTAACTAAAACACAAAATAAAATAAATAAAGAAAAAGTGCAGAAAGGTCTTTTTAGATTTAATATGATAGGAAATAGACCCGGGGGTTGTAGTTTTCACTAGAGGTTTTTCTCGAGAAAGTAGCACACGGTGGGTAAACAAATTACTGTTGGGCAATTGATACGAATAATCATGACGATATCCAAGTCAATGATCATGTATATAGGCATCACGTCCAAGATTAGTAAACCGACTCCTGCCTGCATCTACTACTATTACTCCACACATCTACTGCTATGCAGTATGCATCTAGTGTATTATGTTCATGGAAAAACGGAGTAATGCAATAAGAATGATGACATGATGTAGACAAGATTTATGCATGTAGGAATAAACCCCATCTTGTTACCCTTAATAGCAATGATACATGCGTGTCATGTCTCTTTCTGTCACTAAGATTGAGCATCGCAAGATCGAACCCATCACAAAGCACCTCTTCCCATGGCACGAAAAATCAATCTAGTTGGCCAAACCAAACGAAAATTTCGGAGAAGAAATACAAGGCTATAACAATGATGCATATAAGAGTTCAGCAAAGAGTCAAATAATATTCATGGATATATAGAACTGATCATAAACCCACAATTCATCGGACCCCAACAAACACACCGCAAAAAGGAGTTACATCAAATAGATCTCCAAGAACATCGAGGAGAACATTATATTGAAGATAAAAAAGAGAGAAGAAGCCATCTAGCTACTAGCTATGAACCCGTAGGCATGTGGTAAACTACTCAGGCATCATCGGAGGGGCAACAAGGATGATGAAGAACCCCTCTTTGATTGTTGCCCCCTCCGGCAGAGTGCCGAAAAAGGCCTCTAGATTGGATCTCATGGTTCTGGAACTTGCGGCAGCTGGAAAAGTGTTTAGTCAACTCCCCCAGGGTTTTTGGGATTTTAGAGTACTTATAGAGGTGGAAGTCGGTCGAGAAGGTTCCTGTGGGCTCCACTACCCACCAGGGCATGCTTGGGGCCTCTGTGCGCCCTGGTGCCTAGTGGGCCCCATGCGCCTCCTCCCATATGGTCTTTTGGCTCCATGGGTGTCTTTTATCCAGAAAAAAATCTCCAAAAAATTTCGTTGCATTTGGACTTCGTTTGGTATTGATATTCTGCAAAGTAAAAAAACAAGCAAAAAACAGCAACTGGCACTGGGCACTGGGCACTATGTCAATAGGTTAGTCCCAAAAAATGATATAAAGTTGCTAGTAAATGAATATAAAACATCCAAGATTGAAAATATAACAGCATGAAACAATCAAAAATTATACATACGCTGGAGACGTATCAGATAGTGGTCGGTGGGTGGAGTAATAGTAGTAGATGCAGGCAGGATTCAATCTACTTGTCTCGGACGTGATGCCTATATACATGACCATTGCCTTGAATATCGTCATAACTATGTGCTTTTCTATCAATTGCCCAACAGTAATTTGTTCACCCACCATATGCTTTGTGTTCGAGAGAGAAGCCTCTAGTGAAAACTATGGCCCCTGGGTCTACTTTTATCATATATAAAATCCAAAAATACATTGCTGCAATTTTATTTCCTTTATTTTATTTTGAAATTTACTTTATCTATCTACCACTACGAGATTTGATCCTTGCTATTGACCGCCGAGGGGATTGACAACCCCTTGTTCGTGTTGGGTGCAAGTATTTGCTTTTGTATGTGCAGGTACTACTAATGAGGTTCTGGGTGATTCTCCTACTGGATTGATAACCTTGGTTCTTAACTGAGGGAAATACTTATCATCCTCTCCTCCTCGAGGAAATCTCAACGCATCTCACAAGTAGCAGGAAGAATTTCCAGCGCCATTGCCGAGGAACATCACTAAAACCTATCAAGTACATTCGCACAAACTATCATCTACTTGCTCTTATTTTTATTTTCCTTTTTATTTGCCTTTGCCTCTCGTTTTCATCTCCCCCACTTCTATTTTTTTACAAAAACACAAAAAAAATTGCCTTGTTACTTTGCTCGTTTGCTTGCTTTTAATTGCCTTCACGTGGACACTCAAAAACAGGAAGGAAAAGTAAGGATGTATGGATCCTCATCCACTTTCTAATCTTTTCAAAATATCTAATTATGTTGAACCAATTGCTAGTGAGTTGAGTGCACTTGATTATCTCTATGAAGTTTTGCTTGAAAATCATGAATCTGAAAATTGTGATGAAGTGTTGAAAGAAGAAATATATAAAGTGATTCATGATAGCTCCTTTAATGAAAAGTATGATTGCAATGATATTATTATAAATTATATTAATGTCAATTATGCTAATGATATGCAAAGCTATAAGCTTGGGGATGATAATTTTATTATGTCCACTATTTATTGCAATGATCATGATTAGGGTGATAATGCTTCTTATGATCTTGAAAATTTATTTAAGCCTCATGATGATTATGAGATTGATAATAATGTTTGCAATAATATGGAAAGTGGGTTTGGACGAGTGTAAACTTTAGATAAAAAGAACCCCACATATTCAAAGAGTGTTCAGTCTTATGATTTTTTTGATGAAAGTGGGTTTGGAGAGTTCATGACTTTAGTTGATGTCAATCCCACTATCTTGGAAGATTATAACAGTTTTATGAATGTGATCATGAAGAGAATATTGTTTATGATAGATATATTATTTAATTTGAATATGATCCTGCATGTAATTATTATGAGAGAGGAAAATATGGTTGTAGAAATCTTCATGTTACTAAATTACCTCTTTTCGTGTTGAGATTGCTATAGTTTCTTTCTTTCTCCTTGCATATGCTAGGTTTGCTTGCCTTGATAATTTGTTTCCTTATAAAATGCCTATGCATAGGAAGTATGTTAGACTTGACGTGTTTGTCACATGTATTATGGTGCTCTCTTTGTGCTTTAATTCTTATCTTTTATGTGAGCTTCATTGAAATCTCAAAGCGTACCTTAATGGATATAAAGGAAGAGCTTGTTGGGAGACAACCCAATAGTTATCATTTATTTATTTTTTGTGTTCACACAATTATGCTACTGTTATTATTGTCTTTTTTTGTTTTAATTAGTGTTTGCGCCAAGTAAATCCTTTGGGATGATTTGGTGAATAGTTGATTGGATTCTGTGAAAAGACATAAACTTTTGCGCCTAGTAGAAGAATTTTCTAAATTCACTGTAACGTGATAAGATTCTGAATTTTTCACACATGATTTATATACAAATTTGACACGCTGTCCTGATTTTTCTGAATTTGTGGTGTTATAGAAGTATTGCGTTTCGCTAGATCATTACAGACTGTTATGTTTTTGACAGATTATATTTTTGTTGCATAGTTTGCTTGTTTTAATGAATCTATGGATTGTACCGAGGGGTATAAGTCATGGAGAAGTTAGAATATAGCAGGTATTATGCAATAATAAAATATGAATGGGTTTACAACAGTACCTAAAGTTTATGATTTGCTTGTTATACTAACAGATCTCACGAGTTTTCTGTTGAGTTTTGTGTGTTGAAGTTTTCAAGTTTTAAGTGAGATCGCGATGGATGAAGGATTAAGGAGTGGCAAGACCCTAAGCTTGGGGATGCCCAAGGAACCCCAAGGTAGTATTCAAGGAGACCCAAGCGTCTAAGCTTGGGGATGCCTCGGATGGCATCCCCTCTTTCGTATACAATCCACTGGTAAATTACTTGGAGCTATATTTTTATTCATCACATGATATGAGTTTTGATTGGAGTGTCGTGTATTATATGAGTCTTTGCTTTGTTTTCTTTTTAGTTTGCCACAATCATATTTTCTGCACACACCTTTTGAGAGGGACACACATTTATTTGTGATTTGTTATAATACTCTTTGTGCTTCACTTATATCTTTTGAGCTAGGCAGTTGCTCTATTGCTTTTTCAGTTATATCTTTTAGAGCACGCCGATGGTTATATTTTAAACAAATACTTGCACTCTCATGCTTCACTTATATCTTTTTTAGAGTCTAATAAATAGTAATGGCAATATGCACTATTTATACGTCTCCCTGTGGCGCGCTCTCCAGGCTTGCGGCCACCTCGTGGCTCCTCTGGCCTCCTCCCGAAGCTTCGTGGTTGTCTTCTAGCCCAAGAAAAATCATCAAAAAGTTTTGTTCCGTTTGGAATCTGTTTGGTATTGATTTTCTGTAGAAGATAAAAACAAGGAAAAAAGCAGCAACTAGCACTGGGCACTAGGTTAATAGGTTAGTCCCAAAAAATGGTATAAAATAGCATAATAATCCATATAAAACATCCAAAATTGATAATATAATAGCATGGAATAATAAAAAATTATAAATACGTTGGACACGTATCAAGCATCCCCAAGCTTAATTCCTACTCGTCCTCGAGTAGGTAAAGGATAAAAACAGAATTTTTGATGTGGAATGCTATGATAATCCCCAAGTGCAAGGAATCATCGTAGCAATTTCCAAAGGTGGAAGTGGTAAGTATGGAGTGTTGAACCCACAAGGAGCTAAAGGTAAGATCAATATTCTCTCAAGTCCTATCTGCCACTGATATGACTCTACGTACACCGAACGTTTGCTTCCATCTAGAAACGAGAAATAAAACTACGTTGTGGGTATGAAGAGGATAACTTTGCATGATATCGGAGAACTAAAATATAAAAATAGGTGCTGTTAACATAAAGTTAGAATATATTACTATATATTATAAATAGCGAGTGTGGAATAATGATGGATCGGTGTGCGGAATTATCCTAGGCAATTGTTCACAAGATTGATGGTCGTCATTGCAATTTGATATGAGGGAGAGGCATAAGCTAACATACTTTCTCTCCTTGGATGATATGCACTTATGATTGGAACTCTAGCAAGCATTTGCAACTACTAAACATCATTAAGGGAAAACCCAACCATAGCATTAAAGTATCAAGTCCCCTTTATCCCATACACAACAACCCCCTTATTCGGGTTTATGCTTCTGCCACTCAAGCAACCCACTATAAGCGAATCATGAATGTATTGCAACACCCTACAGCATGAATCCTTCACGTGTGCGCGACACGGAAGGCACCATAGGACAGCACCAAAAGAAAACATACAACTCAAACCAATCTAGATCATCAATCAACCCAAAAGACAAAAGAAATCTACTCAAAACATCATAGGATGACAACACATCATTGGATCATATTATGTGGCATAAAGCACCATGTTCAAGTAGGGGATTACAGCGGGGTGCAGGAGAGTGGACCACGTAAAAGAGATGAGGAAGGTGATGTTTGATTCCCCTGCGACACTCCGGCGCCACCGAGAGAGAGGGGGAGAGAGTCTCCCCCTTGTGCTTCCTAATCCATGGCCTCCCCCCTAGATGGGGAGAGGTTCTCTCTGTGGTCCTTGGCCTCCATGGTGATGATGCCCCCCTCCGGGATCCTCCTCCATGGCCTCCAGTGATGATGGCCCCTTCCGGCAGGGTGCCAGAGAGGGCCTAGATTGATTTTTTGTGGCTACAGAGGCTTGAGGTGGCGGAAATCCTGATCTAGGTTTATTTCTAGGGTTTTTGGTATTTATAGGAATTTTTGGCGTCAGTCTCACGTCAAGGGGGTCCACGAGGCAGCGGAAAGGTAGGAGCACCCTCCCGGGGGGTAGGGCGCGCTCCCTACCTTGTCGTCGCCTCGGGACTCTTATGCTCCAACTCTTGTGCTTCGGGGTTCTCTTTTGGTCCATAAAAAATCACCGTAAATTTTCAGCCCATTCCGAGAACTTCTATTTCTGCACAAAAAACGACACCACGGTAGTTCTGCTGAAAAAGCGCCAGTCTGGGTTAGTTCCAATCAAATCATACCAAAACCATATAAAATTGTTGTAAACATGACATGAATACTTCAGAAATTATAGATACGTCAGAGACGTATCAGCATCCCCAAGCTTAATTCATGCTCGTCCTCAAGTAGGTAAATGATAAAAGAAATAATTTATGAAGTGTGAACGCTAGCATAGTGCATAACTTTGATCAATGATAGTTCCAAACACTTTTTCTAGAATTATTCTTTATCATAAATAGTAGCTCATCTCATAAAACTTCTCATGATCAAGTAACAAGCTATTCAAATGTTAAAGTATAGACCGTAAAGTTTCTTGAAAACTAGCAAACTATGTTCTTAGTCACCAAACAATTGGAATTCATCTTACTTTCAGGAAGGGTCTATGTAAGAGCTTTGATTTAGCAAATTCCACATACTACTCAACTATCATATAGTCTTCCATGATTGCTAACACTCAAAGGATATTTTTAGGACAAATAGCATCCGTCGAACACAGAGAAAGATAGGGGCTTAATGTTTTGCCTCCCAACTTACTTATCGTATAGATAATTGTCGACAATAATAATTCATGATCAAATATATTGGCAATTATGCTTGGACCTTTCCCCACCACATGATGCTTGCTAACTAAAGAATAATTGAGGTTGAAATAAGAAGGAATACTACTGACTCTTGCATAAAAGTAAATACATGAAAGTAAAAGATAGGCCCTTCGCAGAGGGAAGCAGAGGTTGTCATGCACTTTTTAATTTTGGATGTGCAAACCCTTAATGCAAAGGAACGTCACGTTGTATTGCCCTTTGTGATAGAAACCTTTATTATGCAGTCCCTCGCTTTTATTTCTTTACCATCACAAGTTCGTACGACGCTTATTTTCCCTTACAATAAAAGATCATACATATTTAGGAGCAATTTTTATTGCTTTTTGCACTGATGACAACTTACTTGAAGGATCTTATTCAATCCATAGGTAGATATGGTGGACACTCATGACATGAAACAGGGTTTAAGGATTTTGGATGCACAGGTGGTATCTCTACTTAGTACAAAATTTTGGCTAGCAAAAGATCCTAAGCAAGCACCACATGTTAGAGGATCCATAACAATATAACTTCTTTGCAAATATACCCAAACATAACTCATTACGTTGTCTTCCTTGTCCAACTTCAACTAATTTGCTCAAGTTTGAAAATAATTAATGGGGCTCACAATCATAGAAGATGTCCAAGATAGTATATTTATATGTGAAATCTCTCTTCCTTCAATATTCTTTCATGAATTGTTCAAGTGACCAATGTTGTGTTTGCTAACTTTCAATAAATTTTACCACCTATAGTTCTTATATGTGAATTCATTACTCCCCATGGGATAAGCATATGAAGCATATAGAATTTCAGATTTATGATATTCAATTCATTCAACCATTTACTAATAGGATATAAGTGAAGCACGAGAGTAAATGACAAAACTACTCCAGAAAGATATAAGTGAAGATCAATGAGTAGTCAAATAGTTAAATAGCCATGGGAGGACTCTCTCTCATTTGAGATTTCAGATCCAATGATTTTATTCAAACAACAAGTAAAATGAAAATACGCTCCAAGCAAAACACATATCATGTGACGAATAAAAATATAGCTCCGAGTAAGGTATACCGATGGTTTTGAAGACGAAAGAGGGGATGCCTTCCGGGGCATCCCCAAGCTTAGGCGCTTGAGTCTTCCTTGAATATTACCTTGGGGTGCCTTGGGCATCCCCAAGCTTAGGGTCTTTCCACTCCTTATTCTCCTCGTATCGATATCTCACCCAAAACTTGAAAACTTCAATCACACAAAACTTAACGGAACTTCGTGAGATGGATTAGTATGATAAAGAGTAAATCATTCACTTTGGTACTGTCAAGATAAGATTCATAATTGTTCTCACACAATTCCTACTGTACCATACCATTTCTACAATTTATATTGAGCAATATAAGCCATAGAAACTAGAAAACAAGCAAACTATGCATTGAAAACAAAATCTGTCAAAAACAGAACAATCTGTAATGATCTGAACAACAACCATACTTCTGTTACTCCAAAAATTCTGAAACATTAGGAAAACATAGGAAATCTTGTGCAAAAAGAATCGGTATTTTATCGCGCTTCTGCTAAAAATGAAAATTATTTTACCAGGCGCAAAAGTTTCTGTTTTTTAGCAAGATCAAATCAACTATCACTGTAAGCCACCCCAAAGGTCTTACTTGGCACAAACACTAACTAAAACACCAAAGCACAATTACTACAGAGGTAATAATGTGTATTCATTGAAAAACAGAACCAAAAACCAAAAACATAAAAAATAAAATTGGGCTGCCTCCCAACAAGCGCTATTGTTTAACGCCCCTAGCTAGGCATGATATTTTAATGATACTCTTCCAAGCCCAATTTCCATGATAGCCTTATCCAAAAGATATAAGAGAAGTTCATGGAACATTCTACAATTAATATAGATTTACCAACATCCAAGCTCAAATTATATAAGTGAAGCACACGAAGCATTCTATAAAGCCATACTCAAAAGATTTAAGTGAAGCACAAAGGGCATTCTATAAAGCCATACTCAAAAGATTTAAGTGAGGCGCATGAAGCATTCTATAAATCAATGAAGGACTATCTCATACTAGCATGGAGCATATAGGAAAAGAAAAGAGAAATAAACACAAAAGACGCATATCATGTGAACAAAACAAAAACCAAGGTATAGCGATAACTGTTGAGGAATAAAGATGGGATGCCAACCGGGGCATCCCCAAGCTTAGATGCTTGAGTATCCTTGAAATATTTACTTGGGGTGCCTTGGGCATCCCCAAGCTTGAACTCTTGCCTCTCCTTATTCTTCTCATATCGATAACTCCTCGATCTTCGAACACTTCATCCACACAAAACTTAACAAAAACCTTGTGAGATCCGCTAGTATAATAAAGCTAATCACTACCTTTAGGTACTGTTGTAAATTACTCATTCCATTTTCATATTAGAATTATATCTACTTTATTCCAACTTCACCTTGGTTCATACCCCCCAATACAACCCATAGATTTATCAAAATAAGCGAACAACACATAGAAAACAGAATCTGTCAAAAACATGACAGTTTGTAACAATCTAGAACTTTCGTATACTTCTGTAACTTCAAAAATTCTAAAAAATTAGGACAATCTAATTTTTTTCCATAGCAGTACCGTGTAAAAATTTCAAGATTTTATCGCGGTCCAGTAAAAAATGTAAATTCAATTACTACAGCAAAAGTTTCTGTTTTTGCACCGCACACACTAAACAAGCAATTTAAACATTCTAAAACCAAAACTTGGCACATTATTTTTATAATACAATGGATATATACAAGGGGATACTTATTTTTGAGAAACTTCCATGAAAATTTCTACATTGTTTCCATGAGCATGAACACAAGTGTTCAAGGTCGACCCTCACTTCTCCAATGCATAACCTTCCAATCACTTCTCTTTTCGAAAAAGTTTTTAGGCATAAGAGGCAAGTAATTTTTTTGTATTTTCATTCTTTTAAATTTTTTTGTTTGTTTCACCCACAACTAAACAAAACAAAAAGAAAAAGAAAAACAAAATCTACTTAGTGAAGAAAGCAAACAAGCATACACGAAAATATGAACCCCACGCTATTGCTCCCTGGCAACGGCGCCAGAAAAGAGCTTGATAATCCCCAAGTGCAAGGAATCATCGTAGAAATTTCCAAAGGTGGAAGTGATAAGTATGGAGTGTCGAACCCACAAGGAGCTAAAGGTAAGATCAATATTCTCTCAAGTCCTATCTACCACTGATACAACTCTATGTACACCGAATGTTTGCTTCCATCTAGAAACGAGAAATAAAACTACCTTGTGGTATGAAGAGGATAACTTTGCATGATATCGGAGAACTAAAATATAAAAATAGGTGTTGTTAACATAAAGTTAGAATATATTACTATAAATTATAAATAGCGAGTGTGGAATAATGATGGATCGGTGTGCGTAATTATCCTAGGCAATTGTTAACAAGATCGGTGGTCGTCATTGCAATTTTATATGAGGGAGAGGCATAAGCTAAGATACTTTCTCTCCTTGGATCATATGGACTTATGATTGGAAATCTAGCAAGAATCCGCAACTACTAAAGATCATTAAGGTAAAACCCAACCATAGCATTAAAGTATCAAGTCCCCTTTATCCCATACGCAACAACCCCCTTACTCGGGTTTATGCTTCTATCACTCAAGCAACCCACTATAAGAGAATCATGAACGTATTGCAACACCCTACAGCGGGAATCCTTCACGTGTGCGCGGCACGGAAGGCACCATAGGACAGCACCAAAATAAAACATACAACTCAAACCAATCTAGATCATCAATCAACCCAAAAGACAAAAGAAATCTACTCAAAACATCATAGGATGGCAACACATCATTGGATCATAATATGTGGCATAAAGCACCATGTTCAAGTAGGGGATTACAGCGGGGTGCGGGATGAGGAAGGTGATGAAGATGGTGATGTTGATGAAGACGATCACCGCGGCGATGATTCCCGCGGCGGCACTCCGGCGCCAGCGAGAGAGAGGGGGGAGAGTCTCCCCCTTGTGCTTCCTCCTCCATGGCCTCCCCCTAGATGTGGAGAGGTTCTCCCTCTGGTCCTTGGCCTCCATGATGATGATGACCCCCTCCGGGATCCTCCTCCATGGCCTCCGGTGATGATGACCCCCTCCGGCAGGGTGCCAGAGAGGGCCTAGATTGATTTTTCATGGCTACAGAGGCTTGTGGCGGCGGAACTCCTGATCTAGGTTTATTTCTGGGGGCTTTGGTTTTTATAGGAATTTTTGGCGTTGGTCTCACGTCAAGGGGATCCACGAGGCAACGGCAAGGTAGGAGCACCCTCCCGGGGGGGGGGGGGGTAGAGCGTGCCCCCTACCTTGTCGTCGCCTCGGGACTCTTCTGGTCCAACTCTTGTGCTTCGGGGTTCTCTTTTCGTCCATAAAAAATCACCGTAAATTTTCAGCCCATTCCGAGAACTTTTATTTTTGCACAAAAAACGACACCACAATAGTTTTGCTGAAAACAGCGTCAGTCTAGGTTAGTTCTAATCAAATCATACCAAAACCATATAAAATTGTTGTAAACATGGCATGAATACTTCATAAATTATAGATACGTCAGAGACGTATCATGCTACCTAACATGTTTATCAATGTAATCTTTCTTATTGTGGCATGAATATTCAGATCCATAAGATTCAAAACAAAAGTTTAATATTAACATAAAAACAATAATACTTCAAGCATAATAATAAAGCAATCATGTCTTCTCAAAATATCATGGCTAAAGAATCTTATCCCTACAAAATCATATAATCTTGTCATGCTCTAGCTTCATCACACAAAGTATTTATCATGCACAACCCCGATGACAAGCCAAGCAATTATTTCATACTTTTAATGTTCTCAAGTTTTTTCAACTTTCACACAATACATGAGCGTGAGCCATGGATATAGCACTATAGGTGGAATAGAATATGGTGGTGGTTGTGAGGAGAAGACAAAAAGGAGAAAGTCTCACATCAACTAGGCAAATTAATGGGTTATGGAGATGCCCATCAATTGATATCGATGCAAGTGAGTAGGGATTTCCATGCAACGGATGCACTAGAGCTATAAGTGTATGAAAGCTCAACAGAAAACTAAGTGGATGTGCATCCAACTTGCTTGCTCACGAAGACCTAGGGCAATTTGAGGAAGCCCATCATTGTAATATACAAGCCAAGTTCTATAATGAAAAATTTCCACTAGTATATGAAAGTGATAAAATAGGAGACTCTCTATCATGAAGAATATGGTGCTACTTTGAAGCACAAGTGTGGAAAAGGATAGTAACATTGTCCCTTCCTCCTTTTCTCTCATTTTTATTCTTTTTGGGCTCTTTTTTTGGCTCTTTATTTTATTTTGGGATCTTTGGCCTCTTTTTTATTTTAAGTCTGTCTCATCCCTACTTGTGAGGGAATCATAGCTTCCATCATCCTTTCCTTACACGAGACAATGCTATAATAATGATGATCATCACACTTTTTTTACTTACAACTCAAGAATTACAACTCGATACTAGAACAAGTATATGACTTTATGTGAATGCCTCATGCATATGAGAACAATATGACAATGATGGTGTGTGTCATAAAACAGAACGGTGGAAGTTGCATGGCAATATATCTCGGAATGACTATGAAAATGCCATAATAGGCAGGTATGGTGGCTGTTTTGAGGAAGGTATATGGTGGGTTTAATGCACTGGCGAAAATTGCGCGGTACTAGAGAGGCTACCAAAGGTGGAAGGGTGAGAGTGCGTATAATCCATGGACTCAACATTAGTCATAAAGAACTCACATACTTATTGCAAAAGTTTATTAGCCATCGAAGTAAAGTACTAATATGCATGCTCCTAGGGGGATAAATTGGTAGGAAAAGACCATCACTCGTCCCCGACTGACACTCATAAGGAAGACAATCAAAAATAAACCATGCTCAAACTTCATCGCATAACGGGAGATCATACGTGCATGCTTCGGGAATCACAAACCTTAACACAAATATTCTTACTAATCAACAATTACTCTCTAGCATGACTCTAATATCACCATCTTTATATCAAACAAATGCAAGGAATCAAACTTCTCATATATTCAATGATCTTCATGAAAGTTTTTATTATATCCCTCTTGGATACCCATCATATTAGGACTAAATTCATAACCTAAGCAAATTGCCATACTATTTTTAAAAATCTCAAAATAATATAAGTGAAGCACGATAGTTTATCAATTTCTACAAAATAAAACCAACTTCGTGCTCTAAAAAGATATAAGCAAAGTACTAGAGCAACCGCCTAGCTCAAAAGATATAAGTGAAGCACATAGAGTATTCTAATAAATTCATGATTAATTCAAAAGGTGTATAAAGCAAGGATTATTGTGGCAAACTAAAAAGCAAGTACTCATATAATACAACACGCTCCATGCAAAACACATATCATGTGGTGAATAAAAATATAGCCTCAAGTAAATTTACTGATGGATTGAAGACAAAGGAGGGGATGCCATCCGGGGCATCCCCAAGCTTAGATGCTTGGTTATCCTTGAATTTTACCTTAGGGTGCCTTGTTCATCAAAACTCAACAGAAAACTCGTAAGCTCCGTTAGTATAATAAAACAAATAACCAATTTAGATACTGTTGTGAACTCATTCTAAATTTATATCGGTGTTATATCTACTGTATTCCAACTTCTCCATGGTTCATACCCCCCGATACTACCCATGGATTCATCAAAATAAGAAAATAACACAATGAAAACAGAATCTGTCAAAAATAGAACAGTCTGTAGCAATCTAGAAATTTTGTATACTTCTATAAATCCAAAAATTCCGAAAATTTAGGAAAGCCTGGTAAATTTGTATATCAATCTTGTGTAAAAAAGTTAGATCAAAATCACATTTTTTGTGAATTTTGAAAATTCCAGAGATGGGCAAAAGTTTCTGTTTTTCAGCAAAATCAAATCAACTATCACCATAGACCATCCCAAAGGCTCAACTTGGCACAAACACTAATTAAACTCTTAAGCATAATCAAAACAGTAGCATATTTGTGTAAACATATAAAAGAAAAAATTAAAAATATTGGGTTGTCTCCCAACAAGCTCTTCTGTTTAAAGCCTTTTAGCCAGGCATTGATAATTTTAATGATGCTCACATGAAAGATAGCAATCTAAACACAAAGAGAGAATCATGTAGCATATGAAAAACAAGTTTAAGTCTAACATACTTCCTATGAATAGGCATTGTATAAGCAAATGAATTATCATGACAAGCAAAAACTAGCATATGCAAGAAAGAAGAAAGAAACAATAGCAATCTCAACATAACGAGAGGTAATTTAGTAACATGAAAATTTTCTACAACCATATTTTGCTCTCTCATAATAATTACATGTAGGATTATAATCAAATTCAACAATATATCTATCATATAAAATTTTCTCTTCATGATCCACATGTATAAAAGTTTTATAATCTTCCAAGATAGTGGGATTAACATCAACTAAAGTCATGACCTCTTCAAGCCCACTTTTATCCAAAATTTCATAAGATTGATCATTCTCCAAAGTAGTGGCACAATTATTACCTAAAGTTGTAACTCTTCCAAA
This sequence comes from Aegilops tauschii subsp. strangulata, assembly GCF_002575655.3. NCBI lineage: Eukaryota > Viridiplantae > Streptophyta > Magnoliopsida > Poales > Poaceae > Aegilops > Aegilops tauschii. The sequence goes on along the minus strand of NC_053039.3, from coordinate 244,319,313 downwards.
CCCACTTTCAATATTATCACAAACATATTCATCATGAGGCCTAAATAAATTTTCAATATCATAAGAAGAATCACCCCAATCATGATCATTGCAATATGTAGTGGACATATCAAAAATAACATCCCCAAGCTTGGGGTTTTGCATGTTATTAGCACAATTGACATTAATAGAATTTCTAATAGCACCATTGCAATCATACTTTTCATGCAAGGAGCTATCGTGAGTCACTTCATAAATTTCCTCTTTTAGCACTTCATCACAATTTTCAGATTCATGAATTTCAAGCAAAACTTCATAAAGATAATCTAATGTACTCAACTCACTAGAAATTGGTTCATCATAATTGGATCTTTTAAAAAGATTATTAAGTGGATGAGGATCCATAAACCCCCTTATTTTTCTTTGCTTCTGATATGCAATAAACACACAATTATGGCAACCAAAATAGCAAACAAACCAAGTAAGACATAAGGGCAAACGAAAAGGTCAAATAAAAAGGCAAATATTGTTGTGTTTTTCTAAAAACATTTAGAACTGGGGGAGATAGATGAAAACCAGAGGAAAATGGCGAATAATGTAAGTGCAAGAGACGAGAGTTTATGATAGGTACTTGGTAGGCTTGATGTAGAACCTCCCCGGCAACGGCGCCAGATATTCTTCCTGCTACTTCTTGAGCTTGCGTTGGTTTTTCCCTTGAAGAGGAAAGGGTGATGCAACAAAGTAGAGATAAGTATTTCCCTCAGTTAAGAACCAAGGTATCAATTCATTAGGAGGTGCACACAAGTCTCCAATAGTTGCACCTACACAAACAAACAAATACTTGCACCCAACGCGAAAAGGGGTTGTCAATCCCTTCACGGTTAATTGCAAGGATGAGATTTGATAGAGATAGGTACAAAAGATAAGTAAAAAGGCAAAATAAATTAAAGGCAAATAAATTTTAGCAAGGTATTTTTGTATTTTTGGTTTTATAGATCTGAAAATATATGATGAGAAATAGACCCAGGGGCCATAGTTTTCACTAGAGGCATCTCTCTTGAAAGAACACATACGGTGGGTAAACAAATAACAGTTGAGCAATTGATAGAAAAGCACAAAGTTATGACGATATCTAAGGCAATGATCATGAATATAGGCATCACGTCCGTGACAAGTAGACCGAAACGATTCTGCATCTACTACGATTACTCCACACATCGACCGCTATCCAGCATGCATCTAGTGTATTAATTAAGTTAACCAGAATGGAGTAACGGCTTAAGCAAGATGACATGATGTAGAGGGATAAATCCAAGCAATATGATATAAACCCCATCTTTTTATCCTTAATGGCAACAATACAAATACATGCCTCGCTACCCCTACTGTCACTGGGTGAGGACAACGCAAGATTGAACCCATCACAAAGCACCTCTGCCATTGCAAGATAAATCCATCTAGTTGGCCAAACCAAATCAATAGATCGGAGAGAAATACAAAGCTATCTTAATCATGCATAAAAGAGTTCAGAAAGGATTCAAATAATATTCATAGATAATCTGATCATAAATCCACAATTCATCGGATCTCAACAAACACACTACAAAAGAAGATTACATCGAATAGATCTCCAAGAACATCGAGGAGAACATTGTATCGAAGATCAAAGAGAGAGAAGAGGCCATCTAGCTACTAGCTATGGACCCGTAGGTCTGTGGTAAACTACTCACACATCATCGGTAGGGCAGCAAGGCTGATGTAGAAGCCCTCCGTGATCGAATCCCCCTCCGGCAGAGTACTGGAAAAGGCCCCAAGATGGGATCTCACGAGAATAGAAGCTTGCGGGCGGCGGAAAGGTATTTTTTGTGTGCCCTGGTATACGGGGAATATTTGGGTATTTATAGAGCTGGAATTAGGGTTAGGGGAGTCCCGAGGGGCCCACAAGCTTGGGAGGCACGCCCTCCAGGCTTGTGGCCACCTCGTGGCTCCTCTGGCCTCCTCCCGAAGCTTCGTGGTTGTCTTCTGGCCCAAGAAAAATCATCAAAAAGTTTCGTTCCGTTTGGTATTCATTTTCTGTAAAAGGCAAAAACAAGGAAAAAAAACAACAACTGGCACTGGGCACTAGGTTAATAGGTTAGTCCTAAAAAATGATATAAAATAGCATAATAATGCATATAAAACATTCAAGATGGATAATATAATAGCATGGAATAATAAAAAATTATAGATACGTTGGAGACGTATCAACGATGCTTTGCCACAAATATCATGTCAACTCTACATGATCACGCAAAGCAATATGATGATGAACACACAACTCATGTGATAGTAATCGTAGAAGTTGCATGGCAATATATCTCGGAATAGCTATAGAAATGCCATGATAGGTAGGTATGGTCGTTGTTTTGAGGAAGGATACAATAAGGCTTATGTGTGATAGAGTGTATCATATCACGAGATTTGGATGAACTGGTGAAGTTCACACCAATTCTTGAGGTAAAAATGGGTAATGCATGGTACCGGAGAGGCTAGCTATATGTGGATAGGTGGGAGTGTCGTGTTAGTCCATAAACTCACATTAGTCATATAGAACTCATATACTTATTGTGAACGTTTTATTAGCCCTCAAAGCAAAGTACTACTCGCATGCCCCTAGGGAGGAGGTCGGTAGGAGTTAACCATCGCACCCCCGATTCAAACAACACAAAGGATTTCAACGAGGAATAAATATGCTCCAAATTCCCGTCATGCCATGACAGACTCTTAAATAAGAAATACATAACAAGCTTTAATATCAATATCTTTACTAACCAATGATTATGAACCAATACACTTTCATATTACCACATCAAGATAATTAAATCACACATTTCACATTCAGTGATCTACATGAAAGTTTTTATCATACCACTCTTGTATACCTATCATTTTTAGACTAGTCTCATAACCCGTGCACATTACCACTTCCTATTTAAGACTCTAAAAAAGATATAAGTGAAGCATGATAGTGCAAATGATTTTTATAAAATATGACAACCACAGTGCTCTAAAGATATAAGTGGAGCGCATGAGCAACTGCCTAGCTCAAAAGATATAAGTGAAGCACATAGAGTATTCTAACAAATCATGATGAATGTGTGTCTCTCTCAAAAGGTGTGTCCAGCATAAGATGTTCCAGGTAAAACTCATATTATGTGATGAATAAAAATATAACTTCGAATAATCATACCGATCGATTATGGACGAAAGAGGTGTGGCACCGTCGAGGTGCACTAGTAGTCGAGGAAACATTATTAATCCACATAGACATCGATGTCATCACCTCATGCAGGAACATGACTCTTATCCTAAGAGACCTAAATACAACGTCACAACACAGATTTATGGTCCTCGCCCCCTCCCTTTGCTAATGCGTCAAGTGCAGAAGGGGGGACCTAGAACCTCACCGATGGGGAGCTAGGAGCAGTTGTGGTTAGAGCTTGTGGAGAGGGAGGGGCTTGGAAAAAGAACAAACCCAACAAGTAGATGTCTTTAACTCTGGTTCTCTTAGTTAGATCTAACAAATTATTATTTAATGCAGACGTTTAACTCTGTCTCCTTGGTGGCGCTGTATTGTGTTATCAGAGCCAAGGGGTTCCTACCCCGGTGGGTGCTAGACCTGAACACGTCGAGTCAATCTGTGGTCATCCTCAATGAAGTGTCAAGCAAATGGATTGCTTGTCAAAAAAAGGTCGCGACAAGGAGACCCCTTGTTTCCCTACCTCTTCATCCTTGTTATTGATGTGCTCCAGCGCCTCGTCCTCACCATTGGTGCTAGGGGTGGCCTACAAAACCCCCTCAACCTGTCGCTCCCATGCCCGGTGTTGCAGTACGCAGACGACACCCTGATCCAGATCCATGTAGATGATCCAGGAAGATGCTGCTTAGGTGGCCAAGCTCAAGGTGTTGCTAGACGCCTTCACGGCGAACACCGCCCTAGACTCAAGTTCGATAAGTGCACCTTTGTCTCGCCAGAGTCGGCCGCGCAGCTTGCCTCATGTTCGGGTGTCCTATGGATAGCTTCTCGCCACAATACGTGGGCTGACGTTCTCCCTTCTCAAGCTCTAGATCATGGATCTTAGTCCTCTCATTGCCAGGGTGGACAAGTGGCTCGCAAATGAGCTCTTGTTGACGTCGTCCTCACCTCCCTTCCCACCTATGCCATCGGGTCACTACAACTCGTCGAGGGTATGCACGTCGCCTTTGAAAAAAGGTGGCATGCTTTCTTCTGGGGAAATGACACGCCGGTGAGTGTTGCCCAGTGCAAGATTGCATGGGAGGAGGTTTGCAAGCCTAGGGCATGAGGTGGTCTGGCGAGCGAGACCTAGGCCTACCGAATGCTTGCTTGCATCCACGCTACACCGTCGACGGTGTGGCATGTATGGTTCATGAAGCCCTATGGGTGGACTGGGTGATTCCATGTGCATGGACATGCCCACATGAAAGTTTCTTCTGGCAATGCTATCGCGCTTCGTGTCTGCACTATTTGCATGGTGTGTGACGGGCGGCACATGTCGTTCTGGCGGGACCTGTACTGTGGGAGGGACACACAACATGGCTTTGCACGTCGTGGACACTTTCGCCCCATCATCTGGTGCAACTAAGCCTTGTGAAATGTAAGTTTTTCCTTTGGCTCTGTCATCGTTGACGTCCCTACAGAGCTACGGCGTCAATCCATACATGGTCATCACTGCAGCGTGTGGACGCGGGAGAGCCTATGGCCTCTGGGTGCATCCGTCTGGAAACAGTTACACATGCAGTTTGGCTAGTGGGCCAGTGGCAAATTATGTGGATGAGCTACGTAATCTTGTTTCCGATCGAGATGGTCGTGTTTTGATGTAAATGTTTTGGGTACTCGATGACTGGGATGTACTTTACGATTAATAAAATGGTCTTGTGCATCATATGATGCAGAGGCCGGGGTTATCCCCTTTTGGAAAAAAATCATTGGCGTCCCTGTGACGCTCACCTGCATCACCGCCACATCATCCCCATCATCGTTCTGCGGTGAGGAAGAAACCCTTGAACACCTGGTTGCTGCCTTGGTGGACGATATGTGCCTAAACAGTGTCGCTAGCCTCCCGGCTCAGTCTCAACTGTGCTCCACGATTTGCGCCCCCATTCTTTGGAATTTTTGAAAGAACCGCAACGCCAAGGTCTTCCGCGATCAACAACTTGCCCCTTCTGCTGTCGTGTGCAATATTTGCCGCTGATGTGCTACTATCGAGATGGCGATGCTCTCGCACAATCTGTAAATCAATCCTAGTATCCTGGTGCAATGCTTCGCCGCCTTGCCCTAGTGCGCCGTTTGTGGCCTCACGCCTCATTTCTCTAACGGCGCCTAAAAACCCTGTATCTCTGATGGTTTGCCGGTATCTCGGCTAAATGAATATTCAGGTAGGCATTTTGCCCCTGGTGACGTGTCCCGCCCACACCATAGGTCCCGCCAGGATATACCTAGCCACGGGAAACCTGGCCTGCCCCGAAAAAGCCCAACCCGACCTGGCCCGGTCTTGCCCACGGGTCGGGCCCGTGCCTAGGTTTTGAGCCCGAGCGACACGTCGGGCCTGGCTTGCCATATTTGTGTTTTAGGGAAGAGGCCCGGCGAGCTTTTTCACTGACGTGTCAGGCTTGGGCCTGAAATCTAGGCCCGACGACTGGGCCGGGCTGGGCCGGAGCCTAGGTTTTCTGCTTCGGGCTTTGTTAGGCCAGGCCTGATGGATGGCCAGGTATATGCCAGAACGCGCCGCCCGTCACCCATCTCACCTAATAGTATTGAATATCACACATCTAGCCAATTTACTGAAAAGCATATATACTAATGACAAAATGCTATTAATATATTTTGTCAACTCGTGATGAGTTAACAAGAAGAGATCCCAGGAATCCTGTCCCTTAGCTTGCTGACAGTGGTTAGTGACGAGGCAGCGCTTTCCACCAGCAAGGGCACGGTAGATTATCGCAGTACATAGCGGCAGATTACTTGGCCATGGATCAACGACAAATTTGCGAGTGCTCTGGCAGCCCCACCTGGAGCTCCTTCTGCTTTCCGAGCAAGCAGCTTCGCTGATGGATGATGAGTGACTACGTACGTACGTAGATCAGTGAGTTTTAGTGCGTTGCGATCCTGAACATGAACGTGCATGACTTTTACAGAAGGAGAAAAAGAAGGTTAGTCGATGACTTCCCAGTCGCCGGCGAAATGATTTGTTTCCCAGTCGTTTTCACTGGCTGCCTAGCTAGCTTTTGTCGTCCACTGATCCGTGTCTTGATCTATCAGGCTAGTTCCTTCTTCCCTTTTTCTTCATCGAAAAATATATTAAAGCAGTTTCTGAAATCAAGTGCAGGCCATCATCTTCTTTCCGCCACCGTTTTTCCGTTTCTGAAACCTTTTCTCCTTTTGTTGATTTACTTGGCTTTAAACAAAATATTCGTCAACTGAAGCAGAGTCATCCTCCTCCTTTTCAGAAAATGCTCACCAGGTCAAGTGTGCATTGGAATTTGAAAAGAAAAGGAACATTGGCCGCCTAGGCTCATGCCAAGTTTTAAAATGTTGCTGTTATTATTACAATATAAAATAATTGGAAGAACGTTGCTGTTATTACAGATTTTGACAGGTGACAATCTATACTGCTATGTTCCTAACTGCACTCTTCTCCTACAGTGGGTAATACCAGGAAAGGCTCAAAGGTAAACATGAGCCCAAGGAGCTGCACCAAATTCAGCACCAAGAACACCATTTGATCACCTGCAGATTCAGTGGACCAAACTAGATCAAGTTACTTCCTAAAATAACTATATCAAGTATGTATAATCAGAAAGTCCTTCTGTACTACTAGTACAGAACATATTGATTGATTACCTGGGAAGAAGGTGCTGTCCTGATGTTTCTGCGCCCATGAGAACCTGCATTCATTCAGTGACATTAGGGGATGGGAATTAGGAGTCCACAGCAGAGTGATTCAGCACGAAAATTACAGTTTTCTGGTTTGAAACAAAGATCAGTAATCGTAATTGTTTCGCTCACTGCACCCTGTTTATGGAAAATATGAGATGACAGGAGCTACTCACAGATAACCAGCCCCGATTGGAGCAATCGCCTTGAAAAACGACATGGCAGTTGTCGATATACCATTCGCAGTGCCTCTTTGGTCTTGACGCTGGCATCAAATTCAGAAACATTGTTTCATTTAGTTCGATTGACGCAAACATGGCGTTGCAAATAAAGCTCACTTGGTTATATATATACATGTACATACCACAGCATGGTTCTGCAGAAGGGAAATTCCTGTGCTGGCAGTAATCTATACAAGTTTGCAGTATACAAAGATTAGATACCCTTGGATACAGTACTCACTAAACTTTCAGAGAGTAAGAAAGTGCAGAAAAATGCCTACCGCAACAACACTTCTCATCATGGCTGCAGAGTAGAGAGCAAAAGAAAGTTTGGCGCCAGATAAGTATGTCATAAAGGGATAAGTACTGACAATAAGTATGGACAGAGCCTACAGTGTCAAATTCAAAAACATCAGCGATGATCATGAAACTTGATCTATTTGTTTATCTGGAAAAGGCACAGTAGGAGGCTACTCACAGAAGCAACACGCGACGAAATGACTGGCCCCAGAAACTTATGAACCCAGTGATAAATGATAAGCTGATATACAAGAAGACTAGCACCTGGACCAGAAGGAGAAAGTATTAGGTTTAGGTCGCCCCGTGATACTAACATGCACCTTCAAAGCTACATGAAAGTTCAAAAAGTTAGAACATTAGGTAAAGGCAGAGGGATGCGATACCTGCCACGGCAAGAACTCCACCGATATCTTCAGATGAGAAGCTAAGACCACCATACTTTCTGTCACTAACAGCCCACAAGGAAAGTATCTAGTATTGAAAGAATCGCGTGACGGCTAGAGTGTTATTCAATGATAACTATAAAAGATGAATGCAAGTAGTAGATAAGATGCTATGTGAAATAAAATTGAATAGCATTTAGATAGATTTGGAGACTTTGTCATGTAGCAGCAGAATGCAGAAAGGACAAGACAAGAATTCGAAACAATATTTACTTCACTATATGCAGTGTCATGAAGACCAAAGAAACAATAGGACACCATAGTTGACATCCATGGCCAATTCTGGAGCAAACTCTTCTTGCGAGGTGAATCTAAATAAGATTGTTCCGATGGCAAGGCTTTGACCTTTTGGATATCCTTCTCCGGACTCTTATGTTTGTGTATGGTCTCCTGTCAGTTCCATTTGACAAATAAGATTAGCAAACGTGGGAAGAAAAGCTAGATGTAATGTGCCCCTGATTTGAATTTATTAAAAGAATATATCCACAGCATTTTCAGTATTAGCAAATGTGGGAAGAAAAGCTAGATATAATGTGGACAAAATAAATTTTAACTTCTGTAGCATATTTTGTTTGTCTGTTGCAAATGGAATATAAAATTGCTCAGACTACGATTATGCCAGGTAATACTAATATTCCTTGTCAGCATTAGCTAAGGAAAGATTAAATGAAGACTGATGATAATATGTAGTGAAACTATACCCACCGGCATCCATATACAACTTATGAGAACAATGGCAGCAAGCAATGACACAGCTACACAAGGTAAGAAATATGGAAACCTGCAAAATTAATCCAATGAATCAGCCATGAAGTCCAGTATAACTAGTATATTGCAAGCAGTTTTGTAAATAACTATATCTTGATCTTGCTAGATGTACCTCCCAAAAACTGACTCCTTGGAGAATATTTGTGGGTACTTTTCAGCAGGCTGACAAAAGGAGAGTGGAGTAAGAAAATGAAGGCAGTTCATCTCTTCATTTCTGTCTAACTAGCAATCTTACTAGTGTAATGCAACTCCATTTATACATGTAGACTATACCTGAGCAAGGTAGCCTCCAAGAGCTGGACCGATTACAAGACCAAAACCCCACGCTGTGTTCACCTTTAATCAAAGAAAATCGTATTAACATAATCTTTGTTTTGGAAGGACTATGAAAACAGTAAGAACATGAGCAAATAACACAGAGTTGTTCTGAGAGATTACAACTGAGAGCCCAAGAGCATGATGTTCAGCTTGACAAACTTCAATAGCATAAGCCTGCACGGTCGATAAATATTTGTAATCAGAACTGAGATGCCTTCATGTTGAAACTGATAATTTTTATTACCTTTATTGGAGCAAGTAAACCATTTAGGGAACCTAGAACAAGTCTTGTAGCTATTGCCATCCAGTACTCTGTACTTAGTCCAAACAGTGTGTTAAATATGACCCTGGAATATAAAGAAAGTTAATTAAGTGACTAAGAGTTACCGAATAGCAAGATAAAAATTGTTGCCAAGTTGAATCAGAACTCCTGTTATAAACTGATTTAGAATTCATGTTATACTTACACAGACAGGATGGAAAATACAATGACAGGCTTCCGTCCAATACGGTCCGCCACAATGCCCCAAAAAATCGCAGAAAAGGCTCTGCCAATCATGTACGAAGAAGCTACATTTGAAAACACCAACATACAAATTTCATGCCTATATATTTAAATATATTTTATTTCTCAAGGACAATGCATGATGCGGGCTAAATGATGATATTTGTTTTGGAATAGTGGAGCCAGAAACTATACCAAGGAAACCAGCATAAGACCCTATATCTTCCTCTGTTTTAGCAACGTGGAAGTCTCTAACCTGTAGAAAGGGATACAACGAGATGAAATGTTATTTGCATTTTTTGTTACAAAATGAGATATTATTTGCATGAAAGAAGGTTTAAAATTTCAATGAAATGTCCAAAATTTCCTTAATTTCGGTGAGTACCAAAATATTGGTATCCTCGGAGTTTCAGGCTAGATTCAAACAAGATCCAAATTTTAGTGAATTTTTGATAGATTCAGTTCCGAAAGAATTTTTGAGATTTCAGATATTTCGTGATGTCCGAAATTTTTGGATTTACCCTACTATTTTGACAAGTCTGTGAATTTTAGAGCAAAGTAGTAGGGTAAATCCAACAAATAACTAGGGGCTGTATTAACCTATTTTAAAATCTAAATCTACATCTAAACTTCAACTTTAAGATCTCCTGGACCAAGTAAGTAACCAAAAGTAATCTAATGAACAACTTGATCTAGAGATTAGTGGATGCGATAGGTCGATGATAAAATACATACCATGAAATACATAAAGGGAAAGAGGCATGTGATGGGCAAAGCTGAAAAAGACAAAGCAAGAGCATATATTTATTGTCAGAATGAGGGACACGTATTGCACCGCGGATGCGTTAGGTGAAACTGCATGATCTTTGCAAGAAGAACAATCGACAGCTAGAAACAAAACCAAAAAAAAGTAAGCAGTTAAATACATGATCATGGAACAACCAACATGTGGTAGTTCATGTTACTCTGGGTAGCTTTCTATCTCAGGCATGATGCTGGATTTACTCTGTAAAGCAGTTCTTCTTCTCTGAACACGTGCATGGGCATATCACACTGGGTAGAACCTGTGCATGCATGCATATGCCTTGCATGTCTTCTGACATACTGATGGCTTGTGATAGGAATATGCTCCAGCATGTATGAATTGTGTTATTAATTTTGAATCTTTCAAAATTATTTCTAACATTTTAGAGTAGATAAAACACACATGAAGCTAGAGTACAGGGTGTGAATGGACATTCTTGCTCTGGGACAGCATTAGCTTCACCACGGAATTTCATACTTCTTTTTTTGGTTCATGGAATTTCATACTTTTAGAATGCATTGAAAACGAGTTTGCAGATGAGCTATATATGTACAGTTTTTATTTCATTGGTCAGATCTGGAAAAAGTGAGCCGTTTTGAATATTTACCAGCTCACAAGTATACATAACACTACTGTTTTTTCTAAGCAATCAGACGGTCTGCTATTCTTAAAATTTGCCTGTTTTGTAGAATTATTAGGTCCCGCAATTTTTTTTTTTAAACAAATCTAAAGAACAGGCTCAATTTTTTTCCAGTATAGGTTGTGAATCCTGATCCGTCGCCCAATACTTCCCGGTGCTTGGCTTCACCCCTAGACACATGTAATGGCATCTTATGACGTTCATCAAATGAACGCCCCCAAATGTTCGCACACATGTTCAGCCATGCCCGCGGACATCTGGTTGGGCGGATGCCACCCAATGCTATCCCTCGAATTTTTCCTATTTGTCAGGCATCCTCCTTTGTCAAATTTACTTGATCAATAGCAATTCGACGATACATTTAAATAGTTGCGAACAAATGCAACTAATAGCAAAAGCACCAAAAGTTCAATAAGTTTTATATATCCATCGAACCATCCAATAGCAAAACTTTGGTGTTCAACAAATGGATTCGCTACAAATTGAATGTCGGATTTCTTTTAGCATGGTAAATCGAACGCCTAAGATGGCAAATTATATTGTCGCGAGGATGGAAATTTTCTTTAGCAAGCATGACAAATCCTTGACAGGTTCAATTTTTTTGTTAGGAGTTGTCATGCTTGGAAAAGAAATTGTCATTCTCACCACAAGATAAATTGCCATTAAAACACTTGATTTGTCATGTTTATTTTTTTGCGGGAAGTCAGCTTAAAAATTTGACGTCAGAGTTTTAGCATTTCCACAACAAATTTGTGGAAGGTCGATCCGCATCGGAGATGCCCTAAGGTGTGTGCGAAAACTGCTTACAATTATTGGTTCCCCTCCCATCTCTGCAATGCTATATGCAGCCACGCAGGAATCACCTTTTTTCTTGAGCAACAAGTTTTTTTTAGCAAATTTTGAGCAACAAGTGAGGTGATCACCTTATTTTTAGACTAAGTGAGGTGATCACCTGACTGACTAGGAATATATCAGGCCGGGTCCGTGTAACAATTCCCGTGTCACGGGATGAACATAGGGCCGTATGGCCCGGGCCCCGATCAATGGGGCCCTACCCCTACCTCTCTGCAACCTGTGTGTCGGACAATGACTTGTCTCTGTTTGTGGCGTCCTGTCGCCGTACGGCCGGTCACCGATAACACCGTATATTTCCATTACAACGACGCCTATGATAACAAAGACCGTAATGTACGTATAGTACATTGCAGTGCAGAATGTAATCGAATCCAGTCTAATCGTAGAGGCAGTGGTTACGTACATGAGGCGAGGGTGGTGAGGCCGACGAAGAAGAGCTCCTTGTAGGGGATCCTGCCGCCGGAGCTCTCCTTCCTCCGGTCCAGCGCGCAGCCGGGGCACCCCGCCTCGTGGTGACGGCTCGCCGACGACGGCGACGCTGGCAGCAGCAGCGGCGCCGCCGCCGCTCCTCTTTCCTCGTCCCCCATTACAATGGAGAGCTCTCCTCTTCAATGGACTAGGTGGAAGGGTGGAGGAGTACGCTTCGTCCCGGGCTTTGGCTTGGTCCACCTGCCGGGTGCTTTCTCTGGCCGGGGTTTATACTGTACAAGCCGCTAGCTAGTTTCCAACCACGCAGGCTGGCAAGCTAAGCTGCACGATGTGCACTACCTGCTCCGTGCTTTTACGTGTATGTACACGTGACCACCTACGTGGTATGTGCGCTTTTTGCTCTGGTTCGGTTCAATGGTCTGGGTGTTGGGACTAGATTGGATCTTCGCGGCGGGCGAAACTCTTTCCTATTATCTTCCGACATAAAAGGGAACTCGATTGATGCATAAAAAAGGAGGGTTTTAAAAGAAGCAACGATTCATAACTTTCGTCTCGCCAGGACTTAGGGACAACTCTAACTGATCCTCAATAAATAGAGGAGGATCCACCCGAGTAAACCCTCTTAGGACTCATTTGGCTGTGATGGGCACATGGGATCCCCTCCTTCGTGGGAGGGATCTTCCCACCACTGTTTCCAAATTGGCAACAAAGGGAAAGGGCAGGAGCAGGCGGAGGAGGTTGTGTGGGTGGCCAGATGAAGGGCGAGGAGGAGGCACGCGACTGTGCGTGAGGGAGGCTGAGCGACATGGAGCTGGAGGGAGAGAGGGGCGCGAGCTTCGCAAGTCACGACAATGCGAGAGGGAAACAACGCAAGGAGAAATTCCACGACTAGAGAGGCGTGGATCCCTTACCAAGGGAGATCGAGGGGATCGGGCTGGAGGGCAAATGGTTTTGGGCATCTAAATGTCTCGCTTCTTTTCCCTGGGCATGATTTCGGCGTGGGTTTCCGCCCTCAGGAAAAGGCAGGGATCCCTGGGGGATTACATGCAACGAAACGATCCCTTATTGGAGTATTTTTACTCCACTAAGTTTTGATCAGACCTAACCGATTCTCGAGTAAATTTTTGTCTTTTCTAAACTTATGCAGTATACATTGCAACTACATATTATCACACGTATGGAAACTAAACATAAATATGAATGTTCAAGCAAATCACGAATATAGTTTACAAACAGAATTCAAAGTTTACAGACTGAATTATTCAAATTTAGACACGCCGAATGGTCCAAATGTAGCAAATAACATATGATACAACAACTATGACTCACTAAGACGTTGCCAGTGATGCTTAATAAGATTATCTTGAAGCTGAGCATAAACTTGTCGATTCTCGATCTTGCGATGCTCTTCAAGGAATGTCAGGATCCTATTACCGAAAAAGGCTTTCGCCCCGCTTTATATATAAAGCAAACCGCCAAGAGCACACATACACGGACTAGTTCAGAACACACACACCCAAGTCACATAACGAGAAGTACAAAGGTTCTGCTGAGGGCACCGCTCAACAAGCCCAAAACAAACAAAAAGGACGCGGCCGAGGCAAGGCGTCTAATCCGGCTCTGGGGGTGGCGGAGGGGGCGACGGCGACAGACGGACGGCCATCGAGCGAAGGTCTGCGATGAAGGCGGTGATGGCGTCGCGGTCCTGAGGGCGGCTAAGCGGCTGCCAAAGCTGCAAGTAACCAGACAGTTTGAAGAGAGCGTCAGTAGCCCGTCGAAGAGGAATACGCTGGATCACAAGCTTATTGCGAGTCGTCCAAAGAGTCCACGCTAGAACCCCGATCTCGAGCCACCTAATGTGGCGAGAGGGGGAGGGGAGTTCTGGAGTTCGGTGAAGAGGTCGGGGAAGTTGGTGTGACACCAATCGCCTCCCACTGCCTCCCTAAAGCAGCTCCACATGAATTGAGCTGAGACACAGGAGAAGAAGATGTGATTCGAATCTTCGGGGGTACCACACAGGGGGCAGAGGCCGGACCCAGGGCCATTGCGTTTGCGGACCTCCACCCCAGACGGAATCCTACCGCGGATCCATTGCCACATGAATATCCGAATTTTCAATGGCAAGCGGATGGACCAAACCGCAGGGAGGGGGGAGGAGCGGAGGAGGGGGCAATGGCCGAGTAGAGGGACTTGGTGGAGAATTGGCCCGAAGGCTCAAGACGCCACCGAACCTCGTCCGGGCCCGCATCCACCGCCGGCTCGTGGAGAGCGACGCAATCAAGCAGCTCAAGCCACGCGGCAGCTTCCGGGGGCCCAAATGGCCTCCGGAAGGCGAGGCGCCCTAAGTCAATAAGGGCCCTCTCAACGGAGATTAAGGGGGGCGACAGCAATGGAGAAGAGGTTGGGGAAACGGGCCGCAAAGGGGGAGTCTCCCGCCCACCGGTCGAACCAGAACAGCGTCGCTGTACCCGATCCAACCGAGATGGAGGTTCCGATGCGGAGGACGGGAAGCAGTTGGACAACCGATTGCCAAAACTGGGAGCCGCCGGATCTCTGACAAAAGGCGAGGGGCTGTCCGCGCAGGTACTTGTTCCGGATAATGTCAAGCCAGAGACCACCGTGTCCTTGCGAAATGCGCCAGAGCCAGCGGGTGAGGAGGGTGATGTTCATGCGTTTAGAGCACATGATACCGAGGCCTCCCTGTTCTCGGGGCTTGCAGATGTCCGGCCAGCTAACCATGTGGTATTTCTGCTTATTGTTGTCACCCGCCCAGAAGAAACGAGATTGAATTTTGGCGATCTCATCGTGAAGGGTCTCATGGAGGCTATAGAAGCTCATAAGAAACAGGAGGAGGCTAGTGAGGGAGGAATTAATGAGGATCGTCCGAGCCGCCTTTGACATCCATCGGCCTTGCCAAGGCTCCATGCAAGTTTGTAACTTGGCGATCGTGGGGCGCAAGTCCGTGACAGTGAGGCGAGAGTCACTGATGGGGGTTCCCAAGTAAGTCGTGGGAAAGGAGTCGAGGCGGCAATTGAGGCAGTTGGCGATGTCAAGGGCTTCAGCCGGAGAGTAGCCCATAACCATCACATCACTCTTGTCGAAGTTGATCTTGAGGCCAAACATTTGTTGGAAGCAGAGAAGAAGGAACTTGAGGTTAGCGATGTCCGTGTCCGAGCCCTCGACCATGATGATGGTGTCGTCGGCGTACTAGAGCATGGAGATCCCGGATCCGCCCGCTAGATGAGGGGTAATCCCACGAATATGGCCAGCGGCTTTGGCCTTATCTAGGATGGCGGCAAGCGCGTCCACCACCATATTGAACAGGAACGGAGAGAAAGGATCGCCTTGTCTAACCCCACAGAGGGTGGGGAAGTAAGGACCAATCTCCCCATTGATGTTCACGGCAGTGCGTCCGCAGGACACCATCTGCATCACCCGGGTGATCCAACGATCATCGAAGCCCTTCCGGAGCAAAACTTCCCAAAGGAAGGACCAACTAACAGTGTCGTAGGCCTTGTGAAAGTCAATTTACAGGAAGACCGCCTTTAGACCGCACCTCATGGAGGACTTCATGGAGAACTAATACCCCATCCAGGATATACCGCCCTTTCACGAAGGCGGACTGGTTGGGGTGGGTAATGAGGTCTGCTAGCAGGGTTACCCTATTGGCGTACCCCTTTGCCAGAATCCGGAAGATCACATTGATCACCGTGATCGGGCGAAACTGGCAAATGTCGGAGGCCCCCGACACTTTGGGAATGAGCGAGATGATCCCATAGTTGAGGCGACCGAGGTCGATGGTCCCAACGTAGAACTCGTCAAAGATGGCCATGATTTCCGGCTTAATCACATTCCAGAAGGTCTGGAAGAATTTCACCGGAAGGTCGTCCGGACCCGGGGCCGAGGAGGGATTCATGCCTCTAATGGCCGCCCAGACCTCATCCTCCGAGAATGGGGCCGTGAGAGCGGCATTCTCCGCAGCGGAGACAAGCTGGCGGCCGGACCAGCAATCGAGGGCCAGATAAAGGACGCTCCTAGGAGAGGCGGAGAAAAGGGATCGGTAGAACCCGTCGACATGGGTCCTAATGTCGCTCGGGGACTGCAGAAGGGACGGACCGTCCCAGAGGAGGGGGATGGTGTTGCGTCTACGGCGGCCGTTTGCTATGGCCTGAAAGTAGGCCGTGTTCGCGTCGCCCTTCAGGACCCATTTCTGGGAACCCCGCAAACGCCAGTAAGCTTCCTCGTCCGTGTAGATGATGGAGAGTTGGTCTTCCAGGTCATACCGAGAGAGCCACTCATCAGGGGAGAGGCCGACCGTGTCAGCACGGAGGTCAAGTGCCTGAATGGCTGTCAGCAAGGCCTTTTTTCGCTCGCGGAGGTCACGACCCAGGTTGGCACTCCACCCCTTCATGAACTGCCGGCCGCGTTTGGCACAGAGTTGCCAAGAGTCAATAGCAGAGGGGGGGAGGTGAGGAAGAGACCTGGTCTCCACCCAGCGAGCCCCAACAGCCTCCACGAATCCATTTTGGGACAACCAGAATGTCTCAAACCGAAATCAGGGAGGGATCAAAGGACGCTCATCGGAGGAGGACAAGAGAAGAGGGACATGGTCGGAGCCAATCCGAGTGATAGCCCGAAGAGAGGCCAGAGGGCAGCGGAGGTCCCATTCCGGGGAGACTAGGACCCGGTCCAAGACGGACTGGGTCGGGGAGGCTTGCCGATTGGTCCAGGTGAACCTGGCACCGATCCTATCTATTTCGCGAAGACCAAGATCGGCAATGAAGTCATTAAACATCTGCATACATGCATAGTTGACATGGTCATTGCTCTTGTCTTCCGTGAATCGGAGGAGGTTAAAATCGCCTCCGACAACCACCGGCAGGGAGGCCGCAGAGACCTTCCGGTTAAGCTCCTCGAGGAAGGATGCGGTTCTACTGTGGTCAGCCGGGCCATAGACGATGATAACCTCCCATTTGAAGTTCAGGGCTCATTCATAGAGCTCCATACTAACAAAGAACTGGCCCCGGTCCATACTCCCCACCTCGAAGGTGGCATCCTTCACACCTAGAAGGATGCCACCCGAATGGCCGGCGTTCCCACTAGAAGGGAGCCAGTGCCACGCAAAGAGGTGGGTGCTCAGCCGGTCAATCTCTGGCAATGAGAAGTCGGAGCGCATGGTTTCCTGGATCGCCACTATGTCAATATGCTCATCGCGCACGTACTCGATGAGTTGGCGGCGTCGGCCGTCATGGACGAACCCACGGATGTTCCAGAATAAGGCACGCTTAGGGGGGCCATTGGGGGGCTGCTTGACCCCAGGACGCGGGAGGCGCTTTGGGCGCGGAGAGCGGCAGTGCGAGAGCGGGTGCGGCCCCGAGGCTCAGCCTCCACCACTGGTGGGCGGCCAGCTGCCCTACGGGGCTGTGACGGGTTAGCCTCCGGAGGAGGGACTGAGGGGATGGAGGGAGTGAGGAGGGTCTGGCGGGCCTCCGCCAACTTCCCATCAAGGATCTCGCGAGCCTGGATGGCCGCAATCTGCACTAAGGGGGGAGTGGATTCCCCCCTGAAAACAATCGCGGAATCTGACGCAACCTTCGCAAGGTGACCTAGAGGAACCGCTTCGAGCGCAGAGAATGAGCAAGTAGAAGCTGAAGGGCGGGCGGCTGGCGTACCTGGCTCCAGGTTCCGGGCAGCGGCCCGAACTCCGCCCGCTCGGGGATGGGCAGAGCAGGGCTACCGTCCGGCCGGGCGGCCTCAAGCCTGACACTCCGTCGCGAGGCCGTCACTGGGGTGGAGGAGGACCGACCACGGCGGGAGTAGGCCGCGGACCGTGGGGGAGGGGCTGGGAAGCCATGGGGGTGGTCACCCGAGTCTCGCCCTCCCCGTCGGGGTCCGCCGTACCCGCGAGGAGGAGAAGCAGATGGGAGCAGTCGAGGCGCCGGGGGGATGAAGCAGGAGCTGGCGACGCGGGATCAGGGGTGGGAGTAACCCCAGTTACCGCCGGCAGCGGCGACGGGGAGGGAGCGGCTGCCGGGGGTGGTGGGGGGTCCTCGGGGACCATCGCCAGGGGAGGCGAGCTGGGGAGGAGTGGCCCGGCACCCTAGAGCGTCGGCGAGAATGTGGCCGGGGAGGCGCGCGTCGCGACGGGGGTCCCAGCCGTAGGGGAGGCCAGGACGGAGGCGGTCGGCTGCACGTCCAGGATCGTCACGGCAGGGAGTGCGTCGGGGGAGCGGGGAGAGGAGGCCGGTGCGACGATGAGGCTGATGTCGGAGGCATCACTCCCCTCGGAGGCGGCTGCAACCGGAGAAGGAGGAGGCGCAGCGAGCCCAGCTTGCCGCCTCCCACGGCTCGAGGACGGGACCGGGCGAGGTGGTGAAGGGGAGCGGGAAGGGCTGTCCTTAGATCCCTCCTCATCATCGGAGTGGTGCGACCGAGGGTGATGACGACCGCGGTAGTCATCCTGGGACCCAGGAAGAGCGCCGGGGGGGGGGGGGGCGTCGTCGAAGAAGCGGGGCCGACCCACATGGTTGGGCGGCTCGGGAGCGATGCGGAGATCAAAGCCCTAGTCGTTGAAGAAGACTCGGATGGTGGCGCGCAGCTTAGAGGAATCGAGGCACTTGACTTTGACGCGCACCTCCTCCTCCTTGCGGAGGGATAGCTCGTCGACCACCACCACCTTGCCAAGGATCCGAGACATATTGCGGATCACCCACTCGGACCGGGCAATGTCAGGAAGCCCGGCGACCAGGATCCAAGCAGTGTCAAGGACCGTGACGGCCTTGGGGTCGAGGATCGGCTCGGAAATGTCGACGACCAACTTGTTGAGGGCGAGAGTGATCTGATCACTGCGCGTGGCGTAGCCGTGGCTGAGAGCGTCGGGGAAGACCACCGAGAAAGTGCCACTGGTGGTGAGGGTGGCCTGCCAGTCCCATTGGCGATGATAGAGGTGGTTGAGCTCAGCCTCAATCATCTCGGGGGAGGCGACACCATCAATCACCGTGACGAGCGCCTGGAGGGAGGGGGAGGGGGAGGGGACGTCCGGGAGCTCGATGTGGAAGAACCCCAGCCCCTCGATCCCATGGCCGTACATCATCAACTCCTCGTCGATAGGCTTGTCCGGGCACAACAACGCGGCGTGGGAGGGATCCTTGCAAATGTAGCAGCATGGGGGTTGACACAGTTGACCTGGGAATGACCCGCAATGCCGCAGTTGAAGCACGGCGGACTGGGGCGGCCAGAGACAGGGCCAGACACAGCCGAGCGGCCGGAGGCCGGCACAGGGGCTGCCTGTTGGTTTGCCCAAGCCTCCCGCGCCGCCTCTTCTTTTTGGACGCACCCGGGCGACCGCGAACCTGGCCACCCCCAGCACCACCGGCGGCAGGGGACCAGAGGAGTTTGCGGCGTGCGGCGGGACGTACTTCCTGGCCGGGGCAGCAGCGGGTTGGGGAGGCGCACGCGGGGAGAGAGGGCGGGCCGGGCGGGGAGGGGATGGGCTGCGCTCCCGGCGCCGGGGCGGGGAAGGAGAGCGCCGCCGCGAGGAGCGCCAGTCGCCCGCCGCCGGCGGAGGGGAGCGGGACCGAGCACGCCCATCGGAGCGGCCCGGGGAGCGGCGGTGGTCGCGGCGGTCGTCGAAGCCCTGCGAGCGGCGGCTCTCCCAGTCCCGGAGCTCGCGCCACAGCTCATCCTCGCGACGGGTGGCGTCCGGGGAGGGACGAGGGGGGTCGCGGCGGTCCTCGCCGTCGTCCCACTCCCGCGTCATGGGCGGAGCCAGCGGACAGGAGAGGGAGGCGGACGGGGAGGAATCCGGGCCGGCGGTCGCCGTCGAGGGAGGACGAGGAGGCGGGTGGAGCAGGGCGGGGGATGGGGAGGAACTGGAGATCTCTTCGGGAGAGGGGGGACCGCGGCGGCGGGATGGGGGGACGAGGGGCGCGGCAGGCCGTAGGGTAGCCAGATCGATCGAGGGGGCTCAGTGGGCTTAGGGCACGGAGCCGGCCCAAGGATCGAAGCCCCAGCCGCCGCGGCCCGGGGAAGAGGCCTATGAGCCCGGAGGGCCAGGCCAGGTACCCGGCGCGAGCGGGCCACCTCCTCGCAGCCCAAAGGGGCACGGCCCAGGACAGGGAGCGGGGCACCGCGCGGAAGGGTTTCCCCTTCGAGGGAGGAGCCGCCGCCGCCACCGTCGCCGGGGCAAGGGGGGCGAGGCCGCCGGCCAAGGGCGATGAGGGAGGGAGAGAGGGCGGAACTGACGCGCGAAGGAGCCAAACGCGGCGATGAAGGGTCGGAACAGGGAGCAGCGGGGCACTATCACGCCGGCGGGCGGGGAGGCGGGAAGAGCCGAGGGAGTCGCCGGCGCCGGCCGAGGAAGGGACGCCGTGGACGCCCTCCATGAGGACCGAGCCGAACCCAAGTCAGACCGGCCGGCCACTCCCCAGGAGCGGCGTCGGCGGCGCGGCCTCCTGAGCCCCGCAAGGCTCCGCCTTGGCCCCGAGGCGGACGAGCAGAGCTCATTGGCCGGTTCTGCACACGCCGCCGCGAGCCGGAGGCAGAACCTCCGCAACGGGAGGCTGAGCTAGCGGCCACGCTGGTCGGCGACGCACGAACGGGGGGGGGGGGGGAGGGGCCAGGGCAGTCAGCCAGGGGGTTCGTCCTCCTCGGCGAGGTCAGCCCAACGGGTCCGCGACAACACCTCGAGGGAGGATGGGAGCGGCGAGGAGGCAGGCGTCGCAGGAGGCGGGGAAGCCGGGCGGGGGTCCGGCGAGGAGCCGGGCGGGGGTCCGACGAGGAGCCGACGGGGAAGGAACACCGGCCGCGGCGCCCGTCGGGGGCGGGGGTGCGTCGCCAGAGCCCGAGACTTCCATCCCTAATCAGGATCCTATTTGGATCATACTCTAGCTCAACAGGAGTCTCGTTGGTGATGTACCAAAAGTTCTCGAGCATCTCCCTCTCATCTTCAATGATCATGTTATGCATTATGATGCAACAAGTCATGATCTACCATGGAACCTGGGAGGTCCAGTACTCGGCAGGGACACGAACAATTGCAAAGCGCTTGTGAAGCACGCCGAAGGCTCTCTCCACATCTTTCCTAGCATCTTCTTGACATTGGGCAAAGTGAATATTTTTGTTACCTTTTGGACGCGGAATTGTTTTGACCAATGTGGCCCATAGTGGATAGATGCCATCCGCAAGTTAGTAACCCATTGAGTAGTTGTGCGCATTGACCGAGTAGTTGCAAGCAAAAGCATCTCTTGTAATAAGTCTAGAAAACATTGGTGATCTCGACAGCACATTCAAGTCATTGTGAGAGTCAGACAAACCAAAGAATGAATGCCATATCCCCAACATCCTTCGATGCAACTGCCTCAAGAATAATCATTGCAGTGACCTTTGTACTGACCCTTCCATCGTATAGGACAATTTTTCCATGTCCAGTGCATACAGTCAAGTAATCCAAGCATCCCTGGCCATCCACTTGCTTCACTCTCGGTTAATAGCCCCTGGGTGCCTTCCTCGGTGGGTGCTCTCAAGTACTCAGGTCCAAAGACATCAATCACTGCTTTTGTGAACCTTTGAAGCATTCAAGATTGTGCCTTCACCAATGCGGACATAGTCATCAACGGCATCGGTCGAGCACCCATATGCCAATACTCGAACATATGCAATGCACTTCATCAGAGGGCTTGCCCTTATCTATCCACTTGCATTTCTCCAGAGCTTGAACCAACCATCATACTTCTCAACGGGTTTTGCAATGGTCAGAAAAAAACTTGTGTGCATTCGAAAGCGCCGACAACAGTACTTCTCGAGATGTGTTTGCTTTGGAGCAAAGTAGTCTCTCATGATCTTGGCATGGCCCTCCACTCTATCACGGTTGATGTGTATGCACCCGAACTGTGATCCTCTCCTAGGAAGTCGAATATCATCATGGAAAATCATGCCTAAAACGGTTTCAAAGTCTTCGTCGTCTTCTTCCTCTTTGGATGACGACGAGTCTTCGAAGACCATCTCCCTCAACCTCTTCATCTACAATTCAAACGGCTAGGTTCAATCCAAATGGCTCAGTTTAAAAATAAATGAACAAAAAAACTCACCTAGGCAATTAGTCGAACACTTACGGTGCGGTTGTGATGCACCGGCCAGCCGTCGTTGTTTCGGTCAAACCGGCGGCTGGCGAAGCGTGAAAATGACTTGCAGCTGAGGGGAAGCAAGGTCAAGAAGCGGCGGACACAAAAGAGGAATAAAAAAGAATCAATCCGACAAATCGGCTATGGCGAGGCGGCGACGTTTCACCTCAATTTTGGCAAGCCGGACGAACGGACTGGGCATTGGACAGAAGGACCAAGGAAGGCAACGCGATAGCGGTGGGAGCTGACGGGCGGTCACCGACGAAGAGGCAGCAGCGGGGGAGAGGCGACAGAGAGGCGCGAGCTTTTGCTCTGAGCGGTAGCGGTGGGATAGGCGCTGAAGGATAATTTAAACTCCGCTAACGGCTATTGGGGATCGGCTAGGTGCGCGTTAGAGGAGGATAACTGAATTTATCGTCCTCTAACGCCAGATAGGGGATCGGCTAGAGTTGCCCTTGGGGTGAGGGAATGAAGCATGACTCTGACATCGCGGTTTCATGCGACACACACTGGGCGACGATATTCATCTCTGATCTTCGGGCGGCGGGGTTGTTGATTTATCGCCCCGCATCCTTGTTCGACGAGGTGGTGCTCATCGCATTCTCATGCTTAACGAGGATGGGAAACTGGTCGATGCTCGCGAGGGGCGTGTGGGTGAAGTTATCGAGGTGGATCAAACTATATCTTAGACTTTTTTCTAGGGGAAATATAAACAACAAGAGTCTGGTACAACTCTCATTTCTTGAAAGAATGTTTGTCAACCCCAAAGAAAAATGGTGTTTGGGCATTCTTCATTTGGTTGTCCATAGTAAAGCTCCGATGCTGAAAAACTTGCACAAGTTCTTCAGTAGAGACAATCTCCCTTGGGTGAAATTAATTTGGGAGAGTTACTATACTAGCCAGCTTCCTGGAGTTAGGATGGTGGGATCTAGCCGGTGGAGAGCACACCTCAAGCTGCTCCAATGTCTATGTTGCTCTCCATGATACTTGGTTGGACATGCCACTAATTCAAAAGCTTCCTGAGCTTCACTCTTTGCTAAGGACAACAACTAGACATTGCCCTCCCTGTTGAGAAATGCTAACATCTCTGAACACTTCGACACCCCTCTTTCAGCACAAGCTATTCTGTGGTTTGAAGAACTTCATGCTCCTTTGGAACAACACTATAACCATGATATTCAAGATAGATGGTGCTCACCATGTGAAAGACAATATTCTTCTATGAAGATGTACCTTGCTTTAATTGGGGACACTAAACATCATAAACTATTTCAAGGGCTCTGGAAATGCAACGACATAATAAGTCATAAGATTTTTTTTGGCTCTTACTTCGTGACAGAGCCAACACAATATGCTCAAAAGGAATTCCATGCATTTGGAGAGTAATGATTGCGTTTTCTGTAATCAAAGATCTGAAGAAACATCCTTGCACCTGTTCTGGGACGGCACCTATGCTCAATATTGTTGGACATCCATCATTCCAAATAAACTTAGAGGATATTCCACTTTTGAAGACACAACGTTTGGATTCAAAGAAATGGAAAGGTGTTTAGGAAATAAGCTCACTACTTAGACACTTGGAAATACCTGCTGAAAAAAGATCTTCCTCTTCTTGAACATAGAGTGAAACAGAAAAGAACTTAAGTATCTTAAAAGATTGGATTGACTCCAATTTTGTAGACCATTGCTTTTAACCATGGTTGGTCTAATGTTCCCAAAAACTAGAATTGGATAGATCTTTTTCTTTCTTTATTTTTCCTTTTGTTTCTTTCCCTATCACATTGTTCGTGTCGGTGCACTGTAGGGTGGTGTGGTGCATGGACCAAGTCTCGAGGAGGAGGAGGAGGAGACGTGACACCACAGCTCCGCGTCAGGGCTGGCTGCCATTTATTCCTCTCTTGCGCTACAGACTACCATTTCCGCCATGCACCCGCTCCACATCCCCTCTCACTTTGACTTCATCTCCTCCACTTTGCTTGGCTCTCAATCTCTGCCGCAACCGGACCTCGATGGCAGACTGGAGGTTAAAGATGGAGGCGCAGATGGTGGAGATCGCAAGTAGGGAGGATAGGAAGATGGAGAGGGTGCAGGAGATCCATTCATGGTTCGTCAGCAAAATCAAGCTCAGTAGGGCGGCGATGGATATTTGTGAAGATTCGACTATGGAGCAGAACGAGAGGCTCACTCCCGATGGGATGCCGAAGTGGCTGCTGGAGATCATGCTCTAGGCCATTGAGTAAGCAGAATTGAAGGACCCCAAGCGAGCGAGGAAGTGGGGGCATTCCACTCCCAGCATCGAGCTCCCACAAGTCTGGAGGAAATCGAGATGGGGTTGGTGATGTCCCTCTAATCGCCGGGGACGATGGCGATTCTTATTCTCATCGAAGATGATGGGCCGCCGCCATGGAAGAAGAAGGTCAAGGAGGTGATCTACACACTTAGGCGGTCGTCATGCTTCCCTCGATGTTCTACGAGTCTACTCAGCCTCGCTTATTCGCGCACGGTGGAGTAGGGGTCTCCCTGCCGGTAACCACTTATGATTACTAGCAGAGCAGAATTCTGACAAGGAGGATGAAGGCTCGTTGATGAATCCATGCAAGTTTGATGTGGCTTACAAATACTTGCATTCTCCTTCGCATTTTAGTGATGAGTATTGCTTGTACTTGTACTAGTTCTAGATCTCGGAACAATAAAATTCAAGCTAGAAAAGTTCTTAATCATAAGACGGTAGGTGATCCTGACAAGATGAATTTGATCAAATCATTTAAGAAGTCGGGTGACGGTGTCCTGGACTAGGGGGTACTCACCACGTCGTCTCCCGATCAGGTGGATCGGGCCGAGGACCCCCATGGCGGTTTACTCATGGGCCACTTCGGGCAGCCCATGCCGCATACAAGGAGTATTCCACAAGACTTGATGATCAAGACAAGGACTCCTCTCCACCAACGTATTCGACTAGGACTCTTGTTATCCTAGGCCTCTGGTACATTATATAAGCCGAGGCCGGGCTAGTCGAGAGGGGGAGGATATATCATGATGGCATTATTTATCATACCCTTAGGCTTTAGACCACCACATATGATCTCGAGGTAGATCAACTCTTGTAATCTCTATATTCATCAAGATCAATCAAGCAGGAAGTAGGGTATTACCTCCATTAAGAGGGCCCAAACCTGGGTAAACATCCTGTCCCCTGTCTCCTGTTACCCATCGATCCATGACAAACAACTTGGGACCCCCTACCCGAGATCTGCCGGTTTTGACACCGACAATGGTGCTTTCATTGAGAGTTCCGTTGTGTGATCGGCAAAAGATCAGTGGCTCGCCTGCGACGTCGGCGTCTTCGTCGCCGGCTCGACTGGTCACCTTGGCTTGACTAAGGAATGTGCCCTTCCTCCAATCGTCATGTTCAGACGAGGGCCTTCATCAACATCAACTCTGATCTCTATCATAATCATGGAGGAATCATCCACGGAGCTCGGGGCCTCAACGTCAACATTGCCCTCGGGCGACCGTGCTGTTTTTCTGAACAGCGAATTTGTATACGCTACCGCCACCTCCTCGAGCATCGTTTTGACGATTCCTTCGGTGGAATTGTGCGGAATTGAGTCTACAACAACACTGTAAAATTTCGTCGCGTTCCGATGGAGTCCGCCGATCTCCGATACACCGGAGCCCTGTCAAATCTGGAAGGGAATCTGGACGAGTTTGGAGCATGGTGTCCAGCATCTAGCTCGGACGTCCTTTGGAATATCCAACCGTTGATCGGTTGCGGAATTCCTATATCGACCACCTCTCAAAATTTCAGCTCGATCGATCCGACCGTCCAAACTCCGGGAACCTTCCGATTAGTGCATCACTTTTCGGATTTGTTTTCTGCGCGAATACGAATCCGACCCGAATTCATCTTTCTTCATGAACGGGGTATTGGACAACCTTTTTAAAGGAATTTTCTTCTAGGTTATTGCGCATTGTTCTTAAACATGTGCCCATAAAAATTTAAGCCTTCTCTGAGGTACTCTTCACCATCAAGCGGTGTCAAACCAGTCCGGCAATATTGCTGTGCGGCTGCCGACTTGCGCTTGAGACGTTGTCGCTTTGTTGAGCCGAGATCAACTTCTTCGGATCATCATCTCTTCGAGCCAATCAAGAGTTCGGCATCGCGAAGGATAAAGCATCACCAACATCGCCGCACGACGGATTACACGGAGCAGGCACACCGACATCGCCGCACGGTCACTTCATCAAGCCGGCATTGACCACGTCACGAGCTACGACCTGCATCGGCATGGCCGCACTGTTGCTTCTTCAAGCCGATGTCCATCACGCCGACCTACTTCGACACCTCGGCTGAACCGGAGGCTCCGCTATTTCCTCATCAACATGCTCCGGTGACTTCGGCGTCACCGACCGACCAGCTTCGACACATCGGCTCGCATGGTGGCTGCAACGTCACCTTACCGACCTGCTCCGTCACTTCGGCATTCAGGCCATATTTCTTTAATTATTTACTTCACTTAAATTACTTAAGTAGAAGAACTTTTAAGCATATTATTGTTATTATTTCTGGCTTGCACTATTTTATGTGTGCAGGCGATTGGTTCAGACCGGGCCGCGCTGTCACCTCGGCGTGCCGACTTCGTCGTCCCAACTCCGTCGACACAGTTGTGTCGTCTCCTTGGCATGTTGCCCTGTGTTGGCAACCCACGCCGTTAGCTTCATTAACCCACGCCGGGAACTTCGGCGTCAAACTGTCGGCCTGCTCCGTCGCCTCGGACGGACGGGGGGTTCCACCTTGCCACATTGGCCGTGCTGTGTCGCCACTTCGAGTGCCGAGCTCTTCGCTCCTCCATCTCGGGACCGGCTTAGGGGCTGGGACCTCGCCCCGCCATAAACTCGGGCCGCGTCATTGATGCCGAGCACATTAACCAGCTAAGTCGCTTTCATGCTCAAAGTTTTAAATTTTTAATTTGTGTTCGGTTCGACCGTGCTCACGTGAGTTGTTCGTTAAAAGAAACTCCCTTTACCCATGTTAGCTGGGGGCTCTTAAATTTACATGAGCCGTTTTATAATAAGTGTGTTTTCTTCTTGTTCGTTGCAAAGTCTTTTTCTATCACTCCTTCCTCGACTTGAGTGTGTGGTCAATAGCCGGATAGCCTGGGTCCGATCTTGACCCACTTGCAGTCTTGAGATCGGATGTGTCATGTTAAAGCACGACAAAAGCACAAATTTTTTAGACCAATTTTCGGATTGGCACCAATTGACTTGATTTAGTTCGGACGTGGAGTTTCCGCATAAGTCTTTTGGTTTTTAAGCCCATGGAACTTTTAAACTATTTGTGTGTTTCTAGCATAAGTCTCGCAGTGCAACGCCGGACACCTTTAGAGATTCGGCAAAACATTCTCGGGTATTGCTTTATAGGCATCGGTTTCGAATTGTGTCTTTGGTCAATAGTTGGGTTGCCCGGCTCCTGTGCTTGCCTCCTACGTTCCGCTTTGTTCGGCTAGGTGTGCAAAGGGAGAACCACTGCGATTGTGCTTCCAGCTAGCATGGTTAAGCGCCTAAGTGGAGAAAGATGAAAACTGACTATCACAATAAGTGTAAACTGGTCAGCGATTCGATGACTGTGTTAAATTATAATATCAATAGAGGTCACCCCATGTTAAATGACGGTCCGTTCATAACATTGGCCGAAGTATTTACGGCTTGACCTCGACTGTCGCCGAACACTAACTGGGGGCTAGTAACTGGCCTCCCAACTTTAAGCTCCTATGACTAAATGAAAGTTATAAAGCCCGCATATCTGATTGCCTCATTTCCGCTAACACAACCGCCTTCGGGCACCAAGACGCCGGCTAATGGTTGTTTTGTTATTGCGAAAACACCCTGCGTAGCATCTACAAGGGGGTGGAAGCCAACGATGGGCCACTTTCAAATGATAAACGGTCGCAACAGAGTCAAAATAAACATACCATTGGCGTTTGTATTTAATATACGAGGGCCTCCTTCCGCAATCATCTTTATAAAGCCATAAATATGCATCAATTTAACATGAGATTTTGGCCAAGCTGGGTTGGGTTGCCTGGCGTTTGTATTTTTGGGAACTTTCCCCGAAATAAATCCTCAATATTTTCCTCCCACATTGATCGGAGGTGAGGTTTCATGATCATGATAAGCGTGACGACCCAAAGAAAGGAACCGATAGCGGGACTATTTTCTTTGGAAGATGTTTCTTACATTAAAACGTAATATAATATATCTCTCCGTGTAGCTTTGTTTATAAAACCGTATGGCAGGATTGCCTTGTTTTCCATAAATCTTTGCCCTTATAACGGCTTTATAAAGTAGGAAAACACTCCTCGGCTACTGGCTGAAGAGGTTGAAGCCGATGGTCGGTCAACAAAGTTTTGTACAATGCGGATCCGAGCATTAATGATGTAAAGTACTTGGATACATAGAGTCATTACACATAATTCATGATTTTAGTATGGATATCGATCCTTAATTCGGCCACCCGTGCCCGCATTAAGGCTCGGGGGCTACTGGGCTTCAGGATTATTATTTACAAATATTAAAGGGGCACATCGATCCCCTGATCTGGTGTTGCCACCTAACCAGTGTCTCGGGGGCTACTGCATTGCATGTTCAATGCAGAAAATTCAAAGTGCTTAGTGTTTGTCTTGATCGGACTATAGGCAAACGCGTCTTCGGACAACAACAGGTACCATCTGGACCTATCTGGCACCAAGCTAATATATTACGACAACTTCTCAAGACCCTCTCTCAAGGGCCCGTTCGCCGATCACTATTACCTCTAATATATTACACTGCGTTTCTATTCCTGCGTATGCTACCGAGCTAGGAGTTGATCCTCAGGCCGATTTCGCGCAACGACCTGAGTCTCAGGGGCTACTAGGATCAGCGGTTTCATATTTTCCTTCAGGTGCATCTCGGTTTTAGACAGACACACACCTTGAGGGCTACTAGTTATACATATTGACAACAAATAAATTTACACGCATCGGAAATAATATTCATAAACAATTAGCCCAAGCCCGAGGTGGTGCATCACCTCGGAAGCAGTCCGGCATAAAGCTCGGATGCAAGTGGCTGGCTCTATAGAGGGCATTTCCGGCATTAAGCTCGGCTAACATCCTTTAAACTTCTTCAAGCCAAGGTGATCTATGACACCTCGGATACAGTCCGATGTTGGAGCTCGGATACAGTCTGGCGTTGGTGCTCAGCTACAAAAGATACCTCGAATGCAGTCTGACGTTGGAGCTCAGATGCAAGAGGACACCGCCGCCCGGGAACAACTTCAAACCCGAGGCGGGCGTAAAAATAACAAGGCATTGATAAAAGCCGATAACTTAAAGGGGCTCCTCGGATAACCGACAGGTAAACTCTTCGGATTTACTTCGGCGATCCTCAAGATTGAAGATAAGAAGATTTGTTGAACCAGTTTTCAAGACCGACGACCGAACATGAAGAATAGTTCAGAAGAATCGAGGAGCGTCCCCAACTTGAAGACCGGTTCGGGGGGCTACTGACGGTGTCCTGGACTAGGAGGTACTCACCACGTCGTCTCCCGATCAGGTGGATCGGGCCGAGGACCCCCATGGCAGTTTACTCATGGGCCACTTCGGGCAGCCCATGCCGCATACAAGGAGTATTCCACAAGACTTGATGATCAAGACAAGGACTCCTCTCCACCAACGTATTCGACTAGGACTCTTGTTATCCTAGGCCTCTGGTACATTATATAAGCCGAGGCCACCACATATGATCTCGAGGTAGAGGATAGATCATGATGACATTATTTATCATACCCTTAGGCTTTAGACCACCACATATGATCTCGAGGTAGATCAACTCTTGTAATCTCTATATTCATCAAGATCAATCAAGCAGGAAGTAGGGTATTACCTCCATTAAGAGGGCCCGAACCTGGGTAAACATCGTGTCCCCTGTCTTCTATTACCCATCGATCCATGATACACAACTTGGGACCCCCTACCCGAGATCTGCCAGTTTTGACACCGACATCGGGAGAGGATGAATCCTTAGCTTTCGTATCTATTTTGAAATTTGATTATAGAGATGCAGAGATTGCTAATAATAGTAGCAAAACGCTATTAATGATGGATTAAAGTTAGAGGTCATTTTGCTAGTAGGAAAATCCCTCCTATTCCTGATTTTTTGGTCAGAGAATTTGCTTGATTTGGGAGATTTTGTGTTATCTAATTGTAAGATTGGGAAGATTTCTGCTAGGCGGGACCAAAATCTTCTTTCTCAGCCAGGACAGGTAGGGCCCGAAAAGTCTCTTGTGGTCATTGGCCCAGAGATATGGCCCTTTTGGAACCCTAGTGGGCTAGATGTGGATGTGAAAGAAACGCACAATAGGAATGCGCGTTTTGGGTTTATTTTGTCATATAAATACTCTTCCCCTGCTCTAAGAGGTATGAATCTCAACTTGGTAGAGTTAGAAGTACGATTTTCTAGGGTGTTGCCTTACTTAGGGAGATAACATGGCTAGGAATTCTGGTGGGTCTCGTGGTGATGGTCGTTTTAATAAAGGGGAAGAGAGAGTTATCATTACAAGAGAAGAGAGTTTGATGATGGCAGATCTAGGAAACCTAATTACAGGGATGGAGGGTTAGATCACAGCGGTAGAGAGGGTGAGCAGACCGGAACCAATGACTCTAGGAACATAGAGGAGCAGTGCTAATTCAAGGAGGTATACACGAAGGGAATCAAGACTTCCAAGAGCATATGGGTGTAGTTGATACAGGTAACTCTAACAAAATGACTCCGCGTGATTTTGAGTCTAAGTGTAATCTGGGTGCATCTGATCTAATTTAGTGGCAATAGTGGTTTGGAGCGTTGTTGGCCCAACTTGCTCAAAGCAGCCAGCAAGTTGCTCCCTCATTGCTTCCTAGATCTTCTAGTTCTAGGGCTCAAAGGATATTGAAGTGGTGGCGATGACAAAGAAAAATCTATAGGAAATGTTTTCTCTGGGGGAAGATCTAGGAATTATTTTAATTTTGGTGTAAATGCTAGTGGTAGACATTATTGTCATAATGCTGGTTCAAATGTTGGGAGGTTTGGAATGAGAGCTAGACAGGATGGGAGAATTTGAAACTTCAGTAGACAGGAATGTAAAAATGAAAAGACACCGGACATACTACTAAAGAATGTAGACTTGGACATTGTGTGATCTGTGGAAAGGACTCTGTCGTGGGTTTAACATGGCAGATGCCCTAGTGAAAGGACTTAGGTGTGGAGCCATCACTACGATGATTAGCTCGAAGGGGTTGAGCAGGACGAAGGACACAGGTTTACCCAGGTTCGGCCCCTCACGGTGGAGGTAAAAGCCTGCTCCTGCTCTCGTTGATGATTGCTTGAGTATCGATTACAAGGGAGCGAGTTTTGCTTGACCTAGCTATCGATTGATTGTAACTTTACTTTAACCCACCGCAGGGACTCGCCTTTATATACACAGGTCGAGGCCCCAGGGTTACAAGAGTCCGGGTCGGGTCATACTCCGTGACCGACCCTGGTTCTAAGTCGTCTTGCCTTGCTAAGCAAGTCGCCGTCGGGTGGCTTACATCTCTGGGTCACACGCCGTCTCCGGGTCTTGGGCCTTCGGTCGGCCCACTTCGTAAGCCGCCTCCAGGCTTTCATATCTTGGCTTCCTGGGCCTGTCTAGGCTTCATCACTTAGTCGTCAACAGCGTAACCTGGCCCCTCCTGGGCGGGTTACACCATGGGGTTATATCCCCAACATTAGGCTCCAGATTGATTTGAACTTGTTCATGTCGATCTTCATTGTCTCTGGTTGGCGAGTCTTCTCTGATTCTTCTAAAGCTTGATCCGGAAAAGATCTTCATAACCCACCATAAGAAAAGATGACGTCATGTTATTAAATTCAGAAAAAACCTCATGACGCCACAACGGATCTTTGCATTAATCAGCTATTCTGAAAATCGAGGCACCCCTTTTGCTATAGTAGTTATTATGCCTCCTCGATCTTCGCGCATGCCATTTCACTGTTCCATCTTTCCCTTATAAATAGGCATGGGGGGCTGCCCCTTTCACTTTTACCCCCGTCTCCTCCACTTCTTCTTCTTCTTCTTCCTCGCGTCGTCCGCCGCAACTGGAGCTCCGCCGCCCCAGCCGAACTTCACCCGCAACTCCGTCAAGGCCGCTGCATCAACCTGTCGTGACCAGAACTCAGCGGCGCACATCTACTCTCTCCCAGCACCACCGGGTATTATTCCTTTCTTTCCTCAGATCTGCATTAGGTCACCCAAGTACATAGATTTCATCGGTCGTTTACCTGAGTTCATCCAGCTTGTGTATAGAATCCATATTTCAATCCAAATATGCTATGAGAGTAACGCGGTAGTGGTTTGGCTTTCATCTTGTATCTAGAATAGATCCCTTCTTTTTCAGAATCAATACACAGCTTGCTAGTTCTTCCACCGCTGTGCTCTAGGTTTAGCAATTATTCACCTTTTCTGAACTGTTGTAGATCCGTGAATATAGCCGCAACCTGCGAAACTTGTTTGCCCCATACTTAGCAAAATTTCAACAATCTTGGATCCATAGATAATTGACCCACCCTTCACTTTTCGGGTGGCTTAATAATGAATTTGTAACACGCCAAGAATTCCAAAACTGCTTCTTTCAATTAACCCACCAATATGTTGTCGGCTCATACTTTCATAACTTAACCCACCAGATTCTCATAGCCTGATAATTATTCCACTCCATGGCTAGGGCGGCACATAATTCCTTAATGGTTCATTGTAATATGTAGTCTTTTAACCACAGCTAGCTCAGTATTGCTGAAATATCATATAATCACTTGGGCGGCTTACCATTAAAATTTTAACCTACCATACCTTTATTTCTTGGCCGCAGCTTTTTAACCCGGCCAACCATGACAAAGACTCCCACTTCTTGCGACTGGGTTGCTTCCAGAGTCTCCGAGCTCTCGCTAAATGAGTATGTGGACATGGGGGTATTGCCGGCTAAAGAGGTTATCCACTGGCGGGTTCCCGGTCCTGAAACTACTCCTTAACCCGAAGAGGGTGAAATTGTCATTTTTTCGGATCACCTCCTCCGTGGCTTTTCACCGCCCTGGTCAAAATTCTTTCGAGATGCTCTACATTTTTACAACCTTCACCCCAAGACATCGGTCCTAACTCCGTCTCCAACCTATGCCACTTTCAAGTATTCTGCAAAGTGTACCTTCAAGAAGAGCCCACTGTTGATTTATTCAGAGATTTCTTTTATATCAACCGCTAGACTAAGATGTCAGACGGACTCAGTCTTGAGCTTGGAGGTGTTTCCATCCAAAGGCGGAGAGACGTAACGTTTCCCTCAGCCGCACTGCCCAGCCATCCTAAGGACTGGAATTATACCTGGTTCTACTGCAAGGACACCACCCCAGCTGGAGAAAATCCCTTGTCGGGTTATCGCCCCTACTGACTCAGCACCAGCAGCGAGCTTCCGGGTCGATTGACTGCCGCAGAGCGCGTCCGGTATGCCCTCACTTTTTCAAATATAAGGGCTTTAATAGCCAACGGCTTAACTGGAGTTGATCTGGTCCACTGCTGGGTCGCATGGAGGATTTTACCGCTGAGCTGGCGCGATGGCTTAATGTGCCAATATACTAGTGATACAAAGGATTCGCAACGTTATAACCAAACACGTCTGACTGATAAAGAGATCAATGACACAGTTAAGACGCTGCTTGGAGAGTCTCTAGAAAACTGCAGTAAAGCGGGACTGAACCCTTTCTGCACTCTTAACCCGGCTCCTGTTGTAAGTATTTCGATTGACTCTTCATCTTGTTTATCAATCCCTTGTACTTCATATCCTCTTTAAATTGCTGCTAACATATATGTGTAAACAGGCCGACTCTTCCTTTTGGAAGAAGAAACTAACAGCCGCCCGCCCACTAAGAAGACTAAAGCAGGGAAGTCTCGTGGCACGAGGCGCCGTAAGAAACAGACGGTAGAAGAACTTCTCGAGCTAGATGAGTCAGAGGTAGAACTTGACTCCCTTGGTCTTTTCTTTATGCAACTTATTGATGATGATTCCTCTCAGGACGGAGTGGAGACGAGCCACACTAATGCAGCAGAGGTAATTCCTGTCTCCTCTGACTCAGAACCTTTGCCAAGAAAGAAAACATGACGGGTCATCCGGAAAGTAATATTTTCTCACCCTCTTGCTCATTTGGACCCCGACTTTCCTTTGAAGAAATAGCAGCACAAGTCAAGGCGTCAGACCCGGTGTGGCGGCACTGAAGACCTTGTGGCCGGCTTATCCAACACACCGGCTCCTCGGAAACATCGTAATGAGGTGCCTCATAGCCCGGCTCTATCCCTTCCAAAGGCCGGTCTCATGCGTCAAGCTCTTACTCCTTCTGACTCACACTATCAGGGAACACCTCCGTCATATGGCGACTCAACTGGAACACAGCTTCCTGTCTTCATTGTTGCCCAGGGGTAAGTGCCTTCATCTGTTGATAATAAACTTTGTTGTCATATACTCATAAAATTTTGTATTCTTGTCACATGGGCAAAGAAAAACAGGCAAAAAGCAAAAGGTGGGCAGTTCCTCCAAGTCCCCCAAGGCTTCTGAGCTGGAGAAGCAGGTGCTGGAGACCCCTGAGGTCCCAATCCGTAACCCCGAAGATCCTATCAACCAACAAGATAACCCGGCTCCATAGACTAACGCTGCAGCTTTTGAGCCTATGAACACTGATGTTAACCCTGCAACCAGTCATGACCCACCAAGTCCTAAGCCTACCTCTCCTGCCAAATCAACTGATAAGAGCCTGGCTGACGACAATGTTGATGAGGTTGCTGTTATCGGGTCAGCTTTTAAGGCGCCCGAAGATTCCAGAGTACTAGCCAAGCACTCAGCTAAGGAAGAAACACCTTCATTGGAGAAAGGCTAAATTGGATTTCGAAAACTATTCTCTTTCAGTGCAAGTGAGCTCCACGCAGGCTATTTAAGCTGCCTCCATACAAGCCGTGACATGGAGGCCGGCTTAGTGAATTTGATGAAACATAAATATGAGATATGTATTTAATGCATTTCCGCCTTAGCATATATACATACTCATGCGACCGATCGCGTATCCCTCTTGGTCATGCGACCGATCGTGTGTCCCTCGATCCCTGGGAGAGCTCCCTCCAAGAACTCAACACCACCGAGCGATAGCCCCACGATGGGCGCCAACTGTCATGGTTTTGTCACGACAGATGTCCCAGTGTGAGGACTTAGTTGTGAGGCCAACGCATCCAAGTGGTATCTTGAACGGGGTTGAGCGGGACGAGAGACGCGAGATTTTACCCAGGTTCGGCCCCTCACGATGGAGGTAAAAGCCTACATCCTGCTTGATTGATATTGATGATGATTATGACCTCAGTTACAAGGGTGGTGTTTCGCTACCTCTATCTCGAGAGCATCTACTTTGATCTTGACTAAGACTTGTTTGTCTAAGCCCTAAATATTTTCTATTGTCCCCTCTAGAAACTTGACCCTCTTGGGGTGCCCTGCCCCTCCTTATATAAGTTGAAGGGGCGAGTTACATGTAGAGTCCAAGTCGAATTAAGACATAACCTATTCTAACTTCTCACTGTGGGCTTCTTAACGCCTTGGGCTTCTCTTCGTGGGCCTCTTAATGCCTTGGGCTTCTTAACTCCAGGCGACTCATATCTGAGACACATCTTCGTGACTCCATGCATTTGCCGTGTCACAATCTGTCTGCCGGGTCACAATCTCTCTGTCGGGTTATAACTATCTGCCGGGTTAGAAACTTTCTATCGGCTTACAACTGTCTGTCAGGTTAGAAAACGTCTACCGGCTCACAACTGTCTGTCGGGTTAGAAACTATCTGTCGGCTTACAACTGTCTGTCGGGTTAGAAACTGTCTGCCGGGTTAAGTCCAGAGATGACTTAACAGGGCTGCTTAAGTCCAGAGATGACTTAATGTCATGAGACGGGTTTAACCACGGGTAATTCCCCCGACAGACTCCCACATGAGTATGAGTGTACTTGGCTCAAGCAGATGAAGCATGTCCCCAAGTATGTGAGATATGTTGCAAGAGGGCTTGGTGTTTTGCTTGTCCAAAGCTCTGAAGATGTTCTTGTTGCGGAATATGCCAATCCAATGGCCATTATTTGGATCAAGTCTGGGAAAGTGAGTGAAACTCAGTTTAAAAGGATTTAACAACATGTTTAGCTGAGACGGGAAGTTGAGATGCAAGACCCATGGGAAGAATGCCTATCTTCTGAGAGTCCCCAATAAATCTAAATTAGTGGAGCTATCTACATTTGAGGATTTCAACTTGCCAGGGACTCATGTTGTTATGAATGTTAAGAGCTGGTCTTTTGACAGTCAGGCTATTGCAAAAATTACATATTGTGTGGGTAAAGTTTGGCAAAGTTCATGAATACTTCAAATACTTCTTTGGAATGTGTTAAACTACAACTTCTCTGGGTCCTCTTTTGGACATTGATATGGATACTATCAACTTGGGGCAGATTAGAGCTAAGTTGGGAGTTAGAGACATTGACAAGATTCCTCCATACATTGAGGTTACTGCAAAAGATCTGATGATTTATAGGGTCACCACTAAACTAGATTTAGTGGTTGAACAGGGCTGATGTGATGATTTTAAGAGACAGTCTATGGAGGTTGCTGGTCAGGGAGATGCCCCTGATGATGGTGACATGAGGAAAAAGCTCAAGAGAAACATTGACAATGAATCTGACATGCATGTTATTTCTTTGGAAAGCCTTAATTTAGCTCAATTTGAGTTGAATAGGAAAACTAAGGAGTGCCCACTCAAACAGAGCAAACAGATCATTGGCCTGGTTTATAGAAAGAAGATTGAAGAGATGGTCATGACCAAGATACAACAGATGGAAGAAGATAAAGCTAGGCAATCTGCTTTAAGAGTTCTTGAAGAAAGAAATGATTGAGCAGGAGACTGATAAGGAAAGCCGGAACTAATTGCCAGTACTCAATAAGAGAATCTTGAGAAATTAATTTAGAGGATTGAGCAAAAGAGAAGCTAGAGATCATGAGCTTGCAGATTTTAAGTGTAGCCTCGCTAGACTATATTGAGACCACAAAACTCATCCCAAGCCCATCAGAGACAATTTGACATCTATTTTGAAAATACCTCCACTTATTAAATAAACGGAGGGTTTGCATTACGGGTGATTGATACGTCCATTTTGCATCATGTTTTCTTACTGTTATTTATAATGTTTTTATCCATAATAATGCTTTTTGGAGTAATTCTAATACCTTTTTTGTCACAATCTGCAAGGAACACACCAAGAGGGAGAATTCCGGCAGCTGGAAATCTGGACCTGGAAAAGCTACGTCAGGCCACCTATTATGCACAACTCCAAATGAGCTGAAACTTCACGGAGAATTTTTATGAATTATTTGAGGAATATTGGAGCCAATAAACACCAGAGGGGGCCACCAGGTGGGCACAACCCACCTGGGCGCGCCAGGACCCCCTGGAGCATCCTGGTGGGTTGTGGCCTCCTCGGCCCACCTCCGGTGCCCATCTTTTGGTATATAAGTCATTTTGACCTAGAAAAAAATAGGGGAAGGCTTTCGGGATGAAGCGCTGCCGTCTCGAGGCGGAACTTGGGCAGGAACACTATTGCCCTCCGGCGGAGCGATTCTGCCGGGGGAACTACCCTCCCGGAGGGGGAAATCATCGTCATCATCATCACCAACGACTCTCCCATCTTGGGGAGGGCAATCTCATCAACATCTTCACTGGCACCATCTCATCTCAAACCCTAGTTCATCTCTTGTATTCAATCTTGTTACCGGAACTATAGATTGTTGCTAGGGAGTGACTAGTAGTGTTGATTACATCTTGTAATTATTACTATATGGTTTATTTGGTGGAAGATTATATGTTCAGATCCATTATGCATATTAATACCCCTCTGATCATGAGCATGTTCATTGTTTGTGAGTAGTTACTTTTGTTCTTGAGGTCATGGGAGAAATCATGTTGCAAGTAATCATGTGAACTTGATATGTGTTCGATATTTTGATAGTATGTATGTTGAGATTCCCTTAGTGGTGTCATGTGTGTTGGCAATCGTAGCATAATTTAAAAATTTTCTACGCTCACCAAGATGCATCTATGGAGTCTACTAGCAACGAGGGGAAAGGAGTCCATCTACATACCCTTGTAGATCGCGAGCGGAAGCGTTCCAATGAACGTGGATGACGGAGTCGTACTCGACGTGATCCAAATCACCGATGACCGAGTGCCGAACGGACGGCACATCCGCGTTCAACACACGTACGGTGCAGCGACGTCTCCTCCTTCTTGATCCAGCAAGGGGAAAGGAGAGGTTGATGGAGATCCAGCAGCACGACGGCGTGGTGGTGGATGTAGCGGGTCTCTAGCAGGGCTTCGCCAAGCTTTTGCGAGAGAGAGAGGTGTTGCAGGGGAGGAGGGAGGCGCCCAAGGCTGTGTATTGCTGCCCTCCCTCCCCCCTTTTTATATAGGCCCCCTGGGGGGGCGCCGGCCCAGGGAGATGGGATCTCCAAGGGGGGGGCGGCGGCCAAAGGGGGGAAGGGGTGCCTTGCCCCCCAAGGCAAGGGGGAAGCTCCCCCTAGGGTTCCCAACCCTAGGCGCATGGGGGGAGGCCCAAGGGGGGCGCCCCAGACCACTAAGGGCTGGTTCCCTTCCACTTTCAGCCCACGGGGCCCTCCGGGATAGGTGGCCCCACCCGGTGGACCCCGGGACCCTTCCGGTGGTCCCGGTACAATACCGGTAACCCCCGAAACTTTCCCGGTGGCCGAAACTGGACTTCCTATATATAATTCTTCACCTCCGGACCATTCCGGAACCTCTCGTGACATCCAGGATCTCATCCGGGACTCCAAACAACTTTCGGGTTTCCACATACATATATCTCTACAACCCTAGCGTCACCGAACCTTAAGTGTGTAGACCCTACGGGTTCGGGAGACATGCAGACATGACCGAGACGCCTCTCCGGTCAATAACCAACAGCGGGATCTGGATACCCATGTTGGCTCCCACATGTTCCACGATGATCTCATCGGATGAACCACGGTGTCGAGGATTCAATCAATCAGTATGCAATTCCCTTTGTCAATCGGTATGTTACTTGCCCGAGATTCGATCGTCGGTATCCCAATACCTTGTTCAATCTCGTTACCGGCAAGTCTATTTACTCGTACCGCAATGCATGATCCCGTGACTAATGCCTTAGTCACATTGAGCTCATTATGATGATGCATTACCGAGTGGGCCCAGAGATACCTCTCCGTCACACGGAGTGACAAATCCCAGTCTCGATCCGTGCCAACCCAACAGACACTTTCGGAGATACCCGTAGTGCACCTTTATAGTCACCCAGTTACGTTGTGACGTTTGGCACACCCAAAGCACTCCTACGGTATCCGGGAGTTGCACGATCTCATGGTATAAGGAAAAGATACTTGACATTGGAAAAGCTCTAGCAAACGAAACTACACGATCTTTTATGCTATGCTAAGGATTGGGTCTTGTCCATCACATCATTCTCCTAATGATGTGATCCCGTTATCAGTGACATCCAATGTCCATAGTCAGGAAACCATGACTATCTGTTGATCAACGAGCTAGTCAACTAGAGGCTTACTAGGGACATATTGTGGTCTATGTATTCACACATGTATTACGATTTCCGGACAATACAATTATAGCATGAACAATAGACTATTATCATGAACAAAGAAATATAATAATAACCATTTATTATTGTGTCTAGGGCATATTTCCAACAGTCTCCCACTTGCACTAGAGTCAATAATCTAGTTACATTGTGATGAATCGAACACCCATTGCGTCCTGGTGTTGATCATGTTTTGCCCTAGGGAGAGGTTTAGTCAACGGATCTGCTACATTCAGGTCCGTATGTACTTTACAAATATCTATGTCTCCATTTTGAACACTTTCACGAATGGAGTTGAAGCGACGCTTGATATGCCTGGTCTTCCTGTGAAACCTGGGCTCCTTCGCAAGGGCAATAGCTCCAGTGTTGTCATAGAAGAGAGTCATCGGGCCCGACGCATTGGGAATCACCCCTAGGTCGGTAATGAACTCCTTCATCCAGACTGCTTCCTGTGCTGCCATGTACTCCGCTTCACATGTAGATCCCGCCACGACGCTTTGCTTGCAACTGCACCAGCTTACTGCTCCTCCATTCAAAATATACACGTATCCGGTTTGTGACTTCGAGTCATCCAGATCTGTGTCGAAGCTAGCGTCGACGTAACCGTTTACGACGAGCTCTTCGTCACCTCCATAAACGAGAAACATATCCTTAGTCCTCTTCAGGTACTTCAGGATATTCTTGACCGCTGTCCAGTGTTCCTTGCCGGGATTACTTTGGTACCTTCCTACCAAACTTACGACAAGGTTTACATCAGGTCTGGTACACAGCATGGCATACATAATAGACCCTATGGCCGAGGCATAGGGGATGACACTCATCTCTTCTATATCTTCTGCCGTGGTCGGGCATTGAGCCGTGCTCAATTGCACACCTTGCAATACAGGCAAGAACCCCTTCTTGGACTGATCCATATTGAACTTCTTCAATATCTTGTCAAGGTATGTACTTTGTGAAAGACCAATGAGGCATCTTGATCTATCTCTATAGATCTTGATGCCTAATATATAAGCAGCTTCTCCAAGGTCCTTCATTGAAAAACACTTATTCAAATAGGCCTTTATACTTTCCAAGAATTCTATATCATTTCCCATCAATAATATGTCATCCACATATAATATGAGAAATGCTACAGAGCTCCCACTCACTTTCTTGTAAACACAGGCTTCTCCATAAGTCTGTGTAAACCCAAACGCTTTGATCATCTCATCAAAGCGAATGTTCCAACTCCGAGATGCTTGCACCAGCCCATAGATTGAGCGTTGGAGCTTGCATACTTTGTTAGCATTCTTAGGATCGACAAAACCTTCCGGCTGCATCATATACAACTCTTCCTTAAGGAAGCCATTAAGGAATGCCGTTTTGACGTCCATCTGCCATATCTCATAATCATAGTATGCGGCAATTGCTAACATGATTCGGACGGACTTCAGCTTCGCTACGGGTGAGAAAGTCTCATCGTAGTCAACCCCTTGAACTTGTCGATAACCCTTAGCGACAAGTCGAGCTTTGTAGATGGTCACATTACCATCCGCGTCCGTCTTCTTCTTAAAGATCCATTTGTTTTCTATGGCTCGCCGATCAACGGGCAAGTCAGTCAAAGTCCATACTTCGTTTTCATACATGGATCCTATCTCGGATTTCATGGCTTCTAGCCATTTGTCGGAATCCGGGCCCGCCATCGCTTCTTCATAGTTCGAAGGTTCACCGTTGTCTAACAACATGATTTCCAGGACAGGGTTGCCGTACCACTCTGGTGCGGAACGTGTCCTTGTGGACCTACGAAGTTCTATAAC
This sequence comes from Aegilops tauschii subsp. strangulata, assembly GCF_002575655.3. Classification (NCBI taxonomy): domain Eukaryota; kingdom Viridiplantae; phylum Streptophyta; class Magnoliopsida; order Poales; family Poaceae; genus Aegilops; species Aegilops tauschii. The sequence goes on along the minus strand of NC_053039.3, from coordinate 244,277,446 downwards.
TTGATCCGAAGCTTCATGATCATCATCATTAACTTCCTCCCCAGTCGGTGTAGGCACCACAGGAACATTTTCCCGCGCTGCGCTACTTTCCGGTTCGGAAGGGGTGACTATCACCTCATCAAGTTCCACTTTCCTCCCACTCAATTCTTTCGAGAGAAACTCCTTCTCTAGAAAGGACCCGTTCTTGGCAACGAAGATCTTGCCCTCGGATCTGAGGTAGAAGGTATACCCAATAGTTTCCTTAGGGTATCCTATGAAGACGCATTTTTCCGACTTGGGTTCGAGCTTTTCAGGTTGAAGTTTCTTGACATAAGCATCGCATCCCCAAACTTTTAGAAACGACAGCTTAGGTTTCTTCCCAAACCATAATTCATACGGTGTCGTCTCAACGGATTTTGACGGAGCCCTATTTAAAGTGAATGCGGCAGTCTCTAAAGCATAGCCCCAAAATGAGAGCGGTAGATCGGTAAGAGACATCCGCAGGGGAGGGCTTCTTGGGCACCGAAGTTATATAAGAGTCATTGATATTCTCCAGATGGGCAGTACCCTGAAAGAAAGCCTGGGCCAGTTCATAAAAATCCTGAGAAATTATGTGCCAGCACCTTTTGAAGAAAAGACCATTAAAACCATCTGGACCTGGAGCTTTATCAACTGGCATGTGCTTGACAATCAATTCCATTTCCTCCTTCTCAAAAGGCTTAGTGAGAACATCCAATCCCACAACTGGTTCAATAAGGGAAGAAAGATCAAAGCCCATGTTAATTCCCCTAGAAGAACCCATTCTGTTCTTAAAACAATCCCAGATAATACCCTCCATTTGGGAATGATCAGTCACCACCGTACCATCAGGCAGTTTTAAGCATGCCCAAGAAGCCCTCCCCTGAGGAGGTGGGTGACTACAGACCTATCTCTTTAACAGGAATGGGTCTTAAGTTCTTGTCTAAGATGGCAGCCAATAGGTTTCAAGAGGTGATTATGCAGTGTGTTCACAAGAACCAATATGGTTTCATAAAAAGTAGAACAATTCAGGATTGTATTGGGTGGACCTTTGAGTATTTGCACCAGTGCCACCAGTCCAAGAAACCTATTGTGGTTCTAAAGTTGGATTTTGAAAAGGCTTTTGACTCCCTTGAGCATGAGGCCATTGTGCAAATTTTGAGATATAAGGGTTTTAATGAGAAGTGGATCCTTTGGATGAAGCAACTTCTCTGCACAGGTACCTCCTCTGTTCTGCTTAATGGTGTCCCTGGTAGGAAGTTCAGGTGCAAAAAGGGTGTCAGACAGGGTGATCCAGTCTCTCCTCTCCTTTTTGTCCTAGCTGCTGATCTCCTGCAGACTGTAATTAATGACATGTTTAGAAGGGGCATTCTTCAGTTACCTATTCCTTGTCATGATCAGGATTACCCTGTGATTCAGTATGCTAATGATACTCTTATTATCTTGCCTGCTGACAAGGACCATCTTCTAGCTCTCAAGGATATGCTCAGGATCTTCTCTGAGTCCACTGGTCTGGATGTGAACTATCACAAATCCTTTATTATTCCCATCAATGTGGACACTACTGTCATGGCTGAATTAGCTTCTGCATTTGGCTGCCAGATTGGGAAAATGCCTTTTACCTACCTTGGGTTGCCAGTGGGAACTACAAGGCCTAAAATGCTGGATTTTATGCCACTGGTTGATTGCATGGAGAGGAGAATGACAGCTAGTTCATCTTTTCTGAATCAGGGGGAAAGGCTACAGTTCCTTAACTCTGCTCTGTCATCTATGCCCATTTTCTTCTTGTGCAGTTTGGCTGTCCCAGCTGGAATTCTTAAACAATTGGAAAGAATCCAGAGACAATGCCTCTGGAGGAGGAATAGGGGTCAGCCTGCCCCCTCCCTAGCTGCGTGGGACCTTATTTGCAGGCCAAAAAACAGGGGAGGTCTTGGCATTCTCAACCTTGGTTCCCAGAATGTTGCACTTTTGATCAAACATGCCAATAATTTCCTTAATAAAAAGGATCTCCCTTGGGTTTCTTTAATTTGGGATACCTACTACCATAATAGGGTCCCTCAGGGAACTTCGGATTGTGGCTCATTCTGGTGGAAGGATATTTGCAAGGTCATGCATCATTTTAGGGAGTGTGCTTGGGTTCAGATTAATGCAGGGAACACTGCCCTCATGTGGTCAGATAACTTGCAGTTTGATGGTCAGGTGTCTAGCCTTCAGCTCAGATTTCCCAGGCTCTATTCCTATGTTAAGGACCCCTGGGTTACTGTTATGGAATTCTTGGGCTCTCAGGACATTTTCCAGCATTTCCACCTTCCTTTGTCCAGCCAGGCTTTTGATGAACTGACTATTCTCCAGTCCATGTTGGGTGGCCTTATTAGAGCACCTGGGTCCAAGGATATCTGGTTTTGGAAGGGCACTACCAAGGGATACTCACCAAAGTTGTTTTACTCACATACTTTTGTCTCAGCATCTTTCAACCCTTTGACAGCTTGGATCTGGAAGTCCTCTTGTACAATGAAAATCAAAGTTTTTGCTTGGATGCTTATTATGGATAGGTTGAACACCAAGGACATGGTGGATAGGAGGCATTGGCATTTGGAGGATGGAGTGAGTTGTGTCCTTTGCCCTTTGCGAACTAGGGATACAAGGGATCATTTGTTCTTCAATTGCAACTTTAGTGTCAGAATTTGGAACTATCTGCAAATTGATTGGTCTTCTGGTGACTCCATGGCTCATTTGGTTCTTAATGCTAGCAGGAGTTTTAGGAAGCCCTTCTTCACTGAAGTGGTGTTCATTGCATGCTGGAATATCTGGATCATCAGGAATGCTAAGGTCTTCAGGCATGAGAGAGCTAGATTTAATAAATGGAGATCTGCTTTCATCCATGACATCAGCTTAATGCAATATAGAGTGAAAGCTGCCTACAAAGATGATCTTCTACGCTGGATTTCATTCCTGCCACCTTGAGGCCATTAATATGTATCTTCTAACTTGTTTTTCTCCTTCTTCCCCTAGATTCTTTGATTACCTCTTGTGATCCCCCTTTGGTACTTGTACTGTATGTCTTTTCTCAATAAGGTTTTGATATGCTGTGGGGGTTTCCCCTACAGTTCCCAGTCAAAAAAATCGGTAAGAGACATCATAGATCGCACCATATCCAATAGAGTGCGATTACGACGTTCGGACACACCATTTCTCTGAGGTGTTCCAGGCGGCGTGAGTTGTGAAACTATTCCACATTTCCTTAAGTGTGTACCAAATTCGTGACTTAAATATTCTCCACCACGATCTGATCGTAAGAATTTTATTTTTCTGTCACGTTGATTCTCAACTTCACTCTGAAATTCCTTGAACTTTTCAAAGGTTTCAGACTTGTGTTTCATCATGTAGACATACCCATATCTACTTAAATCATCAGTGAGAGTGAGAACATAACGATATCCTCCGCGAGCCTCAACACTCATTGGACCGCACACATCGGTATGTATGATTTCCAATAAGTTGGTTGCTCTCTCCATTGTTCCGGAGAACGGAGTCTTGGTCATCTTACCCATGAGGCATGGTTCGCACGTGTCAAATGATTCGTAATCAAGAGACTCCAAAAGTCCATCTGCATGGAGCTTCTTCATGCGCTTGACACCAATGTGACCAAGGCGGCAGTGCCACAAGTATGTGGGACTATCGTTATCAACTTTACATCTTTTGGTATTCACACTATGAACATGTGTAACATCACGTTCGAGATTCATCAAAAATAAACCATTGACCAGCGGGGCATGACCATAAAACATATCTCTCAAATAAATAGAACAACCATTATTCTCGGATTTAAATGAGTAGCCATCTCGAATTAAACGAGATCCAGATACAATGTTCATGCTCAAAGCTGGCACTAAATAACAATTATTGAGGTTTAAAACTAATCCCGTAGGTAGATGCAGAGGTAGCGTGCCGACGGCGATCACATCGACCTTGGAACCATTCCCGACGCGCATCGTCACCTCATCCTTCGCCAGTCTCCGTTTATTCCGTAGTTCCTGTTTTGAGTTACAAATATGAGCAACCGCACCGGTATCAAATACCCAGGAGCTACTACGAGTACTGGTAAGGTACACATCAATTACATGTATATCACATATACCTTTGGCGTTGCTGGCCTTCTTGTCCGCTAAGTATTTGGGGCAGTTCCGCTTCCAGTGACCACTTCCCTTGCAATAAAAGCACTCCGTCTCGGGCTTGGGTCCATGCTTTGACTTCTTCCCAGTAACTGGTTTACCGGGCGCGGCAACTCCCTTGCCGTCCTTCTTGAAGTTCTTCTTACCCTTGCCCTTCTTGAACTTAGTGGTTTTATTCACCATCAACACTTGATGTTCTTTTCTGATCTCCCCTTCCGCTGATTTCAGCATTGAATATACCTCGGGAATGGTCTTTTCCATCCCCTGCATATTGTAGTTCATCACAAAGCTCTTGTAGCTTGGTGGAAGCGACTGGAGGATTCTGTCAATGACCGCGTCATTCGGGAGATTAACTCCCAGCTGAGACAAGCGGTTGTGCAACCCAGACATTCTGAGTATGTGCTCACTAACAGAACTGTTCTCCTCCATTTTACAGCTGAAGAACTTGTCGGAGACTTCATATCTCTCGACCCGAGCATGAGCTTGAAAAACCAGTTTCAGCTCCTCGAACATCTCATATGCTCCATGTTTCTCAAAACGCTTTTGGAGACCCGGTTCTAAGCTGTAAAGCATGCCGCACTGAACGAGGGAGTAATCATCAGCACGCTGCTGCCAAGCGTTCATAACGTCTTGGTTCTCTGGGATTGGTGCTTCACCTAGCGGTGCTTCTAAGACATAATCTTTCTTGGCTACTATGAGGATGAGCCTCAGGTTCCGGACCCAGTCCGTATAGTTGCTGCCATCATCTTTCAGCTTGGTTTTCTCTAGGAACGCGTTGAAATTGAGGACAACATTGGCCATTAGATCTACAAGACATAGTGTAAAGATTTTAGACTAAGTTCATGATAATTAAGTTCATCTAATCAAATTATTTAATGAACTCCCACTCAGATAGACATCCCTCTCGTCATCTAAGTGAAACATGATCCGAGTTTAACTAGGCCGTGTCCGATCATCACGTGAGACGGACTAGTCAAGATCGGTGAACATCTCCATGTTGATCGTATCTTCTATACGACTCATGCTCGACCTTTCGGTCCTCCGTGTTCCGAGGCCATGTCTGTACATGCTAGGCTCGTCAAGTCAACCTAAGTGTATTGCGTGTGTTCCGAGGCCATGTCTGTACATGCTAGGCTCGTCAACACCTGTTGTATTCGAACGTTAGAATCTATCACACCCGATCATCACGTGGTGCTTCGAAACAACGAACCTTCGCAACGGTGCACAGTTAGGGTGAACACTTTCTTGAAATTATTATAAGGGATCATCTTACTTACTACCGTTGTTCTAAGCAAATAAGATGCAAAAACATGATAAACATCACATGCAATCAAATAGTGACATGATATGGCCAATATCATCATGCTCCTTTGATCTCCATCTTCGGGGCACCATGATCATCTTCGTCACCGGCATGACACCATGATCTCCATCATCATGATCTCCATCATTGTGTCTTCATGAAGTCGTCACGCCAACGATTACTTCTACTTGTATGGCTAACGCGTTTAGCAACAAAGTAAAGTAAATTACATGGCGTTATTCAATGACACGCAGGTCATGCAAAATAATAAAGACAACTCCTATGGCTCCTGCCGGTTGTCATACTCATCGACATGCAAGTCGTGATTCCTATTACAAGAATATGATCAATCTCATACATCACATATATCATTCATCACATCTTCTGGCCATATCACATCACATAGCACTTGCTGCAAAAACAAGTTAGACGTCCTCTAATTGTTGTTGCACGTTTTTACGTGGTTTGTAGGTTTCTAGCAAGAACGTTTTCTTACCTACGTATGACCACAACGTGATTTGCCAATTTCTATTTACCCTTCATAAGGACCCTTCCATCAAATCCGTTCCGACTAAAGTAGGAGAGACAGACACCCGCTAGCCACCTTATGCAACTAGTGCATGTCAGTCGGTGGAACCTGTCTCACGTAAGCGTACGTGTAAGGTCGGTCCGGGCCGCTTCATCCTACAATGCCGCCAAAACAAGAAACGACTAGTAGCAGCAAGAAGAATTGGCAAACTCAACGCCCACAACTGCTTTGTGTTCTACTCGTGCATAGTAACTACGCATAGGCCTGGCTCATGATGCCACTGTTGGCAATTGTAGCATAATTTAAAAAATTTCTATGCTCACCAAGATGCATCTATGGAGTCTACTAGCAACGAGGGGAAAGGAGTGCATCTACATACCCTTGTAGATCGCGAGCGGAAGCGTTCCAATGAACGTGGATGACGGAGTCGTACTCGCCGTGATCCAAATCACCGATGACCGAGTGCCGAACGGACGGCACCTCCGCGTTCAACACACGTACGGTGCAGCGACGTCTCCTCCTTCTTGATCCAGCAAGGGGAAAGGAGAGGTTGATGGAGATCCAGCAGCACGACGGCGTGGTGGTGGATGTAGCGGGTCTCTAGCAGGGCTTCGCCAAGCTTCTGCGAGAGAGAGAGAGGTGTTGCAGGGGAGGAGGGAGGCGCCCAAGGCTGTGTATTGCTGCCCTCCCTCCCACCCCTTTTTATATAGCCCCCTGGGGGGGGGCGCCGGCCCAGGGAGATGGGATCTCCAAGGGGGGGCGGCGGCCAAAGGGGGGAAGGGGTGCCTTGCCCCCCAAGGCAAGGGGGAAGCTCCCCCCTAGGGTTCCCAACCCTAGGCGCATGGGGGGAGGCCCAAGGGGGGCGTCCCAGCCCACTAAGGGCTGGTTCCCTTCCACTTTCAGCCCACGGGGCCCTCCGGGATAGGTGGCCCCACCCGGTGGACCCCCGGGACCCTTCCGGTGGTCCCGGTACAATACCGGTAACCCCCGAAACTTTCCCGGTGGCCGAAACTGGACTTCCTATATATAATTCTTCACCTCCGGACCATTCTGGAACCTCTCGTGACGTCCGGGATCTCATCCGGGACTCCGAACAACTTTCGGGTTTCCGCATACATATATCTCTACAACCCTAGCGTCACCGAACCTTAAGTGTGTAGACCCTACGGGTTCGGGAGACATGCAGACATGACCGAGACGCCTCTCCGGTCAATAACCAACAGCGGGATCTGGATACCCATGTTGGCTCCCACATGTTCCACGATGATCTCATCGGATGAACCACGGTGTCGAGGATTCAATCAATCCGTATGCAATTCCCTTTGTCAATCGGTATGTTACTTGCCCGAGATTCGATCGTCGGTATCCCAATACCTTGTTCAATCTCGTTACCGGCAAGTCTCTTTACTCGTACCACAATGCATGATCCCGTGACTAACGCCTTAGTCACATTGAGCTCATTATGATGATGCATTACCGAGTGGGCCCAGAGATACCTCTCCGTCACACGGAGTGACAAATCCCAGTCTCGATCCGTGCCAACCCAACAGACACTTTCGGAGATACCCGTAGTGCACCTTTATAGTCACCCAGTTACGTTGTGACGTTTGGCACACCCAAAGCACTCCTACGGTATCCGGGAGTTGCACGATCTCATGGTCTAAGGAAAAGATACTTGACATTGGAAAAGCTCTAGCAAACGAAACTACACGATCTTTTATGCTATGCTTAGGATTGGGTCTTGTCCATCACATCATTCTCCTAATGATGTGATCCCGTTATCAATGACATCCAATGTCCATAGTCAGGAAACCATGACTATCTGTTGATCAACGAGCTAGTCAACTAGAGGCTTACTAGGGACATATTGTGGTCTATGTATTCACACATGTATTACGATTTCCGGACAATACAATTATAGCATGAACAATAGACTATTATCATGAACAAAGAAATATAATAATAACCATTTATTATTGCCTCTAGGGCATATTTCCAACAATGTGAACGTCGACTACATGACACTTCACCATATTTGGGCCTAAGGGAATGCATTGTGAAGTAATAAATAGATGGTGGGTTGGGAGAGTGACAGAAAGTTAAACCCCAGTTTATGCACTACTCTGTAAGGGACCGATTGGATCCTAGAGTTTAATGCTATGGTTAGAATTTATTCTTAATACTTTTTCTCGTAGTTGCGGATGCTTGCGGGAGGGTTAATCATAAGTAGGAGGTTTGTTCAAGTAAGAATAGCACCTAAGCACCGGTCCACCCACATATCAAATTATCAAAGTAGCGAATACAAATCAAACCAACATGATGAAAGTGACTAGATGAAATTCCCGTGTACCCTCAAGAACGCTTTGCTTATCATAAGAGGCCGTTTTGGCCTTTCCTTTGCCTCAAAAGGATTGGGCTACCTTGCTGCATACTTATTGCTACTATCGTTACTTGCTCGTTACAAATTATCTTGCTATCAAACTACTCTCTACTTACAATTTCAGCACTTGCAGACATTACCTTACTGAAAACTACTTGTCATTTCCTTCTGCTCCTCGTTGGGTTCGACACTCTTACTTATCGAAAAGAGCTACAATTGATCCCCTATACTTGTGGGTCATCAAGGCTATTTTCTGGCGCCGTTGCCGGGGAGTGAAGCGCCTTTGGTAAGTGGAATTCGGTAAGGAAACATTTATATAGTGTGCTGAAATTTATTGTCACTTGCTACTATGGAAAACAATCCTTGAGGGGTTTGTTCGGGGTATCTTCACCTTGTCCGGAACCACAATTAATTGCCCCTCAACCTACTGCACGTACTGAAAATATTGAATATGAAATTCCTTCGGGTATGATAGTACAACTGCTAGCTAATCCTTCTGCAGGAGATGGAACAGAACATCCTGATATGCACTTGATACATGTAGAACAAATTTGTGGATTGTTTAAGCTTGCAGGTTTACCCAGGGATGAAGTTATGAAAAAGGTTTTCCCTTTATCTTTGAAGGGAAAAGCATTGGCATGGTATATGCTATGCGATGATATTGGATCATGGAATTGGAATCGTTTAAAATTGGAGTTCCATCAAAAAAATTATCCTATGCATCTAGTTCATCGTGATCGGAATTATATAAATAATTTTTGGCCTCGTGAAGGAGAAAGTATCGCTCTAGCTTCGGGGAAGCTTAAGTCAATGTTATATTCATGCCCCAATCACGAGCTCTTAAGAGAAATTATTATTCATAACTTTTATGCTCGGCTTTCTCGTAATGATCAAACCATGTTGGATACTTCTTCTGCTGGTTCCTTTATGAAGAAAACTATTGAATTCTAGTGGGATCTTTTGGAAAGAATTAAACGCAATCTGAAGATTGGGAACTCGACGAAGGTAAGAGTCAGGTATAAAGCTTAAGTATGATCATGTTAAATCTTTTATTGATACCGATGCTTTTCAAAAGTTTTGCACTAAATATGGACTTGACTTTGAGATAGTAGCCTCCTTTTGTGAATCATTTGCTACTCATGTTGAATCCCTCAAGAGAAGTAGTTTAAATATCACCCACCTATCAAAGAAGAAATTAAAGAACTAGTACCAGTTAAAGAAGAAACTATACTTTATAATGTTGATCCAGTTGTTCCTAGTGCTTATATTGAGAAACCTCCTTTTCCTATTAGGATAAAGGAACATGCTAAAGTTTCAACTGTGGTTAACAAAAGCTCTGTTAGAACACCTAAACCAGATGAACAAATTAGAGTTGAACCTAATATTGCTATGGTTAATGATCTCTTAAAAGAAGATGTGGATGGGCATGTTAGTTACTTCTGTGCAGAAGCTGCCAGAATTGCCAAACCCGAAAAAAGGGATAAAAATAGACCAGTTGTTGGCTTGCCTGTCATTTTAGTTAAAATAGGAGATCACTATTATCATGGTTTATGTGACATGGGTGCTAGTGCGAGTGCTATTCCTTACAAGTTATATCAAGAAATTAGGGAAGACTTAGCACCTACAGAGTTAGGATACATAGATGTTACTACTAAACTTGCAAATAGAGACACCATATCACCTTGTGGGATTATTAGAGATGTTGAAGTCTTGTGTGGAAAACTAAAATACCCTATTAATTTTCTTGTTCTTGGTTCCCCACAAGATGACTTTTGTCCCATTATCTTTGGTAGACCTTTCTTGAGCACAGTTAATGCTAGGATAGATTGCCAGAAACAAACTGTGGGTGTTAGTTTTGGTGATGAGTCTCATGAGTTTAATTTTGCCAAGTTTAGTAGAAACCATCATGAAAAAGAATTGCCTAGTAAGGATGAATTAATTGGTCTTGCTTGTATTGCTGTGCCACCTACTGATCCTTTAGAACAATATTTGCTAGACCATGAAAATGATTTACATATGCATGAAAGAAATGAAATAGATAATATTTTCTTTGAACAACGTCCTCTGCTTAAACACAATTTTCCTATTGAAACTCTCGGAGGTCCCCCTCCACCTAAAGGTGATACTTTGTTTGAATTAAAACAATGGCCAGACACTTCGAAATATGCTTATCTTGATGAAAAGAAAATATATCCTGTTATTATCAGTGCTAACCTTTCAGATCATGAAGAAGAGCGATTATTGAAAGTTCTAAGGAAGCACCGAGCTGCTATTGGTTATACTCTTGATGATTTAAAGGGCATTAGTCCCACTCTATGTCAGCACAAAATTAATATGGGACCTGATGCTAAACCAGTTGTTGATCACCAACGTTGGTTAAATCCGAAGATGAAAGAGGTGGTAAGAACGGAAATATTAAAACTTCTGGAAGCAGGTATAATCTATCCCATAGCTGATAGTAGATGGGTAAGTCATGTTCATTGTGTCCCTAAGAAACAAGGTATTACTGTTGTTCATAATGATAAGAATGAACTTATTCCAGAAAGAATTGTTACAGGCTATAGAATGGTAATTGATTTTAGAAAACTAAATAAAGCAACTAGATAAGATCACTACCCTTTGCCTTTTATTGATCAAATGCTTGAAAGATTATCTAAGCACAGACACTTTTGCTTCCTTGATGGATATTCTGGCTTTTCACAAATACATGTATCTCAACCTGATCAAGAAAATACCACCTTTACTTGTCCTTTTGGAACTTATGCTTATAGACATATGCCTTTTGGTTTATGTAATGTACCTGCTACCTTTTAAAGATGCATGATGCCTATATTCTCTGATTTTTGTGAAAAGATTGTTGAGGTTTTCATGGATGACTTCTCTGTTTATGGGAAGTCTTTTGATGATTGTTTAAGCAATCTTGATCGAGTTTTGCAGCAATGTGAACAAACAAATCTTGTCTTGAACTGGGAGAAGTGCCACTTTATGGTTAATGAAGGCATTGTCTTGGGCCACAAAATTTCTGAAAAGGGTATTGAAGTGGACCAAACTAAGGTTGATGCAATTGAGAAAATGCCATGTCCTAAGGACATCAAAGGTTTCGTAGTTTCCTAGGCCATGCTGGTTTCTATAGGAGGTTTATTAAAGACTTTTCTAAAATTTCTAGGCCTCTTACTAATATTTTGCAAAAGGATATTCCTTTTGTTTTTGATGATGATTGTCTTGAAGCCTTTGAAACACTCAAGAAAGCCTTAATTACTGCACCTATTGTTCAACCACCTGATTGGAACTTGCCTTTTGAAATTATGTGTGATGCTAGTGATTATGCCGTTGGTGTTGTTCTAGGACAAAGAGTTGATAAGAAATTGAATTTTATTCATTATGCTAGTAAAACTCTAGACAATGCTCAAAGAAATTATGCTACTACTGAAAAAGAATTCTTAGCAGTGGTGTTTGCTTGTGATAAATTTAGACCTTATATTGTTGATTCCAAAGTAACTGTTCACACAGACCATGCTGCTATTAAATATCTTATGGAAAAGAAAGATGCTAAACCTAGACTTATTCGTTGGGTTCTCTTGTTACATGAATTTGATTTACATATCATTGATAGAAAAAGAGCTGAGAACCCCATGGCTGATAACTTGTCTAGGCTTGAAAATGTACTTGATGACCCACTCCCTATTGATGATAGTTTCCCTTATGAGCAATTAGCTGCAATAAATGTTTCTCATAGTACTCCTTGGTATGTTGACTATGCTAATTACATTGTTGCTAAATATTTGCCACCAAGCTTTACGTACCAACAAAAGAAAAAATTCTTCTATGATTTAAGACATTACTTTTGGGATGACCCACATCTTTATAAAGAAGGAGTAGATGGTATTATTAGACGTTGTGTACCCGAGCATGAACAGGAACAAATCCTACGGAAATGTCATTCCGAGGCTTATGGAGGGCATCATGCTGGAGATAGAACTTCTAACAAGGTATTGCAATCTGGATTTTATTGGCCTACTCTCTTCAAGGATGCCCATAAGTTTGTCTCATCTTGTGATGAATGTCAAAGAATAGGTAATATCGGTAAGCGTCAAGAAATGCCTATGAATTATTCACTTGCTGTTGAACCATTTGATGTTTGGGGATTTGATTATATGGGACATTTTCATTCCTCTAATGGGTATACACATATTTTGGTTGTTGTTGATTATGTACTAAATGGGTAGAAGCTATTCCAACCAGTTGTGCTGATTACAACACCTCTATTAAAATGCTTAAGGAAGTTATTTTCCCAAGGTTTGGAGTCCCTAGATATTTAATAACTGATGGTGGTTCACACTTTATTCATGGTGCTTTCTGTAAAATGCTTGCTAAGTATGATGTTAACCATAGAATTGCATCACCTTATCATCCTCAGTCTAGTGGTCAAGTTGAGCTTAGCAATAGAGAAATAAAATTAATTTTGCAAAAGACTGTTAATAGGTCCAGGAAGAATTGGTCTAAGAAATTAGATGATGCACTTTGGGCTTATAGGACAGCTTATAAAAATCCTATGGGTATGTCTCCTTACAAAATGGTTTATGGAAAGGCTTGTCATTTGCCTCTTGAGTTAGAACATAAAGCATATTGGGCAGTTAAAGAACTCAATTATGATTTCAAACTTGCTAGTGAAAAGAGGTTGTTTGATATAAGCTCATTAGATGAATGGAGAACTCAAGCATATGAAAATGCAAAGTTATTTAAAGAAAAAGTTAAAAGATGGCATGACAAAAGAATTAAAAAACATGAGTTTAAAGTCGGAGAGTATGTTCCTTTGTACAATTCTCGTTTTAGATTCTTTGCAGGCAAACTCCTCTCAAAATGGGAAGACCCATATGTCATCGAGGAGGTTTACTGGTCCGGTGCCATCAAAATAAATAATTTCGAAGGCACTAACCCGAAGGTTGTCAACGGGCAACGAATAAAGCATTATATTTCAGGTACGCATATTAATGTTGAAAGTAATATTATCCAAACTTTTACACCAGAAGAACACATAAAAGAGTCCTTCCGGAATACTCCAGAATCGTCAAAATAAGGAGGTATGCAGTACGATAAGTAAATAGACTCCAAAAAATCTGCAAAAATATTTTTTGTCAGTTTTGGTGTATTTTAGAATTTTAGAAATAAAGAAACTGCTAGGAAGTGTCCCCTGGTGGGCACAAGACACCTGGGCGCGCCAGGCTCACCTGGGACACCTCCCGTGCTTCGTTTTTCTTCCATATGCTTATCCTGCAAGATAAAAATTCTATTTATACTTCCTGAACCTGTTAACCACCGTATCATGGAGAAAATCCTTTGTTCTCTTTTCTTGCTGTTTTTGGTCATATTTGTCAAGACGGGCATCATGTCTTCTTGCTCCTCCAACCACATGGAAGAAGATGCTTGGCTGATGAAGACCAAGACGGATTGGGAGGAGCCTACGGACACCACCAAAGGAGAACTAAGTATCGGGTATGGGCACACCCCTTGGCTTCCGCCAAGCTTGGGGGAGGTGCCCCAGTATCGTATCACCCCACTATCTTTTTGCTTTTGCTTATCTTAGTTCAATCTTTTGTTTAGATGAATAAATTTTAGTTCGATCCTTTCTTGTTTGAGAGTTTGCTTAGTGTTCTATCATTGTTATCGTGTGCAAGTTATATAATAAAGTTTAGTTTGAGTTTTTTTACTTTCTTTACTTTTAAGTTGCAAATAAAGGAAGGAAATAAGAAAGAAAGAAAAAGAGAAAGAAAGTAAAAAAAGAAAGGAAATAAATCAATAAGATCATATACTAATCCTATGTTAGGTGATAGCACCACATAAGGAAAAGTATAAGTAAGAAATTTTTATTAGAGATTGACAAACATAGCATTGGTCAGTGATGCAATTCATGAAGGAATTAATAAGGGAAGGGAAGATTCACATATAAATATACTATCCTAGAAATCTTTTGTGTTTGTGAGTCTCATCAAAATATTATATGCCAGAATTGTTGACGTTGGACAAGGAAGACAACTTAATGGTTTATGTTTGTTTATATTCACATAGAAGTCATACTGTCATAGATGCTTTAACATGTGGTGCTTTCCCCTACCTTTGCTAGCCAAAAATTCCGCACTAAGTAGAGATACTACTTGTGCATCCAAAAACCCTTGAACCCAAATCTTTTTCAAGTGTCCACTATACCTATCTATGGATTGAACAAGATCCTTCAAGTAAGTTGTCATCGGTGCAAAAAGGCAATAAAAATTGCTTCTAAATATGTGAGATCATTTAGTGGAAGAGAAAATTGAGCGTTGTACGAACTTGGATGACAAAGAATAAAAGCGACATACTGCATAATAAAGGTTGTCATCTTAAGGGGCAATACAACATGACGTTCTTTTGCACTAAGGGATTGAGCATGCAAACAAATAAGCGCATGGCAACCTCTGATTCCCTCTGCGAAGGGCCTATGTTTTACTTTTATGCAAAGAGTCAAAGTTATCCTTCTATTCCTTTTTATTTTCTCTTTTGGCAAGCATCATGTGGTGAAGAAAGATATAGGCACTTATGTCCAGTTGAATATAGATAGCATGAGTTATTATTGTTGACATCACCCTTGAGGTGAGTATGTTGGGAGGCGAAACTATAAGCCCCTATCTTTCTATGTGTCCAGTTGAAACGTTTTGTTCATGAGTAGTGAGTGTTAGCAATCATAGAACACTATATGGTGGTTGGGTATGTGGACTTTCCTAAAGGCTCCGATACATGACCCTTCCTGAAAAGATGACGAATTGTAGTCGCAAAGTTGACTGAGAGCATAGTTTGTTGGCCTCTAATAGAGTTTTTGCTTTATACTTTGATTATGTGATGAACTGTTACTTATTCATAGGAAGTATATGATGCAAGTTCTATGACAAAATTTCTTTTATGAAGTCCTATGTTAAATTTTGTTGTTGTTATAATAATCAACATGATGCTTCTGTGTCCGTATTTTGTTTTTATCGACACCTCTCTCTCAAAGCATGTGGACATGTTTTTCGATTTCGGTTTTCGCTTGAGGACAAGCGAGGTCTAAGCTTGGGGGAGTTGATACGTCCATTTTGCATCATGTTTTCTTACTGTTATTTATAATGTTTTTATCCATAATAATGCTTTTTGTAGTAATTCTAATGCCTTTTCTCTCATAATCTGCAAGGAACACACCAAGAGGGAGAATTAGGACAACTGCAAATTTGGACCTAGAAAAGCTACGCCAGGCCACCTATTCTGCACAACTCCAAATGAGCTGAAACTTCACAGAGAATTTTTATGAATTATTTGAGGAATATTGGAGCCAATAAACACCAGAGGGGGGCCACCAGGTGGGCACAACCCACCTGGGCGCGCCAGGCCCCCTTGGCGCACCCTGGTGGGTTGTGGCCTCCTCGGCCCACCTACAGTGCCCATATTTTGGTATATAAGTCATTTTGACCTAGAAAAATCAGGGGAAGGCTTTCGGGACGAAGCGCCGCCGTCTCGAGGCAGAACTTGGGCAGGAGCACTATTGCCCTCTGGCGGAGCGATTCTGCCAGGGGAACTTCCCTCCTGGAGGGGGAAATCATCGTCATCATCATCACCAATGACTCTCCCATCTTGGGGAGGGCAATCTCCATCAACATCTTCACTAGCACCATCTCATCTCAAACCCTAGTTCATCTCTTGTATTCAATCTTGTTACCGGAACTATAGATTGTTGCTAGGGGGTGACTAGTAGTGTTGATTACACCTTCTAGTTGATTACTATATGGTTTATTTGGTGGAAGATTATATGTTCAGATCCATTATGCATATTAATACCCCTCTGATCATGAGCATGTTCATTGTTTGTGAGTAGTTACTTTTGTTCTTGAGGTCACGGGAGAAATCATGTTGCAAGTAATCATGTGAACTTGATATGTGTTTGATATTTTGATAGTATGTATGTTGAGATTCCCTTAGTGGTGTCATGTGAACGTCAACTACATGACACTTCACACCATATTTGGGCCTAAGGGAATGCATCGTGGAGTAGTAAATAGATGGTGGGTTGCGAGAGTGACAGAAACTTAAACCCCAGTTTATGCACTACTCCGTAAGGGACCGATTGGATCCTAGAGTTTAATGCTATGGTTAGAATTTATTCTTAATACTATTCTCTTAGGTGTGGATGCTTGCGGGAGGGTTAATCATAAGTAGGAGGTTTGTTCAAGTAAGAACAACACCTAAGCACCGGTCCACCCACATATCAAATTATCAAAGTAGCGAACACAGATCAAACCAACATGATGAAAGTGACTAGATGAAATTCCCGTGTACCCTCAAGAACGCTTTGCTTATCATAAGAGGCCGTTTTGGCCTTTCCTTTGCCTCAAAAGGATTGGGCTACCTTGCTGCATACTTATTGCTACTATCGTTACTTGCTTGTTACAAATTATCTTGCTATCAAACTACTCGCTACTTACAATTTCAGCACTTGCAGACATTACCTTACTGAAAACTACTTGTCATTTTCTGCTCCTCGTTGGGTTCGACACTCTTACTTATCGAAAAGAGCTACAATTGATCCCCTATACTTGTGGGTCATCAAGGCTATTTTCTGGCGCCGTTGCCGGGGAGTGAAGCGCCTTTGGTAAGTGGAATTCGGTAAGGAAACATTTATATAGTGTGCTGAAATTTATTGTCACTTGCTACTATGGAAAACAATCCTTGAGGGGTTTGTTCGGGGTATCTTCACCTTGTCCGGAACCACAATTAATTGCCCCTCAACCTACTGCACGTACTGAAAATATTGAATATGAAATTCCTTCGGGTATGATAGAACAACTGCTAGCTAATCCTTATGCAGGAGATGGAACAGAACATCCTGATATGCACTTGATACATGTAGAAAAAATTTGTGGATTGTTTAACCTTGCAGGTTTACCCAGGGATGAAGTTATGAAAAAGGTTTTCCCTTTATCTTTGAAGGGAAAAGCATTGGCATGGTATATGCTATGCGATGATATTGGATCATGGAATTGGAATCGTTTAAAATTGGAGTTCCATCAAAAAAATTATCCTATGCATCTAGTTCATCGTGATCGGAATTATATATATAATTTTTGGCCTCGTGAAGGAGAAAGTATCGCTCTAGCTTGAGGGAGGCTTAAGTCAATGTTATATTCATGCCCCAATCATGAGCTCTTCAGAGCAATTATTATTCATAACTTTTATGCTCGGTTTTCTCGTAATGATCAAACCATGTTGGATACTTATTCTGCTGGTTCCTTTATGAAGAAAACTATTGAATTCCAGCAGGATCTTTTGGAAAGAATTAAACGCAACTCTGAAGATTGGGAAATCGACGAAGGTAAAGAGTCAGGTATAAAGCTTAAGTATGATTGTGTTAAATCTTTTATTGATACCGATGCTTTTCAAAAGTTTAGCACTAAATATGGACTTGACTCTGAGATAGTAGCCTCCTTTTGTGAATCATTTGCTACTCATGTTGAACTCCCTCAAGAGAAGTGGTTTAAATATCACCCACCTATTAAAGAAGAAAGTAAAGAACCAGTACCAGTCAAAGAAGAAACTATACTTTATAATGTTGATCTAGTTGTTCCTACTGCTTATATTGAGAAACCTCCTTTTCCTGTTAGGATAAAGGAACATGCTAAAGTTTCAACTGTGGTTAACAAAAGCTCTGTTAGAACACCTAAACCAGATGAACAAATTAGAGTTGAACCTAATATTGCTATGGTTAAAGATCTCTTAGAAGAAGATGTGGATGGGCATGTTATTTACTTCTGTGCAGAAGCTGCCAGAATTGCCAAACCCGAAAAAAGGGATAAAAATAGACCAGTTGTTGGCCTGCCTATCATTTTAGTTAAAATAGGAGATCACTATTATTATGGTTTATGTGACATGGGTGCTAGTGCGACTGCTATTCCTTACAAGTTATATCAAGAAATTAGGGAAGACATAGCACCTAGAGAGTTAGGATACATAGATGTTACTACTAAACTTGCAAATAGAGACACCATATCACCTTGTGGGATTATTAGAGATGTTGAAGTCTTGTGTGGGAAACTAAAATACCCTACTGATTTTCTTGTTCTTGGTTCCCCACAAGATCACTTTTGTCCCATTATCTTTGGTGGACCTTTCTTGAGCACAGTTAATGCTAGGACAGATTGCCAGAAACAAACTATGGGTGTTAGTTTTGGTGATGAGTCTCATGAGTTTAATTTTTCCAAGTTTAGTAGAAACCATCATGAAAAAGAATTGCCTAGTAAGGATGAATTAATTGGTCTTGCTTGTATTATTGTGCCACCTACTGATCCTTTAGAACAATATTTGCTAGACAATGAAAATGATTTACATATGCATGAAAGAAATGAAATAGATAATATTTTCTTTGAACAACGTCCTCTGCTTAAACACAATTTGCCTATTGAAACTGTCGGAGGTCCCCCTCCACCTAAAGGTGATCCTTTGTTTGAATTAAAACAATTGCCAGACACTTTGAAATATGCTTATCTTGATGAAAAGAAAATATATCCTGTTATTATTAGTGCTAACCTTTCAGAACATGAAGAAGAAAGATTATTGAAAGTTCTAATGAAGCACCGAGCTGCTATTGGTTATACTCTTGATGATTTAAAGGGCATTAGTCCCACTCTCTGTCAGCACATAATTAATATGGGACCTGATGCTAAACCAGTTGTTGATCACCAACGTCGGTTAAATCCGAAGATGGAAGAGGTGGTAAGAACGGAAATATTAAAACTTCTGGAAGCAGGTATAATCTATCCCATAGCTGATAGTAGATGGGTAAGTCATGTTCATTGTGTCCCTAAGAAACGAGGTATTACTGTTGTTCATAATGATAAGAATGAACTTATTCCAGAAAGAATTGTTACAGGCTATAGAATGGTAATTGATTTTAGAAAACTAAATAAAGCAACTAGAAAAGATCATTACCCTTTGCCTTTTATTGATCAAATGCTTGAAAGATTATCTAAGCACACACACTTTTGCTTCCTTGATGGATATTCTGGCTTTTCACAAATACATGTATCTCAACCTGATTAAGAAAATACCACCTTTACTTGTCCTTTTGGAACTTATGCTTATAGACATATGCCTTTTGGTTTATGTAATGTACCTGCTATCTTTTAAAGATGCATGATGCCTATATTCTCTGATTTTTGTGAAAAGATTGTTGAGGTTTTCATGGATGACTTCTCTGTTTATGGGAAGTCTTTTGATGATTGTTTAAGCAATCTTGATCGAGTTTTGCAGCGATGTGAACAAACAAATCTTGTCTTGAATTGGGAGAAGTGCCACTTTATGGTTAATGAAGGCATTGTCTTGGGCCACAAAATTTCTGAAAAGGGTATTGAAGTGGACCAAACTAAGGTTGATGCAATTGAGAAAATGCCATGTCCTAAGGACATCTAAGGTATTCGTAGTTTCCTAGGCCATGTTGGTTTCTATAGGAGGTTTATTAAAGACTTTTCTAAAATTTCTAGGCCTCTTACTAATCTTTTGCAAAAGGATATTCCTTTTGTTTTTGATGATGATTGTCTTGAAGCCTTTGAAACACTCAAGAAAGCCTTAATTACTGCACCTATTGTTCAACCACCTGATTGGAACTTGCCTTTTGAAATTATGTGTGATGCTAGTGATTGTGCTGTAGGTGTTGTTCTAGGACAAAAGAGTTGATAAGAAATTGAATTTTATTCATTATGCTAGTAAAACTCTAGACAGTGCTCAAAGAAATTATGCTACTACTGAAAAAGAATTCTTAGCAGTGGTGTTTGCTTGTGATAAATTTAGACCTTATATTGTTGATTCCAAAGTAACTGTTCACACAGACCATGCTGCTATTAAATATCTTATGGAAAAGAAAGATGCTAAACCTAGACTTATTCGTTGGGTTCTCTTGTTACAAGAATTTGATTTACATATCATTGATAGAAAAGGAGCTGAGAACCCCGTGGCTGATAACTTGTCTAGGCTTGAAAATGTACTTAATGACCCACTCCCTATTGATGATAGTTTCCCTAATGAGCAATTAGCTGCAATAAATGTTTCTCATAGTACTCCTTGGTATGCTGACTATGCTAATTACATTGTTGCTAAATATTTGCCACCAAGCTTTACGTACCAACAAAAGAAAAATTCTTCTATGATTTAAGACATTACTTTTGGGATGACCCACATCTTTATAAATAAGGAGTAGATGGTATTATTAGACGTTGTGTACCCGAGCATGAACAGGGACAAATCCTACGGAAATGTCATTCCGAGGCTTATGGAGGGCATCATGCTGGAGATAGAACTTCTAACAAGGTATTCCAATCTGGATTTTATTGGCCTACTCTCTTCAAGGATGCCCGTAAGTTTGATTTACATATCATTGATAGAAAAGGAGCTGAGAACCCCGTGGCTGATAACTTGTCTAGGCTTGAAAATATACTTGATGACCCACTCCCAATTGATGATAGTTTCCCTGAAAACTACTTGTCATTTCCTTCTGCTCCTTGTTGGGTTCGACACTCTTACCCCTATACTTGTGGGTCATCAATGATATCTAGGCTTGTGCAAACAGGGTGAGATAATTTGGGTAGCTCCCAGAAATCACAACAACGCCATGTATGACGGTTCGACGTAAATCTCAAAGCACAACACCAAAAGAGATGAGGGATTTACTTATTCACCATTCACCAAAATGGCGAAATAAAACATTTAACTTAATTATTTAATTAATGATATGAATTTTAATTTGGGAAAAACTCTAGGTTGTTACAAACTTACAATCCCTCTTAAAATT
This sequence comes from Aegilops tauschii subsp. strangulata, assembly GCF_002575655.3. Classification (NCBI taxonomy): domain Eukaryota; kingdom Viridiplantae; phylum Streptophyta; class Magnoliopsida; order Poales; family Poaceae; genus Aegilops; species Aegilops tauschii. The sequence continues at coordinate 244,256,227 of NC_053039.3, read as the reverse complement.
AAGATCTTCTGGTGGCAATCCACGCGACGCGTCCCTGCTAGTGATCAGATCCTTAAATGCCATGGTAATGCTAATGCATCTTGCTCTCTTTGTGGAGAGACTGAAATCATGGAGCATATCATCTTCAATTGTGTGTTGGCTAAGTTCACTTGGAGTTTGTGTTTGATCGTGGTTGAACATTAGCTAGAACCCGTGTAGCTTCTCTGATTTATTTACACATTTATCACTCACCCAAGTCAATTTCTCCAAGTTTTTTGGTTGCATTAGTTGTTCTTTGCTGGTATTTATAGACGCCCTACAACAAGTTTACCATCGGAGATTTGTTTCCTAACTGACCCATTGATTTCATGTTTTAAATTGTTTGTCTTTCTGCAACAATGGAGTCCGCTCGCTAAAGCCATGGGTGCTGATGCAATTGCCTTGATGATTTCCAAGGTTCATGCTTTACTTGTCTCTTTGGCATAACTGGCTACCTCTATTGCCCCGGTCTAGCTTGCTATTGTGGTTTTAACTTGGTTTCGCCTAACTTGCGTGTCGTATACTTGCCATAAAGTGTTTTTGTTTTAGAGCATTTTGTGTCTTCGAACCTGTCATACCATGTTTGTTTTATGTTGGATGTCGATGCCGTAATGGTTTTATTTCTAAAGTCGTGCATCATAATTTTATATTATATAAAACCTAAATGTTATTGAGATGAGGTTCCCTGGGAGTGGTTTTTCTAGGTAACGCTCTCGTACATTCAATCTCGTGTGCGAATCTCAAAGTGACACACTGGTAATTACTCATCGATCCCATGCACCCCTCTGCACGAACAACTGAGTGTACACCACTGAATGTTTGGTCCCCATGACAATTTGAGCAAACGATGTGGCCCTCTTCTTATCTCTTACCCCCTCCTTCCTCAAAATCACATCCAAATGGCAAATTTGTATCTAGAGCATGACAATTTCCTTTGATGTTGTATGGTAGTTCTCTTATGTCAGCATGGCAATTTCTAAATAGGTAGGTTTTTTTTCTCATATCGCATGGCAATTCTCTAATGTAACGTTGCAAATCTACCTGTTGTAGAATGCACATGTCTGGCAAATTTTCCATTTTTAGTCTGACAATTCTGTGTAATGCATAATGGAAAATTCCTAAAACGCATGGCAATTTACTCTACTATGGCACCTGACAATTCTTTTTGCCAGCATGGCAAAAAACGTTCGACATGACAAATGTTTTTGTAATAGCATGGCATATATATGTGTTAATCTTAGAAAACAAATGTGTTATAACATGACAATTCATGAGTGATTTTTTACGGAAAGACTCCGTAATGACATCATTCTTTCAAACAAACCTCCTTAAAAAAGGACCCTGATAAGTGCTACACGTGTGGCATGAATACATGACAACTCCGAACATTTTTACGACAAGTTCAGTGACGCGAGAATAGCAACTTTAGTTGTCAAGCATGACAACTTTTTTTTGGATGGCAAATTTTAATTTATTTATTTTGTTTGTTTTTTTCTTTTCAGATGGTGACTTTAGTTATAAAAAATGTCAGGGCAGGATTGATTCGTGCCACACACTTATTGTTTGGGTAAAAAAAATGGTCACCGATAACGCCCACACGTGTGGTATATTAGACATCTGCCCACACACCATGTGTGGCGTAAGCAGGAGGCAGCCCACACGGGTCATGTGTGGGCGAACATTAGAACTGCCAACACGTGTGGGCGCAGCTACTTTGTGCGACACACCCAACAAGTACTACTCATCCCCACCCCCCGTGTGTGGCACGAAGCAAATACGCCCACACGTCCTGGCGCGGCTACATTAGTTACCCACGGGATGATGCTTTAGTTACCCCAGGGATAGCAACTTTAGTTATCCGAGATGACAAATGTAGTTGTAAAAGCATGGCAACTTTCTATGTTTTGCTTAACTATAGTTGCCATGTCTAATTTATGGTAGTTGTCGTGTGTAATCAAACCATAGTTGTCGTGTGTGATTAACTACTTTTTTTAGGAAAAGCAAGTGTTGGGAAACGTTGCATGGAAAACAAAAAATATTATACGCACACGCAAGATCTATCCATGGAGATGCATAGCAACGAAAGGGGAGAGTGTGTCTACGTACTCTCGTAGACCGTAAGCGGAAGCATTTAATTAGTAACGCAGTTGATGTAGTCGAACTTCTTCGCGCTCCAACCGATCAAGTACCGAACGTACGGCACCTCTGCGTTCAGCACACGTTCAGCTCGGTGACGTCCTCCGCTTTCTTGATCCAGCAAGATGGCGAGGTAGTGGATGAGTTTCGACAGCTCGATGGCATGGTGACGGTGATGGTGATGCTATCTCCGCAGGGCTTGGCCTAAGCACTACAAAAATATGACCGAGGGTGTAAACGATGGAGGGGGCATCGCACACGGCTAAACAATTGTCGTGGTTCTGTGTGGCGCCACCTTCCCACATATATATAGGTGGGGGAGAGGGGAGAGGCCAAGGGGCGCCCCAAGTAGGGCCGAATCCTACTTGGGGACTTCCCCAAGCCGCCCCCCTTCCATATATGAGTGCGGGATGAAGGCAAGAGGAGGAGGCCCTGCCCTTTCCTTTGTCTCACGAGGAGGGAAAGGCAGGAGGGGCCACCTGATACGGGGCTAACCCGGTGTAGGCCTATCTTTCACGATTGGAGTTGATTCCCTCGAAGAACACGAAGAACACGATGAACACGGGGAAGAACGGACAGAAATCACAAGGGGAAAACACTCAAGAACAAGTCCAATCACACATCTACTAGACAATCAAGCACACAAGATCCACAAGGTACATGAACAACAAAAGGAAAGATACAAGGTAAATTTCATGTCCATGAGGATGTCTTGATGATATCCTAGACGGATCTTCCCGTGAGGGGCCTTAACGATGTATATCCCACAGGATCTTCTCACATGGAGGTCTTTAACTCCATGGGAGTGGTGGTCTCTCTCTCTCTTAAGAGGAGGAGTGGTAGGAGCAAAGCTCATATACAAATGAGCTATCACTTTGCTGACCCTAGAAAGGCGGTGGAGGTGGTCTATTTATAGTCTAAGCCACGAAGGGGTAAGTGGGAGAGGGATACAAGGCCAAAGGCCCGGCTGCGCATAGGCAGTGTCGGACGTCCAGTCGCTCGCGGGGGTCCAGACGTCCGGAGGTCGTCGGACGTCCAGTGGGCGTCGAACTTCTGGCGTTTCTTCTCTGGACTGGTGGCACCGGTCGTCCGGTCGGCGTCGCTCGTCCGGGCGCTGGGACTTGTCGAATGTCCGGTGGTTGTTGGTCGTCCGACCGCTCTAGCGTCTTCATCTGCTATAGTCGATCTGGCTGGTGGAGTCTCCAGGCGTCGGACGTCCGTAGGTCGTCGGTCGTTCGGAGGTCGTCGGACGTACGAGATTTGTAACTTGTAGCCGCTCCATTTCTTCCGTCTTCTCTTCCATGCTTCCCTCGCGGATGGTGTAATTGTTCCTTGGCGCTTGCACTCCTCCTCGTCGTCTGTGAAGCTCCGTTAATACCTATGCATGCACACGAATGGAGTGTCAAGTAGTATACCATCCTCGAAGGGGTCAAGTGAACACGTGTAAAGGAGATGATTCACTTTTATGTATGTGAAGTAGAGGTCGCACGTGTCACTTGCCAAACGGACTCTTGACATGGTGATGTCCATGGTATGCTCCGCGTCATCTCCCCCCCCCTTGGGAAAGATCCGACCTTGGATCGAAAACCAAATCACCATGGGAAAGAGATGGCTTCGCCGTGTAGAAGTGGACGTTCACCAAGTACTCGTCATCTTGAAGCTCGAAGTGGGCACTCTCCAATATCGCACCGTCTAGTGATTCCTTCAAAACGAGCAAAGACAACAAACACTTGGAAAAACAAATGTGGTTAGCGTTAGTGCAAAACCAAGCCTTCAAGTAGGGATTCACCCAACAAGCATCGTCATCAAGCATAGCATAAGGTGTGACAAAGGGTTGTGACATGGCATGTAAGCACATAATTTGAGCAAAATCAAGGTCATCATGGAAACAAGCATGTAAATGTGTGGTAGTGAAGCATATATGTGTGGTAAGAGAATAAGCATCTACCTCAAGTTCATAGCAATCAGGCATAAAGCACTCAACAAATGGTCGATGGTAAACATAAGAATCATTCACAACACCAAATAAAATGAAGTGTCTAAACACATGGGTCAAGTGCAAGACAATCCAAGCATAACGTGCATAGGGTGTAGTGAAGATAGTATGGCACTCAACACAATAGTAAGAGCAATTGTTCATCATGTGTGAGGCAATCAACACAAGCATGTAGCAATCAATTGGACATGGCATATGTGAAGAAATGACATTTTTTTGAAGGTTGTGAAGAAATGACATTGTTGCAACCAACCATATGATAGGAGCAAGTAATCCACAAGTCAGATGCAACACACAAGGTATATATGTCATGAGGCATGGAAAGGTCAAAATGACAAGTCGAAGTAAGATCTCTAACATGTGCGTAATCAAATGGTCCAAGATGACCAATAAGTCTCATGGTGCAAGCAACACAAGTATTATGATCCGTAATATCCACGCTCAAGAAAGATGTCACCTTGAAGGCGTGTCCTTGTGTATCTTTCACAATGCCGAAGCGCAAGAAAATGCGGTGTAGAAGTGAGTTGTGGTAGAATGTATGAGGTTCGCTCTCAAGAGATCGAATGGTCAACTCACGTGAAGTGGAAGTCGACACAAAGTCCAAGTATCCTACATATGCACACAACAAAGAAATGAACGCATGCGCATGGTAGATAAACACATCATCCATCATGATGGTTCTCTTCTCTTGCACATAATAATTAGAGGCAAAGGTGCATGAATGATATGATGCAACAATGGCTATATTCATGGCACTAGGAATACGGTGCAAAGAAGGAAGACAAGCATGCTTCACAAGAAATATGTCAAAATCTCCAAATATATGCGAGAATGCTATGGGGGCAATCTCACGAGCAAGACTAATAGCATTGTTGCACTCAATACATGGCAAATCATCTAGCATGAGAGAGGCAACACATGGAGATATATGACAAGAAGCAATAGCAATCATGTGCAAAGCATGGAAATAGATGCCATCAACCGCATGAAATGAGCAATTATGAATCATGGTTGATGCAACATAAGCAAGCATATCAATCATATCGTGCAAAGTAGTGGAGCGAAGATGCAACACACTAGAAGAAATCATGGCAATCATGTCATGTGAATAAATATAGGCATTGACAAGGCACATGACATATCGCAAGCACGAACACAAAGCAAGATCATAGTATCATCATAGGAATGGGTCATAGGTGGAACATGGCAATAACAAGCAATATCTCCACCAAGCTTGCAAATACACATACAAGAACTAGAATCAATCATCATGTGTAATGCAAAGCATGGGTCACAAATGCATGGCAAAGGCATAGGAATGGGCATATCATGCAAAGTGAACATGGAAAGATGGGCATAGAACATGTAATGGACAATAACCCATAACCATGTGAGGGCCATGTAGAAGAAATGCGTGAAGGGAACGGTGGTAAGGACAATCCACGGTATCACAAGTCATCATTGCTCTCTAGAGCTCGTTTTGTCAACTCGTGGGATTGCGAGGTTGACAAGTATTCATGGGTACCAACACACAAGAGACACAAACCAAAGGAATTGTGCGCGTGGTAAATGTACACATCATCCATCATGATGTGTATGTGCACGTGTGAGTTAGCACAAGATAAGCATCGCTCAAAGAAATTTGATGCATGGGATAAGAACATGTCATCCATCATGAAAGAATAGTTGTTATGTATGACACGATGGGGACACAAATTGAGTGGGCAAGTATATGGTACAACAATATCATTATGATTTATGGGGAGCATATTGTGCACATAATTATTGGGATCATACAATGGATGGGATGGATCAAAATCTCCTAAAATGTATGAGGAAACTATGGGGGTCTCCTCATGAGCAATATCGGAAACAACATATGGAGAAAATGGACAACATCCAAAACAATGCATATCCGTAGCTATGCGGTCATGGCATGGCATATGAGATAAATGATGCAAAGGGAGCATATCAATATCATCACAAGAAAAACAAATGACAATAATCATGGGCTTGTCATCTATGCCATATGTGCAAATTGGGTTTATTTTAATGTCATAAGCATAGTCACTACAAAGAGATTGCAAATATGACATATGGTTGATCTCATGCATAGCATATGACAAGTCAAGCGGATTGTCAAACATGATGTGACCTAGAGAATTGTCACAAGAAATCCTATGTAACATGGCATCACAACTAATAGACTCCACATGGCAATCATCATACTCATCAAAAATGGGCAATAAATCATCGCATGGGTAAGTCGCACTAGCATGAAGCATGGTAATAGGTGGATCAACATCATGCAAGCAATCAATGTCAAGAATGTCCACTAGTGGGACTAGAGCATCACCTTCCCCTATGTTACCTTTGTCATTCCACTCATGTGGTGTAGGTGAGGTGGTAAAATGGTGGTCATCATCATCAACTTGATGGAACCATGTGGGGGGTGCATCATATTCCACCATGGCCATCGTCTTGTCCAAACGAAGGATGCAGTCATCGAGGATCGGCGCGTCATCATATATGGGACCTAGCACCAAATGAGAAGACACAATAGAGGTAGAGGTCAAGTTGTTAGAAAAGCAAATGGCCGCATGAGACGTATCAACTATCTCACTCTCTATATGTGGTGGCTCACTCACACCCTCAAAATAGGTGCACTCAAAGTCACATATGGTGGAGTCACTCATCTCACTCGAGTGGTGGGGTTTGTGGCTCTCCTCACATGGGATTGGGGCAACACATCATATATGGGGCTAGTGACGAAGTCACTCTCACTCTCAATATGGTGGCAAAAGTCACTCAAGTCATCATACGTCGCCGTGGTTGAGGTGAAATACTCAACCATCTCATCGCTGTCGCCATGGATGAAGTCCGAAGATGGCACATCATCACTCTCCTTCATGACCGAAGGGAAAATTCCATGCTCGATCATCTCATCACCGTCGCCATGAATGAAGGCCGAAGATGGCACATCATCACTCTCGCCTCCTAAGATGGAAGCATCATCCTTGCTCGCCACCGTGTCACTCGCCTCCAAAGCATGTTCCTTGATTGGCTCCATAGTCGTAGTTGCCGCCACATCGTCTTGAAAAAGAGTCGTGGTAGACTCGGCACCATCAATGCCACAAAGAGGGATGGCGGTGAAATCGAACTTGGGAGCATCGTCTTGGAGCTCGTCAGGCTTGAACATCGTGGTGGTACTAGCCTCATGCATTCTCGTCGTCTTGGAGCTTGGTCTTCGAGAAGTGTGCTTGGGGTGGAGAAGCCTTGGCCTTCATGAGTTCTTGTTCCGCCTTGAGAGCACCAATGTAGTTATCGTCGAGGGACTTGTAGTTCTCGAGGAAGATAGTCTTGGAGATGTCGTTGTTCAATCCCATCATGAAGTAGAACTTCATCGAAATGGGGTCGTCCATGCCGGCTCGTCGCAAGGCAATCTTCATCTCCTTGAAGTACGCGTCGATGGACTTGGATCCTTGGATGGTGTTCTCCAATTGGCGTAGAAGTTGTTCCGTGTAGGTTGGTGGCACGAACTCTCGCCGCATAGCTCTCTTCATCTTGGGCCAACTCATGTCGTAGCTCTCCGAAGGTGTGTGAAGCCACCATGTCGACGCGTAGTCGTGGAAGTTTCTTGTGGCGCACTTCACTTGATCTTCGGGAGGAACTTGATGTAGCTTGAGGTAGTCGTCCATCAGGCGCTCCCACTCGAGATACTCCTCGGGTTCTAGAGTCCCATAGAAAGGAATCTCATGGTCGGGGTCGAGGTCGTAGTAGCCCGTGGAAGTCACAGACTTGAGCTTGGGGAGCTTCTCTTGAGCGTAGTCTTGAGGTGCTTGTTGGCCAAGATGCCGTATGTCCGTAGGCGAAGATGCCTTGTAGGTGCTTGGCGAAGACGCCAAGGGAGATGGTGACGCCATAGAGCGGTGGTTGGTGTAGAGCTCTTGACCTTCGCATCCTTGTCGGTGGTGGTGTTGATGCCGATGTGATCTTGCCAGAGATGGTAGCTCGGAAGCATGTGCACTAGAGCGTCTTCTCGAAGATGAGGAAGACCGCTTGTAGGACTAGATGAGGGCTTTGATCCCCTCCATTTGAGCATCCATCTTGGCGTTCAAGTTGTTTGTGGCATCGAACTCATCGTTGTTGTTGTAGACCGGAGGGGGTGTGCTTTGCCTATCCATCAGAAGACTCGAGTAGAGGTGAGTAGGAAATGAGATAAACAATACCAAGTTACCTTTTCCCAAAGTTGAGGATGTATCCCGTTTCACTCAATGTGAAATGAAAGAATAGTGGAATTGGTACCGGACTTGTTCACTCACACCTACAAACTAAAGCTTATGGAGTATCTTGGTAAGGATAGTGGCACAAAATTTTGATGCAATTGTTAGTAAGAGTCAATAATGTTGAAATAAATTCACAAATTCACAAGTGAAACAAGTAGACCAATAGCAATATGTGGCACACGAAAACACACACACAGAGATAGATAAATGGGGTCGTGCAACCAAGGAATGAGCAAAAAATGTGGAATCCACGGAAAACGCTCGTGTTGCATGATGTCTGCTACACAACCTTCTTCTTGTAGACGTTGTTGGGCCTCCAAGTGCAGAGGTTTGTAGGACAGTAGCAAATTTCCCTCAAGTGGATGACCTAAGGTTTATCAAACCGTGGTAGGTGGAGGATGAAGATGGTCTCTCTCAAGCAACCCTGCAACCAAATAACAAAGAGTCTCTTGTGTCCCCAACACACCAATACAATGGTAAATTGTATAGGTGCACTAGTTCGGCGAAGAGATGGTGATACAACTGCAATATGGATGGTAGATATAGGTTTTTGTAATTTGAAATTATAAAAACAGCAAGGTAACAAGTGGTAAAAGTGAGCGTAAACGGTATTGCAATGCTAGGAAACAAGGCCTAGGGTTCATACTTTCACTAGTGCAAGTTCTCTCAACAATAATAACATAATTGGATCATATAACTATACCTCAACATGCAACAAAGAGTCACTCCAAAGTCACTAATAGCGGAGAACAAACAAAGAGATTATTGTAGGGTACGAAACCACCTCAAAGTTATTCTTTCTGATCGATCTATTCAAGAGCCCGTAGTAAAATAACATGAAGCTATTCTTTCCGTTCGATCTATCATAGAGTTCGTACTAGAATAACACCTTAAGACACAAATCAACCAAAACCCTAATGTCACCTAGATACTCCAATTTCACCTCAAGTATCCGTGGGTATGATTATACGATATGCATCACACAATCTCAGATTCATCTATTCAACCAACACAAAGTACTTCAAAGAGTGCCCCAAAGTTTCTATCGGAGAGTCGAGACGAAAACGTGTGCCAACCCCTTTGCATAAGTTCACGAGGTCACGGAACCCGCAAGTTGATCACCAAAACATACATCAAGTGAATCACGTGAATATCCCATTGTCACCACAGATAAGCACATGCAAGAGATACATCAAGTGTTCTCAAGTCCTTAAAGACTCAATCCGATAAGATAACTTCAAAGGGAAAACTCAATCCATTACAAGAGAGTAGAGGGGGAGAAACATTATAAGATCCAACTATAATAGCAAAGCTCACGATACATCAAGATCGTGCCGAATCAAGAACACGAGAGAGAGAGAGATATCAAACACATAGCTACTGGTACATACCCTCAGCCCCGAGGGTGAACTACTCCCTCCTCGTCATGGAGAGCGCCGGGATGATGAAGATGGCCACCGGTGAGGGTTCCCCCCTCCGGCAGGGTGCCAGAATAGGGTCCCGATTGGTTTTCGGTGGCTACAGAGGCTTGCGGCGGCGGAACTCCCGATCTATTCTGCTCTGGGATGTTTTTAGGGTATATGTATATATAGGCGAAAGAAGTTGGTTAGGGGAGCCACGAGGGGCCCACGAGGGTGGGGGGCGCGCCTAGGGGGTAGGGTGCGCCTCCGTGCCTCGTGGCTTCCTCGAAGCTTCCCTGACGTCTACTACAAGTCTCCTGGATTGCTTCCGTTCCAAAAATAACTCTCCCGAAGGTTTCATTCCGTTTGGACTCCGTTTGATATTCCTTTTCTGCGAAACACTGAAATAGGCAAAAAAACAAAAACTGGCACTGGGCTCTAGGTTAATAGGTTAGTCCCAAAAATCATATAAAAGTGTATAAATAAGCCCATTAAACATCCAAAACAGAATATATAATAGCATGGAGCAATCAAAAATTATAGGTAAGTTGGAGACGTATCAAGCATCCCCAAGCTTAATTCCTGCTCCTCCTCGAGTACGTAAATGATAAAAACAGAATTTTTGATGTGGAATGCTACTTAGCATATTCTTCAATGTATTTCTCTTTATTGTGGCATGAATGTTCAGATCTGAAAGACTCAAGACAAAAGTTTAATATTGACATAAAAATAATAATACTTCAAGCATACTAACGAAGCAATTATGTCTTATCAAAATAACATGGCCAAAGAAAGCTCATCCCTACAAAATCATATAGTTTGGCCATGCTCCATCTTCGTCACACAAAATGCTCTCATCATCCACAACCCCGATGACAAGCCAAGCAATAGTTTCATACTTTAGTATTCTCAAACTTTTTCAACTTTCACGCAATACATGAGCGTGAGCCATGGACATAGCACTATGGGTGGAATAGAATATAATGATGGGGGTTGTGTGGCAAAGACAAAAAAGGAGAAAGTCTCACATTGACACGGCTAATCAATGGGCTATGGAGATGCCCATCAATTGATGTCAATGCGAGGAGTAGGGATTGCCATGCAACGGATGCACTAGAGCTATAAATGTATGAAAGCTCAACAAAAGAAACTAAGTGGGTGTGCATCCAACTTGCTTGCTCACGAAGACCTAGGGCATTTGAGGAAGCCCATCGTTGGAATATACAAGCCAAGTTCTATAATGAAAAATTCCCACTAGTATATGAAAATGACAAAACAAGAGATGCTCTATCATAAAGATCATGGTGCTACTTTGAAGCACAAGTGTGGAAAACGGATAGTAGCATTGTCCCTTTTTATTTCTCTTTTTTTGGGCCTTTCTTTTTTTTATTTGGCCTTTCTCTTTTTTTGGGCCTTTCCTTTTTTGGCCTTTCTTTTTTTGGGACAATGCTCTATTGATGATGATCATCACACTTCTATTTATTTACAACTCGAAGATTACAACTCGATACTAGAACAAAGTATGACTCTATATGAATGCCTCCGGCGGTGTACCGGGAAGGGCAATGACTCATGAGTGACATGTATGAAAGAATTATGAACGGTGGCTTTGCCACAAATATGATGTCAACTACACGATCATGCAAGGCAATATGACAATGATGATGCGTGTCATAATAAATGGAACGGTGGAAAGTTGCATGGCAATGTATCTCGGAATGGCTATGGAAATGCCATAATAGGTAGTAATGGTGGCTGTTTTGAGGAAGATATAGGGAGGTTTATGTGTGATAGAGTGTATCATATCATGGGGTTTGGATGCACCGGCGAAGTTTGCACCAACTCTCAAGGTGAGAAAGGGCAATGCACGGTACCGGAGAGGCTAGCAATGATGGAAGGGTGAGAGTGCGTATAATCCATGGACTCAACATTAGTCATAAAGAACTCACATACTTATTGCAAAAATCTACAAGTCATCAAAAACAAATCACTATGCGCATGCTCCTAGGGGGATAGATTGGTAGGAAAAGACCACCGCTCGTCCCCGACCACCACTCATAAGGATGACAATCAAAGAACACCTCATGTTTCAAATTTGTTACACAACGTTTACCATACGTGCATGCTACGGGACTTGCAAACTTCAACACAAGTATTTCTCAAATTCACAACTACTCAACTAGCACAACTTTAATATCACTATCTCCATATCTCAAAACAATTATCAAGTATCAAACTTCTCTTAGTATTCAATGCACTCTATATGGAAGTTTTTATTTTATCCCTCTTGGATGCCCATCATATTAGGACTAAATTCATAACCAAAGCAAATTACCATGCTGTTTAAGACTCTCAAAATAATATAAGTGAAGCATGAGAGTTCATCTGTTTCTTCAAAATAAATCCACCGCCGTGCTCTAAAAGATATAAGTGAAGCACTAGAGCAAACAACAAACTACTCCGAAAGATATAAGTGAAGATCAATGAGTAGTCGAATAGTTATGCAACTATGTGAAGACTCTCTAACATTTAAGAATTTCAGATCTTGGTATATTATTAAAACATCAAGCAAAGCAAAAGAAAATAAAATGACGCTCCAAGCAAAACACATATCATGTGGTGAATAAAAATATAGTTCCAAGTAAAGTTACCGATGAACGAAGACGAAAGAGGGGATGCCATCCGGGGCATCCCCAAGTTTAGGCTCTTGGTTGTCCTTGAATATTACCTTGGGGTGCCTTGGGAATCCCCAAGCTTAGGCTCTTGCCACTCCTTATTCCATAGCCCATCGAATCTTAACCCAAAACTTGAAAACTTCACAACACAAAACTCAACAGAAAATTCGTAAGCTCCGTTAGTATAAGAAAATAAAACCACCACTTAGGTACTGTTGTGAACTCATTCTAAATTCATATTGGTGTAATATCTACTTTATTCCAACTTCTCTATGGTTCATACCCTCCGATACTACTCATAGATTCATCAAAATAAGCAAACAACACATAGAAAACAGAATCTGTCAAAAACAGAACAGTCTGTAGTAATCTGTATCAAACGTATACTTATTGAACTCCAAAAATTCTGAAATAAATTGTTGAACCTGAGGAATTTGTCTATTAATCATCTTCAAAAATAATCAACCTAAAACCACTCTCCAGTAAAAAATGGCAGCTAATCTCGTGAGGGCTAAAGTTTCTGTTTTTTACAGCATGATCCTAAAGACTTCACCCAAGTCTTCCCAAAGGTTCTACTTGGCACAAACACTAATTAAAACATAAAACCACATCTAACCAGAGGCTAGATAGATTATTTATTGCTAAACAGGAGCAAAAAGCAAGGAACAAAAATAAAATTGGGTTGCCTCCCAACAAGCGCTAACGTTTAACGCCCCTAGCTAGGCATGATGATTTCAATGATGCTCACAAAAAAGATAAGAATTGAAACATAAAGGGAGCATCATGAAGAATATGACTAGCACATTTAAGTCTAACCCACTTCCTATGCATAGGGATTTTTTGAGCAAACAACTTATGGGAACAATAATCAACTAGCATAGGAAGGCAAAACAAGCATAACTTCGAGACTTTAAGCACATAGAGAGGAAACTTGATATTATTGCAATTCCTACAAGCATATATTCCTCCCTCATAATAATTTTCAGTAGCATCATGAATGAATTCAACAATATAACCAGCACCTAAAGCATTCTTTTCATGATCTACAAGCATAGAAAATTTTCTACTCTCTACATAAGCAAAATTCTTCTCAATCGGAATAGTGGGAGTATCATAAGAGACTCGAATACTATAAATTGTTTCCACGTTAAAAGAGTAGTGTTCAGAAAAAGGGTAATCATAATCATGACAAGTTATATATATATATAATCATCACTACTCTTTATAGCATAAGTGTCATCACAATAATCATCATAAGTAGCAACTTTGTTCTCATCATAATCGATTGAAACCTCTTCCAAGATAGTGGAATCATTAGTAAATAAAGTCGTGACCTCTCCAAATCCACTTCCATAATTGTCACAAAAAGATTCAACACCCTCCAAAATAGTGGGATCATTACTTCCTAAAGTTGACACTCTTCCAAACCCACTTTCATCAATATAATCATCATAAATAGGAGGCATACTATCATCATAATAAATTTGCTCATCAAAACTTGGGAGGCTGAACATATCATCTTCATAAAACATAGCATCCCCAAGCTTGGTACAAACATTAGTTGCAAATATATTCTCAAACATGTCATTCTCATAAAACATAGCATCCCCAAGCTTGGGCCTTCTCATATCATAAGCATAATCACTCTCATCATTAATAGTATGGATAACACCAATAGTATAGCAATTATCATCATCACAATGAGTAATAGGAGCAACACCATTTGGGAGGGATACCTTTTTACCTTTGCTTCCCCGTATTTTCTTTTTCTTCTTCACATCATGTGTGGGTTTAACCCTCTTTTTTGAGCTCCTTATTAATGAGATTGGTTGAATAGAAAGCTCCTCCTCGTTACCTGATTCATCATAAGAAATAATAGGAGGATATTGGGAGGTCTCTTCCCTTTCATTAGTATTCTCTTCATCTTCTATTTGTTTTTCTTGTCTTTATGTAATTGGCAATATAAGGATTTTCAATGCAATTCACCGCACAATACATAAAAATTTCTTCCAGATCAAAATTAAGAACTTTATCAAGGACAAATTCTGGCATATCCTTAGTTATACGTTTCATTTATTCATAACCGAAAAGCAAACTAAGTTCATTATGATGTGCAAGGGAAATCAAGTCATCACAATTTTTGGACATGATACGATCATGAAACAATTTGCATTGGGGATTTAAATGATCACGTTCATGGCAAAGTTCACAAGGATGGCAAAGAAATTTTAAATTTTCAGCACAAGCATCTAGCCTCTCTTGCAACCATTTAGTTTCTAAATACTTATGCCTCTTGCAAAATCTATCTTCCCCATTTGGTGTGTACTTGCAAACTCTATGCACTCCACAAAAGTTGACATGCTTATAAGAGACATTTTCATCATGACTATTGCAATCATCATTAGTACTATGGATATTCAAAGAGTTCATACTAACAACATTGCAATCATGCTCATCATTCAAAGATTTAGTGCCAAACATTCTAATGCATTCTTCCTCTAGCAATTGAGCACAATTTTCCTTCCCATCATTTTCACGAAAGACATTAAAAAGATGAAGCATATAAGGTAACCTCAATTCCATTTTTTATAGTTTTATTTTATAAACTAAACTAGTGATAAAACAAGAAACTAAAAGATTCGATTGCAAGATCTAAAGATATACCTTCAAGCACTCACCTCCCCGGCAACGGCGCCAGAAACTGCTTGATGTCTACTACACAACCTTCTTCTTGTAGACGTTGTTGGGCCTCCAAGTGCAGAGGTTTGTAGGACAGTAGCAAATTTCCCTCAAGTGGATGACCTAAGATTTATCAATCCGTGGGAGGTGTAGGATGAAGATGGTCTCTCTCAAGCAACCCTGCAACCAAATAACAAAGAGTCTCTTGTGTCCCCAACACACCCAATACAATGGTAAATTGTATAGGTGCACTAGTTCGGCGAAGAGATGGTGATACAAGTGCAATATGGATGGTAGATATAGGTTTTTGTAATCTGAAATTATAAAAACAGCAAGGTAACAAGTGGTAAAAGTGAGCGTAAACGGTATTGGAATGCTAGGAAACAAGGCCTAGGGTTCATACTTTCACTAGTGAAAGTTCCCTCAACAATAATAACATAACTAGATCATATAACTATCCCTCAACATGCAACAAAGAGTCACTCCAAAGTCACTAATAGCGGAGAACGAACGAAGAGATTATTGTAGGGTACGAAACCACCTCAAAGTTATTCTTTCTGATCGATCTATTCAAGAGTCCGTAGTAAAATAACACGAAGCTATTCTTTCCGTTCGATCTATCATAGAGTTCGTACTAGAATAACACCTCAAGACACAAATCAACCAAAATCCTAATGTCACCTAGATACTCCAATTTCACCTCAAGTATCCGTGGGTATGATTATATGATATGCATCACACAATCTCAGATTCATCTATTCAACCAACACAAAGTAGTTCAAAGAGTGCCCCAAAGTTTCTACCAGAGAGTTGAGACGAAAACGTGTGCCAACCCCTATGCATAAGTTCACGAGGTCACGGAACCCGCAAGTTGATCACCAAAACATACACCAAGTCAATCACGTGAATATCCCATTGTCACCACAGATAAGCACATGCAAGACATACATCAAGTGTTCTCAAGTCCTTAAAGACTCAACCTGATAAGATAATTTCAAAGGGAAAACTCAATCCATTACAAGAGAGTAGAGGGGGAGAAACATTATAAGATCCAACTATAATAGCAAAGCTCGCCATACATCAAGATCGTGCCAAATCAAGAACATGAGAGAGAGGGATCAAACACATAGCTACTGGTACATACCCTCAGCCCCGAGGGTGAACTACTCCCTCCTCGTCATGGAGAGCATCGGGGTGATGAAGATGGCCACCGGTGAGGGTTCCCCCCTCCGGCAGGGTGCCGAAATAGGGTCCCGATTGGTTTTCGGTGGCTATAGAGGCTTGCGGCGGCGGAACTCCCGATCTATTCTGCTCTGTGATGTTTTTAGGGTATATGGATATATATAGGCGAAAGAAGTTGGTCAGGGGAGCCACGAGGGGCCCACGAGGGTGGGGGGCGCGCCTGCCTGCCTCGTGGCTTCCCCGAAGCTTCCCTGACGTCTACTCCAAGTCTCCCGGATTGCTTCCGTTCTTAAAATAACTCTCCCGAAGGTTTCATTCCGTTTGGACTCCGTTTGATATTCCTTTTCTGCGAAACACTGAAATAGGCAAAAAAACAAAAACTGGCACTGGGCTCTAGGTTAATAGGTTAGTCCCAAAAATCATATAAAAGTGTATAAATAAGCCCATTAAACATCCAAAACAGAATATATAATAGCATGGAGCAATCAAAAATTATAGATACGTTGGAGACGTATCATTGCACAATGATGACCCACAAGTATAGGGGATCTATCATAGTCCTTTCGATAAGTAAGAGTGTCGAACCCAACGAGGAGCAGAAGGAAATGACAAGCGGTTTTTAGTAAGGTATTCTCTGCAAGCACTAAAATTATCGGTAACAGATAGTTTTGTGATAAGGTAATTTGTAACGAGTAACAAGTAATAAAAGTAAATAAGGTGCAGCAAGATGGCCCAATCCTTTTTGTAGCAAAGGACAAGCCTGGACAAACTCTTATATAAAGGAAAACGCTGCCGAGGACACATGGGAATTATCGTCAAGCTAGTTTTCAGCATGCTCATATGATTCGCGGTCGTTACTTTGATAATTTGATATGTAGGTGGACCGGTGCCTGGGTACTACCCTTCCTTGGACAAGCATCCCACTTATGATTA
This sequence comes from Aegilops tauschii subsp. strangulata, assembly GCF_002575655.3. NCBI lineage: Eukaryota > Viridiplantae > Streptophyta > Magnoliopsida > Poales > Poaceae > Aegilops > Aegilops tauschii. The sequence goes on along the minus strand of NC_053039.3, from coordinate 244,238,922 downwards.
ACCCCTCTTGCAAGCATCCGCAACTACAAAAGAAGTATTAAGGTAAACCTAACCATAGCATGAAACATATGGATCCAAATCAGCCCCTTACAAAGCAACACATAAACTAGGGTTTAAGCTTCTATCACTCTAGCAACCCATCATCTACTTATTACTTCCCAATGCCTTCCTCTAGGCCCAAATAATGGTGAAGTGTCATGTAGTCGACGTTCACATAACACCACTAGAGGAAAGACAACATACATCTCATCAAAATATTGAACGAATACCAAATTCACATGACTACTTATAGCAAGACTTCTCCCATGTCCTCAGGAACAAATGTAACTACTCACAAATCATATTCATGTTCATAATCAGAGGGGTATTAATATGCATAAAGGATTTGAACATATGATCTTCCACCAAATAAACCAACTAGCATCAACTACAAGGAGTAATCAACACTACTAGCAACCCACAGGTACCAATCTAAGGTTTTGAGACAAAGATTGGATACAAGAGACGAACTAGGGTTTGAAAGGAGATGGTGCTGGAGAAGATGTTGATGGAGATTGACCCCCCTAACAATGAGAGGATCGATGGTGATGACGATGGCGATGATTTCCCCCTCCTGGAGGGATGTTTCCCCGGCAAAACAGCTCCGCCGGAGCCCTAGATTGGTTTCGCCAGGTTCCGCCTCGAGACGGCGGCGCTTCCTCCCGAAAGCTTCCTTCTGATTTTTTTCAGGGCGAAAGACTGCATATAGCAAAAGATGGGCACCGGAGGCCTACCAGGGGGCCCACGAGGCAGGGGGCGCGCCCCCAACCCTCGTGGACAGGGTGTGGCCCCCCTCTGGTGCTTTCTTCGCCCAATATTTTTAATATATTCAAAAACTGACTTCCCTGGAGTTTCAGGACTTTTGGAGTTGTGCAGAATAGGTCTCTAATATTTGCTCCTTTTCCAGCCCGGAATTCCAGTTGCCGGTATTCTCCCTCTTCATGTAAACCTTGTAAAATAAGAGAGAAAAGGCATAATTATTGTGACATAATGTGTAGTAACAACCCATAATGCAATAAATATCGATATAAAAGCATGATGCAAAATGGACGTATTAACTCCCCCAAGCTTAGACCTCGCTTGTCCTCATGCGGAAGCCGATAACAAAAAATATGTCCACATGTTTAGAGATAGAGGTGTCGATAAAATAAAATACGGACATGAGGGCATCATGATCATTCTTATAACAACAATATATATATATATATATATATATTGTCATATGATTTTGTCGGTGTACAAAAGTAGGGGCGCACCTTTGTATCCCTTTACTTGTGCACGGGCAGTCAGAGCCACATGCCACGGCCACACGTAGCAGGACAAAGGAGGGAAGCCGGAGAGAAGCCGAAGCCCAACACAAGACGATCAAGGCAACGCCACGGCCAAGAACACAAAGAAGCAGAGGGGCGGAGCAGTTTCCCCTGGCAAGACTCTTGCCGGGGGCAGCCTCAGCAGCCCCGACAAGACCCTTGCCAGGGCAGCACGCCCAAACACCAACAGAGCGAGCCGCCCTTGAGCCACAGGTTCCAACCCAACCGGCTACGATTGGACCAGGGCTCGGGAGGCACCTCTATGGTGACATGCAGATCTTTGTCAAGACCATAGACATATGAGATCAAGACGAGGACCAGAAGACGGCAACCCTCGACAAGATCCTTGCCGAGGAAAGCCACAAGACCCCCAGCAAGATCCTCGCCGGGGACGATTGCGCATCGCAGAAAGACCCTTGCCGGGCCACCCGACAAGACCCTTGCCGAGAACGCCAGCAGGGCCACCGCCATGGCCGCACCAGCCAAGCTTCCACCGCCGTTCGCATGCAGCTGCCAGCCCAGCCAGCTGGGCTGGCACCTGCGTGGCAACATGCATCTCCCAGACCAGATCAGCAAGCGCATGCGTGGCGGCATGCAGATCTTCGTGAAGACCCTACCGCCGCGCCACCTCAGCTGCTTGCCTGCCTACATGGCGCCGCATGCACCGCTGGCCAGGGCACGTGTCAAAACAAGGAGAAGCGGCGACGGACGGGACATGCTCCATTCCCGCCCCCGATAAAGCATAGGGGCACCTCAGTGACGCATTAAATGCGTCTTGTCCTGTAATATGGGCGATAAGCTCGTAGTACTGTATACCTTTCCACCTCCTGTGTGCCACTGTGGCAGCCCCTTTCGACTATAAAAGGAGGCCCATGGCGTACTGGGGAAGAATTCGGCTCTCTGGAACTACTCAGCCACCGTAGCTAGTTCGAGGGCTCAAGGACACTGAATACATCCACCAAAGCAGGACTAGGGTTTTACGCATCCTCGCGGCCCGAACCTGGGTAAACGATCCTTGTGCTGATTACTAATCCTGGTTTTCTCGCAACCCTGCACCCCGGCAACCGTAGTAGGGATTCTTGTGATCCCATAGGTGTCATTCCCCACCGACATCTTTAGCGTGCCAGGTAGGGGGCGCAATTGTGAGAATCTGGTTTAGTAGTTAGCCTAGCGGTTCTTCATCGCCATGGCTCCCAAGAAGAAGACGGCCACGGCGATCGGCTCGTCGGGGGCCGAATGGCCCATGCCAGTACGGGCGACCAGCGGCCCGGTCGCGGACAGAACCCGAGCCGCGGTCCGCGAGCACCAGCATCGCCCCGGCAGTCAGAGCCTGGCGAGCGGCGCCGTTCGCGCGCCAGGCGACGGGCCGCACGTCACCAAGTCTAAAGATGGGGCTGGCCCCCCCGTGGGCGGCGCGGGGCCCTCCAGGAGTGTCGTTGTGCCACCCACGAGCGGCGCATCAACCTCCAAGACGCCCATGCCGGCAACCACTGCGCGCTCTTCCCATGGTGTGCGTGACGAGCAGCGCCACCATGCCGGTGACCCTGGACACCGCCGTGGGAAAAGCCCTGTGCGTCGTCCGCAGGACAAAGGAGTTCAGCACGCCCGCCGAAGTGCTGGCGAAAATGGCGCGCAGCCGCTGGGTCGTGATAGAGCTCCTTCTAACATGGTTAGAAGTCAAGGCGCGCCACGGTCCACGCAGCTGTCGCCGCCACCCACGCCAGCAGAAGCTTTGGCGCGCGCGCAGCTGCTCCTCGACTTCCCTCCTGCTGCGGAGAAGCTCGACGAGTGGAGGGCCACCATCCGGAGCCTCGTCGCCGTCACCAACAAAGATGATCCCCGACCGGCGGGACCCTCGGGCCGGCGCTCCACCGAGCCACCACATGCCGGCGCTGGGAGGACCGGGGGTGCTGCGGTCACGGTGCACTCTCCTCCTCCTCGCCAGCCGCCGTGGGCGTTGGCCCGTCGTGACGATGCTTGCGATAACATATCTATAGCATCGTCCGACCCGCGGATCCACCGCGACCAGCGCCAAGTTCTTCGAGAGCGAGCTCACGAAGATGCTCGAACCACTATCAAGCGCCGGCGCGATACACGCCACCAGTCGGACAAGTGGGCGGGACCCGCTATGGACCACCCAGCACCTTACGAGGTGGGCTGCCCGGCCTTTACCCGCGAGCTGCGGCAGTTCCAGTGGCCGTCCCACCGCACGTTCAAGCCCGACGTCGGCGAGAAGTACACTGGCAAGACCCATCCGTCCGAGTTCCTCAGCATCTGCACCATCGCGATGCAGGCTGTCGGAGCTCGCGACGACAAGGTGCTTGCCAATTATTTCCCGCTGGCACTAAAGCCCAATGTTATGTCTTGGTTGATGCACTTGCCGGCGCATTCAATTTCTTCTTGGTTGGATCTGTGCCATGAGTTCGTTGGCGCCTTCACAGGAGGCCACCAAGCTCATGGCCAGGCCAGTGATCTGCATATCATTCCCCAGAAGGAAGGGGAAACCCTGCGCAAGTACATCCAGAGATTCAGCCGGGTACAGTAGAACATCCCCGACGTTCATCCCGCCGCTGTGATCAGCGCGTTCCATCAGAACGATCGCAACCGCAAGATGCACGAAGAGCTGGCGATGACCAAGGTTAAGGATGTGGCCGAACTCTATGTTCTGGTCGATAGGTGCGCCCGGGCTGAAGAGGGAAGGAAGTACCCCGGCGAGGACGCCGTCACGGAAACTGACTCTACTGACGAGGACGCCTCCGCCCGACAAAGAAGGGTCGGCGTCGCAACAGGAAACGCAGGGGCATGGTCGTGATTGCCGTTGAAGGATCTGACGACACCAGCGCTGCCAAGAAGGTCAAGGCAGACGACCCCGGCAAGGAGATTGCCGGGTGCGCCGCCTGCCGGGCCTTACCAGCTGCCGACAAGCCAGGGGCTCTGGCAAGCAGTACTGCAAGAGCCACCGCACCAAAGGCCACGACCTCCAGAACTGCCGGCAAGTCGAGCTGCTTGCTGAAAAGCAAAAGGCCGAGTATGAGAGGCAGGACAAGGAGAAAGGTCAGGATGGTGCCGAGGGATCCGGCAAGAAGCGTGGCGGCCAAGGAGGCCGCAGCGGCAAGGACAACCAGCAAGAGAGGCCCGCCCGGGGCCGTGACAAGAAGCAAGAAGACGATGATCACGACGAGGATGACGAGTCCGGTGAGCAAGAGTTCCAAAGGGCTACGGAGGCCATGTGCGTCGATGGTGGCGCCTCGCTGCAGACTTCTCACCGCCAGCTCAAGCAGTGGGCGCGTGAGATTACAGCAGCGGAGCCGTCGTTCGATGCTCAGAAGCTGCTGAAGTGGTCCAGCACGCCCCTCATCTTTGACGCCGAGGACCACCCTGACCGCACAACCGCGGTTGGGTGTTTGCCATTGTTGGTCTCACCAATGGTACGCAACCTCAAGGTGAACAAGATGTTGGTTGACGGCGGGGCTGGCCTGAACTTGATCTAGCCCGTCGTGATCAAAAGGCTACAAATTCTTGATGGAGACCTCGAGGAAACATGCACGTTTCAAGGGGTCAATCCGGGGAGGAGCCAGCCGAAGGGGAAGGTCACACTGCCCATGACGTTTGGAGGAGAGTTGAACTACAGGACGGAGAGGATCGTCTTCGACGTGGCCGAGATCCCCTTGCCCTACAACGGGATCCTCGGCCGCCCGGCACTAGCCAAGTTCATGGCGGCGTCACACTACGCCTACAACATGCTAAAGATGCCCGGGCCGTTGACCATCATCTCCGTCCCCTCCGACAAGAAGGACGCGCTGATTTGCGCTGACCAACTCTACCGGGAAGCAGTTGCAGCAGCTACCGTCAAGGCACTTGCTCCTGCCGCTGAAGGCCCGGGAGGGAAGAAGAAGCCCGGCAAGACCTCTCGCACCCACTTCAGCAAGCGCACCTCCTCGGAGTGTTGTGCTATCGTCGAGGACATGCCAGAGAGCTCTACCGGCAAGAGCAAGAAATCCAGAGCTGAGCCGCCGCAGACCAAGAAGGTGTCCGCCAGGGAGGATGGCACGGGGGGCCTTCACCATAGGCTCCACCCTCGATAGCAAATAGGAAGGCGCGCTCGTCACCTTCCTGCGGGTGAATGTCGACATGTTTGTGTGGCAAGCATCCGACATCCCCGGTGTTCCCAGGGAGGTGATTGAGCACCACCTAGCTGTCTGTCCCCATGCGCGGCCCGTCAAGCAGAAGGTCAGAAAGCAGGCTCTCAAGAGGCAGGAGTTCATCACAGAGGAGATCAGGAAGTTGGAAGCGGCAGGTTTGGTGAGAGGAGTGCTCCACCCGACGTGGTTGGCCAATCCGGTAGTGGTGCGCAAGGCAAATGGGAAGTGGAGGCTGTGTATTGACTACACAGATATCAATAAGGGTTGTCCTAAGGACCCCTTCCCGTTGCCACGCATCGACCAGATTGTCGACTCCACGGCCGGGTGTGATCTGCTGTCATTTCTCAACGCCTACTCGGGCTACCACCAAATCTTCATGACAAGAGAAGATGAAGAGAAGACAGCATTCATCACCCCATGTGGTATGTATTGCTTTTTACGGATGCCTTTCGGGTTGAAGAGTGCTGGCTGGACGTTTGCAAGAGCAGTCCAAATTGGTTTTGAACCCCAGCTCCATATAAATATGGAAGCATACATGGATGACATAGTGGTCAAAACCAAGACGGGGCAACTCTTGTGCGAGATCTGGAAGAGACATTTGCCAACCTGCGCAAGATCAACCTCAAGCTGAACCCTGAGAAGTGTGTCTTCGGCGTTCCGTCCGGCAAGCTTCTCAGGTTCTTTGTGTCGCAGCGCGGGATCGAGGCAAACCTAGACAAAATCAAGGCTATTGAGCAGATTGAGGCGCCCAAGCGGATCAAGGATGTGCGTCGGCTCACCGGCTACGTCGCCGCCATGAGCCGATTCATCTCCAAGTCCGCCGAGCGCGCCCTTCCTTTTTTCAAAATCTTGAAGAAGGCAGTCCCAATGGAGTGGACCCTAGAAGTCGAGGCAGCATTGCAAGATCTGAAGAAATAACTTTCCTCCACGCCAATACTGGTTGCGCCTAAACCACAAGAGCCGTTGCTGCTGTATCTGGCGGCGACGAATCAAGTGGTCAGCGCCGCACTGGTGGCGCAGAGGGAGGTTGACGAGGAAGCAGTGGCGACGGCAAAACCAGCGGATGGCAAGCCAAAGATTCCCCCGGCAGGGCCTGGTGCCAGCAAGGCGAGGCCCCCGGCAGAGTTTGATGCCACCAAGGCAGTGCCCGCGCAGTCGAGTGAGGTGGTGCAGAAGAACAAGATGATGCAGCACCCGGTTTACTTCGTCAGCTCCCTCTTGCAGGGAGCTAGGTCGAGGTACTCCGGTGTGTAGAAATTGCTCTTCGGCCTCCTTATGGCCTCGAGGAAGCTGCGTCATTACTTCCAAGCCCACGAGATCACTGTCGTCGCCCGCCTCCTGTTGCAACGGATACTGCATAACCCAGATGCGACCGGAAGGATTGTGGAGTGCGCCCTGGAGTTGTCGAGCTTTGGGTCGAAGTTTGAAAGTACCTCGACAATCCAGAGCAGAGTCCTAGCGGAGTTCATTGCAGAATGGACCTCAACGCCCGACGAAGAAATCCAGGAGACCGCTCTCCCCGGCAAGGAAGCAGATCGCGACTAGGTCATGTACTTTGATGGGGCTTTCTTGCTGCAAGGCCCCGGTGCCGGTGTGCTGCTTGTCGCGCCCATCGGAGAGCACCTCAAGTATGTAATCCAGATGCACTTTCCCAGGGAGATGTCCACAAACAACACTGCTGAGTACGAGGGACTGCTTGCCGGTCTTAGGATCGCGGCAGACCTCGGGGTGAAGAAGCTCATCGTCAGGGGTGACTCGTAGCTTGTCGTCAGACAAGTCAACAAGGATTACCAGAGCCCATTGATGGAGGCCTACGTAGATGAAGTGAGGAAGTTGGAGGAGCGCTTTGACGGTATCCAAGCGGAGCACGTTCCCCGAGCGGAGAACAACATCGCCGATTACCTGTCGAAGCGTGCTGCATTCAAGCTGCCTATGGAACCAGGTACCTTTTTGCTCCAGTTAACTCAGCCATCTGTCGAACCGTCAACGGGGCAGAACAAGCGGAGGAAATCAGGTCCCGGCAAGTACTTTCCCATCGAGCCCCCTGGGGATGTCGGCAAGGATGTTGCCGTGCACACTGAGCCTGCCGAAGAGCAACTGGCTCCGGCAGGGCGTCAAGCCCTGGCCGTGGAGACAACCGCTCCCATGGCAGAAGAGATGCCTTTGGTCCTTGCCATCGAGCCCCAGGCTCCGGCATGGGCGCAGCATACCGTCCGATTCCTCCAAACAGGGGAGCTCCTAAGGAGCAGGAAGAAGCGGAAAAAGTGGCCCGTCGGTCTGCCCTATACCAGTTTGTCGATGACGTCCTGTACAGGAGAAGGCCGAACGGTGTGAAATTGAAGTGCATCCCCCGGGAGGAAGGACTGGAGCTGTTGGCAGAGATACATGGAGGCGTATTTGGCTCCCACATAGGGTCGGGGGCCCTTGCCGGCAAGGCGTTCCGGCAAGGTTTCTTCTGGCCCACCGCCCTCCAGGATGCGACGACACTAGTAACCAAGTGTGAAGCGTGTCAGTTTCATTCAAAGAAGCTTCATCAACCAGCTCAAGCCCTTCAAACAATCCCTCTCTCCTGGCCATTCTCGGTCTGGGGGCTCGATATACTGGGCCCCTTCCCCCGTGCTGTCGGGGGCTTTGAGTACTTGTACATTGCAATCGACAAGTTCACAAAGTGGCCAGAAGTGGAAGCAGTGAGAAATGTGACAGCACAGTCAGCCGTCAAGTTCTTCAAGGTCTGGTCTGCCGCTTTGGTGTGCCAAGCAGAATTATCACCGACAACGGCACGCAGTTCACGAGCCACACCTTCATGCAGTACGTTCAAGACCTCGGCAGCAAGGTCTGTTTTGCTTCCGTGGCACACCCCGGAGCAACGGCCAAGCGGAGAGGGCGAATGCTGAAGTGTTGCGAGGCTTGAGAACGAAGAGCTTTGACAGGCTGCACAAGAGCGGAAGGTGCTGGATTGATGAGTTGCCGGCGGTTCTTTGGTCGATTAGGACGACGCCAAATCGAGCCACCGGCCAGACACCCTTTGCCTTAGTATATGGGGCGGAGGCAATTCTCCCCACGGAATTCATATACGGGTCACCTCGAGTGCTCGCTTATGATGAGCTTGAGCAAGACAGTTGCGGCAAGATGACGCAACGCTCCTTGAGGAAGATCATCTTCGGGCGGCTGTGAGAGCAGCACGCTACCAGCAAGCCTTGCGCCGCTACCATAGCCGCAAGGTTCATGCCCGAAGCTTTGAGGAAGGCGACCTTGTTCTTCTGCGCGTTCAGTCGGCCAAGAATACCAACAAGTTGACGCCGAAGTGGGAAGGCCCTTATCGGGTAATACGAGTCACCAGGCCCGGCGCAGTCCGCCTGGAGACCGAAGATGTTGTCCCAGTGAGTAATTCCTGGAACATCGAGCATCTTCGCAATTTTTACCCATAAGGCGCGGCTTGCCGGGCCCCCCGGCAAGCCACCTTTTGTACAAGCTTTGCCGGCAAGGCATGTAACCCTCCGTACAAAGCCAAGCGCAGACCCTGAGCATAAATAAACGAAGCGCTGGCGCCCTAAGTTATAGCATGCATGCTAGGTTGAGTCTCTTCCTCGGTTAGGGTTGATAGTGCTTAGCGGCGACTAACCCCTAGCCTAGAGGTCGAGTGTGCGTCTTTTCTATTTTCTTTGGTTCGCAGGGCACTTCTGCTGAGCCACTTGGGAAAAGGAGAACGAACTGGCGCTCTGGCCCCAGCAAGGCAAGGCTGCCGGGGGCTGAAGATGTAAGAGTCCAACCACGGCGAGCCAAGGTTGTCGATGGCTGCGGATTCAGATAAGTCTTTCATCCCCCTGCTATGCGTTTCCGTATGGAACTGGGACATGTGAAGCCTCGTTTATGTCTTAAAACCACCGTGCTCCCTTTTTTCCTGTACCCGAGAGTCAGTTCCTGGGTCGGAATTTGGTAGTAGTTGCGGTGGCAAAGAGATGGACGAGGAGCCTAACTCTACTTCGCCCCTGCCTCCGCCGAAAGCGCGAGAACGGTCGGCTGAAGAAGGGAAATGGCAAGGCCTGTTGCCGGGCGATAACGTTTATTATAAAAATAACAAGGATTCATCCTTGGCATGGGCCTTGCTCACGCACGAAGAACCCGACAAGCACCCTTTTTAATTAAAAACTTCCCATACAGGTACAGTTCGTACAGAAAGAAAAACATGAGCAAGGGGGATTACAAGCTTTAAATCTAACAAGGCCCGAAGGCTTACAGACTAAAAAAGAGATAAGATGCCTGTAATCCCTTTCTTGCCCCTCTCCTCAGGACGCAGGTCAAGGAGGCGAAAGGGCAAAAGGGGCGCCTAGGCGAAATACGAGCAGCAGAAAGCACCAAGAGAACACCTCGGTGTCTGCCCACGGGTGGGCCGGTGATGGCGGTGCCGGGAAAGGAGCTGGAAGACGAGGCGGCAGGTCGCCAAACATGTGATGAAGGCGTCAGTGTCCGCGTACTCCGAGTTGACGGCCTTGCCGCCCGCCCTCTTCCTCTTCCGCAGCCCCCCGACGCTAGCCGCCCAAGGAGACGGCCCCGAGAAGTTCAAGGATTGCCCCCCCCCCCCCCCCCGCAAAACTCCGCCGGAGGAGCGGCCATGTGCAGATGCTCCTACTGCCGCATGCGCCCAGGCACGGGGCGTCCGACGCCTAGTCGGACTCGTCCCCTTCATCTGCCCCGCTGTCCTCCTCGTCACTTTCGCTCGAGGAAGAGCTTCCATCGTCGGAATCTCCGTCGGAGGAGCTCTCCACGCATCACTTCAGGCGAGTCCCAAGATCTCCGAAGACCTTGACGGAGAGCAGGCCGTCCTCCATTAATTTGAAGTAGAGGACGAGCCCCGCCGTCAGGCTGTGGATGCGAGCGAACGTCTTCCATCCACGACGGAGGTACATGACCCGAGGAGCCGGGAAGTCGACGTCGACCCGCGTGCCCCCATTCCCGCAACCCCTCATGTGCAATCTGAGGGTCTGGGGCGGGTCACACTCCATCTCCCGAGCAAACGGGGCGGGAAGACGAAGACAGCGACGTGGAGGCCGGCGCAGCCTGATGAAGAACTCGCGAGGCTGGTCTCCAACGTGGCCCTCCATCGGGAAAGGCATTGGCGGGGGCAAGGACGGCGCGCCGCCCCGTCCTCCTCTTCCCCTGGCACCATGACCTCTGCCACGACCTTGCCCACGGCCTCGCCCCCTCCCCTTCCCCTCGCGGACAGCTCCACCACCATGGGCTCAGGAGGAGGAGGGACACACTGTCGGGCGGCGACCCTCGCCGCCACCATTGAGGGACCGGGGTTCCCCTTCTCCATGGTGGATGAGAGGAAGAAGCAAAGATAAAGAAGGATGGATACTGAAGAATGTGGGATGGCGCCCTCTCTCCCCCTCTTTATAAAGGGGCAGGGTCGAGACCCAGCCGCCCCACTCAGCCAATCCAGCCGGCGGAGGCGCAGGGAATCAGGACCGACTCGCTGCCCCAATCAGCGACGGCCCGGTTTCCCACCTCCACAACCCGACGCTTGCATGAAGGACGCGTGGCGAACATACAGGGTCGAAAGGATGGGTGAGGCGACCGTTCCCTGCCCCGTGATCAAGGGGCGTGGGCGCCTTGAAGACTGCGACCCGAGTCCATCCAGTAAATGAGCCGCGCCTCCATGCCTCCCTCTTTTATGGGGAAGGCATGAGCCGCCTCTTTACCACGATGTGACGCATGCGTGCGGAAACCGCCCCACGCATGCCGCCCATGTCACGCGCACCTCTCCACGTCGCGCATTCAACGCGGGTCATGGGGAAGTGCAGCGGATGAAGGATTACCGCGGTAAAATCCGCCCCTCCTGCCAGCGCACCGTTCTGGGCCTGGCCCAACAACGTGTCGTGCTTATGTATGGCCCAGGCCCGGAGGCTCCTGTCGGTGTACAAAAGTAGGGGCGCACCTTTGTACCCCTTGACTTGTGCACGGGCAGTCAGAGACACGCGCCACGGCCACACGTAGCAGGACAAAGGAAGGAAGCCGAAGCCCAACACAAGACGATCAAGGCAACGCGAAGGCCAAGAACACAAAGAAGCAGAAGGGCGGAGCAGTTTCCCCCGGCAAGACCCTTGCTGGGGGCAGCCTCAGCAGCCCCGACAAGACCCTTGCCGGGGCAGCACGCCCAAACACCAACAAAGCGAGCCGCCCTTGAGCCACAGGTTCCAACCCAACCGGCTACGATTGGACCAGGGCTCGGGAGGGACCTCTGTGGTGACATGCAGATCTTTGTCAAGATCATAGACATATGAGATCAAGACGAGGACCAAAAGACGGCAACCCTTGGCAAGATCCATGCCGAGGAAAGCCACAAGACCCCCGGCAAGATCCTTGCCGGGGACGACTGCGCATCACAGCAAGACCCTTGCCGGGCCACCCGACAAGGCCCTTGCCGAGAACGCCAGCAGGGCCACCGCCAGGGCCGCACCAGCCAAGCTTCCTCCGCCGTTCGCATGCAGCTGCCAGCCCAACCAGCTGGGCTGGCACCTGCGTGGCAACATGCAGCTCCCAGACCAGATCAGCAAGCGCATGCGTGGCGGCATGCAGATCTTCGTGAAGACCCTACCGCCGCGCCACCTCAGCTGCTTGCCTGTCTACATGGCGCCGCATGCACCGCTGGCTAGGGCGCGTGTGAAAAGGATCGAGATGGACCTAGAGGGGGGTGAATAGGTACAATTACAAATTTTACTTGTTACTTAGCAATTTTAGGCACTAATGCGGAATATGGAACTGAGCATAACAATTGCAAGTGTAGTACTAAGTGCTAAGAGACAAGTAACCACAAGTAGAGAGTTAGGGTTAGGAATAACCGGAACTCCAGGAGACGAGGATGTATGCCGATGTTCACTTCCTTGGAGGGAAGCTACGTCACCGTTAGAGAGGTGGATGTTACCACGAAGGCACACCAACGCCACGAAGGCTCATCCTATTCTCCCTTTGAGACAACACCACGAAGGTGTTTCTCAATCACTAGTGGTAGACCATGGGGTGGTCTCCAAACCCTCACAAACTTTTCCGCGGGTAATCACAAAGGTCGATTCCTCTCCGAAAGACTCCAACCGCCTAGGAGTCTCCAACCTCCAAGAGTAACAAGATCGATGGGGAAAAGCTCAAGACTTGCTCAAATCACGAATTCCTTGGGTGCAAAGAAGGGGAAGAGGTGGATCTATCACTTGATCGGACAACTTCTCTCCAAAGCTCTCAAATCCCTTGGGGATCTAAGATTTGGTGTGGAGGAATGAGAGAGAGAGTGAGAAGTGTTCTAGGGTTTGTTCAAAGTGAATGGTCAACCCTCTCCTGTGAAGAAGAAGGTCTATCTATAGTGTGAGCACAAATATGGCCGTTGTAGTGCAAGTGAACGGGCAGGCCGGACATCCGGGCTAGGGGCCGGACATCCGGCCTGGCAAGCCACTTGAAGAACAAGGCAGAACAGAGCAGGAAACAGAGGGGCCGGACATCCGGGGGTCAAGCCCGGACATCCGGCACAACAGGAAAGCCCGGACATCCGGAAGATAGCCGGATATCCGGGGAGCCCACAAGCGTTTACAGAAACATATCAGTTTTACGGGCAGTAAGGGGCCGGATATCCGGGAAAGGGACCGGACATCCGGCGAGACAGGAAGGCCCGGATATCCGGCGAACACCCGGACATCCGGCGTAAAATAGACAACCTTCTGTAAAGGGGAAAGGCAAGAGCCAGATATCCGGGGCATGAGCCGGACATCCGGAGAGCGGCCCGGACATCCGGCACGAGGCCCGGACATCCGGCACTCCCAGAGACAGAATGATTTAAAGATAAGGATGGATAAAAAGATCTATGGGAAGGAGTATTTTGACTAGAGCAAGTCTTTTATGAACCCAATCGATCCCCTCTTAATAGTGCGGGATCCTATACTCAAGGAAACAAAATGTAACATCATTTTAACACTTCATCCTTGAGAGAAACCACTTCGTATGCTCTTGATCCACACACAATTTGACGAACCGGGGACCAACACCTGAGATTCACTTGACAACCATTGTTAGTCCCCTACATGTAGATTGTCATTAACATCAAAACATAATGTAAGGGCATGATTGCACTTTCAGCGTGTCAGAACGAGGAGAAGCGGCGACGGACGGGACAGGCTCCGTTCCCGCCCCCGATAAAGCATAGGGACACCTCAGTGATGCATTAAATGCGTCTTGTCCTGTAATATGGGCGTTAAGCTCGTAGTACTGCATACCTTTCCACCTCATGTGTGCCACTGTGGCAGCCCCTTTCGACTATAAAAGGAGGCCCATGGTGTACTGGGGAAGGATTCGGCTCTCTGGAACTACTCAGCCACCTTAGCTAGTTCGAGGGCTCAAGAACACTGAATACATCCACCAAAGCAGGACTAGGGTTTTACGCATCCTCACGGCCCGAACCTGGGTAGATGATCCTTGTGCTGATTACTAATCCTGCTCTTCTCGCAATCCTGCGCCCCGGCAACCGTAGTAGGGATTCTTGTGATCCCATAGGTGATGTTCCCCACCGACAGATTTCTTATGCTAAAGTAACAATTTATTCACAATGTCAAGTATGAGTCAGAAACTTTATTGAAAACTTACAAACTATGATCTCGGTCACTAAAGCAATTGCAATTTATCATAACATCGGAAAGAGTCAATATAAGAGCTTTTCAGCAAGTCCACATACTTAACTATCATTTAGTATTTCACAATTGCTAACACTCACGCAATACTTATGGGTATGGAGTTTTAATCAGACAAAGAGAAAGATAGGGGCTTATAGTGTTGCCTCCCAACCTTTTACCTCAAGGGTAATGTCAACAATAATAGTTTATGATAACTTACAACCAATTGGATATATATATCAGGATCTTTCCAACACAATGTGCTTGCCAAAGGAGAAAGTGTAAAAAGGAAAGGTGAAGATCATCGCGACTCTTGCATAAGACATAATGCAAAAATAAAAGATAGGCCCTTCGCAGAGGGAAGCAGAGGTTGTCATGTGCTTTTATGGTTGGATGCACAAAATCTTAATGCGAAAGAACGTCACTTTATATTGCCACTTGTGATAGGGACCTTTATTATGCAGTCTGTCGCTTTTATTGCTTCCATATCACAAGATATAAAGCTTATTTTCTCCACACTAATAGATCATACATATTTAGAGAGCAATTTTTATTGCATGCAACAACGACAACTTACTTGAAGGATCTTACTCAATCCATAGGTAGGTATGGTGGACACTCATGGCAAAACTGGGTTAAGGACATTCGGAAGCACAAGTAGTATCTCTACTTGGTGCAAGGAATTTGGCTAGCGTGAGGGGGAAAGGCAAGCCCAACATGTTGGATGATCCATGACAATATACTTTATTTCGGATATAAGAAAACATAACCCATTACGTTGTCTTCCTTGTCCAACATCAACTTTTTAGCATGTCATATTTTAATGAGTGCTCACAATCATAAAAGATGTCCAAGATAGTATATTTATATGTTAAAACCTCTCTTTCTTTATTACTTCCTATTAATTGCAACGATGATCAAAACTATGTTTGTCAACTGCTACCTCTTGAGCACTGCGTTGGTTTTCCCTTGAAGAGGAAAGGGTGATGCAGTAAAGTAGCGTAAGTATTTCCCTCAGTTTTTGAGAACCAAGGTATCAATCCAGTAGGAGATCACGCACGAGTCCCTCGCACCTACGCAAACAAATAAGAATCTCGCAACCAACGCGATAAAGGGGTTGTCAATCCCTCAACGGTCACTTACGAGAGTGAGATCTGATAGATATGATACGATAATATTTTTGGTATTTTTATGATAAAGAGAAATAAAGATGCAAAGTAAAATAAAAGGCAAAAGAAATAACTAAGTATTGGAAGATTAATATGATGGAAAATAGACCCGGGGGCCATAGGTTTCACTAGTGGCTTCTCTCGAGAGCATAAGTATTATGGTGGATGAACAAATTCCTATTGAGCAATTGATAGAATTGAGCATAGTTATGAGAATATCTAGGTATGATCATGTATATAGGCATCACATCCGTGACAAGTAGACCGACTCCTGCCTGCATCTACTACTATTACTCCACACATTGACCGCTATTCAGCATGCATCTAGAGTATTAAGTTCATAAGAACAGAGTAACGCTTTAAGCAAGATGACATGATGTAGAGGGATAAACTCATGCAATATGATATAAACCCCATCTTGTTATCCTCGATGGCAACAATACAATACGTGCCTTGCTGTCACTGGGAAAGGACACCGCAAGATTGAACCCAAAGCTAAGCACTTCTCCCATTGCAAGAAAGATCAATCTAGTAGGCCAAACCAAACTGATAATTCGAAGAGACTTGCAAAGATAACCAATCATACATAAAAGAATTCAGAGCAGATTCAAATATTGTTCATAGATAAACTTGATCATAAACCCACAATTCATCGGTCTCAACAAACACACCGCGAAAGAAGATTACATCGAATAGATCTCCACAAGAATCGTGGATAACTTTGTATTGAGATCCAAAGAGAGAGAAGAAGCCATCTAGCTAATAACTATGGACCCGAAGGTCTGAGGTAAACTACTCACACATCATCGGAGAGGCTATGGTGTTGATATAGAAGCCCTCCGTGATCAATGCCCCCTCTGGCGGAGCGCCGGAAAAGGCCCCAAGATGGGATCTCACGGGTACAAAAGGTTGCGGCGGTGGAATTAGGTTTTTGGCTCCGTATCTGATAGTTTGGGGTACGTAGGTATATATAGGAGGAAGAAGTACGTCGGTGGAGCAACATGGGCACCACGAGGGTGGAGGGCGCGCCCAGGGGGGTAGGCGCGACCCCTGCCTCGTGCTCTCCTGGTTGATTTCTTGACGTAGGGTCCAAGTCCTCTCGATCATGTTTGTTCCGAAAATCACGTTCCCAAAGGTTTCATTCCGTTTGGACTCCGTTTGATATTCTTTTTCTGTGAAACACTGAAGTAGGCAAAAAACAGCAATTTGGGCTGGGCCTCCGGTTAATAGGTTAGTCCCAAAAATAATATAAAAGTGTGTAAAAAAGCCCATTAACATCCAAAACAGAATATAATATAACATGGAACAATAAAAAAATTATAGATACGTTGGAGACGTATCAAGCATCCCCAAGCTTAATTCCTGCTCGTCCTCGAGTAGGTAAATGATAAAAACAGAATTTTTGATGTGGAATGCTACTTAGCATAATTTTCAATGTAATTCTCTTAATTGTGGTATAAATATTCAGATCCGAAAGATTCAAGACAAAAGTTTAATATTGACATAAGAATAATAATACTTCAAGCATACTAACTAAGCAATTATGTCTTCTCAAAATAACATGGCCAAATAAAGTTATCCCTACAAAATCATATAGTCTAGCAATGCTCTATCTTCACCACACAAAGTATTTAAATCATGCACAACCCTGATGACAAGCCAAGCAATTGTTTCATACTTTTTGTGTTCTCAAACTTTTTCAATCTTCGCGCAATACATGAGCGTGAGCCATGGACATAGCACTATATGTGGAATAGAATGGTGGTTGTGGAGAAGACAAAAAAGGAGAAGATAGTCTCATATCAACTAGGCGTATCAATGGGCTATGGAGATGCCCATTAATAGATATCAATGTGAGTGAGTAGGGATTGCCATGCAACGGATGCACTAGAGCTATAAGTATATGAAAGCTCAACAAAAGAAACTAAGTGGGTGTGCATCCAACTCGCTTGCTGACGAAGACCTAGGGCATTTTGAGGAAGCCCATCATTGGAATATACAAGCCAAGTTCTATAATGAAAAATTCCCACTAGTATATGAAAGTGATATCATAGGAGACTCTCTATCATGAAGATCATGGTGCTACTTTGAAGCACAAGTGTGGTAAAAGGATAGTAACATTGTCCCTTCTCTCTTTTTCTCTCATTTTTTTATTTTTTTATTTGGGCCTTTTCTCTTTTCTTTTTTATGGCCTCTTTTTTTTCTTTATTTTTTATTTTTCGTCCGGAGTCTCATCCCGACTTGTGGGGGAATCATAGTCTCCATCATCCTTTCCTCACTTGGGACAATGCTCTAAAAATGATGATCATCACACTTTTATTTACTTACAACTCAACAATTACAACTCAATACTTAGAACAAAATATGACTCTATGTGAATGCCTCCGGCGGTGTACCGGGATATGCAATGAATCAAGAGTGACATGTATGAAAGAATTATGAACGGTGGCTTTGCCACAAATACGATGTCAACTACATGATCATGCGAAGCAATATGACAATGATGGAGCGTGTCATAGTAAATGGAACGGTGGTAAGTTGCATGGCAATATATCTCGGAATGGCTATGGAAATGCCATGATAGGTAGGTATGGTGGCTGTTTTGAGGAAGGTATATGGTGGGTGTATGATACCGGCAAAAAGTGCGCGGTATTAGAGAGGCTAGCAATGGTGGAAGGAAGAGAGTGCGTATAATCCATGGACTCAACATTGGTCATAAAGAACTCATATATTTATTGCAAAAATCTACAAGTTATCAAAGCAAAGTATTACGTGCATGCTCCTAGGGGGATAGATTGGTAGGAAAAGACCATCGCTCGTTCCCGACCGCCACTCATAAGGAAGACAATCAATAAATAAATCATGCTCCAACTTCATCACATAACGGTTCACCATACGTGCATGCTACGGGAATCACAAACTTTAACACAAGTATTCCTCAAATCCACAACTACTCAACTAGCATGACTCTAATATCACCATCTTTATATCTCAAAACAATTATCAAGCATCAAACTTCTCATAGTATTCAACACACTCATAAGATAATTTTTACTAATCTTGGATGCCGATTACTTTAGGACTAATTTCTCAATTTAAGCAAATTACCATGCTGTTTTGTAGGACTCTCAAAATAATATATGTGAAGCATGAGAGAACAATAGTTTCTATAAAACAAATCCACCACCGAGCTCTAAAACATATAAGTGAAGTACTAGAGCAAAAACTATATAGCTCAAAAGATATAAGTGAAGCACATAGAGTATTCTAACAAATTCCAAATCAAGCGTGTCTCTCTCAAAAGGTGTGTACAGAAAGGATGATTGTGGCAAACTAACAAATAAAGACTCAACTAATACAAGACGCTCCAAGCAAAACACATATCATGTGGTGAATAAAAATATAGCTCCAAGTAAAATTACCGATGGAAGTAGACGAAAGAGGGGATGCCTTCCGGGGCATCCCCAAGCTTTGGCTTTTTGGTGTCCCTAGATTATATTGGGGTTCCATGGGCATCCCCAAGCTTAGGCTCTTGCCACTCCTTGTTCCATAATCTATCAAATCTTTTACCCAAAACTTGAAAACTTCACAACACAAAACTTGGCAGAAAATCTCGTGAGCTCCGTTAGCGAAAGAAAACAAAACACCACTTCAAGGTACTGTAATGAACTCATTATTTATTTATATTGGTGTTAAACCTACTGTATTCCAACTTCTCTATGGTTTATAAGCTATTTTACTAGCCATAGATTCATCAAAATAAGCAAACAACACAAGAAAAACAGAATCTGTTAAAAACAGAACAGTCTGTAGTAATCTGTAACTAACGCAAACTTCTGAAACACTAAAAATTCCGCAAAAATAGGACGACCTAAATAATTTGTTTATTGATCTGATGCAATTGTAATAAATATTATATCACGTACTGGTAATTTTTAACAATTGTTTTCGTGAACAGAAAGTTTCTGGAATTTACAGCAAGATCAAATAACTACCATCCAAGAAGACCCTATAGGTTTAACTTGGCACAAACACTAATTAAAACATAAAAACAAATCTAACCATAAGCTACATCAAATATTTATTCCTAAACAGAAGCAAAAAGCAAAAAACTAAAAATAAAATTGGGTTGCCTCCCAACAAGCGCTATCGTTTAACGCCCCTAACTAGGCATAAAAGCAAGGATAGATCTAGGTATTGCCATCTTTGGTAGGCAATTCTTCAATAAGACACCTATAACCTTTAGGAGTTTCTTTCTTTCTATTTATTATCAAACTTCTGGGCACGAAATTGAAAAAATCATTTGTAGCAAATGGTTCCTTCATAATAGCAAAAAGATTGGGATGAACACTTATTAATTTGAGATCCACAGTTTCCTTACTAGAGGATTGACCCTTATTTTTAGGAACATACATAAGCTTGGCAATTTTGGTAGGAGGATTGCAAGTGTTCTTTACAGAAGAAAAGGCGGTCCCCAAGTTGGTAATGATACCTTCAAGTTTATCGATTCTAGTAGAATCTTGAATTATTCTTTCATTAACTATGGGTTCCTTTTCTTTAAAATTCTTCAAAGTGACTCCTACCTTAGATCCATATTGAGTAATTTGGTTGTGGATATTTTTATCTAAATTTTCAATTAACTCTATGGTAGCAACTTTATTTTCAATAATTTCAAGTCTTTGCATCACATGCTCCAAAGTTAACATAGTTCCATTAACCAAAAGAGGTGGTGAGCCAAATAAATCTATCATAGAATTATAAGAATCAAAAGTATGGCTACCCAAGAAATTCCCTCCGGTAATGGTATCAAGAATATATCTATACCAAGGAGTGATGCCTACATAAAAATTGCGAAGAAGAATGGTAGTAGATTGCTTTCGAGTAGATCTATTTTGAGCATTGCAGATTCTATACCAAGCATCTTTTAGATTTTCTCCCTCCCATTGTTTAAAATTAAGAACTTCATTCTCGGGACATAATGGAGTGGATAAAGGACTAGCCATAACGACGAAACAAGCGGAAAGGAGGCGAACGGAAAAGAGAGGGCGAATAAAATGGCAAGGGTGAAGTGGGGGAGAGGAAAACGAGAGGCAAATGGCAAATAATGTAATGCGAGGGATAAGAGTTTGTGATGGGTACTTGGTATGTCTTGACTTGACTTTACTTGGCGCAAATCTCCCCAGCAACGGCGCCAGAAATCCTTCTTGCTACCTCTTGAGCACTGCGTTGGTTTTCCCTTGAAGAGGAAAGGGTGATGCAGTAAAGTAGCGTAAGTATTTCCCTCCATTTTTGAGAACCAAGGTATCAATCCAGTAGGAGATCACGCACGAGTCCCTCGCACCTACACAAATAAATAAGAACCTCGCAAACAACGCGATAAAGGGGTTGTCAATCCCTCAACGGTCACTTACGAGAGTGAGATCTCATAGATATGATAAGATAATATTTTTGGTATTTTTATGATAAAGAGAAATAAAGATGCAAAGTAAAATAAAAGGCAAAAGAAATAACTAAGTATTGGAAGATTAATATGATGGAAAATAGACCAGGGGGCCATATGTTTCACTAGTGGCTTCTCTCGAGAGCATAAGTATTACGGTGGGTGAACAAATTACTGTTGAGCAATTGATAGAATTGAGCATAGTTATGAGGATATCTAGGTATGATCATGTATATAGGCATCACGTCCGTGACAAGTAGACCGACTCCTGCCTGCATCTACTACTATTACTCCACACATTGACCGCTATCCAGCATGCATCTAGAGTATTAAGTTCATAAGAACAGAGTAACGCTTTAAGCAAGATGACATGATGTAGAGGGATAAACTCATGCAATATGATATAAACCCCATCTTGTTATCCTCGATGGCAACAATACAATACGTGCCTTGCTGTCACTGGGAAAGGACGCCGCAAGATTGAACCCAAAGCTAAGCACTTCTCCCATTGCAAGAAAGATCAATCTAGTAGGCCAAACCAAACTGATAATTCGAAGAGACTTGCAAAGATAACCAATCATACATAAAAGAATTCAGAGAAGATTCAAATATTGTTCATAGATAAACTTGATCATAAAACCACAATTCATCGGTCTCAACAAACACACCGCAAAAGAAGATTACATCGAATAGATCTCCACGAGAATCATGGAGAACTTTGTATTGAGATCCAAAGAGAGAGAAGAAGCCATCTAGCTAATAACTATGGACCCGAAGGTCTGAGGTAAACTACTCACACATCATTGGAGAGGCTATGGTGTTGATGTAGAAGCCCTCCGTGATCAATGCCCCCTCCGACGGTGCGCCGAGAAAGGCCCCAAGATGGGATCTCACAGGTACAGAAGGTTGCGGCGGTGGAATTAGGTTTTGGCTCCGTATCTGATACTTTGGGGTACGTAGGTATATATAGGAGGAAGAAGTACGTCGGTGGAGCAACGTGGGCCCCACGAGGGTGGAGGGCGCGCCCAGGGGGGGTAGGCGCGCCCCCCTGCCTCGTGCTCTCTTGGTTGATTTCTTGATGTAGGGTCCAAGTCCTCTGGATCACGTTTGTTCCGAAAATCACTTTCCCGAAGGTTTCATTCCGTTTGGACTCCGTTTGATATTCTTTTTCTGCGGAACACTGAAATAGGCAAAAAACAGCAATTTGGGCTGGGCCTCCGGTTAATAGGTTAGTCCCAAAAATATAATAAAAGTGTATAATAAAGTCCATTAACATCCAAAACAGAATATAATATAGCATGGAACAATCAAAAATTATAGATACGTTGGAGACGTATCATCAACTCTCAACTACCTTTATTCATCATACTCTTTTATATGTGAAGTCATGACTCTCCATAAGATCAATATGATCTCTTTAATTCTTTTTAGTCTTTCTCTTCTCTTTTATTTTTATTCCCTCAAGATCATAACAAGATAATCAAGCCATTGACTCAAAACTAATCTTTATTATATATAGCTCACGGACTCGATTACATAGAAGGATCATAAAGCAAAAGTCAAAACTAAATCATACTAAAACTTTATTCTACTAGATCAAGATATTACCAAAAGGATCGAACTAAGAAAAACGGTAAAGATAGAAGTGTGATGGCGATACGATACCGGGGCACCTCCCCCAAGCTTGGCAGTTGCCAAGGGGACTGCCCATACCCATGTATTTATGTCCCTTTCTTCGGAGGTGGTGATGTGATATTCTTGGCGATGATGCCCCTCAGGATACGATTCTCTTCCTCGAGCTTATTGACTTGCTGCTTGAGGTCCATTATTTCCTTACGGAGCTTGCCCGTGACGGCTAAAGCTCCTTCCACCCATGGATGTTGCATAGCTGCGGGAGAACAAGTAACACTCTTTTTCATATTTTCATAAGAAAGAAATCTAACATTGGAAGGGATGACCAAGTTTGGAATAGCTGAGCTCTGTAGTTCCCCCATCATCAATCCGGCTCGGCAACGAGAAGTAACTTCTTGATCCTCTTCCATGGCATCTATCCTTTTCAAGTCGGCCTCCATCTCTTCCTCTGTTGATGGCCCAAAGTGGTCAGAATCACTGTTTGCTCCTAGTCCCGGTGTCGGATGAGACACCGGACTCTCCCCGACTGACTCTTGAGAAGACATCTTGCTCTAATCTGCGGTAGAAACAACTCAAAACGAAAAACAGAGGATGTTTGCGTGGTACGGTGGTCAAAACCTTCGGGAGAATATATAATGAATTTTTACCAACCAAAAGAAGTATCGTGCAAGAAAACGGAGTCTGGAGGGCACACGAGGTGCCCACGAGGCAGGGGGTGCGCCCTCCACCCTCGTAGATGCCTCGTGTCCTTTTCGGAATACTTCTTATTTTCCTATTTTCTTAAATATTCCAAAACGGAGAAAAATTGCTATTAGAACTGTTTTGGAGTCGGTTTACTTACCGTACCACATACCTATTCCTTTTCGGAGTCTGAAACATTCTGGAAAGTGTCCCTTATGTATTCCTCCGGGGTTACGATGTCAATAACATTGGTTTCAACATTTATGGGATTACCTGAGATATAATGTTTGATTCTTTGACCGTTCACCACCTTCGGATTTGTGCCTTCGAAGTTGTTGATTTTTATAGCACCGGAACGATAGACCTCCTTGATAACGTAAGGACCTTCCCATTTAGAGAGGAGTTTTCCTGCAAAAAATCTTAAACGAGAGTTGTATAGCAAAACATAATCACCTACATTAAACTCATGCTTTTGTATCCTTTTGGCATGCCATCTTTTAACTTCTTCTTTAAACAGTTTGGCATTCTCATAGGCCTGAGTTCTCCATTCATCAAGTGAGCTAATGTCAAATAGCCTCTTCTCACCGGCAAGTTTGAAATCATAATTGAGCTCTTTAATGGCCCAATATGCCTTATGTTCTAGTTCGAGAGGTAAATGACATGCTTTTCCATAAACCATTTTATACGGAGACATTCCCATAGGATTTTTAAATGCAGTTCTATAAGCCCATAATGCATCATCGAGTTTCTTAGACCAATTCTTTCTAGATCTATTAACAGTCTTTTGCAAAATTAATTTGATCTCTCTATTACTCAATTCTACTTGACCACTAGACTATGGGTGGTATGGAGATGCAATTCTATGATTAACATCATACTTAGCAAGCATCTTACGAAAAGCACCATGAATAAAATGTGAACCACCATTAGTCATTGAGTATCTAGGGACTCCAAACCTCGGAAAATAACTTCTTTAAGCATCTTAATAGAGGTGTTATGATCAGCACTACTAGTTGGAATAGCTTCTACCCACTTAGTAACGTAATCAACAGCAACTAGAATATGTGTATACCCATTAGAGGAAGGAAATGGTCCCATATAATCAAAGCCCCAAACATCGAATGGTTCAATAACAAGTGAATAGTTCATAGGCATTTCTTGACGTCTACTAATATTACCATTTCTTTGACATTCATCACAAGACAAGACAAACTTACGGGCATCTTTGAAGAGAGTAGGCCAATAAAAGCCGGATTGCAATACCTTATGTGCAGTTCTATCTCCTGCGTGGTGCCCTCCATAAGCCTCGGAGTGACACTTGCATAGGATCTGTTCATGTTCATGCTCAGGTACACAACGTCTAATAACACCATCTACTCCTTCTTTATAAAGGTGTGGGTCATCCCAGAAGTAATGTCTTAAATCATAGAAAAACTTTTTCTTTTGCTGGTATGTGAAACTAGGTGGTATAAATTTAGCAACAATGTAATTAGCATAATCAGCATACCATGGAGCAGTATGAGAAGCATTTTTGACAGCTAATTGTTCATCGGGAAAGCTATCATCAATAGGTAGTGGGTCATCGAGAACATTCTCTAACCTAGATAAGTTGTCTGCAACGGGGTTCTCAGCTCCCTTTCTATCTATAATATGCAAATCAAATTCTTGTAGTAGGAGAACCCATCTAATAAGTCTTGGTTTAGCATCTTTATTTTCCATAAGATATTTAATAGCAGCATGATCGGTGTGAACAATTACTTTAGAATCAACAATGTAAGGTCTGAACTTATCACAAGCAAATACAACTGCTAAAAATTCTTTTTCAGTAGTGGCATAATTTCTCTGGGCACTGTCTAGAGTTTACTAGCCTATTGGATAACATTTAATTTCATATCAACTCTTTGTCCTAGAACAGCACCCACAACATAATTACTAGCATCACACATAATTTCAAAGGGTAAATTCCAATCAGGAGGCTAAACAGTAGGTGCAGAAATCAAGGCTTTCTTAAGTATTTCAAAAGCTTCTACACAATCATCATCAAAGACAAAAGGAACATCTTTTTGTAAGAGATTAGTCAGAGGCCTAGAAATTTTGAGAAGTCTCTAATGAATCTCATATGAAAACCGACATGACCAAGGAAACTTCTTATACATTTAATGTCCTTAGGACACGGCATCTTTTCAATAGCATCAACTTTAGATTTATCAACTTCAATACCTCTTTCAGAAATTTCATGCCCCAAGACAATCCCTTCATTAACCATAAAGTGGCACTTCTCCCAATTCAAGACAAGATTTGTTTCTTCACATCTCTGCAAAACTTGATCAAGGTTGCTTAAGCAATCATCAAAAGAAGTTCTATAAACGGAGAAATCATCCATGAAAACCTCAACAATCTTTTCACATAAGTCAGAGAATATAGCAGTCATACATCTTTGGAAGGTAGCAGGTGCATTGCATAAACCAAAAGGCATACATCTATAAGCAAAGGTACCAAAAGGGCAAGTAAAAGTGGTATTTTCTTGATCCTCTTTTGACACATGTATTTGAGAGAAACCAGAATAACCGTCTAGAAAGCAAAAATGTGTATGTTTGGATAATCTTTCTAGCATTTGATCAATAAAAGGTAAAGGGTAATGATCCTTTTTAGTAGCTTCATTTAGTTTGCGGAAGTCAATTACCATTCTATAACATGTAACAATTCTTTGTGGGATCAATTCATCTTTATCATTAGGAACGATAGTAATACCTCCCTTCTTAGGGACACAATGGACAGGACTTACCCACTGACTATCATCAACAGGATAAATTATACCTGCCTCCAGAAGCTTTAGTATTTCTTTTCTTACCACTTCTTTCATCTTAGGATTTAACCGTCGTTGGTGATCAACAACCGGTTTAGCGTCTTTCTCCGATTTTATTTTGTGCTGGCATAGAGTGGGACTAATGCCCTTAAGATCATCAAGAGTATATCCAATAGCAGCACGGTGCTTCTTCAAAGTTTTCAATAATTTCTCTTCTTCCTGCTCTGAAAGGTTAGCACTAATAATAATAGGATATATCTTCTTTTCATCAAGATAAGCATATTTAAGAGTATCAGGTAATGGTTTAAGCTCAAACACGGGATCACCCTTGGGTGGAGGAGGATCCCCTAGAATTTCAACATGCAAGTTGTGTTTCAAAATAGGTCTCCGTTTAAAGAATACTTCATCTATTTTACTTCTTTCATTCATAAACATATCATTTTCATGGTCTAGCAAATATTGTTCTAAAGGATCATTAGGAGGCATGGCAATAGAAGCAAGACCAATAATTTCATCTTTACTAGGCAATTCTTTATCATGGGGTTGTCTACGAAATTTAGGAAAATTAAAATCATGAGACATATCCCCTAAACCAATAGAAACAATATCCTTTTTGCAGTCTATCTTAGCATTAACAGTATTCAGGAAGGGTCTGCCAAATATAATGGGACAAAAGTTATCTTGTGGGGAAGCAAGAACAAGAAAATTAGTAGGATATTTAATTTTCCCACACAAGACTTCAACATCTCTAACAATCCCAACCGGTGAGATAGTTTCTCTATTGGCAAGCTTAATAATAACATCAAGATCTTCTATCTCAGCAGGTGCAATATCATGCATAATTTCTTTATATAAGGTATAAGGTATTGCACTGACACTAGCACCCATATCACATAAGCCATGATAACAGTGATCTCCTATTTTAAGCGAAACAACAGGCATGCCAACAACAGGTCTATGTTTATCTTTAGTATCAGGTTTAGCAATTCTAGCAGCTTCATCACAGAAGTAAATAACATGCCCATCAATATTATGAACCAAGAGATCTTTAACCATAGCAATACTAGGTTCAAATTTAATTTGCTCAGAGGGTTTGGGTGTTCTAATATTACTTTTGTTGACCACAGTTGAAGCTTTAGCATGATCCCTTATTCTAACTGGGAAAGGTGGTTTCTCAATATAAGCGATGGGAACAATAGGATCAACATTATAAGTGATAGTCTTTTCTTCAACTTTAATAGGTTCAACTACTTTTACTTCAATGGGAGGATGATATTTAAACCACTTCTCCTTAGCAAGATCAACATGAGTAGCAAATGATTCACAGAAAGAAGCTACTATCTCAGAGTCAAGTCCATATTTAGTGCTAAATTCACGGAAAACATCGGTATCCATAAAAGATTTAAAACAATCAAACTTAGGTGTTATACCTGATTCCTTACCTTCTTCGAGTTCCCAATCTTCAGAGTTGCATTTAATTATTTCCAATAAATTCCATCTGAATTCAATAGTCTTCATCATAAAAGAACCAGTACAAGAAGTATCGAGCATGGAGCGATTATTGAGAGAAAGCCGAGCATAAAAAATTTGAATAATAATTTCTCTTGAGAGCTCATGATTGGGACATGAATATAACATTGAATTAAGCCTCCCCCAAGCTTGAGCGATACTTTCTCCTTCGTGAGGCCAAAAATTATATTATAATTACGATCGCGGTGAACCAGATGCATAGGATAAAACTTCTGATGAAATTCCAATTTCAATCGGTTGTAGTTCCATGATCCAATATCATCACATAGCCTAAACCATGTCAATGTATTTCCCTTCAAAGATAAATGGAAGACATTCTTCTTGATAATATCCTCGGGCATACCTGCAAAATTAAATAATCTACAAACTTCATCCACATAGATTAGGTGCAAATCGGGATGCAATGTTCCATCTCCTGTAAAAGGATTAGCTAGCAGTTTCTCGATCATACCCGGAGGAATTTCAAAGTAAACATTTTCAGTAGGTTCAGCAGGTTGAGGAGCAACTCTTTGCTCTACTGGTCGGGGTGAAGATACCCCGAACAAGCCCCTCAAAGGATTACTTTCCATAGTAACAAGTGACAGTAAATTTCAGCACACTATATAAATTTTTCCTTACCAAAGGCGCTTCACTCCCCGGCAATGGCGCCAGAAAAGAGTCTTGATGACCCACAAGTATAGGGGACCTATCATAGTCCTTTTGATAAGTAAGAGTGTCGAACCCAACGAGGAGTAGAAGGAAATGACAAGCGGTTTTTAGTAAGGTATTCTCTGCAAGCACTAAAATTATCGGTAACAGATAGGTTTGTGATAAGGTAATTTGTAACGAGTAACAAGTAATAAAAGTAAATAAGGTGCAGCAAGATGGCCCAATCCTTTTTGTAGCAAAGGACAAGCCTGGACAAACACTTATATAAAGGAAAACGCTCCCGAGGACACATGGGAATTATTGTCAAGCTAGTTTTCATCATGCTCATATGATTCGCGTTCGTTACTTTGATAATTTGATATGTGGGTGGACCGGTGCTTGGGTACTGCCCTTCCTTGGACAAGCATCCCACTTATGATTAACCCCTCTTGCAAGCATCCGCAACTACAAAAGAAGTATTAAGGTAAACCTAGCCATAACATGAAACATATGGATCCAAATCAGCCCCTTACGAAGCAACGCATAAACTAGGGTTTAAGCTTCTGTCACTCTAGCAACCCATCATCTACTTATTACTTCCCAATGCCTTCCTCTAGGCCCAAATAATGGTGAAGTGTCATGTAGTTGATGTTCACATAACACCACTAGAGGAAAGACAACATACATCTCATCAAAATATCGAACGAATACCAAATTCACATGACTACTTATAGCAAGACTTCGCCCATGTCCTCAGGAACAAACGTAACTACTCACAAATAATATTTATGTTCATAATCAGAGGGGTATTAATATGCATAAAGGATCTGAACATATGATCTTCCACCAAATAAACCAACTAGCATCAACTACAAGGAGTAATCAACACTACTAGCAACTCAGAGGTACCAATCTGAGGTTTTGAGACAAAGATTGGATACAAGAGACGAACTAAGGTTTGAGAGGAGATGGTGCTGGTGAAGATGTTGATGGAGATTGACCCCCTCCCGATGAGAGGATCGATGGTGATGACGATGGCAATGATTCCCCCCCGGAGGGATGTTTCCCCGGCAGAACAGCTCCGCCGGAGCCCTAGATTGTTTTCGCCAGGTTCCACCTCGAGACGGCGGCGCTTCGTCCCGAAAGCTTCCTTCTGATTTTTTTCAGGGCGAAAGACTTCATATAGCAAAAGATGGGCACCGGAGGCCTACTAGGGGGCCCACGAGGCAGGGGGCGCGCCCCCACCCTGGTGGACAGGGTGTGGCCCCCCTCTGGTGCTTTCTTCGCCCAATATTTTTAATATATTCCAAAACTGACTTCCATGGTGTTTCAGGACTTTTGGAGTTGTGCAGAATAGGTCTCTAATATTTGCTCCTTTTCCAGCCCAGAATTCCAGCTGCCGGTATTCTCCCTTTTCATGTAAACCTTGTAAAATAAGAGAGAAAAGGCATAAGTATTGTGACATAATGTGTAGTAACAGCCCATAATGCAATAAATATTGATATAAAAGCATGATGCAAAATGGATGTATCACACAACTCAAGAGAGGCGCTATCACGGTTGCTCAATAGGCGGATACGACACTTGTGCACAACCTATAAGATGCAAAATGTATCAACTTTCTATCCCAAGTATGATATATATGTATGATGTTCCAGTGGTATGATCCAAGATGATCGGATATGAGAATCTTATGTGCAATGTGGTATGATGCTATGGCTATTGCTTACAAGCTTCTTTGCTCACTCTTTTCCGATTGCTTAAAAGCTTATTCTTTTTTTATATGGCCCTAATGCACAAACCAAGATACCAATTGTGTATATGCAGGAACAATCTTGTGGCACAAGAGATGATATGATGATACCAATCTTGTGGCACAAGTAACATTATCGGCAATACTCAAAGGCTAGTCTCGATAGGCAAGTGAAGCAAAATGGGCTAGGGGTTATCAATGCAATGGCAAGGGGAATATACAATGGTGTCGTCGAGGTTACTGTCGTTATGTACGATGATGACCTCGTGGTGATGATGAGTGGCGGTGTTCTTGATGTCGAACCGTTCCTAATTAGCCGAAATACCTTAGGAAACGGAAAAACCGCAAACTCAAAATCTCAAATGTCAAATGTCAAGTGGTGGTAGCGGAATGCGGTGGTGGTTTTATGGAAGCTCAAAGGGATTGCGGATGTGCAATGATGGGTTTTGGAGTAGGCAATGCAGAAGTGGAGGTTATGGTGGTGGACTATACACGGTGTTGGAGTTGAAGTCACCGTCCCTAAGTAGCCGAAACACCTTAGGAGACACAACTCACAACACAAACAAAATTGGGTTAAGTTGAGGTGGCGGAAGTGTATGATGGGCAAGGTTATGCGGAAGGTATGGTGGTAGTTGATGAAGAAGCAACCGTCCCTAAGTGGCTGAAACACCTTAGGAGACTCGAATCACTACTCAAGCAACCACTAATGCTATGATGAACAAAATGGGTTAGGTCGCGGAAGGCTATGGTGGTTATGCGGATGATATGGTAGAGGGCCTAGGCAAAGATGCCAAAATTCACAATTTTTGATGTAGTCAAATGATGTTGGAAGTATTTTTGTGGGATGGGGGATGTCAATAGCTTCAAAACGAGCTAAAGAACGTCAAAATCGGAGTTCGGATGAATTAATTATGGCCGAAACAAAAATCAGTCGAAGTTGATATCTACAGATACCGGACGTCCGGTAGGTGTCGGACTTCCGGTGGTCGGACGTCCGGAATCTTGGAAATCCGTTAATTTCTTTCTGTTGGGTGGCACCGCTCGTCCGGAAGGTGTCGATCGTCCGGTATTTCGGGAGTGTTCGGAAGTCCGGTAAACGTCGGTCGTCCGATGGGTCGGGGTCAACTTGAGATCCGAGATTCGGGACGCGATTTTGAGCGGAAATTAGGGACTTTTTGGTCAAAATTTATGAGATTTCGTGGATGAAAAGTGGGGAAACTTGTGGAGATGCTAGATCCACTCAAAACCAAGCAAATCTATGGATCAAAATCAACAAAACTTCATCAAACCAACAAATCACAAAAAAAAATTAAGGCTATTTTTGGTTGGGATTTTTGAAATTAGGATGAAATCAAACAAAACAGGGCTAGAAAATGATGGGGGAGCCTCCAAATTCATGATCAACGTGGCTCATGATACCATATGATACGGGGCTAACCCGGTGTAGGCCGATCTTTCACGATTGGAGTGGATTCCCTCTAAGAACACGAAGAATACGATGAACACGGGGAAGAACGGAGAGAAATCACAAGGAGAAAACAATCAAGAACAAGTCCAATCACACATCCACTAGACAATCAAACACACAAGATCCACAAGGTACATGAACAACAAAAGGAAAGATACAGGGTAAAGTTCATCTCCATGAGGAGGTCTTGATGATATCCTAGACGGATCTTCCCGTGAGGGGCCTTGACGATGTATATCCCGCAGGATCTTCTCACATGGAGGTCCTGAACTCCATGGGAGTGGTGGTCTCTCTCTATCTCTCTCTCAAGAGGAGGAGTGGTAGGAGCAAAGCTCACATACAAATGAGCTATCACTTTGTTGACCCTAGAAAGGAGGTGGAGGTGGTCTATTTATAGTCTAAGCCACGAAGGGGTAAGTGGGAGAGGGATACAAGGCCAAAGGCACGGCTACCCACAGGCAGTGTCAGACGTTCGGAGGGCGTCGGACTTCCGACGTTTCTTCTCTGGACTGGTGGCACTGGTCGTCCGGCCGGCGTCGCTCCTTCGGGCGCTGGGACTTGTCGGACGTCCGGTGGTTGTCGGTCATCCGGTCGCTGTAGCGTCTTCATCTGCTGTAGTCGATTTGGCTGGTGGAGTCTCCAGGCGTCGGACGTTCGAGAGCTATAACTTGTAGCAGCTCCGTTTCTCCCGTCTTCTCTTCCATGCTTCCCTCACGGATGGTGTAGTTGTTCCTTGGCGCTTGCACTCCTCCTCGTCGTCCATGAAGCTTCGGTAATACCTATGCATGCACGCGAGTGGAGTGTCAAGTAGTATACCATCCTCGAAGGGGTCAAGAGGAGATGATTCACCTTTATGTATGTGAAGTAGAGGTCGCACGTGTCACTTGCCAAACGGACTCTTGACATGGTGATGTCCATGGGATGCTCCGCATCGCCACCCCTCCCCTTTCCTTCCCCTAGGGCCGGCCAGCCATGTAGAGGGGCGCACCAGCCCCTAGTGGGCTGGTATGTCCCCTCCTTTGGCCCATTAAGCCCATACACTTACCGGGGGTGTCCGGAACCCCTTCCGGTGACCCGATGACTACACGGTGCACTCCTAAACTATTTCGGTGTCCGAATACCATCATCCTATATATCAATATTTACCTCTCGACCATTTCGAGACTCCTCGTCATGTCCGTGATCTCATTCGGGACTTCGAACAACATTCGGTCACCAAATCATATAACTCATATAACACTATATCGTCAACAAACGTTTAAGCATGGGGACCCTACGGGTTCAAGAACTATGTAGACATGAACGAGACACCTCTCCGGTCAATAACCAATAGCGGAACTTGGATGCCCATATTGGTTCCTACATATTCTACGAAGATCCTTATCGGTCGAACTGTTATGACAACATACGTAATTCCATTTGTCCATCGGTATGTTACTTGCCCGAGATTCGATTCTCGGTATCTTCATACCTAGTTCAATCTCGTTACCGGCAAGTCTCTTTACTCGTTCCGTAATACATCACCTCATAACTAACTCCTTAGTCATTTGCTTGCAAGCTTATGATGTGTATTACCGAGAGGGCCCGGAGATACCTCTCCGATACTCGGAGTGACAAATCCTAATCTTGATCTATGCCAACTCAACAAACACCTTTGGAGATACCTGCAGAGCATCTTTATAATCACCTAGTTACGTTGTGACGTTTGATAGCACACAAGGTATTCCTCCGATATCCGGGAGTTGCATAATCTCATAGTCGAAGGAATATGTATTTGTCATCAAGAAAGCAATAGCAATAAAATGAATGATCAATATGCTAAGCTACCGGATGGGTCTTGTCCATAACATCATTCTCCTAATGATGTGGTCCCGTTATCAAATGACAACACATGTCTATGGTTAGGAAACCTTAACCATCTTTGATCAACGAGCTAGTCTAGTAGAGGCTCGCTAGGGACACGGTATTTGTTTATGTATTCACACATGTATTTAAGTTTCTGATCAATACAATTCTAGCATGAATAATAAACCTTTATCATGAATAAGGAAATACAAAATAACAACTTTATTATTGCCTCTAGGGCATATTTCCTTCAGTCTCCCACTTGCACCAGAGTCAATAATCTAGTTCACATCGTCATGTGATTAACACCCATAGTTCACATCGCCATGTGACTAACACCCAACGAGTTTACTAGAGTCAATAATCTAGTTCACAGCGACATGTGATTAACACCCAAAGAGTACTAAGGTGTGGTCATGTTTTGCTTGTGAAAGAGGTTTAGTCAACGGGTCTACCACATTCAGATCCGTATGTATTTTGCAATTTCTATGTCTACGTTGCTCCGCATGGAGCTACTCTAGCTAATTGCTCCCACTTTTAATACGTATCCAGATTGAGACTCAAAGTCATCTGGATTAGTGTTAAAGTTTGCATCGACATAACCCTTTATGACGAACCCTTTATCACCTCCATAACCAAGAAACATTTCCTTAGTCCTCTATGGATAATTTTGACCGCTGTCTAGTGATCTACTCCCGGATCACTATTGTACCCCCTTGCCAAACTCATGGCAAGGCACACAACAGGTCTGGTACACAGCATGGCATACTTTATAGAACCTATAGCTGAGGCATAGGGAATGACTTTCGTTCTCTTTCTATCTTCTACCGTGGTCAGGTTACTCAACTTCACACCTTACAATATAGGCTAGAACTCCTTCTTTGGCTGATCCATTTTGAACTCCTTCAAAATCTTGTCAAGGTATGTACTTATTGAAATTCTTATCAAGCGTCTTGATCTATCTCTATAGATCTTGATGCCCCATATGTAAGCGGCTTCACCGAGGTCTTTCATTGAAAAATTCTTATTTAACTATCCTATTATGCTATCGAGAAATTCTATATCATTTCCAATCAATAATATGTCATCCACATATAATATCAGAAATGCAACAGATCTCCCACTCACTTTCTTATAAATACAGGCTTCACCATAAGTCTGTATAAAACCATATGCTTTGATCACCACATCAAAGTGTATATTCCAACTCCGAGATGCTTGCACCCGTCCATAGATGGATCGCTGGAGATTGCACACTTTGTTAGCACCTTTAGGATCGGCAAAACCTTCTGGTTGCATCATATACAACTCTTCTTTAAGATGTCCATTAAGGAATGCAGTTTTGACATCCATTTGCCAGATTTCATAATCATAAAATGCGTTAATTGCTAACATGATTCAGATGGACTTAAGCATCTCTACGGCTGAGAAAGTCTCATCGTATTCAACCCCTTGAACTTGTCGAAAACCTTTTGCGACAAGTCGTGCTTTGTAGAGAGTAACATTACCATCATCGCCAGTCTTCTTCTAGAAGATCCATTTATAATCTATGGCTTGCTGATCATCGGGCAAGTCCAACAAAGTCCACACTTTGTTCTCATACATGGATCCTATCTCAGATTTCATGGCCTCAAGCCATCTGTCGGAATCTGGGCTCATCATACCTTCTTCATAGTTCGTAGGTTCGCCTTGGTCTAGTAATATGACTTCCAGATAATGATTACCGTACCACTCTGGTGCGGATCATGCTCTGGTCGACCTACGAAGTTCAGTAGTAACTTGATCTGAAGTTTCGTAATCATCATCATTAGCTTCCTCTCTGGTTGGTGTAGGCATCACGGGAACGGTTTTCTGTGATGTTCTACTTTCCAATTCGAGAGAAGGTACAATTACCTCATCAAGTTCTATTTTCCTCCCACTCACTTCTTTCGAGAGAAACTCCTTCTCTAGAAAGGATCCATTCTTAGCAACAAAGATCTTGCCTTCGGATCTGTGATAGAAGGTGTACCCAATTGTTTCCTTAGGGTATGCTATGAAGACACACTTCTCCGATTTAGGTTCGAGCTTATCAGGCTGAAGCCTTTTGACATAAGCATCGCATCCCCAAACTTTAAGAAACGACAGCTTAGATTTCTTGCCAAACCACACTTCATACGGTGTCGTCTCAATGGATTTAGACGGTGCCCTATTTAATGTGAATGCAGCTGTCTCTAATGCATAACCCCAAAATGATAGCGGTAAATCGGTAAGAGACATCACAGAACACACCATATCTAATAAAGTACGGTTATTGACGTTCAGACACACCATTACGCTGTGGTGTTCCAGGTGGCGTGAGTTGTGAAATAATTCCACATTGTTTTAAATGAAGGCCAAACTCGTAACTCAAATATTCGCCTCTGCGATCAGATCATAGAAACTTTATTTTCTTGTTACGATGATTCTCCACTCCACTCTAAAATTCTTTGAACTTTTCAAATGTTTCAGACTTGTGTTTCATCAAGTAGATATACACATGCCTACTCAGATCATCTGTGAAGGTCAGAAAATAACGATACCCGCCGCGTGCTTCAACACTCATCAGACCGCATACATCGGTATGTATTATTTCCAATAAGTCATTAGCTCGCTCCATTGTTCTGGAGAACGGAGTTTTAGTCATCTTGCCCATGAGGCATGGTTCGCAAGTATCAAGTGATTCCATAAGTCCATCTACATGGAGTTTCTTCATGCACTTTACACCAATATGATCTTAACGGCAATGCCACAAGTATGTTGCACTATCATTATCAACTTTGCATCTTTTGGCATCAATATTATGAATATGTGTATCACTACGATCGAGATTCAATAAACCATTATTTGAGTGTATGACCATAGAAGGTTTTATTCATGTAAACAGAACAACAATTATTCTCTGACTTAAATGAATAACCATATTGCAATAAACACGATCTAACCTTGTTCATGCTCAACGCAAACACCAAATAACATTTATTTAGTCTCAACACTAATCCCGAAGGTAGAGGGAGTGTGTGATGGTGATCGTATCAACCTTGGATTCATTTCCAACACACATCGTCACCTTGCCCTTAACTAGTCTCTATTTATTCTGCAACTCCTATTTCGAGTTACTAATCTTAGCAACTGAACCAGTATCAAATACCCAGGGGCTACTACGAATACTAGTAAGGTACACATCAATAACATGTATATCAAATATACCTTTGTTCACTTTGCTATTCTTCTTATCCGCCAAGTATTTGGGGCAGTTCCGCTTCTAGTGACCATTCCCTTTGCAGTAGAAGCACTCAGTTTCAAGCTTAGGTCCAGCTTTGGGCTTCTTCACGGGAGTGGCAACTTGCTTGCCATTCTTCTTGAAGTTCCCTTTCTTTCCCTTTGCCCTTTTTCTTGAAACTAGTGGTCTTGTGAACCATCAACACTTGATGCTCTTTCTTGATTTCTACCTTCGCCGATTTCAGCATCACAAAGAGCTTGGGAATCTTTTTCGTCATCCCTTGTATATTATAGTTCATCACGAAGTTCTAGTAGCTTGCTAATAGTGACTAGAGAACTCTGTCAATCACTATCTTATCTGGAAGATTAACTCCCACTTGATTCAAGCGATTGTAGTACCCAGACATTCTGAGTACATGCTCATTGGCTGAGCTATTCTACTCCATCTTGTAGGCAAAGTACTTGTCAGAGGTCTCATACCTCTCGACACGGGCATGAGTCTGAAATACCAATTTCAGCTCTTGGAACATCTCACATGCTCCATGGCGTTCAAAACGATTTTGAAGTCCTGGTTCTAAGCTGTAAAGCATGGCGCAATAAACTATTAAGTAGTCATCATATCGAGCTTGCCAAACGTTCATAACGTCTGCATCTGCTCCTGCAATAGGTCTGTCACCTAGCAGTGCATCAAGGACATAATTCTTCTGTGCAGCAATGAGGATAATCCTTGGATCACAGACCTAGTCCGCATCATTGCTACTATCATCTTTCAACTTAGTTTTCTCTAGGAACATATCAAAAAATAGGGGAGCTATATTGTGAGCTATTGATCTACAACATAGATATGCAAAAACTATTAAGACTAAGTTCATGATAAATTTAAATTTAATTAAACAAATTAATAATGAACTCCCACTTAAATTAACATCCCTCAAGTTATTTAAGTGATAATGATCCAAATCAACTAACCCATGTCCGATCATCACGTGAGATGGGGTAGTCATCCATGGTGAACATCTCAATGTTGATCATATCTACTATATGACTCACGTTCAACCTTTCGGTCTCCAGAGTTCCGAGACCATGTCTGTACATGCTAGGCTCATCAAGTCTAACCCAAGTATTCTACATGTGCAAAATTGTCTTACACCCGTTGTATGTGAATGTAGAGTCTATCACACCCGATCATCACGAGGTGCTTCGAAAGGATGAACTTCGGCAACGGTGCATACTCGGGGAGAACACTTTTATCTTGAAATTTAGTGAAGGGATCATCTTATAATGCTACCATCGTTCTAAGCAAAATTAGATGCATAAAGGATAAACATCACATGCAATCAAAATATGTGACATGATATGGCAATCATCATCTTGTGCTTTTAATCTCCATCTCCAAAGCATCGTCATGATCTCCATCGTCACCGGCTCGACACCTTGATCTCCATCGTTGCGTCGTGGTCGTCTCGCCAACTATTGCTTCTACAACTATTGCTAACGCATAGCGATAAAATAAAGCAATTACATGGCAATTGCATTTCATACAATAAAGAGACAAACATAAGGCTCCTGCCGGTTGCCGATAAGTTATAAAACATGATCATCTCATACAACAAAGTATATCACATCATGTCTTGACCATATCACATCACAACATGCCCTGCAAAAACAAGTTAGACGTCCTTTACTTTGTTGTTGCAAGTTTTACGTGGCTGCTACAGGCTTCTAGCAAGAACCGTTCTTACCTACGACAAAAACCACAACAGTGATTTATCAAGTTTGTTGTTTTAACCTTCTTCAAGGACCGGCCGCAGTCAAATTTGATTCAACTAAAGTAGGAGAAAAAGACAACCGCCAGCCATCTTTATGAAAAACTAGTTGCATGTCTGTCGGTGGAACCGGTCTCATGTATGTGGACATGTAAGGTTGGTCCGCACCGCTTCATCCCACAATACCGCCAAATAAAAATAAGACGTTGCTGGTAAGCAGTATGACTATCACCGCCCACAACTCTTTGTGTTCTACTCGTGCATATCATCTACGCATAGACCTGGCTCGGATATCACTGTTGGGAAACGTTGCCTGGAAAACAAAAACAAATCTACGCACACGCAAGATCTATCCGTGGAGATGCATAGCAACGAGAGGAGAGAGTGTGTCTATGTACCCTCGTAGACCATAATCGGAAGCGTTTAGTAACGCGGTTGATGTAGTTGAACTTCTTCGCGCTCCAACCGACCAAGTACCGAACATACGGCACCTCCGTGTTCAGCACACGTTCAGCTCGGTGACGTCCTCCGCCTTCTTGATCCAGCAAGACAGCGAGGTAGTTGATGAGTTCTGGCAGCACGACGGCATGGTGACGATGACGGTGATGCTATCTCCGCAGGGCTTTGCCTAAGCACTACAAAAATATGACCGAGGGTCTAAACGGTGGAGGGGGACGCCGCACACGGCTAAACAATTGGCGTGGTTTTGTGTGGCGCCCCTTCCCACATATGTATAGGTGGGGGAGAGGGGAGAGGCCAAGGGGCACCCCAAGTAGGGGCGAATCCTACTTGGGGACTTCCCCAAACCGCCCCCTCCCCCTTCCATATATGAGCGCGGGAGGAAGGCAAGAGGAGGAGCCCCCCTTTCCTTTTTCTCACAAGCAGGGAAAGGCAGGTGCGGCCACCCCTCCCCTTTCCTTCCCCTAGGGCCGGCCAGCAATGTAGAGGGGTGCACTAGCCCCTAGTGGGCTGGTCTGTCCCCTCCTTTGGCCTATTAAGCCCATACACTTATCGGGGGTGTCCGGAACCCCTTCCGGCGACCCGATGACTACCCGGTGCACTCCGAAACTATTCCGGCATCCGAATACCATCATCCTATATATCAATCTTTATCTCTCGAACATTTAGAGACTCCCCGTCATGTCCGTGATATCATCCGGGACTCCGAACAACATTCGGTTACCAAATCATATAACTCATATAACACTATATCGTCAACAAACGTTTAGGTGTGCGGACCCTACGGGTTCGACAACTATGTAGACATGACCGAGACACCTCTCCGGTCAATAACTAATAGCAGAACCTCGATGCCCATATTGGCTCCTACATATTCTACGAAGATCATTATCGGTCGAGCCGTTATGACAACATACATAATTCCCTTTGTCCATTGTCCATCGGTACGTTACTTGCCCGAGAATCTTCGGTATCTTCATACCTAGTTCAATCTCGTTACCCGCAAGTCTCTTTACTCGTTCTGTAATACATCACCTCGTAACTAACTCCTTAGTAATTTGCTTGCAAACTTATGATGTGTATTACCGAGAGGGCCCAGAGATACCTCTCCGATACTCGGAGTGACAAATCCTAATCTCGATCTATGCCAACTCAACAAACACATTCGGAGATACCTGTAGAGCATCTTTATAATCACCCAGTTATGTTGTGATGTTTGATAGCACACAAGGTATTCCTCCGGTATCCGGGAGTTGCATAATCTCATAGTCGAAGGAATATGTATTTGTCATTAAGAAAGCAATAGCAATAAACTGAACGATCAATATGCTAAGCTAGCGGATGGGTCTTGTCCATCACATCATTCTCTTAATGATGTGATCTCGTTATGAAATGACAACACATATCTATGGTTAGGAAACCTTAACCATCTTTGATCAACGAGCTAGTCTAGTAGAGGCTCACTAGGGACACGGTATTTGTTTATGTATTCACACATGTATATAAGTTTCCGATCAATAAAATTCTAGCATGAATAATAAACCTTTACCATGAATAAGGAAATATAAAATAACAACTTCATTATTGCCTCTAGGGCATATTTCCTTCAGCAAGTGCTTTATTACTAAAACTTAGTGGACAGATCATCCACTACAGCAGCTGCCACTTGAGCAGGTACA
This sequence comes from Aegilops tauschii subsp. strangulata, assembly GCF_002575655.3. Lineage (NCBI taxonomy): Eukaryota > Viridiplantae > Streptophyta > Magnoliopsida > Poales > Poaceae > Aegilops > Aegilops tauschii. Next base: position 244,198,688 of record NC_053039.3, on the reverse strand, counting down.
ATTGAGACCCAACAAAGGTTCTCATGGGGATTACAACGATGGCCAATCCTGACCAGCTCACGAGTCACACGGTTCGCATCACGATTACACGCCAAGAACCTACTCCTAGAAAACCACAGTATTGTCTGGAGCTTCACATCCTCGATGACAGTTGCGTACGGTGATGAGTCTGCACGTCCAGCAGCCATATCATCAGCAAGGAGCGAGGAATCAGTCTCAAACTCTACCCGTACGGCCCATATTCCTGAAGCAAGTTGAACAAAAGTTGCCATGTGTGTTTAACTAGTTGCCACGTGTGGTCCAACCATAGTTGTCATGTATGGTTAATCGTAGTTGCCATGTGTGTTTACCTCGTTGCCACGTACGCGCAACTGATGTTGCCATCTACCAACAAATCATAGTTGCCATGTGAGTTTACCTAGTTGCCACATACATGCAACTGCAGTTGCCATCTATCACCGTACGAGCGTCGTGTGGCGAAGAGCGGTTCACCCACACGCGCGTGAACTGGGTGGTGACTGTGTGGGCGGGAACTGGTTCGCCCACACGGCACAGCTGGCAACCGCGTGCTGCGGGTCGTGTGGGTTGAGCGCTCTAACGCTTACACAACACGCTATGCCTATGTGGCACTAAAATTCCAACATATTCCTTTAGGATTCGTGTAAAATAGAATCAACGTGGATCAATGCGTGTGGGCGGAGTGCGAAAATTGTTCGTGGATGGCCTCAGTAAAAGAATGGGCAACGCTAGGCGCCGGCGCACCGGCCGAAAGTTTCCGCCGGTCCCGCCCCAGCCGTTTGATGCGAGCTGCTTGGCCAATGGATCTGGGCAAAAAAAATGATTCGCTCACGTCTTCTTCTTCCTCGGGCTCGATCTGCAACTCCTGCTCAGGATCCTCGTCGCCGCGCCTGCAGTCCCCTCCGGTTGGCCGTCCTCGTCGCCGGCCGTCCTTGTGGTCGGTCCCCACCCTCGCCGGCCTTCCTCGTGGTCAGTCCCCACCCTCGCTGTCCGTTCTCGCCGTTGAATATGGATGTAGTCAAAAACTACCTCAATCCATGCAACAGCTGCGCCTGTGGTTGCAGCTCCACCGGCGACGGTTATAGCTCTCCTCCGGTTGTAGCTCCATTGCCGCCCCTCGCCGCTCGCTGCACGGAATTGCGTCGGCGACGACCACCAGTCAGTCAACGCCATTGAATGGATGTAGCAAAAAACTTCACCGGTAGTAGCAAAAAAAACTACGGATGCAGCAAAAATCAAACACCGTCGCCGTCTTCGTGAGGTCGCAACTCTGCCTTACATGGATGTAGCAAAAACCTTCAGCGGTAGTAGCAAAAATCTACTACGGTTATAGCAAAAATTAGGGTTGTAGCAAAAACTTCACCAGTCAGTCAACACCATTGAATGGTTGAAGCTTTTCAAAATTAGGGTTGAAGCTTTTCATGTCAAAGGTTGTAGCTTTTTGTTTGTGTACTCACGGGTTGAAGCTTTCTATGAAGCAGGTTGAAGCTTTTCATAATGCGGGATGAAGCTTTTCAATTCAGCAGTTGAAGCTTCCCAATTCAGTGGATGCAACTTTTTTGTGCTTCGGTGCCCCCGGCGACCAGCTTCTCTGTATTCTCAATTGAAGCTTTCCTGATGCCGGTTGTAGCTTTCCAGGCCACCGGTTGCAGCTTATGTTGCGGTAGTGCGCCGGCGACCAACATCGTCATCTGCCTTTCGAAACTTTTGATGTTGCCTGTTGAAGCTATCTTGGCCACCGGTTGTAGCATTATGCGCTGCCGGATGCAGCTTCTCTTGTGCGCAGTCATGGGACGACGGCGCGGCCATGGCGACGAGCGCGGCCATGGAATGGCAGCGTCGCCCCTCCGGGCGCACGAACAGCATCGGAGGCAGGAGCTGCCGGCCCGCCTGGATCCATGGAGTTTGCTGCCTGGACAGTCGTGGGAAGAAGGAGTAGATGCAGCGTTGGGAAGAGGATAAGATACACGTGTTGGCTTTCTGATGGCTAGCGCCAGCGTGGCGAAGTGACCGGCCCGAGCATTCCGCGGGCGCACAGCGCGCAAACGTTTTCCTAAAAGAATCCGTTCACGTGCGTGTGGTTTGCTAGAGTTTTGTAAGGAATCCTCCCATGAGTCGGACTCCAGATGACGTAAGTCACAGAGGACACCGCTTCGCCGCCAAGCCTAGTGATGAGTCCGGCCGGGCTTCGGCCCAGGATTCCGAAGTCGCGCGGAACTCCGTTTGCGCTTCGATTCCTCTTATAACCAATGCCTCTGTTCCACCGCACCCTTCTCTTCTGTAGCGACCATCGACCGCAAGAAGAAGACGATGGACAAACAGAGGACAAACAGAAACCGCAGACGCAATCCATCGCCGGAGAAGGAAGAGCTCGACGAGGTTTTCTACATGTATCGCTCCAACCATGGACAAACAGAGGCCGTCACCAACTTCCTGCCGCGCCCCATCTCCGGCAAGGCGATGCAGCACGGCGCCGAGCGCCTCAGCTACCGCGCCGACGTCGAGCCCAAGGACATCGCCTCCGTGCCCAGGGCCGAGAGCACCAGCGGCCGCTTCTTCTTCACGACGTGCACGGGGGAGAAAGAGCCGGCGGTGCTACTAGAGCCCTTGAGCCCGCCACAGCAGAAAAGGCCAGCGCCGGCCACGCTTGCCGCCGATCAGCCGTGCCCTAAGCGCCCACGAGTTGCCACGGCAGAGCAGCAGCCCGTCTCGGCGAGTGACGCGGTGTTGGCTTGGATTGCGGCGGAAGAGGCGAAACACTCCTGGGCGCTCTTGCGTAGGTACAAGGAACGGCCGAAATTCAGGCTGGACCAGCTCGATGGGTACCAGGAGTTCGTTTCCTACACGTTGAACCTGGACGATTGCGATGCTGGGATCTTTGACACCAAATTCTTTGTAGATTACCGTGGTCTTATTTAATTGTACCGACTGATAATCACTGCATAAACTAGTTACTTGTGTATGCTTGATTTGCTTCAGTTGCTCGTGAAACTAACAGCTGATGTTCTTGCTGCTGTGATCTTCTGGGATCTGGGGGGTGGGGGGTGCATCCTGCCTGCTGTCACCTTTCGGGGACCCAGGCTGAGAGATTTTCGCCTGTGCTGTCCTTTTTTTCTTCTTCTCCTTTCAATTTCCTCTTCTTTTTCATCCTTATGACCGTCTTGGTCTATGTACATATTGCTCCCTACCTATCATAATGAAAAAGCCCAGCCTTGCTGGTCTCCCTTCAAAAAAGAAATCTTCTGGGATCTCGCAAACTGTAGTTCGTGGCCTTTTTTGGGGTTTGTTTGTCGCTCGTTTCGAGTGTCTTGTGTTCGGAGTTCAAGGGAGCATATACGGTGCAGTTTCGGTTTTGAAGACTTGCAAGTATTTACTATGTATATGCAACTCTGAATCATGTCACTGATCTTGACGATCAGCACAGTTCATATAAGTTATCACGAAAGTAATGTCGAAGTCAATTATTGTGTTGGCTTTTACACTACGAGCCAGACACTTTGTCACGAAAACAGTACATGCCATTGCTACTGCGTACTGTTTCTAGGATTTCTACAGACCACAAAAGCTCATTCGGTTATCATGTGAAACATGTGGTAAGCAAACCAAACTATTAAAAAAAGGCTCATTCGGTTTCTAGGATTTTTGCTGACTCCAAAAGCTCATCTGGTTTTAGGATTCCTCTAGATTTTGACCGTTAGGATTTTTCCCCCTTATGTATATGTTATTCAAAGGTAGTGGTAGCTTTCTTAGGGTCTTCTTAGGAATCACAGGGATAGAGTACTAGAGTTCCCCGCCTGAATATATATTATTCAAAGTGGTCATATGCCAAGAGAGTAATTCAATTTCTAGAAAAAACCGAATGATCGAGAAAAAAAAACCCTCATCAAACCCTAAATCGCGCCGCCGCCGTCCTCCTACTCGTGACCCCCCCCCCCCCCCCCCCCGCCCCCTTGTTGCGGAGTGATGTTCTACTACGGGCTAGATTTCGCTTTGCTGGGTGATGTTGAAGGCCTTCTCCCGTAAAGCCCGATCGGCGTAGGCGGCGGCGGGGATCTCTTTCCTCCCTCGGCGGTCCTGCAGCGCGGGATGTGGCGACCTCCTCGGGACGCGGCGCCCGCGCGGGGCGCAGTGGCGGCGCTGCGGGCGGCCGTGGGTGTCGGTGTCAAGGCCGGCCGATCTCGGGTAGGGGGTCCCGAACTGTGCATCTGAGGATTGAAGGTAACAAGAGACAAGGGGACACGATGTTTACCCAAGTTCGGGCCCTCTCAATGGAGGTAATACCCTACTTCCTGCTTGATTGACTTTGATGAGTATAGGGGTTACAAGAGTCGATCTACCTCGAGATCGTAATGGCTAAACCCTAGCTGTCTAGCCTCTGTAAATTCGGATAGCCTCTATGGACTAAACCCTCCAGTTTATATAGACACCGGAGGGACCTAGGGTTGTACAGAGTCGGATTATAGAGAAAGGAAACTATACATCCAGACGTCAAGCTTGCCATTCACGCAAAGGAGAGTCCCATCCTGATACGGGGGAAGACCTTCTATCTTGTATCTCCACGGCCCATTAGTCCGGCCCATGCTACACAGCTCAGACACCCGAGGACGCCATAATCCAGGACTCCCTCAGTAGCCCCTAAACCAGTCTTTCGATGACGATGTGTTCGGTATGTAGATTGTCTTGGGCATTGCAAGGCAGGTTCCTCCTCTGAATACGTCAAAGCAGTCTTCTGAATAAGAGAACTGTATCCGGCTCTGTATAACAGTTAGAACCCTCGGCCACAATACTTAATCAAAATAAGGTATGTCCACTCACAGCTTTTTCAGCAAAACATTACGTCTGGCCTCTTTATTATTTCAAACCGTCTTTTCGGCCTCTCGCTTCGCATTTCGAGGCGCAGCCTCCATTGACACGTCTTGTCAAAGCAGAGATTGTGTCCCCTTATTGTGGGATCCTCATCAATACGGGTTTGGGTAATCCAACCGCGTCGTTCGCACGACCCCTTGGGAATAGGCGAGTTTTAAGGCTAGCGGGGCGTGAGGGAGTCCTGGATTAGGGGGTCCTCGGGTGTCCGGACTATGGTACGTGGGCCGGACTGATGGGCTGTAAAGATAAAAGACCGAAGACTATCTCCCGTGTCCCGATGGGACTCTCCTTGGCGTGGAAGGCAAGCTTGGAATCCTGATATGAAGATTCCTTTCATTGTAACCGACTTTGTACAACCCTAGTCCCCTCCGGTGTCTATATAAACCGGAGGGTTTAGTCCGTAGAGGCAGGAATCGTAATAATAGTCATACAGGCTAGACTTCTAGGGTTTTAGCCAATACGATGTCGAGGTAGATCAACTCTTGTAATACTCATATTCGTCAGGATCAATCAAGTAGGAAGTAGGGTATTACCTCCATAGAGAGGGGCCGAACCTGGGTAAACATCGTGTCCCCCGTCTCCTGTTACCATCGACCTTAGACGCACAGTTCGGGACCCCCAATCCGAGATCCGCCGGTTTTGACACCGACATTGGTGCGTTCATTGAGAGTTCCGTTGTGTCGTCGTCAAGAGGTTCGATGGCCCCGTCAATCATCTACAACAATGTTCTCAGAGAGAGGTCTTCCTCCCTGGACAGATCTTCGGATTCGGCGGCTTCGCACTGCGGGCCAACTCCCTTGGCCATCTAGAGCAGATCGACAACTACGCCTCTGGCCATCAGGTCAGATTTGGAAGCTTGAACTACGTCACGGATATCCGTTGAGACTTGATCTTCGACGGATTTGAGACCACGGCAGCCGCTCCCTGTCACCACGATAAGCACGACTTAAATCTGTCATCGGACCATACCTAGGAGATAGTGCATGTAACCGCTCTGGCCCTAGATCCGGAGCAGATCGCGCCGTCCGAGGACGGGAGGCCCAGCCCCGCCACGGAAGCCGCAGACTCAGCGGCGTCGAAGCCACACACGGACCCAACCTCGAGTGGGATCTGTGTCACCGGAACCTCGGACTTGTTTCCGACTACAGGATCCGAACCATGTGTGTCCGCGCACGTCGAGCTCGATCAGGCATCGATCGTCGAATTCAGCTCCGCGGACATCTTCCGGCACTCGCCTTTAGGTGACGTGCTAAACTCGTTTAAAACGCTCTCCTTAGCGGGGGACTCACAGCCGAATTATATCCGGTTCGAACTGGAGGCTGATGACGGAGAATTTCGCTTCCCACCCACCGCCCACTTCATAGCAGCTGTCGAGGAACTAACAGACATGCTAGATTATGGCTCCGAAGACATCGACCGTATGGACGACGATGCCGGAGAAGAGGAGGCCCAAAACCCGCCGTTTACGGGACGTTGGACGTCCACTTCCTCGTATGACGTATACATGGTGGACACACCCAAAGAGAATAACGACGACGACAAGGAAGACCCAGTAGAGGATAAACCTCCTGAGATACAACCAAAGCGCCGACCTCAGCGGCGCCGCTCCAAATCATGCCATGGAAAAGACAGCAATACCGGCACAAGAGAAAACAATACTCCGGACGATGCCGAAGACAATGAAGACCCCGTCGAGGCATCTTCCGAACAGGACGAACGGGAAGACGGGCAAGTTGGCCCTGATGAACAGGCCATACACGAAGACTTGGAGGACAGTAATTATCTTCCACTCTCCGAGGATGAGGTGAGCCTTGGCAACGAGGATTTTATCGTGCCTGAAGAACGTCTCGAGCAGGAGCGCTTTAAGCGCCGGCTAATAGCCACTGCAAGGAGCCTAAAAAATAAGCAGCAGCAGCTTCAAGCTGATCAAGATCTGCTTAACGATAGATGGACTGATGTCCTGGCAGCCGAGGAATATGGCCTTAAGCGCCCAGCCAAAAGTTACCCGAAGCGCAAATTGCTACCTCAGTTCGATGATGAGGCGCTACAGCCCGTACCATCATCGCGCAATGCGGTTGACCGACCACCACGTGGTCGGGATAAAGCGGCAACTCAAGCCGAACACCAGCCCGCCCCACCTCACCGTAAAGGCAGAGATAAAACAGCTCGGGGACATACATACGACCTGCGGCAGGACTTGGACAGTAGAGCAGGTCAGAACAGATCGATCTATGGATCACGAGGACGCCCCCCGACACACGACAACGGCTACCTAGGTAGACGCAACAATCATAATCACGCCCGGGCCGAAAAACGCAGACGGACTCCATCCGAGCTACGTCGCGACGCCGCCCGATATAGAGGCGCCGCACACCCACCTTGCTTCACCGACGAAGTAATGGAGCACGAATTCCCAAAAGAGTTTAAACCCATGAATATCGAATCATACGATGGAACAACAGATCCTGCGGTATGGATTGAGGACTTTCTTCTCCATAAGCACATGACCCGCGGCGATGATCTCCACGCCATTAAATACCTCCCACTAAAACTAAAGGGACCAGCGCGGCACTGGCTAAACAGCCTTCCAGAGAACTCCGTTGGCAGCTGGGAAGACCTGGAAGACGCCTTCCGCGATAACTTCCAAGGTACATATGTCTGGCCACCTGATGCCGATGACTTAAGTCACATCATCCAGCAGCCCGGAGAGTCAGTCAGAAAGCTCTGGACTAGGTTCTTAATTAAAACGAACCAAATTGTCGATTGTCCAGACGCCGAAGCCGTCGCGGCCTTCAAACACAACGTCCGGGATGAGTGGCTTGCCCGCCACCTCGGTCAAGAAAAACCAAAATCCATGGCAGCCCTTACCGCTCTAATGACCTGCTTTTGCGTGGGAGAAGACAGCTGGCTCGCTCGTAGGAGCAAAAGAGCGAGCGATCCGAGCACTTCCGAAGTCCGAGACGGCAACGGCAAGCCACGACGCAATAAACACAAGCGTCATAATAATAATGAAATAACGCCAGACACAGCGGTCAACACCGGATTCAGCGGCTCCAAACCCGGTCAACGGAAAAAGGCATCCAAGGCAAATAGAGACGGACCATCCAATCTCGACAAGATATTGGATCGGCCCTGCCAGATTCATGGCACCCCCGATAAACCAGCTACTCACACTAACAGAAGATGCTGGTCTTCAAACAAGCGGGCAAGCTTAATGCCGAACACAAGGGGAAGGGGCCGCCCAGTGATAGCGATGATGAAGAGACTCGCCAGCCGAATACCGGGGTTCAGAAGCAATTCCCCCCCGAAGTGAAAACTGTAAACATGGTATATGTGACGCACACCCCTACAGGGGAGCGCACGTGCGCACTACGGGACGCATACGCCATAGAGCTGGTTCCCCCAAAATTTAGCCGTATCCGTCCCAAAGGTTTGGCAGCTCTGATCATCAATCCAATTATCGAAGGGTTCCATCTCACGAAAGTCCTTATGGACGGCAGCAGTAGCCTTAATCTACTCTACAAAGACACTGTTCACAAAATGGGCATTGATCCTTCTAGAATCAAACCCACCACAACTATCCTCAAGGGAGCAGTACCCGGCGTAGAAGCTCACTGCACGGGCTCCATCACACTGGAAGTCGTTTTCGGTTCGCCAAACAACTTCCGAAGTGAGGGCTTGACCTTTGATATTGCCCCGTTCCACAGCGGCTACCAGGCACTTCTGGGGCATACCGTTTTTGCTCGTTTTAATGCGGTCCCACTCTACGCCCAAGCAAAACTTAAAATGCCCGGTCCACGCGGCGTCATAACAATAAATGGAAATACAAAACACTCCCTCCGTACAGAGGATCATACTACGGCCATTACAGCCGAAGTACAAAGCGGCCTTGATAACCCACAAGTATAGGGGATCGCAACAGTTTTCGAGGGTAGAGTATTCAACCCAAATTTATTGATTCGACACAAGGGGAGCCAAAGAATATTCTCAAGTATTAGCAGTTGAGTTGTCAATTCAACCACACCTTGATAACTTAATATCTGCAGGAAAGTATTTAGTAGCAAAGTAATAAGATAGTAGTGGTAACGGTAGCAAAAGTAATATTTTTGGTGTTTTGTAGTGATTGTAACAGTAGCAACGGAAAAGTAAATAAGCAAATAACAATATGTGAAAAGCTCGTAGGCATTGGATCGGTGATGGAGAATTATACCGGATGCAGTTCATCATGTAACAATCATTACATAGGGTGACACAGAACTAGCTCCAATTCATCAATGTAATGTAGGCATGTATTCCGAATATAGTCATACGTGCTTATGGAAAAGAACTTGCATGACATCTTTTGTCCTACCCTCCCATGGCAGCGGGGTCCTAACGGAAACTAAGGAATATTAAGGCCTCCTTTTAATAGAGTACCAGAACAAAGCATTAGCACATAGTGAATACTTGAACTCCTCAAACTATGGTCATCACCAGGAGTGGTCCCGATTATTGTCACTTCGGGGTTGCCGGATCATAACACATAGTAGGTGACTATAGACTTGCAAGATAGGATCAAGAACTCACATATATTCATGAAAACATAATAGGTTCATATCTGAAATCATGGCACTCGGGCCCTAGTGACAAGCATTAAGCATAGCAAAGTCATAGCAACATCAATCTCAGAACATAGTGGATACTAGGGATCAAACCCTAACAAAACTAACTCGATTACATGATAGATCTCATCCAACCCATCACCGTCCAGCAAGCCTACGATGGAATTACTCACGCACGGCGGTGAGCATCATGAAATTGGTGATGGAGGATGGTTGATGATGACGATGGCGACGAATCCCCCTCTCCGGAGCCCCGAACGGACTCCAGATCAGCCCTCCCGAGAGGTTTTAGGGCTTGGCGGCGGCTCCATATCGTAAAACGTGATGAATTCTTCTCTTTGATTTTTTTCTCCCCGAAAGCAAATATATAGAGTTGGAGTTGAGGTCGGAGGAGCTCCAGGGGGCCCACGAGGTAGGGGGGCGCGCTCCCACCCTAGTGGCTAGGGTGTGGGCCCCCTGGTCTTCATCTTTTGCAAGGATTTTTTATTATTTCCAAATAGACGTTCCGTGGAGTTTCAGGTCATTCCGAGAACTTTGGTTTCTTCACATGAATAACACCATGGAAAGTCTGCTGAAAACAGCGTCAGTCCGGGTTAGTTCCATTCAAATTATGCAAGTTAGAGTCCAAAACAAGGGCAAAAGTGTTTGGAAAAGTAGATACGACGGAGACGTATCAACTCCCCCAAGCTTAAACCTTTGCTTCTCCTCAAGCAATTCAGTTGACAAACTGAAAGTGATAAAGAAAAACTTTTACAAACTCTGTTTGCTCTTGTTGTTATAAATATGTAAAGCCAGCATTCAAGTTTTCAGCTAAGATTATGACTAACCACATTCACAATGACTCTTAGGTCTCATGTTTACTCATATCCATGGCCTAATCAACTAGCGAGCCATAATAATACATCTCGGATGACAACACTTTCTCAAAATAATCATAATATGATATAACAAGATGGTATCTCGCTAGCCCTTTCTGAGACCGCAAAACATAAATGCAGAGCACCTTTAAAGGTCAAGGACTGACTAGACATTGTAATTCATGGTAAAAGAGATCCAATCATAGTCATACCCAATATAAATTAATAGTAATGAATGCAAATGACAGCTGCGCTCTCCAGCTAGTGCTTTATAATAAGAGGGTGATGACTCAACATGAAAGTAAATAGATAGGCCCTTCGCAGAGGGAAGCATGGATTTGTAGAGGTGCCAGAGCTCGGTTTTAAAATAGAGATAAATAATATTTTGAGCGGCATACTTTCATTGTCAACATAACAACCAAGAGATGGCGATATCTTCCATGCTACACACATTATAGGCGGTTCCCAAACAGAATGGTAAAGTTTATACTCCCCCTCCACCAACAAGTATCAATCCATGGCTTGCTCGAAACAACGAGTGCCTCCAACAAGCAACAGTCCCAGGGGGAGTTTTGTTTGCAATTATTTTGATTTAGTTTGCATAAAGCATGGGACTGGGCATCCCGGTGACCAGCCATTTTCTCGTGAGTGAGGAGCGGAGTCCACTCCTCTTGAGAATAACCCGCCTAACATGGAAGATAAGGGCAGCCCTGGTTGATACATGAGCTATTCGAGCATACAAAACAGAATGTTTATTTGAAGGTTTAGAGTTTGGCACATACAAATTTACTTGGAACGGCAGGTAAATACCGCATATAGGAAGGTATAGTGGACTCATATGGAATAACTTTGGGGTTTAAGGGATTGGATGCACAAGCAGTATTCCCGCTTAGTACAAGTGAAGGCTAGCAAAAGACTGGGAAGCGACCAACTAGAGAGCGACAACAGTCATGCACATGCATAAAAATTAATAAACATTGAGTACAAGCATGAGTAGGATATAATCCACCATGAACATAAATATCGTGAAGGCTATGTTGATTTTGTTTCAACTACATGTGTGAACATGTGCCAAGTCAAGTCACTTAAATCATTCAAAGGAGGATACCACCTCGCTATACCACATCACAACCATTTTAATAGCATGTTGGCACGCAAGGTAAACCATTATAACTCATAGCTAATCAAGCATGGCACGGGCAACTATGATCTCTAATTGTCATTGCAAACATGTTTATTCATAATAGGCTGAATCAGGAACGATGAACTCATCATATTTACAAAAACAAGAGAGGTCGAGTTCATACCAGCTTCTCTCATCTCAGTCAGTCCATCATATATCGTCATAATTGCCTTTCACTTGCACAACCGAACGATGTGAAAATAATAAGAGTGCGCGTGCATTGGACTAAGCTGGAATCTGCGAGCATTCAATAAACAGGAGAAGACAAGGCAATATGGGCTCTTGGTTAAATCAACAATAATGCATGTAAGAGCCACTTCAACAATTTAATTATGGTCTTCTCCTATCGACCTCCAAAGAAAAAGAAAAGAAATAAAACTATTTACACGGGAAAGCTCCCAACAAGCAAAAGAAGAACGGGAAATCTTTTTGGGTTTTCTTTTTAATTATTACTACTACAGCAAGAAAAGTAAACTAACTAAAAGCTACACTAATTTTTTTTGGTTTTTCTTAAGGTTTATTAAACACACAAGAAGAAAGCAGGAAAAAGTAAATAAACTAGCATGGATATTACAGTGAAAGAGTATGAGCACCGACATCTAGCAATGAGTGTGTGTGAACATAAATGTAATGTCGGTGGGAAATACGTACTCCCCCAAGCTTAGGCTTTTGGCCTAAGTTGGTTTATTGCCACGGGTGGCCTGGAGGATATCCGTAGTTGTAGCTGGGGTCGTACTGAGATGCAGCGGACTCTGACTGCCACTGGCTGGCAGTCATCTCTGTATCCCAAAAGTAATCAGACTGTCATGGAGGCTCAAATTGTGGTTCCGGCTTCGGGGCTGGTGTAGGGTTCCGGTAAGTGTAAATGGCCGCCCACGGAACGAGATACGAACCTTCAGATAAATTAAACAAGGAAGGAGCAGGCAAGGTAATAGTCTCAGGGTGATGTTTATCAAAGAACAATTTGTATTTAAGCTCCCCTTCCTTATTCTTAACAATAAAGTCATGCGCTAACATACTCTTATAATCTAAATAAGCATTGGGCAACAATTTTTCTTCTTTCTCATAGAGCCTAATAGGTATGTTATAATGTGCAGCAAGGCGTGAAGCATAAATACCTCCAAAGATGGGGCCCTTTGTACGGTTCAAACTTAACCGTTTAGCAATAATACTGCCCATACTAATAGTGTTATCGGAAAATAAACCATGGAACAAAATGATAATATCAGGAACACTAAGGTTTCCACAGTTTCCGCGACCAATTAAGCAACGACTAGCAAATATGGCAAAGTAGCGTAAAACAGGAAAATGTATGCTAGTGATTCTTGCATCGGAAACCTTCCTGGTTTCCCCCACCGTAATGGTGTCAATAAACCCGTCCACATCTTTACGATGTGGTTCATCTAAGGTTCCCTTGAAGGGTATTTTGCAAACCTTGCAAAATTCATCTAGTGGCATCTTCTTAACAACATCATATAAATGAAACTCTACTGAAGGAGGTGTTTCTTTAGGAAAATAGTAGAAGTTTTGCACAAAAGTATTGGTGAGTAAGAGATACTGATGACGTTGGTCGCGGAGGAAGTCGGTGAGGCCAGCATTCTCACCCAATGAATAGAAATCATCATAAATCCCGGCTTCTCTCAAGAAATCATCGGAAGGCCATTCACACGACCGAACCTCCGCGGTGCGAGGCAAATTATATTTGGGCCTCTGTGCTTCTTCATTTTGCTTTTCCTTCGAGCTTCGGCTCAATGAGCCCCTCAAAAATCTCTTCATTATTTTCTGAAATATTCTGAAATTTTTAGTAACTTCAAACAAGAGTGAGCCAACCTTAATAAAATTGATAGCAACTACTCCTACAAGTGCCTAGAGACTATATTGCGCATTAGAACTACTTGGAACCATATAAATTTGACATGCAAGCTCAAGAACATGGTCACCTAGGTAGCACAAATTTGCAATGAATAGAGCACTAGGACAAAAACTAATTGGACCAATGGAGGAGTCACATACCAAGGAACAATCCCCCAAGCAGTTTTGTGATAGGTGCTTTGAGCAAGGAGATCGAAAATCGCAGCAAAATGAGCTAGAACTCGTGCTTGAGCTGGATATTGGTGTTTGTGGGAGGAAGAAGAAGTGTGTGGGTGCAGGAATAAGTGGAGGAGGGCCACCGTGGGCCCATGAGGCAGGGGACGCGCCCAGGGGGGTAGGGCGCGCCCTCCACCCTCGTGGCCAGGTGCTTGCCCCTCTTGCTGTGTTCTCAGTGCCAGATATTTTCAAATATTCCAGAAAAAATCATATTCCATTTTCAGGGCATTTGGAGAACTTTTATTTTCGGGGTATTTTTATATTGGACAGATAAATCAGAAAACAGACAGAAAAGTACTATTTTACTTTATTTCAACTAAATAACAGAAAGTAGAAAGAGGGTACAGAAGGTTGTGCCTTCTAGTTTCATCCATCTCATGCTCATCAAAAGGAATGCACTAACAAGGTTGATCAAGTCTTGTTAACAAACTCATTCTGAATAACATGAAACCGGAGAAATTTTGAATAACACTATGTTACCTCAATGGGGATATGCACATCCCCAATAATAAGAATATCATATTTCTTCTTGACAGTAGGAAGAGGAAATTCAAAACCTCCAAATATAATCGATGGAATTTTTCCAATAGAGTTGATACTATGAACTTGAGGTTGTTTCCTCGGAAAGTGTACCGTGTGCTCATTACCATTAACATGAAAAGTGACATTGCCTTTGTTGCAATCAATGACAGCCCCTGCAGTATTCAAAAAAGTTCTTCCAAGAATAATAGACATACTATCGTCCTCGGGAATATCAAGAATAACAAAGTCCATTAAAATAGTAACATTTGCAACCACAACAGGCACATCCTCACAAATACCGACAGGTATAGCAGTTGATTTATCAGCCATTTGCAAAGATATTTCAGTAGGTGTCAACTTATTCAAGTCAAGTCTACGATATAAAGAGAGAGGCATAACACTAACACCGGCTCCAAGATCACATAAAGAAGTTTTAACATAGTTTCTTTTAATGGAGCATGGTATAGTAGGTACTCCTGGATCTCCTAGTTTCTTTGGTATTCCACCCTTAAAAGTATAATTTGCGAACATGGTGGAAATCTCAGCTTCCGGTATCTTTCTTTTATTTGTAACAACATCTTTCATATACTTAGCATAAGGATTCATTTTGAGCATATCAGTTAATCGCATACGTAAAAAGATAGGTCTAATCATTTCAGCAAAGCGCTCAAAATCCTCATCATCCTTTTTCTGGGATGGTTTGGGAGGAAAAGGCATGGGTTTCTGAACCCATGGTTCTCTTTCTTTACCATGTTTCGTAGCAACAAAGTCTCTCTTATCATAACGTTGATTCTTTGATTGTGGGTTATCAAGATCAACAGCAGGTTCAATTTCTACATCATTATCATTACTAGGTTGAGCATCATCATGAACATCATCATTAACATTTTCACTAGGTTCATGTTCATTACCAGATTGTGTTTCAGCATCAGAAATAGAGATATCATTTGGATTCTCAGTTGGTTCAGCAATAGGTTCACTAGAAGCATGCAAAGTCCTATCATTTTTCTTTTTCTTCCTTTTAGAAGGACTAGGTGCATCAATATTATTTCTCTGAGAATCTTGCTCAATTCTCTTAGGGTGGCCTTCAGGATACAAAGGTTCCTGAGTCATTCTACCAGTTCTAGTAGCCACTCTAACAGCATAATCATTTTTCTTACTATTCATTTCATTGAGCAAATCATTTTGAGCCTTAAGTACTTGTTCTACTTGAGTGGTAACCATA
This sequence comes from Aegilops tauschii subsp. strangulata, assembly GCF_002575655.3. Classification (NCBI taxonomy): domain Eukaryota; kingdom Viridiplantae; phylum Streptophyta; class Magnoliopsida; order Poales; family Poaceae; genus Aegilops; species Aegilops tauschii. Next base: position 244,183,328 of record NC_053039.3, on the reverse strand, counting down.
GAAGCATGTTTATTAATGAGTTTAAGTTCACCTCTAACATTAGCCATATAATCACCCAAGTGTTCAATCATATAAGCATTTTGTTTTAATTGTCTACCAAAATAAGCATTGAAATCTTCCTCCTTAACCATAAAGTTATCAAACTCATCCAAGCATTGGCTAGCAATTTTAGTAGGAGGGATTTCAGCTTTATCATATCTATAGAGATAATTTACCTTTACCACCTGTGTCGGGTTATCATGAGTTTCTTCAATAGGTAATGGATTAAGATCATATGTTTCTTCGATAGGCGGTAAATTAAGACCATGTATTTCTTCAGTAGGAGGTAAATTCTTAACATCTTCAGCTTTTATACCTTTTTCTTTCATAGATTTCTTTGCCTCTTGCATATCTTCAGGACTGAGAAATAGAACACCTCTTTTCTTCGGAGTTGGTTTAGGACTAGGCTCATGAATTGGCTCAGGAGTTGGCTCAGGAAGTGTCCAATTATTTTCATTTGTCAACATATTATTCAATAGAATTTCAGCTTCATCCGGTGTTCTTTCCCTGAAAACAGAACCAGCACAACTATCCAGGTAATCTCTGGAAGCATCGGTTAGTCCATTATAAAAGATACCAAGTATTTCATTTTTCTTGAGAGGGTGATCAGGCAAAGCATTAAGTAACTTGAGAAGCCTCCCCAAGCTTGTGGGAGACTCTCTTCTTCAATTTGCACAAAAGTATATATATCCCTTAAAGCAGCTTGTTTCTTATGAGCAGGGAAATATTTAGCACAGAAGTAATAAATCATATCCTGGGTACTACGCACACAACCAGGATCAAGAGAATTAAACCATATCTTAGCATCACCCTTTAATGAGAACGGAAATATTTTAAGGATATAAAAGTAGCGAGATCTCTCATCATTAGTGAACAGGGTGGCTATATCATTTAATTTAGTAAGATGTGCCACAACATTTTCAGATTCATAGCCATGAAAAGGATCAGATTCAACCAAAGTAATTACATCAGGATCAACAGAGAATTCATAATCCTTATCGGTAACACAGATAGGTGAAGTAGCAAAAGCAGGGTCAGGTTTCATTCTAGCATTAAGAGATTGCTGATTCCATTTAGCTAATAACCTCTTGAGCTCATATCTATCTTTGCAAGCTAAAATAGCTAAACTAGCTTCTTTATAAAAAACATAACCCTCAGGAATAACAGGCAAGTCTTCATCATCACTTTCATCAATATAATCAGTTTCAATAATTTCTTTCTCTCTAGCCCTAGCAATTTGTTCATCAAGAAATTCACCAAGTGGCACAGTAGTATCAAGCATAGAAGTAGTTTCATCATAAGTATCATGTATAGCAGAAGGGGCATCATCAATAACATGCGACATATCAGAACGAATAGCAGAAGCAGGTTTAGGTGTCGCAAGCTTACTCAAAACAGAAGGTGAATCAAGTGCAGAGCTAGATGGCAGTTCCTTACCTCCCCTCGTAGTTGAGGGATAAATTGTTGTTTTCTCGTCTTTCAAGTTCTTCATAGTGACCAGCACATATAAATCCCAAGTGACTCAAATAATAGAGCTATGCTCCCCGACAACGGCACCAATAAATAGTCTTGATAACCCACAAGTATAGGGGATCGCAATAGTTTTCGAGGGTAGAGTATTCAACCCAAATTTATTGATTCGACACAAGGGGAGCCAAAGAATATTCTCAAGTATTAGCAGTTGAGTTGTCAATTCAACCACACCTGGATAACTTAATATCTGCAGCAAAGTATTTAGTAGCAAAGTAATATGATAGTAGTGGTAACGGTAACAAAAGTAACGGTAGCAAAAGTAATATTCTTGGTGTTTTGTAGTGATTGTAACAGTAGCAACGGAAAAGTAAATAAGCAAAGAACAATATGTGAAAAGCTCGTAGGCATTGGATCGGTGATGGAGAATTATGCTGGATGCGGTTCATCATGTAACAATCATAACATAGGGTGACACAGAACTAGCTCCAATTCATCAATGTAATGTAGGCATGTATTCCGAATATAGTCATACGTGCTTATGGAAAAGAACTTGCATGACATCTTTTGTCCTACCCTCCCGTGGTAGCGGGGTCCTAACGGAAACTAAGGGATATTAAGGCCTCCTTTTAATAGAGTACCGGAACAAAGCATTAGCACATAGTAAATACATGAACTCCTCAAACTATGGTCATCACCGGGAGTGGTCCCGATTATTGTCACTTCGGGGTTGCCGGATCATAACACATAGTAGGTGACTATAGACTTGCAAGATAGGATCAAGAACTCACATATATTCATGAAAACATAATAGGTTCAGATCTGAAATCATGGCACTCGGGCCCTAGTGACAAGCATTAAGCATAGCAAAGTCATAGCAACATCAATCTCAGAACATAGTGGATACTAGGGATCAAACCCTAACAAAACTAACTCGATTACATGGTAAATCTCATCTTTTGCAAGGATTTTTTATTATTTCCAAATAGACATTCCGTGGAGTTTCAGGTCATTCCGAGAACTTTTGTTTCTGCACATAAATAACACCATGGAAAGTCTGCTGAAAACAGCGTCAGTCCGGGTTAGTTCCATTCAAATCATGCAAGTTAGAGTCCAAAACAAGGGCAAAAGTGTTTGCAAAAGTAGATACGACGGAGACGTATCAGGCCTCGTCAAGCCGCACAACTCATCGGCCATTAAGCCACCGGTCTCTATTAAATGGAACCGGTCAATCTCAGAGCTGGATTAGCAGTTCGGCCTCCGTCGTTCACCTCACAATCACGCGAAGTTTATACCGCGCATGCATAATTATGTACTTAAAATACCCTGGTCATCGGCGGAGGCACAATATGGGCAAGCCTACAAGCACTCCCATTTCCTCCTTTTCCTTTCTAACTATTTCTTTCTATTTTATCACAGGTGGCTCAAATATTGGTCATCTCACGGACTCTTTCGGAGTTCGGCTTCATACACTTACCCAAAGGTTATTCCTGTTAAGGAATCCTTTCACCGAGGGAAGGCGGCGCAGACGTGCGACAGGAGGTCCAAATAATTTTGTGTAGACCGCACTCTCTATTTCGAGCCTGTAAAGTGCCTTCTCCCTCAGCCTTCGACCACCGGCATGTCAAATAGCCTAGGTCGTGGTGTTATTATTTGTAAAATGGCAATTGACATATCGATCAGGTCCCAGTGAACATAATTTGTATCCAGTATTTGCTTTTTCTAAAGAGCTGAATTTCTCCGGTTGTTTCACACTCGCACCTCGGCACAGGTCGCCAGGGGCTCGATATGGGAACATATGAGTTGCCGACAAGTCCGAACAGCTTTATAGCACACTTCGGCATCGCGACTTTGGCCTTATATGCATCAGCTCCGAATCATGTCTTGGGTTGCCCGGCTCCTGTGCTTACTACCTTACGTTCCGCTATATCGGCTAGGGTAGTAAAGGGAGAACTACTGCGATTGTGTCCCGGTTTATCCGGATGAGCACCTTAGTAGAGAAAGCCGAAAACTGACTCTCATGATGCGGCGAGAGCTGGTCAACCACTCGATGACTTATTAGAATCTTTAGCGATTTCTTCCGTATTACACGAAGGACCGTTCTTCTGGTCACCCATGTAACGCACCGTATTCAGATGACTGCGTACATACCGGGGGCTATATCGTAGACCCATCGTCAAACTCCTATGGCTAAGTGAAAGTGCTAAAGCCCTATAGTCCGATTGCCTAGTTCGCCGCACTGACACCTCCTTCACGGACCAAGACATTGGGTCAAGAGTGATCAAGTGCTTTCCCGAACACCCCCGTATTTTATGCAAGGGGGCTGAAGCCGACGACTGGAAAACTTTCAGATTATACAAAAACGGCCGCACAGGAGGAGCCAAAACTTTCTAGGCATAGCCTTAAAATATTATAATATTGTTTTTTACAATTTCAATACATTTCACTCAAATATCATCTCTTTCGAGCACCGACCCTCTATCAAGGGGGCACCCTCTAAGACATCTTCAAAATAATGCTCTGGTGTGTGATGCTCCTTGCCCTTGGGTGGCCTTTTCGCTGCAATATCGGTGGCCTTCATCTTCGCCCAGTACGTCTTGACATAGGCAAAGGCCATCCGTGCACCTTCAATGCACGTTGACCGCTTAACGGCGTTGATACGCGGCACCGCATCAACTAGTCGCTGCACCAAACCGAAATAACTCTTCAGAACTGGCTCAGTCGGCCACAGCTGGACCACGACATCCTTCATGGAAGAACCGGATATCTTGTGGAGCTCGGCCCACTGGGCCATCTGTTCGTTCAGCAACAGCAGGCGCTTCGGCGTGCCGAATTGTGACCAGAAAAGCTTCTCCGTTGCATACCCTTCTTGTGCTTCGTAAAACTGCGCCGCATCGGAGGCGCTCTTCGGCAAGTCCAAGAAGGCGTCTGGAGAGCTCCACATTTGATTAAGCGGGGAATACTTTGGATCACCGAATTTAGTCTGTAATAAGAAAGGCTTACCGGCCGCTATCTCCCCAGCTTTCCGGATCTCTTCCCGAGCCGCTCTAGACTCAGATCGTGCTTCTCTCGCCTCTTGTAAGGCCTTGTCAAGATCGGCCGCTTTGGCTTTGTTATCCCTCTCGAGGAATTCGCACCGGACAGTGGCTTCCTTTAGCTCGCGCGCCATAGTGGACATTCTCTCCTCACACTGGCGCTGAGCAGCCTGTCCGGCTTCTAACTCATCAACTGCCTTCTTGGCAGCCACATTACTCATCCGGGCTTGCTCCTTGGCTCGGGCAAGTTCAGCCCGAAGGGTCTCAACCGCGGCAGCACCATTTGCAGATACGCATGTCTCAAAATATAATTCTAGCTTCGTGCTCATGTTATTCTACATACATACACTGACCGCCCCAACACATACCTTGCGCCTCGTCGAGTCGCATGTTAATAAGCGTGATGTCGTCATCTGCCACATCAAGTTTTTGCTTTAGACCTGCAACCTCTGTAGCAAGGGCAGTTGTCATGGAGGTAACAGCCTGTGTTTCAATTAATTAGATTATTTCCTGGGCACATCTTTTTTGATCCTCTGATTGCCGCCCTTTGGATGCCAACCAGAGTCTCAGGGGCTACTATCTATACACAGGTGCATTTTGCGTATAGAGCACAATCAAAAAAATAAGATTACGTACCTCGAAGCCTCTTAGCAAGCCCATGAAGGCTTCATTCAATCCGCTTTTCGTGGACAGAATCCTCTCAACCACCGTACCCATCAAGGTACGATGTTCCTCTGAGACGGACGAATACCGCAACATGTCCATCAGGGTATCCGATGCCTCCGGATTCCTGGAAGCAGCTGTGGGAGTACGGACTCCCTTTGAAAGGATATGTTTGCTCGACCTTAGAGTCGTCTCCGGCTGTAAACCGAATAGTCCGGAGCCTTTATTGTTAGCCCCCATAGGGACCGCACACTCCGGACCCCGGGCGGCCGAGGTTTCACCTTGGGGCGTTGTCCCCATTATCCTCTGTTGATCGGGAGAGATCCTCCGGGACGACACCTCGACGTCGTCCACCCTGTTGGGCGAGGACGCTTGTGGAGGCGTCTCGCTTTCCATCATCTCTGGAAGAAGATCCCCCGAGGAGGAGGATTGTTGAGGGAGACCGTGTGCCGGACTACAAAACACATATTCTAGATGTTACCCTTGTAACAAGAAAAGGAACGGGATATGTTTAAAACACCTTTATTCACTTATGATTCGGCTGGAAACTTGTCCTTATGAAGGAACTGTGCGACAACGTCACCTTCTGAGCCTGAACCGCCCGACAGGGGCGTCTTGCCTCGCTTAGGAGCCTTTATCTCCCAACTTTCGGAGGCGGCCCTTTTCTTACCATAGGGAGAAAGGATGTCAGCTTCTCCTCCTCTTATGTCTTTGGAAGAGGGAGCCTTAATCTCCCCGGACACAGTGTGTGGTGTACCTCCGGGATGGAAGCCACCTTTGGCTCCCCCGCTCTCCTCATTGTCCTCTTCCACCGGCACCTGGTATGGCACCGGGACTAGCATCCTTGTTAGCACGGGACTAGCTGAGTCTTCAGGAAGAGGAGCCGAACACCTGATTCGCTCCGCCTTCTTTATCTAGCCCTGGAAGAAGATTTTCTCGGTATCTTATTATGAGATGCTTAACTAAGCTGTGTTCGGGAGTCGAGTGCTTACCGAGGTATCCGGATGGTTGCAGTCAAGGCCGACGTCCTCTGTAGTATCTGGCCACTGTTTTCGTGTCCCGAAGAATAATTTCCACATTCCTTTGTGCGTTGTGCCGAAGAAGTGCTGAAGGGTTCGTGGTCCTTCCGGATTGAACTCCCACAGGCGAAGAGGCCGCCGCTGGCCTGGTAGGACTCGGCGGACTAGCATTACTTGGATTACGTTGATAAGTCCGATGTCCTTCTCAATAAGGCTCCGGATGCGGCTCTGTAGAGTCTGCACTTCGTCGATTGATCCCCAGTCCAACCCCTTATTGATCCATGATGCGAGCTAAATTGGAGGGCCAGATTGGAACGCGGGTGTAGGCGCCCACTGGGTGCCGCGGGGTTCAGTAATGTAAAACCACTCCCGCTGCCATAAGTCGAAAGATTCTGTGAAGGATCCTTTTAGCCAAAAAAGCGTTGATAAGTTTGCTCACTGTAGCACCACCGCACTCTGCTTGTTTCCCATTGACTACTTTCGGCTTCACCTTAAAGGTCTTGAGCCACAAGCCGAAGTGTGGGGGAATACGGAGGAAGGCTTTGCATATGACAATGAACGCCGAGACGTGAAGAAAGGATTCCGGAGCTAGATCGTGAAAATCTAGCCCGTAATAGAACATGAGCCCTCGAACGAAGGGGTGGAGAGCAACCCTAGCCCTCGGAGGAAGTGGGAGACGAATACGACCCTCTCACTGGATCTGGGAGTAGAAATAACCTGCCCTTGAGCAGGAAGCCTGTGGGGGATTTCCGCGGTCAGGTATCTTGCCGCCCGGAGCTTCGTAATATCCTCCTCTGTGACAGAAGAAGCCATCCACCGACCTTGAGAGCCGGTTCGGGACATGACTGAGAAGCTCGAAACAACTAGATTGAACCTTGGGTGCTGGAGCTCTAGGCTGGAGAGGTTGAGGAAGGGTTGGTGTGAAGAAGCAAGACAAGTCTTAGTCCCTTTATAAAGGCAATGAATACCGAACGCCTCCTCCAAAGCCTTAAAACCTGGCTATTCTTAAGGAATCATGCCAACAGGACGGTTGGGATACCCGTGCCCGTATTGATGAGGATCCCGCTATAAGGGGACACGATCTCTGCTTCGACAAGACGTGCCAATGAAACCGCGTCTCAGAACGTGGAGCGACGGGCTAAAAAATGGTTCGATATAATAACCGGGTGGTGACGTGATATCACATTACAGAAAAGTTGTCAGCAGATTGGACTCGTAAAATATTATTTCCTCTACGGTGGTGTGTCGTATTTGTTTTGCAGAGCCGGACACGTTCGTTGTGTCTGAAGATAGTGTTGAAGTATTCGGAGAAGGAACCCGCCTTGCAATGCCGGAGACAATCTGCGCGCCGGACACCTCGTCATTGAAGCCTAGTTCAGGGGCTATTGAGGGAGTCCTGGATTAGGGGGTCCTCGGGCGTCCGGACTATGGTACGTGGGCTGGACTGATGGGCTGTAAAGATACAAGACCGAAGACTATCTCCCGTGTCCGGATGGGACTCTCCTTGGCGTGGAAGGCAAGCTTGGTGTCTTGATATGAAGATTCCTTTCTCTGTAACCGACTTTGTACAACCCTAGTCCCCTCCGGTGTCTATATAAACCGGAGGGTTTAGTCCGTAGAAGCAGGAATCATAATAATAGTCATATAGGCTAGACTTCTAGGGTTTTAGCCAATACGATCTCGAGGTAGATCAACTCTTGTAATACTCATATTCGTCAAGATCAATCAAGCAGGAAGTAGGGTATTACCTCCATAGAGAGGGCCCGAACCTGGGTAAACATCGTGTCCCCCGTCTCCTGTTACCATCGACCTTAGACGCACAGTTCAGGACCCCCTACACGAGATCCGCCGGTTTTGACACCGACAGGGTGGGCGCTTGATACTCACGGCCTATATAAGCGGATAAAGATCCCTTCTTTTCACCCCACGCCTTCTTCCTTCCTCAGCCTTCCCACCTCGAGCTCCAGCGCCCAAGCTTTGATCTTCGCCACCGCCACCAACCTTTCCAGCCATGTCCGGATTCGGTTCTCAAGGCAAGTGGGTGGCCTCCTCCATGACGGAGAAGGACATCAAAGAACTCCGGGAGGCGAGGTACTTGACCGCGGAAATCGCACACAGACTCCCTGCCAAAGAGCAAGTCACCCCCACTCAGAGCCTGGCGAGAGGGTGGTGTTCGTCCCTCACTTTCTCCGCAGGTTAGGGTTTCCCCTCCACCCCTTTGTCCGCGGCTTGCTGTTCTACTATGGGCTAGATTTCCACGATCTAGCCCCGAATTCATTCCTCCACATCTCGGCTTTCATCGTCGTATGCGAAGCGCTACTCCGCATCCCCCCACACTTCAGCCTCTGGCTAAAAGTCTTCAATGTGAAGCCGAAGGTGGTCGATGGGCAGCATGCGGACTGCGATGGTGCCATGGTGAGCAAGCTCCCCAACACCACTTGGCCCAAAGGAGCCTTCGTGGAGACCGTGAAGGTGTGGCAGTAGGAGTGGTTCTACATCACCAAACCCCGCGGTACCAAATGGGCGGCCGCTCCCGAATTCAGATCTGGGCCCCCAATGCGGCTCGCGTCGTGGACCAACAAGGGTCTAGACTGGGGGTTGACCAACAAAGTGATGATGTTGAAACTACGCATCAAGAGTATGATAAACAAGGACACCAGTCTCACCGACATGATTCAGGTGATGCTCTTCCGCCGGATCCTCCCATGCCAACGCCGGTCTCTTCGCATGTGGGAGTTTAATCCGGATGGCCCCCGGACCCTACAGCGCTTCTTCGGCACAACGCACGAGGAGATCTGGAAACTGCTTTTCAAGGCCTAGAAGACGTGGCTGGAGAAGACTGAAGACATTGGTCTCGACAGCGCGAATCCGGCTACTGAGGTAAGTATTTTACTTCCGAACACAATTTAGGTCCATAAGTCAAAGGGTATACTGAGATGTCCATTCCTCATTCAGGGCTAGACGGCGAAGGCGGAGCGGATCAGGTGTCCAGCGCCGCTACCCGAATACCCAGCCACTCCTCTGCTAACGAGGATGCTGGTCCCGGCGGCCTATCAGGCGCCGGAGAAGAAAGCCTAGAAGAAGAGCAAGGAGGCCAAAGGCGGCTTCTGTCGTAAAGGTACTTCAGACGCTATGTCCAGAGAGACCGAGGCTCCCTCCTCCCCTGAGGGAGATGAAGACGAAGAGGAGGAGGAGGCCAAAACTAATTCTCCCCTTAAGGGGGGAAGAAGAAAAGGGCGGCCTCCGTAGACCCAGAGGCGGAGGCATCCAAGAGGGGGAAGATCTCCCTCCCGGATGGCTCGGATTCGGATGCCAAGCCATCCCAGAGTGGCGCCCTAGGTCGAAGCCCCTGGCCGCATCGTAAGTATCTACACATGTTTTACACATATTCGGCCTTTTATAATTGTAATATAACATATTATATTGTGTGTTGCAGTCCGGCCCGCGACCTTCCCCAACCATCACCGTCCGAGGGGAATTCTCTGGCGCCGGAGATGGTGGAGAGCGAGACGCCTCCGCGAGCCTCTCCGCCAGCCACCAGGGACGGCACCGAAGTGTTGTCCCGAAGAGCTTCTCCGGACCGGGGGAAGGTGGGAGAGGCCGACAAGACGGCACCAGAGGGTAACACCTCGGCTGTCGAGAACATGGGGGAACCAACCCCCATGGAGACTGACGACGGGGGCCATGATCAATTCGGTCCGTAGCCAAACTCAATTCTGGAGACCCACACGGCTCCGGATTTGAGCGAGCAACCCGCTTTGAAGGAGGGGGGTTAGGGAGTCCTAGACTAAGGGGTTCTCGGGCGTCCATCCTGTTAGCCATGGGCCGGAGTGATGGGCTGTGAAGATACAAAGACCGAAGACTCTACCCGTGTCCGGATGGGACTCTCCTTGGCGTGGAAGGCAAGCTTGGCGACCAAATATGAAGATTCCCTTCTCTGTAACCGGCTTTATGTAACCCTAGATCCCTCCGGTGTCTATATAAACCGGAGGGCTAGGTCCATAGAGAACAACAATCATAATCGTAGTCATATAGGCTAGACTTCTAGGGTTTTAGCCATTACGGTCTCGTGGTAGATCAACTCTTGTAATACTCATATTCATCAAGATCAATCAAGCAGGAAGTAGGGTATTACCTCCATAGAGAGGGCCCGACACTGGGTAAACATTGTGTCCCCCGTCTCCTGTTACCATCGACCTTAGACGCACAGTTCGGGACCACCTACCCGAGATCCGCCGGTTTTGACACCGACATTGGTGTTTTCATTGAGAGTTCCTCTGTGCCGTCCTCAAAAGGTTTGATGGCCCCCTCAATCATCTACAACAATGTTGTACAAGGAGAAGTCTTCCTCCCCGGACAGATCTTCGTGTTCGGCGGCTTTGCACTGCGGGCCAACTCGCTTGGCCATCTGGAGCAGATCGATAGCTACGCCCCTGGCCGTCAGGTCAGATTTGGGAGCTTGAACTACGTCGCGGATATCCGCGGAGACTTGATCTTCGACGGATTCGAGACCACGGCAGCCGCTCCCCGTCACCACGATGAACATGACTTAAATCTGTCATCGGACCATACCCAGGAGATAGCACCTGTAGCTGCTCTGGTCTTAGATCTGGAGCAGATCGCGCCATCCGAAGACGGGAAGCTCAACCCCGCCATGGACGCCGCAGTCCCAGCGGCGTCAGAGCCGCACACAGACCCAACCTCGAGTGGAATCTGTGTCACCGGAGCCTCGGACTCGTTTTCGGCTACAGGTTCTGAACCATGTGCGTCCACGTGCGTCGAGCTCGATCAGTCTTCGATCGTCGAATTTAGCTTCGCGGACATTTTTCGGCACTCGCCTTAAGGTGACGTGTTAAACTCGTTAAAAGCACTATCCTTAGTGGAGGGCTCGCAGCCGGATTATATCCGATTCAAACTGGAGGCTAATGGCGGAGAACTTCGCTTCCCACCCACCGCCCACTTAATAGCCACTGTCGAAGATTTAACCGACATGCTCGATTACGGCTCTGAAGACATCGACGGTATGGACAACGATGCCGATGAGGAGCAGGGCCAAAACCCGCCGTTTACCAGACGCTGGACGGCCACCTCCTCTTATGACGTGTACATTGTGGATACACCTAAAAGAACTAACAATGATGACAAAGAATATCCAGTTGAGGAGAACCTCCTGTGATACAGCCAAAATGCCGGCATCAGCGGCGCCACTCTAAGTCACGTCGTGGAAAAGACAGCAATACTGGCACGGGAGAAAACAATACTCTGGACGATGCCGAAGATAATGAAGACCCCGTTGAGATAACTTCTGAACAGGGGGAACGGGAAAACGGGCAAGTTAGCCCTGATGAACAGGCCTTAAACAACGACTCGGAGGACAGTAATTATCTTCCACTCTCCGAGGATGAGGTGAGCCTCGGCAACGAGGATTTTATCGTGCCTGAGGAACCTCTCGAGCAGGAGCGCCTTAAGCGCCGGCTAATAGCCACTGCAAGGAGCCTGAAAAAGAAGCAGCAGCAGCTTCAAGCTGACCAAGATCTACTCAACGATAGATGGACTGATGTCCTAGCAGCCGAAGAATGCGGCCTCAAGCGCCTAGCCAAAAGCTACCCGAAGCGCAAATTGCTACCTCAATTCGATGATGAGGTGCCGGAGCCCGTACCATCATCGCGCAATGCGGCTGACCGACCACCACGTGGTCGGGATAAAGCGGCAACTCAAGCCGAACACCAGCCCGCCCCACCTCATCGTAAAGGCAGAGATAAAACAGCTCGGGGTTATACATATGACCTTCGGCAGGACCTGGACAGTAGAGCGGGACATACCAAATCGATCTACGAATCGCGAGGACGTGCCCCGACACACGGCGACGACTATCTACTCGGACATGACAAGCCTAGACACGCGCGGGCCGAAAACCGCAGACGGACTCCATCGGAGCTACGTCGCAATGTGGCCCGATATAGAGGCGCCGCACATCCTCTATGCTTCACACACGAAGTAATGGAGCAGGAAGTCTCAGACGGGTTTAAACCCATGAATATCGAATCATATGACGGAACAACTGACCCCGCAGTATGGATCAAGGATTTCCTTCTCCATATCCATATGGTGTGACAGCCTGGTTTTTGCCCTCCTTTATTTGCCTCATTTTCATTTGAGTTGATTTTGAAATTTGGAGTTTTTGAATCTTTTCATATGGACTTAAACACTTGGGTACCCTTGGCTTTCACCCAAGTGTCTCATCTCCCTCTCTAACTATCATTCCCTCTCTGGTTCTACCCAAAATAATATTTGGAATATTTTTCTTTAATGAACAATATTCACTTTCCTCTCTAAAACCCTAGCTAGTTCAATGTGCTCCAAAGCAACCCCAATTTTTCTTGCCCACAAAAATCTGCTAAAATTCACAAATATTCTTTGAACCCTAGGGCACCTTCCTGAGCGAAAATATTGTACCACTTTTTGGAATATTTTTGCTACAGAAAATATTTTCTGTTCTGGACAGAAATGGTGGTTTCTACAGCAACTACCATTTTACTTGCTCCATTGTGCCTGATTTTTCTTGTGCATCATCACCTTAGTAGATGATTGCTAGCTTCCAAAGCACAGCCTCCAACTCCCAGCCATTTAACCTCAGTGACCTCTCAAAGTCACTGATCAGAAACTTACCAAACGTGTGAAATCTTTTCTATTGCATCTGGAGCCAAACCAAAGTGTGGTAATCTTCAAAGCTACCACGGACAACAAGCCAGACATGGGCCTGAGGGAAGAGTTCACGCGGTGACCACACGTGTACACGCTGCCAGCATGCGTGTCGACGCGCTCTGAGTGCCGCCGCGCGCTCTGTTTCGCGCGTGCTTGCTTCCCCGACTGCCAAAGTGCGCCAAACTTCGCCACCATCTTCGTCTCAACTCCCTTAACTCCCCCTGGCACTCGCCGACGCCGGAGCTCGCCGCAGCGAGCACGGGCGCGGTCCGGCCAACTCCATGGTGCGCTCTGCACTGTGCTCGTCGCCTTCCTCTTGATCATGTGCTCGTCTCCGTTCGTCCATAGTCCCCGCGTGAGTTGTGTCACCTTCTCCCCCTCTCACTGACGCCGCACGTCGCCAGGCGCAGTGTCCAGGTGTCGCCAGCGGAGCCCTATCCACCCCTCGCCGCTCGCCTATAAATGGAGCCACCCCCAGCCTCCTCGAGCACCATCCTCCACTCCCACACACTCCACAAACGTGTAGATAGTCGTAGCCCGGCCGGGCAGGCCGCGGGCCGCCGTCCCCGAGCTCGAGCTCGCCGGCGATCCCCTCGGGTCGTCGCGGTAGCTCCAGCCCCTCCCAGGCCTGGGCGACTCTTCCAGAGCCTCCGCCACTCTTCGGTGAAGCCGTCCCGTCCACTTGGAGCCCCTGGAGTCGCCGCAGTTTGCCGTCGTCTTCGTCTCCGGCGACCTCCACTCTCTGCCTCCGCTTGCGAGGTCGATTCCGACGCCGTCCGACCACCCCTAGCTACGCTACGGGTACGGGCAGGTGCGCCTCCATCCCCTCTCTCGATCCCTCCCTCTCATTTGGGCCAAGGAGCCATCGTCGCCGACGTGAGCTCCGGCGAAGCCGCGAACCCCCTCTGTTTCCTTCTCCCCCTCCACCTCACCTGACTAGCAGGGCCCGCTAGTCAGCCACTCAGTACGCGCGCCAAGCGGTACGAGTGGTGGCGCCCCGAGGCTTTACGCCTTCGACGTCACCCCCCATCCCCCTAGTTTGTTTTATTTAAATTCAAATTCAATTAATTTCCAGAGAGCTTCAAACAACTATAACTCTTCAACCATAAGTCCAAATGAATTGATTCTTTTTGCATTGTGTTCTTTGCAAAGAAATCTAATAGCTCACCAAAAATGAGATTTTTTCTGGGCTGTCTAGATTTTCTGGTGATTTTCAGAAGGTTTCTTGATATTTTCTTCTTGTGTTTAAAATTATTTTCAGAGGGTGAGGCTTGTCTTGAGGATCACCAGAAGGCTTGTGAACCTCATCTGCACTAAGGCAAGCCATTTCATGGTGCCATTTCAATATTTATGATTTTCTTACTTGAATGAAAGATTTAATCCATGCATTTAAATAACTATTATGTTATTTATATTCTGTTAAGTGCTTGTTTTAGTTAATATGCTTGATTTACAGAATGTTTGAAACTAACTTAGTTGGTAAAGAAACTAGGATTCATTTGTGGTGATGAAAGAATGATATTGTTATGCATATGAGTAATTACTTGAAGTTATTTTCTTGCATAAGTAAAATAATAAAAATTTGCTAGAAAATATTCTGTTTAAAATGAGGATTATCCTAACCAGTAAAATGGCATGAGTTGTTGATGTTTATGCTTAGTGTGAATATAGTTGACTCAGTCATTTCTGTTAATATATGATGCATATGTTAGTGTTGCATTTCATGGCATACTATGACACCGGTTATTTTCCATTTAAGTTGAACCTGAATATAACTCAACTTGAATATATCGTTGGCCGGGTCATGGTGCCACTGAATCGAGTTTTTCCCAGTGCAACCACATTTTCCTTATGGGAGGCCTTGATTCGGTCCGTTGTCATGCCTCTGGTCGGTGCCTCCAACTAGGGAAGGTTATGGGCATGCTTACCCTGGCCCGGTAAGGAGACATAACCTTGTGTGCCCGTTGTTGAGATTATGGTACCGGGTCCCCTTGTGGGATCGTTTTGGCCACAACGGTGGTCGTTGTGTCTTTGGTAGACACGGGGCCACCCAGGACTAGCCCGGTAGGGATTGGGTCGGAGTGGCCGGGAGAGTGTCATGGCAATGGAGGGGTTTCGTCGGAATGCCGTTGGTCCACCCGAATGGGAGAACGAGGCCATGGGTTTCGTGGTGTGGGTACAGTGTGCTACCTCTGTAGAGTGTAATAATCTATCGATAGCCGAGTCCACGGTTACGGACATGCTCGTAGTAGGTCACACCATGGGTCAACGTTTAATAAATTTTGCACACTAAGTTATGAACTTTGCACTGATGATGGTGGAAAGCCATTGAGATGTTCGATACCAAGTATTGGTCATGGTTGTGATTGCCGTAAGGATCACAAGATGCTTGTAGTCAAGGCCACGAAGGTGGTACGTTTGTGATCCAAGAACGATCACGGTTGGTAAGCCAGTCCCGAGGGACTTTTATCACGAGAACATGATCACAGCATGTTGAAGCATTATTAATTGGTTAATTATCATGATATTGTTTGTCATTATGATTATGCCTGTTGTGAGCTTGCAAGTACATTCAATGTACTAACCTGGCGTGTCATGACAGATTTCAGGAAAATCTCATTGGAAAGGCGTGCTGCTCGAGTCTAGATCATGTCCACATCGGTGTCCCTGTGCTATAGAGTTTTCGCTACGACGTTGTTCCGCTGCCGCGTAGTTGTTATGATCGAGGCCCCTGTATGTTCACTAAATAATGTACATATTGTTCAGTCGCACCGTGTGTGCCGCTTGGCCTCGACACCTGTTGTAAGATAAACTATGATCTGCTAGCATCAATAAAGCGGTTGCTTTCTATACCAAGATGTTGTGTGTTGCCAGAAAACATTGTCTCTGGGCTGGCAATGCATGGTAAACCGGTCGCTCTGAGCCGGGGTGCCACAACGCTTGGTATCAGAGCCGCGCTAACTGTAGGCCACGCTAGACTTCGACGTGTTAATTGGACGTTAGATACGAGTCTAAGTTGAGTGCCAGTAGCATTTGTAGCTGGTTGTTGCATTGCATGCACTTGTTTTATTTTTATGCTAACCTGCTAATGGTTGTGAGTGTAGATGGCTCCAGTGTCGTATCCGTGCCAGTTGCAGCTGATGCCGTTCACGTCGCCGCATGTCCTTCGTAGCGTGTGGCATCGGCTGTACCCCCTCGGAGACGATCCAGTCTATCGTGTGTACCGGGAGCGTCTAGCTGACTCAGTGTATGAGTATCACGCAGTGGTTACTCTGCGCACCAGTTCCGATTCCAGCACTTACACTCGTACCTCTCGGAGCGGTTACGCTTCTACCGCTTCTCAGGCTGTCCAGTTTGCTGCATTCGAGGTCCTTGTCGAGCTTCGTTACAACGAGGTCCGGATGCAGAACCACCCAGGTTTCTACTACTATCCTTCTTTGTACGACAATGGTCGTGTCCGTTTCCCTACCATTGATCCGGAGTCTGATAGTGTTGCTAGCCATCTTGCTCGTTATATCACTGCTAGCTATCTTATGATCCACGAGCTGACTCGTGCTCATACTGCTTTAGTCACTACTAGATCTGCCACTACTCCATCCTCTCTGGGATTTACTCCTTATATTCCAGCCAGTTCTAGTTCCCCTGCTGCACCATTTACTCCCCCGAGTAGCTCGGGCGCCTCGACCGTGAATCCTCTCAGTGCCCCTGCTGAGTGGGTTTCACTTCTCACTACTCATGTAGCCCCGATGCTTCACCCTACACCTTCCCCTGAGGGAGAGCCCTCTAGGCAGCGTCGTCGTGTTACCTTTAACCCAGAGGTCTCGGTTAACCTCGTCAGTTCAGGATCCGAGTCCGCTTCAGGAGAGGACACCGCAGCACTAGCAGAGCAGTAGTACCCCTGAGTATTCGCACTCGTCAGGATGGAGTCCGGATGTAGTAGTACGAGTCATGATGTTTCGTTGCCTGTATGAGAGTAGTTAACCTGGCATGTTGATTATCTTTCATGTATGAGTCTACGTATAATTATGTTGGAACTCTATTTTATTTGTCATGTTTTCTTCGTCATTTCAGTTTTTCTCGGGCTTTGTTGCTGGCTTTTCCCCAATTTTGAATGTTTCTCATCTCGGTTGCGTTGCCTTGGGAAAAATCATAATAGGATGACGCGGGGAGGCAGCAGTAGCAACGTTCGTGAGGGAACTCTAGTTCGTCGTTCCGCACGACAGGCAGGACACTCTCCCGAGCCGTATGTTCCGCCACCGCCTCCACCGCCAAATCCGCCCTCCACCGAGCAAATTCTGTGTATGTTTGAGGAAAGAAGGAACAATGATCTGATTGAGATATTAAGAAGTGTGCAAGCTATTGTTGGACAGAATGGAAATCAGAACAGTCATCACTCCAAGCTGTCAGATTTTCAGAGGACCAAGCCTCCCAGTTTCAGTCAGGTTGTTGATCCCTTGGATGCAGACGATTGGTTGCGTACCATTGAGAAAAAGCTTGAGATTGCTCGTACTGAAGAAAATGATAAAGTTCCATTTGCAACTCATTATCTTGAAGGCGTTGCTGCCATATGGCGGGAAAATGCAAAAGCCATGTGGCCTGCTGATGAAGAAATCACCTGGTCAAAATTCAAGGATCAGTTCCGGAAATATCATATCCCTACTGGAATTATGAAGACCAAGCAGCGAGAATTTCTTGCACTCATCCAAGGAAATCAGTCTGTGGGTGAATATTTGCAAAAATTCAATCATCTGGCCCGTTACTCCCTTTATGACGTGGCCACCGAGGAAAGAAAGATTGACAGATTTCTTGGTGGATTAAATCTGCAACTCCGGTGTACTCTCAGTATGTTTGATTTCCCAGATTTCCAAACTCTGGTGAACAAGGCTTTCATTGCTGAAAGGGAGCACAAGCATGTATCAGATAATAGGCCTGCTAACAACGACCACAAGCGCAAGTTTGAGCCAAAGAAGGATGGACAACCAGTGCAAAAGGCTCGTACCTGGCAGCAGACTCAGGTGGAATACAAGCCCAATTGGCAACAGAATGTTAACAAGACCACCACTCAAGTCAAGAATGTCATGACCAACCCAGTGCACGAGGAGCGCCAGCGCAACAATTCTTGCTTTAGTTGTGGGCAAAACGGACATTATGCCAGGCAGTGCCCCAAGAACAGCAAGGCAAATGCTCTATTCAGGCCACAAGTCAATTATATGGAGTCATGTCTGACCCCGCAAAACCTCACTGGGCACATTCATCACCTCTCCTCCGATGAAGCCCAAGAGAACCCCGAAGTCGTCATTGGTATGTTTTCTGTTAATAACATACCTGCAGTAATTTTATTTGACTCTGGGGCTTCCCACTCTTTTATTTCTCGGAGTTTTGTTGCCCAAAACAAATTTCCTTGTTCGCTTTTGGGCAAGAACATGCTGGTACAAACCCCGGGATCATTGATCAGGAGCAATCTGGACTGCCGTAATCTGGAAATCGATATCAACGGAGTCTATTTTCCAACTTCTTTGATAATCATTGAGTCTGATAAGTTGGATGTTATATTGGGTATGAATTGGTTGACCCAATATCAAGTTTGCATAAACTGTGCGACCCGGGAAGTCACTTTGACCAGTCAAAATGGGCAGACTACAACATTCTATGCTCGCAGAAGCATACCCAAGAAAGAAATGGCTTTCATCGTTGTGGCTGAATTGGAATTTATTCCTGTGGTCAGTGAGTTTCCGGATGTATTTCCTGAAGAATTGCCAGGCATGCCACCAGACCGCGAGCTTGAATTTGCAATAGATCTTGTGCCCAGAACTGCACCGTTATACAAGAAGTATTACCGGATGCCCTCATTAGAATTAGTGGAGCTAAAGAAACAGCTTGATGAAATGCTCCACAAAGGATATATCCGTCCCAGCTCTTCACCATGGGGATCACCTGCTATTTTCGTGGACAAAAAGGATGGCAGCCTCCGCATGTGTGTGGATTACTGTCAGCTGAACGATGTCACCATCAAAAATAAATATCCACTGCCAAGGATTGATGATCTGTTTGATCAACTCAGTGGGGCCAAAGTATTCTCCAAGATTGATCTAAGGACAGGGTATCATCAACTCAAGATTAAAAAGGAAGATATTCCTAAGACCGCATTCACTACTCGGTACGGTCTTTATGAATATACCGTTATGTCCTTTGGCCTCACCAATGCCCCAGCTTTCTTCATGCATATGATGAACAAAGTATTCATGGACTTCCTCGATAAATTCGTGGTAGTCTTCATCGATGAAATACTCATTTGCTCCAAGAGTGAAGAAAATCACAAGGATCACCTCCGAGCAGTGCTACAACGACTCCGCGACCATCAGCTATACGCTAAATTCAGTAAGTGTGAGTTTTGGCTCAAGCAAGTTGGACTTCTTGGACACATTCTATCTGCCGAAGGTATAGCCGTGGACCTAAGCAAAGTAAAGGATGTGCTCGATTGGTTGCCACCCACAACCGTATCACAGATCCGGAGTTTTCTTGGATTAGCCGGATATTACCGTCGTTTCATTGAAGGATTTTCCAAGATTGCTAAGCCCATGACAGAGCTGCTCAAAAAGGATAAGAAGTTTGAATGGACCGAGGACTGTGAGAAAAGTTTTAATGAGCTAAAGATACGGCTGATGACCGCACCTGTGTTAACTCTTCCAGATATCTACCGCAGTTTTGATGTGTATTGTGACGCCTCCAGACAAGGACTTGGATGCGTACTTATGCAAGACGGCAAGGTAGTAGCATATGCATCGCGACAGCTATGACCCCACGAAGGAAATTATCCTACCCATGATTTGGAATTGGCCGCGGTGGTTCATGCTCTAAAAATTTGGAGGCACTATCTCATCGGGAAGAGGTGCCAAATTTTTACCGATCACAAAAGTCTAAAGTATATATTTACCTAGCCAGATTTAAATCTCCATCAACGAAAATGGCTTGAATTGGTCAAGGATTATGATCTTGGAATAAATTACCACCCAGGTAAGGCCAATGTGGTTGCCGATGCACTCACTCGAAAGCCTGTCAGCCTAAATGTCATATTGAAATCCTTGCCTCCTGAACTTCAAGAGGAGATCGCTCAGCTCAAACTGGTTATAGTCGATGTTGGCCTCGCTAATATTTTGGAAGTTACCCCCACACTTGAGGAAGAAATCCGCAAGGCCCAGCCAGCTGACATCGATCTACAGAAACGGGTCAAGAGCCCGATGGCAGGACAGACTCCAGATTTCTCAAAGGATAAATTCGGTACCCTCCGGTTCCGTGGAAGGATTTGTGTACCCAATCAGTCAGACTTAAAGAAGAAAATCTTGTCAGAAGCACACGAATCCTCATATTCTATTCACCCTGGAGGTACAAAATGTATGAAGACCTCCGACAAATATTTTGGTGGGATGGAATCAAGAAAGACATTGCCTATTTTGTGGCCTCTTGCGACATATGCAACAAGGTGAAAGCAGAGCATCAGAAGCCAGCTGGACTTCTCCAGCCACTGCCAGTTTCGCAATGGAAGTGGGATGACGTTTGCATGGATTTCATCACAGGACTACCTAAGACTAAGCGAGGCAATGATGCAATATGGGTCAGAGTGGACACCTTAACCAAGGTTGCTCACTTTATCCCGATCAGAACCACATATCGAGCAGACCAACTCGCACAGCTGTATGTATCCAGGATAGTCAGTTTGCATGGAGTGCCCCGAACCATCACTTCTGACCGAGGTTCACTTTTTACCTCCGCTTTTTGGTCACGCCTCCATCAATCCTTGGGGACAGCACTGAAATACATTACCGCTTATCATCCTCAGACTGATGGACAGACAGAGCGGGTAAACCAAATACTCGAAGATATGTTGCGAGCTTGTGTTGTGGCCCAAGGATCTAAATGGGAAGACTGTCTGCCGTATGCCGAGTTTTCTTATAACCACAGTTTCCAGACCAGTCTAAAGATGTCACCATATGAGGCTTTGTATGGCCGTAAGTGCCGCACTCCTTTAAATTGGTCTCAGACTGGAGATAGCCATATCTTCGGAACAGATCTCATGATGGAAGCTGAGAAACAAGTTAAGGAGATCAGAGACAGATTGCAATTGGCCAAATCTCGACAAAAGAGTTATTATGATGCAAAGCACCGACAAATCAGTTTTGAAACCGGAGAACACGTATACCTCCGAGTCACTCCTATGAAAGGAGTCAAGAGATTTCAGACTCGTGGAAAGTTGGCACCTAGATTTATTGGTCCATTTCCAGTCATGTCCCGAGTGGGCACAGCTGCATATCAGTTGGAACTACCCCCTGAATTGTCGGACATGCACAACGTGTTTCATGTTTCCCAGTTGAGGCGATGCATATCGCCGCCTGAGAAAAAGACCGCTATGACTGAGATAGAGTTGGCAAGGGATTTAACATATGAAGAGAAACCAATTAGAATTTTGGATCAGATGGAAAGAGTCACTCGCAGTAAAGTAAGGAAGTTTTACAAAGTTTAGTGGGAGCATCACACGGAGTCAGAATCAACGTGGGAACGGGAAGAATTTCTAAAGGCACATTATCCAGAATGGTTTTCCCAAGCGACCGAATCTCGAGGACGAGATTCATTCTAAGTGGGGGAGGTTTGTGACAGCCTGGTTTTTGCCCTCCTTTATTTGCCTCATTTTCATTTGAGTTGATTTTGAAATTTGGAGTTTTTGAATCTTTTCATATGGACTTAAACACTTGGGTACCCTTGGCTTTCACCCAAGTGTCTCATCTCCCTCTCTAACTATCATTCCCTCTCTGGTTCTACCCAAAATAATATTTGGAATATTTTTTCTTTAATGAAAAATATTCATTTTCCTCTCTAAAACCCTAGCTAGTTCAATGTGCTCCAAAGCAACCCCAATTTTTCTTGCCCACAAAAATCTGAGAAAATTCACAAATATTCTTTGAACCCTAGGGCACCTTCCTGAGCAAAAATATTGTACCACTTTTTGGAATATTTTTGCTACAAAAAATATATTCTGTTCTGGACAGAAATGGTGATTTCTACAGCAACTACCATTTTACTTGCTCCATTGTGCCTGATTTTTCTTATGCATCATCACCTTAGTAGATGATTGCTAGCCTCCAAAGCACAACCTCCAACTCCCAGCCATTTAACCTCAGTAACCTCTCACAGTTACTGATCAGAAACTTACCAAACGTGTGAAATCTTTTCTACTACATCTGGAGCCAAACCAAAGCGTGGTAATCTTCAAAACTACCACGAACAACAAGCCAGACATGATCTTTCGACATTGGTCGGCCTGAGGGAAGAGTTCACATGGCGACCACGCGTGTACATGCTGCCAGCATGCGTGTCGACGCGCTCTGAGTACCGCCGCGCACTCTGTTTCGCGCGTGCTCGCTTCCCCGACTGCCAAAGCGCGCCTAACTTCGCCAACATCTTCGTCTCAACTCCCTTAACTCCCCCCAGGCACTCGCCGACGCCAGAGCTCGCTGCAGCGAGCACGGACGCGGTCCGACCAACACCACAGTGCACTCTGCACTGTGCTCGTCGCCTTCCTCTTGATCCTGTGCTCGTCTCCGTTAGCCCACAGTCCACACGTGAGTTGCGTCGCCTTCTCCCCCTCTCACTGACGCCGCTCATCGCCGGGCGCAGTGTCCAGGTGTCGCCGGTGGAGCCCGATCCACCCCTGGCCGCTCACCTATAAATGGAGCCAACCCCAGCCTCCTCGAGCACCATCCTCCAGTCCCACACACTCCACAAACGTGTAGATAGCCGTAGCCCAGCCGGGCAGGCCGCGGGCCGCCGTCCCCAAGCTCGAGCTCGCCGGCGATCCCCTCTGGTCGTCGCGGTAGCTCCAGCCCCTCCAAGGCCTGGGCGACTCTTCCAGAGCCTCCGCCACTCTTCGGTGAAGTCGTTCTGTCCACTTGGAGCCCCTGGAGTCGCCGCAGTTCGCCGTCGTCTTCGTCTCCGGCGACCTCCGCTCTCTGCCTCCGCTTGCGAGGTCGATTCTGACGCCGTCCGACCACCCCTAGCTACGCTACGGGTACGGGCAGGTGCGCCTCCATCCCCTCTCTCGATCCCTCCCTCTCGTTTTGGCCAGGGAGCCCTCGTCGCCGGCGTGAGCTCCGGCGAAGCCGCGACCCCCCTCTGTTCCCTTCTCCCCCTCCACCTCACCTGACTAGCGGGGCCCGCTAGTTAGCCACTCAGTACGCGCGCGAAGCGGTATGAGTGGTGGCGCCCCGAGGCTTTACGCCTTCGACGTCACCCCCCATCCCCCTAGTTTGTTTTATTTAAATTCAAATTCAATTAATTTCCAGAGAGCTTCAAACATCTATAACTCTTCAACCATAAGTCCAAATGAATTGATTATTTTTGCATTGTGTTCTTTGCAAAGAAATCTAACAGCTCACCAAAAATGAGATTTTTCTGAGCTGTCTAGATTTTCTGGTGATTTTCAGAAGGGTTCTTGATATTTTCTTCTTGTGTTTAAAATTATTTTCAGAGGGTGAGGCTTGCCTTGAGGATCACCAGAAGGCTTGTGAACCTCATCTGCACTAAGGCAAGCCACAACAACATTTTCATGGTGCCATTTCAATATTTATGATTTTCTTACTTGAATGAAAGATTTAATCCATGCATTTAAATAACTATTATGTTATTTATATTCTGTTAAGTGCTTGTTTTAGTTAATATGCTTGATTTACAGAATGTTTGAAACTAACTTAGTTGGTAAAGAAACTAGGATTCATTTGTGGTGATGAAAGAATGATATTGTTATGCATATGAGTAATTACTTGAAGTTATTTTCTTGCATGAGTAAAATAATAAAATTTTGCTAGAAAATGTTCTGTTTAAAATGAGGATTATCCTAACCAGTAAAATGGCATGAGTTGTTGATGTTTATGCTTAGTGTGAATATAGTTGACTCAGTCATTTCTGTTAATATATGATGCATATGTTAGTGTTGCATTTCATGGCATACTATGACACCGGTTATTTTCCATTTAAGTTGAACCTGAATATAACTCAACTTGAATATATCGTTGGTCGGGTCATGGTGCCACTGAATCGAGTTTTTCCCAGTGCAACCACATTTGCCTTATGGGAGGCCTTGATTCGGTCCATTGTCATGCCTCTGGTCGGTGCCTCCAACTAAGGAAGGTTATGGGCATGCTTACCCTGGCCCGGTAAGGAGACATAACCTTGTGTGCCCGTTGTTGAGATTATGGTACCGCGTCCCCTTGTGGGATCGTTTTGGCCACAACGGTGGTCGTTGTGTCTTTGGTAGACACGGGGCCACCCAGGACTAGCCCGGTAGGGATTGGGTCGGAGTGGCCGGGAGAGTGTCATGGCAATGGAGGGGTTTCGTCGGAATGTTGTTGGTCCACCCGAATGGGAGAACGAGGCCATGGGTTCCGTGGTGCGGGTAAAGTGTGCTACCTCTGTAGAGTGTAATAATCTATCGATAGCCGAGTCCACGGTTATGGACACGCTCGTAGTAGGTCACACCATGGGTCAACGTTTAATAAATTTTGCACACTAAGTTGTGAACTTTGCACTGATGATGGTGGAAAGCCATCGAGATCTTCGAGACCAAGTATTGGTCGTGGTTGTGATCACCGCAAGGATAACGAGATGCTTCTAGTCAAGGCCACGATGGTGGTATGTTTGTGATCCAAGAACGATCACGGTTGGTAAGCCAGTCCCGAGGGACTTTTATCATGAGAACATGATCACAGCATGTTGAAGCATTATTGCATTATTAATTGGTTAATTATCATGATATTGTTTGTCGTTATGATTATGCCTGTTGTGAGCTTGCAAGTACATTCAATGTACTGACCTGGCGTGTCATGCCAGATTTCAGGAAAGTCTCGTTGGAAAGGCATGCTGCTCGAGTCTAGATCGTGTCCACATCAGTGTCCCTGTGCTATGGAGTTTCCGCTACGACGTTGTTCCGCTGCCGCGTAGTTGTTATGATCGAGGCCCCTGTATGTTCACTAAATAATGTACATATTGTTCAGCCGCACTGTGTGTGCCGCTTGGCCTCGACACCTGTTGTAAGATAAACTATGATCCGCTAGCATCAATAAAGCGGTTGTTTCTGTACCAAGATGTTGTGTGTTGCCAGAAGACATGGTCTCTGGGCTTGCAATGCATGGTAAACCGGTCGCTCTGAGCCGGGTGCCACATATGGCCCGCGGAGATGACCTTCATGCCATCAAATACCTCCCACTAAAACTCAAAGGGCCAGCTCGACAGTGGTTAAACAGTCTGCCTGAAAACTCTATTGGCAGCTGGGAGGATTTGGAAGACGCCTTCCGCGACAACTTCCAAGGCACATATGTCCGGCCACCAGATGCTGATGACTTAAGTCACATCGTCCAGCATCCCGGAGAATCATCCAGGAAGCTCTGGACTAGGTTCTTAGTTAAAAAGAACCAAATCGTCGACTGTCCAGACACGGAAGCCCTCGCGGCCTTCAAGCACAGCGTCCAGGATGAGTGGCTCGCCCGCCACCTCGGTCAAGAAAAACCAAAATCCATGTCAGCCCTTACCGCTCTGATGACCCGCTTTTGCGCGGGAGAAGACAGCTGGCCCGCTCGGAGAAGCAACAGCGCCAGCGATCCGGGCACTTCCGAAGTCCGAGACGGCAACGGCAAGCCACAGCGCAGTAAACACAAACGTCGCAATGATAATGAAAGAACGCACGACACAGCGGTCAACGCTGGATTCATCGGCCCAAAGCCGGTCAACGGAAAAAGCCATTCAAGGCAAACAGAGACGAACCATCCAATTTAGACAAGATATTGAATCGGCCCTACCAGATTCATGGCAACCACGATAAACCAGCTAATCACACCAACAGAAGCTGTTGGGTGTTCAAACAGGCCGGCAAGCTCAACACCGGACACAAGGGGAAGAGGCTGCCCGGTGACAGCAACGACGAAGAGACTCACCAACCAAACACCGGGGGTCAGAAGCAATTTCCCCCCGAAGTAAAAACAGTGAACATGGTATACGTGACACACACCTCTATAGGGGAGCATAAGAAGCGCTCCCTCCGGACAGAGGATCATACTACGGCTACTTTAGCTGAAGTACAAAGCGGTCTTATTAAACCGCATACCTTGTCAGCCATTAAGCCGCCGGTCTCTCAATAGGACCGACCAATTTTGGGAGCTGGACTAGCAGTTCGGCTTCCGCCGTCCGCCTCATATACCTGCGAAATCTGTACCATGCATACATAACTATGCACTTAAAATACCCTGGGCATCGGCGGAAGCACAATACGGACGGGCCTACAAGTACTCCCATAACCTCCTTCTTTTTTTGTTTTCTAACTACTCTTTCTTTTTCATTATCCTTTACCACAGGTGGCTCAAAAGCTGGTCATCTCACGGACTCTGTCGGGGTTCGTACATTCACCCAAAGGCTACTCTTGTTAGGGAGCTCCTTCACCGAGGAAAGGCGGCGTAGACGTGCGACATGAGGTCCAAAACAACTTTTTGTAGACCGCACTCTCTATTTTGCGAGCCTGTAAAGTGCCCTTTTCCTCAGCCGCCGACCTCTGGTATGTCAAATAGCTAGGGTTGTGGTGTTATTATCTTATAAAATGACGATTGGCATATCACTCAGGTTCCAGTGAACATAATCCGTATCGAGTATTCACTTTTCTCTAAAGAACTGAATTTTGATCCTTTGGTTGTTTCACACATGCACCCCGACATAACTTGCCAGGGGCTCGGTATGGGAACAAAATGAGTTGCCCACAAGTCCGAACAGCTTTATAGCATACTTCGGCATCGTGAGTTTGGCCTTATATGCATCAGCTCCGAATCATGTCTTGGGTCAATAGTTGGGTTGCCCGGCTCCTGTACTTACTACCTTACGTTCCGCTCTATCGGCTAGGGTAGTAAAGGGAGAACTACTGCAATTGTGTTTCCGGTTCATCTGGTCAAACACCTCAGTAGAGAAAGCCGAAAACTGACTGTCATGATGCGGCGAGAGCTGGTCAACCACTCGATGACTTATCAGAATCTTTCGCAATTCCCTCTGTATTACACGAAGGACCTTTCTTCAGGTCACCATATTGGGATAACCGCGTGCATACCAGGGTCTATATCGTAGACCCACCGTAAAACTCCTATGGCTAAGTGAAAGTGTTAACGCCCTACAGTCCGATTGCCTAGTTCGCCCCATTGACACCTCCTTCACGGACCAAGACGTTGGGTTAAGAGTGATCAAGTGCTTTTCCGAACACCCCTGTATTTCCTACGAGGGGGCTGAAGCCGACGACTGGAAAACTTTCAGATTATACAAAAACGGCCGCACAGGAGGAACCAAAGCTTTTAAGCGATACCAAAATGAAAATAGCCTTATTATATCATAATATTGTCTTCTACAATTTCAATACATTTCACTCGAATATCATGTCTTTCGAGCACTGACCCTCTATCAAACGGGCACCCTCTAAGACATCCTCGAAATAATGCTCTGGTGTGTGGTGGTCCTTGCCCTCGGGTGGACTCTTCGCTGCAACGTCGGTGGCCTTCATCTTCGCCCAGTATGTCTTGACACGGGCAAAGGCCATCCGTGCACCTTCAATGCACGACGACCGCTTAACGGCATCGATACGCGGCACTGCATCAACAAGTCGATGCACCAAACCGAAATAACTATCCAGAATTGGCTCGGTCGGCCACAGTCGGACCATGACGTCCTTCATGGCAGATCCGGATATCTTATGGAGCTCTGCCCACTAGGTCATCTGTTCGTTCAGCAACAGCGGACGCTTCGGCATGCTAAACTACGACCAGAACAACTTTTCTGTTGCACGTCCTTCTTGCGCTTGGAAAAACTGCGTCGCATCGGAGACACTCTTCGACAAGTCCAACAATGCGTCTGGAGAACTCCACACTTGATTAAGCGGGGCATAATTCGGGTCGCCGAACTTAGTTTGTAACAAAAAGGGCTTACCAGCCGCGATCTCCCCAGCTTGCCGAATCTCCTCCCGGGCCGCCCTAGACTTGGACCACGCTTCTTTCACCTCTCGTAAGGCCTTGTCAAGATCAGTCGTTTTGGCTTTATTATCCTTCTCGAGAAATTCACAGCGGCTAGCGGCCTCCTTTAGCTCAAGCGCCATCGTGGATATTTTCTCCTCGTACTGGCGCCGAGCAGCCTGTTCGGCCTTTAACTCGTCCGATGCCTTTTCGGCAGCCGCATTACTAATTCGGGCTTGCTCCTTGGCCCGGGCTAGCTCAGCCCGAAGGATCTCCACTACGGTGGCACCATCTCCAGTCATGCATATCTCAGTATACAATTCTTAGCGTCATGCTTATATTATAAGCACGTGCACATAATGACTACCCCAAAAACATACTTTGCGCCTCGTCAAGCCGCCTATTGATAAGCGTGATGTCATCATCCGCCTCATCAATCTTCCGTTGCAGATCTGCAACCTCTGTAGTCCGGGCAGTAGCCAGGGAGGTAACATCATGTGTTCCAGTTAATCAGATTATTTCCTGGGCATATCTTTTTGATCCTCTGATCGCCTACCTTGGGAAGCCAATCAGAGTCTCAGGGGATACTATTTATACACAGGTGCATTTTGTGAATAAAACACAATCGAAAATATCATAGTACAAACCTCGAAGCCTCTTAGCAGGCTCGTGAAGGCTTCATTCAATCCGCTTTTTGCGGACAGAATCTTTTCAACCACCGTACCCATCAAGGTATGATGTTCCTCTAAGACGGACGCCTATCGTAGCATGTTCGTCAAAATATCCGGCGCTTCTGGATCTCCGGAAGCTGCTGTAGGAGTACAGCCTCCCTTCGAAGGGATCCGTTTATTCGTCCCTAGAGTCGTCTCCGGCTATAAATCGGACAGTTCGGGGCCTTTATTGTTGGCCCCCGAACCCTGGGCTGCCAAAGCATCACCTTCGGGTAGTGTCTTCATCATCCCTCATACCACTTGTTGATCAGGAGAAACCCTCTGGGACGACACCTCGAGGTCGTCCTCCCTATTGGACGAGGAGGCCGGTGGAGGCGTCTCTCTTTCCATCATATCTGGGAGAAGATCCCTCGAGGAAGCGGATTGCTGAAGAAGACTGTGTGCCGAGCTGCAAAAACATATATTCTAAATGTTACCTCTGTAACAAGAAAGGAACTAGATATGTTTAAAACACCCTTGTTCACTTACGATTTGGCTAAAGGCTTGTTCTCACTGTGGGACTGTGCGATGACGTCGTCCCCCAAGGCCGAGCCGCCCGACAGGGGCATCTTGCCTCGCTTAGGAGCCTTTTCCTCCCAACCTTCGGAGGCGGCCCTTTTCTTACCATGGGGAAAAGGGATATTGGCTTCTCCTTCACTTTTGTCTTCGGACGATGGAATTTTGATCTCCCCGGACACAGTGTCTGAGATACCTTCAGAATGGAGGCCACCTTTGGTCCTCCCGCTCTCTGCCTTGTCCACCTTCACAGGCATCTGGTACGGTGCCGGGGCCAGCATCCTTGTTAGTACGAGATCCGCTGAGTCTTCGGGAAGGGGGGCCAAACACCTAATTCGCTCCGCTTTCTTTATCCAGCCCTGGAAGAAGATAGTTTGCTTAGTATCGCGTTACGGCATACATAGCTAAAAATTGTTCGGGAGTCGAGCGCTTACCAAGGTATCCGGATGGTTGCAGTCAAGACCGATGTCCTCGGTGGTGTCCGGCCACTGTTTTCGTTTCCGGAAAAACAACTTCCACTTTCCTTTGTGCGTAGTGCCAAAGAAGTGTTGGAGGGTCCGTGGTCCTTCCGGATTGAACTCCCACATGCGGAGAGGCCGTCGCCGGCACGGCAGGGCCCGGCGAACCAGCATTACTTGAATCACGTTGATAAGATCAATGTCCTTTTCAAGGAGGCTCCGGATGCAGCTTTGTAGAGTCTACACTTCGTCAATTGATCCCCAGTCCAGCCCCTTATTAATCCATGATGCAAGATGTAACGGAGGGCCAGATCGGAATGCAGGTATGGCTGCCCACTTGGTACCACGGGGCTCAATGACGTAAAACCACTCCCGCTACCATTGGTTGGGAGTTTCGGTGAAGGAGCCTTTTGGCCAGAGAGCATTGGTAAGCTTTCTCACTGTAGCACCACCGCACTCCGCTTGTTCCCCGTCGACTACCTTCGGCTTCACGCTGAAGGTCTTGAGCCATAAGCCGAAGTATGGGGGAATACGGAGAAAGGCCTCGCACGTGATAATGAACGCCGAGACGTGGAGGAAAGAATCTGGGGCTAGATCGTGAAAATCTAGTCCGTAATAAAACATGAGCCCCCGGACGAAGGGATGAAGAGCAAATCCTAGCCCTCGGAGGAAGTGGGAGATGAATACAACCCTCTCACCGGATATGGGAGTAGGAATAACCTGTCCTCGAGCAGGAAGCCTGTGGGGGATCTCCGCGGTCAGGTATCTGGCCGCACGGAGCTTCGCAATGTCCTCCTCTGTAATAGAGGAAGCTACCCATCGGCCCTGTGGGCTGGGTCCGGACATGATTGGGAAGCTTGAAGCAATGAAGTTGAACCTTGGGTGCTAGAACTCGAGGTTGGAAGGGCTGAGGAAAGGGTTGGCGTAAAAAGAGACGGCCCTTGGCTCCTTTATAAAGTCGACGGATATCGAACGCCTCCTCCTAAGCCTGCAAACCTGCCTATTCCTAAGGAATCATCCCAATGGAACGGTTGGGTTACCCACGCTCGTACTGATGAGAATCCCGCAATAAGGGGACACGATCTCTGCTTCGACAAGACGTGACAATAAAAAACACGCCTCGAAACATGGAACGGCAGGACAAGAAACGGTTCGAAATAATGACCGGGCAGACATGATGTCACATTACAAAAAAGTTGTCGGCGGATTGGACTCGTGAAATATTATACTTTCTGCGGTTGTGTGTGGTACTTGTGTTGCAGATCCGGACACGTTCGTTGCGTCCGAAGACTATCCTGGAGTATTCGGAAAGGGGAACCCGCCTTGCAATGCCGAAGACAATCTGCGCGCCGGACAACTCGTCATTGAAGCCTAGTTCAGGGGCTACTGAGGGAGTCCTGGACTACGGGGTCCTCGAGCGTCCGGCCTATTAGCCATGGGCCGGACTGATGGGCTATGAAGATACAAAGACCGAAGACTCTACCCATGTCCGGATGGGACTCTCCTTGGTGTGGAAGGCAAGCTTCGCGACCAAATATGAAGATTCCCTTCTCTGTAACCGGCTTTATGTAACCCTAGATCCCTCCGGTGTCTATAAAAACCGGAGGGCTAGGTCCGTAGAGAACAACAATCATAATCGTAGTCATACAGGCTAGACTTCTAGGGTTTTAGGCATTACGATCTCGTGGTTGATCAACTCTTGTAATACTCATATTCATCAAGATCAATCAAGCAGGAAGTGGGGTATTACCTCCATAGAGAGGGCCCGAACCTGGGTACACATTGTGTCCCCCGTCTCCTATTACCATCGACCTTAGACGCACAGTTCGGGACCCCCTACCCGAGATCCGCCGGTTTTGACACCGACAGGGGGAGCGTCAACTCCATCGGCAACCTCCATCAACCCGGAGGCGCCGGAAACTTTGGTGGAAGCACTTCGACGTGCTTCCGTTGTAGAGGAGCATCGCACCCTGATGGTGCAGTGGTTGCAAAGGTTCAGTCTGCCAAAAGTGGGTTGAACGTGGCCTTCACCAGCCTACTAACAGGATTCGAGGTATGCGATGTAATATTCTTAGCCGCTTGTCATAAAAGATATGCCTGTGTATAGATAGTAGCCCCTGAGACTCTGTTCGGTTTTTGAGAAAAGGCCGAACAGAGGATCAATTTATAATCGCAAGCGGTGACGGACTTTGTCTATTGAATGAATATGCTTCTCTATTAGCGGCGACCGCCCAGGCCACTGAGGTTTCCGAACTCAAGCGGAAGCTGAAGCTGGCCGATGATGACATCGATCGTATTAACAAGCGGTTCGATGAAGCGCAAGGTATATTTTTTGAAAAGATTGCTTATATGCCTGAAGTTTAGTGTGAATGCGGAGTTTAGGCTCAGGCGCTTTTTATGATTATGGTTGCAGGTAGTGCGGCCGAGGTTGAGACCCTCAAAGGCGCCCTTGCGCAGGCCAAAGAGCAGGCGAGGGTTAGTAAAGCGGCCGCTGATAAAGCGGCCACTGACTTAAAGGCTGAGCAGACCGCCCGCCGCCAGTATGATGAGAGGGTGACCGAAGTCGAGCAGGAGCTCAAGGACGCCGCCGGTAAGTGCGAGGCCTTGGAGGAGGAGAATAAGACTCGAGCGGTTGATCTCGCCTTGGCTCACCAGGAGGCCAAGGAAGCACGGACTAAGTCTCGGGCGGCTCGTGAGGAGATTAAACAGGCCGAACAGATAGCGGCTGGTAAGCCTTATCTTTTGCAGAGTAAATTCGGCGGTCAAAATATGCCCTGCTCACTCGACTATGGAGTTCTTCAGACGCCTTTGTGGACCTTCTGAGGAGTGCGGCCGACGCTGCACAATTCTTCCGGGCCCAGGAGGGGAACACCACAAAGAAGCTCTTCTGGTCATAGTACCTGGCGCCAGAACGGCCAGGGATGCTGAACAACCAGATGATGTAGCTGGCGGAGCTGCATAGGATGTCCGGTTTGGCCATGAAGGACATCATAGTCCGGTTATGGCCAGCCGGACCCATTCCTAGAAGCTACTTCGGCCTGGTCAAGCGGCTCGGCGACGCCCTGCCCCGAGTTGAAGATGTGAAGCGCTCGGCGTGCATAGAGGGTGCGCGGATGGCCTTT
The DNA here is from genome assembly GCF_002575655.3 of Aegilops tauschii subsp. strangulata. Lineage (NCBI taxonomy): Eukaryota > Viridiplantae > Streptophyta > Magnoliopsida > Poales > Poaceae > Aegilops > Aegilops tauschii. The sequence goes on along the minus strand of NC_053039.3, from coordinate 244,150,571 downwards.
GCCCGTGTCAAGATGCACTGGGCGAAGATGAAGGCCGCTATCATGGCAGTTGATGGCCCACCCGAAGGCAAGGACCACCGCAAGCCGGAGCGGTATTTTGAAGACGTCCTGGAGGGTTCCCGTTTAATAGAGGGTCAATGCTCGAAGGATATCATGTTTGAATGAATGTATCTGGGCTGCCCAGACTTTGTGTTATGAACCAAAGCTTTGTAATATATTTGTGCCTTTATCGAAAATTATTTTCCTCCTGTGCGGCCGTTTTTATTTCTGAAAGTTTACCAGTCATTGGCTTCAGCCCGCACATAGATACTACGGCGGTGTTCGGAATAGCTCATGACCACACTTGACCCAACGTCTTGGTCCGTAAAGGAGGTGTCTGTGCAGCGGACCAGGCAATCAGACTATGCGGCTTTATCACTCTCACTTAGCCATAGGAGTTTGACAATGGGACTATGAGCTAGCCCCTGGTGCATGTGCGGCTATCCGAACTTGGATGCCGTAGGCGCGTGACTGGGTGGAGGCCAGTCCTTCGTACAATACAGAAAAAATCGCAAGAGATTTAGTAAGTCACCGAACCGCTGACCAGCTCTCGATGTATCATGACAGTCAGTTTTCGGCTTTCTCTACTGAGGTGTTTGACCAGACAAACCAGAAACACAATCACAGTAGTTCTCCCTTTACTACCTTAGCCAAACAAGCAGAATGTAAGATGGTAACCACAGGAGCCGGGCAACCCAACTATTGACCAAAGACATGATTCGGAACTGATGCATATAATGCAGTATTCGGGACGCCGAAGTATACTATAAAAGTGTTCGGACTTTTTTTTTGAAGAATATATGTGGCCGAATAGAGCCTCTGGCAGTTTAAATCATGCAGAGGTGTATATGCCAACCTGACGTGAAGAGGGAATGTAGATTATGAAATCAGCCAATACTGAATAGGGTTGGGCAAAACTGTTTCCCTCATAGTCTGATTGATACGTCAAAACGTACTCTTATAGAGAATGCCATGAGCATCAAGGCTATTTTACATGCCCGGAATTTGTTAACAAGGGAAAGCTGTATACAGGTCCTAGAAAAGAAAAGGTGGTCTTGAAGATCCTTTGGACACCCTGCCGCACGTATGCGCCGCTTTTCACCTTGGTGTAGGATCCTTTGAGAGGATCAACGATTGTGTATGTAGAAGGGGGCGGGGAAAGGGCCCTTGTACCACCGAAAAGTGATTTAGGTTTTAAAGAACCTGAAATAAGAAAGAAAAGGGAAAAAGGAGAAAAAAAGAAGAAAATCAAGGTCCGGATAGGGCCGAGCCGTATTGTGGGCCTTGTCCTTAGTGTTCCTCCGTCCTTGCCCAAGGTATTTTGAGTGCGTAGTTATGCACACGTGGTACATAAGCCGCGGTTAGATGAGGGGATTGACGGAGGCGGAATTGCTAGTCCAGCTTGGGATAGACCGACCTGTCGTTCTGCAGGGTAGACCGGACTCTTTTGACAGTGTCCGGGGGCTTAATGGCCGATGAAGTGTTCGGCTTGAAAGGGCCGCTATGTACCTCGGCTGCGAGGTCTGTGGTGTGCTCCTCGGTATGGAGGGAGCGCTCCATGTTTCCATTAACTGTGATGACACCGCAAGGTCCAGTCATTTTGAGCTTTAAGTAAGCATAATGCGGGACCGCATTGAAGTGAGCAAAGGTGGTTCGTCCGAGCAGTGCGTGATAACCACTACGGAAGGGGACGATGTCGAAGATCAAGTCTTCGCTTCAGAAATTATCCGGTGGGCCGAAGACTACTTCCAGCTTTATTGAACCTATGCAGCAGGCCTCCACGCCGGGTATTACTCCTTTAAAGGTGGTTTTAGTGGGCTTGATCCTTCACAGATCGATGCCCACTTTATGGATGGTGTCCTGATAAAGCAGGTTGAGACTGCTGCCAACGTGAAATTTCCTGCTCACAGCCCCTAATCCGGGCTGGGCGTAGTTCGGAGGTGATTCCTTTGTGATGGCGAGGGATCGCATTAAGTCCAGAGCCTCGTTTAAGAGCGAGGATTGGACGGGGAAACGAGGGTCCGTGGAGCTGGTCAGGGCAAAAGCCTCCTGGCCATGCTCACTTGGCACGGACCTCGAGAGTTCGGAGCTAGTGTCCGGGGGCGAGTCCGGATTTTCAATGATAAGGGGAACTCGGTTTGACTCTGGGCTTGACGATGACACAGTCGCCTCCGCGTCTCCAGTAGTGAGCTTTATAATAGCAGAGAGTCCGGTGGGCTCCAAATTCCCATCTTCAGACCCGGCAGTTTGCTCCGGATCTAAGGCCAGAGCGGTGGTCGAGGTCGCGAACCCTTCAAAGATCAAGTCTCCTCGGATATCAGCGACATAATTCAGGTTCCCAAAACTGATCAGATGACCAGGGGCGTAGCTTTCGATCTGTTCGAGGTGGCCAATTGAATTGGTATGCAGAGCGAAGCCGCCGAACACAAAATTTTGACCGGGGAGGAAAGTTTCCCCATAAACAGCATCATAGTTGATTATCGAGCGAGCCATCGAACCTTCTGTCAACGACACAGTGGAACTCTCAATGAAAGCACCAATGTCGGTGTCAAAACCAGCCGATCCCGGGTAGGGGGGTCCCGAACTGTGCTTCTGAGGATCAAAGGTAACAGGAGACAAGGGGACACGATGTTTACCCAGGTTCTGGCCCCTCAATGGAGGTAATACCCTACTTCCTGCTTGATTGACTTTGATGAGTATAGGGGTTACAAGAGTCGATCTACCTTGAGATCGTAATGGCTAAACCCTAGTTGTCTAGCCTATGTAAATTCTGATAGCCTCTACGGACTAAACCCTCCAGTTTATATAGACACCGGAGGGACCTAGGGTTGTACAAAGTCGGTTTACAGAGAAAGGAAACTATAAATCCGAACGTCAAGCTTGCCATCCACGCAAAGGAGAGTCCCATCCGGATACAGGGGAAGGCCTTCAATCTTGTATCTCCACGGCCAATCAGTTCGGCCCATGCTACACAACCCGGACACCCGAGGACCCCATAATCTAGGACTCCCTCAGTGGGCGATGTGGCGGCTACACTGGCCTGTTGTGGAGCAGCGGGGCGGCGATCGGCATGTGCGGGGGCCTTCGGGCGGCGGCAGCGAGCATATCTGATGGCGGCGGTGGCTGTGATGCGGCTGGGCGCAGGTGGCGGAGGGCTTGGTCTGGGTCGTGTGCGTCCTTCCTTGGGTCGGTCCTCTGGCTGGGCGGGTTGGCTGCCCTTGGCCAGACGCTGTGGTGCGGCCATGGTGGCAGTGTGCGGGCTCCAAGCGGGTCCCGTGGGGCTGCATCTCCCGGCGGCGCGTCTTTTGGCGGCGGCGTTGGCGTGCAGAGGTGCGGCCGGTGGTTGCGTGCTCTGTCGGGCCTTCGACTTGGTCCTGGCGAGCGACGCGGGGTAGGGCAGCTGCCCAGCGTGGTGGCTACTGATAACCCACATGTATAGGGGATCGCAACAGTTTTCGAGGGTAGAGTATTCAACCCAAATTTATTGATTCGACACAAGGGGAGCCAAAGAATATTCTCAAGTATTAGCAGTTGAGTTGTCAATTCAACCACACCTGGATAACTTAGTATCTGCAGCAAAGTATTTAGTAGCAAAGTAGTATGGAAGTAACGGTAACGGTGGCAAAAGTAAGAGTAGTAGTTTTGTAGTAATTGTAACAGTGGCAACGGAAAAGTAACTAAGCAAAGAGCAATATGTGAAAAGCTCGTAGGCATTGGATCGGTGATGGAGAATTATGCCGGATGCGATTCCTCATGCAATAGTTATAACATAGGGTGACACAGAACTAGCTCCGGTTCATCAATGTAATGTAGGCATGTATTCCGAATATAGTCATACGTGCTTATGGAAAAGAACTTGCATAACATCCTTTGTCCTACCCTCCCGTGGCAGTGGGGTCCTATTGGAAACTAAGGGATATTAAGGCCTCTTTTTAATAGAGTACTGGACCAAAGCATTAACACTTAGTGAATACATGAACTCCTCAAACTACGGTCATCACCGGTAATGGTCCCGATTATTGTCACTTCGGGGTTAACGGATCATAACACATAATAGGTGACTATAGACTTGCAAGGTAGGATCAAGAACTCACATATATTCATGGAAACATAATAGGTTCAGATCTGAAATCATGGCACTCGGGCCCTAGTGACAAGCATTAAGCATAGCAAAGCCATAGCAACATCAATCTCAGAACATAGTGGATACTAGGGATCAAACCCTAACAAAACTAACTCGATTACATGGTAAATCTCATCCAACCCATCACCGTCCAGCAAGCCTACGATGGAATTACTCACGCACGGCGGTGAGCATCATGAAATTGGTGATGGAGGAAGGTTGATGATGACGATGGCGACGGATTCCCCTCTCCGGAGCCCCGAACGGACTCCAGATCAGCCCTCCCGAGAGAGATTAGGGCTTGGCGGCGGCTTCGTATCGTGAAACGCAATGAATCCTTCTCTCTGATTTTTTTCTCCCCGAAAGTGAATATATAGAGTTGGAGTTGAGGTCGGTGGAGCACCAGGGGGCCCACGAGGCAGGGGCGCGCCCAAGGGGGTAGGCGCGCCCCCCACCCTCGTGGACAGGGTGTGGGCCCCCCTGGCCTTGATTCTTTCGCTAGTATTTTTTATTAATTCCAAAAATATTCTTCGTGAAGTTTCAGGTCATTCCGAGAACTTTTATTTCTGCACAAAAATAACACCATGGCAATTCTGCTGAAAACAGCGTCAGTCCGGGTTAGTTCGATTCAAATCATGCAAGTTAGAGTCCAAAATAAGGGCAAAAGTGTTTGGAAAAGTAGATACGATGGAGACGCATCAACTCCCCCAAGCTTAAACCTTTGCTTGTCCTCAAGAAATTCAGTTGACAAACTGAAAGTGATAAAGAAAAACTTTTACAAACTCTGTTTGCTCTTGTTGTTGTAAATATGTAAAGCCAGCATTCAAGTTTTCAGAAAAGATTATGAACTAACCATATTCACAATAACACTTAGGTCTCATATTTACTCATATCAATGGCATAATCAACTAGCGAGCAATAATAGTAAATCTCGGATGACAACACTGTCTCAAAACAATCATAATATGATATAACAAGATTGTATCTCGCTAGCCCTTTCTGAGACCGCAAAACATAAATGCAGAGCACCTCTGAAGATCAAGGACTGACTAAACATTGTAATTCATGGTAAAAGAGATCCAGTCATAGTCATACCCAATATAAATTAATAGTAATGGATGCAAATGACAACGGTGCTCTCCAGCTGGTGCTTTTTAATAAGAGGGTGATTACTCAACATAAAAGTAAATAGATAGGCCCTTCGCAGAGGGAAGCAGGGATTTGTAGAGGTGCCAGAGCTCGATTTTGAAATAGAGATAAATAATATTTTGAGCGGCATACTTTCATTGTCAAAATAACAACCGAGAGATCTCGATATCTTCCATGCTACACACATTATAGGTGGTTCCCAAACAGAATGGTAAAGTTTATACTCCCCCTCCACCAACAAGCATCAATCCATGGCTGGCTCGAAACAACGAGTGCCTCCAACTAACAAGAGTCCCGGGGGAGTTTTGTTTGCAATTATTTTGATTTGATTTGCTTAGAGCATGGGACTGGGCATCCCGGTGACCAGCCATTTTCTCGTGAGGGAGGAGCAGAGTCCACTCCTCTTGAGAATAACCCGCCTAGCATGGAAGCTACAGACAGCCCTAGTTGATACATGAGCTATTCGAGTATACAAAACAGAATTTCATTTGAAGGTTTAGAGTTTGGCACATAGAAATTTACTTGGAACGGCAGGTAGATACCGCATATAGGAAGGTATAGTGGACTCATATGGAATAACTTTGGGGTTCATCAAAGTGGATGCACAAGCAGTATTCCCGCTTAGTACAAGTGAAGGCTAGAAAAAGACTGGGAAGCGACCAACTAGAGAGCGACAACAGTCATGAACGTGCATTAAAATTAATGAACAGTGAGTGCAAGCATGAGTAGGATATAATCCACCATGAACATAAATATCGTGAAGGCTATGTTGATTTGTTTCAACTACATGTGTGAACATGTGCCAAGTCAAGTCACTCGAATCATTCAAAGGAGGATACCACCCTATCATACCACATCACAACCATTTTAATAGCATGTTGGAACGCAAGGTAAACCATTATAAACTCCTAGCTAATTAAGCATGGCATAAGCAACTATAATCTCTAATTGTCATTGCAAACATGTTCATTCATAATAGGCTGAATTAGGAACGATGAACTAATCATATTTACAAAACACAAGAGAGGTCGAGTTCATACCAGCTTCTCTCATCTCAATCAGTCCATCATATATCGTCATTATTGCCTTTCACTTCACGACCGAACGATGTGGATAAGAATAATAGTGCACGTGCATTGGACTAAGCTGGAATCTACAGGCATTCAATACAAAGGAGAAGACAAGATAATATGGGTTCTTGGTTAAATCAACAATAATGCATATAAGAGCCACTTCAACGTTTTCATTATGGTCTTCTCCTCTCGACTCCCAAAGAAAAGAAAAGAAATAAAACTATTTACACGGGAAAGCTCCCAACAAGCAAAAAGAAGAACATGAAATCTTTTTGGGTTTTCTTTTAGTTATTACTACTACAAGCATGGAAAGTAAACTAGCTAAAAGCTACAACTAATTTTTTTTGGTTTTCTTAAGGTTTATCAAACACACAAGAAGAAAGCGAGAAAAAGAAAATAAACTAGGATGGATATTACAATGAAAAAGTATGAGCACCGACAACTAGCATGAGTGTGTGAATATGAATGTAATGCCGGTGAGAAATACGTACTCCCCCAAGCTTAGGCTTTTGGCCTAAGTTGGTCTATGCCCATGGATCAAAGTTGTAGTTGGGGTCGTACTGAGAAGGAGCCTCGGGTTGCCGCAATCTCCTCCGGATCCCACTGATAAACAGACTGTCGTGAAGGATCAAGTTGTGGTTCCGGCTCTAGCTCTGTAGCTGGTGTGGGGTTCTGGTAGGCATGAAATGCCTCCGGCTGAACAAGATACTTGCCTGTAGATAAGTTAAACAAAGAAGGAGCAGGCAAAGTAATAGTCTCAGGGTGATTTTTATCAAATATCAGTCTGTAGTTAAGCATCTTTTTCTTATTCTTAACAATAAAGTCATGTGCTACCATACTCTTATAATCTAGAAAAACAGGAGGCAGCAACTTTTCTTCTTTCTCATAATGCCTAATAGGTATGTTAAAGTGTGCAGCAAGGTGCGAGGCGAAGATACCTCCCAAGATGGGACCCTTCGTGCGGTTAAGACTTAACCGTTTGGCAACGATAGCGCCTAGACTAAAAGAGTTATCACGGAACAAGGCATGGCCCAAAATAACAATATCAGGGGCACTAAGGTTTCCACAGTTTCCGCGACCAATTAAACATCTACTAGCAAATATCGCAAAGTAACGTAGAACCGGAAAATGTATGCTAGTAATTCTTGCATCGGAAACTTTCCTCGTTTCCCCTACAGCAATCATATCAATAAACCCTTCCACATCACTACGATGTGGTTCTTCTATGCTGCCAGTAAGGGGTATCTTACAGACCCGGCAGAAATTAGAAAGGGACATCTCCTTATGCTCATCATATAAATAAAATTCCACTGAAGGTGGTGATCTCCTAGCATGGAAATGAAAATTTTGCACGAAAATATTGGTGAGTAAGAGATATTGTTCGCACTGGTCGCGGAGGAAGTCGGTGAGGCCCGCATTCTCAACCAAAGAATAAAAATCATCATGAATCCCGGTCACTGTTAAGAACTCATCACAAGGCCATTCACACGGCCGAACCTCCGCGGTGCGAGGGAGATTATATTTGGGCCTCTTATCCTCTTCACTTTGCTTGTCCCTCGAGCTTCGGCTCGAGGAGCCCCTCAATAATCTCTTCATCATTTTCTGAAAATTTCCGAAATTTTTAGTAACTCAAAATAAAAGTGAACCAAACTCAACAAAATTGATAGCAACTACTCCCACAAGTGCCTAGAGACTATATCATGCATTAGAATTACTTGGGACCGTACAAATTTGACATGCAATCTCAAGAACAGGGTCACCTAGGCAGCAAAAATTTGCAAAGAATAAAGCACTAGAACAAAAACTAATTGGACCATTGGAGGAGTCACATACCGAAGAACAATTCCCCAAAGCAGTTTTGTGAGTGGAGCTTTGAGCTAGGAGATCAAAAATCGCAGCAAAATGAGCTAGAACTCATGCTTGAGCTGGTTGGTGATTTTTTTGGGAGGAAGAAGGAGTGTGTGGTGGCTGGAATAAGTGGAGGGGGGCCACCATGGGCCCACGAGGCAGGGGCGCGCCCAGGGGGGTGGGCGCGCCCTGGACCCTCGTGGCCAGGTGCTTGCTCCCCCTGATGTGTTCTCAGTGCCAGATATTCTCAAATATTCCAGAAAAAATCATATTTCATTTTCAGGGCATTTGGAGAACTTCTATTTTCGGGGTATTTTTTATTGCACGAATAAATCACAAAACAAACAGAAAATACTATTTTTGCTTTATTTAATCTAAATAACAGAAAGTAAAAGAAGAATACAGAAGGTTGTGCCTTCTAACTTCATCCATCTCATGCTCATCAAAAGGAATCCACTAACAAGGTTGATCAGGTCTTGTTAACAAACTCATTTCGAATAACATGGAACCGGAGAAATTTTGAATAACACTATGTTACCTCAACGGGGATATGAACATCCCCAACAATAAGAATATCATATTTCTTCTTGACAGTAGGTAGAGGAAATTCAAAACCTCCAATAATAATCGATGGAATTTTTCCAATAGAATTGATACTGTGGACTTGAGGTTGTTTCCTCGGAAAGTGTACCGTATGCTCATTACCATTAACATGAAAAGTGACATTGCCTTTGTTGCAATCAATAACAGCCCCTGCAGTATTCAAAAAGGGTCTTCCAAGAATAGTAGACATACTATCGTCCTCGGGAATATCAAGAATAACAAAGTCCGTTAAAATAGTAATGTTTGCAACCACAACAGGCACATCCTCACAAATACCGACAGGTATAGCAGTTGATTTATCGGCCATTTGCAAAGATATTTCAGTAGGTGTCAACTTATTCAAATCAAGTCTACGATATAAAGAGAGAGGCATAACACTAACACCGGCTCCAAGACACTAGTAGAAAAGAGGGCTTTGGTTCAGGCCGGGTCAGCCCATTAGTCCCGGTTCAGTCCAGAACCGGGACCAATGGGGGCACTGGTCCCGGTTCGTGAGGCCAGGGCCTGCCGGGCCTCGTGGGGGCATTGGTCCCGGTTCGTCTGGCCCCTTTGGTCCCGGTTGGTGGGACGAACCGGGACCAATGGGCCTCGCTCCTGGCCCACCACCATTGGTCCCGGTTGGTGGCTTGAACCGGGACCACAGGCTGCCCTTTAGTCCCGGTTCATGCCACGAACCGGGACCAATGAGGTGCCTATATATACCCCTCGCCCGCGAGCAAAGCACTCCAGTGCTCTGTTTTTCTCTGGCCGGCGAGGGGAGGGCTTTGTGGTGCTCTAGCTCACCTCCTATGCACATGAGGTGTTCGATGAAATGCCCGAGCCACACTAGTTAAGCTTTCTCCTCTCGAAGCACGACCTCAAAGCTCCATTTTCCTCGAGATTTGTCTAGGTTTAGCGGCCCGTCACGTCTCATTCCCGCCTTCACCACCGTCGATCGCCCGCGCCGATCTCGTCGCCGGCACCACCGTGGTGAGCCTCTTGTTCTTATCTTCTTTCTGAAAGAAAAATTCTTACTTTAGATAGATACTATTTTATTGCTTGTTCACCACTGTCTAATTTTCTTACTATTTTATTGCTTGTTATTATATAGTGCGATGGTTTTGTTATCCGCCCCCGTCGGCCCTCGTCCTGTCTATGATTCGGATGTGGTATATATTATGTTTATAACTATTGGTTCATTTATTGTTTATGAAAATTATGCCGACCAACGTGACATAGATTTTATTTATCTAGGAGGTATGTGAACCGGAAATTCCAACCGACCCTATTGTCGAGAGGTTAAATTTAGTTGAAGAAGAAAACAATTTCTTGAAGGAAAAAATAAAAAAAATTGAGGAGGAGAAGATGATATTGGAGTTGCATGTTGCGGATGTCGTCGATGATCACAAGATCAAGATGGATGCAATGCGCTTGAAGATTAGAAAGATTAGAAAATATGCCATTCATACCGAGGCTTGGTATCATTATGTCGTTGGATCAATTGTTACCTTGGTTGCGATTATGATCGCATTTGTTTTCGCACTGAAATGTTTTACATAGTTTCAATGTATGGTTTAATTAATTAGATGCTCTGGAGAGCTATATGTTGTTAGATGAGAACTATGTATGTACTTTGGTTTTAATGTGATGATGAACTTCTATTAATTTGGTCACTTAATTATCTATTCATGATGTTCTGTAATGGTTTTTGACACACTTAATTATATATAATGCACGCAGATGAACCGACAATGGATGTACAGTGACAGACACACCTCCGAGTACATTAAGGGCGTGCATGATTTTCTCGAAGTGGCTGAGGCAAACAAGCAGAATGGTTTTATGTGTTGTCCATGCCCTAAATGTGGGAATACGAAGTCTTACTCTGACCGGAAAATCCTTCACACCCATCTGCTTTACAAGGGTTTCATGCCACACTATAATGTTTGGACGAGGCACGGAGAAATAGGGGTTATGATGGAAGACGGCGAAGAAGAAGAGGACGATGACAACTATGTGCCCCATGAATACGGTGATGCTGCAACGGGGGAAGCTGTTGAAGATCAAGAGGAACCAGACGATGTGCCCAATGATGCTGCAACAGGGAAGCTGCTGAAGATCAAGAGGAACCAGTGCCCGATGATGATGATCTCCGCCGGGTCATTGTCGATGCAAGGACGCAATGCGAAAGTCAAAAGGAGAAGCTGAAGTTCGATCGCATGTTAGAGGATCACAAAAAAGGGTTGTACCCCAATTGCGAAGATGGCAACACAAAGCTCGGTACCATACTGGAATTGCTGCAATGGAAGGCAGAGAATGCTGTGCCTGACAAAGGATTTGAGAAGCTATTGAAAATATTGAAGAAGAAGCTTCCAAAGGATAACGAATTGCCCGACAGTACATACGCAGCAAAGAAGGCCGTATGCCCTCTAGGATTGGAGGTCTAGAAGACACATGCATGCCCTAATGACCGCATCCTCTACCGCGGTGCGTACAAGGATCTGAACGCATGCCCGGTATGCGGTGCATTGCGGTATAAGATCAGACGAGATGACCCTGGTGATGTTGACGGCGAGCCCCCCAGGAAGAGGGTTCCTGCGAAGGTGATGTGGTATGCTCCTATAATACCACGGTTGAAACGTCTGTTCAGAAACGAAGAGCATGCCAAGTTGATGCGATGGCATAGTGAGGACCGTAAGAAAGACGGGAAGTTGAGAGCACCCGCTGACGGGTCGCAGTGGAGAAAAATCGAGAGAAAGTACTGGGCTGAGTTTGCAGCTGACCCAAGGAACGTATGGTTTGGTTTAAGCGCGGATGGCATTAATCCTTTCGGGGAGCAGAGCAGCAATCACAGCACCTGGCCCGTGACTCTATGTATGTATAACCTTCCTCCTTGGATGTGCATGAAGCGGAAGTTCATTATGATGCCAGTTCTCCTCCAAGGCCCTAAGCAACCCGGCAACGACATTGATGTGTACCTAAGGCCATTAGTTGAAGAACTTCTACAACTGTGGAATGGAAACGGTGTACGCACATGGGATGAGCACAAACAGGAGGAATTTAACCTGCACGCGTTGCTGTTTGTAACCATCAACGATTGGCCCGCTCTCAGTAACCTTTCAGGACAGACAAACAAGGGATACCACGCATGCACGCACTGTTTAGATGACACTGAAAGTATATACCCGGACAAATGCAGGAAGAATGTGTACCTGGGCCATCGTCGATTTCTTCCGACCAACCATCAATGTCGAAAGAAAGGCAAGCATTTCGAAGGCGAGGCAGATCACCGGAAGAAGCCCGCCATGCGTACCGGTGATCACGTACTTGCTATGGTCAATGATTTACACGTAATATTTGGAAAGGGTCTCGGCGGACTAGCTGTTCCGAATGACGCTGAGGGACATGCACCCATGTGGAAGAAGAAATCTATATTTTGGGACCTACCCTACTGGAAAGACCTAGAGGTCCGCTCTTCAATCGACGTGATGAACGTGACAAAGAACCTTTGCGTGAACCTGCTAGGCTTCTTGGGCGTGTATGGGAAGACAAAAGATACACCTGAGGCACGGGAGGACCTGCAACGTTTGCACGAAAAAGACGGCATGCCTCCGAAGCAGTATGAAGGTCCTGCCAGCTACGCTCTTACGAAAGAAGAGAAAGAAATCTTCTTTGAATGCCTACTCAGTATGAAGGTCCCGACTGGCTTCTCGTCGAATATAAAGGGAATAATAAATATGCCAGAGAAAAAGTTCTAGAACCTAAAGTCTCATGACTGCCACGTGATTATGACGCAACTGCTTCCGGTTGCATTGAGGGGGCTTCTACCGGAAAACGTCCGATTAGCCATTGTGAAGCTATGTGCATTCCTCAATGCAATCTCTCAGAAGGTGATCGATCCAGAAATCATACCAAGGCTAAGGAGTGATGTGGCACAATGTCTTGTCAGTTTCGAGCTGGTGTTCCCACCATCCTTCTTCAATATCATGACCCACATCCTAGTTCATCTAGTCGACGAGATTGTCATTCTGGGGCCCGTATTTCTACACAATATGTTCCCCTTTGAGAGGTTCATGGGAGTCCTAAAGAAATATGTCAGTAACCGCGCTAGGCCAGAAGGAAGCATCTCCATGGGCCATCAAACAGAGGATGTCATTGGGTTTCGTGTTGACTTCATTCCTGGCCTTAAGAAGATAGGTCTCCCTAAATCGCGGTATGAGGGGAGACTGACTGGAAAAGGCATGCTAGGAGCGGACTCAATAATATGCAGGGACGGGCATTCTTGGTCTCAAGCACACTACACAGTTCTACAGAACTCTACCTTGGTAACCCCGTATGTTGATGAACACAAAAGCAGTCTGCGCTCCAAACACCCGGAGCAATGCGACGACTGGATTACATGTGAACACATCAGGACTTTCAGCAGTTGGTTGGAAACATGTCTCAGAGGTGACAACACTGTTTGTGATGAGTTGTACTCGTTGTCCAGGGGACCATCTTTGACTGTATTGACTTACAAAGGATACGAGATAAATGGGAATACATTTTACACGATCGCCCAAGATCAAAAGAGCACCAACCAAAACAGCGGTGTCCGCTTTGATGCAGCAACCGAGAGGGGAAAGGACACATATTATGGTTACATAGTGGACATATGGGAACTTGACTACGGACATGATTTTAAGGTCCCTTTGTTTAAGTGCAAATGGGTCAATCTGTCAGGAGGCGGGGTACAGGTAGACCCACAGTACGGAATGACAACAGTGGATCTGAAAAATCTTGGGTACACTGACGAACCGTTCGTCCTAGCCAATGATGTGGCACAGGTTATCTATGTGAAGGACATGTCTACCAAACTGAGAAAAAGAAAAGATAAGGAAGCGAATACATCATACGATGAGCCAAAGCGCCACATAGTTCTTTCAGGAAAAAGGGACATCGTGGGAGTGGAGGGCAAGACAGACATGTCTGACGATTATGAAAAGTTTCATGAAATTCCTCCCTTCAAAGTCAAGGCTGACCCAACCATCCTGATAAACAATGAAGATTATCCATGGTTACGGCGCAATAAGCAAATGACACAAGCGAAGAAAAAGTGAAGACTTTCTCCCGCAACTATTATGATGATACCATGCCAACTTTGTAATATGATACCATTGTCCGTTTTGTACACGAAGTGCATCTAGTTTTTGCCGTAACCCTCTCAACTTTCTTGCACATGCTATGTGGATGAAATGATGATACCATGCCAACTTTCAACCTTTTTAGAGTTCATTTGAAATGCTTTTCAATTTCAGGGTCTTATAGCTCAAAATAATCAATAAATGCATGAAAAATAAGAAATGAAGTCAGAAAGGGTTGAAAATTGATGATGTGGCTTTGAATGGTGCATTTTGAACACGCAAAAAGTCAGGAGTTCAAATAAGTTTTAAAAAATGAAATCCCTTTGTGACAGACGAGTTTCCGTATGAAATCATGATACTTCGAAAGAGATTGTTCGTTTTGTACACGAAGTGCATCCAGTTTTTGCCGTAACCCTCTCAACTTTCTTGCACATGCTATGTGGATGAAATGATGATACCATGCCAACTTTCAACCTTTTCAGAGTTCATTTAAAATGCTTTTCAATTTTAGGGTCTTATAGCTCAAAATAATCAGTAAATGCATGAAAAATGGTGCATGAAAAATAACAAATAAAATAAATAAGTAATTAGAAACAAAATAATATAAACTTTAATAAACTATATAAGTACAAACAAAATAAAATAAACTTTAATAACATAAATAAAATTTATGAAACTAAAATTATCAAAGTATTTTCTGTTCAAAATCATTGAAAGCAAAAAGAATTTTCATAAAGAACTTTTTTTGTTAGAAACTTTAATAGCAAAAAGAATTATCTTAAAGAAAAATAAATAAGTAATTAGAAACAAAATAAAATAAAATAAATAAGTTTTTTGTTGTAAGTAGAAACAAAACAAAATAAATAAAGCAAAAAAGAAAACAAAAAACAAGCAAAAAATAAAAAACATATGCCACCTACTGGGCCACCACGGCCTGAATACGACTACAAACCCATCGATGGGCCAGGATTCAGGCCCGCAGAAGGCCCAGTAGGCCCAGCAGGCATAGCAGTGACAATTAGGCCCGTAAGCCTGCAATGGAGAGGAGCTCGAGAGGGGAGCGGCAGTGGGGCTTATAAACCACTGCGCGCCCCTCTCAACTAGCGAGGTGGGACTAAACTTTCGACGCGGCCGCAGCAGCACAGGGCCTTTGGTCCCGGTTGGTGGCACCAACCGGGACTAAAGGTGTGCATTGGTACCGGTTCGTGCCACCAACCGGTACCAATGCCCCCCCTTTAGTCCCGGTTGGTGCCACCAACCGGGACCAAAGGCCGCCGCTTCCCGCCCTTTGGGCTGCTGAAAAGAGACCTTTGGTCCCGGTTGGTGGCACCAACCGGGACTAAAAGGGGCATTGTCTCAGTTGCTGCCATGAACCGGTACCAATGCTCTCCGTATATAAGCAGGACTTGTAAATTTTTCAGTTTCATCGACCATTTGCCCCCCGACGACGCCGAACTCATCGACGCCGCCAGGCTGCCCGTGCTCGCCGTCGCCGCCCCGCACCCTTGCTGCCCGTGCTCGCCGACACCGCCAGGCTGCCCGTGCTCGCCGTCGCCGCCCCGCCGCCTGCTCCTCGTCACCGCCCACTCCTCGTCGCCGTCGCCCCGCGCCGTTGCCCTGCCCCTACGCGCCGCCCCGGCCCGTGTCCCTGCCCCGACGCGCCGCCCCGGCCCGCGCGCCCCTGCCCCGACAAGCCGCCCCGGCCCGAGCCCCTGCCCCGACGCCGCCCCACGCCCCCGACCTGCCCCGACCACACGCCGCCGCCACGTTCGGTCCGGCCGCCGGCCTTCCTCTCTGTTTTTTTTCATATATGTGATATTTTTTTCAGATTATGTGCATATGTGTGATTATATGTATGTGTGTATATATGATTATATGTCCTGTTTTTTCAGATTTTTTGTTCATATATATGATGATTTGTTTTTTGCATTTTTATAAAAATGTATATATGTATGTATGTTCTCTGTGCATATAAAAGTTAGATTTTTAGTACATTTGGGTACATTTTAGGTTAGTTTTATCTATATATGTTCTCTGATTAAGTACATTTTAGGTTAGTTTCATTTTTAGTAAAGTTTTATATATTTAGGAAAAGAAGGAAGAGAAGGAAGAAGGAAGAAGAAGAAAAAGTTTTATATATGCAAAAGTTATATTTTTAGAAAAGTATTATATATCTAGCTAGGAAGATAATGAAGAAGAAGAAAAAGAAGGAGAGGAAAAAGGGAAATAAGAAGAAGAAAAAAGAAGAAAAAGAAGAGGAGAAGAAGAAAGGAATAGAGGAGAAGAAGAGAAAATAGAATATTCTATTTTCTCTTCTTCTCCTCTATTCCTTTCTTCTTCTCCTCTTTTTTTCTTCTTTTTTTTTCAATCTTCTCCTCTATTAATATCTTCTTCTCCTCTTTTTATTTCTTCTTCGTCTTCTTATTTTTTATCGGATATGTCGTTGTCGATATACCCCGTGTCCCGATAACTTCAACACGAGGGGGGGTTCGACCTACCCCCTCCCCGATAACATTATTTTCCCATGTATGTATGTCGTCATTGTCGATATAACCCCCTCCCGGATAACTTCGACCGTGATAACTTATACCATGGGAGCACCCCCCGGCCCTCTCGCTCGACCAAAACTCTCGAGGACACCCAAACCCTAGAAAAAACGATGTCGGTCTCCTACCCCCTCCCGCCGCGCCCCTACCCTTGAAGCGTTGCCGAGGCCACCCCAAACCCGGAATAAGCTAGGTCTACGTTTGCACTAATATATCCACCTGTTGTCATGTTTGTGTAATAATTGCCATGTTGTAATATTTGCAGAAACAATGGAGCACGGACGAGACGAGGAAGCAGAAGAGGTGTTGGGGGACATAATCTTAGCCGGAGGTGATGTCTTGTCGTATCTTAACGACAATGATGGTCTGGAAGAATAGGGTGAAGAAGTAGGCTACGGTGATCAAAGAGTGGAGGAGGAAAGACATGATTATGATGGCTCCGGTGACCCAATGCTGGTGCAAGAAGGAGCCCGTGGTGACGGCTCCGGTGACCGAACAAAGTCCGACCAGGTAAATATATTAGTTAAGCCTGTGCTGACTAGCTAATTGATGCATTCATTGTTTTGGTATGTACACATATTAATTAACTCTCGTCTTTCTTCTTTTTTCTAGCCCTCCGGATCGAGCACAACTTCGGTAAAGAGACGAGGCCCGAAGAGAAAGTTGCGCTCGGATGAAAGGTTTGAGATCACAGCAATCGCGCGCGATGGCCAACCGATTGAACCCATCCGGACAAAGGAAGCATTTGCTGCTCAGTGCGGGGCTCTTGTTAGGGACAAGATCCCGATCAGCATCCACCAATGGTATAAGCCTAAGAAGGAAGACCCTGAGGTGTCTTATGTCAATGATATGCAGAAAGATGATCTTTGGACTGAGCTGAAGGCAAATTTCACCCTACCGCCAGAGGAGGATCCGGAGAAGCCAGTTAAAGAGCAATTAATCAAGTCTCATGCTCTTAAGAAGATGGCAGACCTATTCAGGAGGTGGAAGAATGAGCTGAAAACGTTTGTCGACAAAGAAGAGACACCAGAATTCATCGGCAAATATGAGAAGGTCAGAGATCACTGGCCCACATTTGTGGCCCACAAGACATCGGAAAAGAGTAAGAAGTTGTCAGCGACAAATAAGAAAAATGTTGCGAAGAAGAAGCTTCACCATCGCACGGGGTCAGGTGGCTACCTCAAAGCCCGGCCTAAGTGGGCCAAGGCTGAGAATGATCTGCTTGATAAAGGGATCGAACCAGAGACAATGAACTGGCCAGACCGTTGCCGGACTTGGTTCTTCGGGGCTGGCGGAACCTTGGACCCTATATCAGGGAAGTGTGTTTGGACGGACGAGCTTTTGAGAATACCAGTCAAGAGGATTCAGCACTATATCGATGCAGCGCAGCAAGGGACGTTCGTTGCAGACAGAGAGAACGACGAGCTCACAATGGCCCTCGGGAATCCTGAGCACCCTGGACGGACACGAGGCACGCCAGGCTCCGTTCCATGGAAGGCTGGTTTTCCGGACGCAGGCGGTTACAAATGCCAGGAGAGGAGGAAAAAAGTGGAGCAGACCCAAATTCAGAAGCTGCACGAAAGGGTTCAAGTGCTAGAGGAACGAGACGTAGCTCGCAGCAAGCGACCTGCCGAAACTACCCCTGGAGCTACCCTGCCATCTCAGCGGAGAAGCAGCGTGGCTTCCACCGAGCTGCTTTGGCCGGAGCATGTCTTGACGGCTCCTGCTAGCTACCCCGTGGATGCTATCACGGAGTCTCAACATTGCCACCTTATGACGCAATGGCAGAACTTCAAAGTCAAGGCGGCTGTCGGCTCTGTTCGACCTCCTGAACCCGGCGCAACTTTTCACTGTCGTCCGATTCCAGAAAGATATGCTAGGGTGACGGTGGACAAAATAATGGAGGGATTTGAGGACCTCCAGCTTGACCACCCTACCGGTGAAGGGGAGACTCGGCTGGGTTCTGCTCTGAAGACTCCATGCCTATGGCGAAAGGAGCTCATCAACCTTCCGAACTGGACACCTCCGCCTCATCCTCCTCCGACGACGAGTAAGGGCACTCCGCCTCCTCCTCCGGCAAGTGATCAGGGCACTCAGCCTCCTTCTCCGGCGCGTGGCGGCACTCCGCCTCCTCCTCCGGCGAGTGATCAGGGCACTCAGCCTCCTTCTCTGGCGCATGGCGGCACTCCGCCTCCTTCTCCGCCTGCGCCGGCGCGCCCGAGCAGCCAGCCTCCTCCTTCTCCGCCTCGTCAGCAAGGGCGGAAGAGACCCGCCGCCGCTCAGGCTGCTCCGGCGCGTCGTAGTCCTTCTCCTCCGCCTCGTAAGCAAGTAAAGAAGACAGCCGCAGCCGCTCCGTCTGCTCTGCCGGCGTCTAGCAGTACAGCCAGAGGCGGGAGGCAATACAGATTCGGTCCTTCTCTGAAGACTCCAGAGAAGTTACCATACGAGAGGACCGAGGAGGAAACCACGAAGTTCGTGTGAGCCGAAGTGATGAACTTCTTTGAAGAGGTGAAAGCAAAGAAACATCCACCTCCGGAGGAGAAGGTAGATCCGGTGAAAGCGAAGCGCACTCTGGCTGCCCTGACAAAACCACCAAAGTCTCCGCCGAAAGGCAACTATGAGCGCATTATTGCAAAGACATTTGTCGCAGCGGAGCGGTCGGGAAGTACTGTCAGTGATCAAAGGTTAAAAGAACGACGAGCTGGGAAAAAATTGCCCAGCTCAGCGAACAAGCGAACCAATCGTGCCCCCCGCTCAAGGTGTCTAGCGACATCGTCACTAATGCTCCGAGGATGGTGCCCGGTTATAGCAATCTTGGAGATTACCTGCCCGACGATGTACATTATGATTTCTTGGAGGTGGAAGAACACAAATACCATTACGGGAAGCCTCTCGTCAAAGATGAAAGATCTCTAACAACGATGATGCGAAGATTACATGATTGGTACATGAAAACCTGCAGAGAGTCTGGGGGGAGGAATACTTTGACGCTGAGAGTTAAAGAGGAGCATGACCTCGTTGGAATTGAATTGTTGAATGTTCCATTTGAGGAGTTCTTCCAGTTTTTCAATCAAAAGGCCCTCGATAAATCAACGATCACTTGCTACTGTCTGTAAGTAGTACTACTTCTGTCATTAAGTCTCTCTATATAGGTCAGCTCTTTCATTGCATGTATTTATAATTATCCTCACTATATTATGCAGATTGAAGATCGCTGAATTGAAGAAAAGACAAATCGGTAATATTGGATTCATTAACACAAATCTCATAGATGAAACTGAGGTTAAATATCATGGCGAAAATACCGAGGCCAACTTGCTACGATCGTTGGTAATAAATGAAAACAAAGATATAATACTCTTTCCTTACAACTTCAAGTGAGTGTTACTGTCTTGTGCATATTCGGTTTCCCTTATTAGTCCAGGTTATAGTAATGTAATTGATGACTTATGCATGCGTGCGCAGCTTCCACTATATTCTCCTAGAGATTAAGCTTGAGCAGGGACTAGTAACCGTCTTAGACTCGAGACGAAAAGATCCCCAGGACTATGCGGACATGACTCAAATGCTCGAGAAGTAAGTTAAATCGATCATTATCCAACATATCAGCAACTTTGTTCATTTCCTTATATCAAGTAATTGTTTTCTTTGTCTGGCAGGGTTTGGAGAAAATTCACCAAAAAAGCTCCGGGACTGCCGAAGAAGCTGCAATTTAGACACCCGAAAGTAAGTACTATAGTAGCATGTTCCGCGCATCTCCTAGTGATTCAAGCGCTAGTTTCATCAATACCATTTAGCATGCTTGCTTATCAGTTTGATTGACCTCTATTTCTTGTAAAGTGGTTGTGGCAGGAACCGGGGAAAAATTACTGTGGATACTATGTTTGCGAGTCCATCCGCTACACGACCTGTGAGCGGGGCTACTCTGACGAACAATATGAAGTGTGTAAGCAATAATATTCACAATTTTATTTTATTACCATCATTTGTGTTGAGTTTCATTTATTCATATATATATGTATTGACCCCTTCTTCAAATTAGATCTTTCGGATGCGGGATGAACTCCTACCACCAGATCGTATGCGAGCAATTCAAGAGGAATTGGTGGCACTCTTCCTTGACCACGTGATCGCTGAAAACGGAGAATACTATGTGGACCCTGTGTTCATATATAATTAGGAGATTATATTGTAAGAGATAATTATTGTATATATGTAGCCGGTAGTGTCGGATAGATATACGAGAACTTGTTGTTTGACCAATCTCTCGGAGAAGGAGAGGTGGTCGATATCACTTCTCTCTGTATGCATATATATGTTCATGACGATCTTCTGTTTCCTTCATTTGCTTACTAGCTAGCGTGTCTAGTCCTCTCTACACGTATATAGTACGTAGCGTCGACCAAGCACGGAGATAAGAGATGACACTTCTCTCTATTAATTAGCTAGATAACACAATATATGAAACACCTAAATTAACCCCCCAAAACCCCCAACCCCCCCCCTTTCAAAAAAAAACAAAAACCCCAGCCCCTGAAATGCTGACGCGTGGATGCCTATTGGTCCCGGTTAGTGCCACCAACCGGGACCAAAGGCCCTCCTGCCTGGGCTCGCCGCACCGGCCACGTGGAGGCCCATCTGTCCCGGTTCGTGTAAGAACCGGGACTAAAGGGCTAGGGCATTAGTAACGACCCTTTAGTCCCGGTTCAACAACCGGGACAAAAGGCCCTTACCAACCGGGACAGATGGCCCTTTTTTTACTAGTGAGATCACATAAAGCAGTTCTAACATAGTTTCTTTTAATGGAGCATGGTATAGTTGGTACTCCTGTATCTCCAAGTTTCTTTGGTATTCCACCCTTAAAAGTATAATTAGCAAGCATGGTGGAAATTTCAGCTTCCGGTATCTTTCTCTTATTTGCAACAATTTCTTTCATATACTTAGCATAAGGATTCATTTTAAGCATATCAGTCAAACGCATACACAAGAAGATAGGTCTAATCATTTCAGCAAATCGCTCAAAATCCTCATCATCCTTTTTCTTGGATGGTTTAGGAGGAAAAGGCATGGGTTTTTGAACCCATGGTTCTCTTTCTTTACCGTGCTTCCTAGCAACAAAGTATCTCTTATCATAACGTTGATTCTTTGATTGTGGGTTATCAAGATCAACAGCAGGTTCAATCTCTACATCATTGTTATTACTAGGTTGAGCATCAACATGAACATC
Organism: Aegilops tauschii subsp. strangulata; assembly: GCF_002575655.3. NCBI lineage: Eukaryota > Viridiplantae > Streptophyta > Magnoliopsida > Poales > Poaceae > Aegilops > Aegilops tauschii. The sequence goes on along the minus strand of NC_053039.3, from coordinate 244,128,861 downwards.
ATCATTAACATTATCACTAAGTTCATGTTCATCACCAGATTGTGTCTTAGCATCAGAAATAGAAATATCATTGGGATTCTCAGGTGTGTCAACAACAGGTTCACTAGAAGCATGCAAAGTCCTATCATTTTTCTTTTTCTTCCTTTTAGAAGGACTAGGTGCATCAACATTAGTTCTCTGAGAATCTTTCTCAATTATCTTAGGGTGGCCTTCAGGATACAAGGGTTCCTGAGTCACTTTACCTCCTCTAGTTGCAACTCTAACAGCAAAGTCATCTTTCTTATAATGTAATTCATCGAGCAAATCATTTTGAGCTTTAAGTACTTGTTCTACTTGAGTGCTAACCATAGAAGCATGTTTACTAATAAGTTTAAGTTCACCTTTAACACTAGCCATATAATCACTCAAGTGTTCAATCATATAAGCATTTCGTTTCAATTGTCTACCAACATAAGCATTGAAGTTTTCTTGTTTAACAATAAAATTATCAAACTCATCTAGCAGACTTATAACGAGGAATATCACCTTCATCAAATCTATAGAGAGAATATACCTTTACTACATGTGTCGGGTTATCAAGACAATGTATTTCTTCAACAGGCGGCAAATTAAGACCATGTATTTCTTCAATAGGAGGTAAACTCTTAACATCTTCAGCTTTAATACCTTTTTCTTTCATAGATTTCTTTGCCTCTTGCATATCTTCAGGACTGAGAAATAGAATACCCCTTTTCTTCGGAGTTGGCTTAGGAGTTGGTTCAGGAAGTGTCCAATTATTTTCATTAGTCAACATATTATTCAATAGTAATTCAGCTTGATCAACTGTTCTTTCCCTGAAAACACAACCAGCACAACTATCCAGGTGGTCTCTGGAAGCATCGGTTAGTCCATTATAAAAGATATCAAGTATTTCATTTTTCTTGAGAGGATGATCAGGCAAAGCATGAAGTAATTGGAGAAGCCTCCCCCAAGCTTGTGGGAGACTCTCTTCTTCAATTTGCACAAAATTATATATTTCCCTTAAAGTAGCTTGTTTCTTATGAGCTAGGAAATATTTAGCAGAGAAGTAATAAATCATATCCTGGGGACTACACACTCAACCAGGATCAAGAGAATTAAACCATATCTTAGCATCACCCTTTAATGAGAACGGAAATAATTTAAGGATATAGTAGTAGCGAATTTTCTCATCATTAGTGAACAGGGTGGCTATATCATTTAATTTAGTAAGATGTGCCACAACAGTTTCAGATTCATAGCCATAGAAAGGATCAGATTCAACCAAAGTAATTATCTTAGTATCAACAGAGAAATCATAATCCTTATCAGTAACACAGATAGGTGAAGTAGCAAAAGCAGGGTCATATTTCATTCCAGCATTCAAAGATTTTTCTTTCAGCTTAGCTAATAATTTCTTAAGATCACTCCTATCATTGCAAGCAAGAAAGTCTCTAGCAGTTTCTTCATCCATAACCTATCCCTCAGGCACAACAGGCAATTCATATCTAGGGGGAGAATCTTCATCATCACTTTCATTAATATTATCACTTTCAATAATTTCATTCTCTCTAGCCCTAGCAAGTTGTTCATCAAGAAATTCACCTAGTGGCACAGTAGTATCAAGCATAGAAGTAGTTTCATCATAAGTATCATGCATAGCAGAAGTGGCATCATCAATAACATGCGACATATCAGAATTAATAGCATAAGCAAGTTTAGGTGTCACAAGCTTACTCAAAACAGAAGGTGAATCAAGTGCAGAGCTAGATGGCAGTTCCTTACCTCCCCTCGTAGTTGAGGGAAAAATCTTAGTTCTTTCGTCTTTCAAGTTCCTCATAGTGACCAGCAGATATAAATCCCAAGTGACTCAAAGAATAGAGCTATGCTCCCCGGCAACAGCGCCAGAAAATAGTCTTGATAACCCACAAGTATAGGGGACCGGAACAGTTTTCGAGGGTAGAGTATTCAACCCAAATTTATTGATTCGACACAAGGGGAGCCAAAGAATATTCTCAAGTATTAGCAGTTGAGTTGTCAATTCAACCACACCTGGATAACTTAGTATCTGCAGCAAAGTATTTAGTAGCAAAGTAGTATGGAAGTAACGGTAACGGTGGCAAAAGTAAGAGTAGTAGTTTTGTAGTAATTGTAACAGTGGCAGCGGAAAAGTAACTAAGCAAAGAGCAATATGTGAAAAGCTCGTACGCATTGGATCGGTGATGGAGAATTATGCCGGATGCGATTCCTCATGCAATAGTTATAACATAGGGTGACACAGAACTAGCTCCAGTTCATCAATGTAATGTAGGCATGTATTCCGAATATAGTCATACGTGCTTATGGAAAAGAACTTGCATGACATCTTTTGTCCTACCCTCCCGTGGCAACGGGGTCCTATTGGAAACTAAGGGATATTAAGGCCTCCTTTTAATAGAGTACCGGACCAAAGCATTAACACTTAGTGAATACATGAACTCCTCAAACTACGGTCATCACCGGTAATGGTCCCGATTATTATCACTTCGGGGTTAACGGATCATAACACATAATAGGTGACTATAGACTTGCAAGATAGGATCAAGAACTCACATATATTCATGGAAACATAATAGGTTTCAGATCTGAAATCATGGCACTCGGGCCCTAGTGACACGCATTAAGCATAGCAAAGTCATAGCAACATCAATCTCAGAACATAGTGGATACTAGGGATCAAACCCTAACAAAACTAACTCGATTACATGGTAAATCTCATCCAACCCATCACCATCCAGCAAGCCTATGATGGAATTACTCATGCACGGCGGTGAGCATCATGAAATTGGTGATGGAGGAAGGTTGATGATGACGATGGCGACGGATTCCCCTCTCCGGAGCCCCGAACGGACTCCAGATCAGCCCTCCCGAGAGAGATTAGGGCTTGGCGGCGGCTCCATATCGTAAAACGCGATGAATCCTTCTCTCTGATTTTTTTCTCCCCGAACGTGAATATATAGAGTTGGAGTTGAGGTCGGTGGAGCACCAGGGGGGCCACGAGGCAGGGGGCGCGCCCCCCACCCTCGTGGACAGGGTGTGGGCCCCCTGGCCTTGATTCTTTCGCTAGTATTTTGTATTAATTCCAAAAAATATTCTCCATGAAGTTTCAGGTCATTCCGAGAACTTTTATTTCTGCACAAAAATAACACCATGGCAATTCTGCTGAAAACAACGTCAGTCCGGGTTAGTTCCATTCAAATCATGCAAGTTAGAGTCCAAAACAAGGGAAAAGTAGATACGACGGAGACGTATCAACTGCTCATGGGATACGGCGGCGCAAGGAGGTACGGTGTGGCCTTCCTGCTGCTTGGTATCTATACGGCAGCTCGGCGGTTCCGGTTGTAGCGACGATTGGCTTCTTCGCCGGCGTCGGCTCGTTTGCAGGTGGACTGTTTCGGCCTTCGATCCCTCCCCTCGGCACTCGGGCACTACTTTCGTCAAAGGGTTGGCCCTCTCCCAGTTGCAGTCCATCGCCTGTCTCGCGCCCGATGCTGTAGGACCGAGCTTGTCCCACGCCCGGATGTTGGATCAAGCTCGCCTCGCGCCCGGCAACAGGACTGTGCTTGTCTCGCACCCGGCTGCAGGACCATGCTTGTTTCACGCCCGGCTGCAGGACCGTGCTCGTCTTGCGCTCGGTGCAGCAGGACGGGCTGATGGTGGCCAATTTTGGCCGGCCTTTTGGGTCTCGGTGATGGGGGCCATCCAGGGGTGCGAAAGGCGGGGCCTTTCCACTCGTCTCTTTGGCTGGGGTAGCGGCGGGTCTTGAGTGTGGAGGTGTCAAGGTCTTGGATGCCGGGGCGGCGGCCCTGGTGGTCGTAGCGCAGTGCTCTTGGGCAGAGTCCATGGCTCGGTGCTGCCCGGTGGCCATGGTCGTGTGGGCGGCGTGGTAGCCGGGGTGTGGCGTTCGGTGGTGGTGAGTGTTGGCCGGGGTGAAAACCTGCTTTGTCTTCGGACAGACCGGCGGCGGCGAAGCTCATTCCCTTCTTGAAGGCATCGTCGCGGCTCTCATTGCCCGTCGTGTTGCTCCAGGGGAAACTCTGATCCTCAGATCGGGCAGCGGTAACACTCCGGTGTCGTAACCTTCCTGAAGGTACCGCCTTGGAGTCCACGGTTCATCGTATGCGGCTTCATCTCTTTGCGGTGGCGTGTTCACGGGGGAGTCCCCGGTTACTCCTGTAGTGATAGGGGTGGTGTTGCTGCGCTCAGCACCTATGCATCCTATCTTGGGTGTGTGCATGTGTTGTGGTGGTGTGCGTTTGTACCGGTTTGTTGTGGATCGTTGCTTTATATATAAAGCAGGCCGAAAGCTTTTTTGGTAGAAAAGGCCGAATCGAAAATCTAATCAGATTAATCTCGATTATGAGGGAAATCGGGCCGAAACCATACAATTAACAAAAAGAAAAAGAAAGATGGGAAAATTGGTGCCCTTGAAAGGTGCATCCCAGCCAACAAACACAAGCACCATCACCAATAGAGGCACATGTAGATGTGGGTGTCGTCAAATGTATCACAATACCAAGACTTCACGACCCGCCGAAAACACCCGCGTGCTTGCTGGGACCCCATGGCGTGATACAAGAACAAAGACAATCAACGAGCGTCATAAGCATGCATGACCACAAGCTCTTCCGCAATGCGCATGATACTAGACCAATGCAAGCTAGCGGCGATGGTGAGGCAGATTGCCGACGAGGATGAGGAGTTCCGGCGATGCAGGTCACTAGAAAAACAAGGCAATTTCCCGAAGATGCGGTACGCGGTGACGGGTTAGAGGCTCCTAGTCGCTTTGGGGGGACTCCTCAAAACGGTTTGGGGTTGAAATCTATATACACACATGTGCACTATTCAAAAACTCCGAACAAAAAACATTCGGAAGCTCGGAGCTGTATAATTTGTTCTGCAAAGAGTGGCTCGGTGGCTCCGGGTGGAATTCGCCTGGCAATTCTGAAGGATGAAATTTGGATCAGTTTGTGCACTTTGGAAGGACCAAGTGAACTGCATTTGATGGCTCTAAAGAACAACAAAGGTTTTAAATGACAGTCACAATATGGGTCAGAAGCTCCAAACGCTCCTCATTCAGAGGGACCGATTGAGACTTGTTCATTTTTTTTCTTGTGATTTAGCAAGGATTAGAATTGAGACAAGAATTAATATAGATAGCTAGGGAGGACTCCTAGGCATTCTTGTTGCATCCAATGGGCCAAAAGTCCAAATCAATCAAAGCTTCAACATGGATGAACTTAAATGGAAATCATGCAAAGCACGTGCTTCTGGTCCTATAAGATATGTGAAGGACAGAACTAGAACATGCAAAACCAATCTAGCATCTATCAAAAAATTGATCGATGACTTAACCATATATGAGCATATTGACCTAGTACGGTTTGTGAAGGAAATATGCCCTAGAGGCAATAATAAAGTTATTATTTATATTTCCTTATATCGGGATAAATGTTTATTATTCATACTAGAATTGTATTAACCGGAAACTTAGTACATGTGTGAATACATAGACAAACCAGAGTGTCCCTAGTATGCCTCTACTTGACTAGCTCGTTAATCTAAGATGGTTAAGTTTCCTAGCCATGGACATGTATTGTCATTTGATGAACGGGATCACATCATTAGAGAATGATGTGATGGACAAGACCCATCCGTTAGCTTAGCATAATGATCGTTTAGTTTTATTGCTATTGCTTTCTTCATGACTTATACATGTTCCTCTAACTATGAGATTATGCAACTCCCGAATACCGGAGGAACACCTTGTGGTCTATCAAACGTCACAACATAATTGGGTGATTATAAAGATGCTCTACAGGTGTCTCCGAAGGTGTTTGTTGGGTTGGCATAGATCAAGAATAGGATTTGTCACTCCGTATACCGGAGAGGTATCTCTGGGCCCTCTCGGTAATGCACATCACTATAAGCCTTGCAAGCAATGTGACTAATAAGCTTGTTGCGGGATGATTCATTACGAAACGAGTAAAGAGACTTGCCGGTAACGAGATTGAACTAGGTATGATGATACCGACGATCGAATCTCGGGCAAGTAACATACCGATGACAAAGGGAACAACATATGTTGTTATGCAGTTTGACCGATAAAGATCTTCGTAGAATATGTAGGAGCCAACATGAGCATCCAGGTTCCGCTATTGGTTATTGACCGGAGATGTGTCTCGGTCATGTCTACATAGTTCTCGAACCCGTAGGGTCCGCACGCTTAACGTTCGATGACGATTTATATATGGTTTATGTGATTTGATGACCCAAGTTTGTTTGGAGTCCCGGATGAGATCACAGACATGACGAGGAGTCTCAAAATGGTCGAGACATAAAGAATGATATATTGGACGATGTTATTAGGACACCGGATGAGTTCCGGGTGGTACCGGGTAATTATCGGAGTGCCGGAGGGTTATTGGAACCCCTGGGGGAACTAATGGGCCTTGATGGGCCTTAGTGGAGAGAGAGGAGGGCTGCAAGGGGCTGGCCGCATGCCCCCCCCCCTTGGCAGTCCGAATTCGACTAGGGGAAGGGGGCGGCGCCCCCCTTTCCTTCCCCTCTCCCTCTCCCTTCCTTCTTCCCCCTTCCACCAGGTGGAATCCTACAAGGACTTGGAGTCCTAGTAGGACTCCTCTCTCCTTACAGGGGCCGGCGGGCCTTCCCCTCTCCTCCTTTATATACGGGGGCAGGGGGCACCCTAGAACACACAAGATCAATTGTCTTAGCCATGTGCGGTGCCCCCCTCCACAGTTTACCACCTCGGTCATATCGTCATAGTGCTTAGGCGAAGCCCTGCGCCGGTAACTTCATCATCACCATCACCACGCCGTTGTGCTAACAGAACTCTCCCTCGTCCTCAACTGGATCAAGAGCTCGAGGGACGTCACCGAGCTGAACGTGTGCTGAACACGGAGGTGACGTACGTTCGGTGCTAGGATCGGTTGAATCGCGAAGACGTTCGACTACATCAACCGCGTTACTAAACGCTTCCGCTTTCGGTCTACGAGGGTATGTGGACACACTCTCCCCGCTCGTTGCTATGCTTCTCCTAGATAGATCTTGCGTGATCGTAGGAATTTTTTTGAAATACTACGTTCCCCAACAGTGGTATCAGAGCCAGGTTTATCGTATATGTAGTATGCACGAGTAGAACAGAAAGAGTTGTGGGCAATAATAATCATACTGCTTACCAGCAACATCTTACTTTGATTCGGCGGTATTGTTGGATGAAGCGGCCCGGACCGACATTACATGACCGCGTTCATGAGACTGGTTCTACCGACGTGCTTCGCACACAGGTGGCTGGCGGGTGTCTGCTTCTCCAACTTTAGTTGAATTGAGTTTGACTACGCCCGGTCCTTGTTGAAGGTTAAAACAACACACTTGACGAAAAATCATTGTGGTTTTGATGCGTAGGTAAGAACGGTTCTTGCTAGAAGCCCGTAGCAGCCACGTAAAACTTGCAACAACATAGTAGAGGACGTCTAACTTGTTTTTGCAGGGCATGTTGTGATGTGATATGGTCAATACGTGATGAGATATAAATTGTTGTATGAGATGATCATGTTTTGTAACCGTTATCGGCAACTGGCAAGAGCCTTATGGTTGTCTCTTTATTGTATGAAATGCAATCGCCATGTAATTGCTTTACTTTATCACTAAGCGATAGCGATAGTCGTGGAAGCAATAGTTGGTGAGACGACAACGACGCTACGATGGAGATCAAGGTGTCAAGCCGGTGACGATGGAGATCATGACAGTGCTTTGGAGATGGATATCAAAGGCACAAGATGATGATGGCCATATCATGTCACATATCTTGATTACACGTGACGTTTATCCTTTATGCATCTTATTTTGCTTAGTATGGTGGTAGCATTATAAGATGATCTCTCACTAAATTTCAAGGTATAAATGTTCTCCCTGAGTATGCACCGTTGCTACAATTTGTCATGCCGAGACACCACGTGATGATCGGGTGTGATAAGCTCTACGTTCACTTACAACGGGTGCAAGCCAGTTTTGCACATGCAGAATACTCGGGTTAAACTTAAAGAGCCTAGCATATGCGGATATGGCCTCGGAACACTGAGACCGAAAGGTCGAACGTGAATCATATAGTAGATATGATCAACATAGTGATGTTCACCATTGAAAACTACTCCATCTCACGTGATGATCGGACATGGTTTAGTTGATATGGATCACGTGATCATTTAGATGACTAGAGGGATGTCTATATAAGTGGGAATTCTTAAGTAATATGATTAATTGAAGTTTAATTTATCATGAACTTAGTACCTGATAGTATTTTGCATGTCTATGTTATTGTAGATGAATGGCCCGTGCTACCGTTCCTTGAATTTTAATGTGTTCCAAGATAAATATAAGTTGAAAGATGATGGTAGCAAATACATGGACTGGGTCCATAACTTGAGGATTATCCTCATTGCTGCATAGAAGAATTACGTCCTGGAAGCACCGCTAGGTGCAAGACCCACTGCAGGAGCAACTATGGACGTTATAAATGTCTGGCAAAGCAAAGCTGATGACTACTCGATAGTTTAGTGTGCCATGCTTTACGGCTTAGAATCGGGACTTCAACGACGTTTTGAATGCCATGGAGCATATGAGATGTTCCAGGAGTTGAAGTTAATATTTCAAACAAATGCCCGAATTGAGAGATATGAAGTCTCCAATAAGTTCTATAGCTGCAAGACGGAGGAGAATAGTTCTGTCAGTGAACATATACTCAGAATGTCTGGGTACCACAACCACTTGACTCAACTGGGAGTTAATCTTCCTGATGATAGTGTCATTGTCAGAGTTCTTCAATTACTGCCACCAAGCTACAAAAGCTTTGTGATGAACTATAATATGCAAGCGATGGATAAGACAATTCGCGAGCTCTTCGCGATGCTGAAAGCCGCGGAGGTAGAAATCAAGAAGGAGCATCAAGTGTTGATGGTTAACAAGACCACTAGTTTCAAGAAAAAGGGCAAAGGGAAGAAGAGGAACTTCAAGAAGAACGGCAAGGAAGTTGCTTCTCAAATGAAGAAGCCCAAGTCTGGACCTAAGCCTGAGACTGAGTGCTTCTACTACAAAGGGACTGGTCATTGGAAGCGGAACTGCCCCAAGTATTTGGCGGATAAGAAGGATGGCAAAGTGAAAGGTATATTTGATATACATGTTATTGATGTGTACCTTACTAATGCTCGTAGTAGCGCCTGGGCATTTGATACTGGTTCTGTTGCTCATATTTGCAACTCGAAACAGGGGCTACGGATTAAACGAAGATTGGCTAAGGACGAGGTGACGATGCGCGTGGGAAATGGTTCCAAAGTCGATGTGATCGCCGCCGGCACGCTACCTCTACATCTACCTTCGGGATTAGTTTTAGACCTGAATAATTGTTATTTGGTGCCAGCGTTAAGCATGAACATTATATCTAGATCTTGTTTGATGCGAGACGGTTATTCATTTAAATCGAAGAATAATGGTTGTTCTATTTATATGACACTACTGCAGGATGCTGCTAACGCGACACTACAATCAGAGACCCTTTGACGAAACTGTGTGCGATGCATTAATCACAAACAAGGATGTGAAAAACCGTCAAAAAAGGTGCAAAACATTTGCGATGGCGGAGCCATCAAACACGGTTCAGATTTTAGTTGCGTGTGCGATTTAGGGCACACGGTTAACCCGTTCGAACTGTTTGCAATGAGGCTGAAAAACAGAAACGGGCAGCCATATCAATGTGTGTGCGATATACGGCATACAGTTTGCTTCGATGAACCATTTGCTATTTGGGAGTGCAACATAAATGGTTAGCCAGATCAAGGTGTGTGTGATATAGGGCATACGGTTCACTCGGACGAACTGTTTTTGCTTAGCGAAAGCAATAGAAACGGTTCAACTTAACAAGATGTGTGTGATACGTGGCAAATAGCCGACTCGGATGAACTGTTTGCGATGAGAAATTACAACACGGACGGTTAATACAGTTAGTTCGTGTGTGGTTCTGTGTGTACAAAAAACTTTGAAAAATGTAAACTAGTTGCTTGCGGTGGCTAGGAGTATCGCACACGATGCGTCTGCGAGTACTCGTGAGCAATGATTAGTAAGTTACACATACGTTTCCTTATGTTAACACTTGTGTGATAAATAACACGTGGCACCGGATACGGTATTCGGATTGTGTGTGTGCTCCACTTAGTCTTCCCGCGCAGCGAATGCTTCCCGTGCTCCACATGGGTGAATTGTAAAATCCACGCCTACTCCCTCACCGGTTTCCCGCCACCAGCTAATGGCTTGCTGCATATAACCCAGGTGGCAACGCACCACCGCGACACTCTGCGAAGATCTAGTCCTCACCCATCTACCATTAGTTATTCCAAGCATGCCAGGCAACGACCAAAGCTTCGACGTCGACGCCTACCTGTGTTACATCTTCGGCGAGGAGAACGAGCCGGAGCAGGTCGGGGAGCAAGAGCTTCATCGGCCGGTGCAGGCACCATGGCACATCGGCAGTGATATCGGTGTCACAGTCCTTGGGAGCACAATTGACATATTGCAGAGGAGCTGTCATGATCAGTTTTCCGTCCACCATGCAAAATATCCAGAGATGCTCGGCGGCATGATCGACGACCCACCCGAAGAGCCGACGTCACCAGTGCTCAACGAGAGCCTGATGCCCCGCAAGGAATGGGCAGAGGACCTCTGCGATTCAGTCCGACAAAGGCAGCCTGCGGCTTCATCATTGCCCACGGCGGCCGTGTCAACCTCGATCCCGATGATGTGGTGGCCAGGCTCGAGCGCATCCTTGGCGGAGTTGACATCCCCGACGAAGTAGAACATCGCCAACGTGATATCTTGAGGATGCAGGCGATCGACGGAATTTGCTACCAGGCCAGAGACATGGAAATGGAGCGGTTCCGCGGAGTTGTCATGCGCGCGATTGCACGCTCTCAAGCTCTTCTGGAAGAGGCCCGGCAGCCCCAAGAGCCTCCCAGCGCCAGCAGCTCCATAGGTGGGTCGGGACACTTGGAGTGAACGGCCGCAAGGGTGCTATGCTGATCATGTAGTCCAAGAAGACCATCGTCGGAAGGCCGCCAGCTCAGCCTTTTAGCTTATATTTTATTATAATTGTATACATATGTAGGTCATGAGTGTTCTGGGCCTTGTCGCATTTGGTATTTTAAATTATCTTGAATATGTAAGACAATTATTAAGAATTATTAACCGTTGCCATTGTAACTTTGCCTCAACGGCGAGCAAAGCGCGCGCAGGGACGCCAGAGCGGAGCGCGCCACGGCCGCCTCAACGGCAAGGAACCACGTGGTCAACCTTCTGCCATCAATAAATTTTGACATTGTTTCTCGTCACATTGCTGATTACAACGCAATAAGTAATTGCAAATCTGTTCACACCTATCAAACTAATATGTGTTCACACTTAGCACCGGGCTATAAAAACTACCCATTCGAAAATTCCTTCACAGTTCCTCTCCTCATCACCCACAAAACTGGTTTTTTTGTCAAGTCGTTCCGCCATGACCGGTAGGAGGAGTTTAGGGTGGACATATAACCAGGCAGCAAAGACCAAGGTCGCGGAAGCACTAGAGAGGTCCCGTCGCGAAGCCGCAGCCGCGGCAGAGATGTACCGGCGCGCCGTGGAGCCCTCGAACATGCTCTGACGGGCACGCGAGGGCTCTCACAAGCGCATTCGCAGCGTCGGCCATCGTGACGAGCCGGCGTTCCTGAAGTCCTTCACCGGTGACGACGACATTCTCGCTACCGTCACTACGCAGCAGGAGCTGGTCGACGGCTTGATGAAGCGGCTCAAGATCAGCGATGCCTCGGTTGACAAGGCGACCGACCTCGTCGAGCAACTCATGAGTGACAATGTGAAGCTCCTCAAGTTGGTCCCCGAGAAGGAGGACGAGGCCGCCGGCTGGAAGATGCTGCATGAGCAGAGAAGTGCCTCGGAGATGACGCTGAAAGCGTTCGTCGAGGAACTGATGGGTGGCTTGAGGAAGCTCTAGATCGAGTGCGAGCAGGAGGTGGAGGAATCCGTGGCTGCTTTCAAGCAAAGTCGTGAGGAATTGAAGAAGGAGGTGGAGGATTTCGCCACCCGGCGATCCATCGATGAGTAGAGACAGTAGCGACCCAGATCGTTGTCTGCAATTTCCTTCTTCTCTTGCCCCCGTGTCTTCTGGGCTTTGCCGCATGTGGCATTTTAAATTATCTGGAATATGTAAGACAATTATTATCTACGCCATTGTAAATTTGTCGTCGTATTATCCGTTGCCATTTTATTTGTGGTCGTATTATCCGTTGCCCTATGTGGCAATTTAAATTAGGGCAGAATACATTTGAAAACGCGAACAAAGCAAATGCTGCCATGGGATCACAAGCAAACACCCTCCATCCAGGTGCTTTAATTAACCCATTAATGGAGAAGTTGTGAGCGAGGCGGGCGGCGGCTGGTGCATGGAGGTCAAAGAGCTTGCTTCCCAGTGAGCATGGGCGGCCTTGCTGCTCGCATGTGTCCCGTCGAGCCTACGAGGTGGACAGGATGCACGCGTCCCGCCGAGCCTGCGCGGCGGACTGCTTGCACGCGTCCCGTCGAGCCTGCACGGCGGACTTCTCGCGCTCGTCCCGTCTAATCAAACAGCTGCACACACGCCACCGAGTATGGTTAAATTTTGACACGGTTAATATAATACAACCGTTTGCGATATTAGCATGTCAGCTTTTTGTTTCAAAAAGGACTTCGTTGGCTACTAATGTGTGCGCCTCTTCTCAAACTGGATGATTTTTTTACCACGGCATATATGTGCCATGTCATGAAACCATGCCAAGTTTCATGTTTTTAGGTGACTTTTTGATATACTTGGATTTAAAAACCGAGATTCTCAATGTTTCAGGACGACGACAAGTTTGTAATTCATTTCCATTCCTTAAATGAGACCTAAACATGCACCCAATGACACATGTACGATTTCCCACCCATTTTGCTTCACTGGAGCATGTGGTTGTAGTTCAAATTTGAATTATGGACTACATTAAATGCATAGGAAACTTAGTAATTAGCAATATATATACAATGGCCAAACGAACCCTGAACAGTTTCAAATTTCAGCCGGACACTCCTGTTATTCAATGTTGCCTATAGAAAACAAAGTTCAAGGCGAGAAGACGCAGCGATTATCATTTCGACCACAAAAGGGGCATGTTTCCCTACCGGAACCATGAGGGTTGCGACAGGCTCTAGTTTGTAAAAGGCTTGTAATATAGCTTCGCCCAAATTGGACAATTATATGTACCATGTAGTGACACCATGCCAAGTCTCATGATTTCCTAGTGAGTTTTGGATTTACAGAGATTTAAAAACCGAGTTTCGCAATGTTTGTGGCCAAGCCAGGACGGCGAGACGGTTGAATTCGTTCCCATTTGTTCCATGGGACCTAAACATGCACCCCAAGGAAACATGCACGTTTTTTCTAGCCATTTTGGTGCACTGGGGCATGTATTTGTAGTTCCGATTTGAATTATGGACATTAAATGACTAGAAAACTCAATTAATGAATAAAAAGGTCAAACGAACCCTGAATAATTTCAAAGTTCAGCGCGAATCTCCAGTTGTTCCGTGTCGTGGGTAGAATAAAATATGAGGCTAGAAGAGGGAGTGATTATTGTTTGGCCCACAAGGGACACGTTTCCCTATCGAAACCACGAGGGTTCTTGCGACAGGCTCCGGGTTGTAAGAGGTTTGTAATAAAGCTTGGCCCAAATTGGCAATGTTTTTACCACGACATATATGTGCCATGACATGACACCATGACACCTTTGATGACTTTCTGGTGAGTTTAGGATTTACGGGGACTTAAAAACCAAGATTCAAAATGTTTGAGGACGAGCCAGGACACCGGTATGGTTGTAATTCATTCCCATTCTTGGCATGATACCTAACATTCACCCAAGGACACATGTATAATTTTTCTAGCCATTTTGGTGAACTGGAGCATGTATTTCTAGTTCAGATTTGAATTATGGACATTAAATGCCTAGGAAACTAAATTAGTGTATAAAAAGGCCGAACGAACCCTGAATAAGTTTAAATTTCAGCACGGATATCATGTCGTTCCATGTTGCCCGTGGAAGAAAATACAAGGCGAAAACAGGCAGTGATTACGTTTCGCCCACAAGGGGAACACGTTTCCCTATCGGAACCACGAGGCTTCTTTGAGACAAGCTCCGGTTTTTGTAAGAGGTTTGTAATAAAGCTTGCCCAAATTGGACAATGTTTTTACCACGACATATATGTGCCATGACGTGACACCATGCCACCTTTGATGAATTTCTGGTGAGTTTAGGATTTATGGGGACTTAAAAACCGAGATTCGAAATGTTTGAGGATGAGCCATGACATCGGTACGGTTGTAATCCGTTCCCATTCCTGGAATGGGACCTAAACATGCACCCAAGGACACATGTATAATTTTTCTAGCCATTTTTGTGAACTGGAGCATGTATTTGTAGTTCAGATTTGAATTATGGACATTAAATGCCTAGGAAACTCAATTACTGTATAAAAAGGCCAAACGAACCCTGAATAAGTTTAAATTTCAGCACGGATATCCTGTCGTTCCATGTTGCCCTTAGAAGAAAATACAAGGCGAAAAGAGGCAGTGATTACGTTTCGCCCACAAGGGGGCGCGTCTCCCTATCGGAACCACGAGGCTTCTTTGAGAGAAGCTCCGGTTTGTAAGAGGCTTGTAATAAAACTTGCGCCACAATGGACGAAAAAATTCCTCGACATATAAGTGCCATGTCGTGACACCATGCCAGGTTTCACGATTTTCGGCTTAATTTTGGATTTACGGGGATTTAAAAACCGAGATTCTTCTCACAAAATGTTTTCAAATAGCACACAGTTCACTCACGAACCCGATATTCAATGAAAACTTCGTGGAAACCATATTTTAAAGTTTCATAAAAATCTGAAGAAAAAAAGTGGGATGTTAAGAAGGTGATGTTTTATTGCGACACAAAATTTCAAGTTGAAAAACATTACGAGATGTGATCTATGAAAAAGACAAATTCAGCCCTGAATAGTGACATTACTATTCGGCACTATTCAATGCTGATTTTGTCTTTTTCATAGCTCACATCTCGTAATGTGTTTCAACTTGAAATTTTGTGTGGCAATAAAACATCATCCTCTTAACATCCCGCATTTTTTCAAAAAAAATTGAAATTTCAAAACATCTTTTTCTCGTGATTTTCACCGGTTTCCACCGAATGTTGGTTTCCGTATGATATCCCCCCTCCCCCGCTATGGCGCGATCTGAGTCGTGTGTTCTGATTGGCCAGAATCCAAACCCCACGAATCGTACGTGTGCATCGTTGGATGCTCCCAGATCGACTGGCAACCCTGAGCCCTTTCGATAGCACATGCAGTACATGGGTAAGCACTGTGCGCATGCGTCGTGTAGCTCACGCTTCCTTCTCTACTAGGTTTTCATTCAAAACAGGCTACCATTTCTCGCCACTCCTCTCATCGGTTTCCCGTCTCTTCTCCCATCGTTTTCCCGCTACCAGTGTTAGTGCTAATTGAAGGCTAGCGGCGACACACCGGCCATGTAAAATATCCCACACAGTTTCTAAAAGCAAAAATGTGTGTGATAGGAGGGAGTAGGTCCCATAGGGTGGCCAGCGTGAAACGCCTTAAAGGCAAGGAGGCAATTCTTATCAGCAAGGGTCAGCTTCCCATCCGCTAGCCTAGTCGAATAGAACGCAGAAGTTAAGCGTGCTCGGGCTGGAGTAGTCCAAGGATGGGTGACCCGGTGGGAAGTTGCATATCTTAAGCTTCATTTAAATATCCAAGGATGGACTATGTTTTTATGGGTTTTGTTGCTCTAAAAAAATTATGGTTAATCTCATCTAAAATCAATTAGTTTTATAAATGCATGTAAGCTTTGAGTCATATATGCATGATGTAGATGTTCGTTTAATTCTTATAGTTCATCTCATCCAAAATCAATTAGTTTTATAAAAAAATCTATTTTAAGATTCATGGAATTGTGCATTGTAAAGGTAAAAACAAAAAGTGGCAATTCATTTAGAAAAAAAAAGTTTGGGCAATTAAGATATGGAAGATTCTAGAGAACAAAGGAGAAGTGCTTGTGTTTTGAGGTTTGTGCATTATGCTTAAGTTCAACCATGGAGTCTTCTAGATTGTACATGTGGCAGAATCTGGTGGAATGTAGATGATATCCAACGACCAGTAGTGCTCGGATTTGCCATCTCTGTACTGTCGGATTGGCTTCATCCAACGATCAACTTTCAAAGTTTTTCGCACACTATATAGGTGTATAGATGTATAGATATATATATATAGATGTGTCCCATGCTAGACAAAATAAAGTTTGAGCGCATGCATGGGACGACCCCCCCCCCCCCCCCCCCGTGCGCCGCCTCCTCGAAGTTGGGAAACTGACATCATACGTATTGAACCAGTCTTGGAGTCGGGTACGGTGTTCGGTTTGTAATGTAGTTGGTGGTCCATCGAAGTTGTGCATTTGGGATTTAAACACATCATACACCATCGTACCCATACATGTTTTCGGGCCGCATGCAGTGTATATGGGGTCTTCTGATCGACCACGTCTCCCTTGTGCAGTTTTTTGTGACGACACGCATATATGTGGGCTCCTCGAGTGTACATATATCATCCCTTTGACCGATAATGAGGGGTATGTGTTGGCCATGAATGGATTCCTCCTAGTTCGTGTTAGGGCCGGTCACCGTCAAATGTCGCTCAACCAAAGCTCGAGCTCATGCGTTGTCAGGATTCCCTCCCAGATGCTCGGATTGCTGGGTTCGACCTACATCAAACCATGCGTATCTCATCCTTAACTACCTTGCCTTCATGATTGTTGTCTGTATCGAGAGGTAGGCACCACATCTAAATTGTACATTATTCTATATTGAAAACACACATCACCCCTTCCCAACGTACATCATTTTGGGCCGCATGCAAGAGGTGCTGGTTTTGTGGTCCCTCTCGTGCGATTTTTTTGATGGTTCAATCTATTGGCCCAAGCGGTTTATCGACAACAACAACTGTCATTTGACCAAACGATAGATTCATTGGTCCGTTGGTGTCAAAACCGGCGGATCTCGGGTAGGGGGTCCCGAACTGTGCATCTAGGATTGATGGTAACAGGAGACGGGGGACACGATGTTTACCCAGGTTCGGGCCCTCTCTATGGAGGTAATACCCTACTTCCTGCTTGATTGATCTTGATGAATATGAGTATTACAAGAGTTGATCTACCACGAGATCGTAATGGCTAAACCCTAGAAGTCTAGCCTATGACTATGGTAATGAGTATATCCTTTCCGGACTAACCCCTCCGGTTTATATAGACACCGGGGGGATCTAGGGTTTACATGGAGTCGGTTACATAAGAAGGAATCTTCATAGTTGGTCGCCAAGCTTGCCTTCCACGCCAAGTAGAGTCCAATCCGGACACGAGTATGGTCTTCGGCCTTCACGTCTTCACAGCCCATCAGTCCGGCCCATGGATAACAGGCCGGACGCCCGAGGACCCCTTAGTCCAAGACTCCCTCAGTAGCCCCCGAACCAGTCTTCAATAGTGTGGTGCTCGGCACACATATTGTCTTCGGCATTGCAAGGCGGGTTCCTCCTTCGATGATCTCCAAGTAATGTATTCGGCCATTGAAACAAAGTCGCCTCCTTGGCTTCTGTACGTTAAATAATCTTCGTCCTCCACGTGTCGAGCGAATGTGGAAAGACAGGGTATTTTTGCGAATAACACCCCATCTATGCGAGGAAGAGCGCCTATTTAAAGAGATTGGATCCCAGATCCATTCAGCGCTACGTAGAAGAAATCCCCAGAGACTGCCTAGGAGAAACCATTCCAACATGGCTAGTGTTCCCAGCTCCTCCGCTCATCCCGGCCCAGAGAAGGGTGAGTGGGAGAGGTGTTCCGTGTCTCATAGCCAATTGCCGAAGTTGCAAACGCAGGGATTTCTTCCCCCTGTGGATCTAGTCCCTGTTTGAGCGGGGCTAGCTTCCTTCAATGGTGGGACTCAGGCAGAGGACTTCCCCAATCCGTCTGAGGGAGATCGAGTGTGTTTTGTCCCCTACCTGCTAAGAGGCGTTGGATTTCCGATCCATCCGTTCCTCCGAGGGCTTCTGGAGTACTACGGCCTCCAGCTGCACAACTTCACTCCGGCCTCCATCCTGCACATTGCGGGTTACGTCGCTTTATGCGAACTGTTCCTGGGCGTCGAGGCTCATTT
The DNA here is from genome assembly GCF_002575655.3 of Aegilops tauschii subsp. strangulata. NCBI lineage: Eukaryota > Viridiplantae > Streptophyta > Magnoliopsida > Poales > Poaceae > Aegilops > Aegilops tauschii. Next base: position 244,110,478 of record NC_053039.3, on the reverse strand, counting down.
TGAGTTGTGGAGGAAGTTGTTCTATCTCGTCCTGCGCAATCACAAAGGGTCGGTATTTGAAGTGGGCGGAGCCGAAGTATGGCGCGTCGCCGATACCGGATATCCATCCGGCACACCAAGAAAGGCACCTGATGGATGGCCCTCCGAATGGTTCTATATTGAGGACGTCGCGCTTCCCGGCCTGGTTCGAAAGGGTCTCCCTGAATCCGCGAGCGTCTCACTGAAGAAATGCCATAGTTGGCGCCCTCAGAGCCTTTAAGAGGAAGATAGCGCGGAGATTCGTCAGCTGATGAGCAAGATAAAAGAGCTCACTTAGTCTGGACTCACAATAATCGAGGTTATGGCGATCTCCATAGCGCGAGGGGTTCAGCCGCTCCAATACAGAGGGCTTCCAATGTGGCACTACAATGGGGAGGACGACGCCTCTCGCTACGGCCAGAAAGGTCCGGATACCCCTGCTGCTTTGGCTAAGATATTAGCCGAACTGTTCAAATGGGAGGAAAAGGAATTTCTTCGCATCAAGCCTAGAGACGGGTACTCTATGTATAACCCTCCCAGTTGGGTAAGGCCCAACCCCTCTGCTTTTACTCCTTCCATCTCTGAATTGCCTTTGATGAATTTCTAGTTTGTTTGTTTATGACAGCACTGGCGAAAGGTCACCGAGAAATCCCGCCCCACAGCCAGAGGACCACAACTGGGAGCTTGATCCCGAGTTCGAAGAGAATCCGGATATATTTGTGGTGCTCGCGGAGGGGGTGTTTTACCAGACGAGCTATGATGGCACGAAAGTGGCCATCATCGCCGACTACCCTGGTCTTCTTCCTGCTTCACAGGTAAGTGATCAAGAAACACCTCCTCTGAAAGGGTGCTCTTACTCTGCCTCACCCACCGCATTGTCGCGCATTCTACAGGGGAGGCATTTGACGATACCGAGGAAATCGGTTCCTGCGCCGGGCAGGCCTTCGAAGAGGAGGGCCGGTGAAGGCGCCGCTGGACCTTCATCGAGGAGGTACGGATAAATATATTTTTCAGTGGCCGCGTCCAATTGTGACCTATGCGCCTATTTGATTATAGGAAAAAGGTTCGCCGAACTGTGTCCGGGGGTCCGGCCGGCCGCGCTCCCAACAACCAAGATTTAGATCCAGTCGGGGAGACGGGGGCCGATGTAAGAACAAAGCCGGACTGCCCTTCGGCCGAGGGTTCAGACAATATGTCTGTTACCAACTCGAAAGTAGAGAGCACCATGAATCATCGGTGCTACAGGGCTGTTTTACGAGACCCGAAGTTCTCGGACGAGGCATTTAATGCCTTTAGCTCGGGCGACGCATACATCCGAGTTGCTCGAGACGGGCTTAGAAAAGCCACGAGGCAATATCTGATAGATGTGCAGGTAAGTTTTCTTTGTCATAAAAGGATAGCCGTATACCTGTAGCCCCCAAGACTGAAAGCAGTTGGCACGACTGATTTAAGGATTGTTGAACAACCAGGTCGTCGCAGAGAAGAATGGTCTGCTAGCCCAAGAGCTGGAGGAGTGTCGGACGCAGCTAAAAGCTGCTACCGCCGAACTGGGAGACTTGAAGAAGTCGTCCTCCGGTATTGTTCCCTTCCACCAAGGAACAATAATTGTGTACCCACCGCGCTAATATAGCTACTGATTTCGCATAATAGGGCCGCCTGGTCAACTTGCAAAGAAGCTGAAGGCTGCCCAAGAGGGGAAAAAAGAGGCGAAAAGGCAACACGCCACAGGCGAGCGTGTGCTGACCTGTGTCAGAGATGAGAAAAACAAGCTGCAGGATTCCAACACTGCATTAGGTGAAGAGTTGAAAGATGTTCGAGCCCAGCTAGCCGCTTCCATGAAGGAGAACAAGGAACTGCGGGGCGGTATCTTCAGTATGTGTCCGAACTTTATTTGTGAATTAGCTCAGAGATAAATGGTACTGAAATAGTCATGTTTGCAGGTGTACTGACGGGCCGTCCTGAAGAGGAGGTGTCCGGATCATCGAGTGATCTGCTGCAGAGGCTGTCACAGGTGCACGAGCATGCTCGGCTAGCCATGCGGAGCATGGCTAAGGCCTTATGGCCGTCCGACTCCCCTCCAGGAAGTGTGGAGGAGCTTGTAGAGCTGTTCAAGGGAGCTCGGCGGCGTATCCGGCTATGGAAGATATCGGCCTGCCGAGAGGGTGCGCGGGAAGCCTGGGCCATGGTGAAAACGCGGTATACCAAGCTGGACCCGAATCACATGGCCAGGGTTGGACCACTAGGGTCCAATGGGAAGAAATTCCCGTTAGTTTAGTATATGACCAAGTAAAGGTGGCCGCCAAATATTCCCAACAGGATTGTAAGTTAGACCGCTTGTTGGACGGTGTAGAGAGGGAAGTGTTGAGTCCAAGTGACTATGTATTTTCCTTGCCCTGTGTAATTCTAGCTGAATTGTATAGCATTTGTCATGGCAGACCTTTTCGCCTCAACCTCCGGACTCAAGGGTGCGGAGTGTTTCCGGATACCCTCACGGCCGAATAGGCCGGGGCATGCCTGGAAAACTAGGCGTAGGGGTCATAATTGCTAGAACAGACAAGTTGTATTATGCTACTTATGTTATATTACATTTGAGTTGTAAGAAACATCTTCCAGAGAGAATAGCTCCGTTAAGGGTTCCTTTCCCTGGGTGTGCATGTATTAATATACATGTCCGAGTTGTGATGGAAAAAAATCACCGTTTATGTAACTTCTGGGGGTTACCAATGGAGTAGTTGAAAAACGTCTTTAATTCACTGACCGAATATTCCCTGAAGAACGCTAGCTTTCGGCTTCACCCAGTCTGAGGTACACATCCGGATGACCCGACAGTAACAATCGCAGAGGTGCTCCCTTTATGCCCTAGCCGAACTAACGGGAACGTAGGGCATAACTACAGGAGCCAGGCAACCCAGCTTGGCCAAAATTTAATTCATATCGATGCATATAGTGGCGAAGAAAAGGTACATATGGAAGAACTCATATGTCGAGAGCTTGATGCTCGAAGAGTAATGATAAAAAGCTTCTGTCTAAGAAGCCCCCGGGTATAATGGACATACATATTTGAAATATGTATGTGCTAGCGGTGTGTGGTCTAGCCGTACCGAAACTTCAAGGTGAAGAGGAAAAAGGTAATCGGAGAAGAGAGAAAAATAATGGAAACTACAGGGGAGAAGGAGACGAACAAAGAGTTCGGAGCTAGGCATAGAATCTTCTGAGTCTGGCCGCGTTCCAGGGGTTCGGCTCAAGGCGATTGTCTGATGCATCACGAAGACGGTACGCTCCTCCGGTGAGAACTTCGTCAATTATGAAGGGACCCTCCCATTTGGGCTTGAGCTTGTCCTTTTTCTTCTCCAGCAGGCGTAGGACGAGTTCGCCAACATTGTAAGTCTTGGCCCGTACTTCTCTGCTTTGGTATCTTCGAGCCTGCTGTTGATAGAAGGCTGAACGGGCTTTTGCAACATCGCGTTCCTCCTCCAAGGCATCTAGGCTGTCCTGCCGATCGAGCTCAGCTTCTCTCTCTTCGTACATACGCACTCGAGGTGAGTCGTGAATAATATCGCAGGGTAAGACGGCCTCTGCGCCATACACCATGAAGAAAGGTGTGTATCCGGTAGTTCGGTTAGGCGTGGTTCGCAGCCCCTAGAGTACGGAGTCGAGCTCCTCTACCCAGTGCTTGTCTGATTCTTTCAAGGACCGCACTAGTCTGGGCTTGATGCCGCTCATAATGAGACCGTTGGCTCGTTCGACTTGACCGTTGGTTTGTGGGTGATAGACGGAGGCGTAATCGAGTTTAATACCCAGATTGGTGCACCAGGTTTTTACCTCGTCGGCTGTGAAATTGGAGCCGTTGTTAGTGATGATGCTGTGTGGGACACCATAACGGTGCACAACACCTGATATGAAGTCAATCACCGTGCCGGACTCAGCCGTTTTGACCGGTTTGGCCTCTATCCATTTAGTGAATTTGTCCGCCATAACCAGTAGATATTTTTTCTTATGACTTCCCCCCTTAAGGGGTCCGACCATATCCAGGCCCCAGACCGCAAAAGGCCAGGTAATGGGGATGGTTTGCAAGGCAGTTGGGGGCATGTGGCTTTGGTTGGCGAAGAGCTGGCATCCGACGCAGCGTTGAACAAGGTCATGCGCGTCCGCTCGGGCTGTCAGCCAATAAAACCCAGTGCGGAAGGCTTTGCTAATGAGGGCCCGAGCTGCGGCGTGATGTCCGCCGAGGCCAGCGTGGATTTCCGCTAACAGTTGCCGCCCTTCTTCTTCGAAGATACATCTTTGAAGTATTCCGGTAGTGCTTTTCTTGTAGAGCTCTCCGTCGTGGACCTTGTAGGCCTTCGAGCGCCTGACAATGCGGCGAGCCTCGTTCTGGTCGTCGGGAAGCTCCTTCCTATTAATGTAGGCCGAGAAGGGTTCGGTCCACGGGGCAATGACTGTCATGATGAGATGGGCCGATGGTGTTATTTCGGTGGCTGAGCCCTTGGTACTGTATGTATGTTCGGGATTTGAGGTTGTGTTCGGATCTGAACTGTGGTTGCCGCCCTCCCCTTGCCACACCACGGATGGCTTAAAGAGCCTTTCCAGGAAAATGTTAGGTGGGACAGGGTCGCGCTTAGCCCCGATGCGAGCCAGGACGTCCGCTGCTTGATTGCTTTCTTGGGCAACATGGTGAAATTCAAGTCCTTCAAACCGCGCTGACATTTTTAATATGGCATTGCGATAAGCTGCCATCTTTGGATCTTTGGCGTCAAAGTCGCCATTTATCTGAGATATCACGAGGTTCGAGTCCCCGCGCACCTCCAGGCGTTGTATGCCCATGGATGTGGCCATCCGAAGACCATGCAGTAGGGCCTCGTATTCGGTTGCGTTGTTGGAGTCTGTGTATAATATCTGGAGTACATACTAGACGACGTCTCCAGTAGGGGATGTTAATACGACTCCCGCTCCTAGTCCTGCCAACATTTTGGAACCATCAAAATACATGACCCAATTTGAGTATGCGTCGTACTCTTTAGGGAGTTCGGCCTCTGTCCATTCGGCGACGAAGTCGGCCAGCACTTGAGATTTGATGGCTCGACACGGCTTGTATGTTATGTCGAATGGAAGTAGCTCTATGGCCCATTTGGCGATACGTCTCGTGGCATCGCGGTTGTTTATTATGTCATTGAGTGGGACCTCAGAAGCCACCGAGATTGAACACTCCTGGAAGTAGTGTCGTAGCTTGCGGGATGCCATGAAAACCACGTATGCTATCTTTTGGTAGTGGGGGTACCGAGATTTGCATGGCGTGAGGACAGTGGATACATAGTATACTGGCTTTTGAAGTGGGAATTTGTGTCCGTCCTGTTCTCGTTCGACGATGAGCACGGCGCTTACCACTTGATGTGTTGCCGATATGTATAGCAACATGGGTTCACCTGCGTTTGGTGCGGCCAGGATTGGATTGCTTGCTAGGAGTGTCTTTATTTCCTCCAGTCCGGCAGTCGCCGCGTCTGTCCATTCAAAGTTATCCGTGCATCGTAAGAGGCGATAGAGTGGTAGTGCCTTTTCTCCTAGTCTGGAGATAAAGCGGCTTAGTGCTGCCACGCATCCTGCCAGTTTTTGGACCTGTTTGAGGTCTGTTGGTGTAGCCAACTGTGAGAGAGCTCGGATTTTAGCTGGATTTGCTTCGATTCCTCTATTGGAAACTATGAAGCCCAGCAGTTTTCCAGCGGGGACGCCGAAGACACACTTCTCCGGGTTGAGCTTAATGTCATATGCCCAGAGGTTGTCGAACGTAAGACGTAAATCGTCTATTAGTGTTTTGACATGCCTAGTATTGATGACGACGTCATCAACGTAAGCTTCTACCATTTTGTCGATCTGCTTCTCCAGGCATGTTTGGATCATGCGTTGGTATGTCGCGCCGGCGTTCTTGAGCCCGAAGGGCATAGTACTAAAACAGAATGGCCCGTATGGGGTAACAAATGCTGTTGCAGCTTGATCGGATTCCTTCATTTTGATTTGATGGTATCCGGAATATGCATCGAGGAAACAGTGAGTCGTGTCCTGCGGTGGCGTCAATGATTTGATCAATGCGGGGAAGGGGAAAAGGATCCTTAGGGAAAGCCTTGTTGAGATCTTTGAAATCGACACGTAGGCGCCAGGATTTATCTCTCTTTGGTACCATCACCAGGTTTGCCAGCCAGTCCGGATGCTTGATTTCTCTAATGAATCCGGCCTCTATGAGCTTGGCCAGCTCCTCCCCCATGGCTTGCCGCTTGGGTTCGGAAAAGCGCCACAGTGTTTGCTTGACTGGTTTAAATCCCTTTAGTATGTTGAGGCTATGCTCGGACAACTTGCGTGGGATCCCTGGCATATCCGAAGGGTGCGAGGCAAATATGTCCTAGTTTTCGCGCAGGAACTCTCGTAGTGCAGCGTCAACCGTTGGGTTCAGTTGAGCTCCGATAGACGCTGTCTTCTTGGGGTCCGTTGGGTGGACCTAGAATTCGACTATTTCTTCTGCTGGTTTGAATGAGGTGGATTTGGGGCGTTTGTCGAGGATCACATCGTCCCTGTCCGCTGTGGAGCGTAGTGCAGTTAATTCTTCGGCCGTGAGGGCTTCGGATAGTGCTTCCAGGGCCAGGGATGTGGTTTTGTTTCCAGCGCGGAGTGCTATGTCCGGATCACTGACGAGAGTGATTATACCGTTTGGTCCGGGCATTTTGAGCTTCATATATCCGTAGTGAGGTATAGCTTGGAAGCGTGTAACAGCATCGCGCCCCAACAAGGCGTGATATCCGCTGCTGAAAGGGGCCACTTGGAAGGTTATTTCTTCGGACCGATAGTTCTCCGGCGTGCCGAATACCACGTCAAGTGTGATTTTGCCCGTGCACCGCACCTCCCGACTAGGAATAATTCCCCGGAAGGTTGTGTTACTTTGTTTGATGCGGCTCTTGTCTATTTCCATTTTATGGAGTGTGTCCTCGTAAATGAGATTTAGTCCGCTGCCGTCGTCCATGAGGACCTTGGTGAGTCGAAACCCATCCATGATGGGGCTGAGGACTAACGCGGCTGGTGCTCGTACTGTTCTGTACTTTGGTTCGTCACCGACGTTGAATGTTATAGCCGTGTTGTTCCATGGGTTTATTACAGCAATTTGGCAGACTTCGTCGAGCTCGCGAAGTGCCCTTTTGCGCTTGTTATTTGAAGCGAATGTCTCGAAGACTGTCAATACTCTTGGGTGGTCGTCTTCCGGGGGGTGTTGTTCCGGGGCGTCCTTGATAAGGATGTCCTCGCCGCTCTTGGCTACCTGTCGTATTATCCAACATGCTCTAAGGCTGTGGGTTGCCGCGACATCTGTTGTTGTATGTATTTTGCATGGGCCATCGAGCCACCCTTCCAGAACGGTGCCGTGCCGTATAGCGGCTTTGTGTTTTTTGACTGTTGGACTGGGCGTGCCCCGAGGGTACGCCCTTTTCGCTTGTAGGGGAAGTTGGGTTGGGGCTGGTGGTTCCCAGCAAGTTGCCCGAGTTTCCCAGGCGCTTTCCATCGCGCAGTATTTTTGTATGATGGTTGCTAAGTCAGCAAATTTTAGTATGCAGCGACGATTGATGGCGTTGAGGATTCCTTCGTCCGCGCAATTTTTGCAGAACGCTGATATTGCATCCTCGTCACGGCAATCTTTTACCTTGTCCTTGACAAGGAGGAATCTGGCCCAGAAGTGGTGGACCTTTTCCTGAGACTGCTGTTTCATGCTCATGAGAGCCTCTATGTCCGGGTGGGTGGGTGGAATTAAATCCGAGCCCCGACCTAACCGATTGTCCGGAGTCTGACGACCTTCCGGACTGGACAGTCCGGGTTCCGGAATATCTTCTGATTGTTTGGAACCGCCGTCCGATGCTATGTTCGGAGTGCTGGTTGCATCCTTTCGCGGGTGACTATCCGGCTCTTCATGAACGGCGATCCGAACATAGTCCGTCTTCAATATAGAAGAAGACTCGCCGTCCTGCTCCACGACTACCGCAATCTGGTGGGTGACCGGTGGAGTTTTGGTTTCTTCCTGATCGGTTTTAGGCCCGATCTGATCGTAATCGGTGGCAATTCCCAAAGCGGCGATGCGATCTAGGAGCTCGTTTAAGGATGAAAACTCAACCGGATCCATCTGCTTGGAGTGCTTGATGCGAAGGGGATTTTCGATGGCCCGAGAGGTCATCATCGGCTCTGCTGCCGAACGGGCGATCATAGTAAAGTCGCCCAGCCGGAGGGTTTGGCCCGGGGCCAGAACTACCCCAGCGGTGATGTTGTGTTTAATGACAAGGTGAGCCATCGAGCCTTTCATCGACGGCACAGTGGAACTCTCAATGAAAGCACCAATGTCGGTCTCAAAACCGGCGGATCTTGGGTAGGGGGTCCCGAACTGTGCGTCTAGGATCGATGGTAACAGGAGACGGGGGACACGATGTTTACCCAGGTTCGGGCCCTCTCTATGGAGGTAATACCCTACTTCCTGCTTGATTGATCTTGATGAATATGAGTATTACAAGAGTTGATCTACCATGAGATCGTAATGGCTAAACCCTAGAAGTCTAGCCTATGACTATGGTAATGAGTATATCCTTTCCGGACTAACCCCTCCAGCTTATATAGACACCGGGGGGATCTAGGGTTTACATGGAGTCGGTTACATAAGAAGGAATCTTCATAGTTGGTCGCCAAGCTTGCCTTCCACGCCAAGTAGAGTCCAATCCGGACACGAGTATGGTCTTCGGCCTTCACGTCTTCACAGCCCATCAGTCCGGCCCATGGATAACAGGCCGGACGCCCGAGGACCCCTTAGTCCAGGACTCCCTCATCCGTCTTATGGTAGGTCATGGCAACATAAATGTATGAACAAAGTATCGATCATTACGTGCATCCGCCCCGCTGACACGAAGTGGGAGGTGGTGGGCCAAGCATCCTAGCTAGGTACGACATTATGTCATTATATATATCCTAGCTAGGTGGTTGTTGTTGGGGAACGTAGTAATTTCAAAAAAAATCCTACGCACACGCAAGATCATGGTGATGCATAGCAACGAGAGGGGAGAGTGTTGTCCACGTACCCTCGTAGACCGAAAGCGGAAGCGTTATCACAACGCAGTTGATGTAGTCGTACGTCTTCACGATCCGACCGATCAAGTACCGAACGCACGGCACCTCCGAGTTCAGCACACGTTCAGCTCGATGACGTCCCTCGAACTCCGATCCAGCCGAGTGTTGAGGGAGAGTTTCTTTAGCACGACGGCATGGTGACGATGATGATGTTCTACCGACGCAGGGCTTCACCTAAGCTCCGCAACGATATTATCGAGGTGTAATATGGTGGAGGGGGCACCGCACATGGCTAAAATATCGTATATCAATTGTGTGTTCAGAGGTGCCCCCCTTGCCCCCGTATATAAAGGAGCAAGGGGGGAGGCCGGCTGCCCTTGGGGCGCGCCAAGGAGGGGGGAGTCCTCCTCCTAGTAGGAGTAGGACTCCCCTTTCCTAGTCCAACTAGGAAGAGAGAGGGGGAAGGAAAGAGAGGGAGAGGGAGAGGGAAAGAGGGGCCGCGCCCCCCTCCCCTAGTCCAATTCGGACTCCTCATGGGAGGGGGCGCGCCACCTCCTGGCTGCTGCCCTCTCTCTCCCCTCAGGCCCACTAAGGCCCAATACTTACCCGGGGGGTTCCGGTAACCCCTCCGGCACTCCGGTTTTATCCGGAACACTTCCGGTGTCCGAATATAGTCGTCCAATATATCAATCTTTATTTCTCGACCATTTCGAGACTCCTCGTCATGTCCGTGATCACATCCGGACTCCGAACAACCTTCGGTACATCAAAACATATAAACTCATAATATAATTGTCATCGTAACGTTAAGCGTGCGGACCCTACGGGTTTGAGAACTATGTAGACATGACCGAGACACCTCTCCGGTCAATAACCAATAGCGGAACCTGTATGCTCATATTGGTTCCTACATATTCTACGAAGATCTTTATCGGTCAGACCGCATAACAACATACGTTGTTCCTTTTGTCATCGGTATGTTACTTGCCCGAGATTCGATCGTCGGTATCTCGATACCTAGTTCAATCTCGTTACCGGCAAGTCTCTTTACTCATTCCGTAATACATCATCCCGCAACTAACTCATTAGTCACAATGCTTGCAAGGCTTATACTGATGTGCATTACCGAGTGGGCCCAGAGATACCTCTCCGACAATCGGAGTGACAAATCCTAATCTCGAAATACGCCAACCCAACAAGTACCTTTGGAGACACCTGTAGAGCACCTTTATAATCACCCATTTACGTTGTGACGTTTGGTAGCACACAAAGTGTTCCTCCGGTAAACGGGAGTTGCATAATCTCATAGTCATAGGAACATGTATAAGTCATGAAGAAAGCAATAGCAACATACTAAATGATCGGGTGCTAAGCTAACGGAATGGTTCAAGTCAATCACGTCATTCTCCTAATGAGGTGATCCCGTTAATTAAATGACAACTCATGTCTATGGCTAGGAAACATAACCATCTTTGATCAACGAGCTAGTCAAGTAGAGGCATACTAGTGACACTCTGTTTGTCTATGTATTCACACATGTATTATGTTTCCGGTTAATACAATTCTAGCATGAATAATAAACATTTATCATGATATAAGGAAATAAATAATACTTTATTATTGCCTCTAGGGCATATTTCCTTCAGTCTCCCACTTGCACTAGAGTCAGTAATCTAGTTCACATCGCCATGTGATTTAACATCAATAGTTCACATCACCATGTGATTAACACCCATAGTCCACATCGTCATGTGACCAACACCCAAAGGGTTTACTAGAGTCAGTAATCTAGTTCACATCGCTATGTGATTAATACCCAAAGAGTACTAAGGTGTGATCATGTTTTGCTTGTGAGATAATTTTAGTCAACGGGTCTGTCACATTCAGCTCCGTAAGTATTTTGCAAATTTCTATGTCTACAATGCTCTGCACGGAGCTACTCTAGCTAATTGCTCCCACTTTCAATATGTATCTAGACCGAGACTTAGAGTCATCTAGATTAGTGTCAAAACTTGCATCGATGTAACCCTTTACGACGAACCTTTTTTTCACTTCCATAATCGAGAAACATATCCTTATTCCACTAAGGATAATTTTGACCGCTGTCCAGTGATCTACTCCTAGATCACTATTGTACTCCCTTGCCAAAATCAGTGCAGGGTATACAATAGATCTGGTACACAGCATGGCATACTTTATAGAACCTATGGCCAAGGCATAGGGAATGACTTTCATTCTCTTTCTATCTTCTGCCGTGGTCGGGCTTTGAGTCTTACTCAATTTCACACCTTGTAACACAGGCAAGAACTCTTTCTTTGACTGTTCTATTTTGAACTACTTCAAAATCTTGTTAAGGTATGTACTCATTGAAAAAACTTATCAAGCGTCTTGATCTATCTCTATAGATCTTGATGCTCAATATGTAAGCAGCTTCACCGAGGTCTTTCTTTGAAAAACTCCTTTCAAACACTCCTTTATGCTTTGCAGAATAATTCTACATTATTTCCGATCAACAATATGTCATTTACATATACTTATCAGAAATGTTGTAGTGCTCCCACTCACTTTTTTTGTAAATACAGGCTTCACCGCAAGTCTGTATAAAACTATATCCTTTGATCAACTTATCAAAGCGTATATTCCAACTCCGAGATGCTTGCACCAGTCCATAGATGGATCTCTGGAGCTTGCATATTTTGTTAGCACTTTTAGGATTGACAAAACCTCCTGGTTGCATCATATACAACTCTTCTTTAATAAATCCATTAAGGAATGCAGTTTTGTTTATCCATTTGCCAGATTTCATAAAATGCGACAATTGCTAACATGATTCAGACAGACTTAAGCATAGATACGAGTGAGAAACTCTCATCGTAGTTAACACCTTAAACTTGTCGAAAACCTTTTGCGACAATTCTAGCTTTGTAGATAGTAACACTACTATCAGCGTCCGTCTTCCTCTTGAAGATCCATTTAATCTCAATGGCTCGCCGATCATTGGGCAAGTCAATCAAAGTCCATACTTTGTTCTCATACATGGATCTCATCTCAGATTTCATGGCCTCAAGCCATTTTGCGGAATCTAGGCTCACCATCGCTTCTTCATAGTTCGTAGGTTCGTCATGGTCTAGTAACATAACCTCCAGAACAGGATTACCGTACCACTCTGGTGCGGATCTTACTCTGGTTTACCTACGAGGTTTGGTAGTAACTTGATCTGAAGTTACATGATCATCATCATTAACTTCCTCACTAATTGGTGTAGGAGTCACAGGAACAGATTTCTGTGATGAACTACTTTCCAATAAGGGAGCAGGTACAATTACCTCATCAAGTTCTACTTTCCTCCCACTCACTTCTTTCGAGAGAAACTCCTTCTCTAGAAAGGATCCATTCTTAGCAACGAATGTCTTGCCTTCGGATCTGTGATAGAAGGTGTACCCAACTGTCTCCTTTGGGTATCCTATGAAGACACATTTCTCCGATTTGGGTTTGAGCTTATCAGGATGAAACTTTTTCACATAAGCATCGCAACCCCAAACTTTAAGAAACGACAACTTTGGTTTCTTGCCAAACCACAGTTCATAAGATGTCGTCTCAACGGATTTAGATGGTACCCTATTTAACATGAATGCAGCTGTCTCTAATGCATAACCCCAAAATGATAGTGGTAGATCGGTAAGAGACATCATATATTGCACCATATCAAATAAAGTACGGTTACGATGTTCGGACACACCATTACATTGTGGTGTTCCAGGTGGCATGAGTAGTGAAACTATTTCACATTGTTTTAACTGAAGGCCAAACTCGTAACTCAAATACTCTTCTCCACGATCAGATCGTAGAAACTTTATTTTCTTGTTACGATGATTTTCCGCTTCACTCTGAAATTATATGAACTTTTCAAATGTTTCAGACTTCTGTTTCATTAAGTAGATATACCCACATCTGCTCAAATCATCTGTCAAGGTCAGAAAATAATGATACCTGCTACGAGCCTCAATATTCATCGGACCACATGCATCTGTATGTATGATTTCCAACAAATCTGTTGCTCTCTCCATAGTTCCGGAGAACGGCGTTTTAGTCATCTTGCCCATGAGGCACGGTTCGCAAGCATCAAGTGATTCATAATCAAGTGATTCCAAAATCCCATCAGTATGGAGTTTCTTCATGCGCTTTACACCAATATGACCTAAACGGCAGTGCCACAAATAAGTTGCACTATCATTATTAACTTTGCATCTTTTGGCTTCATTATTATGAATATGTGTATCACTACGATCGAGATCCAACAAACCATTTTATTGGGTGTATGACCATAGAAGGTTTTATTCATGTAAACAGAACAACAATTATTCTCTAATTTAAATGAATAACCGTTTTGCAACAAACATGATCAAATCATATTCATGCTCAACGCAAACACCAAATAACACTTATTTAGTTTCAACACTTATCCCGAAAGTATAGGGAGTGTGCGATGATGATCATATCAATCTTGGAACTACTTCCAACACACATCGTCACCTCGCCTTTTACTAGTCTCTGTTTATTCTGCAATTCCCGTTTCGAGTTACTACTCTTAGCAACTGAACCAGTATCAAATACCGAGGGGTTGCTATAAACACTAGTAAAGTACACATCAATAATATGTATATCCAATATACCTTTGTTCACTTTGCCATCCTTCTTATCCACCAAATAGTTGGGGTAGTTCCGCTTCCAGTGACCAGTCCCTTTGCAGTAGAAGCACTTAGTCTCAGGCTTAGGACCAGACTTAGGCTTCTTCGCTTGAGCAGCAACTTGCTTGCCGTTCTTCTTGAAGTTCCCCTTCTTCCCTTTGCCCTTTTCTTGAAACTAGTGGTCTCGTCAACCATCAACACTTGATGTTTTTCTTGATTTCTACCTTCGTCGATTTCAGCATCACGAAGAGCTCAGGAATTACTTTCGTCATCCCTTGCATACTATAGTTCATCACGAAGTTCTACTAACTTGGTGATGGTGACTAGAGAATTCTGTCAATCACTATTTTATCTGGAAGATTAACTCCCACTTGATTCAAGCGATTGTAGTACCCAGACAATCTGAGCACATGCTCACTGCTTGAGCTATTCTCCTCCATCTTTTAGCTATAGAACTTGTTGGAGACTTCATATCTCTCAACTCGGGTATTTGCTTGAAATATTAACTTCAACTCCTGGAACATCTCATATGGTCCATGACGTTCAAAACGTCTTTGAAGTCCCGATTCTAAGCCGTTAAGCATGGTGCACTAAACTATCAAGTAGTCATCATATTGAGCTAGCCAAACGTTCATAACGTCTGCATCTGCTCCTGCAATAGGTCTGTCACCTAGCGGTGCATCAAGGACATAATTTTTCTGTGTAGCAATGAGGATAATCCTCAGATCACGGATCCAATCCGCATCTTTGCTACTAACATCTTTCAACATAATTTTTCTCTAGGAACATATCAAAAATAAACACAGGGAAGCAACAACGCGAGCTATTGATCTACAACATAATTTGCAAAATACTATCAGGACTAAGTTCATGATAAATTTAAGTTCAATTAATCATATTACTTTAAGAACTCCCACTTAGATAGACATCCCTCTAATCCTCTAAGTGATCACGTGATCCATATCAACTAAACCATGTCCGATCATCACGTGAGATGGAGTAGTTTCAATGGTGAACATCACTATGTTGATCATATCTACTATATGATTCACGCTCGACCTTTCAGTCTCCGTGTTTCGAGGCCATATCTGCATATGTTAGGCTCGTCAAGTTTAACCTGAGTATTCCGCGTGTGCAACTGTTTTGCACCCGTTGTATTTGAACGTAGAGCCTATCACACCCGATCATCACGTGGTGTCTCAGCACGAAGAACTTTCGCAACAGTGCATACTCAGGGAGAACACTTTTATCTTGAAATTTTAGTGAGAGATCATCTTATAATGCTACCGTCAATCAAAGCAAGATAAGATGCATAAAAGATTAACATCACATGCAATCAATATAAGTGATATGATATGGCCATCATCATCTTGTGCTTGTGATCTCCATCTCCGAAGCACCATCATGATCACCATCGTCACCGGCGCAACACCTTGATCTCCATCGTAGTATCATTGTCGTCTCGCCAACTTATTGCTTTTACGACTATCGCTACCGCTTAGTGATAAAGTAAAACAATTACATGGCGATTGCATTGCATACAATAAAGCGACAACCATATGCTTCCTGCCAGTTGCCGATAACTCGGTTACAAAACATGATCATCTCATACAATAAAATATAGCATCATGTCTTGACCATATCACATCACAACATGCCCTGCAAAAACAAGCTAGACGTCCTCTACTTTGTTGTTGCAAGTTTTACGTGGCTGCTACGGGCTTAGCAAGAACCGTTCTTACCTACGCATCAAAACCACAACGATAGTTTGTCAAGTTGGTGTTGTTTTAACCTTCGCAAGGACCGGGCATAGCCACACTCGGTTCAACTAAAGTGAGAGAGACAGACACCCGCCAGTCACCTTTAAGCAACGAGTGCTCGCAACGGTGAAACCAGTCTCGCGTAAGCGTACGCGTAATGTCGATCCGGGCCGCTTCATCTCACAATACCGCTGAACCAAAGTATGACATGCTGGTAAGCAGTATGACTTATATCGCCCACAACTCACTTGTGTTCTACTCGTGCATAGCATCAACGCATAAAACCAGGCTCGGATGCCACTGTTGGGGAACGTAGTAATTTCAAAAAAATACACGCAAGATCATGGTGATGCATAGCAACGAGAGGGGAGAGTGTTGTCCACGTACCCTCGTAGACCGAAAGCAGAAGCGTTATCACAACGCGGTTGATGTAGTCATACGTCTTCACGATCCGACCGATCAAGTACCGAACGCACGGCACCTTCGAGTTCAGCACACGTTCAGCTCGATGATGTCCCTCGAACTCCGATCCAGCCGAGTGTTGAGGGAGAGTTTCGTCAGCACGACGGCGTGGTGACGATGATGATGTTCTATCGACGCAGGGCTTCGCCTAAGCTCCGCAACGATATTATCGAGGTGTAATATGGTGGAGGGGGCCACCGCACACGGCTAAAATATCGTATATCAATTGTGTGTTCAGAGGTGCCCCCCTGCCCCCGTATATAAAGGAGCAAGGGGGGAGGCCGGCTGCCCTTGGGGCGCGCCAAGGAGGGGGGAGTCCTCCTCCTAGTAGGAGTAGGACTCCCCTTTCCTAGTCCAACTAGGAAGAGAGAGGGGGAAGGAAAGAGAGGGAGAGGGAGAGGGAAAGAGGGGCCGCGCCCCCCTCCCCTAGTCCAATTCGGACTCCTCATGGGAGGGGGCGCGCCACCTCCTGGCTGCTGCCCTCTCTCTCCCCTCAGGCCCACTAAGGCCCAATACTTCCCCGGGGGGTTCCGGTAACCCCTCCGGCACTCCGGTTTTATCCGAAACTTCTCCGGAACACTTCCAGTGTCCGAATATAGTCGTCCAATATATCAATCTTTATGTCTCGACCATTTCGAGACTCCTCGTCATGTCCGTGATCACATCCAGGACTCCGAACAACCTTCGGTACATCAAAACATATAAACTCATAATATAGCTGTCATCATAACGTTAAGCGTGTGGACCCTACGGGTTCGAGAACTATGTAGACATGACTGAGACACCTCTCCGGTCAATAACCAATAGCGGAACCTGGATGCTCATATTGGTTCCTACATATCCTACGAAGATCTTTATCGGTCAGACCGCATAACAACACACATTGTTCCTTTTGTCATCGGTATGTTACTTGCCCGAGATTCGATTGTCGGTATCTCGATACCTAGTTCAATCTCGTTACCGGCAAGTCTCTTTACTCGTTCCGTAATACATCATCCCGCAACTAACTCATTAGTCACAATGCTTGCAAGGCTTATAGTGATGTGCATTACCGAGTGGGCCCAGAGATACCTCTCTGACAATCAGAGTGACAAATCCTAATCTCGAAATACGCCAACCCAACAAGTACCTTTGGAGACACCTGTAGAGAACCTTTATAATCACCCATTTACGTTGTGACGTTTGGTAGCACACAAAGTGTTCCTCCGGTAAACGGGAGTTGCATAATCTCATAGTCATAGGAACATGTATAAGTCATGAAGAAAGCAATAGCAACATACTAAACGATCGGGTGCTAAGCTAACGGAATGGGTCAAGTCAATCACGTCATTCTCCTAATGAGGTGATCCCGTTAATCAAATGACAACTCATGTCTATGGCTAGGAAACATAACCATCTTTGATCAACGAGCTAGTCAAGTAGAGGCATACTAGTGACACTCTGTTTGTCTATGTATTCACACATGTATTATGTTTCCGGTTAATACAATTCTAGCATGAATAATAAACATTTATCATGATATAAAGAAATAAATAATAATTTATTATTGCCTCTAGGGCATATTTCCTTCAGTTGTTAGGGTGCTTTCGGGTTTGCGAGGCAGGTGCCACCAAAGTTATGCATTGTGTATTTAAAGGTTTAAACATCCCCAATATTCGTACATATATTTGGCCACTTCCAGGTGGCTCTTGACTTCTGGCCCCTCTCATCGATCTTCAACGACGCGCCCAACCGTGGGCCTGCGCGGTCAAAGTTGTGCATTGGAATTTTGAACATCACAGACCACCCTTTTCACTCATATATATTTGGGCCACATGCTGGTGTGGTTGTCTTTTGACCCTCTCTAACGTTATTTTTTGCTGCAAAGACTCTGATGACGCTCAACGGACATGGGGTTTAATATCTTAACCATGTGCGATACAAGTGTGATGTGAATCACCACGCCTGCGCAAGCGCGAGCAAATTAAGGTGGAGGTAGTGGCTCAACTGTGTGCGATGCAAGTGTGTTGTAAAACCACCACCTGTGCAAGCTAAAGGCGGGTAAGTTTATTTGGAAATTAGGATGAACCGTGTGCGATAGACCAGCTAGCTAGAAATATAAAAAACAAACTACCCGACTTGAGCGTTGCAAAAAATCGGCGGGTCCGCGCCACTTTTCCTTATTATCATACACGCATATTGTTATTGGACCGTGCGCGATCTTGGGCACTCCCACCCCGCATCAATTCCTTTACCCAAATTTTAGTAGTCGACATACTTCAACCGTCGCCCACACTCCTCCAGCACCAACCTTATAGTAAAATTACAGTAGCCGAGGCATTTGAACCGTCGCCCTCCCTCGTCCACCACCATCTCCACCCACCATTACTAAAATTTTCTGTAGCCGCGGCGTATCCTCAAACACCAACCCCCCTCCCCCTCCCCGCTCCACAGTCCCCCACCCGCCCCCCTCGAACCCTAGCTCGCAGCCGCCGCCAGCGCCGCCGCCAACCCCTGCCGGTCTGCCCGTTCCTCCTAGCTTAGATAATAAAGTTCAGGTTACCCAGTCATTCCCATACCGTCGCCCCACTCCCCTGAGTTTTTAGATGAGGCCTGCGGTGTCCCTCCCCGCCAGATCCACATCCCCTGCTCCAGAATGTCACAGCCTAAGCTCGACCATGTATCCCGGGGAGCCCGACGAGCGTTCGGCCAAGAAGAGGTTTATCATGGACTCTCCGGCGGACGTTGGCGAGGTGGCCGCCGTTCGCCCCGACCTGTCGATCCCGGAGCAACACATTGTCGCGGAAGCCGGCGAAGACGTTGACTACGTTGCCATGCAGAAGGCTTCATGTCAGCGGGCTAACGTATTACTGTATCTCGGGAAAGCTGGCTACGACATCAAGCTCGTCCACACCGACGGCTTCACGCGGGCCATGTCACAGGTTAAGTGGTCCATCCCCAACACCTCTGGTTCAACCGCCATCAATCTCTTCGACGGCCCTGCCGCTGATCTCCTCCGTCAAGCAGTCAAGGATTTGCGAGCTTTATACACCATCGAGCCCATTTTGTCATTTCTGAAGGACACGTTTTACGGCGGCGGCTTGGGATCCTCAATTGCCAAGTCAGATCTCATCAACCACGACCACGAGGAGGGCACTCACAAAGGTTCTTCCAAGGTGAAACCGCCCATCTGTGACATCAGAGCGCACCATGGGTCTGTGCTCTTCCAACTGGAAGGATCCCGTCCATGAAATGTGAGGCAACATTCTATCAGCAAATCTTACCTTTTCTAGCTTGCCAACCCGTACCCTTTGTTGTATTAGCATTTGCCTTGCGGTGCTTTAACTGTGTCGTGTTTAATTATTTCAGTTATGCAAAAATGTATTGTTCAATAGGTCTATGTGATGTTTAAGTATGAATTGTCCACTTCAGTTTCACGAATGGCTATATTTGGTTGTTTATAGTGAGTAGATGCCTTGTTTATCTGTATTTGGTTCTTAGTTTGGTTGCAGTGAGCATTTGTCCAGTTATCAAGCAGATGCCTTGTTTATCTGTATTTGGTTGTTAGGTTGCTTTTTTTTTGCATTTGTCCAGTTATCAAGCAGATGCCTTGTTTATCTGTATTTGGTTGTTAGGTTGCTTTTTTTAGCATTTGTCCAGTTATCAAGCAGATGCCTTGTTTATCTTTATCTGCTTGTTAGGTTGGTTGCAGTGAGCATTTGTCCAGTTTTCAAGCATATGCCCTGTTTATCTGTATTTGCTTGTTAGGTTGGTTGCAGTGAGACTCTGTCCAGTTTTCAATGGCTATATTTGGTTATTATACTGGTCATTTATGCCTTGTTTATTTCAGTCATTCACAATGTGTTGTTCATTATGTGCAAGTCGGAACTGTGCCGCTCGACTACATCAATACCAGTTTGAAAGGCTATATTTGGTTCCAGTTATTCCTGGTGTACTTAACACATGCCCTTTATTTCAGCTTTACACATTTATCCAGTGTGATGTTTAAGCATTACCTACGTTCTATTCATTTTCAACAATACCAGTTTGAATTGCAATATTTGATGGTTGTTAAGCCTGCTGTCGGTAACATTGCCTTCCATTTTATATTTGCTTTAACAGCATGCTGAAACCAACACATTCAAGCTATCATTTGGAGATGATGTTGTTTACCTTTGCTATATTTGTTTGATGTTAAGGTTGCTGTACTTATCATGCCTTTCCACTACTTATGCAGGACAACAACGGGAGTGGCCACCATTTTCCGCCGAGGTTAGCTTCATCCTCGGCTTGTACTCCCCCCGTCGTTCCATAATGTAGTGCATACAGATCCAGGCCTGGACACTAGTTAGCTTCTAATATTGACATGTTGCTTGTAGGTACATATGCCCTTGGCAAGGATCCACGCATCGACCCTTTTTGCGTCTGGGGCAATGAGATATTGATGAACAAGCATCAAGTGAGGAAACTGATAAGGATTATTAGCAAAAAGATACGAATGGTGGCAAGCAAATTATTTTTTTATGCTCTATCCAACACAACAGTGAGCTGTAGGATGGTAACTACAAACTCTGCAGCCTTCTCTTTTTACTGCCCATAATGAGTTGTTAGAAAACAATGTCTGAATCTTTTTCGTTCCCAGTGGTTCCTGAAGCAGTTCACTCAAGATTACCTCGCAAAGTACATGATTGGTGGACACGCAATCAAGGTTAAAGTATTTCATCCAGACTACAATGAGCATCGAGAAGTCCTAATGAAGACAGTGAAGGATGGACGGGCAGCCATCACAAGGGGTTGGCCTAGAGTCGTGCGCGCATTACGCATGGAGGAGGGCACAATATGGGCATTCCGCTTCACCTTCTCCAGCAACCAGAATGCCTTTCGCCTCTCTCTTTACAGTCTTTAGTACAACTGTGGTTCATCATTCTTTACTTGGTGCTTCTGTAGTTCTTCAATATATGTACCTGTGCATCGAATTATACATTCGTGGTTGAACCTATATTTGTAATAAACATGGTTGGATATGAAATAAGTGATTGCCTACATTCAAATTCAAAACATGTGGTTTTTAAATTAGGGATTAATTAGGGATTACATTACACACAGTTTGTGAAAGCGAAACGTCTGCGATATACGTGGAGATCAGAAACGTTTCTAGGATCCACTACGTGTGCGATCAATCTCCACTGCACACACGACTTTCTCTTGAAAATTGTTTGTGTTAGGTCACCTTGCGAAAACGTTTACCACATAAAAACTGTGTGTGATGACAGCCTTTGCCACACAGTTTCTTCTACGCACCGTGTGTGATGCATTCAATAACACAAACGATAAAATTATTAATATCGTGTGCAATGACAACGCTATCACAAACGATTTAACGGGAAAAATTGTGTGTGCTGTACCTGTGAACGAAAACATTTCCTTGGAGCGACTGTGTGGGATGTACATACGAACGGAAACGTTTAGCGGGGACTGACTGTGTGGGATGTACTTGCGGCCGTATAATTGTATTTTTTAGCTCTACTGTACGTATTTCCGTATTTGAGCGCTCGCCGGTCGCACACGACCTCATTTTGCCGAGCGTGTGTGCCAGGAGGGCATATCCCCGACAGTTTCTCAATCATGTGGGAAGGACCCCCCCTATCGCCCACAGTAACTTGGCGACGGTTCCAAATGCCGTCGCGGAAAGGGGTTAAAAACCATTTGTATAGCACCGACGCGTACCAGTGTGAGTAATATCTTTTATGGTCATGCACCATTGATGAGTGGTCTATTTTTGTTGAATCTCGATTGTAGTGATACACATATTCATAATATTGAAGCCAAAAGATGCAAGGTTAATAATGATAGTGCAACTTATTTGTGGCACTGCCGTTTAGGTCATATTGGTGTAAAGCACATGAAGAAACTCTATGCTGATGGGCTTTTGGAATCACTTGATGATGAATCACTTGATGCTTGCAAACCATGCCTCATGGTCAAGATGAATAAGACTCCGTTCTCCAGAACAATGGAGCGAGCAACAGACTTGTTGGAAATAATACATACTGATGTATGCGGTCTGATGAGTGTTGAGGCTCGCGGCGGGTATCGTTATTTTCTGACCTTCATAGATGATTTGAGCAGATATGGGTATATCCACTTGATGAAGCATAAGTCTGAAACATTTGAAAAGTTGAAAGAATTTCAGAGTGAAATGGAAAATTATCGTAACAAGAAAATAAAGTTTCTACGATCTGATCGTGGAGAATATTTGAGTTATGAGTTTGGTCTTCATTTGAAACAATGTGGAATAGTTTCGCAACTCACGCCACTTGGAACACCACGGCGTAATGGTGTGTCCGAACGTCGTAACCGTACTTTATTAGTTATGGTGCGATCTATGATGTCTCCTACTAATTTACCGCTATCATTTTGGGGTTATGCTTTAGAGACGGCTGCATTCACGTTAAATAGGGCACCATCTAAATCCATTGAGACGACACCATATGAACTATGGTTTGGCAACAAACCGAAGTTGTCATTTCTTAAAGTTTGGGGTTGCGATGCTTATGTGAAAAAGCTTACAGCTGATAAGCTCGAACCCAAATCGGAGAAATGTGTCTTCATAGGATACCCAAAGGAGAATGTTGGGTACACCTTCTATCACAGATCCGAAGGCAAGATATTCGTTGCTAAGAATGGATCCTTTCTAGAGAAGGAGTTTCTCTCGAAAGAAGTGAGTGGGAGGATGAAGGAAATATGCCCTAGAGGCAATAATAAAGTTGTTATTTATATTTCCTTATATCATGATAAATGTTTATTATTCATGCTAGAATTGTATTAACCGGAAACTTAGTACATGTGTGAATACATAGACAAACCAGAGTGTCCCTAGTATGCCTCTACTTGACTAGCTCGTTAATCAAAGATGGTTAAGTTTCCTGACCATAGACATGTGTTGTCATTTGATGAACGGGATCACATCATTAGGAGAATGATGTGATGGACAAGACCCATCCGTTAGCTTAGCATAATGATCGTTTAGTTTTATTGCTATTGCTTTCTTCATGACTTATACATGTTCCTCTAACTATGAGATTATGCAACTCCCGAATACCGGAGGAACACCTTGTGAGCTATCAAACGTCACAATGTAACTGGGTGATTATAAAGATGCTCTACAGGTGTCTCCGAAGGTGTTTGTTGGGTTGGCATAGATCAAGATTAGGATTTGTCACTCCGTATATGGGAGAGGTATCTCTGGGCCCTCTTGGTAATGCACCTCACTATAAGCCTTGCAAGCAATGTGACTAATGAGTTAGTTGCGGGATGATGCATTACGGAAAGTGTAAAGAGACTTGCCGGTAACGAGATTGAACTAGGTATGATGATACCGAAGATCGAATCTCGGGAAAGTAACATACCGATGACAAAGGGAATGACGTATGTTGTTATGCGGTTTGACCGATAAAGATCTTCGTAGAATATGTACGAGCCAATATGAGCATCCATGTTCCGCTATTGGTTATTGACCGGAGATGTGTCTCGGTCATGTCTACATAGTTCTCGAACCTGTAGGGTCCGCACGCTTAACCTTCGATGACGATTTGTATTATGAGTTTATGTGATTTGATGACCAAAGATTGTTCGGAGTCCCGGTTGACATCACGAACATGACGGAGTCTCGAAATGGTTGAGACATAAAGATTGATACATTGGACGATGTTATCCAGACACCGGATGTGTTCCGAGAGATACCGGATAACTATCGAAGGGTTATCGGAACCCCCGGGGAAGTTCATGGGCCTTCATGGGCCTTAGTGGAAAGGAGAGGAGGGCCACAAGGGAGGCCCCCCCATGGCCAGTCCGAATTGGACTAGGGAGGGGACGGCGCCCCCTCTTTCCTTCTCCCCTCTTCCTCCTTCCCTCTCTCTCCCTCTCTTGGAAGGAAGGGGACTCCAATTAGGATTGGGAATCCTAGTTGGACTCCCCTTGGCGCGCGCCCCCCTTGGCCGGCCTCCTCCTCCTCCCCTCCTTTATATACGTGGGAGGGGGCACCCCAAAGCCACACCAAGTCTTCTCTTAGCCGTGTGCGGTGCCCCCCTCCACAGTTACACACCTCGGTCATATCGTTGTAGTGCTTAGGCGAAGCCCTGCGCCGGTAACTTCATCATCCCCGTCGCCACGCCGTCGTGCTGACGAAACTCTCCCTCGGCCTCAACTGGATCAAGAGCTCGAGGGACGTCATCGAGCTGAACGTGTGCTGAACGCAGAGGTGTCGTGCGTTCGGTGCTTGGATCGGTTGGATCGCGAAGACGTTCGACTACATCAATTGCGTTACTAAACACTTCCGCTTTTGGTCTACAAGGGTACATGGACACACTCTCCCCGCTCGTTGCTACGCATCTCCTAGATAGATCTTGCGTGATGGTAGGTAAATTTTTTGAAATACTGCGTTCCCCAATAGTGGCATCCAAGCCAGGTTCTATGCGTAGATGTTATATGCACGAGTAGAACACAATGAGTTGTGGGCGATAATAGTCATACTGCTTACCAGCAACGTCTTACTTTGATTCGGCGGTATTGTTGGATGAAGCGGCCCGGACCAACATTACATGAGCGTGTTCATGAGACTGGTTCTACCGACGTGCTTCGCACACAGGTGGTTTGCGGGTGTCTGTTTCTCCAACTTTAGTTGAATCGAGTTTGACTATGGACTGTCCTTGTTGAAGGTTAAAACAGCACACTTGACGAAAAATCATTGTGGTTTTGATGCATAGGTAAGAACGGTTCTTGCTAGAAGCCCATAGCAGCCACGTAAAACTTGCAACAACAAAGTAGAGGACGTCTAACTTGTTTTTGCAGGGCATATTGTGATGTGATATGGTCAAGACGTGATGAGATATAAATTGTTGTATGAGATGATCATGTTTTGTAACAGTTATCGGCAACTAGCAGGAGCCATATGGTTGTTGCTTTATTGTATGAAATGCAATCGCCATGTAATTGCTTTACTTTATCACTAAGCGGTAGCAATAGTTTGCTAGACGACAACGATGCTTCGATGGAGATCAAGGTGTCAAGTCGGTGACGATGGTGATCATGACGGTGGTTTGGAGATTGAGATCAAAGGCACAAGATGATGATGGCCATATCATATCACTTATTTTGATTGCATGTGATGTTTATCCTTTATGCATTTTATTTTGCTTAGTAAGGCGGTAGCACTATAAGATGATCTCTCACTAAATTTCAAGGTATAAGTGTTCTCCCTGAGTATGCACCGTTGCTAGAGTTCATCATGCCGAGACACCACGTGATGATCGGGTGTGATAAGCCCTACGTTCACATACAACGGGTGCAAGCCAGTTTTGCACATGCAGAATACTCGGGTTAACTTGACGAGCCTAGCATATGCAGATATGGCCTCGGAGCACTGAGACCGAAAGGTCGAGCGTGAATCATATAGTAGATATGATCAACATATTGATGTTGACCATTGAAAACTACTCCATCTCACGTGATGATCGGACATGGTTTAGTTGATATGGATCACGTGATCATTTAGATGACTAGAGGGATGTCTAGCTAAGTGGGAGTTCTTTAGTAATATGATTAACTGAACTTTAATTTATCATGAACTTAGTCCTGATAGTATTTGCATATGTATGTTGTAGATCAATAGCTCGTGTATAGCTTCCCCGTTTTATTTATGATATGTTCCTAGAGAAAACTAAGTTGAAAGATGATAGTAGCAATGATGCGGACCGGGTCCGTGATCTGAGGATTATCCTCATTGCTGCACAGAAGAATTATGTCCTTGATGCACCGCTAGGTGACGGACCTATTGCAGGAGCAGATGCAGACGTTATGAACGTTTGGCAAGCTCGGTATGATGACTACTTGATAGTTTAGTGCGCCATGCTTTATGGCTTAGAACCGGGACTTCAAAAATGTTTTGAACACCATGGAGCATATGAGATGTTCCAAGAACTAAAATTGATATTTCAGACTCATGCCCGAGTCGAGAGGTATGAGACCTCTGACAAGTACCTTGCCTACAAGATGGAGGAGAATAGATCAGCTAGTGAGCATGTGCTCAGAATGTCTGGGTACTAGAATCGCTTGAATCAAGTGGGAGTTAATCTTCTAGATAAGATAGTGATTGACAGAGTTCTCTAGTCACTATCACCAAGTTACTAGAACTTCATGATGAACTACAATATGCAAGGGATGATGAAAATGATTCCCAAGCTCTTCGCGATGCTGAAATCAGCGAAGGTAGAAATCAAGAAATAGCATCAAGTGTTGATGGTTAACAAGACCACTAGTTTCAAGAAAAAGGGCAAGGGAAAGAAAGGGAACTTCAAAATGGCAAGCAAGTTGTCACTCACGTGAAGAAGGCCAAAGCTAGACCCAAGCCTGAAACTGAGTGATTCTACTGCAAAGGAAATGGTCAGTGGAAGCGGAACTGCCCCAAATACTTGGCGGATAAGAAGAATGGCAAAGTGAACAAAGGTATATTTGATATACATGTTATTGATGTGTGCTTTACTAGTGTTCATAGTAGCCCCTCGGTATTTGATACCGGTTCAAGTTGCAAAGATTTGTAACTCGAAAGAGGATTTGCAAAATGAACAGATACTAGTTGAGGGCGAGGTGACGATGTGTGTTGGAAGTGATTCCAAGGTTGATAAGATCACCATCGCACACTCCCTTCGGGATTAGTGTTGAACCTAAAATAAATGTTATTTGGTGTTTGCATTGAGCATAATATGATTGGATCATATTTTTTGCAATATGGTTATTCATTTAAGTCAAAGAATAATTGTTATTCTGTTTACATGAATAAAACCTTCTGTAGCCATACACCCAAGGTGAATGGTTTATTGAATCTCGATCGTAGTGATACACATATTCATAATATTGATGCCAAAAGATGCAAAGTTGATAATGATAGTGCAACATACTAGTGTATGAATATGAATCGCTTGATGCTTGCGAACCATGCCTCATGGGAAAGATGACTAAGACTCCGTTCTCCGGAACAATGGAGCGAACCACTGACTTATTGGAAATAATACATACTGATGTATGCAGTCTGATGAGTGTTGAGGCTCACGGCGGGTATCGTTATTTTCTGACCTTCACAGATGATTTGAGCAGATATGGGTATATCTACTTGATGAAACACAAGTCTGAAACATTTGAAAAGTTCAAATAATTTCAGAGTGAAGTGGAGAATCATTGTAACAAGAAAATTAAGTTTCTACGATCTGATCGCGGAGGCGAATATTTGAGTTACGAGTTTGGCCTTCAATTAAAAAAATGTGGAATAGTTTCACAAACTCATGCCACCTGGAACACCATAGCATAATGGTGTGTCCGAACGTCGTAACTGTACTTTAATGGATATGGTGCGATCTATGATGTCTCTTACCGATTTACCACTATCGTTTTGGGGTTATGCATTAGAGACAGTTGCATTCACGTTAAATAGGGCACCATCTAAATCCGTTGAGACGACACCGTATGAACTATGGTTTGGCAAGAAACCTAATATGTCGTTTCTTAAAGTTTGGGGCTGCGATGCTTATGTGAAAAAGCTTCAACCTGATAAGCTCGAACCCAAATCGGAGAAATGCGTCTTCATAGGATACCCAAAGGAGACTGTTGGGTACAACTTCTATCACAGATCCGAAGGCAAGATATTCGTTGCTAAGAATGGATCCTTTCTAGAGAAGGAATTTCTCTCGAAAGAAGTGAGTGGGAGGAAAGTAGAACTTGATGAGGTAATTGTTCCTTCTCCCAAATGGGAAAGTAGTACATCACAGAAATCAGTTCCAGTGATTCCTACACCAATCAGTGAGGAAGCTAATGATGATGATCATGAAACTTCAGATCAAGTTACTACTGAACCTCGTAGATCAACCAGAGTACGGTCCGTACCAGAGTGGTATGGTAATTCTGTTCTGGAAGTCATGTTACTAGACCATCACGAACCTACGAACTATGAGGAAGCGATGATGAGCCCAGATTCCGCGAAATGACTTGAAGCCATGAAATCTGAGATGGGATCCATGTATGAGAACAAAGTATGGACTTTGATTGACTTGCCCGATGATCGGCGAGCCATTGAGAATAAATGGATCTTCAAGAGGAAGACGGACGCTGATAGTAGTGTTACTACGATAATATTTTCTCACTCGTAGCGATGCTTAAGTCTGTCTGAATCATGTTAGCAATTGCCACATTTTATGAAATCTGGCAAATGGATGTCGAAACTACATTCCTTAATGGATTTCTTAAAGAAGAGTTGTATATGATGCAACAAGAAAGGTTTTCTCAATCCTAAAGGTGATAACAAAGTGTGCAAGCTCCAGCGATCCATCTATGGACTGGTGCAAGCGTCTCGGAGTTGGAATATATGCTTTGATAAGGTGATCAAAGCATATGGTTTTATACAGACTTTTGGTGAAGCCTGTATTTACAAGAAAGTGAGTGGGAGCACTACATCCTTTCTGATAAGTATATGTGAATGATATATTGTTGATCAAAAATGATGTAGAATTTTCTGGAAAGCATAAAGGAGTATTTGAAAGGAGTTTTTCAAAGAAAGACCTCAGTGAAGCTGCTTACATATTAAGCATCAAGATTTATAGAGATAGATCAAGACGCTTGATAATTTTTTTAATGAGTACATACCTTGATAAGATTTTGAAGTAGTTCAAAATGGAACAGTCAAAGAAGGAGTTCTTGCCTGTGTTGCAAGGTGTGAAGTTGAGTAAAGACTCAAAACCCGACCACAGCAGAAAATAGAAAGAGAATGAGAAGTCATTCCCTATGCCTCAGTCATAGGTTCTATAAAGTATGCTATGTTGTGTACCAGACCTATTGTGTACCTCACCATGAGTTTGGCAAAAGGGTACAATAGTGATCCAGGAGTGGATCACTGAACAGCGGTCAAAATTATCCTTAGTGGAATAAGGACATGTTTCTCGGTTATGGAGGTGACAAAAAGTTCGTGGTAATGGGTTACGTCGATGCAAGCTTTGACGCTGATTCGGATGACTCTAAGTCTCAATCTGGATACATATTGAAAGTGGGAGCAATTAGCTAGAGTAGCTCCGTGCAAAGCATTGTAGACGTAGAAAATTTGCAAAATACATACAGCTCTGAATGTGGCAGACCCGTTGACTAAACTTCTCTCACAAGCAAAACATGATAACACCTTAGTACTCTTTGGGTGTTAATCACATAGCAATGTGAACTAGATTATTGACTCTAGTAAACCCTTTGGGTGTTAGTCACATGGAGATGTGAACTAATCACATAAAGATGTGAACTATTGGTGTTAAATCACATGACGATGTGAACTAAATTATTGACTCTAGTGCAAATGGGAGACCAAAGGAAAGTTGCCCTAGAGGCAATAATAAAGTTGTTATTTATATTTCCTTATATCATGATAAATGTTATTATTCATGCTAGAATTGTATTAACCGGAAACTTAGTACATGTGTGAATACATAGACAAAACAGAGTGTCCCTAGTATGCCTCTACTTGACTAGCTCGTTAATCATAGATGGTTAAGTTTCCTGACCATAGACATGTGTTGTCATTTGATGAACGGGATCACATCATTAGGAGAATGATGTGATGGACAAGACCCATCTGTTAGCTTAGCATAATGATCGTTCAGTTTTATTGCTATTGCTTTCTTCATGACTTATACATGTTCCTCTAACTACGAGATTATGCAACTCCCGAATACTGGAGGAACACCTTGTGTGCTATCAAACGTCACAACGTAACTGGGTGATTATAAAGATGCTCTACAGGTGTCTCCGAAGGTGTTTGTTGGGTTGGCATAGATCAAGATTAGGATTTGTCACTCCGTATATCGAAGAGGTATCTCTGGGCCCTCTCGGTAATGCACATCACTATAAGCCTTGCAAGCAATGTGACTAATGAGTTAGTTGCGGGATGATGCATTATGGAACGAGTAAAGAGACTTGCCGGTAACGAGATTGAACTAGGTATGATGATACCGACGATCGAATCTCGGGCAAGTAACATACCGATGACAAAGGGAATGACGTATGTTGTTATGCGGTTTGACCGATAAAGATCTTCGTAGAATATGTAGGAGCCAATATGAGCATCCAGGTTCCGCTATTGGTTATTGACCGGAGATGTGTCTCAGTCATGTCTACATAGTTCTCGAACCCGTAGGGTCCGCACGCTTAACGTTCGATGACGATTTATATTATGAGTTTATGTGATTTGATGACCGAAGATTGTTCGAAGTCCCGGATGATATCACGAACATGACGAGGAGTCTCGAAATGGTCGAGAGATAAAGATTGATATATTGGACGATGTTATTCGGACACCGGATGAGTTTCGAGAGGTACCGGGTAACTATCGGAGTGCCGGAGGGTTATCGGACCCCCCCCCCGGGAAGTTCATGGGCCTTCATGGGCCTTAGTGGAAAGGAGAGGAGGGCCACAAGGGAGCCCCCCCATGGACAGCCCTAATTGGACTAGGGAGGGGGCGGCGCCCCCTCTTTCCTTCTCCCCTCTTCCTCCTTCCCTCTCTCTCCCTCTCTTGGAAGGAAGGGGACTCCAACAAGGATTGGGAATCCTAGTTGGACTCCCCATGGCGCACGCCCCCCTTGGCCGGCTTTCTACTCCTCCCCTCCTTTATATACATGGGAGGGGGGCACCTCAAAGGCACACCAAGTCTTCTCTTAGCCGTGTGCGGTGCCCCCCTCCACAGTTACACACCTCGGTCATATCGTCGTAGTGCTTAGGCCAAGCCCTGCGCCGGTAACTTCATCATCACCGTTATCACGCCGTCGTGCTGACGGAACTCTCCCTCGGCCCAACTGGATCAAGAGCTCGAGGGACGTCATCGAGCTGAACGTGTGCTGAACGCGGAGGTGCCGTGCGTTCGGTGCTTGGATCGGTTGGATCGCGAAGACGTTCGACTACATCAACCGCGTTACTAAACGCTTCCGCTTTCGGTCTACGAGGGTACGTGGACACACTCTCTCCGCTCGTTGCTATGCATATCCTAGATAGATCTTGCGTGATCGTAGGTAAAAAAATTGAAATACTGCGTTCCCCAACAAGGTGTGCCCACAACACAGGTACTTTCATAAGCATGATGTTGTTGAAAACTAGGAGTTGTCGTCGGTATGAATGGGTGGTAAATTATGTAACTGTAGGTCTTCTATTTGTTTGGTCCTTTCCTTATCCTTTTCCAAGTGCTTTCTCAATTGTTCATTTCTAGCCATTTTCTCTATACTTGTTCTTGTTGTAGAGGAAATTTGACAGTGTGTACAGTTCTCTCTTCGACTTGTTTCTACTTGTTTGCACTTGTTTGTGGGACAATCGATTGCAACATTGTACTCATAGCTGACAGTTGTTCGCCCAATTATACTACTGCTTGTCCCACTCCTCTTGTAGAGAAATCTCACATTACTTGGATCTAATAGACTGAACGTCCTCTTGTCATTTGGAGACGTCTTTCTGTAGGGTTGCGTTGTCCTTTTTAAAAACCATTAATTCTTCTTTCATAGACAGAACTTCCTGCAAATCTGCCTCATTGATGTTCTTTTTGCTCCTCCCCATCTCCTTGATCTGAAAAATAGGTGACGAATTTTACCACTGGACAAGCCAACAACCAGTCCCATGTTTAGATCGTGTCGCCGCCAACGATCCTCGTCTCCATGGTGCATGTATCAGAGCTAGACATGGAATTTTATCGAACGAGAGATGTTCTTGAACAACCACTCCACTCAACTGATCTACACCGGAACAACCACCGCCACTGGCACCACCAACACCGCCGCCCGCGCTACCAGAATCACTCAAAGCCGCCACTGCAAGAGGGTGGTATTTGACCAATCTAATGGAAAAAATCACCAATAGAAAACGCCACCAAGGAACTTGAGCTCGAATACCAATTTGTTTAGGACCCGGGTTGGATCAAGGGGAATTTGGGACAGTAAATATGGTAATAAAGGGAACAAGATAGGGTTTTAAGTTCAAACCAATAAGGCCATTTCTACATTACTGTAGCTACAAGGTATCGAGTCCATCCATTAGAAATAGACAATTCAACGTACTCCACACCAGCCACAACCTGGCTTATAAGGCTGGACCAACAGCTCGTAGCTCGTGAGCTTAATGGGCGCTCGATAGCTTGGCTTGTTAAGCTTGTAGCTCGCTTCTTAATGAACATAACAAATCACTGACTTCATCTTGTTAAGATTAGTAAGCTTAACAAACGAGCTAACGAGTGTCACAAGAAGCTCATTAAACTCGTTAGTACAACACAAGATATATTTTTATTTTATGTGGCAATGTTTTTGTAGCACCTCCCCCATCTACCCAACCTAGCTCATAGGAGGCAACTAGTGCACCTTCTTCTATAGTCAACATTCTCCTTCACAAAAACCACATCTACACTCACATCCCATGGACGGTGACACGTCGTAGTCTATTAACGAGCGCTTGTGGGTGCTCATGAGCTTAATGAGTTCCAAATGAACAGAGCCGAGCAGATTTTCTGCTTGTTAAGCTTAATGAGCTGAGGCTTAATGAGCACAAGCCTTAATGAGCTGAGTAGCTTGTTAAACCACCCGCTTATATAGACGGTTCATTACCCATTACAGCGGTTAAGTTACTTGTTTCCTTTCAGAATATAAGATGTATCGATTTTGTGCAAGTCAAACTTGTGTATGTTTGATCAAGATTATAAAATAAAATATTGACATCTACAATACAAAATAAATAAGAATATGAAAATACTTTTCATGATGAATCTAATGATACAAATTTGTTATTGTAGTTTTTATTTTTAAACTTGGTCTAACATGAATATATTTGACTTTTGAAAAAACTATACACCTTATATTTTGGAACGGAAGGAGAAATAACAAGAATAACCACTCCATAACGGTTAAAGGGATCTGACGGCTCAGCGACGAGATCAGGCGAGGAGCCATGTGAGCCGTAGGATCCGATCAAAGCGGTATTGCCAGAAATGCTACACCTACCTGAAGAAGAAAACAGACAGCTTCAGGTTCAGGTTGTGACACCAGCACAATAATCCTCCTCCTTCCCGCCATTCACTCCCAACCTTCCAAGCTCAAAACCATTTTTTGTGTGGCAAAGATAACGAAACCCATCTCCGAACTTTGGTTTGTGCATGTGTGTACGTGCGTGCTCTTCATGCATGCCTGTGCCTGCCTCTCCTCCCTCGGAGCGGCCAGCGCGCATTCCCCGCAGCCATGGGCCAATGCTGCACAAACGGAGCCGGGCAGGCTGCCGCTGCCGACGCGGCGGCCGAGGCAGAGCCGCCGGCGCCCCCGAAGACGCCGCGCGGGGACAACGCACCGACCAACGATGGCCCGGCTCCTGCTCCTGGCGCCGCCGAGGCCGAGCCCGCCTCCCCGGCAACCAAGGCGGACCCCAATGCCAAGCCGCCGGCCCCCGTGGGCGAGGTGCTCGGGCGGCCCATGGAGGACGTGCGCGCGACCTACACCATCGGCGACGAGCTCGGGCGCGGCCAGTTCGGCGTGACCTACCTGTGCACCCACACGGAGACGGGGGAGAAGCTGGCGTGCAAGACGATCGCGAAGCGGAAGCTGTCGGGCGCGGAGGACGTGGAGGACGTCCGGCGGGAGGTGGAGATCATGCGCCACCTCTCCGGCCAGCCCAACATCGTGGACCTCCGCGGCGCCTACGAGGACAAGCACAACGTGCACCTGGTGATGGAGCTGTGCGCCGGCGGGGAGCTCTTCGACCGGATCATCGCCAAGGGGCACTACACGGAGCGCGCCGCCGCCTCGCTGCTCCGGTCGGTGGTCGGGACCGTGCACACCTTCCACTCCATGGGGGTGATGCACCGGGACCTCAAGCCGGAGAACTTCCTTATGCTCAACCGGGACGAGTCGTCGCCCATCAAGGCCACCGACTTCGGCCTCTCCGTCTTCTTCAAAGAAGGCGAGGTGTTCAAGGACATCGTCGGCAGCGCCTACTACATCGCCCCGGAGGTGCTCAAGCGCAAGTACGGGCACGAGGCCGACGTCTGGAGCATGGGCGTCATGCTCTACATCTTCCTCTCCGGCGTCCCTCCCTTCTGGGCGGAGAATGAGAACGCCATCTTCACCGCCATTCTGCGCGGTGAAATCGACTTCGTCAGCGAGCCGTGGCCCAACATCTCCCCCGGAGCCAAGGATCTTATCAGGAAGATGCTCCATATCAACCCCAAGGACAGGCTTACGGCCACCCAAGTCCTCGGTAAGCCACTTCTGCATGTTCCTTTTTCCTCCTGTCAAATGCTTGCTTCGTGCACGCTTCATGTATGTACATGAGAAAGACAATCGATGCCCTGAAATAACTTGAGCTTTTTCAGACCACCCATGGATCAAGGAAGACGGAGACGCCCCCGACACGCCGCTCGACAACGTCGTTCTGGACAGGATGAAGCAGTTCGTGGCCATGAACCAGTTCAAGAAAGCCGCACTGAGAGTAGGCACATGGACTGACATTGACAGCACTTGTTCAGGTAACTAACTAATCTTTGATAACTTTGCGCTCAACTTTGTGTAGGTCATTGCCGGGTGCCTGTCAGAGGAGGAGATCAAGGGGCTCAAGGAGATGTTCAAGAGCATCGACAAGGACAACAGCGGCACCATCACCCTCGAAGAGCTCAAGAACGGGCTGGCCAAGCAGGGCAACAAGTTTTCGGACCATGAAATTCAGCAACTGATGGAAGCAGTGAGTCTTGATTCAGATGACAACCAATCAACGACGTGGTGTTACATATACGTATTTGACATGAACAGAAATAATTCTCTGCTTCGATTTCCAGGCCGATGCCGACGGCAATGGATTGATCGACTACGAGGAGTTCGTCACCGCGACGGTGCACATGAACAGAATGGACAGGGAAGAGCACCTCTACACCGCGTTCCAATACTTCGACAAGGACAACAGTGGGTAAGTTGAGCACCAACAAACTGGTAATTAAATACAACCTCTGTTCCAAAATATAAGACGTTTTGGCAGTTCAATTTAAACTGCCAAAATATTTTATATTTAGATTAGAAACAGAGGTGGTATTTCCTGGAAAAAGAAAAGAAACAGAGATAGTACATCTCAGGCTCCTGGATTCAGGATTTTTGGAGGCTCATATACCTCTTGCAGGTACATCACAAAAGAAGAGCTGGAGCAGGCCTTACAAGAGCAGAAGTTGTTCGACGCCGAGGAATTCAAGGATGTCATTGCCGAAGCCGATTCCGACAACGTAAGAAAGAAAAATACATTCAAAACAATAGATGGTAAATGCATCGAAAGGAACTGAAACTGTTTCCTTGACGGCGCATGCAGGATGGGAGGATAGACTATTCAGAGTTCGTGGCGATGATGAGGAAAGGAACGGGCGGTGCGGAGCCATCGAACCCGAAGAAGAGGCGAGACCTAGTCCTATAGTGAAGCGTTGCTACGGTGTGTATGTCAACAAAGTGCAGAGCTGTAACTGTAATGTGCATGCTGCTTTCTTTTGGGAACAAATCCACATGAAATTTGAAAGGCTTACATTGAAAGCGGTTCAATTCCTGTAGGGTTGGGGGGAAAAGGAATTTGTGTTCCGAAATGAGTATGGTTGGCATCCGACATGACGAGCAATTACTGGTTCGTGTGGTTGAGCAAGGAAGCTCCTGAATAGTCCAAATCTACCACTACGGTAGATTTTTGCTGCCGTAGGTTAAGTGGTGGCAAATTCAAATGGATGTGTACAATGTGGTGGTTTTTTGTATTTCACTCGAGCACATCCGACTGTCTCCTCTCACACATGCCATGGCACTCTAGAAACATCAATCGGACATGTACAAATGAACGCATGCACACATCCAATTTAGATTACATAAAGTTATGCAGAAGTTATCCTAAAAAGTAAAAGTTGTGCAATGTGTTTAAGACGTGTGTCGAAAACTACAATGCGTTTCCACCATTGTGATCCTCATCACAAGATGTTCAAAGCCACATCCAAATGTACGCGTTGCAATGAAAGTTATTGCGAAGCAACTTATTGTGATTAAAAGCGAGTTTGTACTATAAATCCGTTTTTCTCTCACAACCCTGTATGTTTAACCAGTTGATTGATGTTTGTTATAAATCATATGTGCACGAAGCAGGTTTCAAGTGTATGAATCATATGTACAATTTTCAAAAATGCTTTTACAAAATTTTAAGGGTTTGCACCGGTATTCTTTTTTTAAGAAAACTAGTGTGACAAAGAGCAACTTGTAATAATGATTGTGGCGCAATCAATCCCAGTGTACACAATGGCATGTTTTGGTTTAGCAAAGACTATATGATTAAGTAAGGTCCATCGTAAACAGGCGGTGGCGGATATGATGAATTGTACCCGAATTGATTTTGATGACTTATGACAAAACTATTTGAGAGGACCAGTGGCAAAATAAAAATTGAGAGGACTAATCATTTCGGTGAGTTTTTTTTTTTTGCGACAATAACTCTTCCATTACTCGTGATTACAATCTCGCAATACAATATCTAGGACATCCTCGGGAACGGAACCAAGCCAGACCATGGTTCGGCCCTGAGTTCTACCAAAATTTGCTAAAACATGACTAGCACAATTGCCATTGCGACGAATATGAGTAATGAAAGAGTCCCGTTCCCCCATACTTTGCTTAATCTCTCTGATCATGAAAGAAAATTTTGACATGTTACCCTCAGCGCTCTTCAACGTAGTCACAGCTTCTAGGCAGTCGGATTCAATATCGATAGGTAAGGTGCTCCACTGCAGCGCAAGGTTGATCCCTTCCCGAATTTTTGAAGTTGTTGTCTACATCAAGCTCGGCTCGGCTTTTCCACTCTCTAGTCATTCCTTTGTATCATTGTATGAATCTTTCTAAGCCCTGGTACTTCGGAAGACTTATCTTTTGGTACTACCGGAGCACTTGTCATTCATACTTCGAGAACAATTCCTGATACCATCATTTTCTTTGTTCCGGAACTGCTGAGCCAATCCACTTTGAAACATCCAAGCTCTTTTTCATCAAAAACTTCGAAGATGTGCCTTAGCCTCTTTCTGCAACTTCTCATTTCGAGATTGTGTGTGTTTACTACGGTCCTACTGCATTTTTCATTCGGAGCCATCGCTCAACTTTCAAGTATTGCATTTTCTCTGGTTTTGAATGTTGCCTTGGAGTTTCAAATTTATTTGAGGTAGTTCCACAAGTTTTCTTCCGGCACTTCCGAGCCTAATTGCTTTTTGCGTCAGATTTCGGACTCTCTGTATATATACTCTGATACCCATTTGTGGTGTAACCCATCATAACCAACCGACTCTATTCCACCACAAGTTCATTCCACTCACCCATTCTACCCCTTGCAAGCCGCTCCACACCGCTCCATCCCACTACACCACACTCGTGAATTCCCTACAACGTTAAAAATATATCAGGTTGCCGCTTAATTGATGAAAAAGCAGGTAGTAAACGTTTAGGATCTGCGACTGCTTCACTATGATGTGTTCAACTTCTCCTGTAAGCTGTTGTGAGGTACAGTATTTCAGAGTACAATAGGTGAATGCATGAAGCAGGCTCCAGCTTTTGCTCCTTGTGATCCAATGCATGACGGTTCAGACGATATGGTATCTACACCACCCCCTGACGAACTCCTCGAATCTGCTAACCCATGGGAGAAAATCTAGATGGTGCTTACATCAACTTTGCTCTTGGAAATTTGGAAGGCAGGGGTGATCCAGCTGCCACAGTTGCACTGGATCCCTGACCAGTTGAAGTACCCTAGGCGCGCCCCGCAGTGGATGCACGACAGCTTCCCCTCCAAAGCACCATCTTCTACTGCTTCATCATGAGCAACAGCAGATAATGAACAGACTGGTGATATGCTATGGACCGCATCAATATACATATAGAACGCACTATGTTACTGCAAGAGATGACTTTACCTGGAGTCATCCACTTTAGAGGCTCGACATACAGAGAGGAACAATCTTGTTCCTTGTTGTGTGTGTGGCCTTTCCTCTTGTCGTGCCACGCAAAGCTAGAGTTGCCCTCGCCAGGAGTGTGGCCGATAACATTGTCCTGTGCAGCAACGATCCTCCTGCATTTCTTGCAGCGGTATGCTGTTTTAAGGGTCTTCTCCTTGCCTGACAATTCCTGGTTAGGATTAGGCTGTCGAGCAACTCCAGGATCGTCTTCAAATACATGGTTCCCTATTTTCTCTCCAACTTTGTAGGACTGACCTGCGACAAGTAATAGGCAAGCACTTAATCGGTGTGCTGCTAAGATTGAGAAATATCACTGCTTGATATGATCATTCTTTACAGAATCTATGACAAAATTGTTTTATTTTCAGCAAGAGTAGCATCCTGCAACCACAAGAATTAGAGGGCCCACAAAGGCAAGCATATCATATGAGATGGGGAACCTGACAAAAAAATAGATCTCTCTGCCTCCATTTTTCAAAATAAATGTTGGAAATGACCAACCTAACAATTTCAAGCGGAAGCGCCTGTATAAAGGACTTGAAGTATCAATCTTGAAACCCATTTCTTCAAACAATTTTAACTGCAAAGTATAGGAAATTCGACTTAATAAAAGAAATCTAGTGAGATTTAGTGCAACCAGTTCATAATGAAAGCTTACCTGGTCAAGGAAACCGTCGTTTGGGCAAACGGACTCATTAATTTCCTTCAAGGACTCTAGTGCTTCTGGAAAAAGAATAAAGTAGTGAATGCCACATGGATTATAAAAGGTGGATCAGATAATTCAAGCAACATACAAACTAAAGATTAGTGTATTACAAATTTTGCTCAAAAAAAATCATACCATCCAGAGATTTCTGCTCTGTTCTCATTAGATATGCCGTGATGATGGTAGCACTGCAGCATGATAGAAATTCCAAATAGATGTTATATAGTGAACGTGAATGGCATCATTATAAGTGAAAAATACACATTCCCCATTTCCGGCACATCAAATAGGAAGTTATATGTGGAAATTGCAATGCATCCTATACTAATTGGTTACCAAGAGCCATGAGTTGTCAGCTTTCTTACTTGCTAAACATTCTTAAGCTCAAAAACATAATGTTCCATATGACTAAGAATATCTTTTATACTAGAACTCACTGAACTCATCATTACTTACTATAGCAGGATAACAAATAACAAAGAACACCGATAAAAATATGGAATTGCATTAAGCCACATGCACCAGTTAAAACAAGATTTGGCCCCCTTCACAAGAA
Organism: Aegilops tauschii subsp. strangulata; assembly: GCF_002575655.3. Classification (NCBI taxonomy): domain Eukaryota; kingdom Viridiplantae; phylum Streptophyta; class Magnoliopsida; order Poales; family Poaceae; genus Aegilops; species Aegilops tauschii. The sequence continues at coordinate 244,071,186 of NC_053039.3, read as the reverse complement.
GACTATAGTTTCAACTACAAGAAACTTCTGCCTAGCTTGTCGAACTCCATTACAATTGGAGATATGTTAGACAAGTGTGACCCTGAAAAGAGGTGGCGCTTCATGGGTTTATCAGCTCTGCGAGTCAGTTTCAACACCACCGCCTGACAATTCTATGCTAGCCGCAATCCATCACAGGTTGCTCGAGAGACATGCTGCAGCCATCTTGCTCCGGCGAATTAAAAAAAATAGTATCCTCTTGCAAATCATACCCATGGCTCCTCATTGCTAGGGACAACACTGATAAGCTCATCATAGCCAAAGTATATGGCAAACTGAAGTAACACCAGTGTCACCAACCACATTTCAAAACTCCTCCATCCACCACCACTCCCAACCTAACTCTCAAATGCTTTAGCTGTCAGCGTGTCGTATCGGACTGTGTTCAAACCTCCCACACATAGCCAGGCTAGCACTGATTGGCACCTCAGGTAACTCAACAAATACCAACTATCTGCCATGAACTCCCAACGTGGTTCGCCATAGAAAAAGGTGAAGCCTGCTGGCTTCCCCTGGTCACGCACAAACACATCGATGTGGGACTTCAAGAAAACTTTGTTTCGCGTCCACCTCTTCTCACCAGAACAACACCAAAACACCACTCCCCTCTTAACTTCAGAGGCATGCTGGAGTCTAAGGATGGGACAACCGCTTTCTGCTCTCTTCACTAGTAGCATTTTGCTTTCTGAGAGGAAAAAATTGAGATATGCAATGCAGCCTGGAGCTTACAAAATGCCTCAGACTGCCCACAGCCTCAGCAGGTCAGATTTAAAACTTTATTATGCCTGGCGGGGGTGTTCCAGATTAGCAGCATCCACCGGTTTTACGTTGATAGGCATGGTCTCTTTCTTTTCTAGCTTAACATCACTATCACCAGCCTTCGCCTCTTTGTTCTGGTTGGCATGCAGGGAAAAAACAGTTCGACAGCTTATCTTGCAAATGTCTACATCTTTCTGTAGCATAAAATGGACCGGTTTAGATGCAGTGGCAATGTTTTAACTGGATTGGTTTGTACCAACCTATGCAAAATCAAATTTTAGTCGTGTATTGTCCCACTATACAACCACTTCAGTACAAACAGTCGACATGCTTGTTATACAAGACACATTTGAGAAAGCAGTATGAGGTAATAGGCATTAACCAAAATGCCACACTTAACCATCAGTTTCTTTTGTAACAATTTCTATTAGCCTAGTAGTCCAGCTGGTTATACCCGGCAAAAGGGGGTTAGTATGTTCCCTTGCAAGGACATAGGGCATGTTTGGTTGGCATCCACACTTTTCCGCCACAGTGGCAAGTGTTTTGTTCTAGCCACAGTTGTGGCATGCCATAATGGCTTAGTCACACATGCTCCACTTGTCATAAACTCAGCTGCTAGCTAACTTTTGCCACAAGTGTGGCGAACAATTTGACCACCACAAAAACTGCAGCATGCCACACTTATGGCACAAAAGTGTGGTAAAGTGTGAAGGGCAACCAAACATGCCCTAATGCTGATCAATGTGTGTGTGTGTCGAGTGAGATGATGCGTATTAACTGTATATTTAGCCAAAAATAAGATGATGTGCATTTTCTATTCAGCAAAACACACGGTTTTTGGCTAAGTGCCCAGTTACTAGTTTTATTTACAGTTATTGTGACTGTTCACTACATGTCCCTCCATACACATGCATACATAAACAGGATTGAAACATTAACCGCCATAGCAAATGAACATTTTAATCTGCATTTACCAGATAAAACCAGTTGGAGCATCAGACAAACAGAAATTTTACAAAACAAACTGATATGTAAGTAGATGGCAGATTGTCGATGATGAATACAACGTATCATAATTTTTTCAGATGTGCCTTATATAATGCGCAGCCATGTGGACCATTTCTGCTAAAGTATATGTAATTTTGAGATGATACACGACCGCAAATTGATTTTGGACAGGTTGGTCAATACAAAATATCCATTTAGCCAAATCATTACAGATGGACATTCATGTGATTTGAAATGCTCACAGTTACTTTGCAGGAAGGTGTTGACAAGATAAATATGGCAACCAAACTAGTTTTTCGTGACATGCAAACAAGAACATATAAACCGAGACAATAAAAACGTGGGGCTTACAGAACAACGGAAGCAACCGGGATCTGGTGTTGATAAGCAAGCGTACCTCCTCGAGACCCCCGCGAAGCAATGCACGAGCACGCTGCCCGCCTTCCTCCCCTCGTCGATAAAGTCGAGGCACGGCTCGAGGTGGTCGAGCAGGTTCTCCTCCTCCGTGTCCCTGAGCGGCACGGCCATCCGCGTCACCCTTAGCCCTTCCCCGGTCCTCTCCACCACCCGCATCAGCCGCCCCGGGGCCACCGCCGAGGGCGCCCCGTCCTCCCCGGCGACGACGCGGCGGACCTCCTCGGCTGGCAAGGAGAGGCCCGGGCGGTAGTCGGTGAAGAAGGAGATGGAGGCGGAGCTGACGACGGAGAGGACGTGGGTGATGTCGGTACCGTCCGGGAGGGAGGCGGTGAGGGCCGCGATGGCGTCGTTGATGCCGCCGAAGTAGAGGTGGTCACGGACGAGGTCCGGCATGGCGGGCGGGACCGGGGCGTCGCCGGAGGTGGCGGCCATGGGCGGGCGGGCGGCGCGGACGGGGAGGAGGAAACCCTAGAAGAGGAGGGAGCGGAGGGTTTGGGGCATTTGGTGGGTTGCCCTGCTGCTGCTGTCTGCTGTTTTCGCTGAGCTCTCGCTCGGTTGCGGAATTGCTTTTGAAACAGAAATTGCAGTTCGAAATTGCAGGGTTTAGTCAAACTAGTCCTGAATGACCAGGACTCAAACGAGTCAACGACTCAACGTGGATGACCTCGGCAGGACATTCGCTTGGTAGTGCTGCATATTGTTTTAGCACTTTTCTCAGTCACGCGCTCGGGACGTGAGGAGGCAACTAAACTCACGACCCAAAATGATCCGGCCGCGTTTCCGGTAGATATACATAAATCACGGCCCAACATGCTGGAGCAAACAGACAAACGTTTATTTTTTATCCGTCGCTGACTCATTTTCGGCTCCGTGTTTGCATCGAGATAACGGGCGGGACGCGTGCCCTTGTCCTTCCCTAACCTGCCCGTCGGGGACACAGACGCTCCTTTTTCTCTTCACCTCCCCTACGCCCCCACCCCCTGCCCCGGCCATAGCCGCCGTCACCGCCCATTTTCCCGGGCCGCCTCCTCGCTGTCCAGCCTAGCCTTGTCCTCTCTCGCCCCATCAACGGCACGCAACCGGTAGATCTGCGGTTGCCGCCGCTGTCACTGGATTTGGCGCATCTAGCCACCGGCGACTGCGGCTTGCCATGGATTGGCCGGGTGCCGGACCGCACAGCCCTGGCAACGCCTCCACGCCGCATGCAGGTATTAACTCCGCCTCTAGCTGCTTGGATCTAAGTTGTCGGCGGTTCGCTGGCAAAGACACGCTCAGCCACCGCCCGGGCTCGGCGCTGGACCAGCAGCTCGTCAGCTCACCATTGCCGGTCATAAAGTGCGACGACTGCCAGCGGCAGGTCGTGCGCTTGGGTTTCTACCATGCCGGAACATTCCGGATTGGTGTTCTTTAAGTGCAAAAAAGATGGGGTATGTGCTTCTTTTGATTCCGTTGTGCTCACTGGATTCGATGCATTTTCGGTAGGTTATTGCTTGCTCAATTTTGTGTGTAGGATGTATGCAAGTTTTGGTATTGGAAAGAAGATTACATTGATCTATTGATAGCAAGAATGATAGATGCACGTGCACTCGTTGCTAGAATGAAGGCTAAAGATGAGACTAGATGTAAAGTGATGTCGAATTCTTTGAAATCGAACAAGAAAAAAGCGTACAAACTCGAGAAGCCGCAGATCAACAATGAAGATATAAAGAAGATATTCATCCAACTAGTAAGAGTATTTACGAAAGTTGGTTATCCTTTGAAGTGTCTAATTGTAATTCTTGTTTTCTTTGTTCTCACTTCCCTAGTGAAGAATTGATGAATTGTGTACTCTAATATATCAAAATGTTGTTGAACGAAATAAAAAAATGTATTCCAATGGCAAAAAAAAATGTATACATAGAGGCTCCAGACAGCCATGCCGGATTAGATGCGCCCAACGGCAGCGCATCTAGAAAGACGGCCGACCGCCGCCCCATTGCCCTATCCAAACGGAAAAAATGGGCGCCCGTTGGACTTGAACTAAGCAAATGGTTGCAAACTTACAATAACTAGTGCAACAGGAACATATCCGGGAGTAGAAAGAACCAGACGCGGGGGGGGGGGGGGGGGGGGGGGGGAGGGTGCAGGCAACTATGATGATGATGCTCCCGCGCTCAATAGTACAAAACGGCCTCAATCTCAAAATTTTACCTATGTAGGTACAACATGGTCAAACTGTATTCGAATATGGTAAACTTTGTACCACCTTGCTCAGTTTCTGGGTTGAATTCGGCTTCGAGTGCCGGAAGGACACCCTGATGCATTATCTAGTACTCCCTCCGTTCCTAAATATTTGTCTTTCTAGATATTTCAACAAGTGACTACATACGGAGCAAAAGGAGCGAATCTACACTCTAAAATATGTCTACATACATCCGTATGTGGTAATCCATTTGAAATGACTAGAAAGACAAATATTTCGGAACGGAGGAAGTACATGACACTCTTATACTCGCAAGAGTTCAATTCTATTCTACTCGAGAAGACACTCACTCCCTGTGAGAAATTCTAAAAGGAAATGCTTTTACACTGCATGAAAGCTCGAAAACTGGCTACATCAGAGCCTTGAAATTGCAGGCCAGGCATCAGATCACGAAAGGCATTACACTGTTGGTGGCGGTCCTCCCTCCAACCAACTCCAAAGGTTTGCAATACATATAGCATGTAAGCAGCAGCTTCCTATATATTTGATGAGTTCTCTTTCCGCAGCTTGGCTGGCCTCTCCTTGTGCGATTCTGCATGGCAAAGTAGCAGGTTTTTGTCATGTTGCCAACACAATTCAGTCCATGTGTGAGATTGCGCTGCTCCAAATCTTCCAATATACTACTCCCTCCGTTCCTAAATACTACAAGTCTTTTTAGAGATTCCAATAAGAGACTACATACCGAGTAAAATGAGTGAATCTACACTCTAAACTACGTCTATATACATCCGTATGTAGTCCATAGTGAAATCTCTAGAAAGACTTATATTTAGGAATGGAGGGAGTAATACAACTGAATACAACCATGAACTACCCTGGTGATGAAGTAGAGAGCAGGATTCATTGTTTCTTGGGAGGATTTTTCAAAAGCCGTCGAGGCGAGTGAAACCCCAAAGAGAAAAAAAATACCTGCATATCTCCTCTTCTTGTTGGCTCTTCTTCTTTTGCGCTCAGCTTGTGTAAGCTCCACGTCTTCTTTAATATCCCCTTTCCCTTCAAAAACTTCTTCGGGAGCGAGCATTGCGGCATCTGAAACAGCTACAGGTGCAACCTGCCAAGGAAGACAAGTCGTTACATGAATGAAATACTCAAATAGAATAACTTCACAAGAGAAAAACAATGATTGTGGTACCTCTTCCATTGCTAGAGCAGGTATATTAACTTGTATGGACATATCCTCAATGACCTGAAAAGACAACACTTGTCCTTCATACCAAAAATTGCAAACTTGAGGTATTATACGATGCTGTCTAATAGAGAGCTATCACATACCGGCTTTGGGGCAAAGTGGAAATGAGAGAGCGCATCCAACTTCAAGCATATCCTCTTAAATAAATCATTTGCCTGAGTTGAATAAGAAGTTAGTCAGAATCAGGAAGTATCACTTTGGTAACACAAAAATATCCACATAGCCAGAATTATAGTTGATATCATCATAAAGACAAAGAGAACATATGCACACAGCACCGGTGGAAAGATTGCAGGAAACAGAAGCATAAAATCAAGTTGGCCAATGTAGTAAGGGCACTTCAAAAAAAAAAAGATAACTGTAAAGTATCAAGTGTGACCTACGCAATATGCATGCTTAAAGTAACGCATATAGTGACTGAAGCAATCCATTTCTTCTCATTCATTACAAAATGGAGTATTTTTCTAACACCAAAAATTCCAATAGCTAACGTCATATCCATCGCATGGCAATAAACCATCACTGAGCATCGGTATTAAAATTGTACTTCGTAATATGACAAGCATCTTGTGCACCACGAAAAAGTGATGATGAATATATTGACACTACAGTCATCAGGACAAGCAGGGAACATGAAAGCTTGCTAATTTAGATGGATATAATAACATCTGGCATGCCTTTACTGACAAGACAATGCAAGATTTGCTCTTTAGCGGACATTATCTTTCAATCCAACACAAATGATGTATCAGATGTTGCACAACAATTAAGACCAACAAAAGCAGAATAAAACTGTAATCATGATAGGTAAATCCAACGTCACTCAGGTTTTCTAGTAAAAACAATTGATTGCTCACCTCATTCTTCAGTTCATCTGAAATAGCAAGTGTGGCAGGTGCAATGCCAGTTTTTTCCTTAAACTCATCCTGGAAGAGCAAAAGAATCAGTTAGTGGATGAACTACACTAAAACTGGTCCTATCTACCAACTCGTTTGGATTTAAAATAAGATCATAGTAAGACAATACAGACCTCATACTGTTCAGCAAGACCCTTTTTGCTCTTGTTTTCATCCTGTTGAAATATAGCAACAATAGTGAATCACAAAATTATCATACTGTTATCATGAAAGAATTCCAGTTATTGCACCCGATCAAAAACCATACCATCTCCTTTTGCTGCTTTGGAACTTTATACGGCAAGGTTGAAGGCTTTTCAACATCATCAAAATGACCCTATCAGGAAACAAGAGAAGCTATCTCAATATTACTAGCAGTCACAGATACAAAACGAAATAACCAAAGAACTCCTCACAATTTCACTCTACTATTTCCCGGTATACTACTGTTGAGTGTTCACCCAGTTACGAACGTAGTGACATATCCAGAAAAATATTACCTCCGCAATTCTTTTCTTTATCATCTCTTCGAGAGAAGCTGTGACTTCCTCCGTGATTACTGGGGCAGGTCTTACATTATGCTCAAAATCAAGATCCACTTCCAGGGCACTATTTTTGGGCCTCCTGGAAGCATCAACCTACAAAAGGAACTCGTTTAGAAAGACACAATTGCAATGGTAATTAACTATTACTAGCACGATATTGTGAGTCAGAAATATGTCTCATTTCCAAAACATGCTATCAGCTACCTCTCCCTGCATGATCCATTTACTGGGTTCAAGACTAGCTTTCTCCATTAGGTCTATTTGGTTACGCATCTTCAAGAGCCCCTTTTCATGAGTTGAAAGACCTTGTTCATCCTGCATAGAAGGGAAAGCATGTTGATAAACAAGTATATGTGCATTACTTATTTCAACTGAAATGAGTACCTCTAATGCTGGACCATCATTTACATCATCCTTCTCAATGTCATCCACTTCCATTTCATGCAATTCATCCTTGAAGTGGACTTTCTTTGTGAAACCATTTCTCTTCTTGACTTGTTGCTTACTGCTTTCCTCAAAAAAATCCTCATACCTGAAAAGACGCTCTTAGCTGGTTAAAAGCACAACACAAAATTCATGACAACCAAAATGCAGGATATATAACATTATTCTACAGCCTAAGGAAGATTATAGAATAACTTCAAGTTTCAATTCTGCATTTTCTTTTATTTCTCAAGCTTCAGACTGTTTCAAGTGCACAGAATAATCAATATCGATGCGCGTGAATTGTTTAAAACATTTGGAAGCATGAGAGGAAACTTGGTTCATTTCTGCGGCCTGGGCAACAAAAAAATAGAGCAGATAAAGCTGCTTTTTAGCCTCTCATTCTTGTCGCTTTAGTTAGCCTACCCCAAATTGTTTGGTACTAAAGGCTTTGTTGTTGTTGTCGTCGTTTTAATGCAGATCACAAATCAAGTGGTGCCTTCACAAAACATTGAAGATACATAGTGCGCTCTGACATGTACATGTAAGATTCGTTTTGAATTTTTGAAGCTTCAAACACGCACTTAAAAGGGAGCACATGTGCTCGGTATTAAAAGAACATGTCCCGATTGTAGAGGTTTTACTGGGCAAATGTAGGTGGGATAGGAAAGGACTGTAATGCATGCACTACAAAAGATGGGTGCTTCCGACTGTCCAACAGGGACATTTGCACCAGCAAATAAGTTGTACGACTCGGTTTTCTCTCCAGTAAAATCAACTTGCTATGTTATGTAGAAGTGAGTAGTGACACCTTTTTCTGTGAATTTTTTTTTTGTTGAATCCTCATGGAGGTGGTTGGCAATTGGATAATAGCCTTTTCCCTGTCTTGGTAAAGGTGGCAGGAAAGTTGTTCTGAGAAATCTAACTTTTTCATTGGTTAATTTCTATGCTAGGTGGTACACAAAATCATGTTTTTCTGTTCTTTTCAGACTTGTTTCACTGCAACCCCACAAAGGTACATTACTACTTCAAATCTCCAGTACAGGTGGCAGCAAGCTTCTGTACATTAAATTTATTTTTCATAGGCCAGTTTTTTTCCCCTCTCATCAACAAATTATGTACAAACGGGGCTCTTTTTCATTATTTACTTTTCTACTATAATTGAGTCCATCTCCACACAAGTATTAATATTTAATTTCTCCCCTATGTCAATGAAAGGAAGTAGCTCCCTTCCCTTCTATTCACCTAAAGAAAGAAAAGTCTCATGTAGTGATATCTTGTATATTAACAGTGTGGAATTTGTAGAACGTGCATAAAGATCATGCATGAGAAATTCCCAATTATCCACCCTTTAAAAAGTTCCATAGATCAATTTATTTTCTATGTGTTACAAGTTGGGAAAGAGTTGTGAAGCATTGTTCAAGCAATTTTAAAATCCCACATGGCTCTATTGTCATATCTTCACATGATTGATGAACTGTGCTGTAGCACACTAACAGATATAGGAGCGCATAATACAAATTGATTTGCATTTTCACAATCACCACAATAGCATACTTGAGATTAGCATAAAATGCTTACCTTATATCTCCGCCAGATTTCCCCACACCCTCTTCATCATCAGACTCAAAATCTTCCAACTACAGTTAATAGCGCCACCAATCAAGTTAAAGAAGAAAGGAATTTGGGTTAATGTGCTTCATTAATAAAAATGTGGCATATATAACACTATAACTGTCAAAAGGAGCACATTGGTCTATGCAGTAGCGATAAACATATGCGTGCAATGCATTTCCTGAACTAGATCTAGCTGTTAAGTCATTTATATTGAACATTCAGAAGAAAATTTGGCTTCCCTTGCTGAATTACTTACGGTTCTACATCTTAGATTCTATCAGAGCTAACAATCATTCCATGTATATAAAGAGAGTGTGTCAGTACAAATTCCTTACATCCAAATCGTCATCTTCATCATCACCCCCATCATCTTCATCCACATCCTCCTCATCACTATCGTCCTCCATCAAGTTCACACTTGCCTTCTTCTTCTCTCCTCCCTTGGAACCCCCACCGTACTCCTGCTCCTCCCCCTCCTCCATAAACTTTTCCAGGTCCTTCATCTTCAGGAACCTGTCCTCCACCCCGTTCCCTTTCTTCGCCCCTAGCTCCTCCGTTTCTTCATCCTCCCCCTCCTCCGATTCCAACTCGTCATCCGTGTCCTCCAGGCCACCCTCATCCTCCTCCTCCGATTCGTCACCCTCTCCATCCTCCTCCTCGTCTGACGGGCCCTCCACGGCTTCAGAGGGCTTGGACGGCGGAGGAGTAGCCAACGGCTGCGCAGGCGGTTGGTGCTCGAGGCGGCGGAGCTGGCGGTGGAGGTGGGGGAGGAGGGGGCGGGAGAGCAGCTCGCTCTGGGACCAAATCTGCTCGGCGTCGAAGTTGGGGCCGGCGAGGAGGTTGGGGAGGGGCGGCGGCTGCACGGGGGAGACAACGGCGAGCGACGAGTGGAAGTGCTTCAGAGCCGCCCGGGCGGCGGCGGCGAGGTCCGCGGACGGGGAGAGGTAGACGGACGGGTCGGCGCGCCGCAGCTGCTGCAGCGCCACCTCGCCCTTCTCCGCGGCAAGCGGCTCGTCCAAATCCATGGCCATTGCCGTGGTGGCCGGGAGCGAATTGGTTGACTGGAGTATGTGGAGGCGACGCTGGGAAAGAGAGGAGGAGCAGGTTTGGGTTTTAGGGTTTTAACGCGTTGAGCCGCAGGCCGCGATGGCCTTTATACGATTTGGTCCTCAAACTCCACTCCAAATGTAAAATTCACCCTCCAAGCTCATAACCAGTTCATAATAATACAACGATAAGATTAGGATCACATGAAGCGCCAAACTCATCTGCTCCCGGTAAAAAAACCAAAATAAATACTAGAAAAATTCAAAAAAACTAAAAAAATTGTGTGATAGATAATTTGATGTGTGAGGTCCGCTTCAAATTTCAATTCATTTGGACATCTGAGAAGCTCTCGGCAAAAAAGACAAATCGGATCAGAACAGTGTGTGAACAGTAAACTTTTTTACAGACCATGATTTTGTCTTTTTTGTCGAGAGCTGCTCAAATGTCCAAATGAGTTAAAATTTGGAGCAGACCTCACGCATCAAATTATCTACCACAGAAAAAATGGATTTTTTTTGAATTTTTCTACTATTTGTTTTGATTTTTTTCATCAACGCGGGTGCAGTTAAGCCCGGGAGCAGAAACTCCGTGTCACGGGAAGCTCATTTTGTATCCTTTACCATCTTTATTAGTCAGATTTAGAGCGAAGCAGATAATAATTGTATAATGATTCGAATGCGTATGAGATTATGGATTTAGAGCAGAAATGAGAGCGGGCTCGTACCGTAAATTGACAAAATATATTGATAAATGTTGCCAAGAGACATACTGTTATACTCCCTCCGTTCCTTTATATAAGGTGTATTTGTTTTTTCAAAAGTCAAACGAGTGCATGTTTGACCAAGTTTTTTAAAAAATATATCAATATCCACAATATGAAATTTATATAATTTGATCAATCATGAAAGGTAGTTTCATATTTTATCTATTAGGTATTGCAATTCTTTCTATTTGGTTCTATAATCTTGGTCAAACTTTCAAATGGTTGACTTGCACGGAAACCAATATACCTTATATTCTGGAACGGAGGGAGTATCTATGATGCAAACAACGATGAACACAAAATTTATTTAGAAAATCATGGATTAATTAATAGCATTCATGCAAACTCCTCTCCTTCATCGGTTAGACCTTGGTCGACAACTTTGTCATCGTGGACATCCAAACTACCAGAGAGATGAGGTCGACGACACTGGACTGGAAGACGTCTGCTGTTGAGATGATAACAACTTTGTATGCGACTATTGTGTCGACTATAAATAGCCCCATAACCCCGCTAGAGTGGGTCGTTGCTAGAGTGAAATTATACAGAGCTGCAAAAGTCCCCCTCCTCGCATTGTGGTGGACCAGGTGGTCCTGTAAAAAGAGCTCATGTGCGCGCCATTGAACATGAGGTGAGATCGCTCCTTATCGACTCTCACTTCTCTACATGCGAGACATGGCTACTACCTCAAATAGAAATGCTATGTGTACCTAGGTACCAAGAAAACGACCATGGAAACGCTATAAGAGCAATGGACAAGACGGCGCGTAAGCGGAGCAAGTAACACAGGAGGAGTCATTGAACCACATCATCTGTCGGACATCTGGTGCAAGGAAGACCAGTGACCGAAAGAACCAGTCGCAGATGAAACCTACAATGACTGGACATCCGACAAGTAGCGAACATCCGGCAGGTCCTGAGCGACCGGAAATCCAGTGCCACTGTCCAGAGTGTCCAAAGAAGAAATTAACGAAAGTCTGATGCCTATGAGACGTCCGGTCCCCCGTGAGCCACCGGACATCCGATACCACAGAGCGACCGGGCGTCCGATAGCCACCGGACATTCGGTACTGCCTATGCGTAGATTCAAGGGTTTCGGCCCATGTACCTCCCCCCCAAGACCATAAATACCCTCCCCTTGGGCGAATTAAGGTTGTTAAGGGTACAGCCGGTGACCTTGTTTTGTTTTATCATAAGTTGAATTACGTATCGCCTCATTTTATTTATATTTTGTTTATGTATGAGGATGTTATACACTGGCGGTTCACGGGTTTTTATGGTCATCCGAACTGGAATGAACGAAAATTATCTTGGGATGACATTCACAACTTGAACAATAAGGGCGACCACCCCTGGGTGGTATTGGGGGATTTTAATGAAATTTTATATCCGTCGGAAAAAGAAGGCGGTAATGCGAGACCAAATGGAATGACGAGAGATTTCCGTGAATGTCTCATGGATTGTTGGCTGGAGGATTTGGGTTATATTGGCGACCCATTCACTTGGAGAAGAGGTGATGTATGCGAGTGCCTGGATCGGGCGTTTTGCAACACTGGTTGGGCCCATAAATTTCCCCGAGCGGCGGTGATCAACGAAGAGCATATTCACTCTGACCACCGCCTGCTGGTCCTGGATATGGATTATTTGGATGACCAAATTTTCGGAAGACCGGATGGGCATGGGAAACAATTCAAAGCTGGGTGGTTAAAGGAAGAGACGATCACTGAGATTGTTAATGTTGCATGGGAGAAAGCAAAGCTAGCAGGGATTGGCCCTTCTCTTGCCGATCAAACGAGAGTTGTGCATGCCGATTTACATTCTTGGGATCGGTAAATACTTAAGGGCCCGAAGCGGAGAATAAACAAATTAAAAAGGAGTTAGAGAGACTGAAGCGTGGCCCTTAGAATATAGAATCATGTGGTCGTCAGAAGGAAATTATCGTACTCATTAAGAACCTGTTGGATCAAGAGGAAATATTCTGGTTACAAAGAGGTTGGGCTAATTGGTTGATGCATGGGGAACGTAATACCTCTTTCTTCCATAATGCAGCCACAGCCAGGAAAAAAAGAAATAATATAAAGAAACTCCTAGATGAGTTGGGAATATAGAGGGAAGATAAGGAGTTGAGGGATCACATTACTGATTATTTTTCATAGCTGTTCACATCGGCAGTACAGTATCCGAATCAAGATGTGTTGCCCCTAGTTCGTAGGAGAGTGACGACTGAAATGAACAATGCTCTTTGTGCCCCTTATACTACTGAAGATGTTCGAAAGGCATTATTCGATATCGGGGACTTAAAAGCTCCGAGGCCAGATGGATTTTATGCTATTTTCTATAAGAGGTTTTGGCCCATGCTAGGGGATGATCTAATTGAGGAGGTTTTGAAGGCAATCAATACATGTACTATTTCAGCGGGTTGGAACGATACTGCAATTATGATGATTCCAAAGGTGAATACACCAGAAAAGGTAACCCAATTTAGGCCGATCAGTTTATGCAATGTGGTATATAAAATAATTGCAAAAATGGTGGCCTCCCGTTTGAAGGTTTTCCTACCAGAAATCATTAGTCCAACTCAGAGTGCCTTCATGCCTGGCATATTGATTACGAATAACATTTTAGTGGCTTATGAGTGTTTTCACACAATCAAGAACATAAGAGAAGGTAGAGAGAGATTATGTGCTATAAAACTCGATATGCACAAAGCTTACGACAGGGTTGAATGGCCTTTTCTGAAGGAGATTATGTTAAGACTAGGTTTCCTTCAATATTGGGTGAACTTTATCATGCAGTGTGTCTCAACTGTTGAGTACAGAGTAAGGATTAATTCCGAGGAAAGCAAAAAATTTAACCCTACAAGGGGGTTGAGATAGGGAGACCCATTATCACCTTATCTATTCTTGTTGTGCACAGAGGGGTTGAATGCCTTACTTACACATGCAGAGGAAAATGGAAATATCTCAGGAGTTAAAGTATGTAGAGATGCCCCGCCTATCACAAATCTCATCTTTGCGGATGACTCTTTGATTCTCATGAAAGCAAACCAACATAGCGCCGAATTACTGAAATCAACGCTAGATTTATACCGTGCGGCATCGGGACAGTTGGTAAGTGTGGAAAAGTCCAACATTTTCTTTAGCCCCAACACGAAGGTGGAGATTAGAGAACAATTGTGTACAACATTGAACATTATGACTCAGGCCCTCAGTGATAAATATCTAGGGTTGCCAACAAATGTGGGGTTAGATAAAACACACTTTTTCCAATTTCTGATTGAACGAATTGTGAAGAAAATTAGTGGTTGGAAGGAAAAACGGATGTCAGCCGGAGGGAAGGAGATCCTGCTCAAGGCTGTTATCCAAGCCACACCCACCTATGCAATGTCGGTTTTTAAAATTCCTAAAAGCATTTGTAAAGGAATCATTGACGCGATAGCGCATTTCTGATATGGAGACGAGGAGAACCAGAGGAGGGTGCATTGGATGGCCTAGTGGAAAATGTGTGTACCTAAAAACCAAGGGGGAATGGGATTCGTGATATTCACTGCTTCAACTTGGCTTTGCTTGCCAAGCAGGCATGGCGTCTTATTGATAAAACCGACTCTTTGTGTGCTATAATCCTAAGGGCTAAGTATTATCCTGGCGGTGATTTGTTGAACACCAAATTAAAAAAAGGCTCTTCATTTACATGGCAAAGTATAATGGCCGGGACGGAGTCCCTAAAACGCAGCTACATTTGGCGAGTGGGGAATGGTCAAAATATCAATATTTGGGAAGATGTATGGATCCCAAACTGTGCCACAAGGAAAATTGTGACACCCAAGGGGGGCATTTGTTAACGAAGGTGGGGGACCTGATTGACCCTACTACGAACAGTTGGGATGAAGATCTCATTAGACAAACTATGTGGCCCATTGATGTACAACGAATTCTTTCAATTCCAATCTCACAATATGACATGTCAAATTTTATTGCTTGGAGCTATATGAAAAATGGTATGTTCTCGGTTTGGTCTGCCTACTCTAGGGAGGGGGAACATCAGTATGGAAATAAATTAAGACATTCTAATGGAATGGGACGAACCACGGTAAACCCTGTTTGGAACAAGATATGGAAGTTATCTTGCCCGACAGAAGTGACGCTGCATGGTACACTTCCATGCCGAGTTACGCTTGCAAATAGACATATGAAGATCTCGCCCATTTGTCCTACATGCTCGGATGACCTAGAAGATACAAAGCACATGTTTTTCCTTTGTAGAAAAGCAAAGGAGGTCTAGAAAAGGCTTGGGTTGGATGATACTATTGATAAAGCCTGCAAGTTAGATCATGCTGGAGAAGCGGTGTTGGAGTATTTATTACTTCTACCGGACCAAGAATTGTTGATTTTGGGCCATTACAATGTATGAGAAATGATTGTTGTCTCAGCATGGTATCTATGGTGGGAAAAACGAAAATTGGTGCATAAGAAGGCAACGCGGAATGCACATCAGATTTCTATGGGGATTCTTTCCCTTTCATCAATTTTCGGTAGTGCATCATCCCCCAGGGCTTCTATGAAAATGGGGGGTTGGTCCTGTCCTCCCATGGGATCTGTGAAACTTAATGTTGACGCTTGTTTTTACCACGACCTCCTTAAGGGCATGATGGGGGCGGTTTTGAGAGATGAAAAAGGTAGGTTTATTGCAGGAGGCAATGGGAAAGCAGACTATTGCGTGGATGTTTTGATGGCAGAAGTTTCAACTCTCAAATTTGGTCTAACACTGGCCCAGAGGGCGGGATGTAATCGCCTTATTATTAACCTGGACAATCTGGAGGTGATTAATACCATGCAGAACAGAGGACGGTCGGCGGGCGCGGCAGCTACAATTTTCGATGATTGTTTTTATTATGCTTGTGATTTCATTAGTACTAAATTTGAACATTGTAATAGAGAAGCAAATAAAGTAGCTCATGAGCTCACTAGATTAGCTAGATTTTCTGTGACCTCGGATTGGTTTGAGGAGCCTTCAAATGAAATCATAATGACTCTCACGGACGATGTACTGGTTATTTCTAGTGAATAAAGGTTTCATTTATTTTCAAAAAAATGGTTGTCAAAGCATGGATGAAGAACTAGAGAGATCTTTGCTCCTTTACCCCCCCCCCATCTTTGGAGGCCAAGACCTCCATTGGAAAAGATCCCAAGTGAATTCAAGACCCTCACAAGGGAAGATCCGCCATGGATTCAAGCCCCTATCTCTCCTAGAGATTTAGGAAGAACTATCTACCATCAAGACCCCACTTCCTCTTGGATTTGGGATGAACTTTACCTTGTTCCTCTTTTCTCTTGGATTGTTTGTGTATGCTTGTGGAACTCATGTGTTTGTCTATCTAGTGGATGTGTGATCGGACTTGTCTCGAGTGTTCCTCCTTGTGATTTGTCACTGGTACAGCGAGCTGCTATACAAACGGATTTTAATCCCTTTTCACAACAACATTTTAAACCGTCGCCTAGTGAGTGTGGGAGATAGGGGGGTCCTTCCCACATGACCCAGAAACTATCGGGAATAGGGAGTAGGAATGCATACTTTTTCCAGAACAAAGCGTATGAGATGCCTGCACCTATCTCAAATGCTCCATCATTACTACTCGTTTGTGCTCGCATTACCATCGCAATCGGACTTCTGTGGTTTTACCTTATACAAGGCGTAGGCCAGGCACATTGCAGACACGAGATTTTTTCAGGCACGTACCCAACTGGCTCTACGTTTACGATGCGCGCCACATCACAAACAGTTCACGGTTGTAAAGCGTGTGCGATAAGGCGACAATCACACACATTTAGTTTTCTCGCACCGTTTGTGATATTGTTTGACATCACACACGCTTTGCAAATGGCAATTGTGTGCATGGTTACACATGTTTCCTCTCCGTGAACCATGTCGGATTATGATGTATACCACACACAGTGTCCTTTATAGACGTGTGCGCCATAATGACCTGCATAGCGTAATTTCACCCTAATTTAACTATTGATATTTAAAATTGTACCGAATTTGTATTTGAAAGTAGGCTATAGCTTTATTCATATTCATTAGGTTCAAACAACCAATGCATTATTCGATGCACAGATACATATGTTCAAGAATTACATCAAAAAAAGATTACATAAGCACCAAATAAAGAATGATGAACCAGGGTTGTATACTTGTACTATTAAAAATGATAAAGAAAGAGGCGAGAGACATTCTAGTTGCTGAATAAGGTGAAGTGGAATGCCCCTATTGTGCTCTCCTCCATGCAGAAGGCACGCACGACTCTAGTCCAACCCCTTGTGATGGTTGGCCGCCAATCATGTAGTTTGAGAGGTAACTTGAGTAAACTGCTTCAGAACCACTGCAAAGGAAAAGATTCAGGCATCATCATCTAACGCAACTCATTATGACAGTAAAAAGAAGGCTACAGATTTTGTACTTACCATCCTGCAATTCACTGTTATCTTGCATAAAGTGTAAACAAATAGTTTGATTGACATCTTTTGACCCATTTAATAACAATCTTTATCATTTTCCTCACTTGATGTTGGTTCATGAATATCTCATTGCCCCATACGCAGAAAGGGTTGAAGCATGGATCTTTGGCAATGACAAATGTACCTAAAAGCACCAAGTTAATATTAGAAGATAAACAACAATTGCACAATGATGTAGTACAACACTCCCTCCATCCCATTATATAAGATCTTATTACATGTATATCTAGATATCATCAGAACATTAAGGTAACACTCTTCCTCGTTGCTATGTAGCCTAGGACTGCATATTTAGTCATTCAGTACAATGCATGTTGCTATGTAATCTCACATATATTAAATATGGCCCTAGTTGACCTACCGATAAATGGGTTACAGATATATTCAGTGAAATGTCTGATTCGACGATTAATCCCTTATCAGCTCCGGGCTATATGATACCAGCTACCGATATCCTGAACAGTGAGTATATATAAGTAATGCGATGAAACTAACCTCGATGGTATAAGCAATGCTATGAAACTAACCTCGATGGAAAACAACAGATGTTCCCAATATTGTCATGTGTGAGTACATCTAAAGGCATGTTAAGCACAACAGGCTAAACATCAGCCAAATATATCCATGATAGACAACATAATCTCCAAATGATAGCTTCAGTGTGCAGGTTTAAGCACGCTAGTTAAGCAAAACAAGAAGTGGAAAGGTGTGTTTACTGCAACATGCATAACATTTAAAAACAAACAAATATAGTTGATAACCCACAAGTTTAGGGGATCGCAACAGTTTTCGAGGGTAGAGTATTCAACCCAAATTTATAGATTCGACACAAGGGGAGCCAAAGAATATTTGCAAGTATTACCAGCTGAGTTGTCAATTCAACCACACCTGGAGATTGAATATCCGCAGCAAAGTGATCAGTAGCAAAGTAGTATGATAGTTCTGATACCAGTGATAATAGTAGTAGTAACGGCAACAATGCTAGCAATGATTTTGTAGCAAGTGTAACAGTAACAGCAGCAGTAGTAACTTAGCAAGAACAATATGTAGGAAATTCGTAGGCATTGGATCGGTGGATTCATTGGATGATATTCATCATATGATAGTTATAACCTAGGGCGATACAAAACTAGCTCCAGTTCATAAATATAATGTAGGCATGTATTCCGTAAATAGTCATACGTGCTTACGGAAAGAACTTGCATGACATATTTTGTCCTACCCTCCTGTGGCAACGGGGTCCATAAGGAAACTAATGGATATTAAGGCCTCCTTTTAATAGAGAACCGGAACAAAGCATTAGCACATAGTGAATACATGAACTCCTCAAACTACGGTCATCACCGAAAAGTATCCCAATTACTGTCACACTGGGCTTTACGGATCATAACACGTAATAGGTGAATATGACTCGCAAGATCGGATCTAGAACATAGATATAATGGTGATAACATAAACGGTTCAGATCTGAAATCATGGCAACCGGGCCCAAAGTGACAAGCATTAAGCATGGCAAAGTCATAACAACATCAATCTCAGAATATAATGGATACCAGGGATCAAGCACAGTTTTGATTACATGATGAATCTCATCCAACTCCTCACCAACCAGCGAGCTTACGAAGGAATTACTCACTCCTAGTGCAGAGCATCATGGAATTAATGATGAAGGAGGGTTGGTGATGACGAAGATCGAAGATCCCCCTCTCTGGAGCCCCAAACGGACTCCAGATCTGGCCCCCCAACGAAGAACAGGAGGTGGCGGCGGCTCCATCTCGTGAAACGCGATAATTCTTCATCGCAGATTTTTCTCTCCAAATATAGGTATTTATGTTGGAAATATGCCCTAGAGGCAATAATAAAATGGTTATTATTGTATTTCCTTGTTCATGATAATTGTCTATTGTTCATGCTATAATTGTATTAACTGGAAACCGTAATACATGTGTGAATACATAGACCACAACATGTCCCTAGTAAGCCTCTAGTTGACTAGCTCGTTGATCAATAGATGGTTATGGTTTCCTGACCATGGACATTGGATGTCATTGATAACGGGATCACATCATTAGGAGAATGATGTGATGGACAAGACCCAATCCTAAGCATAGCACAAGATCGTGTAGTTCGTTTGCTAGAGCTTTTCTAATGTCAAGTATCATTTCCTTAGACCATGAGATTGTGCAACTCCCGGATACCGTAGGAATGCTTTGGGTGTACCAAACGTCACAACGTAACTGGGTGGCTATAAAGGTGCACTACAGGTATCTCCGAAAGTGTCTGTTGGGTTGGCACGAATCGAGACTGGGATTTGTCACTCCGTATGACGGAGAGGTATCTCTGGGCCCACTCGGTAATGGATCATCATAATGAGCTCAATGTGACTAAGGAGTTAGCCACGGGATCATGCGTTATGGAACGAGTAAAGAGACTTGCCGGTAACGAGATTGAACGAGGTATTGGGATACCGACGATCGAATCTCGGGCAAGTAACATACCGATTGACAAAGGGAATTGTATACGAGATTGATTGAATCCTCGACATCGTGGTTCATCCGATGAGATCATCGAGGAGCATGTGGGAGCCAACATGGGTATCCAGATCCCGCTGTTGGTTATTGGCCGGAGAGTCGTCTCGGTCATGTCTACGTGTCTCTCGAACCCGTAGGGTCTACACACTTAAGGTTCGGTGACTCTAGGGTTATAGAGATATTAGTATGCGGTAACCCGAAAGTTGTTCGGAGTCCCGGATGAGATCCCGAACGTCACGAGGAGTTCCGGAATGGTCTGGAGATAAATATTTATATATGGGAAGTCTTGTTTTGGTCGCCGGAAAAGTTTCTCGCATTATCGGTATTGTACCGGGAGTGCCGAAAGGGGTCCGGGGGTCCACCAAAGGGGTCCACCTGCCCCGGGGGGCCACATGGGCTGTAGGGGTGTGCGCCTTGGCCTATATGGGCCAAGGGCACCAGCCCCAAGAGGCCCATGCGCCATGAGATAAGGGAAAGGGAGAGTCCTAAAGGGGGAAGGCACCTCCTAGGTGCCTTGGGGAGGATGGACTCCTCCCTAGCCGCACCCTTCCTTGGAGGAAGGGCCAAGGCTGCGCCCCCCTCTCCCTTGCCCCTATATATATGTGGGGAGGGGAGGGAAGCCATACCCAAGCCCTGGCGCCTCCCTCTCCCTCCCGTGACACATCTCCCTCCTCCCGCAGCGCTTGGCGAAGCCCTGTTGGAATCCCGCTACTTCCACCACCACGGCGTCGTGCTGCTGGATCTCCATCAACCTCTCCTCCCCCTTGCTGGATCAAGAAGGAGGAGACGTCGCTGCTCCGTACGTGTGTTGAACGCGGAGGTGCCGTCCGTTCGGCGCTAGGATCATCGGTGATTTGGATCACGACGAGTACGACTCCATCAACCCCGTTCTCTTGAATGCTTCCGCTCACGATCTACAAGGGTATGTAGATGCACTCCTTTCCTCTCGTTGCTAGTAAACTCCATAGATTGATCTTGGTGATGCGTAGAAAATTTTGAATTTCTGCTACGTTCCCCAACAATTTATGGAGTCGGGATCAGGGTCTGCGGGGCCACTAGGTGGGCACAACCCATCTAGGCGCGTCTGGAGGGGGTGGCGCACCCTGGTGGGTTGTGCTCAACTAGGGGCTCCCCTCCGGTGGTTCTTGGATCCAGTATTTTTATATATTCTGAAATAATTCTCCAAAAAGTTTCGTTCCAATCCGAGAACTTTTATTTCTACACAAAAACAACACCATGGTAGTTCTCCTGAAAACAGTGTCAGTCCGGGTTAGTTTCAATCAAATCCTGCAAATTAGAGTTCAAAACAAGAGGAAAAGCGTTAGGAAAAGTAGATACGATGGAGACGTATCAAATCCCCCAAGCTTAAACCTTTGCTTGTCCTCAAGCAATTCAGTTGACAAACTGAAAGTGAAAAAGAAAACTTTTACGAACTCTTTTGATCTTGTTACATAAATAAGCTTAAGTAGAACCCAGGTTTTCAGCAAAGATTATGACTAACCATATCAGCAATAACTCTTAAAAACTATATTGACTCATGTCAATGGCATAATCAACTAGCGAGCAATAATAAGATAGCCAAATGACAACACTTTGCCAAAACAACCGTGATATAATATGACAACACTGGTATCTCGCTAGCCCTTTCTGAGACCATAAAACATAAATGTAGAGCACCTCCAAAGTTCAAACAACGATTAAACATTGTTATTCACGGTAGAAAAGATTCAATCATGATGCATCCAACATTAACTATGCACAATGCATGAGGATGACAATAGTGCTATCAGATCTGGCGCTTATTTGAGAAGGTGATGACTCAACATAAAATTAAATAGATAGTCCCTTCGCAGAGGGAAGCAGGGATTTGCAGTGGTGCGAGAGCTCATAATTTTAAAACAGAGATAAATGTAATTTTGGGAAATGCACCCTTCCTGTTTATGTCACAACCAAAAGTTATCAATATCTTCCATGCTAAGCACATTAGTGGCGGTTCCCGGGCGATAAAAGTAAAGGTTTACTCCCCCGCCACCAACAAACACACTCCATGGCTAGCCGAATTCATGGGTACCGTCCATACCAACAACATTCCCAAGGGAGTTTTGTTTATTTTTTTGCAATTTTTTTTATTTCGGGACGGGGAATCCCTATTACCACCCCTCTCGTGTAAGGACGAGTGAATAAACACTCATCATGAGAATAATCCGCTTAGCATGGAAGATACCGACTACTCCTTGTCGCTCTATGAACAATCCAGGCACACAAAAACATGTGTTTATTTGAAGTTATTAGAGGTGGCACATGCAAATTTACTTAGAACGGCTGGGTAATACCGCATATAGGTAGGTATGGTGGACTCATCTGGAATAACCTGGGTTTAGGATTTTGATGCACAAGCAGTATTCCCACATAGTACAGGTGAAGGCTAGCAAATAGGTTGAGAAGCGGGCAGCTAGAGAGCGAAAACGGTCATGAACATGCGTTATGCATAATTAACATTGAATACTAGCATGAGTAGGATATGAACACCATGAACATAAATATCGTAGATGCTATGTTGGTTTTGATTCAACTACATGCATAAACATGTGCCAAGTCAAGCCACTTGAAACATTCAGAGGAGGATACCATATCATCATACTACATCACAATCATTTTAATGGAATGTTGACATCCAAGATAAATCATTATCCACTCCAAGCTACTTAAGCATGGCATGAGAAACTATAATCTCTAATTGTCGTTACAAACATGTTTGATCATAATATGCTGAATCATGGATACTAGGTTAAACATATTTACAAAAACAAAACAAGTTGAGTTCATACCCGTTTCTCTCTGCCACAGCCAGTTCATCAAATTTATATTGTCGTTATTGCCTTTGACTTGCACGACCAAATGATATGAAAATAATAATAGTGCAAGTGTCGTGGACTAAGCTGGAATCTGAACATTTTATTCAAAAGGAGAAGACAAGGTAATTTGGGCTCTTTTTTAGATCAACAATAATGCATATAGGAGCCACACAACGTTTTCATCATGGTCTTCTCCTTGATATGACGTAATAAAAAGAAAAGAAATTCAGAGAAACACACTGAAATATTTTTGGAGTTTTTAGTTTTTCTTGAAGAAAGCAAATTAAAGGAGGAAAACCAAAAACAAGAAAAACTATTTACACGGGAGAACTCCCAACAAGCAAGAAGAAGAAACGAGAAATATTTTTGGGTTTTCTTTAAATACTACAACTACTCAAACTAGAAAGAAAAACCGAAAAGAAGTAAGAAATGTTTGGGTTTTTCAAAGTTTTTCAAACACACAAGAAGAAAGCGAGAACATAAATCTAACATGGATAATACAATAAAAAGTGTGAACACCAAAAACTAGAATAAAATGTGTGAGCATGAATATAGTGTCGGTACAAACACATACTCCCCCAAGCTTAGGATTTTGGCCTAGCTTGGTAATCACCATCCGCGGCCTGCATAATAATCAGAGTGATATCTCCCGGAGGCTCTTGGTGCAGCCTCCTCAACCTGCCGGGCAGCCGCAACCTCCGCGTTGTGCGTGTGGGCTTCGCTCTCAAAAACATAATATCTTCCTTTGCTGTGATAATCAAGGAGAGTAGGCGCATGCAAAACAGTATGCACAATAGTTTATTTATCGAACCTCAAGTTATAAGTATAATAATTAATTTTGCCCTTAAGGAACTTATGACGTTTCATGGCATCAAAGTCGAAGTACTGAGTAGGTAGGATGGGGTCATACGGCAGAGGTGAAACACCAACCTCCTTAGCTAAGCGAGAAGCATAAATCCCACCATAAAAATAACCACTACCAGTGTTGTGTTGCAATCCGTGTGCCACAATTGCTCCAAGGTTATAACGTTTAATACCAGTCAGAGCAATGGGTATGAGGCTCAAGTCAGGAGCACACAGTGTGCTACAATCTTGCTTGCCTATGATGCATTTCCCATTAAACAATGCAAAGTATTGAATTGATGGGAAATGAATACTTTTTATTCTACCTTGTGTCACTCCTCTATCTTCACCGTAGCAAAGGACTTGTAAATAAATAGGTTTGTAAGTGCCTAGCTGAGTAATAAGATAAGTACCTTTGCTAATATCCAAAACCTTTCATCTTCTCTTTCTAGATATAGTAGCCTACCCATATTGATAGTGGAATTACTGATCTCCTCTTTCGGATAGCCCATTTTGAATAAGTGTTATGGGTAAGGGCTTGACCTACCAGTTGAATGGAATCTACCGTTCTTTATGCTCTCGCTAGCTTTGAACTTGTTTGTACCAGTAATCAAACCCAGATCTCATTTCCCATTGCTTTCATCGCATAGAGCCAGATGCTGCATCCACAGGCCTATTTAGTAAGTGGGGTGTATCCTTGGTGACACTTGAGAAATAATCCTATACTTCCAATAACCCACTACTTCCTCCACGGATGGTACATGGCAGGCATCTGCCGGAACTAGAGGCGAGCACTTTTCAATCAATTACGAGAGGCATTCGCTTCTCTGATCTTTAATAATAATAAATGACTCATACTCAGATCTTGGTGGCTCGTCCAGCGAACCCCAAAATGGAATTTTACAAGTACGACAAAACTCTTCTAGAGGCATGGTGAATGGTCGGTGATAAAGTTTAAACGAAACTCTAGACTCACGAGGGTGAAATTTGAATTCTTTAGTAAACGTTTCTGTGAGGTTGAGATGCTGGATGCACTTATCTTCAATGTAGGGATCGATCTCGGCATTGTGAATATATTGCTCAAATTCTTCTTTAATACCTGCACTCACCATGAACTCGTCGTACGGCCATAAACATGATTTGATAGCGGCATCCCGTATTGAACTTGCACTTGGTTCAAATAAGACCGACGTATCAAGCCACTACTAGATGATGCCTCCGAAGACATCCTCCTTGAAGAACTCCTAAAGAATTGCATTTTTATTTTCAAAGAATTTCTAAAAAAAATTGCAGACACAAAAAATTTTTGTCAAGAAAACTTCACAAGATTGATAGCAACTACGCATAAGGATGCATAGAGACCATAACAAGCATTCAAACTACTTAGAACTCTAAGAATTCAACATTCAAGCTCATCTACAGCAGCACCAAGAGAGCTAATCATTCAAAATATAATCTACTAAAGCAAAAACTAATTGGAGCAATGGGGGAGCCACATACCAAGTAGCAATCCCCTAAAACAGTTTCGGAAACGGAGCTTCAAGCAAAGAGATCAAAATCCATAGGTTTGAGAGCAAGAACACGAGAGAGAGAGAGCAATGGTGATTTTTTCTGGACGTAGAAGATGACATGGGCTAAAGAGATAAGTGAGGGGACCCACGTGGGGACCAAAACCCACCAAGGCGCGCCTGGGGCTGCTGGCGCGCCCTGGTGTCTTGTGGTCACGAGGTGCACCCCCCTCTAATGTTATTTGCACCAAAAATTCAGAAATATTCAGAAAAAATTGTATTAAATTTTCAGGGCATTCTGAGAACTTTTATTTTTGGGTCATTTTTTATTACACGGGAAATCCAGAAAACAGGATAAACATGGCATTTTATTTTATTTAACTAAGAAGAACAGAAAACAAAAGGTAGGGACAGAAGGTTGTGCCTACTAGATTCATCAACTTCATACCTCTAAAAAATGATCCATTAATAAGGCTGATCAAGTCTTATTAACAACCACTTTCGATTAGCATGAGACTGAAGAATTTTCGTAAAACACTAACTTACCTCAACGGGGATGTGAATATCCCCAACAATAAGTATACCATATTTCTTTTTGGTAGTAGGTGGAGGTAGTTGAAAACTTCCAATAGTGATTGTAGGAGATTTTTATAACATTAATAGCATTTACTTGGAATTGTTTCTTTGGAAAGTGCACCGTATGCTCATTACCATTGATATGAAAATTGACTTTGCTTTTATTGCAATCAATGACAGCCCCTGCAGTACTCAAAAAGGGTCTACCAAGGATAATTGACATGTTGTCGTCCTCATGCATCTCAAGTATAACAAAGTCAGTTAAGATAGTAACATTTTCAACAACAACGGGCACATCCTCACAAATACCGATATGTATGGCGGTTGATTTATCAGCCATTTGCAAAGATATTTCAGTAGGTGTGAGTTTATTCAAATCAAGTCTCTTATATAAAGAGAAAGGCACACCACTAACACCAGCTCCTAAATCACACAAAGTAGTTTTAACATAATTTCTTTTGATGGAGCAAGGTATAGTTGGTATTCTCGGATCTCCAAGTTTTTTAGGTACTCCATCCTTACCTACTGGTTTGATAACCTTGGTCTCATCACTGAGGGAAATACCTACCGTCGCTGTGCTACATCATCCCTTCCTCTTTGGGGAAATACCGACGTAGCTTCAAGCCGCATCAAAAGGAATTTCTGGCGCCGCTGCTGGGGAGGATCTTCAACATATACCAGGTTCCTAATCACAAATCTCATCTCCTCGCAATTTACATTATTTGCCATTTGCATCTCGTTTCCTCTCCCCCACTTCACAAAAATTTGCCGTTTTATTCGCCCCTCTTTTTCATTCATCGTTCTCTTGCTTTCTAGTCCTGATGGCTAGCGTGTCTACTCCTCCTTTGTCACCAGATTTTGAAGTTCTATACTTCAAGCAAAGACAAGGAGAAAATTTGAAAGATGCTTGGTATAGGCTTATGGAATCCTATCGTATTTGCAATTTAAAGGGGGATGCTAAGATCTTGCTTCGTAATTTTTACATAGGATTGGCTTTGCATCATAGACAACTCTCAGATTTTGCCGCCAAAGGGAATTTTATTAAGCTTGATGCCAATGCTGCCTATGAAACTTTAGAAGGAATTTTGGGGGTTCCGCCTCAAAAGAAGGGGTTTTCTTTCACCCCAGAGGGAGTTCAAATGTTAGATAAACTTGGTGATTTGCATAAACATCTGGTTCAGTTACAAAAATATAATAAACCCCTCAAACATCTCAATGGTAGTATCAATCGCATGAATACCTTGATTACTCTTGGCAACAAGCGATTGGATATTTTGGATCTAAAGATGGTTTCTTTTTCGGAGAATCTAGGGAAGCGTAAAGAGCCTCCCGGGTTTGAGAAAACCCTTACAAAAGTTGCCAAAACTACGGAAGACAAAATTTAGATCCTTGCTTTATGTATAGCTAAGGGCGTAAAACTATAGCGCTTGTTGGGAGGCAACCCAATGAATAAAATTTATTTTTGCTTTTTGCTTTATGTTCTTGAGTGTTAGCACAATTATGCTACTGTTATGATTGTGTTTTTTGTGTTTTAATTAGTGTTTGTGCCAAGTAAAGCCTTTAGGATCTTCTTGGGTGATAGTTGTTTGATCTTGCTGAAAAACAGAAATTTTTGCGCTCATGAAAACAATTCTCATTTTTAACTAGAGCGTGGTAAAATACCAAATTTTTGCAGAAGATTAATATACAAATTGCTCAGGATTTCCTAATTTCTAAAGATTTTTGGAGTTTCATAAGTATTCGAAATTTTCAGATTGCTACAGACTATTCTGTTTTTGACAGATTTTATTTTCTTTGCGTTGTGTGCTTGTTTTGATGGCTCTATGGTTTTCTTTGATGAGTTTTTTCCATAGAAAAGTTGGAATACAGTAGATATAATGCAAGAACAAAATATGAATTGGTTTTCTACAGTACTTATAGTAGTGATTTGCTTTCTTATACTAACGGATCTCACGAAGGTTTTGTTGAATTTTGTGTGATTGAAGTTTTCAAGTTTTGGGTTATCTTATGATGGATGAAAGAATGAGGAGTAAGAAGAGCCTAAGCTTGGGGATGCCCCGGCATCCCAAGCTATTATCCAAAGAGGGTAAGTAACTAAGCTTGGGGATGCCCCCGAGTGGCATACCCTCTTTCTTCTAACGACCATCGGTATTTTACTAGCCATGTGTTTTGCTTGGAGCGTCTTGTATGATACAAGTCTTTGCTTGTTTTATTTTTTGTTTTAAGTCTTGATTCCTTGCTGGACACACCTATTTGAGAGAGCCAAAATTATGCCATGACTTGTTAGAATTGCTCTCTATGCTTCACTTAAAATTGTATGAGCTATGGACTTGCTCTAGTGCTTCACTTATATCTTTTTTAGCACGGTGTGCTTTAGTATTTTTGAAGAAACGCTCTCTTGCTTCACTTATATTTATTTGAGAGTTAGTACAATTTTCAACAAATTCTCTCTTTCTTCACTTAAATTAATTTGAGAGAAAGAAAAATTATGCTCACGGTCTTCACTTATATTTGTTTGAGCTTATCAAAAGCAACATATGAAAATTAGTTCCAAAGTGATAGATATCCAAGAAGGATATAATAAAAACTTTCATGCAGATCATTGGACAAAATAAACTTGATTCTTAGTAATAGTTTTGAGATATGGTGATGTGATATGTGAGTCATGTTGATGAGTAATTATGCTTTAGTAAGAATATTGGTGTTAAGGTTTGTGATTCCCTATGCAAGCAAGAAAGTCAATAATTATGCAATGAAATTATATCCTACTTGTGGTGCATTATTTGGTGTTAATTATGCTTAATGCTCGCTTATGAGATTATTCGTTTCTTGGTTGGTCGCTTCTCAATCTTTTTGCTAGTCTTCATTTTGCACTAAGTATGATCACTACTTGTGCATCCAAAAACCTTTAAACCAGTTTTGCCATATGAGTCCACTATACCTACCTATATGCGGTATTCTTTTGCCGTTCTAAGCAAATTTGTATGTGCCATCTCTAATATTCAAAATAATTTTCTCTTTTGTGTGCTCATACCGCTAACAAGGCGGTGGGTGGCTAATATTTTCCATGCTAGATGTGTTATTCTCACGATGAGTGTTTATTCACTTGTCATTGCACGAGAGTAAGGCAAAGGTATTAGGGATGCCCAGTCCCGAAATGAAAAATGAATTTACTTTATGTTGTCAAATAATAAATTCCTTGGAAAGTGTTGGTATGGAGGGCAACCGTGGATACGACTAGCCATGGAAAGTGAAAGTATGGTTGAAAAAGGAATAAACTTTAATTTCTCTTTGGGAACCGCCTATGATATATCTAGCATGGAAAGTGTTGGGAACTCTAAGTCGTTTTCGTTGGTGGGAAAAGTATGCCTCTCAAAATGTTTTTATCTCTCAATTTTCGCTTTGACCTCTGGCACCTCTACAAATCCCTACTTCCCTCCGCGAAGGGCCTTTCTTTTACTTTGTGCAATTTTTATTTTGAATTTGAGTCTCCATATTCTCTTATAAATAACGAACTAGGAGGCACTATGATCCTACTTGAGCATTGGGTGTAGTTACACTACTGCAGGATGCTGCTAACGCGACACTACGATCAGAGACCCTTCGACGAAACTGTGTGCGATACCATAATCGCAAACGGTGGTGTAAAAAAACCGTCAAAAAAGGTGCAAAACGTTTGCGATGGAGGATGCATCAAACACGGTTCAGATTTTATTGCGTGTGCGATGCAGGGCATACGGTTCAACTGAATTAACTGTTTGCGATGAGGAGGAACAAAAGAAACGGGCAGCCAGATGAAGGTGTGTGCGATGTACAACATACAGTTCACTCAGATGAACTGTTTGTGATTAGGCAACACAAAAGAAACGGTCAGCCCGATCAAGGTGTGTGCGATGTACAGCATACGGTTCACTCGGATGAACTGTTTGTGATTAGGCAAGAGAACAGAAACAGTTCAATATAACAAGATGTGTGTGATACGCGACAAACAGGTCTGTAATCAGAAATGTTTGCGAAGACCGATAATAACACAGACGATTGCTTCTAATATGACGTATGTGATATGCTCTGTCTACAGAACATCTATTGGCCATTGTTGGACGGACGGTCATCCGGATACGGCATAAGGATGCGAAGAGGCATTCCTACGAGCAAGGACTAGATGTTCCACCAGTAGCTCATGTAAGAAAACTATCAAGTTAAGTGTGCTCAGGCTGGAGCAGCCATCAGATGGGTGACTAGATGGGAAGTTGTGTTGATGTTAAATTAACTGATAGGATGGGTCATTTCGGTCATTTGGTCTACCGCATTACTTTTTGACAATATGCGATACGTGGCATACAGTTGATCCATCCGACCTGTTTGTGATGGAATAGGCCGTGTGTGTTGTGGGCAAACGCTTGCTAGTATTCAACCATTTGGGATTGATGAATTCATCACCGACGGGTTCCCTAGTGTGGTCCGTGTTCATTTGATCATCATCTACTTCTTGTGCTAGCTCGATGTTCCTTCTATGCTAAGTTTCCATTAATTGATAGCGTTTTATGAACACGCCACCGTTTCCCGCCATTTCCTCACCTGTTTCCCGCCACCCTGCTCTACTGCGCATAGGCGGCGCGCGATGCACGGAGGCGACAAGCGCAGCCTGTAGCACATTGATAATCCCCAAGTGCAAGGAATCATTGTAGCAATTTCCAAAGGTGGAAGTGATAAGTATGGAGGGTCGAACCCACAAGGAGCTAAAGGTAAGATCAATATTCTCTCAAGCCCTATCTGCGACTGATACGACTCTATGTACACCGAACGTTTGCTTCCAACTAGCAACGAGAAATAAAACTATGTTGTGGGTATGAAGAGGATAACTTTGTATGATATCGGAGAGCTAAAATATAAAAGTAGGTGCTGTTATCATAAAGTTAGAATATATTACTAAATATTATAAATAGCGAGTCTGGAATAATGGTGGATCGGTGTGCGGAATTGTCCTAGGTAATTATTAACAAGACCGATACTCGTCATTGCAATTTCATATGAGGGAGAGACATAAGCTAACATACTTTCTCTACTTGGATAATATGCACTTATGATTGGAACTCTAGCAAGCATCTGCAACTACTAAAGATTATTAAGGTAAAACCCAACCATAGCATTAAAGCATCAAGTCCTCTTTATTCCCATACGCAACAATCCCTCTTACTCGGGTTTGTGTTTCAGTGACTCACCAACCCACTATAAGCGAATCATGAACGTATTGCAACACCCTACAGCGGGAATCCCTCACGCTTGCGCGACACGGAGGGCACCATAGGACAGCACCAAAATGAAACATACAACTCGTACCAATCTATATCATCAATCAACCCAAGGACAAAAGATATCTACTCAAAACATCATAGGATGGCAACACATCATTGGATCATAATATGTAGCATAAAGCACCATGTTCAGGTAGGGATTACAACGGGGTGCGGGAGAGTGGACCGCGTAAAAGAGATAAGGATGGTGATGATGATGGTGATGTTGATGAAGACGATCACCATGGCGATTATTCCCCTCCCGATGGCACTCCGGCACCATCGGAAGAGAGGAGGAGAGGTTCTCCCCCTTGTGATTCCTCCTCCATGCCCCCCCTAGATGGGGAAAGGTTCTCCCTCTGGTCCTTGGCCTTCATGGCGATGATGGCCTCTCCGGGATACTCCTCCATGGCCACCGGTGATGATGGCCCCCTCCGGCAGGGTGCCG
Organism: Aegilops tauschii subsp. strangulata; assembly: GCF_002575655.3. Taxonomy (NCBI): domain Eukaryota; kingdom Viridiplantae; phylum Streptophyta; class Magnoliopsida; order Poales; family Poaceae; genus Aegilops; species Aegilops tauschii. The sequence continues at coordinate 244,039,671 of NC_053039.3, read as the reverse complement.
GAGAGGGCCTAGATTGATTTCTCGTGGCTACAGAGGCTTGCGGCGGTGGAACTTCCGATCTAGGTTTCTTTCTGGAAGTTTGGGTATATATAGAAGAGTTTTGCGTTGATTTCACGTCAGGGGGGTCTCCGGGCTGTCCACGAGGCACGGGGCGCGCTCCAGGGGGGTGGGCGCGCCCCCACCTTCGTGGGCAGCCCAGGACTCTTTTGGCCTGCTTCTGGTACTCCGTGGGCTTCTTCTGGTCCAAAAATGATCTCCGTCAAGTGGCACGTCAATTGGACTCCGTTTGGTTTTCCTTTTCTGCGATACTCTAAAACAAGGAGAAAACAGAAACTGGCACTGGGCTCTAGGTTAATAGGTTAGTCCCAAAAATCATATAAAATGTCATATAAATGCATATAAAACATCCTAGAAGGATAGTATAATAGCATGAATACTTCATAAATTATAGATACGTTGGAGACGTATCACACATCCACCTTTTCCAAGCATGCCAACCCACCAAAGCGCCGCCTTTGCCATCAACCTCATCGATGAGGAAAACGAGCAAGTGCGATGGCCCGTCGAGGCTGAGGCGCTCCCCGGCAACGCGATGGACGACGACGTGATGCGCGTTATCGCCAGGGTTGAGCAGACCTTTGGCGCATGGCGCTTGAGCGCCACGGATCAAGATAGGCATGTCAGCGCCGACAGGCTGTAGCTCGCCGCACAACATGATCGATGGCGCGCCGCAGAGCAAGCTAGGTGGGTCCGCGCCGATAGGCTGCGGCTTGCCTCAAAGCGAGACTGTTGGAGCGCCGCACAGCAAGAGCGGATCCATCGGCGCTTGCCTGCTGTCGACACGACGTCGCAGCTTGGTACATGTCCCGTCAGTACCCCCATTCCTCGCCAGGAGTGGGCAGAGGCCCTCAGCGCCGTACTTGCACCAGAGGCCGGCCGCGCCGTACTTGCACCGGACGCCCGCCGCGCCGTTCGCATGGGTGCCGCCGTTCGCCTTGTCCGCGGCCCGCTGGATGCCAACGCGTTGGTCCGTAGGCTTGACCGCCTCCTTGGCCCAGGTGTCCACCTGGGCGCAGTAGAGGAACATGGCCGTCGCATCCTCGAGCTGGTGATCTCCGATGAAATAGCCAACTTGGAGCTCGAGATCGCGCTCCAGATGTACCGTGAGCGTGTCGACTGCTTGGACGAACGCCTGCACGAGTTCAGGCAGAGCCAAGAGCTACCCTAGGCAAGGGCTGCTGGTCATGGTCTCATGGACGCGGTTTATTTTGAAAAGTCGTTTCGACGTGGATAGCTATGTATTCACAGCAGTCATAGTATTGCTCTGTTTCAATGTATGTACTCTATTTTCCATTTTGTATATGTGGATGATAACAACTAGACTCAAATTAGTATACAAAAACAGATAGAAAATGGAATTCATAATATATATATATATTAATTGTTCATTAGATCATCATAGAATATATATATATATAATCATCACATATACGTGATGATACTTAACTACTAGGTACAATGCATAAAATTGAAAACGAACAATACTAAAACTAATAATCCCTCCTGGGGCCAGTATTCCGGCAGCCCCTCGCCAGCAGCTCCCTGGTGCGTGGCGTCTTCCCAGTGCGGAGGCAGTACTCCGACTCCTCCGCCTCGCAGCGCTTGACGTACCGATTTGCCTCTTGCTCGCGGACGCGCGTGGCCGATCTTGCCATTTTGTTAGGCGCCCACCGGAGCTCCTCGTCGGTGGCACGCTGGAGCTTATTGGCCCACCTCCACGCAGCAACGAGGCGCCCAGCGCCTATGACCTTCCTCACGAAGTACCCGTCTTCGTACACCTCCTCGGCACGATGACGTGCCCGCCCCCAAAGCTCCGCCGCCTCCTTTTTCCAAGCGGCATCAGGGCTTCACAGGCCGCCTGGTACCTGGCTTCCTCCTCCGCCATCTCCTTCTTGAACGCCACTTGCCTGGCTTTCTCAGCCGGCGGCAGTGACTTCCACAGACAAAGATTGTACTGGCCCCAAAACCAATCCAAAGTTTGGGGGGTCCGGCCAACCTCGTCAGGCGGCGCATAGGGGTCCTCGTCGCTTCTAATCGAGTGAGCGTCCTCGGGGGCAGCGACTCCTCGTCAGCGCGTGGGCAGACCGGCGGCGCCATGGCAGAGATTTGAGAGAGAGAGAGAGAGGGCGAGCGAGGGGAGGGTGTAGATGAGAATGCAGGCGGGACGACGTGAGCAAGGTAGTATTAATTGGCGGCCGTAATCTAGATCGACGGGGATAGTACACACGCCGGTCGCCGGAATTTACGAGTTCTGTAGTTTGAATTACACACAATTCCCGTAGCAAATCCGCGTGTGAACATAATAGCTGACGGTTTCCAATACGGAACCATGTCTGATTAATGATCCCCGCCAATCACCTACCAAACCTCGAGCCGCGAGATAGAGTGCCAATCATGTCGGGGCCGGTTGTCTTGCCAGATCTTTACATTTCCTTTTTTGAACACCAGATATTTACATCGTGTGATGATTTTTTAACTCGCACACAAGTACACAAAAATATGATTTTTCAAACCGTTTTGGTTAGGCGTTGCATGTAGATGTAGTTCAAATTTGAATTACGGTCATTAAATGGTTAGAAAATCACATAAATGTCTTTAAAAGGTCAAATGACCCCTGAAAATTTCCAATTTTTCACATGACAGTTGTACTAGTGCACGTTGAACGTAGGAAAAAATTTGAAGGCCGTAAGAGGAAGCTATCTCCCGTCCGTCAGCAAACATGCACTGTTCCCTCTCGGCACCACGAACCTTCTAGCGAGTTGCTCCGGTTTGTGAGGGTTGTGTGTCCAAACTTTCGTCAAATAGTCCATTTTTTTACCACATCATCTTGGTGGCATGACATTAAATCAAGCAAGGTTTCATGTTTTTCTGATCATTTTTTTATTTTTTGGAATTAAATTGCCATGGCACTCCATGCATGTGCCCATGCCTTGACACCAATATGTTTGAAAATTCCTTCTAATTTACTGCACATGGAATTAACTTGCACACAAGTACACAAAAATATGATTTTTCAAACCGTTATGGTTAGGTGTTGCATGTAGATGTAGTTCAAATTTGAATTACGGTCATTAAATGGTTAGAAAATCACTTAAATGTCTTTAACAGATCAAATGACCCCTGAAATTTACCAAATTTTCACATGACAGTTGTATTAGTGCATGTTAAACGTAGGAAAAAATTTGAAGGCCGTAAGAGGAAGCTATCTCCCGTTCGTCATCAAACATGCATTGTTCCCTCTCGGAACCATGAACCTTCTAGCGAGGTTCTCCGGTTTGTGAGGGGTGTGTGTCCAAACGTTCGCAAACATGCCAATTTCTTTACCACATCATCTTGGTGGCATGACATTACATCAACCAAGGTTTCATGTGTTTCTGATCATTTTTCTATTTTTTTGAATTAAAATGCCATGTTACTCCATGCATACGTATGCATGTGTCCATGTCGTGAGACCAATATGTTTGAAAATTCCTTCTAATTTACTGCACATGGAATTAACTCGCACACAAGTACACAGATATGATTTTTCAAACCGTTTTGGTTAAGCGTTGCATGTAGATGTAGTTCAAATTTGAATTACGGTCATTAAATGGTTGGAAAATCACTTAAATGTCTTTAAAAGGTCAAATGACCCCTAGAATTTCCAAAATTTCACATTATAGTTGTAGTAGTGCACGTTAGACGTATAAAAAATTTGAAGGCCGTAAGAGGAAGCTATCTCCCGTTTGTCATCATACATGCATTGTTCCCTCTCGGAACCACGAACCTTCTAGCGAGTTGCTCCGGTTTGTGAGGGATGTGTGTCCAAACTTTCGTCAAACATGCCAATTTCTTTACCACATCATCTTGGTGGCATGACATTACATCAACCAAGGTTTCATGTGTTTCTGATTTTTTTGGAATTAAAATGCCATGCCACTCCATGCATACGTATTCATGCATATGTGTCCATGTCGTGATACAATATGTTTGAAAATTTCTTCTAGTTTACTGCACATGGAATTAACTCGCACACAAGTACACAAATATGAATTTTCAAACCGTTTTGGTTAGGCGTTGCGTGTAGATGTAGTTCAAATTTGAATTACGGTCATTAAATGGCTAGAAAATCACTTAAATGCCTTTAAAAGGTCAAATGACCCGTAGAATTTTCAAAAATTTCACATTACAGTTGTAGTAGTGCACGTTAGACGTAGAAAAAAATTTGAAGGTCGTAAGAGGAAGCTATCTCCCGTTCGTCATCAAACATGCATTGTTCCCTCTCGGAACCACGAGCCTTCTAGTGAGTTGCTCCGGTTTGTGAGGGGTGTGTGTCCAAACTTTGGTCAAACATGCCAATTTTTTTACCACATCATCTTGATGGCATGACATTACATCAACCAAGGTTTCATGTGTTTCTGATTTTTTTTGGAATTAAAATGCCATGTCACTCCATGCTTAATTGTGTCATAGCCGTTAGACCAATATGTTTGAAAATTCCTTCCAATTTACTGCACATGGAATTAAATCGCACACAAGTACACAAAATATGAGTTTTCAAACCGTTATGGTTAGCTGTTGCATGTACATGTAGTTCAAATTTCAATTACGATTATTAAATGGCTAGAAAATCACTTAAATGTCTTAGAAGGTCAAATGACCCCTTAAATTTTCCAAAATTTGACATGACAGTTGTATTAGTACTACAAAATTTCTCGTTCATTTAAAACACCATCCGTTGGCACTTTATTCCAAATTTGTCTTTCACACCTAATAAAAAATATCTACAACATCACACGCAGTTGTTTTCTAGGAACCGTTTGCGATGAAAATATCTGGGTCTATTTAAGTCTCCCTCCTTAAGCTTCGCCGGCTCGTCTGCTCTAGTGCCGGCAACCCCCGAATTCACGAATCCGGATCCCGACTCCTGCACCCCCTTCTTGCAAAGATGACACCATGGAAATGCTTCGTGAAGGCCCGTACGATGGCCACGCCCCCCCGAGCGCCGCCGCCTACGCCGAGAGTGCCGCCGCATCCGCATTGAGCGCGGCCGCTTCCGCCGAGAGGGCGTCTTCGGCAGCCGACAGGGCAGCTGTAGTAGCCGAGACGGCTGCAACTGCTGATGCGACGGTGGCTGCAAACGCCGAGAGCGCTCGAGTTGCCGTCCGTGCCACTGATGTCGCCCTGCCCCGGGTCGAGGCCATCCACGCCAAGATCAAGGATGCACATGCCAAGATATTCCAGGCCACCTCGGACTCCAGCATGCAACCCACGTCTGAAAAGGCAGCGGTGGCCATGGAGCACCTGCTTCCTCATGAGGTCATCGAGTGGGAGCTGGAGATGTAGGAGGCGGCGGAGATCGAGGAGCCCCGGGAGGAGGAGTTGCGCATGGCTGAGGTCGAGGTAGAGAAGAGTCTGTCCGTCGAGGAATCGGCGGTGGAGTACCAACGCGAGCTCTGGCGCAGCCACTACTACGAGTACTACAACCTTGAGGGCGCCGCCGAGGACGAGGGCGTGGTCGACTTCAGCAGGGGGGACGCGGAGTCCACCAATGGCGGCATGTCGCCAGGACAAGTCATCGACGTCTCTTCTCACACCAACGATGCATAGGCCGGTGCGGCGGTGGATTTTTAATTATGCGTACTTAGGCTTTGTTTTTAATGCTGGTCTTTTGTTAGAGCAATGTTTAGGTCAACTAGCTCTGTGTAATTACTAAAATTGCTTGATTTAGTAAGTGTGGTTTGTCTGCTGTACGCTCTTTTGTGTGCCCAAATTAGCAAGCGATGTTAAATTATGCAATGACGTACCCGGGGAAATTAACAGAGAACTCGTTAAGCGTAGCGTCACTGGAGTCTTCCAGCGCTGCGTCGAGCCAGAGAAGGGCATAGCAATCCTCAAGGACATCCACCAAGGCGAATGCGGCCACCACGCGGCCTCAAGATCACTTGTCGCCAAAGCTTTCCGCCATGGTTTATTCTGGCCGACTGCTTTGGAAGACGCCAAGGAATTAGTCAAATGCTGCAAAGGGTGCCAAGTCTTCAGCTCCAAGCAGCACCTGCCGGCTTCTGCACTCAAGACCATCCCCCTCACCTGGCCCTTTGCCGTCTGGGGGTTGGACATGGTGGGCCCATTCAAGACGGCGCGCGGCGGCATGACACATCTGCTTGTCGCCGTGGACAAATTCACCAAGTGGATTGAAGCGAAGCCAATCAAGAAGCTAAACGGGCCGACTGCCGTGACATTCATCGCAGATATCACCACCCAGTATGGTATACCACACAACATCATCACCGACAACGGCACCAATTTTGCCAAGGGAGCACTGGCACGTTTCTGCGCGACATAGGGCATCCGACTGGACTTAGCGTCCGTTGCCCACCCGCAGTCAAATGGCCAAGTCGAGCGAGCAAACGGCCTCATCCTCTCCGGCATCAAGCCCCGACTGGTCGTACCACTGGAGCGTTCGGTCGGCTGCTGGCTCGATGAGCTGCCGGCTGTCCTCTGGAGTCTGCGTACTACCCCAAACAAGTTAACTGGCTTCACTCCTTTCTTCCTTGTATATGGTGCCGAGGTTGTCATCCCAACTAACATCGAGTTCGACTCGCCTCGGGTCACCATGTACACGGAGGCGGAGGCCAAGGAAGCGCGAGAAGACGGTGTCGACCTGCTGGAAGAGGGCCGGCTGTTAGCACTCAGTCGGTCCGCCATCTACCAGTAGGGTTTGCACCGTTACCACAACCAGAAGGTCAAGCCAAGATCCTTCCAAGAAGGCGATCTTGTGCTCCGGCTGATCCAGCGAACAGCCGGCCAGCACAAGCTCTCGGTCCCTTGGGAAGGCCCCTTCGTCATCAGCAAGGCCCTAGGCAACGACTCCTACTACCTGATCGACGCACAGAAGCCGAAGGCACGCAAGAGAGATGATTCCGGCAAGGAGTCGAAACGACCATGGAACGCCAATCTCCTCAGAAGATTTTACAGTTAAAAGCAGTATGTACCACGCTACCTTTTGTATTAAGTACGAGACAACGCCCCCCCCCCCCCCGAGGTGTACTCGGGGAATACCCTCTTTTATCTATGAATGACGAGTGTCATTCCTATGAATGTACTATTACATTTGATTTTCTGTCCGGCATCGGGTTCGACCAGCCGGCCCGGGGACTTGCCGCCTTGAGTTATATTAAAGTTCTACCTGCAGTCAGACAAGTAGTGTGCCGGCACCCGAGCCTTCTCTTGTTGAAAGTCGCAGCTCGAAGAACCGACTGTCCGACTGGCAAGAGCCAAAGGCAGGAAAGGATGCCCACACGAAAAACGGCTAAGGACTAACGAACCCATATAACACAAGCCGGCCTCCCACCACGCCTACCGGCTGTCAGAACAGCCGGCTGGCCAGCTTCCCATTCACTTTGCTACAATCCAAGAAAGCTAGAGTACTTGCCCTCCCAACCGGCCAAGCACTTCTCCAGCCACAGACTGCAGAGCAGCTATCCGGCTGGGAAGGCGGCGACCAAGGGAGGGCGGCAAAGGAAACAGCCAAAAGATGAAAAGAAAGAACAATGGGAAGCCAAACACATGCATGATTATATTTACACAAAAGGCCTTCGAAAGGCCGGCATTCAACATAGTTTGAAATACACCCCCAGTGGGTGGAACTGCACAAACTTAACAAAATATTGTTCAAAGAGTAACAAAACAGGAAAGTAAAGGTGGCAGATCAGGCCAAGGGCGCAACAGGCGAGCCGGGCTGGTCGGTGGAGACGGCAGTGCCGGCTGGAGGAGTGGCCGGCTGGCGAGTCTCAGCTTGATCATCACCGGCTGCAGGCGGCGCACTCGCACGCGCCTCATTGCTGGAGGCACGATCAAGTTGAGGCTGGCCGGTCGCTCCACCGTCTGGCACGACGTCTTCATCATCCTCCTCCTCCTCCTCGCCCTCGTCGCTGGAGTCGATCTCCTCCGCTGAGTCCTCACCATCTGCCGGGTTCAGCCCGAACCACTCCTCCGGCTGAGCAACGCCGTTATCATCCACCTCAGGAGCAAAGGCGCTGGTGTCGGTGTAGTCGGCGATCGCCGAGGCACGCTGGATGATAGCCAGCTGCGCCGGCTCCAGCTCCGTGTCAGCCTCCTACCGCCAGGTGGCCAGCTGGTCCAAGCTCAGCTCAGGATACCAGGCTTTGACGAACTCTAGCGCCCGCCTGGCGCCTGACCGAGCTGCAGAAGCCTTTCAGGCCTCGAAGCGGCCAACCGCTACCTCCAGCCAGTCGGCAGTCCGACTGGGGGTACGGGGAATCACCTCGCCGGGCCAAAGAGCGGCCAGCACTTGCGCCCCAACACGCTGAAGCCGGCGGAGCATGCGGTGAGCCAACTGGAGGCGGGCTTGGATCGCCAGGAGCTGTTCCTCAAGCGACCGGCGAGCGTTCGGCGCGATCTTAGCGCCAGCCTGCCTTTGCGCCTCGCGGTGGGCCTCGATGACCTGGTTGGCGGCAGTAGAGTAACCAGGGAAGTACTCTGCACAAGAAAGAAAGGAAGAGAAAAATCCAAAGTCAGAGAAAGTACCAAATGGCAAGCGGCAAACAAGGAACGAAGAAGAAGGCGGCCTACCGTCAACCAAGTCTTCGATCTGGCCGTAGCCGTTGATCAACGACTGCCTTGCCTCAGCACAGCTCGCCGCCTCGGTCTCGTACTCGGCTTGGAGGGCGGCCTCACTGTCCTGCACCGCCTTCAGGGCCGCCTTGTGGCTCTCCTCCTAGTCGGCCAGCTTCTTGACCAGGCGGTCACGCTCCTGAGCCAAGGTGTCGAACTCGGCTTCCTTGGCGCGAAGGGCGGCCTGGGTCCCACCCAGCTGCTCCCTCAGTTTGGCATTGGCTGCTGCAGATATGGCAAAGAAGAAAAAAGCAATAAGAAAGAAGTCGCCAGGAAAGATCCGGCCCGACTGCTCAGCAGTCGGCCCGAATCTCGGGGACTACACCCAGTGGGTGCGCTGATGCGCCCCCACATGAGATAAAAAAGGAAGCACTTACCCCGGCTCTCAGTTAGATCAGCGGTCTTCTGGGTCAGCTCCCAAGCCTGGGAGTTGAAGGCAGCCGCACGGAGGTTGTGGTAGTCCTGCAAGTCGGACAGAGAAGCGAATAAGAACAAGATAGCAAACAAAGTCTACCAAGAAGTTCCAAGCCGCCTGCTCAGCAGCCGACTCGGAACTCGGGGACTGCACCCAGTGGGTGCGCTGACGCGCCCCCACGGAAGAAATCAAGATCAAGAAACAAAAAAGGGAAGACTCACCCGAATGGCCGCCCGTGTCGCGAGGAACTCTTCATTGTACTGCCTCAACACAGCGACCTCGGACTGAAGCCGGTTCCGGACTTCTTGCGCCGCCACATTCACCACGGCCGTCCCACCACCCGGCGTCCACCCCGAGCTGGCGCTAGCCGTCTCTAGATCCTGGGCCGACGAGCTGGAGCCCGCGGCCTTCTGCGGGTCTGGTGCCGAAGTTGCCTTCCCCGCGCGCTGGCGCGATGGCGACCGGACCGCCAGGTCCGTCCTCGCAGCCGGCTCGCCTCCAGCCGGTTGCGCGTGCGGCGCGTTAGGCCGGCTGCCTTGGGCCGCCCCAGTCGGCGATGGCGGTGCCGCCTCCCTCTCCTGGACGATGACGTCTTCCTCCTCCCTTTCCATCCCCGGCAGGTCGCCACCGGCTTCCTCCGGCGGGCGCTCCGGGACCTCGGGCGCCACGGCGCGCAGGGGGATGACAAGCAAGGCCCCCGCCGCTGCCTCTGCGGCTGCAGCCTCCGCTTGAGCCTTGGCTGCTATGTCGGCTTGTGCTTTCGCCGACTCCTCCGCCACCTCCTGCGCCGCCTTCAGCTCCTCCGCCTCCCGCTCCTCCCGCGCCTCCCGCACGTTCCTCTCCGTCGCCGCTTGAAGCTTGGCACGGGGGTCCATGCGACAGGTGCTCCCGGATCCTCCCGCCGATCCAACCACGGAGGCGGCAGCGATCCGCTCAAGAGAGAGCGGAGCCCTATTTGATAAGTCAAGACAAGGATTCAGAAATTGACAAGAAAAGAAGAAGGAATACGCGAGAGAATTGACACTTACGCTGAAACTTTTTGCGGCTACTTCACCACCTTGCGGAAGCGGGCCGCCTTCGCGGCCGCCTCTTCCTGCCTGGTCGCCGCCGTCCCGCCCTTGGGCTTCTTCGGCCGACTGCCGAACAAGCCTGACGTGGCCCGACGCTTCTGCGCGCCGCCTCGGGCAGCCGGCGCGGCAGATGAGCCCGCGCCTTGATCAGACGCCGGCTGGCGGCGCGGGACGATTTCCGCCTCGTCATCATCCGGCCAGTCGTCGAAGCTGGCTCCAAGCCCGGAGCCGCCTGCTTCGCTGCCTCCTGCCTCGGTGTTGTCGTCCATAGGAGCCGCCCCAAGGCGGGGTCCTCCAAGTCGTGTGCCGCCCGGTCGGGGAGAAATTGGCGATCCGCCCCCGCTGACCCGGCCGCTGGTCGAAGGAGAGGGTTCTGCCAAGACGAGCCGACTGGTCAGAGTCGGCCAAGAAAAACTTGGTGACAAAACTAAAGAAGAGAAGATTTAGAAAGCATACCATAGGCGGAGGATTGGCACGGGAGTACGGCTCCTTGCCAAACTGCCACTCCTCGGAGAGCTTGCAGTTCGCGAGATAGTTCACCATGTGAGCTACCTCATCATGAGGCATCTCCTTGGTGCACATCCGACTCGGATCGAGTTGGCCGCTCATTTGACAGATCAAATGAGGGCGGCCTTGAAGTGGGAGCACCCGGCGCACCACGAAGGCGGCCAGCAGGTCGGACCCAGTCAGGCCCTCCGACTGGATCATTACCCGGAGCCGGGCGACGGCGGCGGCTCCAGCCGGCGTCAGCGTCCTGGCCCGATAGGACCACTGGGGCCGCCTCCCAGCCGGCGGGCCGGCTACGTAAGCTAGCAAGTTGATGTAGTCGCTTTGCGGGGCGACGTTCTTCACGTAGAAGTACGATTTCTGCCAGAGCTTCACCGACTGGATCAGCGTGATGACAGGGAAGGGGTTGTCGGCTGCCGACCTCCGCATCGTGATGAAGGCGTCGCTCTGAGACGGCACGCCCTGCATGCGGGTGCCAAGCTTGGATTGGAAGAATCCCCCCCAGAGCTCGAGGGTGGGAAGAACGCTAAGAAAGTCCTCGCACATCGTGACGAAGGCAGACAGCAGCACCACCGTGTTGGGTGTGAGGTGGTGCGGCTGGAGCTGATAGAATTCAAGGAAGGAGCGGAAGAAGGCGCTAGCGGGCAGGCCAAGGCCGCGCAGGAAATGCGAGCGGAAGATTACCCGCTCGCCTTCCTCCGGCTCCGGCGTGATCTCCTTCTTCGGCGCAAGACAGACCCACACTTGGTCCTCGCCGGGAAACCGTCGCGTCTTGCGGAGGAAGTCGATGTGGTCCGCGTGGACGTTGGAGCCGTCCCAGTCTCTGCTGTACTGCATGACGGCAAGAAGCTGACGAGAAAGGGCGCGGCGACGGCGAAAACACGGCCCCGTGGCGGCGAAGCTGCCGGGTAGTGCGAAGACTAGAGGGACGGCGCGACAGCGAAGGGCTGCTGCGATGGAGAAGAAAGAAGAAGAGAATGACGGAGCGAGGGTGAGCGTGCGAGCGTCTGCCGCTCCCCCTCCTCCCCCTACTTATAGCCTCGTGCGGCGAAGCCGAGGAGGCGAGGCGTGGGGGGAACGTGGGATTAACTGCGCCCACTCCCCCACATCCCGCGATTATTGTGCCCTAACGACGTGCAGAAACTGCCGTCAGAAGGCGAGCGGCCCGCTTTGGGCCGCAGAAAATCCGCGCCTGGGCCTAGGCGTGGGAGTGGTGGGCCCTGGCCTGCGGCGGCGTCCCATCGCGCGCGTGGGCTGGCAGGCTTTTTTTAGCCGGAGGATGCCACGTGGCGCGGGCGGCAAGCGGCCGGCCCGCAACCCGGCGTGCGCACCAGCTGGCCCCCGCCTTCAGACTTCAAAATCTCGCCAAGACGGTGCACCCAACCGAAGCCGTCCCCTAGCTGCTGGCTCTTCAAGATAGGAAGCTGACCGAGCTTCTCGTCCTCCTCTCAGCCTCGAAGCCCAACCAGCTTCGGGGACTACTGTCAGAGTAAATGGCCACGGGTAGCCTAACCGACTCCCCCTGGCTCTTCAAAAATTATCAGGCCGATCGAGCCTTCAAGCATCCAAAGCGCAGGGCCGCCTTCCCCTGGCCGGCTATCTCACGAGCCGACTCCTGGACGGCGACCCGGCCCTAAAAACCTTCCCGAAGAGAACCACAAGATGGCCGACTCCAGGAAGCCGGCCCCAAGAGGACCGACTCCCAGAAACCGGCCAAGAAGAAGACCGACTCCCAGAAGCCGGCCACGAAGAAGGCCGACTCCCAGAAGCCGGCCAAGACTGCACCCTCAAGGGCTGCACCCACATAACAGTGATGAGACGGGACGTGGCTACAGTACAACCTGCCACCCACGAATCCCGGAGCACGCGTGGCCACAGAGCGCCGTACGGGTCGGCCATCCCCCGTCCGGCGCGGCACTGTTGCCATGTTGACCATGACACCACCCATGACAGGCACTAGTACGGCCCGCGGGCGGCGGGCCCCTTCAGCCAGAGAGATGCTCGAAGGCGGCCAGGCCTCCCCCAGTCGGCCTGGGGCATAGCCGGCTCCCAATAGCCGGCTACCCCCCACCATCGAAGTATGTGCATCATTAAGGAGACAAGACGAGGTAAGGCTACAGTGAGAGCCCGCAAGGCGGCGGCACTGTGGCCATGCTTACCTCGACAAAGCCCTCGTCATCAGAGGCGAGGCTACAGTAACCAGCCACCGACAAGACCCCCAGGCGGTGGGGCCGGCCTGTCGGCCAAGAGGCCGGTAGCCGGCGGGACCCACCAGTCGGCGGGCCCCAGCGGTCGGCGGAGAAGCCGGCGAATACAAACACTGACGGCTAGGACCCGCACCCAGCCGGATTACCATTGTACCCCTGGGGGGTAGGCCTATATAAACCCCCAAGGCACCCATGCAAAGGGTTGATCTCTTAGAGTTTTAGACACCACATAGAGAGAAAAGGAGAGCTAGCCTTGCCCTTCTTCTTCCTCTATCCAAACAGCTCAAGGAGCCTCTTGTAGCTACCTGTATTGATCTAGTGATCATGCGGAGACCCCGCAGAGCAGGATTAGGGGTGTTATCTCCATGGAGAGCCCCAAACCTGGGTAAGATTCGCCGGCGTGCATGTCTTCGCCTTATCCCGTTTCCAGGCACCGACGATGTCTTACTGGCTCCCACAATGATAAGCCACCCGTTGGCATATGTCGCACCTACCACCCGACAGTCGGAGGCCCTCCAGAAGAGAGCCCCCGAACCCTGCCCGAGGAGGGCGCCCGACGCGCCTTCCTATGCGAGGGAGGGAGGCGCCCCAGGGGCGGGCGCTGATCCTGACGTGGCTCCACTTGCGGCGCCGCTCTCCTGAGGCCTTGTGCGGAGTAGCTGCTTCTTCTTCTTGGGGACGACCTCAGGAGGGTACTGTGTTGCATTGCTGTCGGGGTCTTCAATTGATGCTGCTTGGAAGGCGCGCTCGAGGGAGCACACCGCATCTCTTTCTTTGCAGGGGACTGTGATGATCCCGCCGCTTCCTGGCATCTTATGGACGTTGTAGCCGTGGTGTGTCACTGCCATGAACTTGGCCAGGGCCGGATACCCGAGGATGGCGTTGTATGGCAGATGGATGTGGGCGACGTCAAAGTCGATGAGCTCGGTGCGGTAGTTGTCGTGCTGTCCGAAGGTGACAGGGAGGCGGACCTGCCCTATCGGTTTGGTGGAACCGTCGGTCACTCCTAAGAAGGGCTTGGTAGGCTGAAGCTGATCGTAGAGCACTTGAAGGCTGTCGAACATCTCGATGGATAGGACGTTAAGCCCTGCGCCGCCGTCGATGAGGGTCTTGGTGACTTGTACGTTGCTGATGACGAGTGAGCAAAGCATCGGGAGGGCACCAGCGGTGGCTGCGCACTTGAGCTGATCTGCCGAACTAAAGGTGATGGCGCACTTGGACCACCTAAGCGGGCGTGTGGCCTCGAGCCTGGGGAGGACTGTGTTCACCTCGCGAGCAAACTCCTTGAAGATTCGCTGAGACGTTGGGGCCTGAGCTTCGCCCAAGATGCAGGCGATAGCTCGTGGCTCCTGGAAGCCCCCAGCCCCCTCGTCCTGATGGTGGTCGTCGTTCCTTCTTTGTCGTGGCGGCAGCAGAGGAAGACTAGCATTGCCCTGGGGGCGGTCCTCGCGAGGCTGATCCCTCCAGACGCCCTCGCGAGGCTGGTCTTGCCAGTGGTCCTCACGAGGCCGGTCACGCCACTCCTGGCGAGGGCCACGGTCGTCCCAGCGTCCTCCGCCATGTCCTCCTCCTCGGCTGTAGCCCCGGTCGTTGCGCTTGGGGCGTCGACGAAGGCGTCCATCTCGAATGGCCCTGAGCTCTTGACAGTCGTTGGTGTTGTGGCTGTGAATGTTGTGGAAGGCGCAGAACGGCCGACTGCTCTTGGTTGACTCGGGCTGGTCCCGGCCACGCTTCGTGTCTGGCTCCGCCGTGAGTACGGCCACTCCCTTGCGCTTCACGTCCTTGGCCTTGGCTTTCTTCTCCTCCAGGTCGGCAGCTGGGAGGTCGAGGAGGGAAAGGCGCCCTTCCTCAGCCCTTGTGCACTTGGTCGCCAGGTTGAACAACTCCAAGGATGTGCACAGCTCCTCGTGGATGGCGAGCTCCTTCTTCATCTTGACGTCGCAGACACCATCGGAAAACGCGGAGATGATGGCCTCGTCCGTCACCTTGGGGATCTTGAGGCGAATGTTGTTGAAGCGCTGGATGTACTTCCGGAGGGTCTCTCCTGGCTGCTGCTTGACGCGGCGCAGGTCACCTGTGGCCGGAGGGCGGTCGCGAGTGCCCTGGAAGTTGGCGACGAAGCGGTCACGCATCTCGTTCCAGGAGGAGATGGAGCCTGGAGGCAGGTTCAGGAGCCACGAATGTGCGCCGTCCTTGAGAGCCATGGGGAACTAGTTCGCCATGACCTTTTCGTCGCCGTTGGCCGCCTCGATGCTCAGCTCGTAGAGCTGCACGAACTCCGCGGGTCCGAGGGTGCCGTCGTAGCGTGGAGGCAGGTCTGGCTTGAACTTGCCCGGCCATGCGATGCTACGCAGCTCAGGAGTGAAGGCGCGGCAGCCTGCGGTAGCCACCAGGACCCTTTGCTGATGTGGAGCCTGCCTTTGATGTCCGCGCACCGCCACCACAGGCGGCACACGTTCTTGCCGTAGTGGTGCTGGGAGCGCGGGAGCATTTTCTTGCGGACGAGGAACTTCTTGGCAGCTTCCTTTTTCGTGCGCGGGCTCCCGACGCGGTGGGTCGCGCCTGGGGGCCGCACGCCTTGGCGCCAGGACGCCGTCTTGGTGTGGAGGTAGTGGTGGTGGCGCTCCATGAGCCATGTCGCCCGCAGCTGGCGGAGGGCAAGGCATCAAGAGGGATGGCGCAGGGGAGCCCCCTGCGGCGCTGACGAGCTCGGCGATGCGGTCCAGCCAGTCCTCGTAGAGGTCGTCGACGGGGCGGTAGCGCAGGAGTTCACGTTCCATGAGCGACGCGGCATGCGGGTCCGTGGGAGCGCGACGAGCGTGAGACGACGAGCCGGCCGGGGTGAGCGACGGAGTGGCAGTGCGGCCGTCCCGCCGCACCGAGGGGTGCATCGAGGACGCTTGCTGCTCGTTCCTCGCCGGGCCGGTGACAGCGTTGGCGCCAAGCGACGGAGAACGACGGGGTGGCCCACCGACAGGAGCCGTCTGAGCAACGCGGGCGGCGATGGCGGCCCGGTGTTCAGCGCGAGCTCGGCGAGCGTCTGCCATGGATGCAATGAAGCGACAAGACGCGGATCGATGGAAGGAAAGCTTCGGCGCACCCCTACCTGGCGCGCCAAATGTCGGATTTCGGGTTCCGGCAAAACCCTTGATGTTCGAACACTGGGGTGCGCACGAAGATTTCCCCCTACCTAATCACGCCCTCAGCCTCACTGTGATCTCAAAGCCTAGCTCGACGAACTCACAACACAAGAGACACGAGATTTATACTGGTTCAGGCCACCGATGTGGTGTAATACCCTACTCCAGTGTGGTGTGGTGGATTGCCTCTTGGGCCGAGGATGAACAGTACAAGGGGAAGAACAGCCTCCTGAGGCGAGGTGTTCTTGTGCTTGGTGGGTGTGAGGATGATCTGAATCTCCCTCCTTGCTGTGGTGGCTAGTCCTATTTATAGAGGCCCTGGTCCTCTCCCCAAATATTGAGAGGGAAGGGAGCCAACAACGGCCAATTTGAAGGGGGACATCTAGTACAAGCTATCCTGACTAAAGGTGGTCTTCGCCTGCCAAAGGCTCTGGTGGTGACGCCGTCTTGGGCTCCAATGTGACCTCCGTCCTGCCGTCCTGCTGGCCTTGATCTTGTTGCACCGATATGGAAACCTTTGCCTGATGCCTCGGTACTCCTCGCCTGCGCTTGCCTCCGTAGCACCAAAGGGGAAACGAGGACAGTGTGCGCGCTGGCGCCCGCCTGGCCTTGGTCGTCATGGCTTACGTCATTGGAACCTCGCGAGGTTCGCCTTGCCTTGATCTCTCCGCCCCTCGCGAGCCAGCTTGGTGAGGCCGCTCCCGAGGAGGTCTTGTGTCGTCCGCCTCGCGAGGCTTGGCCCCTCGCGAGGGTCTTGAGTGTTTGTTGGTGAAGACGGGCCGTATTGGGCCGCGAGTGGAGCCACGCCGTGGGCCGCAGGGAGGCAATTCTGGGGACCCCCATTCCCATAATGCCTACACCCTCCTAATATGGTGGCTAGTCCTATTTATAGAGGCCCTGGTCCTCTCTCCAAATATTGAGTGGGAAGGGAGCCAACAACGACCAATTTGAAGGGGGACAGCTAGTACAAGCTATCCTAACTAAAGGTGGTCTTCGCCTGCCAAAGGCTCTGGTGGTGACACCGTCTTGGGCTCCATGGTGACCTTCGTCCTGCCGTCCTGCTGGTCTTGGTCTCATTTGCACTGATATGGAAGCCTTTGCCTGATGCCTCAGTACTCCTCGCCTGTGCTTGCCTCCTTAGCACCAAAGAGGAAATGAGGACACTGCGCGCATTGGCGCCCGCCTGGTGCCCGCTGGCCTTGGTCGTCATGGCTTACGTCATTGGAACCTCGCGAGGCTCGCCTTGCCTTGATCTCTCTGCCCCTCACAAGCCAGCCTGGTGAGGCCACTCCCGAGGAGGCCTTGTGTCGTCCGCCTCGCGAGGGTCTTGGGCGTTTGTTGGTGAAGACGGGCCGTACTGGGCCGCGAGTTGAGCCACGCCATGGGCCGCAAGCAGGCAAGTCTGGTGACACCCATTCCCAGAACGCCGACAGTAGCCCCCGGGCCCAAGGCGCGCTCGGACTTGGCTTTGAGGCGAAGCTAAAGGGCAAGTGCGGAGCACCGCAGGCCCCAACAGCCTGCGACCTTGGTCGACGCGTGGCGATTGATTGGACGTGGGCGTCTCCGCTTCCCCATGCTGCCTCGGCAACTGCCCGTCTGACAAAAGGCTAGTGCGGGCAACGCTCGCCTTCATTGCTTTCTTCCGCCTTGCTCCAGATCCCCTTTCTCGCCCCTCGCTTCCGAAATCTCCAGATCTGCTCCCATCCCCTTCCGAATCAGCGACCAATGGCGCCCCGGAAGGTCAAGGTTTCTTTGCCGCCCGCCTGGTACGAGCCGGCTCTAGATGCGCCCAATGTCTCAGAGAAGAACCTCGCCGCCACGCACCTACTGACGGCGGGAGAGAGCAACAAGAGGGGGAAGACCGAGCTCCGGGATGGCTCTGCCATGCCGGAGCCTGCGGGAATCACCTTCTTCCCCTTCTTCATGAGCACGTCGTCGCGGGGCTGGTTCCCCCCTTCTCCGATTTCATCTATGAGGTCCTTGGCCATTACGGGCTGCAGGCGCTGCATCTTCATCCCAACTCAGTTCTCCTTCTGTCGATCTTCGCCCTCTACTGCGAGGCGTATGTCGGTGTGATGCCGTCCGTGGCTCTGCTGCGCCACTTCTTCTTCCTTCGCATCAACGATGGTCGTACCTCCGGGTACCTCCGGCAAGGCCAACTCAATCTCAAAGGTTGGGAAGAAGGCCGACAACTTCAGGAGCAAGTGGGTCATGATGGACGCCAAGTGCGTCCACCCACGCTTGGTGCTGTCGACGGAGATGCCCCAGTCTGACGCGGGGTGGTCTCGTGCGAAGCTCACTGATGACCGGGCGACGTCGGTGCTGGAGAAGATGAATGCCGACCTGAAGCCGGGCAACGCGAAGGCGGCGAAGGTGACAGGGGCCATGCTCCTGAGGGAATTCCTGATGCTGCGCGTGGCCCCGCTTCAGGTGCGTACGCGCCCCTTATGGAGGCTTGGGGGCGAAGAAGACAAGCTTCGCTTGAGTCCGGAAGCCTTGCCTGACGAAGAGCTGGCTGTGGCTCTCCGCCTCCTGGTCGGGGACGACCAGGAATACCCGCCGAGTGCCTTCGTTCCCTTGTTCCGCCGCAAGGACGGGGTGCAGGTCGTGGCTGCCAGGCCAACCTTTGATAGGGGCGGGCTGGTGCCACCAGCGCCTCCTGCGGTCCCGGCTGCGACGGCGCCGGTAGAAGTGTCTTCTGATGACTCTCGCAAGGAGGATGAAGAGGAGGAAGACGAGGAGTGCGACTCGGAGGCGACCCTCGAGGGGATGGAGGAGATCTCCCCCTTTCGCAAGGCTGACCTCCTTCGCACCATGCCCGAAGACGGCGATGAGGCCGGTGTTCTCCAGAGGGGGGAGCTGCCCGTGATCCTGACGAGGGGCAGGTCGGCATTGGTCTCTCGAGACGACGCCCCTGTTCTGACTCCGCCTGGGGCTGCTTCTGGTCCATCTGCTGCTCCTTCCTCTACCCCTGGAGCCCGTGCGCCCGCGCCCCAGGCTGGGAGGCTTTGGGCTTCAAGCTTTGGAAGAGGAGGGTGGACTACACCGCAGTGGACCAGTGAGTGCTCTTGCCTTGTTTCGCTCTTGCTTCTGCTGCTTGACCTTGATGCTTCTCCACTTTGCGATCAGGCCGACGCCTGCGGCGAAGAAGAGGAAGGAGGAGGCGGTGGTGCTGCTCGGGACCAACCTGCCTGCTCCGGCTGCGTCTCCCTCCGTGGAGAAGGGCAGCGTTGGCGCTCATGTCTCTCCGGCTCGGTCGTCCTCACGAGGCCTGGGGCAGAATCCTCGGGAGGAGTCAGCCCCCGTGGCCCCGCTGGCTCCGGAGGCACCGGTGTCCTGCTCGGCTGCTGAGGTCTCCAAGGCTCAGGAGCTCCCAGTCTCCCGGGCTATGGTGACAATACCTTCTCCTCCTCCTCCTCCCACTGCACCGCTGATTCCAGGTCCTTCCGCCTCCCCTGACATCTTGGAGCGCGCTCTTTCTGAGATGACCCGACTGTGAGAAGATCTTCAGGGCGCCAACCCCCACCTGGTGGCTGGGCGCCTGGAGCTAGTCTCTGGCTGGCTCCATTCTGACGTGTCTGTTCGGGCGGCGCTGAGCCAGGCCACGGCGACCTCCGAGAAGGAGAAGCAGGACGCCGCCCAAGCAACGGCTGCTCGTGAGGCGGCGCTGAAGGATGTCGAGGCCGCCCAGGATCGCTGCCGGGCGCTGGAGGCCAAGCTGAAGACCTTGCGCAACGAGCGTGCAGAAGAAGCCTGTAGCCGCAAGGCGGAGGAGGAGAAGATGAAGGCCCGGGAAGACGCCATCAAGGGTCGCGACGCCGAGCTGGAGCATTTGGCGAAGGCGCAGGCCGCTGAGCGCGGCCGGCTGGAGGAGCTGGAGCGGAAGGTGAAGGCGGAGAAAGCCGAACTTGACGTCAAGGCGAAGGTTCTGGCCGAGGACCGCGCGGCCTGCACGCTCCTCGAGGAGAGGTCTCGCGTGGCACTGAAGGCACTTTATGACACTACAAAAAAAGACACATCCGTGACATTTTGGGTCGAACGAAAATCTTTTCTGTCATACTTATGACACTTCTATGATGATAATTGTGACAAAACCCGGCATCATCATAGATGTGGTGGGGTCCTACTTCTATGACAAAAAATCATGACAGAAAATGGGCTTTTCGTCCTGGGCGGGCCGAAGACGCAGCTGCATGACATTCTTTGGGCCGTCCATGATGGAAAAAACCGTGGTAGAAGCGAGGGCGCGGAAAATATCGGGGAGTCCCCGGTTATTTCTCGTACGTACGAGCGTGTGTGCGAGGCGTTGGGCTCTAACTGAACCCGAGCGAGGCGTTGGGCTCTAACTGAACCCGAGCGATTGCACTGCAGGCTACGCGTTACTGAACCCGAGCGATCAATCGATGGCTGTTAACTGAACCCGATCGAGCGATTCCTTCGCTACTGCTGCTAACTGAAGCCGATCAATGCTGCCTCTAGATGAACAGTGAGCGTTGCTGGGGGGGTTTGGATGAACAGTTCCCGGTGGGGGTGGATGAACAGGACCCCGATCGTTCGAGCCGGTTGGGGCAGGATGAACAGGACCCCGTGGAGGGCAGGATGAACAGGACCACCCTGTGGAGGGCAGGATGAACAGTAGATGGTGGAGGGCAGGATGAACAGTAGCCCGTGGAGGGGTGGTTGAACAGGAGCCCGTGGAGAGGGCTGGTTGAACAGTAGCCGATGGAGTAGCGCGTGGTGGAGGCTGGATGAACAGGAGCCCGTAGATGAACAGTCGCAGGTGGAGGCTGGAGGAGGTCGACGGTGGATGAACAGTAGCCTGTGGAGGCTGGAGGGGGTCGACGGTGGAGATGAACAGTATCCCGTGGAGTCCCGTTTTGCGGTATGCCACACCCCTCCCGATGAACAGGATCCCCGTTTCGACCGTAGCGCTCCAACACAAGTCCGTTTCCTCCGTTTTGCGGTACGCCACACCCCTCCCGATCAACAGGACCCCCGTTTCGACCGTAGGAGGTTCGTTTCCTCCATTTTGTGGTACGCCAGACCCCTCCCGATGAACAGTATCCCGTTTCAAACGTGGCCGGTTGAACACAAGGCCGTTTCCTCCGTTCTGCGGTACGCCAGGCCTCGTTTCCATCGGCTGTTCCGTCCAAGCCGGTTGGCTCCCACGCGTTCCGTTTCCTCCCAATGAACACGACGCATTCCGTTGGCTCCCCATGAACACGACGACGACGCTGTTTCTCTGTTCTGACCCAGCCATGTACACGAGCCCTGGCCGTACGTACGCGCGAGTAGGCGTTCGAGACCCCGCCCGTATGTACGTATGTGGCCGTATTTACTTTCTTGCACCCTGGACGCTGTACGTACGTGTACATGCTATGTGCGCGCCTGTACTACAACACGTGCGCACCTCTACATCGACCAGTATGTACGTACACATTCGCGACCAGAATGAGAATGCTACGTACGCTTCGACCAGGTGGGTCCCGATTGTCAGACACTTCCTTGTGTGCGAAGATGTAGCTGGTGGGTCCCAGCAGTCAGGGGGAAACGTTTTTTTGCGAAATACGGTGGCCCGTCTGGTGGGTCCTCGCTGTCAGGTGGAGGAATAATTATTTTGCGCGTAATAAGAAGGCACTTCCTTGCTGCGGCCGTGGACCCAGCTGTCAGCCTCTCCACGTACAGTCCACGTCCGATGGAAGCCGTTCCTTGACCATGTTGACCACGCCATGCCGAGAGCACGAGGGCGGTGGACGACGGCGAGGCCTAGAAAGGGGACGACGCGGAGCCGGGGAAGACGCGGCAGTGGAAGCCCGCATGGAGAGGAGTACGAGGGTTCACTGGTTCGGCTGCGGTGTGAGGCTGTCGTCGCCGTCGGGCCTGGCCAGCGGTGGTTATAGTAGGGGGCGGTGAGGCCTCCGCGGCAGCACAGCCGGCCACGGGAGGCAGGAGCATGCGGCACGAACGACGCTGCTTTGGGCGGATGGAGCAACAAGACCCGAGATTGAAGAAGCACTACGACCGTTGGATGGACATCGTACGGTCACTGGAGCTAGAATCGTGCATATTGACTAAGTTGACAAAGCCTTCCGTCCCCGTCAACTTAGTAGGCCCACAAGTCAGCCTGCCACTATATTGGGTCCCAGCTAGCAGGGGGAGTATTCATTTTTTTGTGCGTAATAAGGACGCACTTCCTTGCGTGCGAAGATATAGCTGGTGGGTCTGAGCTGTCAGCGGCGGTAACGTTTTTTCGCGAAATATAGAGGCCCTTTCGGTGGGTCCCAGATGTCAGGTGGAGGAATCATTATTTTGCATGTAATAAGGAGGCATTTCCTTGCGTGCGGCCATGGACCCAGCTGTCAGCCTCTCCACGTACAGTCCACTTCAGATGCATGTCGGTCGTTGACCATGTTGACCAGGCCGCGCCGAGAGCACCAGGGCGGTGGACGACGGCGAGGCCTAGGAAGGGAACAACACGGAGGCAGGGAAGACTCGGCAGTTGTTTCCCACACGTAGGGGAGTACGACTGTATGAGGGTTTACTGGTTCATCTGCTGTCGCCGGAGAATAACAACAGGTGTGGGTGAGTAGAGGGATGGCTAGGCCAGCGATGGGAGTACAGTGGGGCGGTGAGGCCTGCGCGGCAACACAGCCGTCCGCGGGGAGGAGGGAGCAGGTAGTCCCGCCGGCGCTTGTTTGAGCGGCTGGAGTAGGAAGAGCAGAGATTGAAGAAGCCCGACGGCCGTTGGATGGACATCCAACAGTCACTGCTTGTGCGTCAACCTTTTTTTTTTAGGAAAGCCTCAAATCTGTGGAAAACAGCATACAGCCCATCTGCCACTATTTCTAATAATTTACAGCCCATTTGCTAATTCTTAAGGTTTTTTTGGAGCCCATATTCTTTTTGTTAGCATTACAGCCCATATTGTGGCCACAGTTAAAAAATTATACGAAATTTTGCATATTTCGGTGCGGTCCGAACTGTTTTTAATCCTGAAATTTCGAGTCACATTCAAAATGATTTTAAAAATAAATGTATATCAATATAAAATCCAACAAATTGTCCACGCATAAAACTTAATGCAATTTAAAATCTCGAAATGAAAAAAATAAATTTGAAACTAATTGCCGGTTTGATGTGTTTTAAAAATGTACAGCCCATTTCTCATTACTGATAGGCCATTTTCTCGTCCAGCCGAATGAAGCTCTCCTCGTCTTGAAAGATTTGCAGCCCAACAGGCCTGACAAAGCGACTTACTTGGCAAATCACAAAAAAAACTGGGCTAGCCATTTTCAGAAAGAAAGAAAAACTACTGGGCTGGTCTGTGGTAAACATAAAAGAGAAGGCTGTCTAGACAGGCCAGAGTGCCCCGCATAGCCCAGTTGACACCCTGCTTCCGTCTCAAAAACAAATTAGATATATGCCACTCCAATTATGGCAATTCATAAAAATGCTACTGCAATTTCGAAACTTTGAAAAATGCCACTGCAATTTTTGCAAACTTTGGAAAACGCCACTGCAATTTGCAAACTTTGAAAAACGCCACTCCAGACTTCGAAAAATGCCACTGGAAATGACATGAAATGGCATTTTTCAAATTTTGGAAATTGCAGTGGCATTTCTCGGAAACACCAGATTTGGAGTGGCATTTATCAAATGAACCCCTCAAAAATAACTGGGCGAGCTGCTGGGTCCCTGGTGTCAGCCGCTCGTTGTGCAATTCTCTCGTTTATTGACTACGTTGACAATGGCATGGGACCCAGATGTCAGAAATCCATTAGGAGGAGCCATTTTTTTATTGGCTTGAAATAAGGAGGCACTTGCTTGCGTACTGCCATGACCTTGGCGGGTCCCTGCTGTCATCCTCTCCATGTACAATCATCTCCTGATTGTGTACGCGTCAACTTGGTAGGCCCACAAGTCAGCCTCTAAACCCGTGGAGGACAAATACAACCCATTTAAAAAAATAACAGCCCATTCCATACGTTCAAACGGGAAGTTCAACATTTAGAGCAAAGTAACAGGTCTGATCCACATATAGAGTACTGAACTTCCACGTTGACAACCATCATAGCCAAGTTAACTATCTACTCCCACTAACACTCTAGTAGCATACAAGTACTAACTAGACGATGCCGGCCGCCATCTGCGGTACATGCTAAACGCCAGCACCGGCGTCCTCCGCCTCGCCTCGGACTTGCCAGAGGTGCGATAGGGCGCGTTGCTCGCGCGCATTGGCCCTTTCCATGCCGGCGTGGTCCACCGAAGCTTCGGCTTCTAAGCGGGAAACCCACTTGACGAGCTGGTAGTAAAAATCGGCATCGCGAACGCGTGCGTGCCTGACAGCCTCAAGGGCTATTTGCCGGGCGCCGGCCTCCATGTAGTCGGCCCAGTTGCGGGCGCTCTGCTCGCGACTCAGAGCATCGGTGCGCTGCTGCTCCATGTCCCGCTGGCGGCGCAAATCGGTGATACGCTGCTCCTCCACCAAGCGGTCGCGCTCCAACAACTCCTGCTCCTCCGCCAGGCGGTCGCGCTCCAACAACTCCTCAATCTCCGCATTGCCATCTAAAGACCGATAGAATGCCTCCTCCCTCCGTCTGCCTTCCGGTGAAAAACCGAACACTAGTTCCGGCGGTGACCGCCTCCGGTGTCGCCTATCGCGGACGGGCGGGGGCATGGCGTACGTGGTGAGAGCGAGGATAAGTGGCGAGCGACGTCGGGCCGGTGGGGGCTTATGAGGATAGGGCCAGTTGGGTGATGGTGCCACCGGAGAAGCCTGGGAAACAGTAATTATAGGCGGAAGGTAGGCGAACTAGTGTGTCGCGGGAAACGCGACGGTCATCGCGGTCATCAGAATTCAATGCATAAGCAGGCATGGCTTAGCGCGCCAGCTTGCCGTGGAAAACTAGAAAAACTGAAATTATGACCGTGTCGTCCCATCCCTTCAGTGGTGCGTCCCGTCCGTGCTGGGTCGCACGCCGGCATGACGGTCAAACGAGTGCACTTGAATCATCCAGACGAGGTACTCCCTCCTTGTCAAAAATGATTCCAGCACTCATCATCTACCTTGGTTGGTTAGATTTTTGAATTAAGTCCTGCAAACCGGAAAGGAGGTAGTACGTGCGTGATCCGCTATTTATTCATGTACGATCGAGTAGGTCGTTTTTTGAATTGAGCCCTGCAAACCGGAAAGGAGGTAGTACGTGCGTGATCTGCTATTTATCCGTGTAGGATCGAGTAGGTCGGATAGTGTACGTGTAGGATCGAGTAGGTCGGATGGTGTACGTGTACGATCGCATTAGCTGATGAACGTTCGCTGGGAGATAAGGCATTTGCGAACGTTTTTGCTGGCAGTTTCTTCAGATTCGCATGGCATTTTCTTCAGAGCAGCTTCTCAGTTTCTTCAGAGGTAGGCATTTTTATTCAAAAAACTACCTCTTCGGATCTTGTGTCGGAACTAAAACTGCCAGGAGCGCATTAGTAGGCTAGCTAGTGATCGATCAGTAACTTGTAAATACTGAGCGAACAGAAATAAGGAACTGTTAGTAACTTGTAAACACTGAGAAAACAGAAATAAGGATCATGCTCTGCACAGCAGTAAGAGCCGATCCGTTCAAAATGTTCACACGAGACTCACAGGCCTGGCATTGTAATATGTTCACATTAGTAGCCCAAATTCAAAACCAACTAGTACGATTCCCATACATAAGATCAACATGTTACTGCATCTCAATGATTCACAGATCATATATAAATATGTAGCTCCAAAAGCAAAGATCTATAAAAAACATCTGTTCTTCCTACTAACATGGATGCTTCTCTTGGCCAACATTCAGTACAGACTGAAAGACAAATTTGTTTGTGAAGTCTACAATTTCTCTTGCAAACGTAAGTGGTTTCACCAACAACTGGAACCATGAGAATGAAGCACACATGATGTAGGAACATCCGCTGCAATATGATTTGGTATTCTCTCGATCACACGGCGAGACTATTTTCGGAATGCAAACTTTAACTTAGGAAAAATGATGCCCATTGTATAATAACACCAAAGCAATGAAGCACCTAGTGTTGGCCAATAAATAGTACAGTACTACTTTTCTACAGTCCATGAAGTGACTATCCAATCTTTCTGTGTCTATTTTCAAACGGCACTGCATGCAGTGACTATACTATTCTCTTGTGCAGTTCAACCAAAATTGCGGTCACTTTGTGTGTTTGCCAAATAGCAACGGGCAGACATCTTTGTCTGCACAAATATCAAGCAGCTAGTAAACATATACCCCACCTTGTATTTTCGGTTTAAACATGTCTCTTCCGCTTAGCATCTGTCATGTTTTGCACTGGACAATTTGATACAGTCATGTTTTGCCCTGGACAATTTCATACCAAATTGATTTGCTGGTTCAGAGCAGAAATATAGCGCCTATTCTTCATCAGACCAAGGATATCCATGTTCGCAGTGATGGAAGAGGTGAAATCGATACAACCGAAATTGAGCATCCAATCATTGAATCCTGTCCTGCACCTCCAATGTAGGTCCACCCTGCCAATAAATTCACATGCAAACCACTAGTATTACTATCTAATGACAGTACAAAAAGAGTAGCAAGATAGTAGCAAACCATGTACCTTCATAATGAACAGCTCATAGTGCCACCAATTGGATATAAAGGTTTGGAAGAAAACATGCTCCTAATGTTGAACCAGTTGGACTTTTTGTGTAGTTCCACTAAAATCGAGCATCCCTGTTTGCATAGATATTGAAAGTGTGATTACTATAAAAGTGGCACTAGTTGAAGCATAGACTCACAAATATAAGCATTCCAATTTCTTAATGGGAAAAGGTAGCAAGACTGTTTCTAACCACCTGTTTGAAGGAATAAATAAGGCAACAACGGCTGATGTCAGAAAGGCATATATAGTTCTTTCTGAAAGAATGATCGATTCCTGACCTTTCCTCTTCTTTTAAGCATATTTTGTGCAGTTCAACTAAAATAAAATGCCATCACCGCCTTGACAATTCAGTGACACTGTACAAAAGGAAATGACTTAACATTACATCATGATGCCAGGTATGTAGTCGGCAGGCATTAGAGACAAACATACAGACCTCCTCCGATAACATAATGAACATTATTTTAACAAAGGTGTGACTAGCTTTACCGGGATAATTTGAGTGAACTCTACACCCTCTGTTCCTTAATATAAGACGTTTTCGCAGTTCAATTTAAAGTACCCAAACGTTCAGTATTTAGAAAAACAGGTAGTAGTTTTCTTGAGCACATATCTGGGAAAGCTTGCCACACTTCATATATGTCCATACGCTAATGCAACACCATTTGAATAGTACAAATATACACTAATCCAGTGGCTAGTGCAATAGTAGAGTAGTTATTTTATTACAGGGTACAGTACAATGGTTTTACTGAACAGATTTCCATAAGCTCTAGCACTGGAAGATTTCTATAAGAATTAACAATACAAATGTAAAGGTAACAAGTTTCAACATTGGTATACTAGCTGTGGAAGAGCATTAAACCAAATACAAAAGTCTGAAGGTAACTAGCATTATTAACTAATGACAGTATTAAAAAATTGCAAACCATGTACCTTCAAGGTAAATATCATTTCGAACTCGAATGGACATGAAAAATTGCTATCCCAATCTTGATAATCGATCAAACATAAAAACTTGATCGAACGAATCAATACAATAGCCAAAGGAGGAGGTGCCCACTCTTGACCTTTCCTCTTGTCTTCATATTTTTTGTGTTCAGTTTAACCAAAATAAAATGACATTAGCGCCTTGGCATTTTGGTGACACTGTACAAAAAAATTGACTTATCTCATGAAAGTGAGGTATGTAATCTATAAGCATTAACAGTGCAAAAATCTGAAGGTAGTAACAAGTTTCATCGTTGGTATACTGGCTATGCAACAACATTAGAATGCCTTAGCTGAAAAATCTTTAATACGTCCACAATCAACAGCTAACCCTGAAATAATCCAGAGACATTAAATGGCATTGCTTAAATTTATCGGTGGCATTAGACTAAATGCGGCATTAGTTAAATGTGGCATCACTTTAGCAGTAGCATTGGTTGACTTTACTGCTGGCGTTATACTAACAGCAAAAAAGTGGCAATAAGAGCATGGGAGACCCATTCGGACAGTGGGCGCACCAGTATGATGTACCTCCACGGATGCATAGAGTGGTGAGGGAGGTATGGTTGCCCAGAGCAACAAATATCCAGGCAGCATATGTGGATTACGTCCCATTTTTGTTCTCTTTAGCCACCTTTTTCCAATGTGAGGACAACAAACCGATCGACCTGGTCATTCTCTATTGCGTTGTCATGCCTTTCTACCCTTCTTCAACCGAGAGACACGAGACTCGTTCCTTAGCTACTGATTTTCCCCTTTTTAACCTAGATGCGGGTTCGATGCCTACTCTCTTGGACAGTACAGTCTCCCTTCCTTTCCTTATTCAACCCAGACATGGATTAGTCTGCATGAAGTAGGGTTTCCTTTAATAGTGCAAATTAAGGTTTTCGTCTGCATGACCAGCAGAGCAGAGGACAGGAAATTGGGAAGATGGTGGAGTGGAAAAAGATCCACATGCAGCGACAATGGCGGAGCCAGCTCAAGTTTAGAGCCTGGGCAAGATCTAAGTGCTGCCAAATTAATTTGTTTTTGCCCAAACAAAATTCTACGCTCGTGGCAGATGGGGCAATATAACAAGGGTATGGTTCGAAAAGAGGTAGCATACCTGAGGGTCGGCGGGAAGTGGCTTTGCTCGTGGTCGTCGTCCTCCGCATGCACTACGACAGCGAGCTTGGGGGCGGAGGCCATCCCGCACGGGCGCTAGGTCTGAGAGGACGGCCTTGTCGTCAGTGCGTGACCTCGCTCGCCGCCGACGAGTGCGTCAACGCCGCACGTCCTTTTCTTCCCCGGCGGATCTGTGACCACCGGTGAGGAGGGAGAGAGAGGCCGTCTTTTTTAGATCTGGAGAGAGGGTGATAGTGTGAGAAGCAAGTGGGCAGCCCTTAGCAAGAAAGCTCTGAAGCTCCAGCCTATATATATTTTTTGTACTACTAGTACTAGAGGTGGAGTAGTGGTAGAGTAGTTTATATTTTCTCTGCAAACAGTACCAGTTAGTCGTGCTTCAAAACTGAACGGCACGCCATTAAAAAAATAAAGTCGATAACTAATGCGGCACCTCGGGCCAACGCGGTCAGATCGCATTTTGCACGAGAAATTACACACCATGTTTCGTTGACATGTGGTCCCGTTCCAACATGTCAGTGAGACGACGGCGAGTCCTTTTGTATAATTTCCGAAAGGACCTGTAGGCCGGGGCGCCTCTTCGTGTACCGTGGCAAACTGGCAACCGTCCACCGACTCTTCGCCTTTCCCTCTCAATTTGGAACTGCTGTCGCATGCTCTTCCTCCCTCCTCCATTTGCCTTCACCCTTCCTTCTGCCATTGTTCGATCGTCTTCTCCATGGAGGGAACAAGCCGGAAACGACCCCGTTATTCTTGCCCCGATCTGAAAGATGACGTGGTGGGGGAACTCATTGATCGGTGCGACGTCATCACCTCGGCTAGCATGGCAGGTTCGTTCAAGAACATTCTCGACTCAACTAATAACATCATTACAAGGAACCCAAGGGTCCAGGAGCGGTTTGATCTCCCCTATCTTCTTCACCGTGACCCTGCTGACTGGCGCAGGGACGAGGGAAGCCTCGCCTTGTGCAAGTTGATGCCGCTTGATAATGATACGTATGATGTTAAGATGCCATCGCTTGAGGGCAAGGCTTGGGCAGGCGCAAATGGAGATTGGGTTGTTTATATTGGGTACAATTGCGAGTGGGAACTTGTGAATGTGTACACTCGTCAGCGGATTCCACTTCCAAAAATCTCCGAGTGCCCCGAGGTTGAGCACACAGATGATCTATGTACGTTCAAATATGATCATGGTGACTGTCGTCTATGGAAGATAGCAATTTCTTGAGTTCCCAACCGCTCTTGGAATTACAAGAACTATCAAGTTGTTGCTATCTTCGACAAGCTTGTTGCCGTCCTTCGTGGTTCGACTGGATGGATATTGCTCAAAAATCAGTTTCTATACACGGATGTGTACTGTGATGCAATTGAATACGAGGGTCTTGTGTTTGCTGCCACTACTCGTGGCACTGTTTTTGCATGGGATCCTCGTAGTTTCGGTACGTTTGTCTTCCACCGTAATTATAATTGTTTCATCCACATGCATGCGAGTTAGCAAGTTTCCCTTCTCTACTCATTAACCTTCTTCTTGTGTTTCCAAGGTCATGTGAACATTCCACCGCCTATACTTGAAAATTTTTATAACCAAGGGGGAGATGAAGATGGTGATGATCACGAGCATGAGGACGAGGAGGGCCCATGTACTCAGTGGCGCCTGGCAACTTCCGATGGATCACCCCTTCTTGTCTGTATACAGCCTACTGCTGGTGTTACTACTGAGGGAGCAGGTGTTCTCTCCCATGGTCGCACTCTCCGGACCTATTCCAACACCCGTTGCATGGTATTCGGGATGGATACTAGTGTGCTAGCGCCAACACCTTCTCCCTGGTACAGTATTGATAGTCTTGGAGCAAACTCGCTCTTCCTTGGACAAAACTATCCAATGATGGTGAAAGGCGATCCAACTGCTGTTGACACAATGTTACTACCATTTATGAGAAGCAACTGTATCTATACGTCGGACATTGCATTGGTTCCCTACCCTGGTCCTGATATAGTAGGCCGCTTTAGCCTGGATGATCAGTCTTGCGTTGGTCTCGAGATTGACAGTAGCTGGCTCTTCCGAGAGAATCGCTTGTGGTTCAAAGCAAGCGCTTCCAACGCCGAGGATTGGTTGAGTTGAAGTTCATTTCATTGCTTGTTATTTGTTGTGTGATGAAAACTTTAGTATTTGCTAGAATGTTTTGTTGGAAATAATCTATAATCCAACATGTATCCTCGTTGTCGTTGTGTGTTGATGACTTGTTGTATTTAATGAATGGTACATTTCAGTTGCAAATGCATGTCATACACTCAATTTATGAATGGTTTTCGAGTCACTTCTTGGAGTGTGATTACCGTAGTAGTATAGCCAGCATCCGGTTAGTATATGAAGTTGCCACATCACATAGAACCAACCTAATATTGGAGTATGCTAGCCCTCCACCGGCGCACCGCTTCAAATGGCGGAGGAAGTGAGAGGTCGCGTCACCTTGTGTCCAGATCTAAGATGCCATGTGTACCAGATGAATGACTCCAAGTTCGACCACCGTGATGCTAGGTGCGAGCCCAGGAACACTATTGGAGAGACCCCCCTCATAATTTTCCTACATTGGTCGTTTGATTCATAGGATAGAATGCTATAGGATTTTTTCCCTATGTAATCATGTTTTAATTGGCAATCTAGCATCCACTCCAACTTTTGTTTCACTTCCTTTGTTCCTACAAAGAGAGTACTTGCTCTAAATGATGTGCCGCTGCAAGAGCCGCCTATATTTATTAACCATGCTCTAAAAAGGTGGACCAGCTTTGGCTATAGTAGTACTGTACTAGGTTAGTAGGTGACCTTGCGCTTGGCTCTTCTCCTCTTCCAGAAGTCGAACAATAATGATGGTACTACAGTAGTACTTCTGGCAATCTGACACCAAATGAACTGCTGCACGTCCACCGCTTGTAAGCAAAAGTTTCTCCTCGTGTTGCGAGCCACCGCGCACGTGTTGGCGAGGGAGAAGGCGTAGTAAGCAAGCGTCTCGTCGTTCTGCGAGTTGACGGGACACATGAAAGTTATTTATTAGTACTCTCTTCAAAAAGGGCCGACCATGTCCATGGCTACCATCCCGTGCTCTGTCATTGAGTACGTGCACTATTCACGTGCCATCGAGGAGAAAAAAATATTGCGTAGTGCTAGGTGCCATCGAAGTGCACGACTCACTTACGCACTGCATATCTCCATTTTCTTGCATGACACGCCACCTTGATGCTAGATTTCCCGCGTGTCATGGAGGCATATAGTATGATTTTGTAAAATGGAGGCATATAGATGTCCCGCGTGTCGGCAAAAGGATGAACAAAGCTCATGTCTTAAACGAAAGAGTGTAAGAACATAGATTCCCGACGACCGAGAAGGAGCAACAAACCTCGGGGTGGAGCATCTGCACTCATAATATTTTATATTATTCAGCGATATAAAATCAGCCAAATCTCTCCACGTTCGTATACCATTCTATAGTATGAGAATAACTTTGAACGTAAGCCATTGATTCACTCTATCCAATGTTCATAGTTGGAAAATCCAAACAAAACCAAGCATTGGATCAACTCTTTTTCCGAGATCAACTCTTTTAGCACTTACCGCCTGCCCACCTAGCCCACCTATATATCCGCTCACGTGTGATGACCACAGGAGCTATCCACTCAGATCGTATGTTAAAAAAATAAATGTCGATAACTAATGCGGCACCTCGGGCCAACGCGGCCAGATCGCATTTTGCACGAGAAATTACACACCATGTTTTGTTGACATGTGGTCCCGTTCCAACATGTCAGTGAGACGACGGCGGGTCCTTTTGTACAATTTCCGAAAGGACGTGTAGGCCGGGGCGCCTCTTCGTGTACCGTGGCAAACTGGCAACCGTCCATCGACTCTTCGCCTTTCCCTCTTGATTTGGAACTGCTGTCGCACGCTCTTCCTCCCTCCTCCATTTGCCTTCACCCTTCCTTTTGCCATTGTTCAATCGTCTTCTCCATGGAGGGAACAAGACGGAAACGACCCCGTTATTCTTGCCCCGATATGAAAGATGACGTGGTGGGGGAACTCATTGATTGGTGCGACGTCATCACCTCAGCTAGCATGGCAGGTTCGTTCAAGCCCATTCTCGACTCAACTAATAACATCATTACAAGGAACCCAAGGGTCCAGGAGCGGTTTGATCTCCCCTATCTTCTTCGCCATGACCCTGCACGCTGGCGAGCGGACAACGGAGACCTCGCCTTGTGCAAGTTGATGCCGCTTGATAATGATACGTGTGATGTCAAGATGCCATCGCTTAAGGGTAAGTCCTGGGCTGGCGCAAATGGAGATTGGGTTGTTTATATTGGGTACAATTGCGAGTGGGAACTTCTGAATGTGTACACTCGTTAGCGGATTCCACTTCCAAAAATCTCCGAGTGCCCTGAGGTTGAGCACACAGATGATCTACGTATGTTCAAATATGATCATGGTGACTGTCGTCTACTGAAGATAGCAATTTGTCAAGTTCCCAGCCGCTCTTGGAATTACAAGAACTATCAAGTTGTTGCTATCTTCGACAAGCTTGTTGCCATCCTTCGTGGTTTGACTGGATGGATATTGCTCAAAAATCAGTTTCTATACACGGATGTGTACTGTGATGCAATTGAATACGAGGGTCTTGTGTTTGCTGCCACCACTCGTGGCACTGTTTTAGCAAGTTTGCCTTCTCTACTAATTAACCTTCTTCTTGTGTTTCCAAGGTCCTGTGAACATTCCACCACCTATACTTGAAATTTTTTATAACCAAGGGGGAGATGACGATGGTGATGATCACGAGCATGAGGACGAGGAGGGCCCATATACTCAGTGGCGCCTGGCAACTTCTAATGGATCACCCCTTCTTGTCTGTATACAGCCCACTGCTGATGTTACTACTAAGGAAGCAGGTGTTGTCTCCCATGGTTGCACTCTCCGGACCTATTCCAACACCCGTTGCATGGTATTCGGGACGGATACTACTGTGCTAGCGCCAACACCTTCTCCCTGGTACAGTATTGATAGTCTTGGAGAAAACTCGCTCTTCCTTGGACAAAACTATCCAATGATGGTGAAAGCCGATCCAACTGCTGTTGACACAATGTTACTACCATTAATGAGAAGCAACTGTATCTATACGTCGGACATTTCGGTGGTTACCTACCCTGGTCCTGATATAGTAGGCCGGTTCAGCCTGGATGATCAGTCCTGCGTTGGCCTCGAGATTTACAATAGCTGGCCCTTCCCAGAGAATCACTTGTGGTTCAAAGCAAGCGTTTCCAACGCCGAGGATTGGTTGAGTTGAAGTTTATTTCATTGCTTGTTATTTGTTGTGTGATGAAAACTTTAGTATTTATAATGTATCCTCGTTGTCGTTATGGGTTGATGACCTGTTGTATGTAATAAAATGATATGCCTGTGATAAATACTAAATTTATGAATGGCTATCGAGTCGCTTCTCTAAGTGGGTGCTGCGACGAGGCAAAAAAATATTTTCCGAATACATAATTGTACGTGCATTGCAACAGGTTATCGGATGAGGCCAATCAAAAATAGTACACTATTTGTACTAGCTTCACATGCTGCACTATCTCTACATCTACGTACGTAATACAACAAGTTTTAAACTTGAGACCAGCTACCCATCCTCACAAAGGACACTTTTTAACCTAGCACAGACTCCAGGAAATTTGGCCACAGTGTGAGGTGGGCCATATGTTAATGTGTTCGCTGTACCTAACCAGCACCTCGAATCCTCGATAGGAGTAGTAGGAGTAGTAGTAGGAGTAGTAGGGTGGCATGGGCCAGAACAAGCATTCATGTCCAGGAGTACGACACACGCCACCAGCACGACTTCCATCTGACACCATATTTCTTGGAGTCCGTGCTACAACAACCTCTTCAACCTCGTCGTTTCTCTAACTCAGCCATGGCGAGGTGGGGGTTTGCCGATAGTCGGTTTCCTCAACTGCGGTCCCACTTGTAAGGCCAACTCCAATGCACGACCCCAAACGGACCTCCGTTTTGCTCGGATTCTGTCCGTTTGGGTAGGGTAATGGGGTCATGTCCGGGCCATTTCTCGGATGCGGCGGTCGTGCGCCGAACGCGCGACCGCATCCCGGCCGCGTACATCTTTCTTTGCAAACACATATCTTTTTTTCATCATTGATTTTTTGGTACATGGAAATACATCACCAAAATTTTGACTAGAAAAGCAAGACCAAAGAAAACAAGAACCACAAGAATACATTTTAGAAGATATCCAACTTCCATAACTACTCCTGTAAGTTGGATTAGTGCCTTCTCGATGCATTCATTGTTGATCTGCGGAGGCTCGATCTTGCATGCTTCTTTCTTCTTCGAGTGTAAAGAAGTAGACGTGTCTAGCCTCTATTCTATCAACAAGTGCACTAGTCTCATCTCTAGCCTCTATGCTAGCTAAAAGTGCTAGAACATCTACTAAATTGCGCTCTATCAATATATCGTTGTACTCTTCTTCCCAATACCAAAACTTGCATCCATTCTACACAATAAAATTTTAAGTTAGCACAACTAGTCTAATCCGAGAGCACAACCGAAGATTTGGTCGAGTTCTTCCTCCTTTTGCCAACACGTGGGACATCCAACATCTAGGTCGTGTCATGCAAGAAAATAGAGTGGTAGGTGAAGCCACGTGATGTGCACATTGGGTTAAACTGTAAATAGAATCTTACTACTCTTGAGTAACTCCAAAAGCGGCCACCAAAGATCTTTATTAGATTTGTTTTTCATCACCAACACGTCGAGGTGAAAGATGTGCAGGTTCAGTGGGTCCTCTTGCGTTTTCACTGACATGTGGGACCGCATATGAGCAAACAGACAATGGGCTACGCGCGTCTGCTGGCTGGCTGAGAAGAGAGATAGAGGAGGGCTAAGCACGGACTCCAGGAAATTTGTTCTACGTACTCGATATAGTGGAGTAACCAGCACCTCGATATAGTGGGGTGGCATGGGCCATAACTAGCATTCATGTCTAGCAGTACGGCACACGCCACCCACACGAGTCCCATCCGACACCAATTTTCTTGGAGTCCGTGCTAGCTACAGCCATCTCTTCTCCCTCCTGTTTTCTCAGCCATCGCGCGGTGGGCGGGGTGGGGGTTTGCCGATAGTCGGTTTGCTCAACTGCGGTCCCACTTGTAAGTGAAAATGCAACACAGCACGCATTACCCCTTGAGCGGCGTGCCAGACAAACCGTGTGGGGGTGCAACGCGAACACGACAGGCTTTTCCTTTTGAACTTGTAACTTGTAAAATTTGGTTCTGCTCCATGGGGCGACCGATAGATAGAAATAACGATTTTCCCTAGAGTAATGAGAAGTTTGGTTTTGGCGCGGTTCATCCATGGAGTACGTAGGAAAATTATGAAGTTGATGCGAAAGATAAGATAATTACTAGTAGTACCATACACTACTACATGGATTTGACGGAAAGATAAAGATACATACGGATCCATCAATGACATCCTCACGCCCTAGTGCACCGAGTCACCAACCGACGTGTGAGGAGCAGCGGCGTTGGCGGCAAGCTCAACGTGCTTCTGAACAATGCCGTCCAAGGTTGCCCTGCGGTCCAAGAAGGCCAGCGTCCTATCGTCCTCCTCTTGCATGTAGTAGTCCTTGTGGACGATTTGCGCGTAGACGTGGGTGATTATGTCGATGGTGTCTTGCTGCGCCAGGCGCTGCGCGGCGAGCGCGACCTCGAGGTGGACATTCTCCGGCGCGACGGCGGGCAGTCGCAGGGCCACCAGTGCGTCGAAGAGGTTGTCACCATAGAGGCCGTTGAGGGTGGCAGGCATCGCAGAGCCTGGGCGCGTGGGCTGGAGGCGTACGTCAAGGTCGTCCGCGAGCTTCTTGACAACGGTGAACTTGTCGACGAAGCTGACGAGGACCTCGTCGAACAAGGAGACGAAGCTGTCGTCCAAGCGGCCCCTCGCCCTAGCGGCCTCAAGCACTACCTGGAGACGTTCCTCGGTGCCGGGCCGCAGGCCGGCATCGTGGACCATCTGGCACAGCCGGCTGATGCTCGCGCTCATCGCCTCCATGGGTCTAGCTTCTAGTCAACTGATCTTGCGATTGGAGTGATCACTCTTGCCCTTGGGTGCGTAGGATTTCGTAGATTGGACTGGCAGGAGCCTTTATATGAGAAGTGCAGACTGCGTTGAATTCACGTGCGTGTTGGCCATCTACCCCTTGCCCCTCTACTGCACCAGCCTTTGGCTGTATGACAGGTTGGCCAGCCATCCGTTGGACCCACGTGTCATACACCCAAAGGCAGGTGCAGTAAGTCAACGAAGCTGCGTCCCCCTCCGTGCCCGTGCATGCTTTCAATGACTTGAGACTACCAAACATCACATGCGGTGGTTAGTTCATTGCATGTAATCCTATTAAGTAGCAAAAAGACATTAAGTTACCTCACCGATAGGAATAAAACAATACACCATGTATTTATTTACACAGGGAGTAGTACATTTTTTGTGACATGCATTACTAGATATTGCTAGTCAAATACTAAATCCAGATGGACGTGGTAGTACTAGTAAATCCAGACGGTGGTGCTAGTACTAGTAGTAGTAGTACTACCAATGTAGTAGCACTGTACTACCCGTTGGTCGTGTTGCTCCTCACAGTGAAGTGACAAGACCCTACGCCGGAGATGACACCTAAGTATAGGCGCCGTGTTCAGCATACCATAGTCAGCCTCACCGTCTGCAGTCACTATCATCATGGCTGTAGACCTAGCCTGCTTACAACTAGCCGTGTTTGACATAATTTCCCATGCATAGATGCCCGTGCATTGCACGGAACACCAAGATTGGGGGGTGGACGGCACCGGTAGCGGCCATCGCGCCAGATTTTTCCATGGCCTTCTAGATGTGGTGGGGAGGAGATAAGGCTGATTGTGAGAGACAAGGAGTTGTTTGTAAATAGGGAACAAGTGCGGGCATCTTTTTGCAAAACTGGAGAAGTTTGGTTTGTATGCGTCAGATCTAGATCCGACGGCTATTGGTGAAAGATGGCAGGCACAACATCATCACCAACTTAGGACCTGTTTGATTCGTAGGATTTTGAAAACGCAGGAATAGGACACGGCAATATTACAAGTTTCAAACTGATATTACAAATGTTAGGAGTAATGCTGCACCTACGAAGAGGGAATTACTAGGAAGTTTACGTAAGAACTTTCATTACTTTAGGTGGATGCAACATTATCGTACAAACTAAAATCCACCGCCCTGACAAATCACTAATGGGCAAATAAGTTTTCGAGTCTCTGACCACTTGATGTTTCAAAAACAAATTCAGCTTCTGCGGAGACTTTGTCATTTAGGCTTAGACGCTTGCGGTGATCAGCACGCCATTCATTGTTGCGCCAGAGAACGCCAAACCTCATTACCTTGAGCACACTTGCCTCCAGACCAAAGAACCTGGCCAATTTAATCTCAGATGTGCTGCCTCAGTAGTCGATCAAATCAATTTCTGTAAGATGGAGATCAAGGCATTCGATGAGATTGTTATAGTGCAGCACATTTTTCACTTTCGGGTCTTTTTTTATCTGCTAAAGAAGAGAACATATTAGAGCAGCTGGTTGTATAAGATTGCCGTGTCATCAAGAGGTACCAATATCATTCGCTCATACGATAGGGTTGGCTGGCTAGTGATATTTTTTCACTCTCTCTCTCTTTCTCTTTCCTCTCATTTACCTAGGAGTACGTGAAGAGCTTGGGCATTTGTTGCCTTCCACTATGTGGCCGATGCCATATTTCGCAAAAGTATGCCACATAATATGCATCGATGTCAAATCAAAAGATTTTGGCACCGCTCTCGCGATGTGAGAGAGTTGGCACCGCTGTGCACACAGACCCACATGTATAAACAAATCAATCAAACCAACAACACCAGCCTCTCACTCTCCCAAACAAGTGTTTTTTTATTGCCTCAGTCCTCTCTCTCCCACGCAAGTGTTTTTTCATTGCGTGAGTTAATTTGGCACCGGAGCAAAGTAGGTGATCCAGATTGGGGCACCAGGTGAGCAATGGAGGGGCATCGATGCCAAATGCATCACAAGTGAATTTGGCACGTGTTTTGGCCTACATAGTGGAGGGCCGTTATAGCCCACTTTTGTACTACCTCTTATTTAGTATAAAATTTTGACCATATATTTATGTAAGAAAATGCCAATGCATGTCACTAAAAATTACACCATTTGAAATTATGTTCAAATACAAATCCAACGATATAGTTCTTAGTGACATGCATTAGTTGAATCTATGGTCAAATTTTCATACTACAAAATAGGAAGAGTAAACCATGACGGAGGTAGTACGTGCTCTTAGGGTAGAGTTACTGGAGTAGTCTAAGTTACTTTCCACTATGACTAACCTAGGCTACTATAGTAGTACAACAAAAAAACGATGCAGGTGATCACGTGAGAAAAAATACTAAAAACATTTCTTTCGGTGCAGTGCGTAGATGCAGTTTTGAACACTACACTTGTCATCATAATTTGGGAAAATTACGAAAAATTTGAGCTACGTTGTGATTACCGTTTACTAATAGGAAAGAAGTTTCACCTCGATGAGTAGCTTCTCCGTGCACGGAAAGCATGTAAGGAATCCAACAACTTGATCCAGATTGGGGCCGACAGATTTTATTGCCAAGATCTTCACTGTGCGCATAGACTGGGTCAAGCTTGTGGGAATCATTTTCTGGAAGACGGTCGTAAATACATCAAGAAGAAATTTAAAAATGTGAATTTCAAGAAGACGGAGAAGAAGATGAGTGCTGTACCTGAACGATTATGGATCCAATAAAGAGTTCGGAGAATTTGGCAGACGAGTGCACAACGCTATCAATTTCGGCGCGTCAATGACCCTGATTTTTGTTGGACCTTCTAGATCCGATAAAAGCAATCTCTCAAGGAAAGGCGCATTCTCAATGACCATAACGTGGAACAGCTGGAGTGATATCTTCCCAATTGATGTCTTGTCGCGGGGCCAGCAAGACACATAAATCCATCGGAGATTCGTCGAGGCGATGTGGAGGCTAATGAACCCGTGGATCTGCTCAAGACGAAGGTACTCGAGCGCAGTACAGCTGCGGAGCAGGTGGTCCATAGCCTTCTTTGAGATGACAACGTCGAAGAGGTCGAGCTGCTCGAGTTGAGGGAGAAGAAGGGCGGGCGCGGCATTAATCTAGGGAAGATAGCATGAGCCGAAGCTGGCGCGACGCAGCGTTGGCACGAGGCGGAGCGCGGACGGCGGCAGAGAGCGACATCATCCAGCTTCAAAGCTGAGCTCCTCGAGCTGATCTAGGGCGGGGGATAAGAACCACTCGTGGAACTTGGGTTGGACCTTGCAGTTGGTACTGAACATGCGGATGTCAAGGCGTCTGGCTGGCCTAGGGTGCATGAAAGGATCTTGGAGACTGCAGCCATGCATTTGCAATCCCCGTCGCAAAGGCAGCTGTCGACGGTGAGGTTGAGGGGGACGCGGCGCCAGAGAGTGCGCCATCGCCGGGAGAGCAGGGCGGTCTGCACGGCAGATTTGGTGGGGAGGAGGCCGATGATGACGAGCAGCATGTGGTCGGGGAGGCTGCTGATGAAGTCCAGGCTCGCCGGATGCGGTTTTGGCTCGAGCCGCCTCCGCTTGTTGTCTGCCTTGCCGTCCATCTCAACCGGCGGCGACGCCGGTGTACACGTGTGCTGGTGTGTGTTGTGT
Source organism: Aegilops tauschii subsp. strangulata (assembly GCF_002575655.3). Classification (NCBI taxonomy): domain Eukaryota; kingdom Viridiplantae; phylum Streptophyta; class Magnoliopsida; order Poales; family Poaceae; genus Aegilops; species Aegilops tauschii. Next base: position 243,999,085 of record NC_053039.3, on the reverse strand, counting down.
GCTGGGTGTGCGCGAGTGCGTCCTTCTGTGCATGCCGCCGCGCAGTGGTGAATTGTGCGCGAGTGCGTCCTCCACACGGAAGAAGTGTGTCCTCAATGTGCCCTCAATTTACTAGCGTGCGGGGTGCTACCCCGAGTGGTTTCAACTTTGTTTACTTCACCGCGTGTCAGATGGGCCTCTAGTTTACTTATTTTCACCCACTGCCACATGGGCCAGCACACGAAGATACAGAACACGAGCTGACAAGGCAGCATGTGGACTGGTTGACCGGTCAACTAAACAATATACGGAGCTATACGCTGACACAGTGAGCGTATAATCCGTCGGTATAGAGTGTTCGTGTGAGAGGGGAGGCCCGTGAGAGATAGCAGAGAGAGAGAGAGAGAAAGAGCTACTCCCTCCGTTCGATAATGTAGTTCCAACATTTTTTTAAAAGTCAAACTTTTGAAACTTTGACCAAGTTTATAAAGAAATTACTTATATCTACAATACCAAATATAAATGATAGTATGAAGTAAGTACATGTTGTGATGAATCTAATGATCTTTCCAGATGTAAATGTTTTTCTCCACATATACCTGGTCAAACTTTTCTGAGGTTTGACTTTTCAAAACATCCATATGCTTATGGACGTGAGAGAGTCCCTAACTAGATGTGTGTGCGTGTGTGATAGAGACATGGACAACACTCGATAAAAGTCGAGAAAAAACGTGTGTGTCTTATGTAAACATATCACAGATGCATCTTCGACAACGGAAGCAAGGTGAGGAGATAGTGTGTGGTTGTTTGCAACTGAGAGAGCAAGACCCCTAGCACGTGGCCAAGAGGGGTCTGACAAACAAGGGAGAGAGGTCGAGAGAGACGTACGGAGAAAATGCAGACATGGGGAGGTGTCGGAGTAAATGGCCACGGGTAGCCTAACCGACTGCCCCTGGTTCTTCTGAAAAAATTATCAGGCCTTCGGGCCTCCAAGCACTCCAAGCATTGGGCCGCCTTCCCTGGCCGGCTACATCTGAAGCCGACTCCCGGAAGGCGACCCCGTCTCAGCAACCTCTCCCCGGGACGACTACGGGGTAGCCGACTCCAAGAAGCCGGCCAAGAAGAACGCCGACTCCAAGAAGCCGGCCGAGACCACAACCACCAAAGCTACACCCACATAATGGTGACAAGACGGGGTGTGGCCACAGTGCGGCCCACTACCCCCGAAGCCCGAGGCGGGCATGGCTACAGGAGGCCGTACGGGACGGCCGTCTCCCGTGCGGCTCGGCACTGTAGCCATGCTAGCCTCGACGTCATCCACGACACACTCCCGTACGGCCCACGAGCGGCGGGCCCCTTCAGCCAGAGAGAGGCGTGGAGGCGGCCCGGCCTCTCCCAGTCGGCCAAGGGCGTAGCTGGCCCCCAGAAGCCGGCTACTCCCTTCCTCGAAGCAGGAGCCCCATTAAGGAGACAAGACGAGGTAAGGCTATAGTGAGAGCCCCCGAGGCGGCCCACTGTAGCCATGCTTACCTCGACAAAGCCCTCGTCATCAGAGGCGAGGCTACAGTAAGCAGCCGCCGACAAGACCCTAGGCGGTGGGGCCGGCCTGTCGGCCAAGAAGCCGGCAGCCGGCGGGACCCAACAGCCGGCGGAGAAGCCGGCGAGCATAGACACTGACGGCTGGGACCAGAGCCTAGCTGGATTACCATTGTACCCCCGGGGGGTAGGCCTATATAAACCCCCCGGAGCACCCATGCAAAGGGTTGGCTTCTAAGCTGAGCATACACACCATAGATAGAGAGAAGTTGGAGCTAGCCTAGCTCTTCTTCTCCCTTGAACCCCAAAACAGCTCTAGGAGCGATTGTAGCAACCTTTCCTGATCTAGTGATCATGCGGAGACCCTGCAGAGCAGGACTAGGGGTGTTATCTCCTCGGAGAGCCCCGAACCTGGGTAAGATCCGCCGGCGTGCATGTCTTCGCCTCATCCCGTTTCCAGGCACCGGCGACGTCTTATTGGCACCCACAATGATAAGCCACCCGTTGGCATATGTCGCACCAACCACCCGACATTTGGCGCCCACCGTGGGGCCAGGTGCACCGTCGTCCGGAGACCTGTTCTGGACGGGAACCCTCTTCCTCCCCCGCGAGCACAGCCAGCCTGCTGCGCCCGATGGCGTTTGCCTCGACGCGCTGCAAGGCGTCGACGACGCCTGCGCAGCGAGCTGCCTCGCCGATCTGCTCGGCGAGACTCGCATCTCCGACGAGCCTGCGTCCGACGCAGGCACCGACTACCCCGAGAACCGCCTCGTCAGCCTCCTCGACCAGCTTCACGTCTCCAGCGAGCCTGCTGCAGACATGGAGTCGGTCGGCTCCACCGACCCGATGCTCATCGACTCCGACACAGCATCGCTTGACGCCTACCCCTCCGACGTGGTGGTCTTCGACGACCCCCTCCCTCGAGCTGACAGCGGCAGCAGCGCTGTCACCGAAGTGCTGGTCATCAGCCACGTCGCCAACTTGGGCGAGAACGCCCACGACGCCCTGCAAGCGGCGATGCACGACCTCTCCGTCCCCATCCCGGCCGACGCCGACGCCGAGACCCTGGAGGCACGCCGCCTCGCCCTCATCGCGGAGGGCCAGAAGATAGCCTCCATGAGACGCCTCACCGAGGCCCACCAGCGCGAAGTCGACCGCGCCGCCTTCGGTACGCCGCTGCCTAGCGGCCCGAGCCGAGCCGGCTTCGTCCAGAAGCGCGGCGCGGCCGTCGCCAGCATGCTGGGGGCAGATCGCCCCGTCTACGCCACCCCGCTCGAGAATCTGCGAGCCGCTCAGGCGGCTGCAGAAGAGCTCAATGGGCTGGGAGCCGACGAGCTCCCCTACATGACAAGACGGATCCAGCAGCTGATCGACGCGGCTGCAGAACGACACGAAGCCGGCGCCCGTGCTGATAGTCATCCCCCGCGCCGGGAGCACGCCGCGACGTCCCGCTCGCCGATTGCGAGCGGCGCACGCCAGAAGAAAGACAAGGAGCCGGCTGCTAGCCGCAGCCGGACTCGCATCACCATCGAGCGTGACGCGGAAGGCCGCCCTCGAGCAGTAGAGCACCAAGGAAATCTGCCTCCTCCCCCGCCTCGAAGAGAAAGACGCCTCACTCCGCCGCCTATCACACACCCAACCCTTGGCGACCGACTCGGCCGCCGAGAAGGAGTCGGCGAGAACGACGCCCGCCACAGGATCGACCGCCTTGCTCGATCCTTGGCGTTAGAAGAAGAAGACGATGTCGGCCCGCCATGCTTTGGCCCCCGCATCCGCGACGAGCCCTTCCCCAAAGGGTTCTCGCTCCCCAGAGACACGCCCAAGTACAACGGCTCAGTGAAGCCGGAAGATTGGCTCATCGACTACTCCACGACCGTCAGCATAGCCAACGGCAATCGGCGCGTCGCCGTGAAGTACGTCCCCCTCATGCTGCAAGGCACGACACGCACATGGCTCAACAGCCTCAAGCCCTACAGCATCAACAGTTGGCTGGACTTCACCGAAGTCTTCGTCCGCAACTTCACCAGCACCTACAAGCGGCCTCCCAAGCCTCGCCAGCTCTCCCTCTGCGTTCAAGGGCCCAGCGAGTCGACCCGCGACTACCTCACGCGGTGGGCCGAGCTCCGCAACTCCTGCGTGGGGGTGCATGAGGTCCAGGCCATCGAGTACTTCATCGCCGGGTGCCGAGATTCACCCTCCTCAAGCATCGACTCCTCTGCGACGAGCCGGCTACCCTCGACGAGTTACTAGTCATCGCTGACAAGTATGCCACGGCCGACTCCTCAATGAAGACCGAGCTGCGAGTAGACGCCTCGGGGAAGGTGATTGCCCCGGCTCCCAAGACGCCGGCTGGCGACCCTGATCGGCGCCCCTACCAGAACGACCACAAGCGCAAGGGCCCCATGCCGACTTCCTCCAGTCGGCAGGTGGCCACAGTTGAAGACGAGCAGCCCGAAGAACGGCCCGCTCCCAAGAAGAAGGGTGGAAGGCCGGCTTGGCAGCCGTCTTTCTCCTACGAACAAGCTCTCGACGCCCCCTGCAAGTTCCACAGCGGCGCGAAGCCGTCCAACCACACAACCCTGAAATGCCACTGGCTCACCCGCATCACCAAGGGCGAGGGGATGTTGCCGCCTCCGCCTCCCGGCCTGCCGCCTCCAGCCCCCCAGCAGCCGGCAGCTCGGCCGGCAGTCGGCGCCATCCAAGACGAATTTCCCGAAGAGCACGCCGCTTACGTCGTCTTCACTAGTCAAGCCGACGACAAGCGCAGCTGACGCCGACAGCACCAAGAAGTGAATGCAGTCGCCACTAGCGCCCCCGAGTTCATGCACTGGTCAGAAAAGCCAATCAGCTGGAGCCAGGCCGACCACCCAGAGGTGATGCCTTCGCCTGGTTCCTATGCAATGGTCTTGGACGTCACCCTCGCAACGGAGAGGCGAGCTGCCAGATTTTCCCGCGTCCTGATAGACGGCGGAAGCAGTATCAACATACTGTACCGCGATACCATGGAGAAGCTGAACATCAAAGCGAAGCAGCTCATGCCGAGCCGCACCGTCTTCCATGGTATCGTCCCTGGCCTGTCCTGCTCCCCAATCGGCAAGATCAAAATGGATGTTCTCTTCGGAGACAAAGATCATTTCCGCCGAGAAGCAATATGGTTCGAGGTAGTGGATTTGGAGAGCCCCTATCATGCACTGCTTGGCCGACCTGCTTTGGCCAAGTTCATGGCTGTGCCCCACTACGCCTACCTAAAGATGAAGATGCCGAGCTCGAAGGGGATCATCACGGTAGCCGGCGACTACGAGAAGTCCATCGAGTGCGCCATGGCCAGTAGCCGGCTGGCCGAGTCCCTCGTGGTGGCAGAAGAGAAGAAGATGTTGGAACGGGTTGTGGCCATGGCCGGCAAGCAGCCGGCCTTGTCCCCCAACCCCAACGATTGTGATGCGTAGGGCTCCTTCCAGCCTGCCAAAGAGACGAAGAAGATACCTCTGGACCCGGAGAACCCGGAGAGGTTCGCTATCATGGGGCGAACTTGGACAGTAAATAGGAAGGCGAGCTCGTCAACTTCCTCCGTGAGAATCGAGACATCTTTGCGTGGTCCCCAAAGGACATGCCGGGTGTCCCGAAGGATTTCGCCGAGCACAAATTACATGTCCGAGCTGATGCGAAGCCGGTCAAGCAGCCCCTCCGCCGACTGTCAGAAGAGAAGCGAAGAATTGTGGCAGAAGAGATAGCCCGGCTCCTTGACGCCGGCTTTATCATGGAAGTGTTCTTTCCAGAATGGCTTGCCAACCCCGTTTTGGTCCTGAAGAAGAATAACAAGTGGCGTATGTATAGACTACACCAGTCTGAACAAGGCCTGCCCAAAGGATCCGTTCGCTCTGCCGCGGATTGACCAAGTGATAGACTCCACAGCCGGATGCGAGCTGTTAAGTTTTTTGGATGCGTACTCAGGGTACCATCAGATCAAGTTGGACCCGGCTGACCGCCTGAAGACTGCCTTCATCACATCCTTTGGAGCTTTCTGCTACCTGACAATGACATTCGGCTTGAGAAATGCCGGTGCCACTTTTCAGCGTTGCATGCAGAAATGCCTCTTGAAACAACTCGGCAGAAATGCCCACGTCTATGTAGACGACATTGTGGTAAAGACAGAGAAGCGCGGTACCTTGCTGGAAGACCTGAAAGAAACATTCGCCAACTTGCGCCGATTCCAAATCAAGCTCAATCCTGAGAAGTGCGTGTTTGGAGTGCCAGCCGGCCAGCTGTTGGGCTTCCTGGTCTCCGAGCGCGGCATCGAATGCAACCCCGTCAAGATCAAGGCCATCGAGAGGATGGAGATTCCCACCAAGCTGCGAGATGTGCAGAAGTTCACTGGCTGTTTAGCCTCCCTGAATCGTTTTATCAGCCAACTAGGAGAGAAGGCTCTCCCCCTGTACCGACTCATGAAGAAGTCCACTCACTTCGAGTGGAATGATCAAGCCGACCAAGCCTTCCATGAATTGAAGAAAATGCTGACCACTCCGCCTGTCCTGGCTGCGCCGACTGAAAAGGAGCCCATGCTCCTCTACACCGCCGCGACTAGCCGAGTCGTCAGCACCGTTGTTGTGGTCCAGCGCCCGGAGGAAGGCCGAGCCCAGCTAGTCCAGAGGCCGGTGTACTATCTCAGCGAAGTGCTATCCAGCTCTAAGCAAAACTACCCGCACTACCAGAAGATGTGCTATGGGGTGTACTTCGCTGCCAAGAAACTGAAGCCCTACTTCCAAGAGCACCCCATCACGGTCGTGTGCACTGCTCCGCTCGCCGAGATCATAGGCAGCCGGGATGCATCCGGCCGGGTGGCCAAATGGGCCATTGTGTTGGCACCCTACACAATCTTCTACCAACCCCGCACCTCCATCAAGTCGCAAGCATTGGCCGACTTCCTCGTCGACTGGGCCGAGACCCAGTACCTACCGCCGGCTCCTGACTCTACCCATTGGCGGATGAACTTTGACGGGTCCAAGATGCGCACCGGCTTGGGAGCCGGCATCGTCCTCACCTCTCCCAAAGGCGACAAGCTCAAGTACACGCTGCAGATCCACTTCGCCGCCTCCAACAACGTGGCCGAGTACGAGGCGCTCGTACACGGGCTCCGGCTAGCCAAAGAGCTTGGCATACGCCGGATCCTGTGCTACGGCAACTCAGACTTGGTGGTCCAGCAATCGTCTGGCGACTGGGACGCCAAGGACGCGAACATGGCGAGTTATCGATTCCTCGTCCAGCAGATCAGCGGATACTTCGAGGGGTGCGAGTTCCTCCACGTGCCAAGGGCCGACAACGACCAAGCAGATGCCCTAGCACGGATCGGCTCCACTCGACAAGCCATACCGACTGGCGTCTCCCTCCAGCGCCTCCTCAAGCCGTCCATCAAGCCGTCTCCAGAGTCGGATTCCATCTTCGTACCGCCTGCGCCAGATACAGCCGGATCCGACTGGAGAAATCCCGCAGGCGGCACGGGGACTTCGACAGCTGGCCCGGGGACTGCCGTAGTTGCACCCGGCCCGGGGACTTCAGAACCCGGCCCGGGGACTGCAGCAGTCGGCCCGGGGACGGCAACGACACAAGAAGCGGTGGCCGACTCCAATTCAACACCACCCAACCCACCCACCCGAGTCATGGTGGCTACCTTAACAGAAGAAGAAGTCACAGCTCCCTCATGGGCCCAGCCCATCCTCAAGTTCCTAGTCAGCAGAGAGCTGCTGGCTGATGAGATCTCAGCAAGACTAGTGCAACGACGAGCCGCAGCATATACAATAATCAACAGAGAGCTTGTGAAGCGCAGCGTCACTGGAGTCTTCCAGCGTTGTGTCGAGCCAGAAAAAGGAGTGGCAATCCTCAAAGACATCCACCAAGGCGAATGCGGCCACCACGCAGCCTCAAGATCACTTGTGGCCAAGGCTTTCCGCCATGGTTTCTTCTGGCCGACTGCCTTGGAGGATGCTAAAGAAATAGTCAAGAGTTGCAGAGGCTGCCAAGTTTTTAGCTCCAAGCAACACCTGCCGGCTTCTGCACTCAACACCATTCCCCTCACCTGGCCTTTTGCCGTCTGGGGACTGGACATGGTGGGCCCTTTCAAGACAGCCCGCGGCGGCCTGACACATCTACTGGTCGCTGTGGACAAGTTCACAAAGTGGATCGAAGCAAAGCCGATTAAGAAGCTGAATGGGCCGACTGCCGTGACATTCATCACCGACATCACTACTCGGTACGGTGTGCCGCACAACATCATCACCGGCAACGGCACGAACTTCGCCAAAGGAGCACTGGCACGTTTCTGCGCGACGCAGGGCATCCGACTGGACTTAGCGTCCGTTGCCCACCCGCAGTCAAACGGCCAGGTCGAGCGAGCAAATGGACTCATCCTCTCCGGCATCAAGCCCCGACTGGTTGTACCACTAGAACGATCGGCCGGCTGCTGGCTCGATGAGCTGCCGGCTGTCCTTTGGAGTCTGCGCACTACACCCAACAAGTCAACCGGCTTCACTCCATTCTTCCTTGTGTACGGTGCCGAGGCCGTCATCCCAACAGACATCGAGTTCGACTCGCCTCGGATCACCATGTACACGGAGAAGGAGGCCAAGGAAGCACGAGAAGACGGCGTCGACCTACTGGAAGAAGGCCGGCTGTTAGCACTCAGCCGGTCCGCCATCTACCAGCAAGGGCTGCGTCGCTACTACAACCGCAAGGTCAAGCCAAGATCCTTCCAAGAGGGCGACCTTGTGCTCCGGCTGATCCAGCGAACAGCCGGCCAGCACAAGCTCTCGGCCCCTTGGGAAGGCCCCTTCGTCGTCAGCAAGGCACTCGGCAACGACTCCTACTTGATCGACGCGCAAAAACCAAGAGCACGCAAGAGAGACGACTCCGGCAAGGAGTCGGAGCGACCATGGAACGCAAACCTCCTAAGACGATTTTACAGTTGAAAAGCAGTATGTATCACGCTCCCCTTTTGTATTAAGTACAAACCAACAGGCCCCCCGAACAGCACTCGGGGACTGCCTTTGTTTATCTATGAATGACAAGCGTCATATCCATGAATGTATTATTACATTTGAATTCTTGTCTGGCACCGGGCTCGACTAGTCGGCCCGGGGACTGGCCGCCTTGAGCTATATTGAAAGTTCTACCTGAAGTCAGAAAAGTAGTGTGCCGGCTCCCGAGTCCTCTCTTGTTGAAAGTCGCAGCTCGAAGAACTGACTGTCCGACTAGCAAGAGGCAAGGCAGAAAGGATGCCCACATGAAAAATGGCTAAGGAGCAACGAACCTATATAGCAAAGAGACGGCCTCCAAACATGCCTGCCGGCTATCAAAACAGCCGGCTGGCCGGCCTCCTAAAAACTTAGCTTTAGTCCAGCAAAGCTAAAGTACTTCCCCCCCACCGGCCAAGCACTCTTCCAGCTTCAGATTGCCGAGCAACTGTTGGACTAGGGAGGCGGCATCCAGGGGGGCGGCAAAGGAAACAGCGGAAGGATAAAAAGCAAAGCACAAGGAAAAGCCAAATGCATGCATAAGTTATATATACACATAAAGCCCCCAACGGGTTGGCAACAGACATAAGTTCGAATACACCCAGTGGGTGGAATTGTGCAGACTTAACCAAACTTTGTTCCAAAAGTAACTAGACAGGAAAACAAAAGATAGCAGACTAAGGCGCTGCACGGAGGCCAAGCTGGTCGGTGAAGGCGGCCTCGCCGGCTGAAGGAGTGGCCGCTTAGCGGGTCTCGGCCTGATCACCACCTACGGCAGGCGACGCACTCGCGCGCGACGTAGTGCTGGAGGTGCGGTCAGGCTGAGGCTGGCCGGCTGCTCCACCAGCCGGCTCGGCGTCTTCACCCTCCTCCTCCTCTTCTTCACCCTCGTCGCTGGAGTCGATCTCCTCCGCCGAGTCTTCTCCATCCGCCGGGTTCAGACCGAATCACTCCTCCGGCTGGGCGACACCGTTGTCGTCCAACTCGGGGACGAAGACGCTGGTGTCGGTGTAGTCGGCGATTGCCGAAGCCCGCCAGATGATGGCCGGCCGCGCCGGCTCCAGCTCCGTATCGGCTTGCTGCCGCCAGGTAGCCAGCTGGTCCAGGCTCAGGCCGGGATACCAGGCCTTGACGAACTCCAGCGCCCGCCTGGCACCGGAGCGAGCCGCCGAGGTCTTCCAAGCTTCGAAGCGGCCGACTGCCACCTCCAGCCAGTCGGCAGTCCGACTGGGGGTGCGAGGAACCACTTGGCCGGGCCAGAGGGCGGCCAAAACCTGCGCCCCGGCTTGCTGAAGCCGGCGGAGCAGTCGGTGAGCCGGCTGGATATGGGCCTGGATCGCCAGAAGCTGTTCCTCCAGCGAGCGGCCGGCGGTTGGCGAGATTTCAATGCCGGCCTGCCTTCGCGCTTGGCGACGGGCCTCGATGGTCTGGTTGGCAGCAATAGAATAGCCAGGGAAATATTCTGCGCAAGCAAGAAGAAGGAAGGGAGAAAAGAGCACCAAATCAGAAAAAGAGCCAAAGTGGCAGATGGCAAGAAAGGACGAAGAAGTAGGCGGCTTACCGTCAACCAGATCTTCGATCTGGCCATAGCCAGAGATCAAAGTCTGCTTGGCCTCGGCCCAGCCAGCCGCCTCCGTCTCGTACTCGGCCTGGAGGGCGGCTTCGCGGTCCTGCACCACCTTCAGGGCCGCCTTGTGGCCTTCCTCCTGGTCGGCCAGCTTCTTGACCAGGCGGTCGCGCTCCTGCACCAAGGCGGCGAGCTCGGCATCCTTGGCACGAAGGGCAGTCTGAGACTCTCCCAGTTGTGCCCTCAGACTGGCGTTGGCCGCTGCAGGGATGGCAGGAAAAGAAGAACAGTAAGAAGAAGTCGTCAAGGAAGATCCGACCCGACTGCTCAGCAGTCGGCCCGAATCTCGGGGACTACACCCAGTGGGTGCGCTGACGCGCCCCCACATGAGATAAAGAACAAAGCACGTATCTCGGCTCTCAGTAAGGTCGTCGGTCTTCTGAGTCAGCTCCCGAGCCTGGGAGTTGAAGGCGGCCGCTCGAAGGTTGTGGTAGTCCTGCAAGATGGACAGAAGACCGAAGTAAGAACAAAAATAGCAAAGGCAAATCCACCAAGAAGTTCCAAGCCGCCTGCTCAGCAGCCGACTCGGAACTCGGGGACTACACCCAGTGGGTGCGCTGACGCGCCCCCACGGAAGAAATCAAGATCAAGAAGAAGCAAGATGGGAATACTAACCCGGATGGCTGCCCGCGTCGCGAGGAACTCGTCGGTGAACTGCCTCAGCGCCGCAGCTTGGCCCTGGAGCCGGGTCCGGACGTCCTGTGCAGCCACGTTCACCACGGCCGTCCCTCCGCCTGGCGTCCACCCCGAGGTAGCGCTGGCTGCCTCCGCATCCCGGGCCGACGAGCTGGAGCCCACGGCCGGCTGCGGCTCCGACGCGGCCTTCCCCGCGCGCCGGCTCGACGGAATCCGGACCGCCATCTCAGCCCTCGCGGCCGGCTCGCCCCCTACCGACTGTGCAGGCGGCGGATCAGGCCGGCCGCCTTGAGCCGCCCCAGTTGGCGGCGTCGGCACCGGCGCCCTCTCCAGGGTGACCATCAAAACCTCCCCCGCCGCCGCCGCGGCCGCAGCCTCTGCTTGGGCCCTGGCTGCGGCATCGGTGAGTGCCTTCGCCGCCTCCTCCTCCCGTGCCGCCTGGGCGGCGGCCGCCCTCCGTGCCTCCGCCTCCCGCACCTCTCGCTCCGCCCGCGCCTCCTGCGCGTTCCTTTCTGTCGCCTCCTGAAGGTCGGCGCGGGGGTCCACGCGGCGGGTGGTGCTCCCAGAGCCCCTCGGCGACTCAACGACGGAGGCGGCAGCCGCCTGCTCAAGCGACAACGGAGCTCTGATCGTTGAAGAAAAAGACAAAGGTTCAGGAACCACCAGAGAAAAGAAAGAAAAAAGAGTAAACGAAAGAAGGTGAACTTACGCCGACACGGTCTGCGGTTGCTTCACCGTCTTGCGGAAGCGAGCCGCCTTTGCGGCTGCCTCCTCCCGCCTGGTGGCTGCCGCCCTGCCTCTGGGCTTCTTCGTTCGGCTGCCGAACAGACCCTGGGCGGCGCGACGCTTCTGCCCTCCGCCCCGAGCAGGCGGTGCAGCGGAGGAGCCCGCGCCGCGCCCAGAAGCCGGCTGGCGGCGCGGGACGACCTCGGCTTCGTCGTCGTCCGGCCAGTCGTCGAAGGTGACTCCGAGCCCGGAGCCGCCTGCTTCGCCGCCGGCTTGGCCGCCACCCGGCTCGATGTTGTCGTCCATGCCGGCCGCCCCCAGGTCGGGGTCCTCCAGATCGTGTTCCGTCCGTTCGGGGACGAATCAACGCTCCGTGTCTGACCCGCTGGCCGGCCGAAGAAGAGGACTCTGTCAAAGAACAAGTCGACTAAGTTAGAGTCGGTCAAGAGGAACTCGGCAACGAAGTTGAGAGAAAAAGAAGACACAGGGAGAGCATACCGTGGGCGGTGGATTGGCTCGGCTGTATGGCTCCTTGCCGAATTGCCACTCTTCGGAGAGCTTGCAATTCGCAAGGTAGTTCACCATATAGGCGACCTCCTCGCGCGGCATGTCCTTGGTGCACATCCGGCTCGGATCGAGCTGGCCGCTCATCTGACAGATCAGATGAGGACGGCTCTGGAGCGGAAGAACCCGGCGCGTGATGAAGGCGGCCAGAAGGTCAGCCCCCGTCAAGCCCTCCGACTGGGTCATCACTCGCACTCGGGCGACGGCTGCGGACCCGGCCGGCGTCAGAGTCACAGCCCGGAAGGACCACTGGGGCAGCCTGCCTGCCGGTGGGCCGGCTACGTAAGCCGGCAGGTTGATGTAGTCGCCCCGTGGGGCGATGTTCCGCACGTAGAAGTACGACTTCTGCCACTTCTTCACCGATTGGATTAGCGGGATGACGGGGAAGGGGTTGTCGGCGACCGACCTCCGCGACGCGATGAAGGCGCCAGTCTGAGCCGGCACGCCCTGCCTGCGCGTGCCCAGCTTGGTCTGGAAGAACTCCCCCCAGAGCTCGAGGGTGGGGAGGATGCCAAGGTAGCCCTCGCACAGGGTGACGAAGGCCGACAGCAGCACCACCGCATTCGGGGTGAGGTGGTGCGGCTGGAGTTGATAGAATTCGAGCCAGGAGCGGAAGAAGGCGCTCACTGGAAGGCTGATGCCGCGCAAGAAGTGCGAGCGGAAGACCACCCGCTCGCCCTCCTGCGGCTCCGGCGTGATTTCCTTCGCCGGCGCGAGGCGGACCTCCACCTTGTCCGCGCCGGGCAGCCGTCGCGTGTTGCGGAGAAACTCGACGTGGTCGTCGTGGACGTTGGAGCCATCCCAATCCCCGCCATGCTGCTCCGTGGCGGGAGGCATGGCAAAAACAAGCGCCGCGGCGGAGGAATGCGTAGTGGAAGAGCGCGGCGGCGAGGCGCTGTCGCAAGAATGGGAGAGCGATGAAGATGGTGGAGGTAGGAGGAGCGTGCGAGGGCCTGCCGCCTTCCACCTCCCCCTACTTATAGCTTCGCAAGGCAGGACCGGGGAAGCCGAAAGTGGGGGAGTCGTGGGATTAACTGCACCCACTCCCCCCACGCCTCGCGATTATTGCGCGTAAATGCGAGCCGAAACTGCCGCACGGGACGTGCGGGCGGTTTTGGGATGTAGACAATCCGCGCCAGGGCCAGGGCGTGGACGTGGCTGGCCCCCTCCCTGCGGCGACGTCCCGTCACGCGCGTGGGCTGGCAGGCTTTCCGGCCAAGAGGGGCCACGTGGTTCGCGGACGGCCAGTGGCCGGCCCGCGGCCCGGTGCGCGCACTAGCGGGCTCCCGCCCTCCGACTCCGGAAGATTTCGACTCAGGCGGTGCGCCTGACCAAGGCCGGCTCCCAGCTGCCGACTTGTCAAGATAGGAAGCTGATCGAGCTTCTCAACCCCTACTCCACCTCGAAGCCCAATCAGCTTCGGGGACTACTGTCGGAGTAAATGGCCACGAGTAGCCTAACCGACTGCCCCTGGTTCTTCTGAAAAAATTATCAGGCCTTCGGGCCTCCAAGCACTCCAAGCATTGGGCCGCCTTCCCTGGCCGGCTACATCTGAAGCCGACTCCCGGAAGGCGACCCCGTCTCAGCAACCTCTCCCCGGGACGACTACGGGGTAGCCGACTCCAAGAAGCCGGCCAAGAAGAACGCCGACTCCAAGAAGCCGGCCGAGACCACAACCACCAAAGCTACACCCACATAATGGTCACAAGACGGGGTGTGGCCATAGTGCGGCCCACTACCCCCGAAGCCCGAGGCGGGCATGGCTACATGAGGCCGTACGGGACGGCCGTCTCCCGTGCGGCTCGGCACTGTAGCCATGCTAGCCTCGACGTCATCCATGACACACTCCCGTACGGCCCACGAGCGGCGGGCCCCTTCAGCCAGAGAGAGGCGTGGAGGCGGCCCGGCCTCTCCCAGTCGGCCAAGGGCGTAGCCGGCCCCCAGAAGCCGGCTACTCCCTTCCTCGAAGCAGGAGCCCCATTAAGGAGACAAGACGAGGTAAGGCTACAGTGAGAGCCCCCGAGGCGGCCCACTGTAGCCATGCTTACCTCGACAAAGCCCTCGTCATCAGAGGCGAGGCTACAGTAAGCAGCCGCCGACAAGACCCTAGGCGGTGGGGCCGGCCTGTCGACCAAGAAGCCGGCAGCCGGCGGGACCCACCAGCCGGCGGGACCCAACAGCCGGCGGAGAAGCCGGCGAGCATAGACACTGACGGCTGGGACCAGAGCCCAGCCGGATTACCATTGTACCCCTGGGGGGTAGGCCTATATAAACCCCCCGGAGCACCCATGCAAAGGGTTGGCTTCTAAGCTGAGCATACACACCATAGATAGAGAGAAGTTGGAGCTAGCCTAGCTCTTCTTCTCCCTTGAACCCCAAAACAGCTCTAGGAGCGATTGTAGCAACCTTTCCTGATCTAGTGATCATGCGGAGACCCCGCAGAGCAGGACTAGGGGTGTTATCTCCTCGGAGAGCCCCGAACCTGGGTAAGATCCGCCGGTGTGCATGTCTTCGCCTCATCCCGTTTCCAGGCACCGGCGACGTCTTATTGGCACCCACAATGATAAGCCACCCGTTGGCATATGTCGCACCAACCACCCGACAGGAGGAGAGAGTGTATGTTTGTCATAGAGATCCCCTGGAGATCGTGATGGGACTACATGGGTGGGAGATTGAGTGACAAGGTGTGTGCGCGATAGAAGATACCCCGAGAGATGTCGAGATAGACGTATGGATGGAAGGAGACAATACGTGTGTTTCTGATGGCTAGTGAGAGATAATCATACTTAGGGGGGAGTGCTTGCGCCTATGATGGAGTGAGGGATTATGGTACTTATTAGGGGGGTGTGTCACATAGAGAGAGAACAAGGGCGGAGAGTGTTGGATGGGTCTATATGTATAGCGCGAGCGAGACATGTGTATGTGTGAACCAGGGAGATATAAAGTTTGAGAGAGATTGAGGAGCCCCGATAAGGCTGAGTGGTGCGTCAGATAGCTGAGAGGGGGAAAGAGATATTCCATCCGCTCGATAATGCAGTGCGTGTAACTTTTTTAGAAGTCAAACTTTGGAAACTTTGATCAGGTTTACACAAATGTTATTTATATCTTCAATACCAAAGATACATCATACGAAACTACATCTCATGGTGAATCTAATGGTATATGTTTGCCGTTCCAGATGTAATTGTTTTTCTCCACGTACATGGTCAAACTTTGTGATGTTTGACTTCTCAATAAATCAATATGCTATGGACCGAGGAGAGTGCCTAACTCGAGAGGGATCAAGTGCGTGTGAAGGAGAATGAGTAAGTGTGCAAAAAGAGTATGTGTGTGAAAGAGAAAGTGACAACAAACGATAAATTAGAGAGAGTGTGTGTTTTTTCGTTTCTTAGGCGAACATATCACGCATGCATCTCCGAGATAGAAAAGCGAGGCGAGGAGATACACGAAGATAGCTAGTGTGTGATTGTTTGCAACGGAGAGAGACACCCCTATAGCACATGTCCAATAGAGGTCTGGCCAACAAGGAACAAAGGTCGAGAGGGACACATGGAGAATATGGACGCATGGGGAGGGCGAGAGGGTGTGTTTGTGATAGAGAGACCCCCTCGAGATTGTGAGGGGACTATATGAGTGGGAGATCGAGGGAGGTGTGTGCGCGATAGAAAGATGCCCTGAGAGAAATCGAGATAGACCATGCACATGTTTGTGATGGAGACTAAGATTAGCTAGTCATATACATATAGGGGGGACTGCGTGTGCCTACAATTGAGTGAGAGACCATCATACTTGGCTAGCTAGGCATGAGATTGTGTGTGTGTGCGTGTGAGATGGAGAGAGAACGAGGGAGAGAGATAGAGTTTTAGATGGGCCTATCGAGTGCGAGTGAGATATGCATGTGTATGTGTGACCCAGGTAGATGGAGAGTTTGAGAGAGAGGGGGAAGGGCTCCGAGACGACAGAGTGGTGCGTGAGAGAGTTACGGGCAATGAGCCAAGGAATTTGTGTGCGCGTACGATGAATGCACCGAAGATATCTAGCTTGGACTAGAGAATCATACATAGTGTGCGAGAGAGACCTATAGATGGAGTATATATGCATGCGAACTAGAAAGACCCCCCACCCATGCACACACACAAAGAGAGAGAGAGAGATGGAGAGAAAGAGAGAGGACCAACAAGGTTTGTGTGTTGGATGCGTGCGACAGAATTGAAGATTGTCGGCGAGAGAGAGAGAGAGCAGGAGTCCGGGAGAGGGGGAGGTCGCGTTTTATGCATTAAAGTCTGATATAAACCATGTTTCGATATAAACTAGTATTCAAATATTTAAATTGGAGAACATGTTGTCTGCAATCCACACATGAACGGATATATGCGTATATCAAACAAGTTCATTAATTTGACTTTCAACATATTCATGGAGTACTATAATACTGTACAACATGCTATTCGGTTGAGGTGTTCAATTTTGGATTTAGTTCACTATTTTGACCTGGTGAACGAGCTATTTCATTGAATCGAGATATTTCATTTTGGGTTTGATTCCCGTTTTTTAGTGGGTCAACTATTTGTCATACAGTAAATCGCTAGCAACGTGCATGTAAAAACACATTACTCCCGAGCATCATCTCTCCATCTAAAAAAGAAGTGGCAAGCTAATATTTCTAAATTTGATTCGAATCGACTTGGTAAGGTAGACGTGGATGCTCGTTCTCCCAAATTTTGAACGAACTGTTAAACATCCTTTGCTCGGTGGAATTCGCCCGAGCAAATAAATGGGAGACGCGAAATTACCGTCCTATGTGGGAGACGCATTAATTGGCCCATTGTGCATCGAGGGTAGGTTCGTAACTTCATCCAAGTGCGCCTTCTCCTCGGCCGAAATGACATGTGCCGAATAATTCATAAACCATGGTTGGAAAAACACGCTCTCCTCGCCTGAAAGAGCTCGCGCCCACTATTTCAAAACACGCTCTCCTCGCCCGAAATCGCTCGCGCCCACTATATTTCGAAACACGCCCTCCTTGCCCGAAATCGCTCCCGCCCACTATTTGGGGAGAAGCAAAGTTACTCTACTATCCCCAACCCTCAGTACACAGACCCAAGCCGAGAAGCCTAAAGGCAGGGGTAGAACTGTAACTCCCCCTCACATTTCAGACAAATGCGTCTGTATCCCAATCCCCCCATTCATACCTCGTGGGCGCCAAATCACCTTCTCCCTGGAAGCTCCCTTCTCCCGAGCCGCGAAACCTCAGCCCCTCCTCCATGGCGCCCCCACCACACCAATTTCACAGCCGCCCTCCTCCCTAATGCCGGAGATGCTATCCATTTGCCGTCGTGCACTGGGCCGTGTGCCTCTTACTCCGTGCTGCTGGAGCTGCCTCGACGACGACCGCGTGAACCGTACCGGAGCCGATTGACCCCCGCCGTTGTTCACGGCGCCGGAGCGGCTCCAACTTCGGATCCGTCCAGAGTCCCGGCACTGCTTCCCTGTAGCCGTCGACCGTCGCGACATCGCTGTTTCCCTGCCGCCAGTGGCCACTGCAACCGCGCCGGCCTCACCGACTCGGCAGCTGGACCTGCCTACTTCACCATGCCGCCAGATAGGTCGCACCCTCATCTCAAATCACTTTATTTAGGCATCAGTTGTCTGAATTTTTATTCTGGGCCAATCGATTCCCAATGGGAAGCAGCACCCCTCGAGGCGGCGGAGCTCCTAGGCTGCCGGTTGGCTGGGGTCTAACGTAAGCGTGCGGGGCCGAAGTTCGCCGCGGTAGCAGCGCTTAGATGGCTATCTTAGACTTGCGTGGGTTCAAGGTACTGCCGCCGCCGGATCTGGATGACGGGGAGTCTTTGTGGACTGGCCCGGGGGCGGCGCAACCACGACAGTGCGGTGGGGCGAGGAGCGGGGTTTTGGCCGGGGCCACGGACGGCGGAGGCAAGCTGCTCTGCCGTTGGTCGCTGGCTCTTCGGGGAAGATTCCTAATAGTGTTAGCCGGGAGGCACAAGACAACCATCAAGCCATCCGGCGTAGATCGGACAGTAGCAAAATAAAATAAAATCGTGTGACCCCAATTTAGTCTCAGTCAACAGACGTGTGACCACTCTCGTACCTTGCTGTTGATCTCTTAGTGTATTTCTTCAGATCAAAGAGATGTGTCGTTCTTAACATTATGCGTTATCTGCATCTTCAGCCACACCGTCTTCCGACTCACCGCAGCTGCTCCAACAAGGGAGGCATACACTAGAAGGGAGCTATAGTCCCCACACAACAGTTCCCTGCATCGAATGCGCGTGCCCGACATGGACAGCCACAACAACTGCAGGGCCATCGACAAGTCAGCACATGATGCTCACTCCTATGGATGGCGGCCAGTTAGGTTGTACCCTCATCTTACTTGTGTGCAACATTTATGGCTTTGTTATTCATCTAAGCATGGAAAATAGATTATCACATTTCACTGTATATTCATGCTGATCTCTTACGGGTCTTGTTCAGGAGTTAACGTTGTTCCATAGTTCAGCTAAGATACTTGTTCTTTAGGTAACGTTGTTCCATAGTTATCATCCATCAGCCAATGCTATCCCACAGGCTGGTGATTATAGTATTATACCACTTCTAGTATTACCTATGTTGTTCTTTAATACTTTTGTGTGCCATCTAGTTAATCTCGAGTACAAACGATACATATTCTGTAGCTTTCATCTGTGTTCTCCCTTTAGTTTTTGAGACCTGTTGCTGCTAGTTAACCCCAGTCCTACTATTTATGTCATCTCTTACAGGCACTCATTACATAAATCTAACTACTAGTTGTCTTCCATGCATGCCAGATATAATTGCACACACTGATATATCCACAAGAACCTCACGGAGCAATGTAAAGGCCAATAAACTTGATGTCAATGATACCCAATATGATGGAACATGTAAAGGCAGTTCTCCAGAAGGCTTGCAGAAAGATGTTGAATCCTCTTCACCCCACAAGGTCCTTGCTCTAACTTGGCCCGTGATATGGGTGCAACATGCATATAATGTCCTGGAGTGTATATACTCTGTTGCAATGCCATGTGCTTAGCATGCTGATCATGCATGTAAATATGTCATGCCTTCCTGTTTTTCAGTACCTATTCCATTCATGATAACATGTTTTCAAATTCAAGTACTGTCATTCTACTCTATCGCAATGCCATCTGCTTAATTTGGACATCATGCTTCTGAATATCTTATGCATTGTTATTCATCAGGACGTACTTCATCTGTCTACCATACCATATTTTTTTACATTGAAGTGTTGTTCTAGTGCTCTGTTGCAATGCCATCTTAGTTTCCCAATCATACATGTGTATGCTGCCTTAGTTTTTTCTGTACGTATTCCGCTAGCATACAGTTTTTCATTCAACTAGTGTTTTTTTTACTGTGTTGTCCTATCGTATCCCTAGCTCTTACACCATACTCCCTCCGTCTGGATTACATGTGGCCGAAATGGATAAAAAAGGATGTATCTAGAACTGAAATACGCCTAAACCCATCCATTTTTTTCCGGATGGAGGGAATACATGTCAATATGTCATGCCTTTCTATTCTTCGGTACCTATTCCATCTCTCTGCTGTAGCATGTTTTATAACTGAAGCACCATTCTTCTATACAAGGCATGCAAGGGGAAGACGACTATGTTAGAATCTGAAGGGTTACAAACCAGGTCTTTGCAAAAGATCCAAACGCCAGGAGATAATAAACCAACTCCAGTTTTTATAGATACTGCTCCAGCACAGAGAAACCCAACTCCTACTGATAATAAGAAGATTCCAGTGGCCAAAGAACTAGTCCGCTCCAGTCCAGCAAAAATATGTCAACTCCATTCTAAGAAGCGTGTGCGTATCCTTGCATCATGAAATTTTATAGCATGCTGATCATATTTTCTACATGTTTCTTACCCATCTCTCTTTTAGAAAATAAGCTTAACAGATAGAAGAATTTCTGCACTGGTATCGTCTATGAGGAAAGATTCTTGCAGGAATTCTCTGTACTCCAATGCAGATGTAAGTACCTGTTGTATATCACTATATTTTTACATTAGCATGTATTTTGTTAATCAGCGTGAATCCAACCTTTATCTGATCTAAATTTAGTTGTAGCAAAATGTATGATTAAAGGCCACAATGTTGATTTTTGTAAGGAAAACTGCCTGGTAGTTTTGCATCCTGAGCTGCATGAGTGTACTATCTCATATCAGTGGGTTTGATTACTTTGGTTCTGCAGTGGGTTTTCAGTGTTTTTTTACTGTGTTGTCCTGTCGTATCCCTAGCTCTTACATCATACTCCCTCCGTCCGGATTACATGTCCCAGAAATGGATAAAACTGGATGTATCTAGAACTGAAATACGCCTAGACCCATCCATTTATTTCCGGATGGAGGGAATACATGTCAATATGTCATGCCTTTCTATCCTTCAGTACCTATTCCATCTCTGCTGTAGCATGTTTTATAATTGAAGCACCATTCTTCTATATAAGGCATGCAGGGGGAAGACGGCTATGTTAGGATCTGAAGGGTTACAAACCAGGTCTTTGCAAAAGATCCAAATGCCAGGAGATAATAAACCAACTCCATTTTTCATAGATACTGCTCCAGCACAGAGAAACCCAACTCCCACTGATAATAAGCAGATTCCAGTGGCCAAAGAACTAGTCCGCTCCTGTCCAGCAAAAGAATGTCAACTCCATTCTAAGAAGCGTGTGCGTATCCTCGCATCATGAATTTTTATAGCATTCTGATCATATTTTCTACATGTTTCTTACCCATCTCTCTTTTAGAAAGTAAGGTTAAATGATAGAAGATTTTCTTCATTGGGATTGCATTCGAGGAAAATATCTTGCAGGAATTCTCTGTGCTCCAATGCTGATGTAAGTACCTGTTGTATATCACTATATTTTTACATCAGCATGTATTTTATTAATCGGCGTGAATCCAACCTTTGTCTGATCTAAAATTTGTTGTAGCAAAATGTTAAAGGCGCCAATGTTGATTTTTGTAAAGAAAACTGCCTGGTAGTTTTGCATACTGAGCTGCATGAGTGTACTATCTCATATCATGCACATTACTGAATTGTAGTGCTGCTCTGCTTGCCCATTCATTCATTGTGTCAATGTTGCTTTCGTATTACCTTACCTGGCTGATGATAGTTGTGCCATATTGTGTTAATTTGGTGTTGGCTAGTAGCCCAAACGTTCATTGTGCCAATGTTGCTTTCCTATTATCTAACTTGGCCAATGAGCAATGCTAGTGTCTTAATTTGGTGCAGGCTGCTGAAGATAAGAAGACAAACTCTGAAAACAACAAGGCAACCCCATTGTTTCTTTCCAATAAATCTAGGCTAGGTAATATGCCAATAACTCTTGATTAATCTGTTTGGTTCCCCTCCTAATTTATGTTATGATGCAGTGGTCGAGACACTCTCCACTATCAATAATACAAGCCTGCCAAAATCGCCATCTGGACCAGACCTCAAATGGCCTGTGCTGCTGTGCACCAGTGTCATCCCTGGATCAGTAATGCTGACACACACAGTACAAATGGAGGATTTATAACAGAGTAGCAATCACACACTTATTACATCGAATAACTCCGAAGAGCTTAAGTATGATAAGCATGGCTTAAGGCCATCTAATAACGATAACAACGGAAGACTTGGAAGATAAGTGAGTCCATCAACTCCAGCGGCATCACTGAGTATAAGACCACGACCTAAGGCATCTTACTCGTCGTCTGAAAAGTCTGCAACATGAAACGTTGCAGCCCGAAAACGGGTCAGCACATAGAATATGCTGGCAATGTAACACATAGAGAATAATGAATAACAATGCTATACTACATGCATATATGGCTGGTGGAAAGCTCTATGGTTACAGTTTTTGCGAAAAGCCAATTTTATCCTACTTCAAAGGAATAAATTTTATTTAACTATCATGGTGGTTGTGAAACATTGAGATGGTTGACAGCATCTCAATCCCAATTAAAAAGTCATCAATAACCCAACAAAATTAATTAGAAGTAACATAGTGATGAGATTCACATGATAATCCAGGTACCAGATACTCAAGTTGTCCATAACCGGGGACACGGCTAACCATGATTAGTTTGTACACTCTGCAGAGGTTTGTGCACTTTTCCCCACAAGACTTGATCTCCTCCGTTGGATTACTCGCACTACAGGGTGTTTGAGTAACGGATGACCAAGACACAGTCTTTCAGAAGTGTTTGCACCTTACGTATGGGTAGACAGTTACACCTACTTTCCCCTACATCTGCTAGTCTACCACTATAAGAGTTCACACAACTTAATCAACTATGCTAGAGCCCATAATAGCTTGCGGCTGCACACGGAAGTTTCTAGCATGAATAATCTCATGATCCCTTTGAACCTGGGTGGCGGTCCAAAAGAAAAACAGGCAGTCCTGGAATACCCAGGTACCTCAATCCACCCAGATGTGAGTTTAAGTTGCCACCTTAAGTAAACCATTAATTAACAACCTCACATCTGTCATGAATTTCACTCAAACCCAATCCACGTCTACGAGCATAGCATAGCAATATAAGCAAACGTAGAAGTAACTCCCAGGTTGAATAGAAAACAGGTAATAGGTTCTACCTCAACTACTTCCCAATACCCACAATTTAATTAGATCCTAATCATGCAATGTTTGAGGAAAACAGATCTAATGCAATAAAACTGGGTATGAACGGGATATGATCAAAGTGTTACTTGCCTTGCTGATGATCCGCAAAACCTAGCGAGTCGAAGTAACAAGCGGCACACTCCGGGTACTCTATCGCAAACAAACAAGCATACAATTAGTACTCATCTAATGCACAGGTAAAACTCGAATGAAAGATCCAACCAGAAAGTTCAACTTAAGAACTCCGGTTTGCAAAAAGAATCAACTCGAAAGAAACAACGAAAGTCAAACGGCGAAAGAAAGAAACTTCGTTTGCTAATCTGGATCTAGGTCAAATTTTACTGTAGCAAAAACTTGTTTGAGTAGGTTAAACGGAAAGAGAATTTCGAGACGAAACTCTAGGCGCTTGAATCGCCTGATTCCGATAAACGAGCGAGAAGTTAAACAGAATCGAAGATTCGATCAGAAATCGAATCTGAGAAAATAACGAGAAAAATCCGACGAAAAAGAAAAACGGACGAACGGTTAAATAACGGACGTTCGTTAACAGAGAAAAACCGACGAACGCGTTCGTTAAAACGAACGGTTCAGTGAACGCTCGTAAAATAATAAAACCGAAAAAAACCGATCTAGGGTTTTTTTAAACGAAGGGTTTTTTTTAAATAAAACCGGCGATGAACGGGGCAGGCAGTACCTCGTCGGAGCGGGGGCTCCGGCGCTCGGGGGGAGGGGCGGCGAGGGGCGCGGGGCTCGGGGGGGGCGCGAGGGGGCGGCTCCGGCGGCGGCAAGCGACGGCGGCGGCAAGGCGGGCGGGCGGCGGCGGCGGGCAAGGCGACGGCGGCGGCGGCTAGATGAGAGAGAGGGGGGGTTGAGGGGTATATAAAGGGGAGGGGGTGCTCCGGTGGCTTGGAGAAGGGGGCGGGCGAGCGGGGCGGCTCCCATGTCCATGGCGGACACGGCGGCGCGGCAGCCGTGCGGGGAGAGGAGAGGGCGAGGCGGGCCGTCGGCTGGGCCTTTGGCCCAGTCGGCGCGCGGGCGTTTTTTTTAAATAAGATCCGCGGAAAATAATTCGTAGAAAAATAAATAAAAATCAGAAAAATATGAAATAAATTTTCCCCGTCTAGTTAGAAAATATAGAATAGGGTGAACATTTTTATAATTCAAAATAAATATTTTGAAAACATGCATTATTTTTATTGCAATAAAAATTGTAAATAAAATCCAAATAAATTCCAAATAATGATTTTAACATTTTTCCTCCAGTATTTCAATTGTTTTGGAGAAGTCATATTTTCTCCTCTCGTTTATTTAAAATGAAATATTTTTCCGGAGAGAAAAATAATTAAAACCACAATCCTCGTTTGAAAATCAAATTTGAAAATTCGAGAAAATCCCCAACTCTCTCCGAGGGTCCTTGAGTTGCTTAGGATTTATCGAGGATTTGTCAAAATGCAACAAAACATGATATGCAATGATGATCTATGTATAACATTCCAAATTGAAAATTTGGGATGTTACAAACCTACCCCCCTTAAGATGAATCTCACCCTCGAGATTCGGGTTGGCTAGAAAACAGGTGGGAGTGGTTTTTCCGTAGATCTTCCTCTCGCTCCCAGGTGGCTTCATCTTCTGTGTGGTGACTCCACTGAACTTTGCAAAACTTGATAACCTTGCTGCGGGTAACTCGGCTCGCATACTCGAGAATCTTCACTGGTTTCTCCTCATAAGTCAAATCACTTTCCAACTGAATCGCTTCCAGTGGCACAGTATCTCTCAGTGGTATATCAGCCATCTCTGCGTGGCACTTCTTCAACTGCGAAACGTGAAATACATCATGAACTCCAGACAATCCTTTGGGCAATTCCAGCTTGTAAGCAACTTCTCCCATACGTTCCAACACTCTATATGGTCCGATAAAACGGGGCGCTAACTTTCCTTTAACTCCAAAATGCTTCACTCCTCAAAGTGGTGATACTCGAAGATACACTCTGTCTCCGACTTCGTGAACGGTCTCCTTTCGTTTAGAATCACCATAACTCTTCTGCCTGGACTGGGCTACCTTGAGCCTATCGCGAATCAACCTCACTTTCTGTTCAGACTCCTTAATCAAATCTGGCCCAAACAACTGACGATCTCCAACTTCGTCCCATAACAACGGTGTTCTACACCTCCTTCCGTACAAGGCTTCGAAAGGGGCCATCTTCAAACTGGTTTGATAACTGTTGTTATACGAAAACTCCGCATATGGCAAATTGTCGTCCCAACTAGATCCATAATCTAGTGCACATGCTCTCAACATGTCCTCCAAAATCTGGTTGACTCTCTCGGTCTGTCCATCTATCTGTGGGTGAAATGCTGTACTAAATTCTAGTCTGGTTCCCAACGTTTCATGTAACTGCTTCCAAAACTTCGAGGTAAATTGGGTTCCTCTGTCTGATACAATGGTCCTCGGAACTCCATGCAAACATACGATCCTGGTCATGTATATCTTTGCCAACTTAGCACTGGTGTAAGTGGTTTTCACTGGAATGAAATGAGCCACTTTCGTCAATCGGTCGACTACAACCCATATCGAGTCATAGCCTAAACGAGTCCTGGGTAATCCTGTGATAAAATCCATGCCTATTTTGTCCCACTTCCATTCGGGTATCGGCAATGGCTGTAGCAATCCTGCTGGCTTCTGATGCTCTGCCTTCACTCTCTGACATACATCACAAACTGCTACATACTCCGCAATATCCTTCTTCATTCCGGTCCACCAGAAAGTATTCTTCAATTCCAAATACATCTTGGTATTCCCTGGGTGAATCGAGTACGGTGAATCATGAGCTTCTTGCAAAATCAACTTCCTGATCTCCGGATCATTTGGCACATATACGCGGTCCTCGAACCATAAGGTATCGTGCTCATCCTCACGAAATCCCTTGGCTTTTCCTTTGCTCATCTTCTCCTTTATCTCCTCAATCTCCTTGTCTGTCTTCTGAGCTTCTCTGATCCTTTCCATCAAGGTAGACTGAATCTCCAATGTCGCTAAATAGCCTCTTGGGACTATCTCCAAACATAGCTCGCGAAGGTCCTCGGCTAACTCCTGAGGTAACTCTCCGGTCATGAGGGTGTTAACATGACTCTTGCGGCTCAACGCGTCTGCTACTACGTTAGCCTTTCCAGGGTGATAATGCAATCTCATATCATAATCCTTGATGAGCTCCAACCATCTCCTCTGTCTGAGATTTAACTCCTTCTGCGTGAAAATGTACTTCAGACTCTTGTGATCCGTGTACACCTCACAATGGTTTCCGATGAGAAAATGTCTCCATGTCTTCAATGCATGCACCACGGCTGCTAATTCCAAATCATGCGTAGCATAATTCTTCTCATGGGGCTTAAGTTGTCGTGAAGCATATGACACAACTCTTCCTTCCTGCATAAGCACTGCTCCAAGTCCTCGACGTGAAGCATCGCAATAAACTTCATAATCCTTGCGTTGATCTGGCAGAATCAACACTGGTGAGGTAACCAATCGTTTCTTCAACTCTTGGAAACTAGCTTCACATTCCTCAGTCCAATTGAATTTGGTGTCCTTCTTCAATAGCTCAGTCATGGGCTTAGCAATCCTTGAGAAATTCTCAATGAATCTCCGGTAGTATCCTGCAAGTCCAAGAAAACTCCGGATTTCTCCAACTGTCGTGGGTGATTCCCAACTTGTCACGGTGTCAACCTTGGCAGGGTCTACTGCTATTCCTTCTCCGGAAATAACATGTCCAAGGAATCCAACTTCCTTCAGCCAAAACTCACATTTGCTGAACTTGGCGTATAACTGATGTTCTCTGAGCTTCTCAAGTACCAATCGTAAATGCTCCTCATGCTCTTCTTCATCCTTGGAAAAGATTAAAATATCATCAATGAACACCACGACGAACTTATCCAAAAACTCCATAAACACTTTGTTCATCAGGTTCATGAAATAGGCCGGTGCGTTAGTCAGTCCAAATGACATAACGGTATACTCATACAATCCATATCTCGTGGTAAATGCCGTCTTAGGTATATCCTGCTCTCGAATCTTTAACTGGTGGTATCCTGATCGTAGATCGATCTTGGAAAATACCTTAGCTCCTTGCAGGCGGTCAAACAAATCGTTGATCATCGGCAGTGGGTACTTTTTTTTGATGGTCACTTCATTCAATCCTCGGTAATCAACAACCATCCTTAGTGATCCATCTTTCTTCTCCACTAGAAGTACTGGTGATCCCCAAGGTGACGAACTTGGGCGAATATAGCCTTTATCCAGTAACTCCTTGATCTGCTTCTTAACTTCCTCCAAATCCTTTGCGGGCATCCTGTACGGTCTCTTAGATATTGGCCCTGTGCCTGGCAAAAGTTCAATCAAGAACTCAATGTCTCTATCCGGTGGCATGCCTGGCAACTCTTCTGGAAATACATCCGGATAATCTTTCACCACTGGTACTTTCTCCTGTACAACTCCTGATAAGGAATTTACTTGAGTCCTCTTCGGCATATGCCGGGATACATACTTGATCCTTTTTCCTTACGGGGTGGTAAGCAAAATCGTCTTGCTGGCACAATCGATGTTTCCTCCATATAACGATAGCCAATCCATTCCCAAAATCACATCCAAACCTTGCGATTCCAAAACAATGAGGTCTGAGGGGAAAACATGCCTACCAATGGCCAATGGTATCTGAAAACATCCTTGGGTGGCCATATACTCTGCTCCTGGCGAGGTTACTAACATAGGGTTTCTGAGAACTTTGGTGGACATCTTAAACTTATTCACGAATCCCCTTGATATGTATGAATGCGATGCACCAGTATCGAAAAGAACAGTTGCAGTAAATGACTTAACCAAAAACTTACCTATTACTGCATCAGGCTGAGCTTCAACCTCCTCCACGCTCACGTGGTTCACATGTCCTTTGTTGAACGGGTTCGGCTTCTTCCCATAGCTTCCATTGCCATTACCATTTTGGGCTTCAGGACATTCATTGGCATAATGTCCATTCTTCTGGCACTTAAAACAAGTGACTTGGCTCAGGTCCCTCTTGGCTGGGGTAGATGGGTTGGTGCGGTTCTGTCCGTTGCTTCCTCCATTCCCATTACCATTCTTGGAGCCATTATGGTTGTGCGAACTACCTCCTCCATGGGTATGCTGAAACTGTCCTCCCGGCTTTAGGGTAAATCGAGGCTTCTGCTGAGCTCCTGAGTTAAACTTCCCTTGTCCATACTTCCTCTTACGGTTTTCAATCTGCTGTTGCTTCCCTTTAATCATGAGAGCTCTATCTACCAGCTCCTGGTAGTTGTTGAAATTTGCTACCATCAACTGCATGCTCAGTTCATCATTCAGTCCTTCCAAAAACTTCTCCTGCTTGGCAGCATCTGTAGCAACGTCATCTGGTGCATAACGTGCTAACTTACTGAATTCCTCCACATACTGGCCTACGGTGCGTCCTCCTTGGCGTAGGTTGCGAAACTCACGCTTCTTCATAGCCATAGCTCCTGCTGAAACATGGGCTGTACGGAAAGCTTGCTGAAACTGGTCCCATGTGACAGTGTCAATAGGGTGCGTGGCTGTATAATTCTCCCACCATGATGCTGCGGGTCCATCAAGCTGATGTGCGGCAAAACGCACTCTTTCCGCATCTATGCATCCTGCAGTGGTCAACTCCCTTCCAACTTTGCGGAGCCAATCATCCGCTACAATCGGCTCAGTGCTACTGGAAAACACCGGCGGGTTTAGCCTCAAGAAACGGGGCTAAGTGATCAACAGGTGGTGGTGGCGGTGGGTTGTTGTTGTTGTTGCCTTGGTTCTGAACTAACACTTGCATCAGGGCATTCTGTTGCTGAATCAACTGGGTGATCTCTGGCGGGAAAACAAATCCGGTGTCGCGTCTCGGAGGCATCTGATAGGTTTAGAAAAGATGAGAGTTAAGAATAGAATGAGGTCTAGAGAGAAAACACTACCCATATGCTCATGAGACAAATTCAATCAATATCACTCAATCAATTCAAACAAGGCAAAACAATCGATCTAACTAGCGTTACAAAGTGCTTGAACTATACTATTAAATGGGGAAAAAACTACTACTGATATGGTGGTCTACTAAAAATTCTGATCCGTTGAAGACTCCATGATGTCTGCTCCAGCTTCATCAATCCATTCGTCTTCACTTGGTTCTGAGTCGGTGTCGTCGATGATGATGTAATTATCCGGACAAGTGCATTCGTCGACTTCTGCTTTTGGCACTGGATTTCCCACGAATGCTCCAATCTTATTCTCCAGGTCGTCAATCTTCCCTACTAGCGCGTTGATTTCCTCCAAGTAATCTTCGCGTGTAGTCTTAAGTTCTTCTTGGAGTTCCTTGATCTTCGTGAATGCCTTCTTCAGTTCTTCCTTGTCCGTGCACATCTGATTTTCCTGGCGTCGAATATGTTGGTTCTGCTCCTGGATGAAAGCTGCAATTGATCCATCCTTCTTGGTTCTGATCATCTCCCATTGCGCGTCTCGACGTCCACAAATCTGATAAATTGTATCCTTAAGCTCCTGGTGGTAGACTTCTCCAATGCGTCCCATGGCGATGTGTGCGGCCATGCTCTTCCCTAAACTCCAAGTTGGTGCTTCGAAAACCAATCTCATGGCACTAAACATCCTTCCTGGAATGATAACTTGAATCTTCCAGCTCTCCTCTTCAGGTAATGTGGCGTTGTAGGTTCCGGTGATGCTTGGTATTCCTATGTTCAAGTACTTGGTGACTTCCTTCAAATGCCGACCAAACGGCGTGTCTTCATCCGGTTGCATGAACTTGCTCCTTGCATTCGCCATTCCTAAAAGAGTAGAAAGTGGAGAGGGGTCAGAAATGAGAAGAGAGAAGCTTTCTAGGGCTTAAGCTTAGTGGTCGTGTCCTATAGTCAGCGTGTGCTCTGATACCAACTTTGTAGCAACCAGACCTCAAATGGCCTGTGCTGCTGTGCACCAGTGTCATCCCTGGACCAGTAATGCTGACACGCACAGTACAAATGGAGGATTTATAACAGAGTAGCAATCACACACTTATTACATCGAATAACTCTGAAGAGCTTAAGTATGATAAGCATGGCTTAAGGCCATCTAATAACGATAACAGCGGAAGACTTGGAAGATAAGTGAGTCCATCAACTCCAGCGGCATCACTGAGTATAAGACCACGACCTAAGGCATCTTACTCGTCGTCTGAAAAGTCTGCAACATGAAACGTTGCAGCCCGAAAACGGGTCAGCACATAGAATATGCTGGCAATGTAACACATAGAGAATAATGAATAACAATGCTATACTACATGCATATATGGCTGGTGGAAAGCTCTATGGTTACAGTTTTTGCGAAAAGCCAATTTTATCCTACTTCAAAGGAATAAATTTTATTTAACTATCATGGTGGTTGTGAAACATTGAGATGGTTGACAGCATCTCAATCCCAATTAAAAAGTCATCAATAACCCAACAAAATTAATTAGAAGTAACATAGTGATGAGATTCACATGATAATCCAGGTACCAGATACTCAAGTTGTCCATAACCGGGGACACGGCTAACCATGATTAGTTTGTACACTCTGCAGAGGTTTGTGCACTTTTCCCCACAAGACTTGATCTCCTCCGTTGGATTACTCGCACTACAGGGTGTTTGAGTAACGGATGACCAAGACACAGTCTTTCAGAAGTGTTTGCACCTTACGTATGGGTAGACAGTTACACCTACTTTCCCCTACATCTGCTAGTCTACCACTGTAAGAGTTCACACAACTTAGTCAACTATGCTAGAGCCCATAATAGCTTGCGGCTGCACACGGAAGTTTCTAGCATGAATAATCTCATGATCCCTTTGAACCTGGGTGGCGGTCCAAAAGAAAAACAGGCAGTCCTGCAATACCCAGGTACCTCAATCCACCCAGATGTGAGTTTAAGTTGCCACCTTAAGTAAACCATTAATTAACAACCTCACATCTGTCATGAATTTCACTCAAACCCAATCCACGTCTACGAGCATAGCATAGCAATATAAGCAAACGTAGAAGTAACTCCCAGGTTTGAATAGAAAACAGGTAATAGGTTCTACCTCAACTACTTCCCAATACCCACAATTTAATTAGATCCTAATCATGCAATGTTTGAGGAAAACAGATCTAATGCAATAAAACTGGGTATGAACGGGATATGATCAAAGTGTTACTTGCCTTGCTGATGATCCGCAAAACCTAGCGAGTCGAAGTAACAAGCGGCACACTCCGGGTACTCTATCGCAAACAAACAAGCATACAATCAGTACTCATCTAATGCACAGGTAAAACTCGAATGAAAGATCCAACCAGAAAGTTCAACTTAAGAACTCCGGTTTGCAAAAAGAATCAACTCGAAAGAAACAACGAAAGTCAAACGGCGAAAGAAAGAAACTTCGTTTGCTAATCTGGATCTAGGTCAAATTTTACTGTAGCAAAAACTTGTTTGAGTAGGTTAAACGGAAAGAGAATTTCGAGACGAAACTCTAGGCGCTTGAATCGCCTGATTCCGATAAACGAGCGAGAAGTTAAACAGAATCGAAGATTCGATCAGAAATCGAATCTGAGAAAATAACGAGAAAAATCCGACGAAAAAGAAAAACGGACGAACGGTTAAATAATGGACGTTCGTTAACAGAGAAAAACCGACGAACGCGTTCGTTAAAACGAACGGTTCAGTGAACGCTCGTAAAATAATAAAACCGAAAAAAACCGATCTAGGGTTTTTTTTAAACGAAGGGTTTTTTTAAATAAAACCGGCGATGAACGAGGCAGGCAGTACCTCGTCGGAGCGGGGGTTCCGGCGGGGCTCCGGCGCTCGGGGGGAGGGGCGGCGAGGGGCGCGGGGCTCGGGGGGGGGGGCACGAGGGGGTGGCCCCGGCGGCGGCAAGGCGGGCGGCGGCGGCGGGCAAGGTGACGGCGGCGGCGGCTAGATGAGAGAGAGGGGGGGTTGAGGGGTATATAAAGGGGAGGGGGGTGCTCCGGTGGCTTGGAGAAGGGGGCGGGCGAGCGGGGCGGCTCCCGTGTCCATGGCGGACACGGCGGCACGGCGGCCGTGCAGGGAGAGGAGAGGGCGAGGCGGGCCGTCGGCTGGGCCTTTGGCCCAGTCGGCGCGCGGGCGTTTTTTTTTAAATAAGATCCGCGGAAAATAATTCGTAGAAAAATAAATAAAAATCAAAAAAATATGAAATAAATTTTCCCCGTCTAGTTAGAAAATCTAGAATAGGGTGAACATTTTTATAATTCAAAATAAATATTTGGAAACATGCATTATTTTTATTGCAATAAAAATTGCAAATAAAATCCAAATAAATTCCAAATAATGATTTTAACATTTTTCCTCCAGTATTTCAATTGTTTTGGAGAAGTCATATTTTCTCCTCTCGTTTATTTAAAATGAAATATTTTTTCCGGAGAGAAAAATAATTAAACCCACAATCCTCGTTTGAAAATCAAATTTGAAAATTCGAGAAAATCCCCAACTCTCTCCGAGGGTCCTTGAGTTGCTTAGGATTTATCGAGGATTTGTCAAAATGCAACAAAACATGATATGCAATGATGATCTATGTATAACATTCCAAAATGAAAATTTGGGATGTTACAGAATCTGTTCAGTATCCTTTGTCTCGAATGCAACGGAAAAAATGTATGTTTGTGAACCAATTAATGGCTGAAGGAATGATGGAAATGGTGGAGGAATCAGAGGTGCAGAGTCGTGCGACACAACAACTAATCAATGTTTTCAGAGATAATGTAGCAAAGTAGCAAGAACTTGCCCACATGCTTATGGGCATCATCCGTGCAGAGGTTGCAGATTGTGACGTTGTAGATCTTTAGGTTCTGTTCATTTATTTGCACTGGCATCAATCTTTGATTGCCCAGTGGATGTAATTTCCTGTAATATATGCTGGATGTGCAACGTTTTTCCCTGTATGCCGTACCTTTGCTTGATCGGTTTTGGTCCTGTGCATAATTGCTCGTCATAATGGCCTCAAATTATCTAATTTGGCCTAAAGACATGTACGAACTTTAGTGGGCCATTAAGTTAATGGGCCGTTACCAGGCCGAAAGTTAATGGTCAGCCCTCTTGACTCCCGGGTCGTTAACAGGCTGACATCAAAGCGGGCAATAGGTGGGCCCAATTGATTTCATGGGCCGTTAACAAGCCGTTACTAAGTTCGGGCTACATATGGCCCAACTATACTGTGGGCCTTTAGCAGGCCGAAAGAGACAGCGGGCTTGTACTGGACCATGTAGAGCATGGGCCGCTAAGAGGCCGAAAGTCAGGTCGTATTGTAAATGGCCCAACTGTGTTGTGGGCCTTTAGCAGGCCGAAAGAGAAACTGGGCTGGTATTGGACCATGAAGGGCATGGGCCGTTAAAAGTCCAAAACTCAGGTCCGACTACAAATGGCCCAACTCATTTATGGTCCGTTAACAGGCTGAAAGGCACATAGGGCCGGGAATTGGCCCAACACTTAAATGGGTCGCTAAAAGGCCAAAACTCAGGTCTGACTACAAATGGCCCAACAGATATATGGGTCGTCACCAGGCTGAAAGACTCACCGGGCCAGAAATTGGCCCAACACTTAAATGGGTCGCTAAAAGGCCGAAACTCAGGTCCGGCTACAAATGGCCCAACTGCTTTATGGGCCGTCAACAGGCTGAAAGACACACCGGGCCGGAAATTAGCCTAATATTTAAATGGGTCGCTAAAAGGCCGAAAGATGTACACCGTGAAAATTGGCCCATCCACTGAATGGGCCGTTAACAGGCCGAAATCTCACCGGGTCGATATTGAGCCCAAATATATAGCGGGCTATTAACGGGCTTGAACTGACGATGGGCTGCAATGGTGTCAAATCTTTAACGGGCCATTAACGGGCCGAATTGGCACATCTCGTATGGGCCGTGGGCTTAAATGGACCTGACACAAGTAGGCCTTATATGGGCTGGCCTGCTATTTTTTATTGGGCCGGCCTTTTTCACCGGAATGGGTCACTGTTAGGCCGTGTCACGTGTCGACCTATCATAGGCGCCTCCTGTCCAATGAGTGGATGACATCTGTCCCAATGGTGAGGCAACACGTGTTTCCTCCGGCCAATGATGATTTTACACGTGGAAAATCCCCATTGGTCCGGGCTGTTAACGGGTTATCGGATCCAAAACCGGACCCGATAGCTTAACAGCGTTCCGTTACGGTGGATGCCACGTGTCGATCACCCTTGACGAAAGCACTTCTGTGACGCGCGATTTATTGTCATGGAAGTGGACACTTCCATGATGATAATTTTGGTAATGTCATGGAACACTTCTATGACAGCACAGGTATGACTATCTTGATTCTGTCATAAATTTGTCATGGATGTACATGCATGATAGAAAACGTGACCTACTGTGACAAACACGTATCATCATGGAAGTGTCTTTTTTTGTAGTGTGAGAAGGGCTTGGAGAAGCCGCTGACCACCGACGAGGACGGCCCCGCCCGGCTGCTTTCCTACTTGGTCGAGGCACTTGAGGAAGTCGTGAGTGGCATCGGCCCCATGGCAGAGGAAGAGGATTGCGTCCTTTCTTCAGCTGCGCTGACGCGTGTCTTCAGCCACCTCCATCTTTGTGATCCTATCGCCCGCCTTACGAGCTGCTGGAGCCTGTGGATGACGAGCACTGCGCAGCCACTACCGCTGCCGTGAAGGGTCAGGTGGAGGCCCTGCTGAAGAAGTTCCGCGCCTTCGACCGGCGGCGCTACTAATCCTGCAGCCCCGGCTGGTGGTACAGGTGAAGGCGACGCCACCAAGGAAGGAGCGCCTCTTGCGGGCGCCGGCGTTGTCCAGGGATGACTTGCTTGCGGCTCCTTTCCTGTTTAAACTCCTGCGACATGTACCGTGCCTCGTGGAGGTGTTTAAACTTGCGTTTGATACTCGGAGAACAATATGTCTTGTAATATTTGCTTTGAGATTTTGCGATTTCCTTCCCATTTGCTTTGCGTTCTACGTCGGCAGAGCCCGACCCCGCGCATACCTCAGCCGCCGTTGGGTCGTCCGGATCACCAGGATGAGACCAAGGAGTGAGGGGCTACATGGCCAGTTAGGCTCCCGAGTCGCGATGCTCAGGAGTCCCCCTTGACGCGCAAACAACTTATAGAAAGGAGATGGAAGGGTAGGTCTAGTGTTCTACGTCGGCAAGGCCCGACCCCGAGCATACCTCAACCGCCGTTGGGTAGTCCGGATCACCAGGACGAGACCAAGGAGTGAGGGGCTACGTGGCCAGTTAGGCTCCTAAGTCGCGATGATCAGGAGTCCCCCTTGACGCTCAAACGACCTTCATACCTTTGTCCTCGCCGAGGCTCGGCTCGGGAGGGGCGCGCAACGACCAGGTCCGGGGGACCTGGCTGGGTGGCGTACTCTTGGGCGTGACCCAAGCGCAGCCCCCGTGCCCAGTCCCCCCCCCACGCGACTCTCCCGAGGGGAGGTGCTGCGATGAGGCCAGACACTGAGCTCAAGGGATCCCTGAGGTTGATACAACCGCGAGGCCACCCTCAGTTGTTTATCACCAGCGCGGAGCATAGCGCTTCCACACTTGCATGGGCATAGCCGCTCCTCGGCAGTGTCGACGGCCAGCGCGGAGCATGGTGCTTCCACTGGTACGTGGGAGGGGACTCCTTACCGCGAAGAGCCCCCGGGGCGTGTACAGTCCCTACTGATACGTCTCCAGCGTATCTATAATTTATGAAGTATCCATGCTATTATATTATCCATCTTGAATGTTTTATGGGCTTTACTATGCATTTTTATATTACTTTTGGGACTAACCTATTGACCCAGAGCCCAGCGCCATTTCCTGTTTTTCCCTTGTTTCAGTATTTCGAAGAAAAGGAATATCAAACGGAGTTGAAACGGAATGAAACCTTCTGGAGAAGTATTTTTGGAAGGAAAGCAACCCGGGAGACTTGGAGTGCACGTCAGGAAAGCAACGAGGGAGGCACGAGGCAGGGGGCCTCCACCCTCATGGGCCCCTCGTGGCTCCCCTGACGTATTTCTTCCGCCTATATATATCCATATACCCTAAAACGATCAGGGAACAAAATAGATCGGGAGTTCCACTGCCGCAAGCCTCTGTAGCCACCAAAAACCAATCGGGACCCTGTTCTGGCACCCTGTCGGAGGGGGGAAACCCTCACCAGTGGCCATCTTCATCATCCCGGCGCTCTCCATGACGAGGAGGGAGTAGTTCACCCTCGGGGCTGAGGGTATGTACCAGTAGCTATGTGTTTGATCTCTCTCTCTCTCGTGTTCTTGAGGTGGTACGATCTTGATGTATCGCGAGCTTTGCTATTATAGTTGGATCTTATGATGTTTCTCCCCCTCTACTCTCTTGTAATGGATTGAGTTTTCCCTTTGAAGTAATCTTATCAGATTGAGTCTTTAATGATTTGAGAACACTTGATGTATGTCTTTCGTGGGATAACCGTGGTGACAACGGGTTATTCTATTGATTCACTTGATGTATGTTTTGGTGATCAACTTGTGGGTTCCGCCCATGAACCTATGCATAGGGGTTGGCACACGTTTTCGTCTTGACTCTCCGGTAGAAACTTTGGGGCACTCTTTGAGGTTCTATGTGTTGGTTGAATAGATGAATCTGAGATTGTGTGATGCATATCGTATAATCATACCCACGGATACTTGAGGTGACATTGGAGTATCTAGGTGACATTAGGGTTTTGGTTGATTTGTGTCTTAAGGTGTTATTCTAGTACGAACTCTAGGGCTGTTTGTGACACTTATAGGAATAGCCCAACGGATTGATTGGAAAGAATAACTTTGAGGTGGTTTCGTACCCTACCATAATCTCTTCGTTTGTTCTCCGCTATTAGTGACTTTGGAGTGACTCTTTGTTGCATGTTGAGGGATAGTTATATGATCCAATTATGTTATTATTGTTGAGAGAACTTGCACTAGTGAAAGTATGAACCCTAGGCCTTGTTTCCTAGCATTGTAATACCGTTTACGCTCACTTTTACCACTTGTTACCTTGCTGTTTTTATATTTTCAGTTTACAAAAACCTATATCTACCATCCATATTGCACTTGTATCACCATCTCTTCGCCGAACTAGTGCACCTATACAATTTACCATTGTATTGGGTGTGTTGGGGACACAAGAGACTCTTTGTTATTTGGTTGCAGGGTTGTTTGAGAGAGACTATATTCATCCTACGCCTCCCACGGATTGATAAACCTTAGGTCATCCACTTGAGGGAAATTTGCTACTGTCCTACAAACCTCTGCACTTGGAGGCCCAACAACGTCTACAAGAAGAAGGTTGCGTAGTAGACATCACCTATCTCAAGGCGGGTTGCGCCTGGTCTTGATTCTTGATGGTTGTGGTGGTCCTGCGAGATGGTTAGACAACCTGTGCCAAACGAATCTCCTAAGGTTATCACGTGAGAAGGTCAAGCACCAACGACCCCAGGAGGTGACGTGAACGGGGCCGGCCCGCCAGACAGAGTTCAGCCATTGGATTTATCGACGCTGCAGGGACGGGCCCGAGCACAGACGCCGTGCCTAGCCTTCTCATGCGAAGGGCCCTGAAGAAAGACGCTCGGTGTGCGGCTCCCATGGTGGGCGGCAATCAAGTAGGCGATAACCATAGATAGGTTATGCATGGAAGGCAAGCTAGTTTAGGCAAATTCAAGAACGATACATGCCACTGGGCTGGACCCGAGCGGCTTGGGGATGATGCAGCCCGAGGGGCGCCCCCAACAGAGTAAGCTAAAGATGTAAAGGGATACATGCCACAGGGACGGACCCACGCGGCCTGGGAATGATGCAGCCCGAGGGGCGCTCCCAGCTAAATAAACTTGGAAAATGTCACCTGGTTCTGTTGTTGAAGGAATGTTGGGGCAGCTGAAGACGCGTGACGAAGGGGTTGGTCCTCACGAGCCACCGGGGCCCTGAGCCTCAGGAGGCTCTGGGGGTCCGGGCGGTTCCTTGAAGACCGTCTTCATCTCCGCCAGGACTGCGTGGTGCCTGGCCTCCTGAGCCACCAGGATGCTCTGCAGATTGCGCTGGAAGGCGGACGTCACACTCGGCAGGTCGAAGGGCATGCGAACGTAGCTGTGAGGCGGGCCCTCGCAGCGTCCCACGCGCGAAGGCCAGAAAAGCTCCTGAGATGCGGCCCTGTTGAGCCCTGGGATGTCGATGCAGAGGCGCAGCCCGCCATCCTCGCCTGGATGGGGAGCCGCGCCAGGTGAGCGAAGGTCGCCGCGCATGGCTCTTGCATCCTGCAGTTCCTGAGTGGTCTTGGCAATGAACTTCTGAGCGCCGGGCGCTCCTCGTCCGGTGTCCTCCTCAGGGAAACGTGTTGCGAAGCATGCCTCCATGTGGTGCCCGAGTGCCTCCCTCGTGACGTTGGCAAGGTCGGAGGCCCTCCAGAAGAGAGCCCCCGATCCCTGCCCGAGGAGGGCGCCGGGCGTGCCTTCCTATGCGATGGAGGGAGGCGCCCCAGGCGCGGACGCCGATCCTGGCGTGGCTCCACTTGCGGCGCCGCTCTCCTGAGGCCCTGAGCGGAGTAGCTGCTTCTTCTTCTTGGGGACAACCTCAGGAGGGTACTGTGCTGCATTGCTGTCGGGGTCTTCGATTGACACTGCTTGGAAGGCGTGCTCGAGGGAGCACACCGCATCTCTTTCTTCGCAGGGGACTGTGATGTTCCCGCCGCTTCCTGGCATCTTGAGGACGTTGTAGCCGTGGTGTGTCACTGCCATGAACTTGGCTAGGGCCGGATACCTGAGGATGGCGTTGTATGGCAGACGGATGTGGGCGATGTCGAAGTCGATGAGCTCGGTGCGGTAGTTGTCGCGCTGTCCGAAGGTGACAGGGAGGCGGACCTGCCCTATCGGCGTGGTGGAACCGTCGGTCACTCCTGAGAAGGGCTTGGTAGGCTGAAGCTGATCGTAGGGCACTTGAAGGCTGTCGAACATCTCGACGGACAGGACGTTAAGCCTTGTGCCGCCAACGATGAGGGTCTTGGTGACTTGTACGTTGTTGATGACGGGTGAGCAAAGCATCAGGAGAGCGCCAGCGATGGCCGTGCACTTGAGCTGATCTGCCGAACTGAAGGTGATGGCGCACTTGGACCACCTAAGCGGGCGTGTGGCCTCGAGCCTGGGGAGGACTGCGTTCACCTCACGGGCAAACTGCTTGAAGATTCGCTGAGAGGCTGGGGCTTGAGCTCCGCCCAGGATGCAGGCGATAGCCCGCGGCTCCTGGAAGCCCCCAGCCCCCTCGTCCTGATGGTGGTCGTTGTTCCTTCTTGGTGGTGGCGGCAGCGGAGGAAGACCAGCGTTGCCCTGGGGGCGATCCTCGCGAGGCTGATGCCTCCAGGCGCCCTCGCGAGGCTGGTCTTGCCAGCGGTCCTCACGAGGCCGGTCACGCCACTCCTGGCGAGGGCCACGGTCGTCCCAGCGTCCTCCGCCACGTCCTCCTCCTCGGCCGTAGCCCTGGTCGTTGCGCTTGGGGCGTCGACCGAGGCGTCCATCTCGAATGGCCCTGAGCTCTTGACGGTCGTTGGTGTTGTGGCTGTGAACACTGTGGAAGGCGCAGAACGGCTGGCTGCTCTTGGATGACTCGGGCTGGTCCCGACCGCGCTTCGTGTTCGGCTCCGCCACGAGTACGGCCACTCCCTTGCGCTTCATGTCCTTGGCCTTGGCTTTCTTCTCCTCCAGTTCGGTAGCTGGGAGCTTGAGGAGGGAAAGGCGCCCTTCCTCAGCCCTTGCACACTTGGTCGCCAGGTTGAACAACTCCAAGGACGTGCATAGCTCCTCGTGGATGGCGAGATCCTCCTTCATCTTGACGTCACGGACGTCATCGGAAAACGCGCAGATGATGGCCTCATCCGTCACCTTGGGGATCTTGAGGCGAACGTTGTTGAAGCATTGGATGTACTTCTGGAGGGTCTCTCCTGGCTGCTGCTTGACCCGGCGCAGGTCACCCGCGGCCGGAGGGCGGTCGCGAGTGCCCTGGAAGTTGGCGACGAAGCGGTCGCGCATCTCGTTCCAGGAGGAGATGGAGCCTGGAGGCAGGTTTAGGAGCCATGAACGAGCGCCATCCTTGAGGACCATGGGGAACCACTTCGCCATGACTTTTCCGTCATTGTTGGCCGCCTCGATGCTTAGCTCCTAGAACTGCAGGAACTCTGCGGGGTCGGGGGTGCCGTCGTAGCGAGGAGGCAGGTCTGGCTTGAACTTGCCCGGCCATGCAACGCTATGCAGCTCAGGAGTGAAGGCGCGGCAGCCTGCGGTGGCCGCCGGGACCCTTTGCTAATGTGGAGCCTGCCCTTGATGCCCGCGCACCGCCACCGCAGGCGGCGCACGGTTCTTGTCGTAGTGGTGCTGTTAGCGCGGGAGCATTTTCTTGCGGACGAGGAACTTCTTGGTAGCTTCCTTCTTCGCGCACGGGCGCCCGACGCGATGGGTCACGCCGGGGGGCCGCACGCCTTGGCGCCAGGGCGCCGTCTTGGTGCGGAGGTGGTGGTGGTGGCGCTCCATGAGCCACATCGCCCGCAGCTGGCGGAGCGCGAGCCAGCGAGAGGGATGGCGCGGGGGAGGCCCCTGCGGCGCGGACGAGCTCGGCGATGCGGTCCAGCCAGTCCTCGTAGAGGTCATCGACGGGGCGGTAGCGCAGGAGTTCGCGTGCCATGAGCAGCGCGGCCTGCGCGTCCATGGGAGCGCAACGAGCGTGAGATGACGAGCCGGCCGGGGTCAGCGATGGAGTGGCGGTGCGGCCGTCCTGCCGCACGCAGGGGTGCAGCGAAAACGCTTGCTGCTCGTTTCCCGCCGGGCCGGTGGCGGTGTTGGCGGCAGGCGACGGAGAATGATGGGGTGGCCCGCCGACAGGAGCCGTCTGGGCAATGCAGGCGGCGAGGGCGGCCCGGCGCTCAGCGAGCGTCCGCCATGGATGCGACAAAGCGACGGGACGCGGATCGATGGAAGCAAAGCTTCGGCGCACCCCTACCTGGCGCGCCAAATGTCGGATTTCGGGTTCCGGCAAAACCCTTGAGGTTCGAACACTGGGGTGTGCACGAAGGTTTCGCCCTACCTAATCACGCCCTCGGCCTCACCGCGATCTCAAAGCCTAGCTTGACGAACCCGCAACACAAGGGACACGAGATTTATACTGGTTCGGGCCACCATTGTGGTGTAATACCCTACTCCAGTGTAGTGTGGTGGATTGCCTCTTGGGCTGAGGATGAACAGTACAAGGGGATGAACAGCCTCCTGAGGAGAGGTGTTCTTGTGCTTGGTGTGTTTGTGTGGGTGAGGGTGATCTCAATCATTCGTCCCCTCCTACTGTGGTGGCTAGTCCTATTTATAGAGTCCCTGGTCCTCTCCCCAAATATTGAGCAGGAAGGGAGCCAACAACGGCCAATTTGAAGGGGGACAACTAGTACAAGCTATCCTGACTAAAGGTGGTCTTCGCCTGCCAAAGGCTCTGGTGGTGACGCCGTCTTGGGCTCCACGGTGACCTTCGTCCTGCCGTCCTGCTGGTCTTGGTCTCGTTGCACCGATATGGAAACCTTTGCTTGATTCCTCGGTACTCCTCGCCTGTGCTTGCCTCCTTAGCACCAAAGAGGAAAAGAGTACACTGCACGCGCTGGCGCCCGCCTGGCCTTGGTCGTCATGGCTTACGTCATTGGAACCTCGCGAGGCTCGCCTTGCCTTGATCTCTCCGCCCCTCGCGAGCCAGCCTGGTGAGGCCACTCCCGAGGAGGTCTTGTGTCGTCCGCCTCGCGAGGCTTGGCCCCTCGCGAGGGTTTTGGGCTTGGGCCGCGAGTGGAGCCACGCCGTGGGCCGCAGGCAGGCAAGTCTGGGGACCCCCGTTCCCAGAACGCCGACATACATTTTCTTGTGGTTTGATTTAATCTCACCATGCTTCTTTGCATCCTGTGATCTTGCAATTCTTATGAACCAAACATCCAGATTGGCAGAAATCCTATGTTTTTAAATTCTCTGTTGTGCACATGCATTCCTATCCTATTACTATGTATTTCCTATCCCCGTGTTGTCAAAATCCTCCAATTCAAATGAGCCCTTACAGAATTACTTCTCTTACAAATAGTTGTTAAAGAAAACCTTGTGAGGTTTGTCCCGCTCCTGTTGCCCCGTCGTCCACCCCAGCTCAGCTGCTCCAACGACAGAAGGGTCCAGCACAACAGGGATCCGGCCTCCAGACTATCTTTCGCTGCCTCAGATCTTCTTCCCCGCCGCCGGCAGTGATACGTCCATTTTGCATCATGCTTTTATATAGATATTTATTGCATTATGGGCTGTTATTACACATTATGTCACAATACTTATGCCTTTTATCTCTTATTTTACAAGGTTTACATGAAGAGGGAGAATGCCGGCAGCTGGAATCCTGGCTGAAAAAGGAGCAAATATTAGAGACCTATTATGCAC
This sequence comes from Aegilops tauschii subsp. strangulata, assembly GCF_002575655.3. NCBI lineage: Eukaryota > Viridiplantae > Streptophyta > Magnoliopsida > Poales > Poaceae > Aegilops > Aegilops tauschii. The sequence goes on along the minus strand of NC_053039.3, from coordinate 243,956,825 downwards.
AACTCCAAAAGTCCTGAAACTCCACGAAAGTCAGTTTTGGAATATATTAAAAATATTGGGCGAAGAAAACACCAGAGGGGGGCCACCCACTGTCCACGAGGGAGGTGGGCGCGCCCCCTGCCTTGTGGGCCGCCTGGAAGCCCCCCGATGCCCATCTTCTGGTATAAGATGTCTTTTGCCCTGGAAAAAAATCATAAGGAAGCTTTCGGGATGAAGCGCCGCCGTCTCGAGGCGGAACCTTGGCAGAACCAATCTAGGGCTCCGGCGAAGCTGTTCTACCGGGGAAACATCCCTCTGCGAGGGGGAAATCATCACCATCGTCATCACCATCGATCCTCTCATCGGGAGGGGGTCAATCTCCATCAACATCTTCACCAGCATCATCTCCTCTCAAACCCTAGTTCATCTCTTGTATCCTATCTTTGTCTCAAAACCTCATATTGGTACCTGTGGGTTACTAGTAGTGTTGATTACTCCTTGTAGTTGATGCTAGTTGGTTTATTTGGTGGAAGATTATATGTTCAGATCCTTTATGCACATTAATACCCCTCTGATTATGAACATGAATATGATTTGTGAGTAGTTACATTTGTTCCTGAGGACATGGGGGAAGTCTTGTTATAAGTAGTCATGTGAATTTGGCATTCGTTCGATATTTTGATGAGATGTATGTTGTCTTTCCTCTAGTGGTGTTATGTGAACGCCGACTACATGACACTTCACCATTGTTTGGGCCTAGGGGAAGGCATTGGGAAGTAATAAGTAGATGATGGGTTGCTAGAGTGACAAAAGCTTAAACCCTAGTTTATGCGTTGCTTCGTAAGGGGCTCTTTTGGATCCATATGTTTCATGCTATGGTTAGGTTTACCTTAATTCTTCTTTCGTAGTTGTGGATGCTTGCGAGGGGGATTAATCATAAGTGGGATGCTTGTCCAAGGAAGGGTAGTACCCAAGCACCGGTCCACCCACATATCAAATTATCAAAGTAACGAACGCGAATCATATGAGTATGATGAAAACTAGCATGACGATAATTCCCATGTGTCCTCGGGAGCGCTTTCCTTTATATAAGAGTTTGTCCAGGCTTGTCCTTTGCTACAAAAAGGATTGGGCCACCTTGCTGCACCTTGTTTACTTTTGTTACTTGTTACCCGTTATGAATTACCTTATCACAAAACTATCTGTTACCGATAATTTCAGTGCTTGCAGAGAATACCTTACTGAAAACTGCTTGTCATTTCCTTCTGCTCCTCGTTGGGTTTGACACTCTTACTTATCGAAAGGACTATGATAGATCCCCTATACTTGTGGGTCATCAAGACTCTTTTCTGGCGCTGTTTCCGGGGAGTGAAGCGCCTTTGGTAGGTGGAATTTGGTAAGGAAAAATTTATATAGTGTGCTGAAATTTATTGTCACTTGTTACTATGGAAAATAATCCTTTGAGGGGCTTGTTCGGGGTATCTTCACCCCGACCAGTAGAGCAAAAAGTTTCTCCTCAACCTACTGAACCTACTGAAATTTTTTACTTTGAAATTCCTTCGGGTATGATAGAGAAACTGCTAGCTAATCCTTTTACAGGAGATGGAACATTACATCCCGATATGCACCTAATCTATGTGGATGAAGTTTGTGGATTATTTAAGCTTGCAGGTATGCCCGAGGATGTTATCAAGAAGAAGGTCTTCCCTTTATCTTTGAACAAAAAGGCATTGACATGGTTTACGCTATGTGATGATATTGGATCATGGAACTACAACCGATTGAAATTGGAATTTCATCAGAAGTTTTATCCTATGCATCTGGTTCATCGTGATCGTAATTATATATATAATTTTTGGCCTCGCGAAGGAGAAAGCATCGCTCAAGCTTGGGGGAGGCTTAAGTCAATGTTATATTCATGCCCCAACCATGAGCTCTCAAGAGAAATTATTATTCAAAATTTTTATGCTCGGCTTTCTCTCAGTAATCGCTCCATTCTCGATACTTCTTGTACTGGTTCTTTTATGATGAAGGCTATTGAATTCAGATGGGATTTATTGGAAAGAATTAAACGCAACTCTGAAGATTGGGAACTCGACGAAGGTAAGGAGTTAGGTATAACACCTAAGTTTGATTGTGTTAAATCTTTTATGGGTACCGATGCTTTTCATGAATTTAGCACTAAATATGGACTTGACTCTGAGATAGTAGCTTCTTTCTGTGAATCATTTGCTACTCATGTTGATCTCCCTAAGGAGAAGTGGTTTAAATATCATCCTCCCATTGAAGTAAAAGTAGTTGAAACTATTAAAGTTGAAGAAAAGACTGTCACTTATAATGTTAATCCTATTGTTCCTACTGCTTATATTGAGAAACCACCTTTCCCTTTTAGAATAAAGGATCATGCTAAAGCTTCAACTGTGGTTCGTAAGTGTAATGCTAGAACACCTACACCCTCTGAGCAAATTAAAGTTGAACCTAGTATTGCTATGGTTAAGGATCTCTTGGTCGATAATATTGATGGGCATGTTATTTACTTCTGTGATGAAGCTGCTAGAATAGCTAGACCCGATACTAAAAATAAACATAGACCTGTTGTTGGCATGCCTGTTCTTTCTGTTAAAATAGGAGATCACTGTTATCATGGCTTATGTGATATGGGTGCTAGTGTCAGTGCAATACCTTATACTTTATATAAAGAAATTATGCATGATATTGCACCTGCTGAGATAGAAGATATTGATGTTACTATTAAGCTTGCCAATAGAGACACTATTTCACCAGTTGGGATTGTTAGAGATGTTGAAGTCTTGTGTGGGAAAATTAAATATCCTACTGATTTTCTTGTTCTTGCTTCCCCACAAGATGACTTTTGTCCCATTATATTTGGTAGACCCTTCTTGAATACTGTTAATGCCAAGATAGACTGCGAAAAGGATATTATTACTGACAACCCCATGATAAAGAATTGCCTAGTAAAGATGAAATTATTGGTCTTGCTTCTATTGTCGTGCCTCCTAATGATCCTTTAGAACAATATTTGGTAGACCATGAAAATGATATGTTTATGAATGAAAGAAGGGAAATAGATGAAGTATTCTTTAAATAGGGACCTATTTTGAAACACAACTTGCCTGTTGAAATTCTAGGGGATCCTCCTCCACCCAAGGGTGATCCCGTGTTTGAGCTTAAACCATTACCTGATACTCTTAAATATGCTTATCTTGATGAAAAGAAGATATATCCTGTTATTATTAGTGCTAACCTTTCAGAGCAGGAAGAAGAGAAATTATTGAAAACTCTGAAGAAGCACCATGCTGCTATTGGATATACTCTTGATGATCTTAAGGGCATTAGTCCCACTCTATGCCAGCACAAAATAAAATTGGAGAAAGACGCTAAACCGGTTGTTGATCACCAACGACGGTTAAATCCAAAGATGAAAGAAGTGGTAAGAAATGAAATACTAAAGCTTCTGGAGGTAGGTATAATTTATCCTGTTGTTGATAGTCAGTGGGTAAGTCATGTCCATTGTGTCCCTAAGAAGGGAGGTATTACTGTTGTTCCTAATGATAAAGACGAATTGATCCCACAAAGAATTGTTACAAGTTATAGAATGGTAATTGATTTCCGCAAATTAAATAAAGCTACTAGAAAGGATCATTACCATTTACCTTTTATTGATCAAATGCTAGAAATATTATCCAAACATACACATTTTTGCTTTCTAGACGATTATTCTGGTTTCTCTCAAATACCTTTGTCGAAAGAGGATCAGGAAAAGACCACTTTTACTTGCCCTTTTGGTACCTTTGCTTATAGACGTATGCCTTTTGGTTTATGTAATGCACCTGCTACCTTTCAAAGATGTATGACTGCTATATTCTCCGACTTTTGTGAAAAGATTGTTGAGGTTTTCATGGATGATTCCTCCATGTATGGAACTTCTTTTGATGATTGCTTAAGCAACCTTGATCGATTTTTGCAGAGATGTGAAGAAACTAATCTTGTCTTGAATTGGCAGAAGTTCCACTTTATGGTTAATGAAGGTATTGTCTTGGGGCATAAAATTTCTGAAAGAGGTATTGAAGTTGATAAAGCTAAAGTTGATGCTATTGAAAAGATGCCATGTCCTAAGGACATTAAAGGTATAAGAAGTTTCCTTGGTCATGCCGGTTTTTATAGGAGGTTCATTAAAGACTTCTCAAAAATTTCTAGGCCTCTGACTAATCTCTTACAAAAAGATGTTCCTTTTGTCTTTGATGATGATTGTGTAGAAGCATTTGAAATACTTAAGAAAGCCTTGATTTCTGAACCTATTGTTCAGCCACCTGATTGGAATTTACCCTTTGAAATTATGTGTGATGCTAGTGATTATGATGCAGGTGCTGTTCTAGGACAAAGAGTTGATAAGAAATTAAATGTTATCCAATATGCTAGTAAAACTCTAGACAGTGCCCAGAGAAATTATGCTACTACTGAAAAAGAATTGTTAGCAGTTGTATTTGCTTCTGATAAGTTCAGACCTTATATTGTTGATTCTAAAGTAACTGTTCACACTGATCATGCTGCTATTAAATACCTTATGGAAAATAAAGATTCTAAACCTAGACTTATTAGATGGGTTCTCTTGCTACAAGAATTTGATTTGCATATTATTGATAGGAAGGGAGCTAGGAACCCCGTTCCAGACAACTTGTCTAGGTTAGAAAATGTTCTTTGATGACCCACTCCCTATTGATGATAGTTTTCCTGATGAAAAATTAGCTGTCATAAATGCTTCTCGTACTGCTCCATGGTATGCTGATTATGCTAATTACATTGTTGCTAAATTTATACCACCTAGTTTCACATACCAGCAAAAGAAAAAGTTTTTCTATGATTTGAGACATTCTTCTGGGATGACCCACACCTTTATAAAGAAGGAGTAGATGGTATTATTAGACGTTGTGTACCTGAGCATGAACAGGAATAGATCCTACGCAAGTGTCACTCCGAGGCTTATGGAGGACACCACGCTGGAGATAGAACTGCACATAAGGTATTACAATCCGGTTTTTATTGGCCTACTCTTTTCAAAGATGCCCGTAAGTTTGTCGTGTCTTGTGATGAATGTCAAAGAATTGGTAATATTAGTAGACGTCAAGAAATGCCTATGAACTATTCACTCGTTATTGAACCATTTGATGTTTGGGGCTTTGATTATATGGGACCGTTTCCTTCCTCTAATGGGTATACACCTATTTTAGTTGCTGTTGATTACGTTACTAAGTGGGTAGAAGCTATTCCAACTAGTAGTGTTGATCATTACACCTCTATTAAGATGCTTAAAGAAGTTATTTTTCCGAGGTTTGGAGTCCCTAGATACTTAATGACTGATGGTGGTTCACATTTTATTCATTGTTATTTTCGTAAAATGCTTGCTAAGTATGATGTTAATCATAGAATTGCATCTCCATACCACCCACAGTCTAGTGGTCAAGTAGAACTGAGTAATAGAGAGATTAAATTAATTTTGCAAAAGACTGTTAATAGATCTAGAAAGAATTGGTCCAAGAAACTTGATGATGCATTATGGGCCTATAGAACTGCATATAAAAATCCTATGGGTATGTCTCTGTATAAAATGGTTTATGGAAAAGCATGCCACTTACCTCTCGAACTATAACATAAGGCATATTGGGCCATTAAAGAGCTCAATTATGATTTCAAACTTGCCGGTGAGAAGTGACTATTTGACATTAGCTCACTTGATGAGTGGAGAACCCAGGCCTATGAGAATGCCAAACTGTTTAAAGAAAAAGTTAAAAGATGGCATGACAAAAGGATACAAAAGCATGAGTTTAATGTAGGTGATTATGTTCTGTTATACAACTCTCATTTAAGATTTTTTGCAGGAAAACTCCTCTCTAAATGGGAAGGTCCTTACGTTATCGAGGAGGTCTATCGTTCCAATGCCATAAAAATCAACAACTTCGAAGGCACAAATTCGATGGTGGTGAACGGTCAAAGAATCAAACATTATATCTCAGGTAATCCCATAAATGTTGAAACCATTGTTATTGACACCATAGCCCCAGAGGAGAACATAAGGGACACTTTCCAGAACGTTTCAGACTCCGAAAAGGAATAGGTATGTGGTACGGTAAGTAAACCGACTCCAAAACAGTTCTAATAGCAGTTTTTCTCCGTTTTGGAATATTTAAAAAAATAGGAAAATAAGAAGTAGTTGGAAAGGGACACGAGGCATCCACGAGGGTGGAGGGTGCGCTCTAACCCCCTGGGCGCGCCCCCTGTCTCGTGGGCACCTCGTGTTCCCTCCGGACTCCGTTTTCTTGCACGATATGTCTTTTGGTCGGTAAAAATTCATTATATAATCTCCCGAAGGTTTTGACCACCGTACCACGACAAAATCCTCTGTTTTTGTTTTGAGTTGTTTCTGCCGCATGTTAGAGCAATATGTCGTCCCAGGATTTGGAGGGAGAAAGCTATGTGGCTGATTACCTTGCAGACCCTAAGGTCTATGGGGACTTGGAGCATCGTGGTTGGACCACGGAGGAAGAAGAAGACTATGATCCTAGGGGAAAGGAGGAGACGAGCTCAGATGAAGATGAAGTCCCATTACCTCAACCTGGGGACAGGCATGTGGAGTTCAAAAAGTCAAGCCTCCTTGATAGAGCAAAGAAACCTAAGATCGAGTTTATCCCTTTTCGCCTCTTGCAGGAGAACAAACAGGAACTATGCAAAAAGATATTAAGCCTTGAACAGGAGATCGATGACCTAAGGGAGCAAAATTCTATTCTCAAGCGCAAATTAAGGAAGAAGCCTACGTCATCAACTCCATCATCACCACCTTCGAAGAAAGAGACATAAACACGTGGGTATGGGCACTCCCCTTGGCAACTGCCAAGCTTGGGGGAGGTGCCCTGGTATCGTATCACCATCACACTTCTATCTTCACCGTTTTTCTTAGTTCGATCCTTTTGGTTATATCTTGATCTAGTAGAATAAAGTTTAGTATGATCTAGATTTGAGTTTTTGTGTTGATCCTTATCTATGTAATCGAGTCCGTGAGCTATATATAATAAATATTAGTCTTGAGTCGAGGGCTTGGTTATCTTGCTATGATCTTGAGGGAATAAAAGAAAAAAGAAAGAATAAAAAGAAATAAAGAGATCATATTGATCTTATGGAGAGTAATGACTTCACATATAAAGAGTATGATGAATAAAAGTTGTTGAGAGTTGACAAACATAGTTTTGATCATCGTTGCAATTAATAGGAAGTAATAAAGAAAGAGAGGTTTTCACATATAAACATACTATCTTGGACATCTTTTATGATTGTGAGCACTCATTAAAATATGACATGCTAAAAAGTTGATGTTGGACAATGAAGACAACGTAATGGGTTATGTTTTCTTATATCCGAAATAAATTATATTGTCATGGATCATCCAACATGTTGAGCTTGCCTTTCCCCCTCATGCTAGTCAAATTCTTTGGACCAATTAGAGATACTACTTGTGCTTCCAAATATCCTTAAACCCAGTTTTGCCATGAGAGTCCACCATATCTACCTATGGATTGAGTAAGATCCTTCAAGTAAGTTGCCATTGTTGTAAGCAATAAAAATTGCTCTCTAAATATGTATGATCTATTAGTGTGGAGAAAATAAGCTTTATACGAGCTTGTGATATGGAAGAAATAAAAGCGACGGACTGCATAATAAAGGTCCCTATCACAAGTGGCAATATACAGTGACGTTCCTTTGCATGCAGATTTTGTGCATCCAACCATAAAAGCACATGACAACCTCTGCTTCCCTCTACGAAGGGCATATCTTTTATTTTTGTCTTATACCTTGTACAAGAGTCATGGTGATCTTCACCTTTCCTTTTTACACTTTATCCTTTGGCAAGCACTATGTGTTGGAAAGATCCTGATATATATATCCAATTGGATGTGGGTTTTAATAAAGCATTATTGTTCACGTTACCCTTGAGGTAAAAGGTTGGGAGGCAAAACTATAAGCCCCTATCTTTCTATGTGTCTGATTAAAAATTCATACCCATAAGTATTGTGTGAGTGTTAGCAATTGTGAAAGACTAAATGATAGTTGAGTATGTGGACTTGCTGAAAAGCTCTTATATTGACTCTTTCTGATGTTATGATAAATTGCAATTGCTTCAATGACTGAGATTATAGTTTGCTAGTTTTTCAATGAAGTTTCTGATTCATACTTTACATTGTGAATAGATTGTCACTTCAGCATAAGAAATCATATGACAATATATATATGTTGCTATTCTAAGAATGATCATGATGCCCTCATGTCCGTATTTTATTTTATCGACACCTCTATCTCTAAACATGTGGACATATTTTTCGATATCGGCTTCCGCTTGAGGACAAGCGAGGTCTAAGCTTGGGGGAGTTGATACGTACATTTTGCATCATGCTTTTATATCGATATTTATTGCATTATGGGCTGTTATTACACATTATGTCACAATACTTATGCCTTTTCTCTCTTATTTTACAAGGTTTACATGAAGAGGGAGAATGCCGGCAGCTGGAATTCTGGGCTGGAAAAGGAGCAAATATTAGAGACCTATTCTACACAACTCCAGAAGTCCTGAAACTAAACGAAAGTCAGTTTTGGAATATATTAAAAAATATCAGGCAAAAAAAGCACCAGAGGGGGCCACCCACCGTCCACGAGGGTGGAGGGCGCGCCCTACCCCCTGTGCGCGCCCCCTGCTTCATGGGCCACCTGGCAGCCCCCCGATGCCCATCTTCTGATATAAGGTGTCTTCTGCCTTGGAAAAAATAAGAAGGAAGCTTTCAGGACGAAGCGCCGCCGTCTCGAGGCGGAACCTGGCGAAACCAATCTAGGGCTCTGGCGGAGCTGTTCTGCCGGGGAAACATCCCTCCGGGAGGGGGAAATCGTCATCATCGTCATCACCATCGATCCTCTCATCGGGAGGGGGTCAATCTGCATCAACATCTTCACCAGCACCATCTCTTCTCAAACCCTAGTTCATCTCTTGTATTCGATCTTTGTCTCAAAAACTCAGATTGGTACTTGTGGGTTGCTAGTAGTGTTGATTACTCCTTGTAGTTGATGCTAGTTGGTTTATTTGGTGGAAGATTATATGTTTAGATCCTTTATGCATATTAATACCCCTTTGATTATGAACATGAATATGATTTGTGAGTACTTACGTTTGTTCCTCAGGACATGGGGGAAGTCTTGTTATAAGTAGTCATGTGAATTTGGTATTCGTTCGATATTTTGATGAGATGTATGTTGTCTTTTCCTCTAGTGGTATTATGTGAACGTCGACTACATGACACTTCACCATTGTTTTGGGCCTAGGGGAAGGCATTGTGAAGTAATAAGTAGATGATGGGTTGCTAGAGTGACAGAAGCTTAAACCCTAGTTTATGTGTTGCTTCGTAAGGGGCTGATTTGGATCCATATGTTTCATGCTATGGTTAGGTTTACCTTAATTCTTCTTTCGTAGTTGCGGATGCTTGCGAGAGGGGTTAATCATAAGTGGGATGCTTGTCCAAGGAAGGGCAGTACCCAAGCACCGGTCCACCCACATATCAAATTATCAAAGTAACAAACGCGAATGATATGAGCATGATGAAAACTAGCTTGACGATAATTCCCATGTGTCCTCGGGAGAGCTTTCCTTTATATAAGAGTTTGTCCAGGCTTGTCCTTTGCTACAAAAAGGATTGGGCCACCTTGCTGCACCTTGTTTACTTTTGTTACTTGTTACCCGTTATGAATTACCTTATCACAAAACTATCTGTTACCGGTAATTTCAGTGCTTGCAGAGAATACCTTACTGAAAACTGCTTGCCATTTCCTTCTACTCCTCGTTGGGTTCGACACTCTTACTTATCAAAGGGACTACGATAGATCCCCTATACTTGTGGGTCATCAGGCAGCCACGACAACTGCATTACCATCATTAGGGATGGCACCCACAGGGTTTGAGTATGGGTGGAGCCACCCCATACCCTTACTCGTCATCCCAAACCATACCCATCACCCGTACCCATACCCGTTGATGGGTTCAACTTTTTCCCATACCCATCACCCATCAGGGTGTGACGCCCCCGATTTGACCGTACACTAATCATGCACGCAAATGTGTACGACCAAGATCAGGGACTCACGGGAAGATATCACAACACAACTCTAAAACATAAATAAGTCATACAAGCATCATAATACAAGCCAGGGGCCTCGAGGGCTCGAATACAAGTGCTCGATCACAGACGAGTCAGCGGAAGCAACAATATCTGAGTACAGACATAAGTTAAACAAGTTTGCCTTAAGAAGGCTAGCACAAAAGTAGCAACGATCAAAAAGGCAAGGCCTCCTGCCTGGGACCTCCTAACTACTCCTCGAAGCCGAACTCCATGTAGCATCATCCTCGGGATCTCTAGCTCCTGGACTCCAGCATCTGGTTGCGACAATTAGGTATAGAAAGGGGGAAAAGAGGGAGAAAAGCAACCGTGAGTACTCATCCAAAGTACTCGCAAGCAAGGAGCTACACTACATATGCATGGGTATATGTGTAAAGGGGCATATCAGTGGACTGAACTGCAGAATGCCAGAATAAGAGGGGGATAGCTAATCCTGTCGAAGACTGCGCTTCTGGCCATCTCCATCTTGCAGCATGTAGAAGAGAGTAGATTGAAGTCCTCCAAGTAGCATCGCATAGCATAATCCTACCCGGCGATCCCCTCCTCGTCGCCCTGTTAGAGAGCGATCACCGGGTTGTATCTGGCACTTGGAAGGGTGTATTTTATTCAGTATCCAGTTCTAGTTGTCATAAGGTCAAGGTACAACTCCGGGTCGTCCTTTTACCGAGGGACACGGCTATTCGAATAGATAAACTTCCCTGCAGGGGTGCACCACATAACCCAACACGCTCGATCCCATTTGGCCGGACACACTTTTCTGGGTCATGCCCGGCCTCGTAAGATCAACACGTCGCAGCCCCACCTAGGCTCAACAGAGAGGTCAGCACGCCGGTCTAAACCTATGCGCGCAGGGGTCTGGGCCCATCGCCCTATGCACACCTGCACGTTGCGTACGCGGCCGGAAGCAGACCTAGCCCCCTTAATACAAGCGCGAGCTTACGGTCCAATGCGGCGCGCGCCACTCAGTTGCTGACGTCAAAAGAGCTTCGGCTGATACCACGACGTCGGGATACCCATAACTACTCCCACGTAGATGGTTAGTGCGTATAGACCAAATGGCCAGACTCAGATCAAATACCAAGATCTCGTTAAGCGTGTTAAGTAACCGCGAACGCCGACCAGGGCCAGGCCCACCTCTCTCCTAGGTGGTCTCAACCTGCCCTGTCGCTCCGCCACAAAGTAACAGTCGGGGGCCGTCAGGAACCCAGGCCCACCTCTACCGGGGTGGAGCCACCTGTCCTTTCAGCCCCCTCATCAGAATCACTTGCGGGTACTCCTCGAGCCGACCCGACTTTAGCCACCACATGTGTCATGTATATAAAGTATATAGTATAAACCCGTGATCACCTCCCGAAGTGATAACGGCCCAGTAGTATAGCATGGCAGACGGACAAGAGTGTAGGGCCACTGATGAAACACTAGCATCCTATACTAAGCAGTAGGATAGCAGGTAAGGGTAACAACTGTAGCAACAATGACAGGCTATGCATCAGGATAGGATTAACGGAAAGCAGTAACATGCTACACTACTCTAATGCAAGCAGTATAGAGAAGAATAGGCGATATCTGGTGATCAAGGGGGGGGCTTGCCTGGTTGCTCAGACAAGAGAGAGGGGTCGTCAGTGACGTAGTCGACCACAGGGGCATCAACATCGTCACGGGGTCTACCGAAGAGAAGAGGGGGGAGAAACAGTAAATACATAGCAAGCAAGTGCATAACAGGACAACAGGCAGAGCTAGACGTGTTCTAACGCGGTATGAGGTGATACCGGTGAAGGGGGGAGACATCCGGGAAGGTATCCCCGGTGTTTCACGTTTTCGGACAGATGAACCGGAGGTGAAATGTTGCAGGTTCACTATGCTAGGGACGCGTGGCGGACGAACGGACTGTGTATTCGGATTCGGCTCGTCGTTCTGAGCAACTTTCATGTAGAAAGTATTTTCATTTGAGCTACGGTTTAAAAGATATGATTTTCTAAAGATTTACTAATTTTCTGAATTTTAATTAATTATTTAATTCAACATTATCCAAAACAGTGTTGCGATGACATCAGCATGACAACATGCTGACGTCAGCAGTCATCTGACACGTGGGTCCCACATGTCATAGACTGATTAGGGTAATTAGGGCTAACTAATTAATTAACTATTAATTAAACTAATTAATTAAATTAGATTAATCTAAACGGGGTTAATTAACTTAATTAATTAACTAATTAATTAATTATTTTTATTTTTATTTTTATTTTCTTTATTTATTTATTCATTAATTTTTATTAATTAATTTATTATTTTTATTTTCATTATTATTTTAAATTCTTTTAATTTTTAATTTTTTACTAAACGTTTTAGGGGAGGGGCCTGCCTGTCATTGGCCCCAGGGGGCCTAGAGGGTTCGGCGGGTTCGGGTGCTGGAGCGGGCAACGGGCACCTGGGCGCGCGCTCGTCGGCAGGGAGTACGGCGGGGCGAGGCCACGGGCGCGACGTGCTCGCGCGTGGGCGCGGGCTGGGGAAAGCGAGGGCGCGGCGAGGCGCGGGAGGCGGGCGAGTAGAGCAGCGGCAGTGGGTGCGGGCGAGCAGGGGGCGGACTCGCCCGAACGGGCACAAGGCGATGGCGACGGTGCGGCCGGCAGCGGCGACCAGCACCGCGGCACGGCGGCCGGAGGCGAGCGCCGGAAGGGGGGAAGAGGCATCGCGGGGAGAGGGACGGGGGCCGAGGCGAGCGCGGAGTGGGGAGGGAGCCGCGACCGCACGACAGCAGGGCTACGCGGCCGTGGGCGCGTGTGGAGGCGCGCCGGGCGAGGCGAGGATGCGGTGAGCGCAGTCAGCGCTTGTAGGAGGCGGTGGTCCGAGGCGTGCGCCGGCACGGTGAGCACGTTCGGGGCCCGGTCGGCGAGTGTGCACGGCGACGGAGGGGAAGAGGAGGGAAGGCGGAGGCCGATGGCCTCACCGGCGTTGCAGGGGCACAAGGCGGCGAGGCTTGGTGAGGCGAGTCGGGAAGGAAGACGAGGAAGGCGGCGACGAGGTGGAGGCGGTCCAGCGAGGTCCTCCGGCGGCGGAGTCGTTCCGGGCGACGAGGGCGGAGTCGGGGATGGGCGGCTGCGTCGGGATCGGGCGTGACCCCGATCTAGATCGGGACGAGGGGAAGAGAGACGTGGGGGGAGGAGTGTGGGGTAGTGGGTGCGGGGGTTAGGGTTCGGTGGTGAGGGGGGCAGCCTAAGTAGGCCAAGGGAGTGGGTGGGCCGGCCCATTCGGGCGGCTGAGGCCAGCTGGGCCACTTGGCCCAGCGCGGGGGGGGTGTCTTTTCCTTTTTTTTAATTGTCTTCTGTTGTTTTTTTTTGTTTGTGTTTTCTTTTATTTATTTTCCTTTACTATTTTATTTTATTTCTTTAATAGTTATAGTTTTATAATAAGTTAAAGCCCACACCTAAATCGGAGTTGTAAAATGTTTTTAGTGACTAAATAAACTAGTTTAATATTTGTTTATATTTAATAACACTTATATAATTGTTTTTGCTACTGTTTTATTCATCTCATAGTATTTAAACATTTTATAAAGGTGTGGTTTCTCCACCATAATTATCCGTGCAATATTTGGTTCACTTCGAACATTTTTGTTTCAATGTTTGAAAACTTTTGTTGTTTGCCATATTTTGTATTGATTTTTGAATCGGTTTTGAACTAACGAAGGATTAGAAACAGTAAGGGAGGTGACGTGGCATCATTAGCAGAGTTTTACTGTAGCTTGATTATCCGGGTGTCACACAGGGTAAATGGGTACCCGCGGGTAAATTACCCAGATTTGCAACACATCAATTTAAGCATTACATAGCCATGAACAACAACTAATAATAATAATTTATAAACAACAACACATCATGACAACAACGCATACTCGTTCATGGGCTAGCTATTGTGGTGGAGCGGCCTAACATGAATGCATGATGAGGTCTTTTTAGGGCTGTGGGATTTATGTACATATAATATGTTTAATATTTGAATAAATAATATATAAGGCCTATTTGTCAGAATATACGCGGGTACATGGGTATGGGTTATACAAAACCATACCCGTACCCACTATACCCAATGGGTATGAAATTTTCCTATTTATGTACCCATGGGTATTTTTTGACCCATACCCTTGCCCCAATGGGGTTTTTACCCGCAGGGTACGTGGGTAATGGGTACCCATTGCCATCCCTAACCATCATCAACCGAGCAGATGACCTCGAGGACTACACGGGTCCGCAATAGAGGTCGCACTCTTTCGTGTCTGCTTACGTTATGCATCGCTTAATATTACATGCTACTTTATCGTCCTGTTCACCGATTAGACTCCGAGTCAGCTCCAAACTAATGGTCAAACTTGAGTTTTTAAATGGTTGTGGGGTACATATCGGGGCTGCAATCAATAGTATCTATCTACTATTTGGTTAATCTCTGGTGTCCACTATGAGTTTCATGTTGGGTGGGAAAGAATTAGTAAAGAAGCCATTATCTGTATTTTTAACTCAAGCCATTATCTACCTGCTATCATTGGTTTTGGGTCTATCCATAGGTTGCTACCATCACTCTGGATCTTTGCATGCACTCCTCACATAATCTTACTATGTTTTATTCCTATGCATGTCAGTTATTGTACACAATGGAACTGAACATGTAGAGAAAAAGAGACGAGCCTTGCATGTCAATAAAATTTCATGCAGACCTCGCTCCATGGTAGGCGCAAAGGCAGCCCCCCTCCACCCATTTTGGATTGTAATCAAGAGGAAGATAACTGTTCTGAGGGGGATTCAGAAGGAGAAGAGCACTCCTATTTACCCCCTGAGGTCTTCGCTCTAACTTGGCATGCTGATGTTAGTAATATCATGTATATGGTGCCTTGCATTGCTTACTTTATACATCAAATATGTCATCTGCCTAGTTTCTTCGTCGTATATGTGAATTATGCAACACCATCTTGTTTAGCCAGGCATCATATATGTGAATTTTAGAATGCCATCCTGCTTAGCCAGTCATCTTATATGTGAATTATCAGGCCATCCTTTTTTTATTACGTATTACATTTGTCAACAATGTTAGTACATTCAACTAGTCTTCGTGTGCATCAGCCATTTGACACGGTGATGGAAAATTCTAGAGTGAAAACAAGGTCTTCAGAGCAGACTATGCTATCTGACGAAGCGCATATCTCGCTAGTTACGGATAGCTCCTCAGAGGAGGATTCAGAGACAGATGACCAGTCCTATTTGCCCCCGAGGTGTATGCTCTAACTTGGCAGGGTTATGTTGCTTATATCGTGCGTATGGTGTCTTACATTGCTATGTCATTTGATTAGTTCATACATGCTTTGTGTGAATGCCACCTGTTTAGTGTCTAATTACCATATATGTGAATTATGCAATGCCATCTTGTTGCAGGACATTATATATGTGAATTATGCAATGCTATCTTGTTGCAAGGCATTATATATGTGAATTATGCAATGCCATGCTATTTAGCCAATCATCATGTATGTGAATTATATCATGCTATCCTTTTTTTGCATTACGTGTTCCATTTGTCGACAACGTTTGTACAACTACTCTTCCTGTGCATCAGCCATTTGAAGCGGTGATGGAAGTATCTAGAGAGAAAACAAGGTATTTAGAGCAGACAATGCTACCTGCTAAACCAGACATCTTGCTAGTTACAGAGAGCTCCTCAGAGGAGGATTCAGAGACTGATGACCAATTCTATTTCCCCCCTGAGGTCTATGCTCAAACTTGGCAGGGTTATATTACTCATGTCATGCATGTTGTCTTGCATTGCTTAGTTTTTACATCATATATGCGATTGCCATCTGCTTACTTGCTTACTATATAAATCATATATTTGAGTTATATCATGCCATCATGTTTACATACACAACATCTATCTGAATTATGGCATGCCAACCCATTTAATAAAGACATCATATAGTTATATCATCTCATCCTGTTTAGTGTTTACAGTCATCATATTTTGAATTATGTCATTCTATCTGTGAATTATATCATGCTATCATGTTTCCATAGGCGGCATGTATGTGAATTATGGCATGCCAACCTATTTAATAAACACATTATATAGTTATATCATGTCATCCTGTTTACATAGTCATCATATTTTGAACTATGTCTTTCCATCTTTTTTAGTTAGCCATCATATATGTGAAAGTGTGTCATGCTATCCTCTTTAGTTAGCCATCATATATGTGAAATTGTGTCATGTTATCCTGTTTGGTTAGACAACATAAATTTAAATTATTTCATATGCCCTCTTTTATTCCCCACTATCAATTGCACCTGTCTATCGTACAATGTCTGTACATTCAATTACTTTTCTTGTTTATCATCCATTTGAATTGGAGAGGGTGATGGTAGTATCTAAGGGAGTAACAACACGGTCTTCAGAAAAGATAGTTCTACCAGTTGATGCAGATAGAACCACGGTTTTACTTGCCCAAGAACCAGCTCCACCACACATAACCCAGACTCTCGCAGATTGTACCCCTACCCAGTTGGACAAAGAACCAGCTACACCCCTTCTAACCCCAACCCTAGCAGATAGTAACCCAGTTCTGGTTGACACAGCATTGTCTCCACCACAGAGCACCCAAACACGAGCAATTAGTAAGGGAACTGCAGTGCCCAAAGCACAAGGACCACCAGTCCGAATCCCAACTCAACGCTTAAAGTAGAAGAAGAATTGTTCTCAGGTCAGGTTCTGTAGCTATGGTTCATACTCCTTTGCTCTTGCATCACTGTATTTACTCATACCAACTATTTTCAAATTTGAGGGATGGAATTGAAACTCCAATGGTGCAACAGGTATGTTTTAAACCTATTTCTTTAACTGGTTTGCTGTTGTAACTTGCTCTATGTTGATTTTAGTTTCAATTGTATAAACAGTTATGTTCTCATGTTATGCACATTACAAGTGTTGTTATTGCTCTGTAGTTTCCCACACTTATATTCTGTCTATTCTGCTTTGTCTTGAACAAATATTATTTGAGCTATGTCTCTATCTTGATTTGGCAATAAAAACTAGAAATATAGACCATAAAGTGACCATGGTACATAGATATATGTTTGTTTCATGTTGTTATCCTGTCCACTTTACTACTGAATTGATTTACCAAAATGAGTTTCATATACAACATGGTAAACCTGTGATGTGTCTGCTTGTTTCTCTTTTAGAATGCGGACAAAATATTGGAGAACAGTACCCCGTTATGCAATGGTAAAGGAAGTAATGCAGATAAGGTTCAAGATAGTGAGACATCCATGTTGGTCTCCAAGGAAGCTGATAAAAACTATCTTGACGACAGTGAGAGAACCCAAAAGTCTTGTCTTGATGTAGTGTTCGAATTACTGGCCACTACTGCTGGCAGCTCTTCGAACTCGCTGCCTGAATCAGTTCGTCTTCTTGAGTCTCAACTTCAAGTTGAAAGACATCGATTAGATGCTACGATAGGAAGCTGAAGGATTGAGGAAGCCCCTGCAGAATTCAGATGCATACTTTCTGGTGCAACAGCAAGCGCTGGAGGATTTAAGCGTCAAACAACAGAAAGTTAATAAGCTTGCTAAGCATCCTGCCAGTATTATGGGTACCTAGGATATTGTTTCTTGATCTCTTCTGAAGTGGTTTCAGTTCTGGACTTGTTTTGCTGTGGTGTTTATTTGCACTGGTCGCCAACTTTGACAACCAGTGTATATGATATGCTGCTTTGTTCCCTATATTTGCACTGGTGGCGAACTTTGATGCCCAGTGGATGTAATATGTGTAATAGCCCTGATAGCCTAGCGTAAGTTGCTTGCTTATTTATTTCCTCGTTGTCTTGTTTATTTGTTTGCTTGTAGTCAGTGCAGTTCTTTTTCCGCGATTTGCTAGTGGCTGCAATAAACTATTTTTTAAAACTAGGCCACTATAACCATGGGCTACATATTTACTGTAGTGACCATGGACCTCCTACGGGCCATAGAAACAATGGGCCTTCTAAGGGCCGTAGAAACAATTGGCCTTCTACGGGCCGTAGAATCAATGGGCCTTCTACGGGCCGTAGCATCAATGGGCCTTCTACGTGCCGTATGATCGATCGGCCAAACATGGGCCAATAACAGACTACATTATGGGCTATAAACGGGCTAGATTTGGAATTGTCCGTTCATGGGCCGACCATAATGGGTCGTCGTCAATCGTCCGTATTTGATGACGCTATGAAAATGCCCCAATCGATTAATGGGCCGATTGTAACCACGGGCTGAATTTGGCCCACAAGCAGAAAAGGCCAGTAATGGGTCATAAGTAACCGAATGCTGGAAATGAGCCCAAGAATAAATGGGCCCTGAGAAGGCCGAAAGATAACACGGGTTGGAAACAGCCCAATGGAATAATGGGCCGTTAATGGGTATAAAGCGGTACACTGTTCATTACGGGCCAGATTCACCATGGGCCGATAATGGGCCAAGAGTTACAAATGGCCTCATATGGGCTCAAAGACATCATGGGCCATACATGGGCCGGAAGTTACAATGGGCTGGAATCATATTGGACGGCCCAGATGAAGCTACTGGGCTTAATTCCGATAAGCCATAACGGGCCGTGAGTTAGCGGGCCATAAATGGGTTATATACGAACATGCCGTTATCAGGCTTTTCCATGGGCCGGCCTGTTACCTTTTGACCAAGTCAAACGGGACGGCCTTTTCACCGGAATGGGCCTCTGTTGGCCTGTGCCACGTGTTGACGTATCATAGGCGCCTCCTGTCCAATGAGTGGATGACGTCTGTCCCAACGGTGAGCCAACACGTGTTTCCTCCGGCCAATGAGAATTTTACACGTGGAAAATCCTCATTGGTTCGGGCTGTTAACGGGTTATTGGATCCAAAACCGGACTCGATAGCTTAACGGCGCCCCGTTACGGTAGATGCCACGTGTCGGTACCCTTGGCGAAAACACTTCCATGACGCGCCATTTATCGTCATGGAAGTGGACACTTCCGTGATGATAATTTTGGTAATGTCATGGAACACTTCTACGATAGCACATGTATGACTATCTTGATTCTGTCATAAAATCGTCATGGATGTACATGCATGAAAAAAAATGTGACCTACCGTGACAAACACGTATCATCACGGAAGTGTATTTTTTTGTAGTGCCATCCTCATTGGTGCCTCTCTGATGATGCGTGAGTAGTTCATTGTAGACCTTTAGGTCCGTAGTTAGTAGGTAGATGGCTTCCTCTCTCTCTTTTGATTCTCAATACAATGGTCTCTTGGAGATCTACTTGATGTAACTCTTTTTGCGGTGTGTTCGTTGGGATCCGATGAACTTTGAGTTTATGATCATATCTATTTTATCCATGAAAGTTATTTGAGTTTTGATCTCTTATATGCATGATTGCTTATAGCCTCATATTTCTTCTTCGAATCTTTGGTTTAGTTAGGCCAACTAGATCGATTTTTCTTGCCATGGGAAGAGGTGCTTTGTGATGGGTTCGATCTTACGGTGCTCAATCTGAGTGACATAAGGGGACATGACACGTATGTATTGTTGCTATTAAGGTTAACAAGATGGGGTCTATTCCTACATGAATAGATCTTGTCTACATCATGTCATCGTTCTTATTGCATTACTTTGTTTCTCCATGAACTTAATACACTAGATGCATGCTAGATAGCAGTCGATGTGTGGAGTAATAGTAGAAGATGCAGGCAGGAGTCGGTCTACTAATCTTGGACCTGATGCCTATATGATGATCATTGCTTGGATATCTTCATAATTATTTGAAGTTCTATCAATTACCCAACAGTAATTTGTTTACCCACCATATGCTATTTTTCTCGAGAGAAGCCACTAGTGAAATATACGGCCCCCGGGTTTATTCTTTATCATATTTGCTTTAAGATATATTTTTATTCGCTTTTATTTTTAGATATATTATTCCAAAAACTCAAAAAATACCTTGCTGCACTTTTTATTTGCATATTTTATTTCATGTTTATTCGAGATCTATTTATCCAATCTATCACAATTTTATCCCGTCAACTTGGCAATTTATGGTGCCGTTACCTGAAGAAGGGATTGACAACCCCTCATACGTGTCGGGTTGCAAGTATTTGTTCTTTGTGTGCAGGTACCGTTTACATAGTGTTGCTTGGTTCTCCTACTGGATTAATACCTTGGTTTCATAACTGAGGGAAATACCTACTGTAGATGTGCTGCATCATCCCTTCCTCTTTGGGGAAATACCGACATAGTTCAAGTCACATGAGTACTTGACCGGGGCAGATCGTGAAGGTGTACGACTACATCAACCGCGTTGATAAACGCTTCCGCTTAGCAATCTACAAGGGTATGTAGATGCTCTCCCACTCTCATAGCTATACATCTCCATGGATAGATCTTGCGTGTGCGTAGATTTTTTTCCATGCAACGTTCCTCAATAGGTTAGTGATTAATTGTTTGTTCCGTATAAATGATTTTTGCTAATAATCTGACTAGGGTTGGCATGCATGCTAATAATTCATGGCCAGATCTTGAGAATTCATTTTGAATGTCCTACATATATGTGTGTGCCTTTTTTCTTCCGGATCTTGAGAATTGATTTTGAATGTCCTACATGTATGTTTCTGCCATTCTTTTCAGATTGGTATGTACACAGATGAGACTCTGGCCGGTGGTGCCACCGGTTGGGGATCTTTCACCCGGCAGCGCGGCCAGAAGCGGCCACGGTCCCCCCGAATCTGAGGAACCCGTAGAATCTCCAGCGGACCGCATCAGCGATTTCCAGGACGCCATCCTTGGGGAGATCATCTCCCTTCTCCCCACCAATGATGACTCCTGCACACAAGTACTCGCATCTTGGTGGCGCACTCATTGGCGCGCCGCGCCTCTTAATCTCGATTGTCGTCAGCTATCTACCGATGATGATTCTGAACTCCCCGGAGCCATCATCTCCTACCACCAGGGCTCCGTTCAACGCATCTGCATCCCGGCATGCTACCTGCTGGACATACCCTGCATGGTGGCCGCCTGGCTGACATCCCTTCAATTCAAAAAACTCTAGCAGCTTGAGTTCTACCATTACTACAACGATAGATTACCATCAATCGCTGCATCTGTGCCCTCACCACCGATGTCCATCTCATGGTTTTTCTCCTCTCTCTAGACCGCCACCTTGACCCAGTGCCATCTAGAAGACAATCTGATGTAGGGTGGAACTCTATATGGCCAATCTTTCACGAAAGGAGCGGATCCCGCGATGAACACGAAGAACACAAGGGGAAATCACGAAGGGAAACACAAGAGAAACACTCAAACCAACGAGATTGGGTCACACATATGCTGGATCCGAGTACACATAGAGATCACACGGTCCAAATCCAACAAGAGACGATACATAGGGTAACCGGTTCTTCTCCGTGAGGAGGTCTTGAGGTCTTCCCGTTAGGGGTCTTGACTCCAAGTGGATCTTCTCCGAAGAGGTGTCGGTCCCTCGCGGTGGAGTAGATCCGGATGGATGAGCGAGGCTCTATCTCACATATGAGCTATCACAACGCTGACCCTAGAAAGAGGGAGGAGGAGGAGTATATATAGTCTAGGTGGGCAAAGGGGTACATGGGCCTCGGCCCTTACAGTGTGCGTAGACAGGGGAGGCCGGATGTCCGGGCGTCGGGCCGGATGTCCGAGCCTTCACGAGGTGCCAGATGTCCGGGCGGTCGGGGCTGGCCTTGACGCTCTCTGGATAAGCAGGGTCTGGATGTCCGGGCTGGGAGCCGGATGTCCGGCGGCTCGGGAAGAGCCGGATGTCCGGGCCTCTGGCCGGATGTCCGGACTGACGTGGTTCAGCTTCGGGTGCGTTCGGTGATGGGCGCCGGATTTCTGGGCGGGGGCCGGAAGTCCGGGCTATCGGGCCGGATGTCCGTGCCCTGTAGACTTGGCTGCTGGCCCGTTGCTGCAGGCGACACCTCCAGGGGCCGGATGTCCGGGGTCATGGTCGGATGTCCGGGACCTGGGAGCTGTTCTTCACTCATTCCGTTGGTTCTCTTCTTCCGTGAACTTGGGGACTTGTCCGTCTTCACATGCATCTTCCGGAGGGTCCTCTTGGTACCTGATCATTCTGGACTTAGGTAGTAGCCATGTCTCGAGTGGATCATATGTGATATCGCTAAGGAAGGAAGTCACCTCGGTCTCGAGAGCTCTAGCTTGTGCTCGTGTCATAGGTCCTCTTGGCACTTGGTGAGACGATGGTAGGTCCATGGGGATGACCATAGGATGCTCCGCATCATCTCCCCTCCCTTGGGAAAGATCAGACCTCGGATCGAAATCTTCATCACCATGGTAGGGAGAGAGATCTTTGACGTTGAAGATGTCGCTCACGGAGTACTTGTCGCGTGGGATGTCGATCTTGTAGGCGTTGTTGTTGTAGTGTGCAAGCACCTTGAAGGGTCCATCGGCTCATGGTAGAAGTTTGGACTTGTGTTCATTGGGGAAGCGGTCCTTGCGAAGGTGTAGCCACACAAGATCTCCTATGTTGAGTATCATGGGTTGCTTGTTGACATTGAGCTTGGTCACGAGTCGTTGTACTTGGCGCTCGATGGTGTGCCTTGTATCTTCATGCATCTTCTTGAGGTAGTTGACTCGGTCACTCGCATCCATGTTGGTGCGCTCTTGTAGGGTAGAGGGAGAATGTCCAATGGGGACAACGGGTTGAAACCGTAGACGACCTCGAAGGGGGGCTTGCCGGTAGTCGAATGTCTTGCATGGTTGTAGGCGTACTCGGCGATAGGTAGGCACTCCTCCCACTCCTTGATGTTCTTTTTTATCAACACACGTAGTAGAGTGGAGAGCGTACGGTTCGTCACCTCCGTTTGGCCGTCGGTTTGTGGATGGTATGCCGTTGAGAATAGTAGCTTGATTCCGAGCTTTGCACATAAGGTCTTCCAAAAGTAACTCAAGAACTTGACGTCGCGGTCCGAGACAATCGTCTTTGGCACTCCATGTAAGCGCAAGATTTCCCTACAAAAAAGATTTGCAATATCTGAAGCATCGTCTATCTTGTTACATGGTATGAAATGTGCTATTTTAGAGAATCGGTCCACAACAACAAAGACGGAATCCTTTACATTTCTAGTTCTAGGCAAACCAAGGACAAAATCCATGCTAATATCTTCCCATGGTTGATATGGAATTGGAAGGGGCATGCAAAGGATATGGGATTGAGCTTTAGACTTAGCTTTGCGACATGTAGAGCATCGGTTGGTGAAGCGGAAGACGTCGCGGAACATCTTAGGCCAAAAGTAGTTCTTGGAGAGCGTAGCAAATGTCTTGTCGCGTCCAAAGTGTCCCATTAGTCCTCCGCCATGAGATTCTTGCAAAAGCAACAAACAAAGAGAAGACTCGGGGATGCATAGTTATTAGCTCTCATAAGATAACCATCTTTGATGTAATAGCGTGCCCAAGATGTATGTGTCAAACATTTGGCATATGGAATAGCAAAAGTAGGATCATGCGCATACAAGTCTTTTATGTGCTCAAAACCAATGACATTCAATTCAAGTTTGGTGACAAGCATGCATATGCGGGAAAGAGCGTCCGCCACAACATTTTCCTTACCTTTAATATACTTGATGACATAAGGAAATGACTCAATGAACTCACTCCGTTTAGCATGACGCTTGTTCAACTTAGTTTGACCCTTAAGGTATTTAAGCGTTTCACGATCGTTATGGATGACAAATTCATGAGGGCGACGACAATGTTCCCATTCATGCAAAACTCGCACTAAAGCATATAGCTCTTTGTCATAGCACTACTAGGAAAATGCTTATAGATAGAAGTTTAGCAGTAGCGCCTGTTTAGGCACCCACGCTACTGGTATTTACCAGTAGCGCCTGGTACAAAACACGCTACTACTACTAAATAACAGTAGCGTTTGTTAGCCTGGGTCGCGCTGCTGTTACATGGACCACACGGCAAAAACGGTAGCCCACTTACCTGTAGCGTTTGTTTCGAACGGGCGCTACAGCTGGTGGGCTTAGCAGTAGCGCCGGCCTCTACCCAGCGCTACTACTAGAGGAAAAGAAAACCGGCCCGAGCGCCCCCCGCACCCCCTCACTCTCACATTATCGATCCCCTCCGCCTAATGACGCCACCGCGGTTAGGGTTCCTCCCCGGCCGCCTCACCCCCGTCAACGGCGCCGTGCGCCGCCACCACGCGCGGTCGCCTCTCGCCTCCTCCGACGCTCCAGCCCCGTAAGTCCCCCTCGATCTCCTCCTCCCTGCGCACCACCACTAGCTAGGCTCCGATCGATTCGCCGCGGCGGCTCACCAATGGTCATAGGAAGCCGTCCACCATGTCCTGCCACTCCTTGGCCATGGCGCCCTTCCACGGCACGCCGCCGCCGCTGCTGAGCAGGCTGCCGATAAAGTTGTCCCGAAGCACGTCCGGCGTGGCCACGAGCCACTCGATCTGGGTCATCTGCCCGATCTTCTCCGCGAGCGTCATCCTCCCAAGAAGAGCGTGTAGAGCGTGTAGACATGATCCTCCATAGGCTTGGTGGCATCCTTGTAGAGCACGTAGTCGGTGTCGGTGCCGCCGAGCATGGCCCAGAAGAGCAGCAGGGCCGCCCGGCGAGAGCATCCCAGGGCGCCGAGCCTCAGTGATGCGAGGAGCCATGGCATCATCGCGTGTGGATTGTTTTTGGCAACCACCGGCGGGAGGGATGGTTTTTTTAGTGCCAGTTGCCATCGTGGTAGCGGGATGTTAGTTTAAGCGTTGTTTTCCGCTGCTTAATTTGGCAGAGCGGAGCAGCATGTTTCGCTTGCACAGAAGAGACAGAAAAGTAGAGAGAGGGGTTAGGTGAGAGTAGAGAGAGGGGTTGGTGAGGAACTAATCCAGATGCACAAGTTTGGTCAGCCAAACTTGGTCAAATCCAGGAGACAGAAAAGGAAGCGGGTAGAAGCGGGAGGGGGGGATTGAGGGCAGCAGAAGGGAGCGAGTGAACTGACCGGAGCGAGGGGGGATTAAGGGCAGCAGAAGGGCGGAGGCTTGGTTTCTTCTTCCTTGGCTGCTGTCCCTGGAGCAGTGGCGGCGGCGGTGGTGCCTAGTGTTCTAGGGTTTAGAGAGGGGTTCTCTCTCTCGTCCTGCCTTGGCTTTTGTTTAGTGGCGGCGGCGGTGCCTAGTGTTCTAGGGTTTAGAGTGGGGTTCTCTCTTTCGATTGACCTACTTTTGCTTGTCTGCTTGCGCAATAATGGCAATATGCCATTTATCTTATTATTAGGCTCGGTTTGGGTTACATGATCTCTATTAGGTTATTATCTGAACTGAACTACAATTTAGTTGTTATTTTGCTTGCCATGTGAACCTGATGTGTATTCTCTATGATGTGAACCTGATGTGTATATTATTCAAAACCTGATGTGTATTGAAAACTTTATGTTTACTTTTTGGATCGTTAATCCTTTAGTCATATTGCTTTAGGGAAATGGCGCCACCACCACCACCACCATGTCGACGGTGCAAGTCAAGGTGCGCCAGCAGCCTTGCAACTCGCACGCTGTTCGGCATCTACTTCGACTCTAGTTTTCTTCATGCGGCGGTAATAAATTATATGAAACTAGTAACCACTATTTTGTTTTTAGTGTTATTGGCATTAATGCATCGTGTATATATCAGTTTGCTTTTTGTACACAGATTGTCCCATGCAATGTGAGGTCGGAATTCAACAAGCTGACCGGAGACTCTGTGACCTTTGAGGCTCCTGGGGGCCCCTACACTATGGAGGTCGAGAAAGGACGAAATATGACGCGGGTTGGAGGAGATGGATGGGTCCGTTTCATCGCCCACATGCGTATCACCGGTGGTGAGTTGATCAGCTTCTCCTTCAGAGCAGAAAGACCCAAGTTGGCCGTCATTTATGTCAACAAAGCAGAAGATGATGAAGATGATGAAGATGATGAGGATGATGAGGATGATGACGACCCACTTGATGAAGCCATCATAGCTCAAAGAATGAGGTTGAGCGAGGAGGAGGTGTGCAACCTATGGGACATCATTCCGCCACGTGCTGACTTCGTTGGGGTGCCATTCGTGACCCGCCTGACAAGTACCATGGTTGATCGGCATATCATGGTATGTTGCATTTACTGTAGTAATTTGATGATATGCTTTATTGTTATACTTAGTGTAGAGTCCGATGATATATATGCTTAGTGAATCTTATATGCTTTATTGTTATACTTAGTGTAGAGTCCGATGATATATATGCTTAGTGAATCTTATATGCTTAGTGAATCCGATGATCTATATGCTTAGTGAATCCGATGATATATATGCTTTATTGTTATACTTAGCGTAGAGTCCGATGATATATATGCTTAGTGAATCGTATATGCTTAGTGAATCCGATGATCTATACGCTTAGTGAATCTGATGATATATATGCTTCTTGTAGAATCCAAAGAACTGTTAATAGTGTAGAATCCATATATACTTATTAGTAGAATTCATGCTTAGTAGAAATGTAGTACTGTCTTTTGATAGTGTAGAATGTGTGAGGCTACTTATTAATTGATATGTTTTTCTTATTCAGAAATTGCCAAAGAGTCTATCTGAGAGTTGTGGTATCAAGCCCGATGAAGAAGGCTCTGCTGGAATACGCCTTACCGTGAGGGGCTCCGTCACCACCTGTACGCACGGCGTGGACACGGACGGTCACACACACTTCAACTTGGTTGGGTGGAAGAGCTTCCTCGTCGGCAAGAATCTTCATGTTGGACAGGCAATCCTAATTACTGTCAGGAACACCCACCGCCCAGGCTTGAGGATGATGATCGTCATCGATACCATCTGGAACTACATATGCATGTGTGTGGCTGCTGAACCATATATATGCTAGTATGACTACCTAGACTTATCATTTATGATCTATCCATGCATTGTTGACTACTATATATGAGTTTGTGAGACTGTGTGGTTATATTAAATGTGGTATTGTCGTTAATGTTTGTGAGATGGTTCTGTGAACTTAGTTTATTTGCACTGGACTTGTCTTGATTTCCATGAATATTGCATCTGACTTCTTTTTATTATTTTTAATTTCTATTTACCTAGTTGTAGTGTGGGGAGAAAATAGGGCGCTACTACTACGTGATGATAGTAGTAGCATTGGTAGATAAAGAGGCGCTACTACTAAGTATTTTAGCTGCAGCGCTTGTTTAGAAATGCGCTACTGTTAAATAATAGTTGTAGCTCCCTAGCAGTAGCGCGGGTGCCCGCGCTACTGGTATGTAAAAAAATAGCGCCACTAGTAAGGTTTTCTCTAGTAGTGTAGATGGGGTAATTGAGTTGTGCTCCGAAAAGTTTCTCGCTAAAGTAAGCTATGGGGCGCTTCTCTTGCGTTAACACACCTCCTATGCCATTACCACTAGCATCGCAATGAATTTCAAATGGTTCGTCAAAGTTGGGTAATGCAAGCACGGGAGCATGAGTAAGCAAATTCTTAAGCTCATTGAATGCGCTATCTTGAGATGGTCCCCAAACAAAGGGTGCATTCTTCTTACTCAAAGCATGTAAAGGAGATGCAATAGTGCTAAAGTCCTTCAAAAATCTACAGTAGAAAGCGGCTAAACCAAGGAAACTACACACTTGTTGCAAGTTGGTTGGTTGGGGCCAAGTTTTTAATAGCATTGATCTTAGATTCATCAACATGAACACCCTTAGAGGACACAACAAACCCCAACAAAACAAGCTTATCAACACCAAAAAGGCATTTGTCCATATTAGCAACACGGTTCTAAGGTGGGTGACATGATCTTTGAGGATTTACTAAACACGAGGATATCGTCAAAGTAGACCACAACAAATTCTCCAGTATAGGGTCGAAAAACAAAATGCATGAGTCGCATGAAGGTACCGGGTGCTTCAGATAAACCCATTGGCATAACAAGCCATTCATATAAGCCAAATTTGGTCTTAAATGCGGTTTTCCATTCATCACCTTCTTGGATGCGTATTTGATAGTAGCCACTTTTAAGATCAATTTTAGAGAAAATGGTGACTCCGCTAAGCTCATCTAGCATATCATCTAGGCGTGGAATGGGGTAACGATAACGCACGGTAATAGCATTGATAGGACGACAATCGGAACACATGTGATATGTACCATCTTTCTTGGGAACAAGGATTACCGGGACGGCACAAGGGCTCAAACTTTCTCGTACATGGCCGTTGTCGATGAGTTGTTGTACTTGCCATTGGATCTCCTTAGTTTCCTCGAGGTTGACGCGGTAGGGAGCCTTGTTAGGAAGGGGTGATCCGGGGATGAGGTCGATTCGGTGTTCGATGCCTTGTAGTGGTGGTAGTCCCAGAGGTAGCTCATTGGGGAAAACGTCTTGGAATTCCTGTAATAGAGAAGATAACACTAAAGGTAGATTGTGAGAGGTGTTAGCTTTTGGTGCCTCGTCCTTGCACAAAAGGACATAGTGCATGACACTTGATGGGTTCTCACACACTTCTCTCATCTCACGTTTGGTGGCAAATAGGACTAAGTTCTTCTTGTCCCTCATCATGGAGGCACTCAATTTGGGCTTGTGGCACTCACTCTCTTTTGGGTGGTTCGCTCGCTCACTATTTTTCTCCATGATGGGTGGCTTGCTTATCGACGATCACTTGGCTTGGAGACATAGGTCGTAGCACATACTCCTTTCCTTTCATCTTGAAGCTATAGTGGTTTGTACGCCTGTTGTGTATGATGCCTCGGTCAAATCTCCATGGCCGTCCAAGAAGGAGGTGGCAAACGGACATCGGAACGACATCACACTCCAAAGTGTCTTCGTAAGCTCCGATCTTGAAGGAAACTTGTACCGTATGCTCAGCTTGGATAGTGCAGGAGTCGCTTAGCCATTGAACCTTGTAGGGGTGCGGGTGCTTCATCTTGACCAATTGGAGCTTGGAGCATAGTTCTTCACTTGCTAAGTTATGGCAACTCCCTCCATCGATGATGACCTTGACGGACCTTCCATTGATGTCGGCCTTGGTGTGGAAGATATGGCATCTTTGGCCTTCTTCTTGTTGATGTTGAAGAGTCAAGACCTTGGAGACAATGAGAGCGGGGCTCGAATCTTTGTCACAAAAGACTTGATCATCTTCATCCTCATTCACTTGTCGGTGCATGGCCACTTGCTCAAGGGCTTCCATTTCTCCTTCACTCATGGAGTCATATGTACCGTCGTCGTTGAAGACCATGGTGCGCTTGTTTGTACACTCGAAAGACTTGTGGCCTCGGCCGCCGCATGTGAAGCATTTGAAGTAACTTGTCTTGATGGTCTCATCGGTTGGGGTAGATGATGATGAAGCTCTCGGCTTGAAGTTTCTTGTAGTAGGAGGACGACTTGAGGTCGTCGAAGTTTTCTTGTAACTTGACTTATCATCGTTGCTTGTAGATGGCTTGGTTGTGGTAGAAGGTGTTGGAGTCGTTGAAGCTTGGTTGTTGGAGAAGCCATAGGACTTGGATGAGAACTTGGCGTACTTGAAGTCATCTTGCACTTGGCGTTCCGCTTTGGTAGCTTGATGCACTAGCTCGATGAGGTTCAAGTATGGTTGGAAGTCGGCTATCTTCTTGATAGGATGATTGAGTCCATTCAAGAAACGTGCCATAGTTTGCTCATCATCTTCCGTGACATTGGCTCATATCATGGCAATCTCCATTTCCTTTTAGTACTCTTCAATGCTCTTGGTTCCTTGCTTGAGGAGTTGGAGTTTCTTAAAGAGGTCGCGGTTGTAGTAGGTAGGTACGAAACGTGCTCTCATGACATCCTTCATTTGCGCCCAAGTTGTGATGGGTGGTTCACCTCTTGCCGCTCGACGCTCAATGACTTGTTCCCACCAAATGAGGAAGTAGTCTTGGAACTCAAGGGATTCCATCGCGATCTTCTTCTCTTCCTCATAGTTGTGCAAGCAGAAGATTTTATCAACCTTCAATGCCCATGAAAGGTACTCTTCGGGATCATTGCTTCCGAAAAACTTGGGCATGGTGAACTTTAGCTTGCCGTAGCGTTGCTCTTCATTGTGTTGGGGTTGGGGATGATGGCGTCCTTGACGAGGAGGATTGTCTCCCTCAACTTGCTCTTGTCTTGGAGGATTTCCATTGTCTTCTTGCTCTTAGTGAACTTGATGTTCTTGTCGAGCTTATGGAGGAGCTTGCCGAGCTTGACGATGCACGCGAGCTTGATATATTCGTTCTTGAACTTCATCACGAAGCGCTTCTTGTTGCTCACGGGCTTGTCGGTTGCGAGTGGCTACGCTCGACTTGAATCTCGGAGGGCACGTTGCGCCGCAAGTGCTTGAGCTTCACATAGTTGTTGTTCTTGACGTTGTGCCTCGGCATCTTGTGCATCTTGGTGTTGTCGCGCACGCTCTTGCTCTTGTTGTTGGCGTTGACGTTGCCATTCTTGCACTTGAGCGAAATTAGCTTGGTTTTGACGGTGTCGATGTTCTTGCGCACGAGCTTGCTCTTGAGAGTCATTGTCATGTAGAGGATTGCGGTTTGCTTGACGATCTTGACGCGCGGCACGACGAAGAGTGTTCGATGTCGGAGTACTTGAGCCGGAGATAGTATCGCCGGAGTGTCGACTCGAGCGGCTCCGTCTTGAGTAGGACGAAGTGGTAGAAGAGCGGTTGACCAACAAGGCACGAATCTCGTCCATTCTTGCATCATTCTCTTGTTTGTGTTCATCGAGCTTATTGTCGAAGTAGTCTGATGGTAGCTGGAACTACATCGGTATTTCCCCGGAGAGGGAGGGATGATGTAGCACAGCGACGGTAGGTATTTCCCTCAGTTATGAAACCAAGGTATCGAACTAGTAGGAAGACCAAGAAACACAATGTAAGCAGCACCTGCACACAAACAACAACACCTCGCAACCCCACGTGTTAAAGGGGTTGTCAATCCCTTTCGGGTAACGGCGCCAGAAATTGGTGCGTGACGGGAGAAAATTGTAATAGATTGAATAAATAGATCACAAATAAATAAAAGTGAAGCAAGGTATTTTTGGTTTAATAGACCTGAATAAAAATGCAAAGGAAAAGTAAATCGCAAGGCAAATATATGAGGAAGAAGACCCGGGGGCCGTAGGTTTCACTAGTGGCTTGTCTCGAGAAAAATAACAAACGGTGGGTAAACAAATTACTGTTGGGCAATTGATAGATGCTACCTCTTGAGCATGCGTTGGTTTTTCCCTTGAAGAGGATAGGGTGATGCAGCAAAGTAGCGTAAGTATTTCCCTCAGTTTTTGAGAACCAAGGTATCAATCCAGTAGGACGCCACACGCAAGTCCCTCGTACCTACACAAACAAACAAGAACCTTGCAACCAACGCGATAAAGGGGTTGTCAATCCCTTCACGGCCACTTGCAAAAGTGAGATCTGATAGAGATAATAAGATAATATTTTTGGTATTTTTATGATAAAGATTGCAAAGTAAAAACAGATTGGAAACTTATATGATGGAAAATAGACCCGGGGGCCATAGGTTTCACTAGTGGCTTCTCTCAAGATAGCATAAGTATTAGGGTGGGTGAACAAATTACTGTCGAGCAATTGATAGAAAAGTGCATAATTATGAGAATATCTAGGCATGATCATGTATATAGGCATCACGTCCGTGACAAGTAGACCGACTCCTGCCTGCATCTACTACTATTACTCCACACATCGACCGCTATCCATCATGCATCTAGAGTATTAAGTTCATAAGAACAGAGTAACGCATTAGGTAAGATGACATGATGTAGAGGGATAAACTCAAGCAATATGATATAAACCCCATCTTTTTATCCTCGATGGCAACAATACAATACGTGTCGTTTCCCTTTTTGTCACTGGGATCGAGCAACGCAAGATTGAACCCAAAGCTAAGCACTTCTCCCATGGCAAGAAAGATCAATCTAGTAGGCCAAACCAAACTGATAATTCTAAGAGACTTGCAAAGATAACCGATCATACATAAAATAATTCAGAGAAGATTCAAATATTGTTCATAGATAATCTTGATCATAAACCCATAATTCATCGGATCTCGACAAACACACTGCAAAAAGAGAAATAGATCTCCAAGAAGATCGAGGAGAACTTTGTATTGAGATCCAAAGAGAGAGAAGAAGCCATCTAGCTAATAACTATGGACCCGAAGGTTTGTGGTAAACTACTCACACATCATCGGAGAGGCTATGGTGTTGATGTAGAAGCCCTCCGTGATCGATTCCCCCTCCGGCGGAGCACCGGAAAAGGCCCCAAGATGGGATCTCACGGGTACAGAAGGTTGCGGTGGTGGAAATAGGTTTTCGTGGTGCTCCTGGTTGGTTTCGGGGTACATGGGTATATATAGGAGGAAGAAGTAGGTCGGTGGATCCACGAGGGGCCCACGAGGGTGGGGGCGCGCCCAGGGGGCAGGCGTGCCTCCCTGACTCGTGGCCTCCTCGGTGATTTCTTGACGTCCACTCCAAGTCCTCTGGATCACGTTTGTTCCAAAAATCATGCTCCCGAAGGTTTCATTCCGTTGGACTCCGTTTGATATTCCTTTTCCGCGAAACACTGAAATAGGCAAAAAAACAGCAATTTGCACTGGGCCTTGGGTTAATAGGTTAGTCCCAACAATAATATAAAAGTGTATAGTAAAGCCCATTAATCGTCCAAAACGGATAATATAATAGCATGGAACAATCAAAAATTATAGATATGTTGGAGACGTATCAAGCATCCTCAAGCTTAATTCCTGCTCGTCCTCGAGTAGGTAAATGATAAAAACAGAATTTTTGATGTGGAATGCTACCTAGCATATTTCTCAATGTAATTTTCTCTATTGTGGCATGAATGTTCATATCCGAAAGATTCAAGATAAAAGTTTAATATTGACATGAAAATAATAATACTTCAAGCATACTAATAAAGCAATCATGTCTTCTCAAAATAACATGGCCAAAGAAAGTTATCCCTACAAAATCATATAGTCTGGCTATGCTCTATCTTCATCACACAAAGTATTTAATCATGCACAACCCCGATGACAAGCCAAGCAATTGATTCATACTTTTGATGTTCTCAAACTTTTTCAATCTTCACGCAATACATGAGCGTGAGCCATGGACATAGCACTATATGTGGAATAGAATGGTGGTTGTCAGGAGACAAAAAGGAGAAGATAGTCTCACATCAACTAGGCGTATCAACGGGCTATGGAGATGCCCATCAATAGATATCAATGTGAGTGAGTAGGGATTGCCATGCAACGGAATCACTAGAGCTATAAGTGTATGAAAGCTCAGCAAAAGAAACTAAGTGGGTTTGCATCCAACTTGCTTGCTCACGAAGACCTAGGGCATTTTGAGGAAGCCCATCATTGGAATATACAAGCCAAGTTCTATAATGTAAAATTCCCACTAGTATATGAAAGTGACAACATAGGAGACTCTCTATCATGAAGATCATGGTGCTATTTTTAAGCACAAGTGTGGTAAAAGGATAGTAACATTGTCCCTTCTCTCTTTTTCTCTCTTTTTTTATTTGGGCCTTCTTCTTTTTTTTCTTTTTGGCCTCTTTTCTTTCTTTCTCTTTTTGTTTTCGTCTGGAGTCTCATCCCGACTTGTGGGGGAATCATAGTCTCCATCATCCTTTCCTCACTTGGGACAATGTTCTAATAATGATGATCATCACACTTTTACTTACTTACAACTCAAAGATTACAACTCAATACTTAGAACAAAATATGACTCTATGTGAATGCCTCCGGCGGTGTACCGGGATATGCAATGAATCAAGAGTGACATGTATGAAATAATTATGAAGGTGGATTTTCCACAAATACGATGTCAACTACATGATCATGCAAAGCAATATGACAATGATGAAGCGTGTCATAATAAATGGAACGGTGGTAAGTTGCATGGCAATTATCTCGGAATGGCTATGGAAATGCCATAATAGGTAGGTATGGTGACTGTTTTGAGGAAGGTATATGGTGGGTGTAAGATACCAGCGAAAGGTGCGCGGTATTAGAGAGGCTAGCAATGGTGGAAGGATGAGAGTGCGTATAATCCATGGACTCAACATTAGTCATAAACTCACATACTTATTGCAAAAATCTATTAGTTATCGAAACAAAGTACTACGCGCATGCTCCTAGGGGGATAGATTAGTAGGAAAAGACCATCGCTCGTCCCCGACCGCCACTCATAAGGAAGACAATCAATAAATAAATCATGCTCCGACTTCATCACATAACAGTTCACCATACGTGCATGCTACGGGAATCACAAACTTTAGAACAAGTATTTCTCTAATTCACCACCACTCAACTAGCATGACTTTAATATCACTATCTCCATATCTCAAAACAAGCATCAAGTATCAAACTTCTCCTAGTATTCAATGCACTTATATGGAAGTTTTTATTATATCCATCTTGGATGCCTATCATATTAGGACTAAATTTATAGCCAAGGCAAACTACCATGCTGTTCTAAAAGACTCTCAAAATAATATAGGTGAAGCATGAGAGATCAATAATTTCTATAAAATATAACCACCACCATGCTCTAAAAGATATAAGTGAAGCACTAGAGCAAATTTGTTTAGCTCAAAAGATATAAGTGAAGCACATAGAGTATTCTAATAAATTCCGATAGATGTGCGTCTCTCCCAAAAGGTGTGTACAGCAAGGATGATTGTGGTGAACTAAAAAGCAAAGACTCAAATCATACAAGATGCTCCAAGCAAAACACATATCATGTGGTGAATAAAAATATAGCTCCAAGTAAAGTTACCGATGGATGAAGACAAAAGAGGGGATGCCTTCCGGGGCATCCCCAAGCTTAGGCTTTTTGGTTGTCCTCGGATTTTACCTTGGGGTGCCTTGGGCATCCCCAAGCTTAGGTTCTTGCCACTCCTTGTTCCATAATCCATCAAATCTTTACCCAAAACTTGAAAACTTCACAACACAAAACTTAACAGAAAATCTCGTGAGCTCCGTTAGCGAAAGAAAAGAAAACACCACTTCAAGGTACTGTAATGAACTCATTATTTATTTATATTGATGTTAAACCTACTTTATTCCAACTTCTCTATGGTTCATAACCTCCGATACTAGCCATAGATTCATCAAAATAAGCAAACAACACACGAAAAACAGAATCTGGCAAAAACAGAATAGTCTGTAGTAATCTGTATCAAACGCATACTTCTGGAACTCCAAAAATTCTAAAATAAATTTCTGGACGTGAGGAATTTATCTATTAATCATCTGCAAAAATAATCAACTGGATATCACTCTCCAGTAAAAAGTTGTAGCTAATCTCATGAGCGCTAAATTTTCTGTTTTTTACAGCAAGATCAAAAAGACTTCACCCAAGTCTTCCCAAAGGTTCTACTTGGCACAAACACTAAATAAAACATAAACCACAACTAAACAGAAGCTAGATGTATTATTTATTACTAAACAGAACCACAAAGCAAGAAACTAAAATAAAATTGGGTTGCCTCCCAACAAGCGCTATCGTTTAACGCCCCTAGCTACGCATAAAGGCAAGGATAGATTTAGGTATTATCATCTTTGGTATGCAATCCATAAGTGGCTCTCATAATATATTCATAAGGTAATTTGATTTTCTTTCTAGGAAAGTTTTCCATGCCTTCCCTTAACGGAAGTTGGAATCTAATATTCCCTTCTTTCATATCAATAATTGCACCAATCGTTCTAAGGAAAGGTCTACCAAGAATAATAGGACATGAAGGATTGCAATCTATATCAAGAACAATGAAATCTACGGTCACATAATTCCTATTTGCGACAATAAGAACATCATTAATTCTTCCCATAGGTTTCGTGATGGTGGAATCCGCAAGGTGCAAGTTTAAAGAACAATCATCAAATTCACGGAAACCCAACATGTCACACAAAGTTTTTGGAATCGTGGAAACACTAGCACCCAAATCACACAAAGCATAGCATTCATGATCTTTAATTTTAATTTTAATAGTAGGTTCCCACTCATCATAAAGTTTTCCAGGGATAGAAACTTCTAATTCAAGCTTTTCTTCATAAGATTGCATTAAAGCATCAACGATATGTTTACTAAAAGCCTTATTTTGACTATAAGCATGCGGAGAATTTAGCACGGATTGCAACAAGGAAATAAAATCTATTAAAGAACAATTATCATAATTAAATTCCTTGAAATCCAAAATAGTGGGTTCATTACTATGTAAAGTTTTGATCTCTTCAATCCCACTTTTACCAATTTTTGCATCAAGATCTAAAAACTCCGAATCATTGGGACGCCTTTTAACTAAAGTTGACTCATCTCCAGTCCCATCATTACCAAGATTCGTATTGCAAAACAAAGATTTAATATGAGACACATCAATTACTTTTAGATCTTCATCCTTATTATCATGAAAACTAGAAGAACACGCTTTTACAAAGCAATCTTTCTTAGCACGCATCCTAGCGGTTCTTTCTTTGCACTCATCAATGGAAATTCTCATGGCTTTGAGAGACTCATTGATATCATGCTTAGGTAGAATAGATCTAAGTTTCAAAGAATCAACATCAAGAGAAATTCTATCCATGTTCCTAGCCAACTCATCAATCTTAGGCAATTTTTCTTCAAGCAAAGCATTGAAATTCTTTTGAGAAATCATAAATTCTTTAACACTAGTCTCAAAATCAGAGGGCATCTTATTAAAATTTCCAAAAGAGTTGTTGTAGGAATTACCATAATTATTAGAGGAATTACTAGGATACGACCTAGGATTAAAGTTTCCTCTATAAGCGTTGTTACCAAAATTGTTCCTACCAACAAAATTCACATCCATAGATTCATTATTATTCTCAATCAAAGTAGACAAAGGCATATCATTGGGATCGGAAGAAACGCTCTTATTAGCAAACAATTTCATAAGTTCATCCATCTTTCCACTCAAAATATTAATCTCTTCAATTGCATGCACCTTTTTACTAGTAGATCTTTCAGTGTGCCATTGAGAATAATTAACCATAATATTATCTAGGAGTTTAGTAGCTTCTCCTAAAGTGATTTCCATAAAAGTGCCTCCCGCGGCCGAATCTAAAATATTTCTAGAAGAAAAATTCAATCCGGCATAAATTTTTTGTATAATCATCTGTAAGTTCAAACCATGTGTAGGGCAATTACGTATCATTAATTTCATCCTCTCCCAAGATTGTGCAATATGTTCATGATCAAGTTGATTAAAGTTCATAATATCGTTTCTAAGGGAGATGATCTTAGCGGGAGGAAAATACTTAGAGATAAAAGCATCTTTGCACTTATTCCAAGAATCAATACTATTTTTAGGCAAAGATGAAAACCAAGTTTTAGCGCGATCTCTAAGCGAAAAAGGAAATAGCTTCAATTTAACGATATCATTATCCACATCTTTCTTCTTTTGCATATCACACAAATCAACAAAGCTGTTTAGATGGGTAGCGGCATCTTCACTAGGAAGGTCGGTGAATTGATCTTTCATGACAAGATTCAGCAAAGCAGCATTAATTTCACAAGATTTAGCATCGGTAAGAGGAGCAATCGGAGTGCTAAGAAAATCATTGTTGTTGGTATTGGCAAAGTCACACAATTTAGTATTATCTTGAGCCATCGTGACAGGCAAGCAATCCAACACACGAGCAAACAAGAAACAAGCGAAAAAGAGGCGAACGAAAAAGGAGGGTGAATAAAACGGCAAGGGTGAAGTGGGGGAGAGGAAAACGAGAGGCAAATGGCAAATAATGTAATGCGAGGGATAAGAGTTTGTGATGGGTACTTGGGATGTCTTGACTTGTGCGTAGACTCCCCGGCAACGGCTCCAGAAATGGCTCGTTGTCGGGAGATCAAATCTTGACTTGGTGTTAGCCTCCCCGGCAACGGCGCCAGAAATCCTTCTTGCTACCTCTTGAGCATGCGTTGGTTTTTCCCTTGAAGAGGAAAGGGTGATGCAGCAAAGTAGCGTAAGTATTTCCCTCGGTTTTTGAGAACCAAGGTATCAATATAGTAGGAGGCCACACACAAGTCCCTCATACCTACACAAACAAATAAGAACCTTGCAACCAACGCGATAAAGGGGTTGTCAATCCCTTCACGGACACTTGCAAAAGTGAGATCTGATAGAGATAATAAGATAATATTTTGGTATTTTTATGATAAAGATTGAAAGTAAAGATTGCAAAGTAAAAACAGATTGGAAACTTATATGATGAAAAATAGACCCGGGGGCCATAGGTTTCACTAGTGGCTTCTCTCAAGATAGCATAAGTATTACGGTGGGTGAACAAATTACTGTCGAGCAATTGATAGAAAAGTGCATAATTATGAGAATATCTAGGCATGATCATGTACATAGGCATCACGTCCGTGACAAGTAGACCGACTCCTGCCTGCATCTACTACTATTACTCCACACATCGACCGCTATCCAGCATGCATCTAGAGTATTAAGTTCATAAGAAGAGAGTAACGCATTAGGTAAGATGACATGATGTAGAGGGATAAACTCAAGCAATATGATATAAACCCCATCTTTTTATCCTCGATGGCAACAATACAATACGTGTCATTTCCATTTCTGTCACTGGGATCGAGCAACGCAAGATTGAACCCAAAGCTAAGCACTTCTCCCATGGCAAGAAAGATCAATCTAGTAGGCCAAACCAAACTGATAATTCTAAGAGACTTGCAAAGATAACCAATCATACATAAAAGAATTCAGAGAAGATTCAAATATTGTTCATAGATAATCTTGATCATAAACCCACAATTCATCGGATCTCGACAAACACACTGCAAAAAGAGTTACATTGAATAGATCTCCAAGAAGATTGAGGAGAACTTTGTATTGAGATCCAAAGAGGGAGAAGAAGCCATCTAGCTAAAAACTATGGACCCGAAGGTCTGTGGTAAACTACTCACACATCATCGGAGAGGCTATGGTGTTGATGTAGAAGCCCTCCATGATCGATTCCCCCTCCGGCAGGGCGCCGGAAAAGGCCCCAAGATGGGATCTCACGGGTACAGAAGGTTGCGGCGGTGGAAATAGGTTTTCGTGGTGCTCCTGGTTGGTTTCGGAGTACATGGGTATATATAGGAGGAAGAAGTAGGTCGGTGGAGCCACGAGGGGTCCACGAGGGTGGGGGCGCGCCCAGGGGGCAGGCGCGCCTCCTTGCCTCGTGGCCTCCTCGGTGATTTCTTGACGTCCACTCCAAGTCCTCTGGATCACGTTTGTTCCAAAAATCACGCTCCCGAAGGTTTCATTCCGTTTGGACTCCGTTTGATATTCCTTTTATGCGAAACACTGAAATAGGCAAAAAAACAGCAATTTGCACTCGGCCTTGGGTTAATAGGTTAGTCCCAAAAATATTATAAAAGTGTATAGTAAAGCCCATTAATCATCCAAAACAGATAATATAATAGCATGGAACAATCAAAAATTATAGATACGTTGGAGACGTATCAATAGAACTTCAAATAATTATGACGATATCCAGGCAATGATCATTACATAGGCATCACGTCCAAGATTAGTAGACCGACTCTTGCCTGCATCTACTACTATTACTCCACACATCGACCGCTATCCAGCATGCATCTAGTGTATTAAGTTCATGAAAAAATGGAGTAATGCAATAAGAACGATGACATGATGTAGACAAGATCTGTTTATCTATATGGCGGTAGATATAGATCTCGTCTTTTTATCCTTAGTAGCAAGGATACATACGTGTCGGTTCCATTTCTGTCACTGGGATCGAGCACCGTAAGATCGAACCCACTACCGGGCACCTCTTCCCATTG
The DNA here is from genome assembly GCF_002575655.3 of Aegilops tauschii subsp. strangulata. Taxonomy (NCBI): domain Eukaryota; kingdom Viridiplantae; phylum Streptophyta; class Magnoliopsida; order Poales; family Poaceae; genus Aegilops; species Aegilops tauschii. Next base: position 243,916,726 of record NC_053039.3, on the reverse strand, counting down.
CAAGATAAATAGATCAAGTTGGCCAAACAAACCCAAATATCGGAGAATAAATACGAGGCTATAAGAGATCATGCATATAAGAGATCAAAGAAACTCAAATAACTTTCATGGATATAAAAAGATATGACTGATCATAAACTTGAAGTTCATCAGATCCCAACAAACACACTGCAAAAGGGTTACATCATATGGATCTCCAAGAGACCATTGTATTGAGAATCCAACGAGAGAGAGAGAGAGAGAGAGAGAGAGAGAGAGAGCCATCTAGCTACTAACTACGGACCCGAAGGTCTACAAGGAACTACTCACGCATCATCAGAGAGGCACCAATGGAAGTGGTGAACCCCTCCGTGATGGTGTCTAGATTGGATCTGGTGGTTCTGGACTCTGCGACGGCCGGATGAATATATCGTCGACCGTACTAGGGTTCTCGTATTTTTGGGGTATTTATAGAGCAAAGAGGCAGTCCCGGGGGCACCCGAGGTGGGCACAACCCACCAGGGCGCGCCTGGGCCTCCTGGCACGCCCTGGTGGGTTGTGCCCCTGATGACCCACAAGTATAGGGGATCTATCGTAGTCCTTTCGATAAGTAAGAGTGTCGAACCCAACGAGGAGCAGAAGGAAATGATAAGCGGTTTTCAGCAAGGTATTCTCTGCAAGCACTGAAATAATAGGTAACAGATAGTTTTGTGATAAGATAATTTGTAACGAGCAACAAGTAACAAAAGTAAATAAAGTGCAGCAAGGTGGCCCAATCCTTTTTGTAGCAAAGGACAAGCCTGGACAAACTCTTATATAGAGAAAAGCGCTCCCGAGGACACATGGGAATTATCGTCAAGCTAGTTTTCATCACGTTCATATGATTCGCGTTCGGTACTTTGATAATTTGATATGTGGGTGGACCGGTGCTTGGGTGCTGCCCTTACTTGGACAAGCATCCCACTTATGATTAACCCCTATTGCAATCATCCGCAACTACAAAAGAAGTATTAAGGTAAACCTAACCGTAGCATGAAACATATGGATCCAAATCAGCCCCTTACGAAGCAACGCATAAACTAGGGTTTAAGCTTCTGTCACTCTAGCAACCCATCATCTACTTATTACTTCCCAATGCCTTCCTCTAGGCCCAAATAATGGTGAATTATCATGTAGTCGACGTTCACATAACACCACTAGAGGATAGACAACATACATCTCATCAAAATATCGAACGAATACCAAATTCACATGACTACTAATAGCAAGACTTCTCCCATGTCCTCAGGAACAAACATAACTACTCACAAAGCATATTCATGTTCATAATCAGAGGAGTATTAAAATGCATATAGGATCTGAACATATGGTCTTCCACCAAATAAACCAACTAGCATCAACTACAAGGAGTGATCAACACTACTAGCAACCTACAGGTACCAATCCCAGACTTAGAGACAAGAATTGGATACAAGAGATGAACTAGGGTTTGAGAGGAGATGGTGCTGGTGAAGATGTTGATGGAGATTGCCCTCTCCCGATGAGAGGAGCGTTGGTGATGACGATGGCGATGATTTCCCCCTCCCGGAGGGAAGTGCCCCCAGCAGAACAGCTCTGCCAGAGCCCTAGATTGGTTCCGCCAAGGTTCCGCCTCGTGGCGGCGGAGTCTCGTCCCGAAAGCTTGCTTATGATTTTTCTTCAGACGAAAGACTTCATATAGCAGAAGATGGGCACCGGAGGGCCAACAGGGGGCCCACGAGGCAGGGGGCGCGCCCCCCACCCTTGTGGCCAGGGTGTGGGCCCCCTCTGGTATTTCTTCTGGTCAGTATTTTTTATTATTTCCAAAAATAACTTTCGTGGAGTTTCAGGACTTTTGGAGTTGTGCAGAATAGGTCTCTAATATTTGCTCCTTTTCCAGCCCAGAATTCCAGCTGCCGGCATTCTCCCTCCTTATGTAAACCTTGTAAAATAAGAGAGAATAGGCATAAGTATTGTGACATAATGTGTAATAACAGCCCATAATGCAATAAATATTGATATAAAAGCATGATGCAAAATGGACGTATCAACTCCCCCAAGCTTAGACCTCGCTCGTCCTCAAGCGGAAGCCGATAACGATAAATATGTCCACATGTTTAGAGATAGAGGTGTCGATAAAATAAAATACGGACATGAGGGCATCATGATTATTCTCATAACAACAACATATATGGATATTGTCATATGATTTCTTATGCTCAAGTAATAATCTATTCACAATGCAAAGTATGAGTCAGAAACTCTATTGAGAACTAACCAACTATAATCTCAGTCATTGAAGCAATTGCAATTTATCATAACATCAGAAAGAGTCTATGTCAGAGCCTTTTAGCAAGCCCACATACTCAACTATCATTTAGTCTTTCACAATTGCTAACACTCACGCAATACTTGTGGTTACGAAGTTTTAATCGGACACAGCGAAAGATAGGGGCTTATAGTTTCGCCTCCCAACCTTTTACCTCAAGGGTAATGTCAACAATAATAGTTCACGCTAACTTACATCCAATTAGATATATATATATATATATATATATATGGATCTTTCCAACATACTATGCTTGCCAAAGGATAAACTATAAAAAGGAAAGGTGAAGATCACCATGACTCTTGCATAAGGTAGAAGATAAACATAAAAGATAGGCCCTGCGCAGAGGGAAACAGAGGTTGCCATGCGCTTTCAGGGTTGGATGCACAAAATCTTAATGCGAAAGAACGTCACTTTATATCGCCACTTGTGATATGAACCTTTATTATGCAGTTCCTTCCACATCACAAGATCGTATAAAGCTTATTTCCTCCACACCAATCAATCATACATATTTAGAGAGCAATTTTTATTGCTTGCACCGATGACAACTTACTTGAAGGATCTTACTCAATCCATAGGTAGATATGGTGGACTCTCATGGCAAAACTGGGTTTAGGGGTATTAGGAAGCACAAGTAGTATCTCTACTTGGTGCAAAGAATTTGGCTAACATGAGGGGGAAAGGCAAGCTCAACATGTTGGATGATCCATGACAATATACTTTATCTCAGATATAAGAAAACATAACCCATTACGTTGTCTTCCTTGTCCAACATCAACTCTTTAGCATGTCATATTTTAATGAGTGCTCCCAATCATAAAAGATGTCCAAGATAGTATATTTATATGTGAAACCTCTCTTTATTTATTACTTCCTATTAATTGCAGCGATGACCAAAGCTATGTTTGTGTACTCTCAACAACTTTTAATCATCATACTCTTTCTATGTGAAGTCATTAATCTCCATAAAATCAATATGATCTCTTTGTTTCTTTTTATTCTTTTCTCTTTCTTTTATTCCCTCAAGATCATGGCAAAATAATCAAGCCCTCGACTTAACACTAATCTTTATTATATAGCTCGCGGACTCGATTACATAGAGGGATCATAAAGCAAAACTCAAAACTAGATCATACCAAAACTTTATTCTACTAGATCAAGATACTACTAATAGGATCGAGCTAAGAAAAAGGTAAAGATAGGAGTGTGGTGGTGATACGATACCGGGGCATCTCCCCCAAGCTTGGCAGTTGCCAAGGGGAGTGCACATACCCATGTGATTATATCTCCTTCTTCGGAGGTGTTGGTGTGATATTCTTGGCGATGATACTCCTCAGGATATGATTCTCTTCTTCGAGCTTATTGAGTTGCTGCTTGAGATCCATTATCTCCTTACGAAGCTTTCCTGTAACGGCCAAAGCTCCTTGCACCCAAGGGTGTTGCATAGCTGCGGGAGAACAAGTGACACTCTTCTTCATATTTTCATAAGAAAGAAATCTAACATTGGAAGGGATAACCGAGTTTGGAATAGCCGAGCTCTGTAGTTCTCCCATTGTGAATCCAGCTCGAAATCGAGAAGTGACTTCTTGATCCTCCTCCATGGCGTCTATCCTTTTTAAATTAGCCTCCATCTCTTCCTCCGTTGCTGGCCCGAAGTGGTCAGCATCGCTATTTGTCCTTCATCTCGGTGCAGGATGAGACACCCGGCTCTCCCCGACTGACTCTTGAGAAGGAATCTTGCCCTAATCTGCAGAAGCAACAGCTCGAAACGAAAACAGAGGATATCTGCGTGATACAGGAATCAAAACCTTCGGGAGATTTATAATGAATTTTTACCAACCAAAATACGTATCGTGCAAGAAAATGGAGTCCGGAGAGCGCATGAGGTGCCCACAAGGCAGGGGGCGCGCCCTCCACCCTCGTGGAGGCCTCGTGTCCTTCCCGGACTGCTTCTTATTTTTCTATTTTTCTAAATATTCCAAAACGGAGAAAAAATGCCATTAGAACTATTTTGGAGTCGGTTTACTTACCGTACCACACACCTATTCCTTTTCGGAGTCTGAAACGTTCCGAAAAGTTTCCCTTATGTATTCCTCCGGGGTTACGGTTTCAATAACATTGGTTTCAACATTTATAGGATTACCTGAGATATAATGTTTAATTCTTTGACCGTTCACCACCTTCGGATTTGTGCCTTCGAAGTTATTGATTTTTACGGCACCGGAACGATAGACCTCCTCGATAACGTAAGGGCCTTCCCATTTAGAGAGAAGTTTCCCTGCAAAAAATCTTAAACAAGATTTGTATAGCAATACATAATCACCTACATTAAACTCACGCTTTTGTATCCTTTTGTCATGCCATCTTTTAACCTTTTCTTTAGACAATTTGGCATTCTCATAGGCTTGGGTTCTCCATTCATCAAGTGAGCTAATGCCAAATAACCTCTTCTCACCGGCAAGTTTGAAATCATAGTTAAGCTCTTTAATGGCCCAATATGCCTTATGTTCTAGTTCGAGAGGTAAGTGACATGCTTTTCCATAAACCATTTTATACGGAGACATACCCATAGGATTTTTGTATGCAGTTCTATAGGCCCATAATGCATCATCAAGTTTCTTGGACCAATTCTTTCTAGATCTATTAACAGTCTTTTGCAAAATTAATTTGAGCTCTCTATTACTCAATTCTACTTAACCACTAGACTGCGGGTGATAAGGAGATGCAATTCTATGATTAACATCATATTTAGCAAGCATTTTTCGGAAAGCACCATGAATAAAATGTGAACCACCATCAGTCATTAAATATCTAGGGACTCCAAACCTCGGAAAAATAACTTCTTTAAGCATTTTAATAGAAGTGTTATGATCAGCACTACTAGTTGGAATAGCTTCTACCCACTTAGTAACGTAATCAACAGCAACTAAAATATGTGTGTATCCATTGGAGGCAGGAAAAGGTCCCATATAATCAAAGCCCCAAACATCAAATGGTTCAATAACAAGTGAATAATTCATAGGCATTTCTTGACGTCTACTAATATTACCAATTCTTTGGCATTCATCACAAGATAAAACAAACTACGGGCATCCTTGAAGAGAGTAGGCCAATAAAAGCCGGATTGCAATACCTTTTGTGCAGTTCTGTCTCCAGCGTGGTGTCCTCCATAAGCCTTGGAGTGACACTTGCATAGGATCTATTCCTGTTCATGCTCAGGTACACAACGTCTAATAACACCATCTACTCCTTCTATAAAGATGTGGGTCATCCCAAAAGTAATGTCTCAAATCATAGAAGAACTTTTTCTTTTGCTGGTATGTGAAACTAGGTGGTATAAATTTAGCAACAATGTAATTAGCATAATCAGCATACCATGGAGTAGTACGAGAAGCATTTATGGCATTTAATTGTTCAACAGGAAAGCTATCATCAATAGGTAGTGGGTCATCAAGAACATTCTCTAACCTAGACAAGTTGTCTGCAACGGGGTTCTCAGCTCCCTTTCTATCAATAATATGCAAATCAAATTCTTGTAGCAAGAGAACCCATGTAATAAGTCTAGGTTTAGCATCTTTCTTTTCCATAAGATATTTAATAGCAGCATGATCAGTGTGAATAGTTACTTTAGAATCAACAATATAAGGTCTGAACTTATCACAAGCAAATACAACTGCTAAGAATTCTTTTTCAGTAGTGGCATAATTTCTCTGAGCATTATCTAGAGTTTTACTAGCATATTGAATAACATTTAATTTCTTATCAACTCTTTGCCTTAGAACAGCACCTACATCAAATCACTAGCATCACACATGATTTCAAAAGGTAAATTCCAATCAGGTGGCTGAACAACAGGTGCAGAGATCAATGCTTTCTTAAGTATTTCAAATGCTTCTACACTATCATCATCAAAGACAAATGGTATATCCTTTTGCAATAAATTAGTCAGAGGCCGAGAGATTTTTGAGAAGTCTTTAATGAACCTCCTATAAAAATCGGCATGACCAAGGAAACTTCTTATACCTTTAATGTCCTTGGGACATGGCATCTTTTCAATAGCATCAACCTTGGCTTTATCAACTTCAATACCTCTTTCAAAAAATTTATGCCCCAAGACAATACCTTCATTAACCATAAAGTGGCACTTCTCCAAATTCAACACAAGGTTAGCTTCTTCACATCTCTGCAAAACTCGATCAAGGTTGCTCAAGCAATCATCAAAAGAGGATCCATAGACGGAGAAATCGTCCATGAAAACCTCACAAATATTTTCACAAAAGTCAGAGAATATAGCCATCATGCATCTTTGAAAGGTAGCAGGTGCATTACATAAACCAAAAGGCATACATCTATAAGCAAAAGTACCGAAAGGGCAAGTAAAAGTGGTCTTTGATTGATCATCGGTGTATTTGAGAGAAACCAGAATAACCATCTAGAAAGCAAAAATGTGTATGTTTGGATAATCTTTCTAGCATTTATCAATAAAAGGCAAGGGGTAATGATCCTTTTTAGTAGCCTTATTTAATTTGCGGAAATCAATTACCATCCTATAACCTGTAATAATTCTTTGCGGGACCAATTCATCTTTATCATTAGGAACGACGGTAATACCTCCCTTTTTAGGGACACAATGGACAGGACTTACCCACTGACTATCAGCAACGGGATAAATAATACCTGCCTCAAGAAGCTTCAGTATTTCCTTTCTTACTACTTCTTTCATCTTAGGATTCAGCCGTCGTTGGTGATCACGAACTGGTTTGGCATCTTTCTCCAAATTTATTTTGTGTTGGCATAGAGTGGGACTAATGCCCTTAAGATCATCAAGAGTATATCCAATAGCAGCGCGGTGCTTCTTCAGAGTTTTCAATAATCTCTCCTCTTCATGCTCTGAAAGGTTAGCACTAATAATAACAGGATATATCTTTTTCTCATCAAGATAAGCATATTTAAGAGTATCAGGTAACGGTTTAAGCTCAAACACGGGATCACCCTTGGGTGGAGGAGGATCCCCTAGGATTTCAACAGGCAAATTGTGTTTCAGGATGGGTTCCTGTTTAAAGAATACTTCATCTATTTCCCTTCTTTCATTCATAAACATATCATTTTCATGGTCTAGCAAATATTGTTCTAAAGGATCACTAGGAGGTACGGCAATAGAAGCAAGACCAATAATTTCATCTTTACTAGGCAATCCCTCTTCACGGTGTTGTCTACGAAATTTAGAGAAATTAAACTCATGAGACATATCACCCAAACCAATAGTAACAACATCCTTTTCGCAGTCTATCTTAGCATTAACGGTGTTCAAGAAGGGTCTACCAAATATAATGGGACAAAAACTATCTTGTGGGGAACCAAGAACAAGAAAATCAGCAGGATATTTAGTTTTCCCACACAAGACTTCAGCATCTCTAACAATTCCCATGGGTGAAATAGTATCTCTATTGGCAAGTTTAATTGTGACATCAATATCTTCTAACTCAGTAGGTGCAATATCATGCATAATTTCTTTGTATAAGTCAATAGGTATTGCACTAGCACTAGCACCCATATCACATAAGCCATGATAACAATGATCTCCTATTTTAACAGAAATAACAGGCATGCCTACCATCTTTAGCACAAGATTTAGCAATTCTAGCAGTTTCATTACAGAAATGAATAACATGCCCATCAATATTATCAGCCAAGAGATCTTTAACAATAGCAATATCAGGTTCAACTTTAACTTGCTCAGGGGGTGTATAGGTTCTAATATTGCTTTTATGAACCACGGTTGAAGCTTTAGCATGATCCTTTATCCTAACAGGGAAAGGTGGTTTCTCAACACAAGCAGTAGGAACAATAGGATTATTATAAGTGATAGTCTTTTCTTCAACTGTAATAGGTGGAGCTACTTTTACTTCTATGGGAGGATGATATTTAAACCACTTCTCCTTAGGGAGATCAACATGAGCAGCAAAAGATTCACAGAAATAAGCTACTATCTCAGAGTCAAGTCCATATTTAGTGCTAAATTTACGGAAAACATCGGTATCCATAAAAGATTTAACACAATCAAACTTAGGTGTCATACCTGACTCCTTACCTTCGTCGAGATCCCAATCTTCAGAGTTGCGTTTAATTCTTTCCAATAAATCCCATTTGAATTCAATAGTCTTCATCATAAAAGAGCCAGCACAAGAAGTATCGAGCATGGTGTGATTGTTATCAGAAAGCCGAGCATAAATTTTTTGAATAATTATCTCTCTTGGGAACTCATGATTGGGGCATGAATATAACATTGATTTAAGCCTCCCCCAAGCTTGAGTGATGCTTTCTCCTTCGCGAGGCTAGAAATTATATATATAATTGCGATCACGATGAACAAGATGCATATGATAAAACTTCTGATGAAATTCCAATTTCAATCGTTTGTAGTTCCATGATCCCATATCATCACATAGCCTATACCATGTCAAAGCATCTCCCTTCAAAGATAAAGGGAAGACCTTCTTCTTAATAACATCATCGGGCACACCTGCAAGCTTAAATAATCCACAAACTTCATCCACATAGATTAGGTGCTCATCAGGATGCATTGTTCCGTCTCCTGCAAAAGGATTAGCCAGCAGTTTTTCTAACATACTTGAAGGAATTTCAAAGTAGACATTTTCATTTTCAGTAGGTTCAGTAGGTTGAGGAGCAACTCTTTGCTCTACTGGTCAGGGTGAAGATACCCCGAACAAGCCCCTCAGAGGATTACTTTCCATAGTAACAAGTGACAGTAAATTTCAGCACACTATATTAATTTTCCTTCCCAAATTCCACCTACCAAAGGCGCTTCACTCCCCGGCAACGGCGCCAGAAAAGAGTCTTGATGACCCACAAGTATAGGGGATCTATCGTAGTCCTTTCTATAAGTAAGAGTGTCGAACCCAACGAGGAGCAGAAGGAAATGATAAGCGGTTTTCAGCAAGGTATTCTCTGCAAGCACTGAAATAATAGGTAACAGATAGTTTTGTGATAAGATAATTTGTAACGAGCAACAAGTAACAAAAGTAAATAAAGTGCAGCAAGGTGGCCCAATCCTTTTTGTAGCAAAGGACAAGCCTGGACAAACTCTTATATAGAGAAAAGCGCTCCCGAGGACACATGGGAATTATCGTCAAGCTAGTTCATCACGTTCATATGATTCGCGTTCGGTACTTTGATAATTTGATATGTGGGTGGACCGGTGCTTGGGTGCTGCCCTTACTTGGACAAGCATCCCACTTATGATTAACCCCTATTGCAAGCATCCGCAACTACAAAAGAAGTATTAAGGTAAACCTAACCATAGCATGAAACATATGGATCCAAATCAGCCCCTTACGAAGCAACGCATAAACTAGGGTTTAAGCTTCTGTCACTCTAGCAACCCATCATCTACTTATTACTTCCCAATTCCTTCCTCTAGGCCCAAATAATGGTGAAGTGTCATGTAGTCGACGTTCACATAACACCACTAGAGGATAGACAACATACATCTCATCAAAATATTGAACGAATACCAAATTCACATGACTACTAATAGCAAGACTTCTCCCATGTCCTCAGGAACAAACGTAACTAGTCACAAAGCATGTTCATGTTCATCATCAGAGGAGTATTAAAATGCATATAGGATCTGAACATATGGTCTTCCACCAAATAAACCAACTAGCATCAACTACAAGGAGTAATCAACACTACTAGCAACCTATAGGTACCAATCCCAGACTTAGAGACAAGAATTGGATACAAGAGATGAACTAGGGTTTGAGAGGAGATGGTGCTGGTGAAGATGTTGATGGGGATTGCCCTCTCCCGATGAGAGGAGCGTTGGTGATGATGATGGCGATGATTTCCCCCTCCCGGAGGGAAGTGTCCCCAGCAGAACAGCTCTGCCGGAGCCCTAGATTGGTTCCGCCAAGGTTCCGCCTCGTGGCGGCGGAGTCTCGTCTCGAAAGCTTGCTTATGATTTTTCTTCGGACGAAAGACTTCATATAGCAGAAGATGGGCACCGGAGGGCCAACAGGGGGCCCACGAGGCAGGTGGCGCGCCCAGGGGGGTAGGGCGCGCCCCCACCCTCGTGGCCAGGGTGTGGGCCCCCTCTGGTATTTCTTCCGCTCAATATTTTTTATTATTCCCAAAAATAACTTTCATGGAGTTTCAGGACTTTTGGAGTTGTGCAGAATAGGTCTCTAATATTTGCTCCTTTTCTAGCCCAGAATTCCAGCTGCCGGCATTCGCCCTCCTTATGTAAACCTTGTAAAATAAGAGAGAATGGGCATAAGTATTGTGACATAATGTGTAATAACAGCCCATAATGCAATAAATATTGATATAAAAGCATGATGCAAAATGGACGTATCAGCCCCCCTCGTGGCACCCCCAGGTGCAACCAGGGCCCATTGCCTTCCTTCTGGCCCATAAAAAATCAGCATGAAGTTTCGTGGCATTTGGACTCCGTTTGATATTGATTTCCTGCGATGTAAAAAACATGGAAAAAACAGCAACTGGCACTTGGCACTATGTCAATAGGTTAGTACCAAAAAATGATATAAAATGACTATAAAATGATTATAGAACATCCAAGATTGATAATAAAACAGCATGGAACAATCAAAATTTATAGATACGTTGGAGACGTATCAGCATCCCCAAGCTTAACTCCTACTCGTCCTTGAGTAGGTAAGTGATAAAACCGAATTTTTGATGTGGAATGTTGTTCATCAAGTCATATCATATTCTTTTTCTTTATAGCATGGACATTTGGACTTTTATGTGATTCAAAGCAATAGTCTAGTTTTGACATAATAATTTAGATACTCAAGCATATCAACAAGCAACCATGTCTTTCAAAATATCAACGCTAAAATAAGTTATCCCTAGCCCATCATGCTCAAACATTGATCCATTCATGACTACACCCAATACTTGAGCACGATCATATTGCCTCCTAGTTGGTGCATTTTATGACAGAAGATGGAGACTCAAATTTCAAAATAAAAAATGCATAAAGTAAAAGAAAGGCCCTTCGCAGAGGGAAGTAGGGATTTGTAGAGGTGCCAGAGCTCAAAGCGAAAAATTAGAGATAAAAACATTTTGGGAGGTGTATCCATCCCACCAACGAGAACGACTTAGAGTTCCGAACACTTTCCATGCTAGATATGCCATAGGCAGTTCCCAAACAGAAAATAAAGTTTATTCCTTTTTCCACCATTCTTTCACTTTCCATGGCTACCCGTATCCACAGTTGCCCTCCATACCAACACTTTCCAAGGAATTTATTATTTGACAACATAAAGTAAATTCAATTTTTTTTGCATTTTGGGAGTGGGCATCCCTAAGACCTTTGCCTTACTCTCGTGCAATGACAAGTGAATAAACACTCATCTTGAGAATAACACATCTAGCATGGAAAATATTAGCCACCCGTTACCATTCCGCGAGGGAAACAAACACACAAAAGAGAAGTTTATTTTGAAAATTAGAGATGGCACATGCAAATTTGCTTAGAACGGCAAAAGAATACCACATATAGGTAGATATAGTGGACTCATGTGGCAAAACTGGTTTAAAGGATTTTGGATGCACAAGTAGAGGTCATACTTAGTGCAAAATGAAGGCTAGCAAAAGATTGGGAAGCGACCAACCAAGAAATGAATAATCTCATAAGCAAGCATTAAGCATAATTAACACCAAATAATGCACCACAAGTAGGATATAATTTTCATTGCATGATTATTGACTTTCGTGCATGCATAGGGAATCATAAACCTGAACACCAATATTCTTACTAGAGCACAATTACTCATCAACATAACTCACATATCACATCATCATATCTCAAAACTATTACTAAGAATCAAGTTTCTTTTGTCCAATGTTCTTCATGACATTTTCTTTTACTTTATCCTTCTTGGATATCTATCACTTTGGAACTAATTTTCATGTGTTGCTTTTCATAAGCTCAAACAAATATAAGTGAAGACCATGAGCATAACAAATTTTCTTTCTCTCAAAATAATTTAAGTGAAGCAAGAGAGAATTTCTTCAAAATTTTACTAACTCTCAAATAAATCTAAGTGAATCAAGAGAGCATTTCTTATAAAATAACAAAGCACACCGTGCTCAAAAAGATATAAGTGAAGCACTAGACCAAGTCCTAGCTCATAAAAAAATTAAGTGAAGCATAGAGAGCAATTCTAACAAGTCATGATATAATTTTGGCTCTCTCAAATAGGTGTGTACAGCTAGGATTGATGACTTAAAACACAAAATAAAACAAGCAAAGACACATATCATACAAGACGCTCCAAGAAAAACACATATCATGTGACGAATAAAAATATAGCCTCGAGTAAAATACCGATAGTTGTTGGAAGAAAGCGGGGATGCTACTCGGGGGCATCCCCATGCTTAGTTGGTTGCTCATTCTTGGATAATAGCTTGGGATTCCAGGGCATCCCCAAGCTTAGTCTCTTACATCCTTCCTTCATCCATCGTAAGATAACCCAAAACTTGAAAATTTCAATCACAGAAAACTCAACAAAATCTTCGTGAGATCCGTTAGTGTAAGAAAAATAAACCACTATTATAAGTACTGTATCAAACCAATTATTATTTTGTTTTTGTATTATATATACTGTATTCCAACTTTTCTATGGCAAAAACTCATCAAAGAAAACCATAGAGCCATCAAAATAAGCACACAACACAAAGAAAACAGAATATGTCAAAACAGAACAGCCTGTAGCAATCTGATTTAAACGAATACTTATGGAACTCCAAAAATTCTACCAAAATATGTCGACCAGAGCAATTTGTATATTTATGTTCTGCAAAAAGAATCAGGGCAAAATCTCTTTCTGAATAAAAACGAGAATTAATTTCGTGAGCACAAAGTTTCTGTCTTTTTTAGCAAGATCAAACAACTATCACCCAAGAAGATCCTATTGGTTCTACTTGGCACAAACTTTAATTAAAACATAAAAACACAATCATAACAGTAGCATAATTGTGCTAACACACAAGAACAAAAAGTAAAAAGCAAAAATAAATTTTATTCATTGGGTTGCCTCCCAACAAGCGCTATAGTTTTATGCCCTTAGCTAGGCATAAAGCAAGGATCTAAGTTTTGTCATCCTTGTTCTTTGGAAAGAAAAGGGAAAATTTCCTATCAGTGGCATTTAATTTTCTATTCTGTGAAAGCACATGGCCATTGATAGCGGAAGAAAGATTAAGCATGTTGCGAAAATTCGTATCTAAACTAGCATTCATCTCTTTAATTTTTTTCGTTTTGATAAAAGCACATAAGAGTAGTTGACTCAACATTTTCTCCTTTGGGGTGCCCAAATATGGTTTTCATCTTCTCATAAGTCTCAACGACATCCCCTTCAAGAAAAATGTTTTCAAATATAGAGTCTAGAACTTGCTTGAAAGAAGAAGGTAAACCAACATAAAAACATTTCAAGTATATCTCTATTTGATATTGGGGCACATAGCTAGCTCGAATTCTCAACAACCTATCCCAAGCATCTTTCAAAGATTCATCAAGTAAATAATGGAAAATTCCGGAAACCACCCCAGTAGATCCTTCCATAGCATCACTGTTTATGAGCTTAGAGAGGACAGAGGGGCTATTCAAAGTATTAAGACTCGGGAGAAAACTCTTAGCTCTTCTAAGATCGGACATGGCGATAAAATGGCGAATCGAAAAAGAGAGGCGAATAAAATGGCAAATTTTTGTGAAGTGGGGAAGAGGAAAACGAGAGGCAAATGGTGAATAATGTAAATTGCGAGGAGATAAGATTTGTGATTAGGAACCTGGTTATAAAGAAGATCCTCCCCGGCAACGGCGCCAGAAATTCTCCTTGATGGTAGCTGGAACTATGTCGGTATTTCCCCGGAGATGGAGGGATGATGTAGCACAGCGACGGTAGGTATTCCCCTCAGTTATGAAACCAAGGTATCGAACCAGTAGGAAGACCAAGCAACACAACATAAGCAGCACCTGCACACAAACAACAGCACTCGCAACCCCACGTGTTAAAGGGGTTGTCAATCCCTTTCGGGTAACGGCGCCAGAAATTGGTGTGTGACGGGAGAAAATTGTAATAGATTGAATAAATAGATCACAAATAAATAAAAGTGCAGCAAGGTATTTTTGGTTTAATAGATCTGAATAAAAATGCAAAGGAAAAGTAGATCAGAAGGAAAATATATGAGGAAGAAGACCCGGGGGCCGTAGGTTTCACTAGTGGCTTCTCTCGAGAAAAGAGCAAACGGTGGGTAAATAAATTAATGTTGGGCAATTGATAGAACTTCAAATAATTATGATGATATCCAGGCAATGATCATTACATAGGCATCACGTCCAAGATTAGTAGACCGACTCCTGCCTGCATCTACTACTATTACTCCACACATCGACCGCTATTCAGCATGCATCTAGTGTATTAAGTTCATGGAAAAACGGGTAATGCAATAAGAACAATGACATGATGTAGACAAGATCCGTTTATGTATATGGCGGTAGATATAGATCTCGTCTTTTTATCCTTAGTAGCAACGATACATACGTGTTGGTTCCCATTCTGTCACTGGGATCGAGCACCTTAAGATCGAATCCACTACCGGGCACCTCTTCCCATTGCAAGATAAATAGATCAAGTTGGCCAAACAAAACCAAAATATCAGAGAAGAAATACGAGGCTATAAGAGATCATGCATATAAGAGATCAAAGAAACTCAAATAACTTTCATGGATATAAAAAGAGATGACTGATCATAAACTCGAAGTTCATCAGATCCCAACAAACACACCGCAAAAGAGTTACATCATATGGATCTCCAAGAGACCATTGTATTGAGAATCCAACGAGAGAGAGAGAAAGCCATCTAGCTACTAACTACGGACCCGAAGGTCTACAAGGAACTACTCACACATCATCGAAGAGGCACCAATGGAAGTGGTGAACCCCTCCGTGATGGTGTCTAGATTGGATCTGGTGGTTCTGGACTCTGCGGCGGATGGATGAATATTTCATCGACCGTACTAGGGTTCTCATATTTTTGGGGTATTTATAGAGCAAAGAGGTGGTCCGGGGGGCACTCGAGGTGGGCACAACCCAGTAGGGCGCGCCTGGGCCTCCTGGCGTGCCCTGGTGGGTTGTGCCCCCCTGGGGCACCCCCCAGGTGCAACCAGGGCCCATTGCCTTCCTTCTGGCCCATAAAAAATCATCGTGAAGTTTCGTGGCATTTGGACTCCGTTTGATATTGATTTCCTGTGGTGTAAAAAACATGGAAAAAACAACAACTGGCACTTGGCACTGTGTCAATAGGTTAGTACCAAAAAATGATATAAAATGATTATAAGATATCCAAGATTGATAATAAAACAACATGGAACAATCAAAAATTATAGATACGTTGGAGACGTATCATAGTCTCTTGTTCGTTGCTCGGATAGTCGCAAGTCGGTGGCGAGATGGTCGACGCGGTCGCTCATTGCTTGTTGCTCTTGATGCAAAGCTCGTTGTGTGATGACCCACAAGTATATGGGATCGACTGTAGCTCTTTTTTTAAGTAAGAGTGTCGAACCCAACGAGGAGCAGAAGGAAATGACAAGTAGTTTTCAGTAAGGTAATGTTTGCAAGTGCTGAAATTGTAAGTAGCGAGTAGTTTGATAGCAAGGTAATTTGTAACGAGCAAGTAACGATAATAGTAACAAGTATGCAGCAAGGTAGCCCAATCCTTTTGAGGAAAAGGACATGCCAAAACGGTCTCTTATAATAAGCAAAGCGTTCTTGAGGGTACAGGGGAATTTCATCTAGTCACTTTCATCATGGACCGGTGCTTAGGTGCTATTCTTACTTGAACAAGCCTCCTACTTATGATTAACCCTCCCGCAAGCATCCGCAACTACGAGAAAAGTATTAAGAATAAATTCTAACCATAGCATTAAACTCTAGGATCCAATCGGTCCCTTACAGAATAGTGCATAAACGGGGGTTTAAGTTTCTGTCACTCTCGCAACCCACCATATATTTGCTACTCCACAATGCATTCCCTTAGTCCCAAATATGGTGAAGTGTCATGTAGTCGATGTTCACATGACACCACTAAGGGAATCACAACATACATACCATCAAAATATCGAACACATATCAAATTCACATGATTACTTGCAACATGATTTCTCCCGTGACGTCAAGAACAAAAGTAACTACTCACAAATAATAAACATGCTTATGGTCAGAGGGGTATTAATATGCATAATGGATCTGAACATATAATATTCCACCAAATAAACCATATAGTAATCAAGTACAAGATGTAATCAACACTACTAGTCACCCCCTAGCAACAATCTATAGTTCCGGTAACAAGATTGAATACAAGAGATGAACTAGGGTTTGAGATGAGATGGTGCTGGTGAAGATATTGATGGAGATTCCCCTCCCCAAGATGGGAGGGTTGTTGGTGATGATGATGACGATGATTTTCCCCTCCGGGAGAGAAGTTCCCCCGGTAGAATCGCTCCGCCGAAGGGCAAAAGTGCTCCTGCCCAAGTTCCGCCTCGAGACGGCGGCGCTTCGTCCCAGAAGCCTCCTCCTTATTTTTTCTAGGTCAAAATGACTTATATACCAAAAGATGGGCACCGGAGGTGGGCCGAGGAGGCCACAACCCACCAGGGCACGCCTGGGGGGCCTGGCGCGCCCAGGTGGGTTGTGCCCACCTGGTTTATTGGCTCCAATATTCCTCAAATAATTCATAAAATTTCTCCGTAAAGTTTCAGCTCATTTGGAAATGTGCGGAATAGCTGGCCTGACGTAGCTTTTCCAAGTCCAGATTTCCAGCTGCCAGAATTCTCCCTCTTGGTCTGTTCCTTGTAAATCATGAGAGAAAAGGCATTAGAATTACTCCAAAAAGCATTATTATGGATAAAAACATTATAAATAACAGCAAGGAAACATGATGCAAAATGGACGTATCAACTCCCCCAAGCTTAGACCTCGCTTGTCCTCAAGCGAAAACCGAAATTGAAAAACATGTCTACATGCTTTGAGAGAGAGGTGTCGATAAAAACAAAATACGGACATAGAAGCATCATGTTGATTATTATAACAGCAACAAAATTTGATGTAAGACTTTTATCATAGAACTTGCATCATATACTTCCTATGAATAAGTAACAGTTCATCACACAATCGAAGTATAAAGCAAAAACTCTATTAGAAACCAACAAACTATGTTCTCAGTCAACTTTGTAACTACAATTCAACATCTTTTCAGGAAGAGTCACATGTCGGAGCCTTTTAAGCAAGTCCACATACTCAACCATCATATAGTCTTCTATGATTGCTAGCACTCACCTCGTACCCATGAGCAAAATGTTTCAACCAGACAAATAAAAAGATATGGGCTTATAATTTTGCCTCCCAACATACTAACCTCAAGGGTGATGTCAACAATCATAACTCATGCTATCTATATTCAACTGGACATATGTGCCTAGATCTTTCCTCATCACATGATGCTAGCCAAAAGAGAAAACAAAAAGGAATAGAAGGAAAACTTTGAATCTTTGCATAAAAGTAAATACATAAAAGTAAAAGATAGGCCCTTCGCAGAGCGAAGCAGAGGTTGCCATGCGCTTATTTGTTTGCATGCTCAATCCCTTAGTGCAAGAGAATGTCACGTTGTATTGCCCCTTAAGATGACAACCTTTATTATGCAGTCTGTCGCTTTTATTCTTTGTCATCCAAGTTCGTACAACGCTCAATTTTATCTTACACTAAATGATCTTACATATTTAGAAGCAATTTTTATTGCCTTTTTGCACCGATGACAACTTACTTGAAGGATCTTGTTCAATCCATAGGTAGGTATGGTGGACACTTGAAAAAGATGTGGGTTTAAGGGTTTTTGGATGCACAAGTAGTATCTCTACTTAGTGCAGAATTTTTGGCTAGTAAAGATAGGGGAAAGCATCACATGTTAAAGGATCTATGACAATATGACATCTATGTGTATAAACAAACATAAACCATTAAGTTGTCTTCCTTGTCCAACGTCATCAATTTTGGCATATAATATTTTGATGAGGGCTCACAATCACAAAAGATTTCTAGGATGGTATATTTATATGTGAATCTTCCCTTCCCTTATTGATTCTTTCATGAGTTGCATCACTGACTAATGCTATGTTTGTCAATCTCTAATAAAATTTTCTTACTTATACTTTTCCTTATGTGGTACTATCACCTACCATAGGATTAGTATATAATCTTATTGGTTTATTTCCTTTCTTTTATTTATTTCCTTTCTCTTTTTCTTTCTTTCTTATTTCTCTTTTTTTTTCTTTTTTCTTTATTTGCAATATGAAAGCAAAGAAAGAAAAAACTCACACTAAACTTTATTATATAACTTGCACATGATAACAATGATAGATCACTAAGCAAACTCTAAAAGAAGAAAAGATCGATCTAAACTTTATTCATCTAAGCAAAAGATTGAACTAAGATAAGTAAAAGAAAAAAGATAGTGGGATGATACGATACCGGGGCACCTCCCCCAAGCTTGGCGGAAGCCAAGGGGAGTTCCCATACCCAATACTCAGTTCTCCTTTGGTGGTGAAGAAGGTGATGGTGGTGATGCAGTGTTCTCCGATATAACCATGAGTAGATCCTTCAAACCTTAAACCTCCCGAAGAGCTTGATGAGGATTAGGGTGAGTGGAGATGCCAGCTAGTGTACCCCTCTCAAAGGCCAGAGGGTGAATCCCAAAGGGACCTTCCTCTTCTTCCTCCATAGCAACCTCTTCAGCTTCATCCCTCCTTAGATCTTCCTGAACCAAACTTATGTCTCCTTCTCCATGGTTGAAGGGTGAGGGAGACATGACGTTGGTTTTTCTGAGTCTGTTTACTTACCGTACTACGTACCTCCTTATTTTGACGATTCTGGAGTGTTCCGGAAGGACTCTTTTATGTGCTCTTCCGGTGTCAAAGTTTGGACAATATTGCTTTCAACATTAATAGGTGTACCTGAGATATAATGCTTTATTCGTTGCCCGTTGACAACCTTCAGGTTAGTGCCTTAGAAATTATTTATTTTGATGGCTCCAGACCGGTAAACCTCCTCGATGACATAGGGCCTTCCCATTTTGAGAGGAGTTTGCCTGCAAAGAATCTGAAACGAGAGATGTACAAAAGAACATACTCTCCGACTTTAAACTCACGTTTTTTGATTCTTTTCACATGCCATCTTTTAACTTTTTCTTTAAATAACTTTGTGTTCTCATATGCTTGGGTTCTCCATTCATCTAACGAGCTTATATCAAATAACCTCTTTTCACTAGCAAGTTTGAAGTCATAGTTGAGTTCTTTAGTTGCCCAATATGCTTTATGTTCTAACTCAAGAGGCAAATGACAAGCTTTTCCATAAACCATTTTATAAGGAGACATACCCATAGGATTTTTATATGATGTTCTATAAGCCCAAAGTGCATCATCTAATTTCTTAGACCAATTCTTCCTGGACCTATTGACAGTCTTTTGCAAAATTAATTTTATTTCTCTATTGCTAAGCTCAACTTGACCACTAGACTGAGGATGATAAGGTGATGCAATTCTATGGTCAACGTCATACTTGGCAAGCATTTTGCGGAAAGCACCATGAATAAAGTGTGAACCACCATCAGTCATTAAATATCTAGGGACTCCAAACCTTAGGAAAATAACTTCCTTAAGCATTTTAATAGAGGTGTTGTGATCAGCACTACTAGTTGGAATAGCTTCTACCCATTTAGTAACATAATCAACAGCGACCAAAATATGTGTATACCCATTAGAGGAAGGAAAAGGTCCCATGTAATCAAATCCCCAAACATCAAATGGTTCAACAGCAAGTGAATAATTCATAGGCATTTCTTGACGCTTACCGATATTACCTATTCTTTGACATTCATCACAAGACGAGACAAACTTATGGGCATCCTTGAAGAGAGTAGGCCAATAAAATCCAGATTGCAATACCTTGTGAGCAGTTCTATCTGCAGCATGATGCCCTCCATCAGCTTCGGACTGACATTTCCGTAGGATTTGTCCCTGCTCATGCTCAGGTACACAACGTCTAATAATACCATCTACTCCTTCTTTATAAAGATGTGGGTCATCCCAAAAGTAATGTCTTAAATCATAGAAGAATTTTTTCTTTTGTTGGTAAGTAAAGCTAGGTGGTAAATATTTAGCAACAATATAATTAGCATAGTCAGCATACCAAGGAGTACCATTAGCAACAGTTATTGCAGCTAACTGCTCATCAGGAAAACTATCATCAATAGGTAGTGGGTCATCAGGCATATTTTCAATCCTAGACAAATTATCAGCTACAAGGTTCTCAACTCCTTTTCTATCAATGATATGCAAATCAAATTCTTGTAACAAGAGAACCCAACGAATAAGTCTAGGTTTAGCATATTTCTTTTCCATAAGATATTTAATGTAGCATGGTGAAAGATCGTGGATGTCGCCTAGAGGGGGGTGAATAGGCGCTTTAAAATAATTACGGTTAAGGCTTGAACAAATGCGGAATAAACCTAGCGGTTAATTTGTCAAGCACAAAACCTACAACAACTAGGCTCACCTATGTGCACCAACAACTTATGCTAAGCAAGAAAAACTACTTAGGTGATAGCAAGATATATGACAAGAAACAATATGGCTATCACAAAGTAAAGAGCATAAGTAAAGGGCTCAGGTAAGAGATAACCGAGGCACGCGAAGACGACGATTTATCCCGAAGTTCACACCCTTGCGGATGCTAATCTCCGTTTGGAGCGGTGTGAAGGCACAATGCTCCCCAAGAAGCCACTAGGGCCACCGTAATCTCCTCACGCCCTCGCACAATGCAAGATGCCGTGATTCCACTAAGGGACCCTTGAGGGCGGTCACCGAACCCGTACAAATGGCAACCCTTGGGGGCGGTCACCGAACCTGTACACTTTGGCAACCCTTGGGGGCGGTCACCGGAACCCGTCAAATTGCTCGGGGCGATCTCCACAACCTAATTGGAGACCCTGACGCTTGCCCGGAGCTTTACACCACAATGATTGAGCTCCGAACACCACCAACCGTCTAGGGCACCCAAGCACCCAAGAGGAATAAGCTCAAGGGTACCAAGCACCCAAGAGTAATAAGCTTCTCAACTTGTAACTTCCACGTATCACCGTGGAGAACTCAAACTGATGCACCAAATGCAATGGCAAGGGCACACGGAGTGCCCAAGTCCTTCTCTCTCAAATCCCACCGAAGCAACTAATGCTAGGGAGGAAAATGAGAGGAAGAACAAGAAGGAGAACACCAAGAACTCCAAGATCTAGATCCAAGGGGTTCCCCTCACATAGAGGAGAAAGTGATTGGTGGAAATGTGGATCTAGATCTCCTCTCTCTTTTCCCTCAAAAACTAGCAAGAATCCATGGAGGGATTGAGAGTTAGCAAGCTCGAAGAAGGTCAACAATGGGGGAAGAACACGAGCTCAAAGGATAAGGTTCATTGGGGAAGAAGACCCCCTTTTATAGGTGGGAAAAAATCCAACCGTTATGGTCACAGCCCGCACCGAGCGGTACTACCGCTCCAAGGAGCGGTACTACCGCTAGGGCGGTAGTAGCCCTTTGAAACACAACAGCGAGGAGGCAAAAAAGCCAAAAGAACCATCGGAGCGGTAGTACCGCTTGACCTCACGGTACTACCGCTAGGGGTAGCGGTACTACTGCTAAGGGTAGCGGTACTACTGCTTGCGAGCGGTACTAAAAAGTTACATCCGTGCCTACCACGCTGGATTTGTGACGAGTTTTTGGTCCCGAGCTGAAGTAGCCACGGAAGTAGCCGCGGTAGTACTGCTCCAAGCGGTAGTACCGCTCCCAAGAGCGGTAGTAAAAAATTACATCCGCTCCTGTCCGCGGTAGTACCGCTGCAACCTTTTCAGAACACCAAAACTGACACAACTTCTGCAAACGGACTCCGAATTCGACGAAACCAAGTTTGTTGGAAAGCTAGCGACAAGGGCTAACACAATCTTGATAGAAATAACAATAAGAAGCAAATGAGAAAAGGCCCAAAAGAAAATGGTGAGAAACCTTCCTCGGATAAGACCGGTAAAACCTCCAACATCGAAAACATCATAGAAGACGCATGCAAACTCCATTTTCGATGAACTCAAGCTTGTCATCAAGATGATCATAAGCTCTAAGACTCACAAAGAGAACCACAAGAACCAAGAAACATGATGCAAGCAAGCAATGGTTTGAGCTCTCGACGAACGATACGATCAAGCTACTCACTTGAGAGCCCCCCTTGATAGTACGTCTATCGATCCTATAACCCAGTCTCCCAACTACCACCATGAGACCGGTAAAATAGAAAACCTATCAAGGGCAAACCTTTGCCTTGCACATGGTCCACTTGAGCTAGATGATGACGATCTTGACTCCCTCAAGTTGGACCACCTTTCTTGATTGCGTTGGCTCGATGAAGACTAGATGATTACTCCCCCATAGTCCACTATGGGTGAGCCACTCTTCGGCACATCTTCACAAGTCCATTGTCACCACAATGGACGGCAAGCTTCAAGCACTCGATCTCTTCGTGATGCTCCACTTGAACTTGCACACGGCAATCTTGATGACGATCACCACTTGATGTCATCCTCTCCATGGGTTGAGTGATATCTTCCTCTTGACGCAAGCCCATGAACACGTACCTAACCCCACATAGAACTCTCACATAGACCATGGGTTAGTACACAAAGCACAATGGACAATGCTTACCATACCATGGGATCACTTGATCCCTTTCGGTACATCTTCTACGCTTTGTGAGTTGATCAACTTGATTCACTCTTGACTTAGTCTTGATCAACCTAGAATCTTTCCAACTCTCTTCATTTGGTTGATGTCTTGAAGGTAAACATGAATGATCACACAATCTTCTTCTTCGAGACATGCTTGCAATAAGCTCAACTCTCACATGACCAATCTTTGGATAATTCCTTAATAGCACCTTGGTCAACACAAACTCTCCTTGAAACCAACACATGTACTCCAAGAAAAGCCTATGGACAAAACCTTCAAATATAACTCAAGGCAACCATTAGTCCATAGAGATTGTCGTCAATTACCAAAACCAAACATGGGGGCACCACATGTTCTTTCACATGGTCTGTGTGAATAGTTACTTTGGAATCAACAATATAAGGTCTAAACTTATCACAAGAAAACACCACTGCTAAGAATTCTTTTTCAGTAGTAGCATAATTTCTTTGAGCATTGTCTAGAGTTTTACTAGCATAATGAATAACATTCAATTTCTTATCAACTCTTTGCCCTAGAGCAGCACCAACATAATCACTAGCATCACACAATTTCAAAAGGCAAATTCCAATCAGGTGGTTAAACAATGGGTGCAGATATTAAGGCTTTCTTGAGTGTTTCAAAGGCTTCAAGACAATCATCATAAAAAACAAAAGGAATATCCTTTTGCAAAAGATTAGTAAGAGGCCTATAAATTTTAGAAAAGTCTTTGATAAATCTCCTATAGAAACCAACATGACCTAGGAAACTACGAATACCTTTGATGTCCTTAGGACATGGCATTTTCTCAATAGCATCAACCTTAGCTTGGTCCACTTCAATACCTCTTTCAGAAATTTTATGGCCCAAGACAATGCCTTCATTAACCATAAAGTGGCACTTCTCCCAATTCAAGACAAGATTTGTTTGTTCACGTCTCTGCAAAACTCGCTCAAGATTGTTTAAACAATCATCAAAAGACTTCCCATAAACAGAGAAATCATCCATGAAAACCTCAACAATCTTTTCACAAAAATTAGAGAATATAGCAGTCATACATCTTTGAAAGGTAGCAGGTGCATTACATAAACCAAAAGGCATACGTCTATAAGCATAAGTTCCAAAGGGACAAGTAAAAGTGGTCTTTTCTTGATCAGGTTGAGAAACAGGTATTTGTGAAAAGCCAGAGTATCCATCTAGGAAGCAAAAGTGTGTGTGCTTAGATAATCTTTCAAGCATTTGATCAATAAAAGGCAAAGGGTAATGATCTTTTCTAGTAGCTTTATTTAATTTTCTGAAATCAATTACCATTCTATAGCCTATAACAATTCTTTGTAGAATAAGTTCATTCTTATCATTAGGAACAACAGTAATACCTCCTTTCTTAGGAACACAATGAACATGACTTACCCATCTACTATCAGCTATGGGATAGATTATACCTGCTTCCAGAAGTTTTAATATTTCCGTTCTTACCACTTCTTTCATCTTCGGATTTAACCGATGTTGGTGATCAACAACGGGTTTAGCATCAGGTTCCATATTAATTTTATGCTGACATAGAGTAGGGCTAATGCCCTTTAAATCATCAAGAGTATATCCAATAGCAGCCCGGTGCTTCCTTAGAACTTTCAATAATCTTTCTTCTTCATGTTTCGAAAGGTTAGCACTGATAATAACAGGATATATCTTCTTTTCATCAAGATAAGCATATTTCAAAGTGTCTGGCAATTGTTTTAATTGAAACACAGGATCACCTTTAGGTTGAGGAGGACCTCCAAGAGTTTCAATAGGCAAATCGTGTTTAAGCAGAGGACGTTGTTCGAAGAAAACTTTATCTATTTCATTCCTTTCATGTATATGTAAATCATTTTCATGGTCTAGCAAATATTGTTCTAAAGGATCAGTAGGTGGCACAACAATAGAAGCATGACCAATTAATTCATCCTTACTAGGCAATTCTTTTTCATGATGATTTCTACTAAACTTGGAAAAAATAAACTCATGAGACTCATCACCAAAGCTAACACCCACAGTTTGTTTCTTGCAATCTACCTTAGCATTTACTGTGTTCAAGAAAGGTCTACCAAAGATAATGGGATAGAAGTCATCTTGCGGGGTACCAAGAACAAGAAAATCAGTAGGATATTTTATTTTCCCACACAATACTTCGACATCTCTAATAATTCCACAAGGTGATATGGTGTCTCTATTAGCAAATTTAATAGTAACGTCTATGTCTTGTAACTCTACAGGTGTTATGTCTTTCATAATTTCTTGGTATAACTTGTAAGGAATATCACTTACACTAGCACCCATATCACATAGACCATGATAACAGTGATCTCCTATTTTAACTGAAATAACAGGCATGCCAACAACTGGTCTATGTTTATCCCTTTTATCGGGTTTAGCAATTCTAGCAGCTTCTGCGCAGAAGTAAATAACATGCCCATCTATATCTTCTTCCAAGAGATCTTTAACCATAGCAACATTAGGTTCTACTCTAATTTGTTCATCTGGTTTAGGTGTTCTAACATAGCTTTTGTTAACCATAGTTGAAACTTTAGCATGTTCCTTTATCCTAACAGGGAAAGATGGTTTCTCAATATAAGCAGTAGGAACAACTGGATCAACATTATAAAGTAAAGTTTCTTATTTAACTGGTACTGGTTCTTTAATTTCTTCTTTAATAGGTGGCTGATATTTAAACCACTTCTCTTTAGGGAGTTCAACATGAGTAGCAAATGATTCACAAAAGGAGGCTACTATCTCAGAGTCAAGTCCATATTTAGTGCTAAACTTTTGAAAAGCATCGGTATCCATAAAAGATTTAACACAGTCATATTTAATTTTAATACCTGACTCTTTACCTTCATTGAGTTCCCAATCTTCAGAGTTGCGTTTAATTTTTTGCAAAAGATCCCACCAGAATTCAATATTTTTCTTCATAAAAGAACCAGCACAAGAAGTATCAAGCATGGTTTGATCGTTACGAGAAAGCCGAGCATAAAAATTCTGGACAATAATTGCTCTTGAGAGCTCATGATTGGGGCATGAATATAACATTGACTTAAGCCTCCCCCAAGCTAGAGCGATACTTTCTCCTTCACGAGGCCAAAAATTATATATATAATTCCGATCATGATGAACTAGATGCATAGGATAAATTTTTTGGTGGAACTCCAATTTTAAACGCTTACAATTCCATGATCCAATATCATCGCATAGCCTATACCATGCTAATGCTTTTCCCTTCAAAGATAGAGGGAAAACCTTTCTCATCACCTCATCTCCGGGTAAACATGCAAGCTTAAACAATCCACAAATTTTTTCCACATATATCAAGTGCATATCAGGATGTTCGGTTCCATCTCCTGCATAAGGATTAGCAAGCAGTTGTTCTATCATACCCGAAGGAATTTCATACTCAATATTTTCAGTAGGTGTTGTAGGTTGAGGGGTAGCTAATTGTGCTTCCGGACGAGGTGAAGATACCCCGAACAAACCCCTCAAAGGATTGTTTTCCATAGTAACAAGTGACAATAAATTTCAGCACACTATATAAATGTTTCCTTACCGAATTCCACTTACCAAAGGCGCTTCGCTCCCCGGCAACGGCGCCAGAAAATAGCCTTGATGACCCAAAAGTATAGGGGATCAATTGTAGCTCTTTTCGATAAGTAAGAGTGTCGAACCCAACGAGGAGCAGAAGGAAATGACAAGTAGTTTTCAGTAAGGTAATGTTTTCAAGTGCTGAAATTGTAAGTAGAGAGTAGTTTGATAGCAAGATAATTTGTAACGAGCAAGTAACGATAATAGTAACAAGTATGCAGCAAGGTAGCCCAATCCTTTTGAGGCAAAGGACAGGCCAAAACGGTCTCTTATAATAAGCAAAGCGTTCTTGAGGGTACACGGGAATTTCATCTAGTCACTTTCATCATGTTGGTTTGATTTGTGTTCGCTACTTTGATAGTTTGATATGTGGGTGGACCGGTGCTTAGGTGCTGTTTTTACTTGAACAAACCTCCTACTTATGATTAACCCTCCCACAAGCATCCGCAACTATGAGAAAAGTATTAAGAATAAATTCTAACCATAGCATTAAACTCTAGGATCCAATCGGTACATTATGGAATAGTGCATAAACTGGGGTTTAAGTTTCTGTCACTCTCGCAACCCACCATCTATTTGCTACTCCACAATGCATTCCCTTAGGCCAAAATATGGTGAAGTTTCATGTAGTCGACGTTCACATGACACCACTAAGGGAATCACAACATACATACCATCAAAATATCGAACACATATCAAATTCACATGATTACTTGCAACATGATTTCTCCTGTGACCTCAAGAACAAAAGTAACTACTCACAAATAATAAACATGCTCATGATCAGAGGAGTATTAATATGCATAATGGATCTGAACATATAATCTTCTACCAAATAAACCATATAGTAATGAACTACAAGATGTAATCAACACTACTAGTCACCCCCTAGCAACAATCTATAGTTCCGGTAACAAGATTGAATACAAGAGATGAACTAGGGTTTGAGATGAGATGGTGTTGGTAAAGATGTCGATGGAGATTGCCATCCCCAAGATGGGAGAGTTGTTGGTGATGATGATGATGATGATTTTCCCCTCCGGGAGGGAAGCCCCCCCCCCCCCCCCCCGGCAGAATCGCTTCGCTAGAGGGCAAAAGTGCTCCTGCCCAAGTTCCGCCTCGAGACGGCAACGCTTTGTCCCGGAAGCCTCCTCCTTATTTTTTCTAGATCAAAATGACTTATATACCAAAAGATGGGCACCGGAGGTGGGCCGAGGAGGCCACAACCCACCAGGGCGCGCCCAGGTGGGTTGTGCCCACCTGGTGGCCCCCCTCTGGTGTTTATTGGCTCCAATATTCCTCAGATAATTCATAAAAATTCTCCGTAAAGTTTCAGCTGATGACCCACAAGTATAGGGGATCTATCATAGTCCTTTCGATAAGTAAGAGTGTCGAACCCAATGAGGAGCAGAAGGAAATGACAAGCAGTTTTTAGTAAGGTATTCTCTGCAAGCACTAAAATTATCGATAACAAATAGTTTTGTGATAAGGTAATTCGTAACAGGTAACAAGTAACAAAAGTAAACAAGGTGTAGCAAGGTGGCCCAATCCTTTTTGTAGCAAAGGACAAGCCTGGACAAACTCTTATATAAAGGAAAGCGCTCCCGAGGACACATGGGAATTATCATCAAGCTAGTTTTCATCATGCTCATATGATTCGCGTTCGTTACTTTGATAATTTGATATGTGGGTGGACCGGTGCTTGGGTATTGCCCTTCCTTGGACAAGCATCCCACTTATGATTAACCCCTCTCGCAAGCATCCGCAACTACGAAAGAAGAATTAAGGTAAACCTAACCATAGCATGAAACATATGGATCCAAATCAGCCCCTTACGAAGCAACACATAAACTAGGGTTTAAGCTTCTGTCACTCTAGCAACCCATCATCTACTTATTACTTCCCAATACCTTCCCCTAGGCCCAAAACAATGGTGAAGTGTCATGTAGTCGACGTTCACATAACACCACTAGAGGAAAGACAACATACATCTCATCAAAATATCGAACGAATACCAAATTCACATGACTACTTATAACAAGACTTCCCCCATGTCCTCGGGAACAAACGTAACTACTCACAAATCATATTCATGTTCATAATCAGAGGGGTATTAATATGCATAAAGGATCTGAACATATAATCTTCCACCGAATAAACCAACTAGCATCAACTACAAGGAGTAATCAACACTACTAGCAACCCACAAGTACCAATCTGAGTTTTTGAGACAAAGATCGGATACAAGAGATGAACTAGGGTTTGAGAAGAGATGGTGCTGGTGAAGATGTTGATGGAGATTGACCCCCTCCCGATGAGAGGATCGATGGTGATGACGATGATGACGATTTCCCCCTCCCGGAGGGATGTTTCCCCGGCAGAATAGCTCCGCCGGAGCCCTAGATTGGTTTCGCCAGGTTCCGCCTCGAGACGGCGGCGCTTCGTCCCGAAAGCTTCCTTCTTTTTTTCCAGGGCAGAAGACACCTTATACCAGAAGATGGGCATTGGGGGGCTGCTAGGTGGCCCACGAAGCAAGGGGCGCGCCCTCCACCCTCGTGGACGGTGGGTGGCCCCCCTCTGGTGCTTTCTTCGCCTGATATTTTTAATACATTCCAAAACTGACTTTCGTGGAGTTTCAGGACTTTTGGAGTTGTGCACAATAGGTCTCTAATATTTGCTCCTTTTCCAGCCTAGAATTCCAGCTGCCGGCATTCTCCCTCTTCAAGTAAACCTTGTAAAATAAGAGAGAAAAGGCATAAGTATTGTGACATAATGTGTAATAACATCCCATAATGCAATAAATATCGATATAAAAGCATGATGCAAAATGGACATATCAACTCTCCCAAGCTTAGACCTCGCTTGTCCTCAAGCGGAAGCCAATATCGAAAAATATGTCCACATGTTTAGAGATAGAGGTGTCAATAAAATAAAATACGGACATGAGGGCATCATGATCATTCTTAAAACAACAACATATATATTGTCATATGATTTCTTATGCTAAAGTAAAAATCTATTCACAATGTAAAGTATGAATTAGAAACTTCATTGAAAACTAACAAACTATAAGCTCAGTCATTGAAGCAATTGCAATTTATCATAACATCGGAAAGAGTCAATATAAGAGCTTTTCAGCAAGTCCACATACTCAACTATCTTTTAGTCTTTCACAATTGCTAACACTCACGCAATACTTATGGGTATGAAGTTTTAATCAGACACAGAGAAAGATAGGGGCTTATAGTTTTGCCTCCGAACCTTTTACCTCAAGGGTAACGTCAACAATAATGCTTTATGAAAACCCACATCCAATTGGATATATATATATATATATCAAGATCTTTCCAACACATAGTGCTTGCCAAAAGATAAAGTGTAAAAAGGAAAAGTGAAGATCACCATAACTCTTGTATAAGGTATAAGACAAGAATAGCAGATAGGCCCTTCGCAGAGGGAAGAAGAGATTGTCATGTGCTTTTATGGCTGGATGCACAAAATCTTAATGCAAAAGAACATCACTTTATATTGCCACTTGTGATAGGGACCTTTATTATGCAGTCCGTCGCTTTTATTTCTTCCATATCACAAGCTTGTATAAAGCTTATTTTCTCCATACTAGTAGATCATACATATTTAGACAACAATTTTTCTTGCTTGCAACAATGACAACTTACTTGAAGGATCTTACTCAATCCATAGGTAGATATGGTGGACTCTCATGGCAAAACTGGGTTTAAGGATATTTGGAAGCACAAGTAGTATCTCTACTTGGTGCAAAGAATTTGGCTAGCAAGAGGGGGAAAGGCAAGCTCAACATGTTGGATGATCCATGACAATATAATTTATTTCGGATGTAAGAAAACATAACCCATTACGTTGTCTTCCTTGTCCAACATCAACTTTTTAGCATGTCATATTTTAATGAGTGCTCACAATCATAAAAGATGTCCAAGATAGTATATTTATATGAGAAAACCTCTCTTTCTTTATTACTTCCTATTAATTGCAACGATGACCAAACTATGTTTGTCAACTCTCAACAACTTTTATTCATCATACTCTTTATATGTCAAGTCATTACTCTCCATAAGATCAATAAGATCTCTTTATTTCGTTTTATTCTTTCTTTTTTTCTTTCAAGATCATAGCAAGATAGCAAAGCCCTTGACTCAAAACTAATCTTTATTATATATAGCTCACAGACTCGATTACATAGAAGGACCATAAAGCAAAACTCAAAACTAGATCATACTAAAACTTTATTCTACTAGATCAAGATATTACCAAAAGGATCGAACTAAGAAAAACGGTAAAGGTAGGAGTGTGATGGTGATACGATACCGGGGCACCTCCCCCAAGCTTGGCAGTTGCCAAGGGGAGTGCCCATACCCATGTATTTATGTGTCTTTCTTTGAAGGTGGTGATGTGATATTCTTAGCGATGATGCCCCTTGGGATATGATTCTCTTCCTCGAGCTTATTGACTTGTTGCTTGAGATCCATTATTTCCTTACGGATCTTACCCGACGGCTAAAGCTCCTTTCACCCATGGATGTTGCATAGCCGTGGGAGAACACGTAACACTCTTTTTCATATTTTCATAAGAAAGAAATTAACATTGGGAGGGATGACCGAGATTGGAATTGCTGAGCTCTGAAGTTCCTCCATCGTGAATCTGGCTTGGAGATGAGAGGTAACTTCTTGATCCTCCTCATGGCATCTATCCTTTTTAAGTCAGCCTCCATCTCTTCCTCCATTGATGGCCCAAAGTGGTCAGCATCACTGTTTGCTCTTGGCCCCGGTATCGGATGAGACACCCGACTCTCCCCGACTGACTCTTGAGAAGACATCTTGCTCTAGATCTGCTGCAGAAATAGCTTGAAACAAAAACAGAGGATAATTGCGTGGTACGGTGGTCAAAACCTTCGGGAGATTATATAATGCATTTTTACCAACCAAAAGAAGTATCGTGCAAGAAAACGGAGTCCGGAGGGCACACGAGGTGCCCACGAGGCAGGGGGCGCCCAGGGGGGTAGGGCGCGCCCTCCACCCTCGTGGATGCCTCGTGTCCCTTTCGGACTACTTATTATTTTCCTATTTTCTTAAATATTCCAAAACAGAGAGAAATTGTTATTAGAACTGTTTTGGAGTCAGTTTACTTACCGTACCACATACCTATTCCTTTTTGGAGTCTGAAATGTTCTGGAGAGTGTCCCTTATGTATTCCTCCGGGGTTATGGTGTTAATAACATTGGTTTCAACATTTATGGGATTACCTGAGATATAATGTTTGATTCATTGACCGTTCACCACCTTTGGATTTGTGCCTTCGAAGTTGTTGATTTTTATGGCACCGGAACGATAGACCTCCTCGATAACGTAAGGACCTTCCCATTTAGAGAGAAGTTTTCCTGCAGAAAATCTTAAACGAGAGTTGTATAACAAAACATAATCACCCACAGTAAACTCACGCTTTTGTATCCTTTTGTCATGCCATCTTTTAACTTTTTCTTTAAACAGTTTGGCATTCTCATTGGCCTGGGTTCTCCACTCATCAAGTGAGCTAATGTCAAATAGTCTCTTCTCACCGGCAAGTTTGAAATCATAATTGAGCTCTTTAATGGCCCAATATTCCTTATGTTCTAGTTCGAGAGGTAAGTGACATGCTTTTCCATAAACCATTTTATACGGAGAAATACCCATAGGATTTTTATATGCAATTCTATAGGCCCATAATGCATCATCAAGTTTCTTGGACCAATTCTTTCTAGATCTATTAACAGTCTTTTGCAAAATTAATTTAATCTCCCTATTACTTAGTTCTACTTGACCACTATATTGTGGATGGTATGGAGATGCAATTCTATGATTAACATCATACTTAGCAAGCATTTTACGAAAAGCACCATGAATAAAATGTGAACCACCATCAGTCATTAAGTATCTAGGGACTCCAAACCTTGGAAAAATAACTTCTTTAAGCATCATAATAGAGGTGTTATGATCAAAACTACTAGTTGGAATAGCTTCTACCCACTTAGTAACGTAATCAACAGCAACTAAAATATGTGTATACCCATTAGAGGAAGGAAACGGTCCCATATAAAAAAAGCCCCAAACATCAAATGGTTCAATAACAAGTGAATAGTTCATAGGCATTTCTTGACCTCTACTAATATTACAAATTCTTTGACATTCATCACAAGACAAGACAAACTTACGAGCATCTTTAAAAAGAGTAGGCCAATAAAAACCGGATTGCAATACCTTATGCGCAGTTCTATCTCCAGCATGGTGTCCTCCATAAGCCTCAGAGTGACACTTGCGTAGGATCTGTTCCTGTTCATGCTCAGGTACACAACGTCTAATAACACCATCTACTCCTTCTTTATAAATGTGTGGGTCATCCCAGAAGTAATGTCTTAAATCATAGAAAAACTTTTTCTTTTGCTAGTACGTGAAACTAGGTGGTATAAATTTAGCAACAATGTAATTGGCATAATCAGCATACCAGGGAGCAGTATGAGAAGCATTTATGACAGCTAATTGTTCATCAGGGAAGCTATCATGAATAGGTAGTGGGTCATCAAGAACATTCTCTAACCTAGACAAGTTGTCTGCAACGGGGTTCTCAGCTCCCTTTCTATCAATAATATGCAAATCGAATTCTTGTAGCAAGAGAACCCATATAATAAGTCTAGGTTTAGCATCTTTCTTTTCCATAAGGTATTTAATAGCAGCATGATCAGTGTGAACAGTTACTTTAGAATCAACAATAAGGTCTGAACTTATCACAAGCAAATACAACTGCCAAAAATTCCTTTTCAGTAGTAGCATAATTTCTTTGGGCACTGTCTAGAGTTTTGCTAGCATATTGGATAACATTTAATTTCTTATCAATTCTTTATCCTAGAACAGCACCTACAGCATAATCACTAGCACACATAATTTCAAAGGGTAAATCCCAGTCAGGTGGTTGAACAATAGGTGCAGAAATCAAGGCTTTCTTAAGTATTTCAAATGCTTCTACACAATCAACATCGAAGACAAAAGGAACATCTTTTTGTAAGAGATTAGTCAGAGGCCTAGAAATTTTTAGAAGTCTTTAATGAACCTCCTATAAAAACTAGCATGACCAAGGAAACTTCTTATACCTTTAATGTCCTTAGGACACGACATCTTTTCAATAGCATCAACTTTAGCTTTATCAACTTCAATACCTCTTTCAGAAGTTTTATGCCCCAAAACAATACCTTCATTAACCATACAGTGGCACTTCTCCCAATTCAAGACAAGATTAGTTTCTTCACATCTCTGCAAAACTCGATCAAGGTTGCTTAAGCAATCATCAAAAGAAGTTCCATACACGGAGGAATCATCCATGAAAACCTCAACAATCTTTTCACAAAAGTCAGAGAATATAGCAGTCATACATCTTTGAAAGGTAGCAGGTGCATTACATAAACCAAAAGGCATACGTCTATAAGCAAAGGTATCGAAAGGGCAAGTAAAAGTGGTCTTTTCCTGATCCTCTTTTGACACAGGTATTTGAGAGAAACCAGAATAACCGTCTAGAAAGCAAAAATGTGTATGTTTGGATAATCTTTCTAGCATTTGATCAATAAAAGGTAAAGGGTAATGATCTTTTCTAGTAGCTTTATTCAATTTGCGGAAATCAATTACCATTCTATAGCCTGTAACAATTCTTTGTGGGATCAATTCATCTTTATCATTAGGAACAACAGTAATACCTCCCTTCTTAGGGACACAATGGGCAGGACTTACCCACTGAATATCAGCAACGGGATAAATTATACCTGCCTCTAGAAGCTTTAGTATTTCATTTCTTACCACTTCTTTCATCTTAGGATTTAACCGTCGTTGGTGATCAACAACCGGTTTAGCGTCTTTCTCCAATTTTATTTTGTGCTGGCATAGAGTGGGACTAATGCCCTTAAGATCATCAAGAGTATATCCAATAGCAGCATGATGCTTCTTCAGAGTTTTCAATAATTTCTCTTCTTCCTACTCTGAAAGGTTAGCACTAATAATAACATGATATATCTTCTTTCCATCAAGATAAGCATATTTAAGAGTATCAGGTAATGGTTTAAGCTCAAAGACGGGATCACCCTTGGGTGGAGGAGGATCCCCTAGAATTTCAACAGGCAAGTTGGGTTTCAAGATAGGTCCCTGCTTAAAGAATACTTCATCTATTTCCCTTCTTTCATTCGTAAACATATCATTTTCATGGTCTAGCAAATATTGTTCTAAAGGATCATTAGGAGGCACGACAATAGAAGCAAGACCAATAATTTCATCTTTACTAGGCAATTCTTTATCATGGGGTTGTCTACGAAATTTAGCAAAATTAAAATCATGAGACATATCCCCTAAACCAACAGTAACAATATCCTTTTTGCAATCTATCCTAGCATTAACAGTATTCAAGAAGGGTCTACCAAATATAATGGGGCAAAAGTCATCTTGTGGGGAACCAAGAACAAGAAAATCAGTAGGATATTTAACTTTCCCACACAAGACTTCAACATCTCTAACAATCCCAATTGGTGAAATAGTATCTCTATTGGCAAGCTTAATTGTAACATCTATATCCTCTATCTCAGCAGGTGCAGTATCATGCATAATTTCTTTGTATAAGGAATGAGGTATTGCACTCGCACTAGCACCCATATCACATAAGCCATGATAACAATGATCTTCTATTTTAACAGAAACAACAGGCATGCCTACAACAGGTCTATGTTTATTTTTAGTATCGGGTCTAGCAATTCTAGCAGCTTCATTACAAAAGTAAATAACATGCCCATCAATATTATCGACCAAGAGATCCTTAACCATAGCAATACTAGATTTAACTTTAATTTGCTCAGAGGGTGTAGATGTTCTAGTATTACTCTTACGAACCACAGTTGAAGCTTTAGCATGATCCTTTATTCTAACAGGGAAAGGTGGTTTCTCAATATAAGCGGTAGGAACAATAGGATCAACATCATAAGTGATAGTATTTTCTTCAACTTTAATAGGTTCAACTACTTTTACTTCAATGGGAGGATGATATTTAAACCACTTCTCCTTAGGGAGATCAACATGAGTAGCAAATGATTCACAGAAAGAAGCTACTATCTCAGAGTCAAGTCCATATTTAGTGCTAAATTCACGAAAAACATCGGTATCCATAAAAGATTTAACACAATCAAACTTAGGTGTTATACATGACTCCTTACCTTCGTCGAGTTCCCAATCTTCAGAGTTGCGTTTAATTATTTCCAATAAATCCCATCTGAATTAAATAGTCTTCATCATAAAAGAACCAGTACAAGAAGTTCGAGCATGGAGCGATTATTGAGAGAAAGCCGAGCATAAATTTTTTGAATAATAATTTCTCTTGAGAGCTCATGATTGGGGCATGAATATAACATTGACTTAAGCCCCCCCAAGCTTGAGCGATACTTTCTCCTTCGCGAGGCCAAAAATTATATATATATATATATATTATATATATATAATTACGATCACGATGAACCAGATGCATAGGATAAAACTTCTGATGTAATTCCAATTTCAATCGGTTGTAGTTCCAGGATTGATACGTCTCCAACGTATCTATAATTTTTGATTGTTCCATGCTATATTATATTCTGTTTTGGACATTAATGGGCTTTATTATACACTTTTATATTATTTTTGGGACTAACCTATTAACCGGAGGCCCAGCCCAGAATTGCTGTTTTTTGCCTATTTCAGAGTTTCGCAGAAAAAGAATATCAAACGGAGTCCAAACGGAATGAAACCTTCGGGAACGTGATTTTCGGAACGAACGTGATCCAGAGGACTTGGACCCTACGTTAAGACATCAACCAGGAAGGCACGAGGTAGGGGGCGCGCCTACCCCCCCCCCCCCCCGGCGCGCCCTCCACCCTCGTGGGCCCCATGTTGCTCCACCGACGTACTTCTTCCTCCTATATATACCTACATATCTTCAAACTACCAGATACGGAGCCAAAAACCTAATTCCACCGCCGCAACCTTCTGTACCCGTCAGATCCCATCTTAGGGCCTTTTCCGGAGCTCCGCCGGAGGGGGCATCGATCACAGAGGGCTTCTACATCAACACCATAGCCTCTCCGATGATGTGTGAGTAGTTTACCACAGACCTTCGGGTCCATAGTTATTAGCTAGATGGCTTATTCTCTCTCTTTGGATCTCAATACAAAGTTCTCCACGATTCTCGTGGAGATCTATTTGATGTAATCTTCTTTTGTGGTGTGTTTGTTGAGACCGATGAATTGTGGGTTTATGATCAAGTTTATCTATGAACAATATTTGAATCTTCTCTGAATTCTTTTATGTATGATTGGTTATCTTTGCAAGTCTCTTCGAATTATCAGTTTGGTTTGGCCTACTAGATTGATCATTCTTGTAATGGGAGAAGTGCTTAGCTTTGGGTTCAATCTTGCGGTGTCCATTCCCAGTGACAGTAGGGGCAGAAAGGCACGTATTGTATTGTTGCCATCGAGGATAACAAGATGGGGTTTATTTCATATTGCATGAGTTTATCCCTCTACATCATGTCATCTTGCTTAAAGCGTTACTCTGTTCTTATGAACTTAATACTCTAGATGCATGCTGGATAGCGGTCGATGTGTGGAGTAATAGTAGTAGATGCAGGCAGGAATCGGTCTACTTGTCGCGGACGTGATGCCTATATACATGATCATACCTAGATATTCTCATAACTATGCTCAATTCTGTCAATTGCTCAACAGTAATTTGTTCACCCACCGTAATACTTATGCTCTCGAGAGAAGCCACTAGTGAAACCTATGGCCCCCGGGTCTATCTTCCATCATATTAATCTTCCAACACTTAGCCATTTTTATTGCCTTTTATTTTACTTTGCATCTTTATCATAAAAATACCAAAAATATTATCTTATCATATCTATCAGATCTCACTCTCGTAAGTGACCGTGAAGGGACTGACAACCCCTTTATTGCGTTGGTTGCGAGGATTTATTTATTTGTGTAGGTGCGAGGGACTCGTGCGTGGCCTCCTACTGGATTGATACCTTGGTTCTCAAAAACTGATGGAAATACTTACACTGCTTTACTGTATGTAACGCCCACGATGCGGCTATATCTCCCACGTGTCGAGGCACGACTTAGAGGCATAACCGCATTGTGGTTTGTCACAAGAAGGGTCATCTTCACACAATCCCATGTAATGAACAAGAATGGGATAAAGAGTTGGCTTACAATCGCCACTTCACACAATACATAAATAAATCATACATCAATCAGAGTACACACATAGGTCCGACTACGGAACCAAAATAAAAGAAGACAACCCCAAATGCTAGATCCCCGATCGTCCCAACTGGGCTCCATTACTGATCAACAGGAAACGAAACAACACAACGAACAAGAGCTTCATCGAGCTCCCACTTGAGCTCGGTTGCGTCACCTGCACTGGTATCGTCGGCACCTGCAACTGTTTTGGAAGTATCTGTGAGTCACGAGGACAATCTCACACCCGCGAGATCAAGACTA
Organism: Aegilops tauschii subsp. strangulata; assembly: GCF_002575655.3. NCBI lineage: Eukaryota > Viridiplantae > Streptophyta > Magnoliopsida > Poales > Poaceae > Aegilops > Aegilops tauschii. The sequence continues at coordinate 243,878,347 of NC_053039.3, read as the reverse complement.
TTTAAGCTTATGGTTAGGAAAGGGTAAGGTGGTGAGGTTGCAGCAGCGACTAAGCATATATGGTGGCTAACATACGCAAATAAGAGCGAGAAGAGAAGCAACGGAACGGTCGTGAAGCTGGCAATGATGAAGAAGTGATCCTGAACTCCTACTTACGTCAAACATAACCCAGAAACCGTGTTCACTTCCCGGACTCCGCCGAGAAGAGACCATCACGGCTACACACGCGGTTGATGCGTTTTAATTAAGTCGAGTGTCAAGTTCTCTACAACCGGATATTAACAAATTCCCATCTGCCACATAACCGCAGGCACGGCTTTCGAAAGATAATACCCTGCAGGGGTGTCCCAACTTAGCCCATTATAAGCTCTCACGGTCAACGAAGGATATTCCTTCTCCCGGGAAGACCCGATTAGTCTCGGAATCCCGGTTACGAGACATTTCGACAATGGTAAAACAAAACCAGCAAAGCCGCCCGAATGTGCTGACAAATCCCGATAGGAGCTGCACATATCTCGTTCTCAGGGCACACCGGTTGTCCAAGCTTCCGGTAGGCCAGACCAGAGTTGCCCCTGGTGGCCACCGGCGACTGACAGGTTGGACCAACACTCGAAGGAGCACTGGCCCGGGGGGTAAAAAAAGATGACCCTCGAGAGCGCGACTCCCAAGGGAAAAAAGGCTAGGTGAGGCAAATGTAAAACCAAGGTTGGGCCTTGCTGGAAGAGTTTTATTCAAAGCGAACTGTCAAGGGGGTCCCATAAATCACCCAACCGCGTAAGGGACGCAAAATCAAGGAACATAACACCGGTATGACGGAAACTAGAGCGGCAAGAGTAGAACAAAACACCAGGCATAAGGCCGAGCCTTCCACCCTTTACCAAATATATAGATGCATTAATAATATAAGAGATATTGTGATATCCCAACATAAACATAATCCAAAATGGAGCAATCTTCATCTTCACCTGCAGCTAGCAACGCTATAGGAGGGGCTGAGCAAAGCGGTAACATAGCCAAACAACGGTTTGCTAGGAAGGGCGACAAAGGTTAGAGGTTCATGGCAATTTGGGAGGCTTGAAGAGCAAGTGAATAGGTAGCGCAGCATAGCAATAGAGCGAACAACTAGCAAGCAAAGATAGAAGTGATTTCGAGGGTATGGTCATCTTGCCTGAGATCCCGCAAGGAAGAAGAACGAGTCCATGAAGAAGACAAACGGATGTAGTCGAACGAATCCTCACAACTCCGGAACAAAACCGAAGCTAACGAGAGAAGCAACCCGGAAAGAAACAAACAACATAGTAAACAACCACCACATACACATGGCACGATGCACAAACAAGTATGATGCATGTCCGGTTTAAAGAGGCATGGCATGGCAAAGTGCAACAAACAACACTACAAATTAAGTGGAGCTCAATATGCAACGAGTTGCATATTGACGAAACACCACATCAATTGTTTAGTTCTCTCGGTTATGTACTCGACCATATTAAATGTTGATTAACATGGCAAGAGGTGAAGCATAATTAAACTAACTATCTAGGCAATTTAAATGAGGCCGGAACAACAAATAACAATTCCGAACAATCCCCATGTCATTTAGCAATTTTAATGCAAACATCAATTTTAGACATTTTAAATGTTGTTATCATGATGCGGATGACATATGCAAGTTTTAAGCAATTTTATGAAAATGTTGACATGAGCATGTTATGAAGCATTTGTCGCCATGGCGGAAGGAAAAGGGTGCCACGGCAACGAATCCGAAAATGATGCCACGGCAACATATCGGTTTTGATAGCTCACGGAGATACCGGTGCAAAAGAAGTGGGCGTGAGCGTGTCATGCAAGGATGGTGGGGTGCTCCCGGATTCCGGGTTCCCACGGTACGCGGCATGGCAATCGAGGAACGTGCAAAGACCTCTCTCGGACACGGTGCACACACGAGCAACTCATACAACACATGCATTCGTTCACGGGCGGTCGTTCTCGGGGGTTATACCTTTGAAGCGTGTATTTCGGGGTGGTTCAAAAACGTCGAGGGAAGTAGTGGTTCACAAGTCAGAGAGGAAGTAGTCGTTTATGTTCCGTAGATGCTCGGGGTCACGACAAGGAACTTGACGTCCACGGGGTCTTCGCGGGTCGACGGTAGTGGTACATGTTGTCGGGGTACTTGTCGGTCCGGTCTTGGCGACGGTAGTTGTACACAAGTCGTAGAGGAACTTGATGCATCCACGCGTAGGGGTACTTGGCGCTCGACGGACGTCGTGGTACTTGTCGGTCCGGGTCTTGCAAATCCAAAGTGCTCATGTGCGGGGACGTCTCGGTCATTCAACGAAGAGGCCGTGTAGACGAACCGAAGTGGCCGTAGACGAGTTACACGGCCACGGCAGTCTTGAGACTTGGAGTTTCGTGTAGACGAACTTGAGGATGTTTCGGTGCGGCACTTGGCGGACCAAAACAAGGCAGCACCAAACGGTCTTTGAGGGACTTGGCGCGGCTCAACGGGAGCTAGGCATGGATGCTCTGGTCCCAGCGAGCGAAGCAGAGGGCGGGGTCGACGGAGGTGATGCAGGGGGCGCGGTTCAGGCGAAGCGGAGGCAGCGGCGGCGAGGCTTGGGGCTGGCGACGAGGATCCGGGCGAGGACGACGTCCTCCAGCGAGGCTTGCTCGCCGGCAACGGCTGGAGGCGGAGGTCGTCGGCGCGGGCGCATGGAGGCGCGGCGGGTTGGTGGCTCGGGCAGAAGGCCATGGAGGGGCACGGCTGGCCAGGAGGGTGCGAGCAGAAGGGGGGCTTGACAGGGGAAACGACGGCGAGGCACGGGTCTTGGCGTCCATGTCAGGCCGGTGTAGGAGCAGGAGAAGGGGAGGCGTCGCGACGGAGAAGGACGGCGGGGACAGGAGAGGCCGAGGCTGCGAGGCGGGGCGCGATGGCCATGGAGGTGGGGCGCAGCACGGCTGCAAGACGGCGGCGGCTGCAGGGCGCTGGCGGTGGGTGTGGGTGGCGACGCCATGGGAGCGAGGAGGAGGTCGGGTGCTGGCGTGCGGAGGGAGATGGGGATCGGGCGCGAGGAGAAGGAGAGGGGGTCGGGCACTGGCGGTGCTGGAGGGAAGGAGATGGGGATTCGATCGGGCTAGGGTTTGGCTTAGGTGGGCCGCGGGGATGGGCCGACTTGGAGTTGGGAGGCCCAGATGGGCCGGCTTGAATAGAAAGATTTTGTGCATGCGTTTAATTTTCCCGGGCTCATAAAAATGTGCTTCTTCCGAGAAAATAGAAAAGGCCAGATTAAAAAAATATAAATTCAAACTCATTTGAATTCAATTCAAACGGGTTTGAACTAGGACTTGATAAAAGGAAGGTCCAAAAATGTTCGGATTATTGGTGGAGCTCCGGAATATGATGAAAGAATAAATGGCAAGGTTGGAGACCAAGAATTAAGATAACAAAGGCGTTGGGATATTTGCAAGTGTGTTATGGTGAACTCCAATTAATGGAATATTTTAATATAGCTCCCTAATAATATAGGGAGGATATATGTTATAAAGAGAAATCACCATGTGCATTTCCCTCGATTTAAATGGATCGAAGATCCATGCAATTTACTTAGTTGAGTTTTTAAAAAATTAAATGACATGATGGCATGACGACATGATGCAATGCAAAAATAAAAGAGCAAGCACAAATGAAACACACAGTGATCACGAAAATATGGAAGTCTTCTGAAGCGTCGGTCTTGGGGCGTTACACTGTATCACCCTTTCCTCTTCAAGGGAAAACCAACGCAGTGCTCAAGAGGTAGCAATGATCCAATATCATTACATAGCCTTTGATCTGAGGCTATCCTGGTCTCCAGGACCCAACACAAGTATTCATCCTTTCCAATCTGAAAAAGGTGTTGCCGAAAGCTTACCCTCTTCCACACGGATGCTACAACCGCTATCACTCTTGCAGGAGGGGAATTACAGAGTTCGCCTCTCGACATCTTGTTTGGTAAGCGGAATTTTGACCCAGGCGCCCTAGTGTTGCCTAACCGTTCGGCCGGAGATGTCAGATGCGAGATCTTTAGCTACTTGTATCAATTTGCCGCAGTGTGCTTAGATACAATGGGCTGGCAGCTGAGGCTTGGCAGGATGGGGGAGTTAATTAAGGTCGAGGGAGCAGGAAAGAACCATGTCAATGCCTTTCCGTTCAAAGATAAAGGGAAGACCTTCTTCTTGATAACATCCTCGGGCATATCTGCAAGCTTAAATAATCCACAAACTTCATCCACATAGACTAGGTGCATATCGGGATGTAATGTTCCATCTCCTGTAAAAGGATTAGCTAGAAGTTTCTCTATCATACCCGAAGAAATTTCAAAGTAAACATTTTCAGTAGGTTGAGGAGCAACTCTTTGCTCTACTGGTCAGGGGGAAGATACCCCGAACAAGCCCCTCAAAGGATAATTTTCCATAGTAACAAGTGACAGCAAATTTCAGCACACTATATAAATATTTCCTTACCAAATTCCACCTACCAAAGGCGCTTCGCTCCCCGACAACGGCGCCAGGAAAGAGTCTTGATGACCCACAAGTATAGGGGATCTATCATAGTACTTTCGATAAGTAAGAGTGTCGAACCCAACGAGGAGCAGAAGGAAATGGCAAGCAGTTTTTAGTAAGGTATTCTCTGCAAGCACTGAAATTATCGGTAACAAATAGTTTTGTGATAAGGTAATTCTTAACAGGTAACAAGTAACAAAAGTAAACAAGGTGCAGCAAGGTGGCCCAATCCTTTTTGTAGCAAAGGACAAGCCTGGACAAACTCTTATATAAAGGAAAGCGCTCCCGAGGACACATGGGAATTATCGTCAAGCTAGTTTTCATCATGCTCATATCATCCGTGTTCGTTACTTTTAATTTGATATGTGGGTGGATCGGTGCTTGGGTTCCCTTCCTTGGACAAGCATCCCACTTATGATTAACCCCTCTCATAAGCATCCGCAACTAAGAAAGAAGAATTAAGGTAAACCTAACCATAGCATGAAACATATGGATCCAAATCAGCCCCTTACGAAGCAACGCATAAACTAGGGTTTAAGCTTCTGTCACTCTAGCAACCCATCATCTACTTATTACTTCCCAATGCCTTCCCCTAGGCCCAAAAAAATGGTGAAGTGTCATGTAGTCGACGTTCACATAACACCACTAGAGGAAAGACAACATACATCTCATCAAAATATCGAAAGAATACCAAATTCACATGACTACTTATAACAAGACTTCTCCCATGTCCTCAGGAACAAATGTAACTACTCACAAATCATATTCTTGTTCATAATCAAAGGGGTATTAATATGCATAAAGGATCTGAACATATAATCTTCCACCGAATAAACCAACTAGCATCAACTACAAGGAGTAACCAACACTACTAGCAACCCACATGTACCAATCTGAGTTTTTGAGACAAAGATCGGATACAAGAGATGAACTAGGGTTATGAGAAGAGATGGTGCTGGTGAAGATGTTGATGGAGATTGACCCCCTCCCGATGAGAGGATCAATGGTGATGACGATGGTGACGATTTCCCCCTCCTGGAGGGATGTTTCCCCGGCAGAACAGCTCCGCCGGAGCCCTAGATTGGTTTTGCCAGGTTCCACCTCGAGACGGTGGCGTTTAGTCCCGAAAGCTTCCTTCTTATTTTTTCCAGGGCAGAAGACACCTTATACCAGAAGATGGGCATCGGGGGGCTGCCAGGTGGCCCACGAGGTAGGGGGCGCGCCCTCCACCCTCGTGGACGGTGGGTGGCCCCCCTCTGGTGCTTTATTCGCCTGATATTTTTAATATATTCCAAAACTGACTTTCGTGGAGTTTCAGGACTTTTGGAGTTATGCAGAGTATGTCTCTAATATTTGCTCCTTTTCCAGCCCAGAATTCCAGCTGCCGGCATTCTCCTTCTTCATGTAAACCTTGTAAAATAAGAGAGAAAAGGCATAAGTATTGTGACATAATGTGTAATAACAGCCCATAATGCAATAAATATCGATATAAAAGCACGATTCAAAGTGGACGTATCACAGCTCATTTGGAGTTGTGCAGAATAGGTGGCGTGACATAGCTTTTCCAGGTCCAGATTTCCAGCTGCCAGAATTCTCCCTCTTGGTGTATTCCTTGTAAATTATGAGAGAAAAGGCATTAGAATTACTCCAAAAAGCATTATTATGGATAAAAACATTATAAATAACATCAAGGAAACATGATGCAAATGGGCGTATTATTGTGCACCAAAGAGGTAGCTCTTTGTGACATAGGAGGACATGTTATCGTCTTGCTCGATGAAGAGTGGGTTGGTAGAAGTACTTGGCCTATCCATCATTCCAAGAAAAATATGTGAGTGGTAGAAAGAGAATAACTTATACCAAATGTACCTTGACCGATGTTGAAGATGGATCAATGATCACTCAAATGTGTAACAAGGAAATAGCACAATTGGTACCAATTCTTGTCGGTTTCTCACACCTACACAAGTAAAAGCTTATAGTGGTGCTTGGTTAGGATGGTGGCACAAAATTTGATGCAATTGTTAGTGAGCCTCAATAATGTTGGAAAAGATTCACAAATTTGCAAATGCAACAAGTAGACCAATAGCAAGATGTTGTACACGGAAACACACACTCAAATAGATAAGTGGGGTCGTGCAACCAAGGAATGAGCCAAAATGTGGAATCCACGAAAATGCTCTTGTTGCACAACACTAGGGAGATGCTAGCACGATTGTACAATAGGTGGATACGAAACTTGTGCACAACCTACTAAGCAAAAATGCAACGACTTCTATCTCAAGTATGCTATATGTATGGTATTCCGATGATACGATCCAAGATGATCGAGTATGACAATCTTAATGTAGTATGATGCTATGGTTCTTGCTTATAAGCTCTTTGCTTATCTTTCCCTTTTGCTTAAAAGCTTGTTTGGCTCTTTGTCTTTTGAGCTCTTTTCTCATGCAAAACTTCACGAACCAATATAGCAATTGTGTATATGCGATGACAACCTTGTGACACAAAAGATGATACCAAGATAGGCACCACGATGATATTGTAAGTATGCTATGAGAAGTATGACCACTAATGTGCACAAGTGACGTTGCCGACAATACTCAAAGGCTAGTCTCGATGGGTAGGATACACAAAATTGGGCTATGGTGGTTATCAATGCAATGGCAAGAATGTATAATATATCACGATACCAAGATGAGGTTACCGTTGATGTTGGTTGTAAGTAAGCAAGAGTGGTTGACGGTGTTGATGACGAGTCCGTTGCGAAGATGAGCGGCGGTGATGTTGATGTAACCGTACCTAAATAGCCGAAACACAATAGGACACATGAACCGCAACTCAAATTCTCAAAGCAAAACGTGTCAAAATTGTCGGAATTGGTAGTGGGTAAGTGATGGTGGTGTTTGCGGAAAGCGGTGGTGCTATGCGGAAGTGATGGTGGTATGCGGAATTGTACGTGGGCACCGGAGCAAAATTTGGTGAGAGTTAGGCGGGAAACGGGGTGGTGGATGGAAGAGATGCTGTCAGGGGCCGGATGCCGGGCTTGAGGGCCGGATGTCCGGGCTCTGGATCCGTGGACGAACTCGAAGAACTCCGCGTGGAAGAGGCAAATTCGGGGCAAAATTTGGGGGATTTTGTGGATGGAAATTGGGGAAAAGATGGGGAAAAGCTAGATCTACCTGCAACACACGAAATCCATGGATAAAATCCAACAAAACTTCATCACACCAACAAATCACAAAAAAATTTGGGGGGCTATTTTTGTGGAGATTTTTCGAATTTGGGACAAAATCAACAAAACTAGGCTAGAAAACAAAGAGGGGGAGCTCCGAAATCGTGATCAACGTGGCTCATGATACCAATATGATGTAGGGTGGAACCCTATACGGTCGATCTTTCACGAACGGAGCGGATCCCGCGATGAACACGAAGAACACAAAGGGAAACACAAGAGAAACACTCAAACCAACGAGATTAGGTCACACATATGTTAGATTCGAGTACACATAGAGATCACACGGTCCAAATCCAACAAGATACGATACATAGGGTAACCGGTTCTTCTCCGTGAGGAGGTCTTGAGGTCTTCCCGTAGGATCTTGAATCCAAGTGGATCTTCTCCGAAGAGGTGTCGGTCCCTCGCGGTGGAGTAGATCTGGATGGATGAGCGAGGCTCTATCTCACATATGAGCTATCACAACGCTGACCCTAGAAAGAGGGAGGAGGAGGAGTATATATAGTCTACATGGGCGAAGGGGTACATGGGCCTCGGCCCTTACACTGTGCGTAGACAGGGGAGGCCAGATGTTCGGGCGTCGGGCCGGATGTCCGGGCCTTCACGAGGTGCCGGATGTCCGGGCGGTCAGGGTTGGCCTTGACGCTCTCTGGATAGGCGGGGTCCGGATGTCCGGGCCGGGGGCCGGATGTCCGGCGTCTCGGGAAGAGCTGGATGTCCGGACTGACGTGGTTCAACTTCGGGTGCGTTCGGTGATGGGCGCCGGATTTCTGGGCGGGGGCCGGATTTCCGGGCTATCTGGCCGGATGTCCGGGCCTTCACGAGGTGCCGGATGTCCGGGCGGTCTTAAGGTTGGCCTTGACGCTCTCTGGATAGGCGGGGTCCGGATGTCCGGGCTGGGGGCCGGATGTCCAGCGTCTCGGGAAGAGCTGGATGTCCGGACTGACGTGGTTCAACTTCGGGTGAGTTCGGTGATGGGCGCCGGATTTCCGGGCGGGGCCGGATTTCCAGGCTATCTGGCCGGATGTCCGGGCCCTGTAGACTTGCCCGCTGGTCGGTTGCTGCAGGCGACACCTCCAGGGGCCGGATGCGGGGTCATGGCCGGATGTCCGGGACCTGGGAGCTGTTCTTGACTCCTTCCATTGGTTCTCTTCTTCCGTGAACTTGGGGACTTGTCCGTCTTCACGTGCATCTTCGAGAGGGTCCTCTTGGTACCTGATCATGCACAACATTTCGGACTTAGGTAGTAGCCATGTCTCAAGTGGATCATATGTGATATCGCTAAGGAAGGAAGTCACCTCGGTCTCGAGAGCTCTAGCTCGTGCTCGTGTCATAGGTCCTCTTGGCACTTGGTGAGACGATGGTAGGTCCATGGGGATGACCTCACTGCTGAAAAAACTTGCGCTTATGTTGGTTGATCTGTCGGAGGCCTTACTGCACATTATCATCCACTCCAGCTGCCCTGCCCTGGAGCATTTGATGCTTGTTTTTGGAAACGGAATCCATATCTCTTGTCTCAAAATACAGTTGCCTCACCTTGTAAGCATTGGAATTCGTTTTGAAGGATATGAGCTCATCATCAAAGATGCCCCTTCACTTCAAAGGTTGCTCCTTGATTGTTGTTATAAACCTTCACAAATAACTGTGGTCTCTGCACCTAAACTGGAGACCTTGGGTGTAATACCTGATCCGTTTAAACATTACAAGATCGTGGTTGGCTCCACACTTATTCAGGTATTGTATATTATCCATGTACACTTTTGCAATCTGTATTTTTCATTTGTGCGCGTAAGTTAAATATCATCTTGGAGTACACTTTTGGTGCTAATTTTATGTTCTATGTTGAATGAAGAGCTTGTCCATGGATGACCTATTAGGGGTGCTGGATTCTGTTAAGACCTTATATATTTATATACGGTGTCTTGATCTGAACACCACTATTGGCTTGCTGCGATGCTTTCCATGTCTGGAGAATTTGTATATAAAGGTGATGGTTTCACACACATTGAAAGCCCATATATAATGTACTAGAATTAACCGTTCAGCTATCGCTCCACATAGTCTATTTTAGACATTAACTATTTTCAATCTTCATGTCTATTTAGGTACTAGGACTTCGAGAAAAAGGTCTAACCAATCGATGGCAGATGAAGCACAAGGATTTTCTTAGATCTCATGACATTTGTTTGAAGACAATAACGATGGAAGGATATGCATCCAACCATGCAAACACTAGCTTTGTCACATTCTTCATGTTGAATGCGAGGGCACTATTGTCCGTGAGGATTAAGTTTTTCGACAAGAAATTTCTCATAGATGGACATGTTGAACGGCATAAAAAGAAGTTTTAGGTGGACCTAAGGGCTTTTGATTGTGTTCGTCTTCTATTTAGAACAACGTGTCATCATCATGGACCATTAGATTTTTTGTACCGGGATCTTGATTTTATGGATCGGATCGAACCATTTGATTGTGACTGTCGAAAACTTTGGTTGAGTTAGATGTTATTGTCCTGTTCAATCTGGATTTTGTGTAAACCTGATGAACAATTAATTCGCGTGCTTCTGTACCTTTTGTAAGCTGGAGTTAGATATTGTTGCCCTTTTCAACTCGGCTTTGACCCATATTTTCTTTCATACTCGGCTTTGATCTTTGTTCATTACAGAACTCGCATGTTCTTAGCGTCCGCCAGCACCCACAAACTTATTTTCAGCTAGTACACCAAATGGGCTGTAATTCTTAATAAGAAAAGCTGCATGGTAGTGAGAATTTTGGATTCTGATATTTGGGACCCATAAGGAAAAAACCTATCTAGGGCAGTGTCAACTCGACAATAAACATTGAGAAACCTGGTTTTAAAATTACTATAAATCTAAAACTCGCCTCAAAATCATGAAACTTGGCATGGTGTTATGACATGACACCAACATGCTGTGGTAAAAAAAGTCTAACTTGGGACAAGTTTTGGTATAAACTTCTTAGAAACCGGAGCTTCTCTCAATAAGCCTTATGATTTCGAGAGGGAACTTATCACCTATGTGTGTGAAACGACATACGCTGTCTCTTCCCTCCTTGATTTATTTTATAGAGGCGACATGGAACTATAGGAGCGTCGTCCTAAGAATATGAAATTATTCAGGGTTCGTTTTGCCTTTTTATACATTATTTGAATTTTCTAGGCATTTTGGAACATACTTTGGTGTGTGTAAAGGTCATGTGTGTACTAGACACCTATCTAATTGGATGTTCAATTTGGTTATGGAATCAAGTCCTTATAAGTTATAAGTACATATATTGTTGTTCCGTATGCAATGACATCGTACACGCACCATACCAGGGAACCCGTCGATGATGAATTCATCAATCACTGACAATTGTATACCAGCAAGCGATTGCCCACAACACACACGGTTTATTGAGAGAAATTGTCTGTGCTATTATGGGTCTTCACACACATTTCTGATTAGGAACCTGTTTGCCGCATATCACACACATCTTGTTAAGTTGAACCGTCTCTGTTGTGTTGCCTAATCGAAAACAGTTCATCCGAGTGAACTGTATGCCGTATAAGAAAGAGAGAGAGAGAGAGAGATATTAAACACATAGCTACTAGTACATACCCTCAGCCCCGAGGGTGAACTACTCCCTCGTCGTCGTGGAGACTGCCGTGATGATGAAGATGGCCTCCGGTGATAATTTTCCCATCCCGCAGGGTGCCGAAAAAGGGTTATAGATGAGAACGCGGAGGTACAGAGGCTTGCGTCGGCGGAGTCGAAGTTTTAGGGTTATTTCTGGGAGTTTCCCCATTTATAAGAATTTTTCAGAGTTGGAATCACACGAAAAGGAGCTAAGAAGGGCCCACAAGCCACCACTGCACCATTAGCCCCCAGGCGCGCCCAGGTGTGTTGTGGCCACCTCGTGACTCTTCTGGTCCTCCCACGAAGCTTCGAGGGTCTCTTTTGTTCCCAAAAAATCGTCAAAAAGTTTCAACCCATTTCGAGAACTTTTATTTCTGCATAAAAAAAAAACATCACGATAGTTCTGCTGAAAACACCGTTCCGGGTTAGTTACATTCAAATCATACCAAAACTATATAGAATTGTTGTAAACATGACATGAATACATCATAAATTATAGATACGTTAGGGACGTATCAATAATCATGCATGCTTACTATTGCTCTTCTGCTTCATTGCTTGTTGTTCTGTGTGCTTAGTTGCTTGCTGTTTATGTGCTTCATTGCTTGCTGCTTCAACTATTTCTCTTGTGCACTGCTAGGACAAGTGGTATGCGCTGTTCATCGGGAGTGTTCTAGGGGATTACCGTTCATGGGAAGCTTACAATGAACAAAATTTAGGGTACACGCACATCACCCACATACTACCTCCATCTTGGTTTATTGGTCTCCTTTGAAATTGGTGTCAAATTTTGATCAAATATTTAACTAACAAAATATTAATGCATGCTAATAAAAAATATATCGTTGAATTCGTATTTGAACATAGTTTCCAATGATATAATTTTTGGTGACATGCATGAATATTTTATTACTTAAATTTATGGTCACAATTTGGCACAGAATATAATATGGACCAATAAACCAAGATGGAGGTAGTAGTGTTTAAGACTAGGCAGGCGACAGAAGATGCTTACTCCAAGTTTGTGCAAAAGCACGCATGCAAGGTTAAAGTTGGCAAGGCGGCGCCACACTTTGTGGGCGAAGAACTTCATTATCATCCTGCAACCCGTCGCCATTGCAGTGTTGTGGCGTTGATGTGGTCGCTATGATTATGTGTAAGGAGCAGTGGGTAAGCCTTGTTATAGCACACCTTGATGCTTGTGTGCAATCAAACAATGTGTATATGTGCGAGTTCAGACGATGGAGGACATGTACTTATCCTCTCATGCTATGCACAGCTGGAAAGCATATGTAATGCACGCAAAAATTAAGGTTGAGATGACAACCAAACACGTCCTAAGATACACTCCCTCTGTCCCAAGATATAATGGCAAAATAGTCGATCGGACGGCTGACATTCCACCCAAGGACACCGCTTGGACGGCCATAAAATGGCGAGGCTGCATAACAAGGCTCTGCAAGTCGCAAGTCTCTTATCCCCTCTGTCCGCCGCCCGCCGGCCATTTCCCACTCCGGCGAGATGCTGACCTGCGGCCGATACCTATCCTCCGCCGCTGCCACAACGCCATCCTTTCCCCCGCTCCGGACACTAACCTTCTCTCTCCTCCGCTATCATCCTATCCGCTTCCTCTCGTTCTCCTCCGCCGCCGCCACCACCGCAGTCGAACCTGAGACCATAAGTAAAAAAACCGAGTTCCTAATAAGATAAAAAAAGCCATCTCATTTATCCTAACCTGCCATCTGAGCTGTGTTGGTTTGGTACAGGCGGCGGCGGCGGCGCGGGTGGTGGTGCCACGAGGCCGCAGTGGAAGGCGGCGATAGACTTCAAGTGGATCCGGGACAACAGGGATGTCGTCGCCACCAACATCCGGAATCGGAACTCCGCCGCCAACCTCGACGTCGTCCTCCAGCTCTACGATCAGTACCTCGCGCTGCAGAAGGTCAGTGGCCTGCCTGTTATTGCTACTGCTGCACTCCTGATTTGTTTTTGGACTGTATACTCCAATAGAACGGATAGCTTTTCACTGCCAAAGCGCGTGATTTACTAGGCTAGACATTGGGTATGATGGGTCACCCGCAAAAAAAAAAGGTGTCTGTCAGATGAGATGATTCTTATCAAAGGGTAATAACTTCCATCTGGGATTATGCCCGAGTTGTTGTTTGAGCTGTGCTATATGAATGATGGACTGCCACTGTTCAGCATTTTTTTTTTTGCAATAATAGCCAGCCATGCCTTGTGATTATTGTACCGCATGGTAGCTGTAGGCATTATGTAAGTTAGAATCAGAGCTAAAAGACTGACAGTAGATTGTGAATCATCATTGTTAGTTCGATGTTTGTGCATGTATCTGCGTTGTGAATGTCTGAGTAGGCATCAGGTGTATATGCCCAGGGGCCAGGAGCTTGTCTAGGGGTAGCCCATCAAACAAAATATCCTGGAGATAGTATTTGTTCTCCTTAGGGCATTTCTAACCGATCCCCTAAAAGTTAGCAGAGTACATACCTTAGTGGGGTATATATACTCCACTAAAATTTGAAATTTCGCTGCACCTAGCCGATCCCCTAAAGTTAGCGGAGTAAAACTAAATTTGCACAAACTCAATCAAATTTGAACCAAAGATGATGCATTTAAACATAAGTTCAACACATAAAGTTCTCGGAACCGAACACTAAACATAAATTTAACCTAAAACTAAACTTAAACTAGTTTAGGGCGAAGTGGAGGTCGAGCCAATCTTTTCAGGTGAGGCCACCCTCGGTGAGAGCTGGGTCTGGGCCGGTGCCGTCGTCGTCGTCGGGGAAGACGCTCCACCACTCCTCGACGTCGATCTCGTTGTCGTTGCCCACCTCGCCACCCGCGTTGCCGCTCTCCTCGCCCTCGTCGTTGCCGCCCTCGCCGTCGGAGATGACGATAACTTCGCCGTCATTGATGGCAAAGATCGCCCGCTCTGCCTCCACTAGCTCTGGGCACTGCCGGCGGAGCTCATCCATGTAGGCCTCGTCGGCGGCCTCGGCCTCTGAGGCGCTCCCTCGCCTACCTGTCCTCTCGCGCCATCCGAGCGGTCACCACCCCTGGCTCCGGCGGGACGAGGTGGACTGGAGCCGTGCCGAACGGAAAGTTGAGCCGCACGTCGCGGCCGTGGAACCGGACCTGCCACCGGTTGTATTCCATGGCAGCAAGCTCGGCGGTGTCGAATGAGCCGACCCACTTCCGCTTGTGGGTCTCGTGGTTCGTGATTTCGGCCTCCCACGCCCCCCACGACCGCTGCCGGACGCCCATGTAGGTCCTCGTCTGCGGCCGTGGCGGAGGGAGGTCCGGGAAGTCCTCAAACCGCGTGAGGGGCGCGGCGGCAGGCGGATCGGCCGAGCGGTGGCGGCTCGAGGAAGCGGCCGGAGACGACGACACGCGGGCGTGGCGGCGCGGGATCCGTGCTGCGGATCGACGCAGGGGACCGGCGGCCACCCCGTCCGGCCATCGGGAGGAGGGAGGGCGGCGGATCGGGGAGTGGGGCGGGGGAGAGGAAGAGAGAGTGGGGAAATTTTACTCGGCCGCCGCGAGCCGGAGTAAATATAAGGAGAGGAATGGGTATGGAGTAAATTTTTTACTCCACTAACCGTTATAAGGGATCGGCTAGATGCGGTTTAGAGGAGAAAAAAGCCAAATATACTCCCTTATGGCCAGATAAGGGATCGGTTAGAAATGCCCTTACACCTTATGATCACCGAAACAACACTCTTATTACGACAACTTATTTTGACATCAAAGTACTCTTTATTGCAAGGTGATCACCATAGTATCTTTTACAAGAGTATCAACAATCTCTACGGGTGGATCTTCCATCCACCCCGCACTCACCTTACTTCTAGCTAGTTTGGCTAAATCATGGCAGCACAATTAGTCTCTCTAGGAGCATACTCAAAAATAATATGCAGGAAATCGCACGCAACTTTTCTGGCTACCCATAAAAGTTAGAAGTAGGGCATAGGAGGAACTCATACAGTCATACTAATAACCCTGGGCTTTTGTTGAGCTCTTCCAGACACACCCTGTTAGACCTATAACACGTACAGTCATTCTAACCCTGTGCTTTTGTTTAGCTCTTCCAGATATGCCTTCTGATATATTATGACATGCATTTTGTCTTGCCAATCGTCAATACTGAATCAGAACGAGTATGTTTGCTGTCACGTGGTGGGTGATTTGAGGAGGATTAGAGCGGAGATGGTAGCTATCTGAACTTCTGAAGTAAGCGCCAACCCCCTGGACCTTTGCAGCGTGACGCCAGCCGGAGAGCGGCTGTCACACAGCAAAGACAGGGGAAGAAATAACGCGAGGGAGAATAGATTGGTTTATTCCTGATTGATCAGAAATTAGAGGTGAGCATTATGTAGCCCACGTTACAAGACTTGAGGCCTAAGGCATAATATAAGCAAACTTGCAATATAACTAACTAGCCAAACTAAAAGGATACGACTAATCCTTTCCTTTAGCCACTACTGCCTACATCTGCTGGCGTTGTGGCCCCCTGTGTAGGTCTCCTGCGCCTAAAGGGGATGCCCCACATGACATTGCATTATGAAAAGCTCAATCATTAGCAGAGTTTGGTTGCACTGAACTGATGTAAGATTGCCCGCCAGTCAATTTGTTGTGTCACCGAGTTAATTTGCAAAGTTTGTAAGTTCCTTGTTCATTCACATCTTAGTGCATGGTGCTCATTCTGTTCCCTTTAAACTGTTCCATCCCACAAGGTCTATAAAACTATTGAAGACATCTGTCTTTACATTCATTAACTGAATACAATTGGTTAATTAGTTCTGTACTGTATAATATGGAGGTAGCAAAAGCATTGCGACAATTCCTAATCATGGCAAATGACAGGAGGTCGAACGGCTCCGAGCTGAAAGAAATGCAGTTGCTAACAAAATGAAAGAGAAACTAGACCCGTCTTTGCGACAAGCCCTTGTTGACGAAGGTAGAATTATCATGAGTGTTTTCTGACATTCAAGTATTTGCAAATAGAATTCGACAGCTTATAATTTTTGACTCATTTTGGGATATTTTAGGCAAAAACCTGAAAGAAAGCCTTATTGCACTAGAAGAGGATCTTGTTCAGCTAACTTATAAGCTTCAGTTAGAAGCACAAAGCATTCCTAATACTACACATCCAGATGTGCCTGTAGGGGATGAGGAAAGCTCTGTCACCAGAAAGGAGGTAGTGGATTTCCGTATAACTTCCTCTGCAGTACTGTTGCTTTTTTTTCTTTTCAAGGTAATGCCGTTTATGTATTTTCAACATTTTATAATTTGTTTCAGTTATGTTATATAGGTAGGCAGTCAGAGAAGCTTCAGTTTCCCCATTAAAGACCACCTTCAGCTTGGGAAGGACCTTGATTTATTCGACTTTGATGCAGCTTCTGAGGTATAACTGTAAGAAAGTATATATTTGTACTTAAGCTGAAACAGGACTACCAGTTAGAATTAAAAGTTAAGAAGAAAAACATGGGTTGTCAAACTCTCAGTAACAACAAATACATGTATGTAACCTCATAGTAGATCTATTTTTTGACTGAATACTGTGAGGCATCCTCATAGTAGATTTCGGTATGTTGACCAGCAAATTGCAATTCCGATTTACGTAATAGAAACACACTCATTTGAAATGCTTTGTTGTACCCAATTATATAAATATTAGTGGCAAATCCTTTCAACTCTTTTTTGTTTTCATGTCTTCATTGGCTCTTTGGCTATGACCTGCAAATTGGATTGTTGACTAAACCATTATCTATAGCACTATGCTCCCTAATTTTTAAGGCCTCACAATCAATTGAGGTCTCCAATTTGGAATTGGGTCATCCCGTTTTGACCAGATCAACAATTTCTAAAGGAGCTCCCTCATTCAATTCTCTTACACTATGCTCCTTAATTTTGGAGCTTTTACATTGGATTGAGGTATTTCATTTTGGATTTGATTCACGATTTTGACCAAGTCAACAATTTTTCAAATCAATCGGAGCAAAACACCGTATTATAAATAAAAAGAAAAACACACTCAATCATCTCCCTACTCGCCAAACCAAATACTCCCTCGGTTCCAAAATATAAGGTCTATTTGTTTTTCTGAAAGTCAATTTTCTTTAACTTTAACCAAGTTCAGAGCCAAAAATATAGACATCCACGTTACTAAATAAATAAAATATTGAAAGTCATTAAATAAAATATTGAAAGTCATTTCATGATGAATCTAATGATACTGATTGATATTGTGAATATTGATACATTTCTCTACAAAATTGGTCAACTTAAGGGGTTTGACTTTTCTAAAAACTAATACACCTTATATTTTGAATCAGAGGGAGTAAAAAATAGTATATGAAAACCCAACAACACCAACAGCGCACCCAGTCCATCTAGTATAGAAGAAATCCTCACTACATTATATATGTTCATAGAAAAAGATCAAATAACCCATGAACATGTAAATGATATCTGAAATGATAGATAAATAAATTTCAAATCCCATATAAATTATACATAGTCGCAATGACAGGTATATCATTACATTTATTTATGGATAGCTTATTGGAATTATCATGGTAAACTAAAGTAAACACCAAAATAATCATAGCAAAACAACAATAGTTAGAATCTAACACTTTTACCCAGAAAATAGCAACATGACTCAAAAGCAATTGAGATAGGGTGCTTCCTGTGAGCTAAGTGTATCAATTTACCTAATGTATTGCGCAGTACATCTCACCAGGTGAGTGTGGGAGGGGATTCTGTTGTATTCATTGACTCCGTACAACTTAATTAGTATCAAGAGCATGTCGTGAGCGAGGGTTTACTTACATCTCCACAATTATTTGAGTCAGTCAGCTCACCACAATATAAGTTGTGTATCCAGGTTTATGATAAATAGCTCCTATGTTAGTGTGAAACAACCACGAATATGGACATCAAGAAGGTGGCAAGTAAGAAAAATATAATTCAAATACCAGAATCTTGAGCAAATGTACTAATATAATTCACAGCTGAAGTTTGCCTACTCTCAAGCACATTAGTTTCAAGGAAGTAGGCTTCGGGTATAGAAAGATATACAGAGATTTTGTAGCACAACAGTTTTGGGTTTTGAATCACCCAGGAACAGCTCAATCAGGAACATCTCTTATGCTTGATCTCAAGAGAGTGAAGACACACCCTCACTTACTGCAGATAACCAATGCCTTTGATGTAGCCTACATTGCCATTTGCCAATCATAGAAACAATAGACATCAGGCATAAACGATTGACTGTCCTCGAGGGGATCGATGGAACATATATGATTAATATCTAATGCCACAGAAGGGGATCGAGTCATTGTCTTAAATGCCTTTCGATGGCATGATATATGAGCATAGAGATAAAAACACATTGATATCTGAACTGCCTACTTCAACTCCATCTGATGATATGTAAGCAATCACATTACAGTTTTGCTGCTGAAATGCTGCAGTAGCTACAATTAACATGTAGACATGCAAAAGTACACATCCAGTTCTGGAGGTTTGTCATTTTGGCGAACACTGGTGTGCATGCCACTAAGCAACAGTTGTGATACTGAAAAGGCAAAAGAGAACAGCATACATCTATTAGCAATTTATCAAATGTTTCAGCGGAATAAATAAACTAACCGAAACGACAGAAATTTATACTACATCTGAATGCAAAGTAGCAGCAAATTGGTCTGAGAAGGAACTGGCACAGGGAGAATTAACCACTCAGACGAGATCTTCAGTAATCATATGAAATTTGCATAGTGACATAATCTGACGGGAGCTGTAACTCACATCCATAAAAGTGAAGAAACTGGGAGTATGAAGAGCGGGAGGAGAGCTGGAGGACAGAGATGTGACAGCCTGCGGATGGGCAACCATCATGGTGGATCGCTTACATCTGAAGTGCTTAAAGTCACCCTAGGCGATAGCACGGAGGCAAGCAGAATAATTGTGGGATGGGTGCAAGAGTTGGGAACATCCTGGCAGAGATCCTCTAGAAGCCAGATCAGAATGTGGAGGAGGCATTAGGGGGCTTGGACTGGAGTGCAGCACGTGGACGGGGTAAGGAGGCCTATGGCTGTGAGATTGCCACGCTTGAGGGAAGACATCATCTGCCAATTCCTTGAGGCAGAACTCTGTTGCGGTGAAAGAATTCTCATTCACGCAGTGGAGGCTCGACGGCCGGGTTGGTGGAGGAGAAAGTAAAGGGGAGGTATAAACTGGTGCGGTAGTGGGGAGAGGAAGGGATCGGTGCCAAAGCTGTAAGGTGAAAATCTAACTGATAGCTCCAAGCCTCCACCAATAGACCGGCTAACGAGGTTTTGGTTAACTTTATCTGAGGGTTAAAACTTGAAAACTTGAAATTGTTGCAGAGAGGCGGCTGAACGGGGAAGCAGGAAAAACCAGTAGTTGGCACCACCTGGTTTAGTTATACAGGATACTTGTACTAAACGATATTAAGTCAATATATGCTCGCTGGAAGGCTCTAGTTATTTTGCCTTATAGTACAAAGTCCTGATATGAGTAGATGCCCAGATTGGTCCTGCTCTTTTCTACAAAAAGTTTGTACTGTCTTGCGCAGGTTAGTGGTTCAAAGTTCTACTACCTGAAGAATGAAGCTGTTTTGTTGGAGATGGCCCTTGTAAATTGGGGTATTGCTGAGGTCTCAAAGAAGGGTTTCACACCACTCATAACTCCAGAGATTGTTAGATCATCTGTTGTTGAGAGATGCGGCTTCCAGCCAAGGGCCCAAAATACTCAGGTATGCAGTCTCTAAACGTAGTATTTGGTTACTTTTGTTATCAACAGTGTTAGAACAGCCACTGCTTGTTTGGGACTGAAAGGCTTTGTTGTTATTGTTGTTGTCCATGTCAATGATTTAGTGCCTTATTTTGTTTTCATGTGATATGTTTTCCATCAGTATTCTGTTTGTTCTTGTTGATTATTTGGTTAGTGCTGATGTGCGGCCAGGTTGCTGTGATGGTCAATGCAGGCCAGTTAACAATTTCAGTTCCATTTTTGTAGTTTTGTTAGAGGGAGGTACATTTTAGCTATTCTCGGTGGCCTTGCACAGTCACTTATATTGTATCCTGCTCATTGTAATGATTACCAATTCGACTGTAATAGAAAGGTTTAGTTTAAGTAAAGCAGACAAGATTGTTACATATTACATCGTTAACTACCTAGATGAAAGATGTTCTGGAATTGACTCAAAAAGAGGCAAGGGGACCGGATTATCCTGGTCAAGCTGGTCGTTGGAGACTTAGTTCTCAATGTTATCAGTGTGTATGCCTCGCAAGCAGGCCACAATGAGAGCACCAAATGGGAGTTCTGGGAAGGCCTGGAGGACATGGTTAGGAGTGTACCTATTGGCAAGAAGCTCTTCATAGGAGGAGACCTCAATGGCTAGTGGGTACATCTAACACAAGTTTTGAAGGGGTGCATGTGGGCTTTGGATATGGTAACATGAATCAAGGAGAGGATGTCTTAAGCTTCGCTTTAGCCTATGACATGATTGTAGATAACACCCTCTTTAGAAAGAGAGAATCCCATCCATTGACTTCTTATAGTGGACAATATTCTAGCCAGATTGATTTCATCCTCTCGAGAAGAGAAGACATGCATGCTTGCCTCAATTGTAAGGTGATAACTAGAGAGAGTGTTGTCCCTCAACATAAGCTTGTGGTGGCTGACTTTCGCTTTCAGACTCGTGTCTAGCAGGATAAGCGCGCCAAAGTCGTTAGAATGAAGTGGTGGAAGCTCAAGGCGGAGGCAACTCATGCTTTCAAGGAGAAGGCTATTAAGGAGGTGATGCAAACAATATGTGGATGAAGGTGAAGACTTGCACTTGGAAGGAAGCGTCAGAGGAGTTTGGGGTGACTAGGGTAGTAGAAGCGAAGCTAAAGATACCTGGTGGTGGAACGATGATGTCCAGAAGACTATTAAGGAGAAGAAAGACTGTTTCAAACGCCTACACCTGGATAAGAGTGCAGACAACATAGAGAAGTACAA
Organism: Aegilops tauschii subsp. strangulata; assembly: GCF_002575655.3. Classification (NCBI taxonomy): domain Eukaryota; kingdom Viridiplantae; phylum Streptophyta; class Magnoliopsida; order Poales; family Poaceae; genus Aegilops; species Aegilops tauschii. The sequence continues at coordinate 243,856,882 of NC_053039.3, read as the reverse complement.
AGTGGCAAAGAAGACCGCAAAGCGAGATGTGAGTGAAGCAAGAGGTCAGGCGTATGAGGACCTCTACCAGCGTTTATGTTTAAACACGAAGGAAGGCAAAAGGGACATCTATAAGATGGCCAAGATCCAAGAGAGGAAGACAAGGGATGTCAACCAAGTCAAATGCATCAAGGATGGAGCAGATCGGCTTCTGGTGAAGGACGAGGAGATCAAGCATAGATGGCGAGATTACTTCGACAAGCTGTTCAATGGAGAGAATTGAGAGCTCTACCATGGAGCTGGATGATTCATTTAACGATACGTACATACATTTTGTGCGACGAATTCAGTAGCTCGAGGTTAGGGAGGCTTTAAAAAGGATGAAAGGATGCAAGGCGATGGATCCTGATGGTGTATCCCCATTGAGGTGTGGAGAGGCCTTGGAGACATAGCGGTAGTATGGCTAACTAAGCTTTTCAACCTCATTTTTCGGTCAAACTAGATACCAAAGAATAGAGGCGGAGTATAATAGTACCAATTTTCAAGAACAAGGAAGATGTTCAAAATTGTACTAATTACCATGAAATTAAGCTGATGAAGTTATGGGAGAGAGAGTCGTTGAGTGCCGCTTAAGAAGAATGACAAGAATGACAACAAAGTCCATTATCTCATCAAGGACATGTATGATAATGTTGTGACAAGTGTTCGAACAAGTGATGGCGACACTGATGACTTTCCAATTAAAATAGGATTGCACCAAGGGTCAGCTTTGAGCCCTTAACTTTTTTGCTTTGGTGATGGATGAGGTCACAAGGGATATGCAAGGAGATATCTCATGGTGTATGCTCTTTACGGATGATGTGGCGCTAGTCGACGATAGTCGGACATGGGTTAATAGAAAGTTAGTGCTGTAGAGACATGCATTTGAATCGAAATGTTTTAGGCTTCGTAGAGCTAAAACTGAGTAAATGAGGTGCAATTTCAATACTACTAGGCACGAGGAGGAGGAAGTTAGCCTTGATGGGTAGGTGGTACCTCAGAAGGACACCTTTCGATATTTCGGGTCAATGTTGCAGGAGGATGGTGATATCGATGAAGATGTGAGTCATCGAATCAAAGCTGGATAAATGAAGTGGCACCAAGTTTCTGGTGTTCTTTGTGATAAGAGTGCCACAAAAGCTAAAAGGCAGGTTGTATAGGATGATTCGACCTACGATGTTGTATGGTGCTGAATGTTGGCCAACTAAAAGGCGACATGTCCAACAGCTAGGTGTTGTAGAGATAGGCATGTTGAGATGGATATGTGGCCACACAAGAAATGATCGGGTCTGGAATGTTGATCTACGTGGTAGAGTTGGGGTGGCACCGATTGAAGATAAGCTTGTCCAACATCATCGGAGATGGTTTGGGTGTATACAATGCAGGCCTCTAGAAGCGCCATTGCTTAGCGGACGGTTAAGGTGTGCTGATGATGTCAAGAGAGGTCGGGTAGACCAAACTTAACATGGGAGGAGTCCGTAAAGAGATATCTGAAGGACTAGAATATCACAAAAGATTGGACAGGGGTGCATAAAAGTTAGCTATCCATGTGCCAGAACCATGACTTGGTTTCAATATCTTACGGGTTTCAGTTCTAGCCTACCCCAACTTGTTTGGAACTGAAAGGCTTTGTTGTTGTTGCACAGATGCTCAAGCAATAGAACTATATAAGTGCAATTTCTGTACTATATGCTTTCTGCCAGTGTGTTATGGCAGGTTATAGTGGTACCTTGTTACTATTCAATATTCAATAGTACTGTGCAGAATCAAATCATATGACATCTTTATGTCCCTTACATGATGATTTTAAATAATCACTTGTGCCATCTTTATGTAGGTCTATTCAATAGATAACAGTGATCAGTGCCTCATAGGGACTGCAGAAATTCCCGTTGGAGGCATCCATATGAACTCTATCCTTGTCGACTCTGATTTACCTCTAAAATATGTGGCATATTCACACTGTTTTCGCACAGAAGCAGGTGCCGCAGGTGCTGCCACTAGGTATCTCTGTTCTCTTCTTCCCTTAAAGGCTGTCTTTGAGTGTGTTGATTTAGGAAGTTTCCTTATAGTATGCTCATATAGAAATTACTAATTGATGATGGTTCAAGTCCGTAATGAAATCGTTTACTCTTTTTTTTTTTGTGAAGTTGCTGAGTTTCAGTGATCTGTCTTGAACAGGGGCCTTTACCGAGTACATCAATTTAGCAAGGTTGAGATGTTCATATTCTGTCGGCCAGAGGAAAGTGACAAGTACCATGAAGAACTTATAACCATCGAAGAGAATCTTTATGCATCACTTGGACTTCATTTCAAGTATTTCCTGATCTTCTTGTGAGTTTCTAAGTCATAAACGTTCCAAGGCCAATAAGATTATTCTCCTCTCTCGTAGAACTTTGGATATGGCAACAGGAGATTTGGGCGCTCCAGCCTACAGAAAGTATGACATTGAGGCATGGATGCCAGGCCTGGATCGGTACGGTGAGGTAGGCAGCAAGTATTTCTTGCGCCCTGGCAACTTGTATCCATTTTGAGCAGTTCTCATGTTTCCTGCTCAAAACATACGCAGATCTCAAGTGCATCAAACTGCACGGACTACCAGAGCAGGCGGCTGGGTATCCGGTTCCGTCCAGCACCCTTGGAGCCTCCACCGTCGACGAACAGCAAGAAAGGGAAAGGGGGTAGTTCAGGTCCGACGCAGTTTGTCCACACGCTCAACGCAACGGCAGTCGCTGTTCCTCGCCTGATCATATCCATTTTGGAGAATTTTCAGCAAGAGGATGGTATGGTGGTGATTCCTGAGCCGCTGAGGCCCTTCATGGGTGGGCTTGGCGTCCTCACCCCAAAAACCAAGTGATAGTGGCAATTAAACTTCTTTTTTTGCGGGAGGCATTTAAACTATTTAGGAGGAGTTTCTTTTTATATGGAAGTGGCAAGTGCCTCGAAGAACCTGTTAGTACCATTGGTGGGGAATTCTGGTACTCCCTCTGTAACTTAAAAGAAGTCATTTTCTGACACTGATTTTGACACAATCATAGTGTAAAAAAAAAGTCTTATATTAAGTTACAGAGTAGTACTCCCAGTGTTCCTACATATAAATCCTGATTCCAACTCCCTGTGTTCCTACATATAAATCCTTTTAGAGATTCCAATATGGACTAAATACAGAGCAAATGAGTGAATCTACACTTAAAGTATTTCTATATTTAGAAATGGAGGGAGTAGAAGATAATTTTGAATCTTAACTAAAATTTGAGGCATGTGTTAATGCTGTGGACGTGAAACACAATTTTGGTGAACGTATTTTATTTTCCTTCTCCGCACGAGCAGGAACTGTCTTTGCAGCGATTGGTTTCCGGGCACGATTAATTAGGCCATCTTCAAGGCTAACCGCCTGTTTAGGCGCTTGAGCAATTTAAAAATAATAATAAAGCTAAAAAATTGACATTACGTTTTTAGAGCCACTCCAACGCGTCGACCCATTTTGTCCGTGTGCGTCCCTTTGGGTCGCGGCGGACAGAAAAGTCGGCCCAACGTGCCGATCCAAACGGACGCGCGTCCGCTTTTCATCAGTCTGCCGACCCATTCGCGGCCCAATTTTGAGTCTGATTTGCGTCCGCGCGGACACGAGACGGCCGCGCGCGCCATGCGCCAACTACTCCCCCTGGCTCGCCAGTCGGTGCAAAGCACCCATTATTTTCCTCCACTTTCCCCCAAACCCTCCCGCCCCGCGGCACGCTGCCGAACGCTCACCATGGACGACGCCCTCGATGCCGCCGTCGGCCTCCCTCCCTCGCCTCGTCCGGCCTTGTCTCCGCCCCCTTCGACAAAGGCAAGCCCCGCGCCCATTGCAAGACCGCCGCGCCGCCCAAGAAGAAGAAGCAGCTGACGCCCGAGGAGTGGGTCGTGCAGTCGGCCAAGATGAAGGGCCGGAGGCACGTGGCGTACGCAAGGCAGGAAGTAGCGGTCGTCTCCGCCCTCACCGCCGCCGCACAACAGGAGGAAACCAACGCCCGAGTGGTCGCGGCAATGAGGGAGGCCCTGCTCTACTTAGGGTTAAACCCTGGCCAGCACGGGCTCGTCAACGCCGCCGTGGCCGCTGCCAGCACCGGCTCCTCCGCGTTTCCTCAGAAGGTGCTGCCAAAGTCGCCCCGCGCGTCGGCGACGCACCCGATTCCCGGCTTCCACATTTACCCGCAAGCCTCCCGACTCTCTGGGGAATGCTCGTCGGAGGTGAGCGTGGTGGCGCCTTCCACGCCCATCGACCTCAACGCCATGCCGGTGGCCGGTGCCTTGTTATATGAAGGGACCAGGAAACGTGCGTGGGAGATGCCAACCGACGTGCTCCCTGGCGCCCGCAACCCGTTCGACACAATGTTGGTGGCATCATCTTCGAGGGTGGTGCGGCAGCCGCTAGCGTTGCTGGCGGTGCTGCCGCGGCTGGGTACGATCCCGATGAGACCCAAAGCCAGGATGGTCGAGGGCCGTTCATGCGGGGACCTATGATCAAGCTGGCATGCACGACGCTTTCATGCAAGATCAGGTTGGCCCGGACCTGGACAACTTCCCGCTCGACCACGAGTTTCCGAAGGACTACGACCTGGAGGAAGAGGATGAGTTGGACATCGACGGGGAGCCTTTGTTCGAGGACGAGCTCGCCAACCATGTCGCCGGGGCGAAGCCGAAGCGCAAGAGCAAGCGGACGAAGGCATACACGACAGCCGAGGACAAACTCCTTTGTGAGTGTTGGAGGGGCATTGGGCAAGCCCCAAGGTCGGCGCCGAATAAAAGGCATCAACCTTTTGGATTCGTGTCCACCGTGAGTTCCATGAACGCAAGAAGTTTGCGCCGTACCAAATGCATAACACGCGTGGGTGGGTGTCCATTTTAAAGCGATGGAGGGTGATCCAACAAGAGTGCAACAAGTTTTGTGCCACTCTTGAGAGCATCAAGGCACGCCCCGTGAGCGGCATCGACATGCAAGACAGGGTATGCATGCGCCCCTCTTTGTTTTCATTCCGTTTATGCTTGCATGTCCATTTGCATATCCATTAGCCCATATGCTTGCATGCTATTTATTTAGAGGCATTCCAAGCTTTGGAGGCATTCAAGGTCCAACATGAAGGCAAGTCCTTCAACCTCTCCCATTGTTGGAGGGTCATCAACGGGGAGAAGTTCAAGGCGCAATATGCCACCCTCATGGCGTGTGGGGGGAAGAAAGTCGTGGAGGAGGTTGGGGAGGGCGAGAAGCCACAGCCTCGGGGGAAGACCAACTCGGAGAAGGAGGACAAGCGGGATGCGGCGTCCATCGCCTTGATCGCAACCGTGCAGGGCATGATGACCAAGGACTCAAGGGAGGAGAAGCGTTGACAAGACAAGGAAGAGCAGATGAACACCTACATGGAGATCCAAAGGAGGAGGCTTGAGATGGAGGCGGGGAAGCAAGCGAGGATGCTTGAGATGGAGGCGGAGAAGCAAGCCAAGATGCTAGAGATCGAGGCCACCAATGCCAAGACCAAGGCAAAAGAAGTGGCTCTCGCTAGCATGATGACGGGGGTGGAGATCATGAAGGTGGACCTCAATGCTACCTCTTGAGCATGCGTTGGTTTTCCCTTGAAGAGGAAAGGGTGATGCAGCAAAGTAGCGTAAGTATTTCCCTCAGTTTTGAGAACCAAGGTATCAATCCAGTAGGAGACAACGCACAAGTCACCTAGTACCTGCACAAACAATCAAGAACCTTGCAACCAACGCGATAAATGGGTTGTCAATCCCTTCACGGTCACTCGCAAAAGTGAGATCTAATAGAGATGGTAAAATAAATATTTTTGGTATTTTTGTTGTATAGATTGGAAAGTAAAGATTGCAAAATAGTAAACGAGATGCGATGTAAATAAAAGAGATGCAATATAATAAGAAAGAGAATCGGGGGCCATAGGTTTCACTAGTGGCTTCTCTCAAGATAGCATGTATTATGGTGGGTGAACAAATTACTGCCGAGCAATTGATAGAAAAGCGCATAATTATGAAGATATCTAAGGCAATGATCATGAATATAGGCATCATGTCCGTGTCAAGTAGACCGAAACGATTCTGCATCTACTACTATTACTCCACACATCAACTGCATTCTTGGGTTCAGGAATTCTTCTATAATTTAAATGACTCAATAAAAGCTTTTTTTTATTCTTTTAGTTACTGACTTTTTTGTTGGATTTCACTCCACCCGTGGTTGGGAACTAGTAATTCGTTGGGTCTACAACGATTTTGGATGGGCTCCTTTAAGTTCATAAGAATAGAGTAACGCATTAAGCAAGATGACATGATGTAGAGGGATAAACTCAAGCAATATGATATAAACCCCATCTTTTTATCCTCGATGGCAACAATACAATACGTGCCTTGCTGCCCCTACTGTCACTGGGAAAGCACAACGCAAGATTGAACCCAAAGCTAAGCACTTCTCCCATTGCAAGAAAGATCAATCTAGTAGGCCAAACTAAACCGATAATTCGAAGAGACTTGCAAAGATATCAAATCATGCATATAATAATTCAGGGAAGAACCAAATAATATTCATAGATAATCTGGTTCATAAATCCACAATTCGTCGGATCTCGGCAAACACACCACAAAAGAGTATTAAATCGAATAGATCTCCAAGAACATCGAGGAAAACTTTGTATTGAGAATCAAAGAGAGAGAAAAAGCCATCTAGCTAATAACTATGGACCCGAAGGTCTGTGGTAAACTACTCACGCTTCATCGGAGAGGCTATGGTGTTGATGTAGAAGCTCTCCGTGCTCGATTCCCCCACCGGCAGATCACCGAAGAAGGCCCCAAGATGGGATCTCACGGGTACAGAAGGTTGCGGCGGTGAAAAAGTGGTTTCGTGGCTCCCCCTGATGTTTCTAGGCTATAAGAGTATATATAGGCGAAAGAAGTACGTCGGTGGAGCTACGAGGGGCCCACGAGGGTGGGGGCGCACCCTCCTGCCTCGTGGCCACCTCGTGGAGTTTCAGACTTCAACTCCAAGTCTTCTGGATTGATTTCGGTCCAAGAAAGATCATCGCGAAGGTTTCATTCCGTTTGGACTCCGTTTGGTATTCCTTTTCTGCGAAACTCTAAAATAGGCAAAAAAAACAGAAACTGGCACTGGGCCTCCGGTTAATAGGTTAGTCCCAAAAAATAATATAAAAGAATATATTAAAGCCCATTAAACATCCAAAACAGATAATATAATAGCATGGAACAATAAAAAATTATAGATACGTTGGAGACGTATCAAGCATCCCCAAGCTTAATTCTTGCTCGTCCTCGAGTAGGTAAATGACAAAAACAAATTTTTTGATGTGGAATGCTACCTAACATAATTATCAATGTAATTTTCTTTATTGTGGCATGAATGTTCAGATCCGAAAGATTCAAGACAAAAGTTTAATATTGACATAAAAATAATAATACTTCAAGCATACTAACAAAGTAATCATGTCTTGTCAAAATAACATGGCCAAAGAAAGTTCATCCCTACAAAATCATATAGTTTGTCTATGCTCCATCTTTGTCACATAAAATATTCAAATCATGCACAACCCCGATGACAAGCCAAACAATTGTTTCATACTTTAGTATTCTCAAACTTTTTCAACTTTCACGCAATACATGAGCGTGAGCCATGGACATAGCACTATAGGCGGAATAGAGTGGTGGTTGTGGAGAATACAAAAAAGGAGGAAGATGGTCTCACATCAACTAGGCGTATTAATGGGCTATGGAGATGCCCATCAATAGATATCAATGTGAGTGAGTAGGGATTGCCATGCAATGGATGCACTAGAGCTATAAATTATGAAAGCTCAACAAAAGAAACTAAGTGGGTGTGCATCCAACTTTCTTGCTCACGAAGACCTAGGGCATTTTGAGGAAGCCCATTATTGGAATATACAAGCCAAGTTCTATAACGAAAATTCCCACTAGTATATGAAAGTGACAAAATAAGAGACTCTCTATCATGAAGATCATGGTGCTACTTTGAAGCACCAGTGTGGAAAAAGGATAGTAGCATTGTCCCTTCTCTCTTTTTTTTGTTTGGCTTCTTTGGCCTCCTTTTTTTCATTGGCTTCTTTGGCTTCTTTTTTTATTTCCTCACACAGGACAATGCTCTAATAATGATGATCATCATACTTCTATTTATTTATAACTCAAGGATTACAACTCGATACTTAGAACAAAATATGACTCTATATGCGTGCCTCCGGCGGTGTACCGGGATATGCAATGAATCAAGAGTGACATGTATGAAAAAATTATGAATGGTGGCTTTGCCACAAATACGATATCAACTACATGATCATGCAAGGCAATATGACAATGATGGAGCGTGTCATAATAGACGGAACGGTGGAAATTTGCATGGCAATATATCTCGGAATGGCTATGGCAATGCCATAATAGGTAGGTATGGTGGCTGTTTTGAGGAAGGTAAATGGTGGGTTTATGGCACCGGCGAAAATTGCACGGTACTAGAGAGGCTAGCAACGGTGGAAGGGTGAGAGTGCGTATAATCCATGGACTCAACATTAGTCATAAAGAACTCACATACTTATTGCAAAAATCTACAAGTCATCAAAACCAAGCACTACGCGCATGCTCCTAGGGGGATATATTGGTAGGAAAAGACCATCGCTCGTCCCCGACCGCCACTCATAAGGAAGACAATCAAACAAACACATCATGCTTCAAAGTTGTTACATAATGGTTACCATACGTGCATGCTACGGGACTTGCAAGCCTCAACACAAGTATTTCTTAAATTCACAATTAATCTACTAGCATGTCTCTAATATCACCATCCTCTTGTCTCAAAACAATCATCAAGCACCAAACTTCTCATAGTATTCAACGCACTTTATATGGAAGTCTTTATTATACCCATCTTGGATGTCCATCATATTAGGACTAGTTTTATAGCCAAGGAAAATTACCATGCTGTTCTAAAAGACTCTCAAAATAATATAAGTGAAGCATGAGAGATCAATAATTTCTATAAAATAAAACCACCACCGTGCTCTAAAAAGATATAAGTGAAGCACTAGAGCAAAATTATATAGCTCAAAAAATATAAGTGAAGCACATAGAGTATTCTAATAAATTCCGATTCATGCGTGTCTCTCCCAAAAGGTGTGTACAGCAAGGATGATTGTGGTAAACTAAAAATCAAAGACTCAAATCATACAAGACGGTCCAAGCAAAACACATATCATGTGGTGAATAAAAATATAGCCTCAAGTAAAGTTACCGATAGACGAAGACGAAAGAGGGGATGCCTTCCGGGGCATCCCCAAGCTTAGGATTTTGGTTGTCCTTGAATTTTACCTTTGAGTGCCTTGGGCATCCCCAAGCTTAGGCTCTTGCCACTCCTTATTCCAAAATCCATCAAATCTTCACCCAAAAACTTGAAAACTTCACAACACAAAACTCAACAGAAAACTCACGAGCTCCGTTAGTATAAGAAAATAAATCACCACTTTAAGGTACTGTAATGAACTCATTCTTTATTTATATTGGTGTTAAACCTACTGTATTCCAACTTCTCTATGGTTCATACCCCCCGATACTACTCATAGATTCATCAAAATAAGCAAACAACACATGAAAAACAGAATATGTCAAAAACAGAACAGTCTGTAGCAATCTGACTTGTTCGAATACTTCTGGAACTCCAAAAATTCTACCAAATTAGGATGACCAGGGTAATTTGTATATTAATCTTCTGCAAAAATAACCAGGGAAAAAGCTCTTTTCTGTGATTTATGAAAAATATTTGCATGAGCACAAAGTTTCTGTCTTTTTCAGCAAGATCAAACAACTATCATCCAAGAAGATCCTAAAGGCTTTACTTGGCACAAACACTAATTAAAACACAAAAAACACAATCATAACAGTAGCATGATGAATTATTTATTACTAAACAGTAGCAAAGAACAAAAATAAAATTGGGTTGCCTCCCAATAAGCGCTATCGTTTAACGCCCCTAGCTAGGCATAAAAGCAAGAATAGATCTAGGTATTGTCATAATAATGATAAGGCAAATCACGAAAACTCATCTCATACTCCCTACGTTCAACAGCAAGTTTTCTTTATGCCAGACAAAAGTAATCAAAAGGGATAAATTTAATGGGACAAAAGTCCCCAAGATCAAGCTCGGGAGGTATTGGTTCCTCCTTTGGCCCCTCATATTGCACAACCAATTCATCCTTATAAGCATTCTTTTGGAAAAAAGTCATGAGCCTTTGTTCAAGAGAAAAACCTAACCCATTGTTCTGAATAGCAAACTTATCATTAAGTTCAGAAATCCTGTTGAAAGTGCATTATATCGACTAGAGGGGGGTGAACAGGCGATTTTTATGAATTCTTCACTGAGGAATTTGCCGGTGAGGAAATTCCTTAGCGAAGAACAACTAGCAGCAGAATAAGTACTCAAAAGTAAACATAACAGAACACAAGCATAATCATCATGATGAAATGAAGACAAGCACAGAGTACAGAAAGCGTAATCACAGGATAACACATGGTGAAGACAAACAGACTGAAGAAATTGAACTGAGGAAATTGAGAAAGTCTTCAGTCAAAGTCTTCAAACAGATATGAACAAGCACACAACAACTGTAATGAGGAAATGGAAGGGTTGAGGAAATAGAACCAGTAAGCTTGGTGAAGACTATGATTTGGTAGACCAGTTCCAACTGCTGTCTCAATTGTACATCTGGTTGGAGCGGCTAGGTATTTAAACCTGAGGACACACAATCCCGGACACACAGTCCTCACCGTATTGTCCTTGAGCTAAGGTCACACAGACCTTGCCCAATCACTCGTGGTAAGTCTTCAGGTGACTTCCGAACCTTCACAAACTCGGTCACTCGGCGATCCACAATTCCTCTTGGATACTCTAGACCATGACGCCTAACCGTCTGGAAGAAGCACAGTCTTCAAAGGTAACAAGCGTCGGATCCACGCAGGATCAATCTCTTCAGTGATGCTCAATCACTTTGGGTTTGTAGGTGTTTGGGTTTGGGTTTTCCTCACTGATGATTTTCGCTCAAAGTCCTCGGAGGATGGGATGCTCTCAAATGACAAGTGTCAGTTTCTCTCGGAGCAGCCAACCAGCTAGTGGTTGTAGGGGGCGGCTATTTATAGTTAGGGAGCAGCCCGACATGATAAGACATAAATGCCCTTGAATGATATGACCGTTAGGTGGGTAGATATTTTGGGACAGCTGGCGCGTAGCACAGCAACGGTCGGAATTTTGAGTATCAAATTCCTCAGGGCTATCATGTTCCTCACTGTGTAGGCAATCCGCACTGGCGAATTCCTAACTCCTCAGTCAGAACAAAATGAAACTACGAAAACAAAAGTCTTCACGCTTCATGTTCCTCGTATGAACACCAAGTCTTCAGGGTTACACCAATTTCTTCACTTTCAAAGTCTTCAGAAAGTCTTCAGAAATCCAAAGTCTTCAGATGAAGAACTTCATTTTTAGGGGTCGACTTTCTCTGTAAATATCAAACTCCTCATAGACTTATAGACCTGTGTACACTCATAAACACATTAGTCCCTTAACCTATAAGTCTTCAATACACCAAAATCACTAAGGGGCACTAGATGCACTTACAATCTCCCCCTTTTTGGTGATTGATGACAATATAGGTTAAGTTTTCAACGGGGATAAACATATGAAGTGTAAATACTGATATTGAGGAATTTGATTGCAAGATATAGAAGAACTCCCCCTGAAGATGTGCATAGTGAGGAATTTGCTTTTGAAGCAATGCACACTTGAAGAGTTGAATCATGGAGATCTCCCCCTATATCTTGTAATTCATACACGCATTTGACATATAATATGAAGAATTTGAAATGCATGATGAAATATGGTGACTGATGTAATTCAGCATGCATGCATAAATGAGGAATAAGCATGCAGAAGGTCACAGGAAAAGTATCAGGCCACCATAGAGTTTAAGTTTACAACTCGATCCAACAAAGTCATCAAAAGAACGAGAGTTGTAACTTAGCAAAAAAAAGCCCATATAAGATAGACCCGCTTGAAGACTAACTCCAATTTCTCCCCCTTTGTCATCGAATGACCAAAAGGGTTGAAAATGAGGACTAACGCCCCTGAAGAATATCAAGTAGATGGAGGAGCGCCAGCGTTGTTGCGGGTCGTTTGTCGTAGTAGGGCCTGCCGCAGTGTCGTCCAAGTCTTCATGCTCGTCGGTTTCGCGCGATGAAGAATATGAGCTGGCCACCAAGGAAGGAACCTTGACCTTCTTGTATTTCTTCGATGGAGGTGCAGACCAGTCAAAATCTTCCTTGAGACCCATTTTCTTCAGATCTTCTTCACCATATACATGTGATAGAATGGCCCAGGTGCGACCGAAGACTTCATGGAGGTAGTAATGGTTTTTCTTCACTGCATTATGTGTGGCAGTCATGTTGTGAAGAATAGAACCAAACTGACGCTTAACCCATTTATGGTTTCGATCCACCTTCTGGTGAAGACTAAGGAGCAGCTCACGGTCAGTCATCACACGAGGAGCAGTGGCTCGAGGATTTGGCTTGGATGCATGGGCAGCAGAATCATGAGTGGCAGATGAAAGGATCGATATAGTTGACTAGAGGGGGGGGGGTGAATAGGCAACTAACAATTTGTACCTTTTCTTTACCAATTTAAACTTTGCATCAAAGTAGGTTGTCTAGATATGCAACTAGGTGGGCAACCTATATGATGCAACAACAACTAGCACACACGCAAGGAAGGGATACAACACAATATAAGCGCGCACAAGTAAAGGTAAGAGATAACCAAGAGTGGAGCCGGTGGGGACGAGGATGTGTTACCAAAGTTCCTTCCTTTTGAGGGGAAGTACGTCTCCGTTAGAGCGGTGTGGAGGCACAATGCTCCCCAAGAAGCCACTAGGGCCACCGTATTCTCCTCACGCCCTCACACAATGCGAGATGCCGTGATTCCACTATTGGTGCCCTTGAAGGCAGCGGCCGAACCTTTACAAATAAGGTTGGGGCAATCTCCACAACTTAATTGGAGGCTCCCAACGACACCACGAAGCTTCACCACAATGGACTATGGCTCCGCGGTGACCTCAACCGTCTAGGGTGCTCAAACACCCAAGAGTAACAAGATCCGCTAGGGATTAGTGGGGGAAATCAAATTTCTCTTGGTGGAAGTGTAGATCGGGGCCTTCTCAACCAATCCCGAGCAAATCAACAAGTTTGATTGGCTAGGGAGAGAGATCGGGCGAAAATGGAGCTTGGAGCAACAATGGAGCTTTTGGGGGAAGAGGTAGGTCAACTTTGGGGAAGAAGACCTCCTTATATAGTGGGGGGAACAATCCAACCGTTACCCCCCACACCAGCCCCGCAGAGAGCGGTACTACCGCTTGGCCAGCGGTACTACCGCTCCCCCTCGCGGTACTGCCGCTGGGCCCAGAGCGGTACTACCGCGGTGGTCAGGGCGGTACTACCGCATACGAGCGGTACTACGGCCCCCACTACCGCGGCTAGTACCGTAAAACCCGACACAAAAAAAGACCCCTAGAATCGAGGCGGTACTAGCACGAGACCGTAGCGGTACTACGGCTGGGGGCTACCAGCGGTACTACCGCTCTAGAGCGGTACTACCGCTTGTAGCACCCAAGCGGTACTACCGCTCTGGCCTGCGGTACTACCGCTGGGACCAGAGAGGGCACACTGAGAAGGGGAACGAGCCCATCATTGAAGCGGAAAGGCTCGGAGGGGGGCAAAGGAAGTGTACGTGATGATTCCGCCCTAGCCTTTCCAAAGCGGACCCCCTCTTGATAGTACAGTGAACCCTATGAAACTAGTCCACCAAACTAATTTGAAAGGACTACACTGTCTTTGCTTCAAGCTCCGAGGGGAGGGAATCGTCTCGTGCCAAAAGGATGAATCTCTGAAAACACTCAATGCACACGATTAGTCCGCAAAAACATTGTCATCAATCACCAAAACATCTTAGGGATAAATATGCCCTTACAATCTCCCCCTTTTTGGTGGATTGATGACAATACGGGATTTGCACAAACGGGAAAAGACAAAGGACATACGCAAACCCCAAATCTCTAAAATATAGACGGGCTCCCCCTAGATGTGTGCCAGCAAGATAAGTGCTTTGGACTGCACGACACACATACTAGGATCAACACTCCCCCTGTATTTTAGAGACCAACAACCTAAGCGAGATTCAAGAGAGCAGGATATATAACATAATAAGCATGCAACTCATGAGATACCAAATGACTAGAGACATAGATAAAGATATGATAAGGATAAGGTAGCATATGTCTCACACCATATTACTGGAACTAAGGTCTCACTGAACACAAAACCAAACAAAGCACAAGGTAGCAAACACAACGAAAGCACAAAGACAAAGACGCACTCGCAACACAATGACGCAAATCCCTAAACTCTCTCCCCCTTTGGCATCGAGACACCAAAAGGGGCAAAGAGCTAACCTACGGCTCCAGGTGAGAGCATGCTGAGGATCTCGAACATTAGGACTCTGCGTGATCATCTGCACCGCTGTCCTCGGCCAAAAACTGCTCGGCATCTGAATCGGTCCACGGACAGTGCTGCTGGATCCACTCCTCCTCCTCAGTGATCTGACCCTCAGAGCCGCTGGTGACTGTCGCACCCAACTGACGCATAAGCTCCTTGTGACGTCCCCTTGCCTTCTTCTCAGCCACATGAGTCATGTACTGACCGTGAGACTCCATGCAGAACAGATTCTTCATCTTGTGTTTGAGCTTCTTTGCCCAAGAGGGCTCTGCCGCAGAAGGCTCTGTCCCAGAAGGCACATAATCCTCATCGTCATCATCGGCATCAGCCTCGCCCTCGGTCTCCATGGCAGCAGCAGAAGATGGAACTCCAGATCTAGGAACGGATGTGCCCCAATTATCCTTCTTCCTCAGACGCTTGATCTCATGAGAAACCAACTCTCCAGTTTCCAGCTGCTCCTCAGGATAGGTACGTCTCCAGGCCTTCTCAATGAGCAACATAATGAACGGACCATAAATCGGGCACTTGCGCTCAGAAATAGCAGCAAGAAGTTCAGACCACATAACATGAGAGATGTCCAGGGACTCGCCAGTGTTTGCGTCCTTCTCACCCTGGCAGAAGAGAAGCATGTCCACGAGATAAGAGTGTACCATGTCCAGATTCCCGATACGAGGGAAGAGAGTCTCGCGGAAGATACGGTGAAGGATGTCCAAAAAGGCAGACAACTCATAGGTTTCCTTCCTGGTCTCAGGGTTGACCTTCCGAGTACAGTAGGGCCAGAGGGCTTGCTTGTGAGTGGAGGTAACATTGCGGTGAGGACGAAATCCGACTGGAGTCTCGAGCCCTTGATCTTCCACCTCAAGCAACTCCATGAAGGCCTTCCACTTGACAGCTAGCAACTTCCCATTAGTCATCCAAGTCAAAGTCCTGTCTTCATCAGTTCCTAGGTGGACAGTGGCAAAGAACTGAGCCAGCAAATCTGCATCAAAGTCCTTGTTGAACTGCATGATCCTGAGAATGTTCAACTGAGAGCACATCTGAAGGGCATCACCAAAGTACTCAGGGTCCTTCTCCATAGCATCCGTGTTGATGGTATGAACATTGACAAAGAGGTTCTTCTTAGCCTTGATCACGTCAAAGTAGGTGGCATATTGAAACCGGTTCCAGAACGGGCGATTGACAAGGTTGGATTCTTGGTCTTCCTCATATGGGTTGCGGCGACGCCTGTCCCAGAATTCCTTGCTAGTCATCTCAGTCACCTTCTTGCCACTTGGCTTCGGCCTGTTGGCAGTCTTCTTCTTGAGAGGAGGATTAGCACTTGAGGAAGCACCTACTGGCGGCGGTGGAGCACTGGAGGAACCACCTGCAGGCTCAGATGAGCGGTACCGCTTTGACGTTGAACGCCCGGGGTTGACACGGCGGACTTGCTGCTCAGGATGTTCATCACCTGGAACCAAACACACGGACACACGAAACAACCAGAAGGAACGATCAAAACCAAATAAACACAACAAATATGGATCAACATGTGGTAGGAAATGATGGAACTGGGCATCCGGCGGTAGTACCGTGCCTGCACAGCGGCAGTACTGCACCAGCGGTAGTACCGTGCCTCCACAGCGGCAGTACCGCTCCAGCGGTAGTACCGCGCCAGATGGGCGGTAGTACCGCCCGAGACGGGGCACGGAGGATCCCTACTGCCGTGGTCAGATCCGGCACTACCGGGGATGCCAAATTCAAAAATAAACCTACCAAACATCAATCCAAAGAGTCTAGTTGCCTTCTCCAACCTACTCAAGCCTAGATTTGGCCAAAAATCTAGAGATGCAACCACTATTGCCCCTAAAACGCGAGATCTGAAAACTAGACAAGAAGAGAAGAGGAACGAGGGGCAATACCGGCATCCATGGCAAGAGAACGAGGTGGGGATCGACTCCACCGAAGGAAATGGAGAGGAACGGTCCGGAGACGGAGGGCCGCCGGAGCCCTCCCGCGGCGAGATGGCGCTGGAGAGAGGAAGAGGAACGAGGGGACGAAGCAAATGGGTATGGGGGGGAGGAACCCACCCTGCCCACGACTTAACCCCCTGGCCCCGCCCCTCAGCGGTAGTACCGTGGTGATTGGCGGTAGTACCGCTTAGCCACATGAGCGGTAGTACCGCTCCCGTATAGCGGCAGTACCGCTCTAGCGGTAGTACCGCGCCTTCACAGCGGTAGTACCGCCCAACGCAACTCAAAACTAGACTCAACACCTATGGCACAAAAAGAAAAGAAGGGAAACAACGGCAAGAAGAGAAAACCAACACAAAGCAACAAGAGCACCAGCAAGAGAACAAGAACCACACACCTCTACACGAGAGGGCGGTGGCCGAGGCCACCTATGTTTGAGTCAATTGGTATGGCACCGCGAAGAATTATCCTTGGGCCCATGACCAAAACTCGTCTTTGAAGCACAAGTACCATCAAAAATGGCTAATGTGAAAGAGTGAGATTAGTTTATGCATTATGGGGGGAGGAAGAGTTCATTGAGAGAACAACACTCCCCCTATGTCCATGCCTACACCTAGACAAGAATGCATGATGAATGTGAGGGGTGTGCAAAGGTTCAAACCACATTGCTCGAATCAATGATATTTAGCTCATGCCTTAACTCGCGAAATCTTGCTTCATCCAATGGCTTCGTGAAAATATCTGCAAGGTTATCATGAGTGTTGACATAGTTGAGCTCGATCTCCCCTCGCCTAATATGATCCCGGATGAAGTGATACCGAATCTCAATATGCTTCGTCTTGAAGTGTTGCACCGGGTTGAGAGAAATCTTGATGGCACTTTCATTGTCACACCAAAGAGGCACTTTGTCACAAATGACACCGTAATCCTTTAAAGTTTGCCTCATCCATAAGAGTTGTGCACAACAACTCCCGGCCACCACATACTCCGCTTCGGTGGACGAGAGAGACACACAACTTTGCTTTTTAGAAGACCAACTTACAAAGAGCAACCAAGAAATTGGCACCCTCCGGAAGTGGATTTCCTATCCACTTTGTCTCCCGCCCAATCGGAGTCCGAATAACCTACAAGCTTGAAGTTTGCTCCTCTTGGGTACCATAAGCCAAAGTTTGAGGTATGAGCCAAATATCGAAAGATTCGCTTGACCGCCACAAAGTGTCTTTCCTTAGGTGCGGCTTGAAACCGTGCACAAATTCCCACACTCAACATGATATCTGGTCTAGATGCACAAAGGTAAAGCAAGGATCCAATCATGGAGCGATATACCTTTTGATCCATGCTTTACCATTGGGATCAATGTCAAGTTGGCACTTGGTGGGCATTGGAATGGAAGCCGGCTTGACATCACTTAGCTTGAATCTCTTTAGCATGTCTTGAGTGTATTTGGCTTGGTTGATGAAGGTTCCTTCTCTTCTTTGTTTGATTTCGAATCCGAGAAAGAACTTCAACTCTCCCATCATAGACATCTTGAACTTTGAGGTCATGAGAGCAGCAAATTCTTCATTGAAAGCTTTGTTAGGGGAACCAAAAATAATATCATCAACATATAGTTGGCACACAAACAACTCCCATTTGACCTTCTTAGTAAAAAGAGTGGGGTCGATTTTCCCGATTTCGAATCCACGATCTTGTAACAACTCCGTAAGATGCTCATACCACGCACGTGGGGCTTGTTTAAGGCCATAGAGCGCCTTATGGAGTTGATACACATGATCGGGGAAATAGGGATCTTCGAACCCGGGGGGTTGTTTGACATACACCAACTCATTTATGGGTCCATTAAGAAAAGCACTCTTCACATCCATTTGTTGCAACTTAAAGTTATGATGAGAAGCATAAGCAATCAACAAACGAATAGATTCAAGGCGAGCAACGGGAGCAAAGGTTTCACCGTAGTCGATACCCTCGACTTGGGAGTAGCCTTGTGCCACCAATCGTGCCTTGTTGCGGATGATGGTCCCATGAGCATCTTGCTTGTTCTTGAATATCCACTTCGTTCCAATGACATTGTGGTTCCCCGTTGGCCTTGGCACTAATCTCCACACCTTGTTGTACTCGAAGTTGTTGAGTTCTTCATGCATGGCATTGAGCCAATCCGGATCTTCGAGAGCTTCAAATACCTTTTGGGGTTCCACACAAGAGACAACCGCGTGATGTTCACAATAGTTTGCCAATTGTCTACGAGTGCTTACCCCCTTTTGAATGCTTCCAAGTACATTCTTCATGAGATGACCCTTGGTGGAGAGCTTGGAAGCAATCTTGGCGGCACGACGCTCCAATTCCTCCTCGGTGGTGAGTTGAGGAGCAGTCACTTGATCATCTTGAGCGCCGTCTTGAGCTTGTTCTTGATCTTGAACTTGCTCGGAGGAGAGAACTTGACCTTGGGCATCACTTGGTGTGTCTCCACTGTCTTGATCATGATTTTGCCCTTGGTCTTGTTCATGAGGTTGAGGGCCTTCACTTTGTTCTTCGGAAGCGTGTGGGCATTGGGTTGGTGATGGCTCCACTTGAGTGGACCATTGTCCTTCTCCTTCGGCCACAAGGGGTTCCTCAATGGGTAGGATAAAACCAACACCCATTCTTCTTATGGCTTGAGGAGGAATTTCATCACCTACATCACAAGTGCCACTTTGCTCCACTTGGGAGCCGTTATTCTCATCAAACTCCACGTTACACGTCTCCTCAATGAGTCCCATGGATTTATTGAGGACACGGTAAGCATGAGAGTTTGTAGCATAACCAACAAATATGCCCTCATATGCTCTAGCCTCAAATTTAGACAACCGAACACCTTTCTTGAGAATGAAACACTTACACCCGAACACCCGAAAGTACTTGAGGTTGGCCTTGTTACCGGTGAGTATCTCATATGGAGTCTTGTTCAAGCCCTTGCGGAGGTAGAGCCAATTGGATGCATGACACGCGGTGTTGATGGCTTCGGCCCAAAAGTTGTATGGAGACTTGAACTCCGCCATCATGGTCCTTGCTGCATCCATCAACGTCCGGTTCTTCCTCTCCGCAACACCGTTTTGTTGAGGGGTGTAAGGTGCGGAATATTGATGCTTGATCCCCTCATCACCAAGAAACTCGTCCAAGGTGTAGTTCTTGAACTCGGTGCCGTTGTCACTTCTTATTGTCAAGATCTTTGCATTGTGTTGACGTTGGATTTCATTTGCAAAGTCAATGACGGTTTGTTGGGTCTCACTCTTCCTCTTGAAGAAATACACCCAAGTGTATCTTGAATAGTCATCCACAATTACCAAGCAATACTTTCTACCCCCAAGACTATCAAAGGATGGAGGCCCAAAGAGATCCAAATGAAGGAGCTCCAAAGGCCTCTTCGAGTAAATGAGAGTCGTGGGAGGGTGAGCCTTCTCATGAAGCTTTCCTTCGATACAAGCACTGCAAGCATGATCTTTAGCAAAACTAACATTCGTTAGTCCACGTACATGGTCCCCCTTGAGAAGACTTTGCAAAGATCTCATATTGACATGGGCTAAACGGCGATGCCAAAGCCATCCCACGTCAACTTTAGCCATTAGGCATGTCGCAGTCTTAGTGGGTCGCTCCGAAAAGTTAATCACATAGAAACCGTTCTCGACATGCCCAACAAAGGCTACTTTAAGAGTCTTGCTCCACAAGAGGGCCACGGTATCAATATCAAAGAAAGTGGAAAAGCCCATGATAGCAAGTTGACGAATGGAAAGTAAATTGTATGCAAGGGACTCAACTAGCATGACCTTCTCGATCATGAGATTATGAGAAATGACAACTTTGCCGAGTCCCAATACCTTAGAAGACGAGGCATCACCCCACTCGACATTGGTGGGCATAGATGGAATCTTGTGCACGTCCACCACCAAGTCCTTGCTTCCGGTCATATGATTTGTAGCTCCACTATCGAGCAACCATGATCCCCCACCGGAAGCAAACACCTACAAGAGATCAATGCTTGGTTTTAGGTACCCATTTTGTAATGGGTCCTTTGATGTTAGTAACAAGGGTCTTAGGAACCCAAATGGACCATTCAATATACTCATGAGGAGAACCAACAAATTTGGCATAAACATGCCCATCACTAGTACGGCATAACACATAAGAAGGATTAAAGTCGCTGGCTTTGTTGGATGGGGTGGTATTGCCCTTCTTGACACCGTCACCCTTCGCATTGTTCTTATTCTCCTTGGAAGCACCCTCTCCCTCCTTCACAAAAGTTTGCTTGAGAGGAGGAGGTCGTTTGGTCTTGTCATTCTTCTTCTTGTTCTTGGGCTTGGGTGCGAACCCAATCCCCTCCTTGGCCACAACTTCCTTTTGGTTTCTCAAAAGGTCGTTGAGGTTCTTCTCACCTTGTATGCATGACACAAGGCCTTTCTCAAGTTGCTCCTTCAACTTAGCATTCTCCTCAACAAGATGCACATGCTCACAACAAGGGTTAGTAGCATTTGCATTATCAATTAACACCATATGAGGAAAGGTGGCTTTCGCCTTAGTTAGCTTTACTTGGATTTGATCATGAGACTCCTTGAGGCTAGCATGAACGCCCTTCAAGACTTTGTGAGCCTTGTCGAGAATGTCAAACTCCTCTTTAAGTCTAGCAAGATCAACCCCAAGTTTTTCCTTCTCGGAGTTTAGCACATGAGACACAACAAGAGCCTGATCAAGATCTTTCTTTAACTTAGCATGATCATCGTTGTATGACTCCTCAAGAGCCAAACGAAGACCACACTCTTCGTCAAGAGCATTGGAAAGATCCGAAATCTCATCGGCATAGTCATGACTATGCCCCTCCATCTTAGAGATGGTATCTTCGTGAGCCTCGATCATGTCATTGGCTTCACCAAGTTGTTCCAAGAGAGCAACGAAGTGCTTCTTGGATTTACCCTTGAGTTTACCCATAAAGGTCTCAAACTCATTTTCCTCCACATTTGTACCCTCATGTTCATCAATGCTATCTGTCGAAGAAGGATGATTAATGATGGTAGTTTTGATGTTGGAGGTTACCTTGTTGGTGGCTTTAGCCATGAGGCACTTGGCGGTGATGTTCTCATTGGGTGAGTCGAAGAGAGACATCCGTGGAGTCTTCGCAATGGCAACGGAGGCCATGGCAACCGACTCACCATCTTCATCATCGTCATCATCCTCGTTGTACTCTTCTTCTACCACCAATGCCTTGGGAGGAGTCTTCTTGGTGAAGTTGCTCTTGTTGGGGAACGACTTGGCCTTGTCCTTTCTAATGATCTTGCCACCATTGTCCTCCCTCTTCTCGTAAGGGCACTCCGCAACAAAGTGGCTCACATTGCCACAATTGAAGCAAGTCCTCACTCGTTGCTTGCCCTTTGCGCCACTTGAATTGTTCTTGTTGAAGTTTGGCCTTGTGTTCTTCTTGCTCCAAAATTGCCTTGAAGCAAGAGCCATGTGTTCATGATAGGCATACTTCATATCTTCGAGGTTGCCCTCCTCTTCTTCCTCTTCATCCTCTTCCTCCATACTAACCTTGGCCTTTAGAGCAAGGTTGGGCTTCTTTACTCTTTGAGAGCGAAGAACCGCATTGTCGGCGGTCTTGTCCAAGATGCTCATAGCAACAAACTCATCCAACACTTCACTTGATGACAAGGTGTGGAAATCCGGCCTTTGACGAATTACGGAGGACATGGCTTTGTGGTAGGGCATCATTGCCTTGAGGAATTTGCGCTTGATCCAATTGTCATCCGTGTCCTTACTTCCATGATCTCGGAGAGAGACCGCGAGTTTGGTTACTCTCCGAAAAAGCTCACGAGGTTCTTCATCTTCTTTCATTGCAAACTCGACGGCTTCATCTTGCACCACTTCATAGTTGGAGCGTTGAATGCTTGCGCTTCCCCGATAGAGGGAAACAACTTGGAGCCAAGCATCTTTGGCCACGGTGTAAGGCCGGAGATGAGGAAGATCTTCGGGTGGGATTGCTTCTTGGATGATGAAGAGAGCATTCTCATTGAATTGATGATCCACAACTTCTCTAGGAGTGAAGTTACTTCGGTCATGCGGATAGAAACCTTCTTCAATGATTCTCCAAAGTTTAGTGTTCACATGATTTAAATGACAGTTAAAACGATAGACCCAAGAATCAAAATCTACATTCTTCTCAATCTTAGGAGCCGGGCCGGCATGATTTAAATGAGTGGAAGGGAGCGGTCCACCATAGACAGGTGGAGGTTCCACATGGGCAAAGATGCCGGTGCCCTTTTTACCACTAGAAGAAGGAGCTTTCTCGCTAGTAGCTTCCCCTTTGTCGGAGGTAGCATCCGTCACCTTGTTGGCGGGATCACCCACTTTCAACGGTGCGGTGGAAAGCTTAAGCCCTTCTAAGTATTTATTAAACATGCTTTCGACCTCGGTAGTCATGGAGGTTTTCAATGTGTCCAACGCCACATTTAATTCCTCATGAGAGATCGCGGTTCCCCCATCTCCCGTAGACGAGACTAGATTCACACCGGAGTGCTCCTCCACACCGTCTACGACGTCAACCATACTCTTCGGACGGTAAAGTCCTTAAAGAGAGACGAGGCTCTGATACCAATTGAAAGGATCGATATAGTTGACTAGAGGGGGGGTGAATAGGCAACTAACAATTTTTAGCTTTTCTTTACCAATTTAAACTTTGCATCAAAGTAGGTTGTCTAGATATGCAACTAGGTGGGCAACCTATATGATGCAACAACAACTAGCACACACGCAAGGAAGGGATACAACACAATATAAGCGCGCACAAGTAAAGGTAAGAGATAACCAAGAGTGGAGCCGGTGGGGACTAGGATGTGTTACCGAAGTTCCTTCCTTTTGAGGGGAAGTACGTCTCCGTTAGAGCGGTGTGGAGGCACAATGCTCCCCAAGAAGCCACTAGGGCCACCGTATTCTCCTCACGCCCTCACACAATGCGAGATGCCGTGATTCCACTATTGGTGCCCTTGAAGGCGGCGACCGAACCTTTACAAACAAGGTTGGGGCAATCTCCACAACTTAATTGGAGACTCCCAACGACACCACGAAGCTTCACCACAATGGACTATGGCTCCGCGGTGACCTCAACCGTCTAGGGTGCTCAAACACCCAAGAGTAACAAGATCCGCTAGGGATTAGTGGGGGGAATCAAATTTCTCTTGGTGGAAGTGTAGATCGGGGCCTTCTCAACCAATCCCGAGCAAATCAACAAGTTTGATTGGCTAGGGAGAGAGATCGGGCGAAAATGGAGCTTGGAGCAACAATGGAGCTTTTGGGGGAAGAGGTAGGTCAACTTTGGGGAAGAAGACCTCCTTATATATTGGGGGGAACAATCCAACCGTTACCCCCCACACCAGCCCCGCAGAGAGCGGTACTACCGCTTGGCCAGCGGTACTACCGCTTGGCCAGCGGTACTACCGCTCCCCCTCGCGGTACTGCCGTTGGGCCCAGAGCGGTACTACCGCGGTGGTCAGGGCGGTACTACCGCATACGAGCGGTACTACGGCCCCCACTACCGCGGCTAGTACTGTAAAACCCGGCACAAAAAAAGACCCCTCGAATCGAGGCGGTACTAGCACGAGACCGCAGCGGTACTACGGCTGGGGGCTACCAGCGGTACTACCGCTCTGGAGCGATACTACCGCTCTAGAGCGGTACTACCGCTTGTAGCACCCAAGCAGTACTACCGCTCCGGCCCGCGGTACTACCGCTGGGACCAGAGAGGGCACACTGAGAAGGGGAACGAGCCCATCATTGAAGCGGAAAGGCTCGGAGGGGGGCAAAGGAAGTGTACGTGATGATTCCACCCTAGCCTTTCCAAAGCGGACCCCTCTTGATAGTACGGTGAACCCTATGAAACTAGTCCACCAAACTAATTCGAAAGGACTACACCGTCTTCGCTTCAAGCTCCGAGGGGAGGGAATCGTCTCGTGCCAAAAGGATGAATCTCTGAAAACACTCAATGCACACGATTAGTCCGCAAAAGCATTGTCATCAATCACCAAAACATCTTAGGGATAAATATGCCCTTACAGCAGAGTCATCATTGGTGGAATAAGATGCAGCTTTGCGAAACTGACCATCCAATGGACGAATGCCTTCATCAATAACAGCTGGTGCCTTGCGCTTTTCATCAGCTGAGGAATATGTCCGTTTGAGGACTTCGATTGGGGGCAAGTAGCTGAGGTGATTCTGAAAATCAGCCTTGTAGTTGAGTGAAGACCTTGTTATGAGGAATCTCATAATCCACGGTGCATAAGGCTTCAGCTCAAATGGAGAAAGTGCAACGTTTGCCAGAGTCCTCATGAAGAAATCGTGATAATTGACAGGAATGCCATGAATGATGTTGAATACCAGATTCTTCATGATGCCAACAATTTCCTCATCAGAGGAGTCGTGGCCTTTGATTGGACTCATAGTCTTCGTCAGAATGCGATAGACTGTTCTTGGTCATACTACAATTCCTTCACGAGGAATTTGGTCCTTGAGGCTTGACCGGGCTTCAGGGGCTTCATAAGCACTTGCATATAATGAGCAGTGAGCTCAGGCTCTTGGTACAGGCAACGAGCTCCTTCAGGTGGAGGACTGATGGGCAGGGCGTGAAGTAATTCAGAGGCCGGTGCCTTATAGTGAGTATTTTCGGTCATCCAGTCCAAAACCCAGGAGTTTACATCATCAGCATCTCCTGTGATGTGCAGTGTTGCGTAGAATTGAAGAATGAGTTCTTCATTCCAATCACCTATGTCTGAGTTGAGGAGGCCTGTGTCATGAAGCACACTGAGAACAGGGGTGAAGCATGGCAGTGATTCCATGTCCACATGAGGAATGTGCTCGTGGTCGAAGACTTTGTCTTTGTTGAAGAGCAGTGAAGAAAAGAAGTTAGCCTGGCTGGCGGTCCAGAAGCGCTTCCTTCTAAGACGAGCAGAATCATAGGGATTATAGTCAGTGAAGAACACGTGCTCGCCGAAGAAATCATCAGCCTTGAATTTCTGCTTCTTTGATAATGGATCCTTTGGCTTGGGCCGAGGAGTGTCAGTCAATTGCATTATCACCTCAGGAATCGCAATCTCAGGTTGCACAGGCTGAGGAATTTCAGCTTCTTCTTCAGTGACAGCCTCTTCAATTCTTCATTTTCATTTTCTTCAGCACTAGTGGCTGGAATTTCTTCATGGAAAAACGGAGTGGGGTGAGTTTCTTAAGAGCCCAATGGAACAGTATGTGCTGGGGACTGAGGGATTTGTTGCAATGGTGTGAACAGAGGAGAGTTGGGATGCTGACTATCCCAGAAATCATCATTCATCAATGGAGTAGTACTCCCAATGTCCATGTCAGAATTTTGTTCATCCAATTCCTCAACGCCGGCCTCTTCAGCAGTGAACTGAGGCATGGGCGAGGAGACAATTGGAGTTGAAGGGATTGCGTCCGCTTCAATTTCTCCATACATCTGCTCTGAGGAAGCAGCAGAGGGAATGTCTTCATCGAATTCACTTGGAATCACATAATCTTCATCAAAAGGAACAAGGTTCTTTGATGGCATGGTTGAGATAGGAACAACATCAATGGGATTTGCAAATGAGCTGGTCAAAGGCTTCATCTTCTTCGGAGCTGAAGAATCTGATGAAGTTGATGCTTTCCTTTTCTTCACTGCTGCATGATCTGCAGCCTTGGTCTTCTTCACATCTGATGCAGATGGAAGGATCGGAGTTGGGGTAGGTGCAGGAGGAGCAGAGGAATTTGGTTGAATTTCTTCAGGCACAACTGATGCAGTTGCCCTGACTTCTTCATTTTCTTCAGGCGCACCACTAGTGGATGCCCTGGCAATTTCATCAGCAGCTGGAATGCAGTCATCAGCCCTGGTACTCTAATTTTCTTTAGTAGCCTGAATGTCATCAGCGGTCCTGGCATTTTCTTCAGTCGGCTGAGCAGATGCTTCAGCCTGAGGATTTTCTTGTTGCGTTGGGGCTGCAACATTGGAGGTGAATTTATCAGTCAATTTCACAAATCTGACTTTGGCTCCAAGCCAGTCAGCACGGTATATGTCAAATTCATCACTGAGTTTCTTGATCTCAGATTGAATAGTGACAAGTTCTTCAGTTGTCATAGAGACAACGTTTTTCTTCAGGAAGCGCTCCTTCCTGTATTGTGCTTTCTTGAGCTGCCTGGCCTTCTCATATTTCCATTTTTCTTCTTGGATGAGTCAGCATATGACTTTGGCCAGGAGTCAGCTTGAAATCAGGCATAGGAGTGTTGGGGTCCTTATGCCAGAGATCAATGTAATCGAGGATCAACTTGGGATCCAAAAGAAGAGGCACATTCGTGCCTTTGGCTCTAGCGGCCTTGACCTGCCTATCTCTGATGATTTCTGCAAGTTCATCATCATCAGCTTCCTCTTCATCAGACGGTACATGGAAGGCGACCTGCTTCTTGTGAGGACTTGGGCGAGAACCTCGTCCAGCAGTGGCCTTTGTCTTCAGCAGAGAGGGTCCTGTTGAAGAATTTGGTGCAGCTGAGGAACTAGCAGAAGCTCCTGAGGCAATAGATATGCCTGTTGTCCTTTGGCATGTGGCGAGATGCACAGGTGCAGAGGATTTTGTCGGAGCAGCCGAAGACTTTGGCGGAGGAGCTGAGGACTTTGGAGCGGGAGCAGCATGAGGAGTTGGCCGTGAGGGCTTTGAGGAATCTGGCCGTGAGGGCATTGCTGAGGAACTTGGCCGTGAGGGCATTGAAGATGAAGCACTTGGCTTATAAGCAGGCTTCTTTTCCATGGCCTTCTTCGGCTTGACAGCGGAGGCCTTAGTAGAGGCAGCAGCAGCAGCAGAGTCCTCGTTGAATTTCCTCACTGCTTCTCTTGCTTGTCTGGCCAACTTGGCCTGGCGCTTGGCCCATTCATCAGGATAGTCCTCACCGCGCTTGAGGCTAGTGGGATCTGCTTCTTGGCCAGGTGCCAATGGAGGTCTTGGGCATGGAGGATTTAGTGCGAATTTCTTCATGTATTTGGGAGTAACATATCTGTACTCCCTCCACTCTCTTGCCCATCTCCTCTCTATCCTTTGGATGCGCATTTTGCACTGATTCTTGTCCTCCTTACCAAACTTGGCCTCATCAGGAGTGCAATAGTCCTTGTATTTATCATCAGGGATCTCAAAAGCAGTATTGACCTCAGGCCTCTTTCCTCCCTTCTGTGGCTTCTTTCCATCAGCCATTTTCTTCAGATGAGGAATTTGAACAATGGAATTCTCTGAAGATGTATGCAACTTTTCTTCAAGGAACGCTGCAAATGAGTTAAGTTGATGAGAACCTAGTGATTCAGCAGCGGACATGAGTACCTGTGAACAAAGTATAGTTGCGAGGAATTTGGAGAGGTCATATGCGTTCTCAGAGGTTTTTCAAAAAGAACAAGTTTGAAGAATTTGACCAGATGAATCTTGAAGAATTTCACTAAGTGTTCTTTGTCTTAGGTTCCAGAGTTGTATAGATCAGAAATCCACACAATTGAGGAATCTTGAAGAAAAATATAGCTTAGAGAAATGAATCAAGAACAGATGACATGTGAGGTGTTTAGTGTGTGAAGATTTGAAAAAAAAAACACCTTTGAGGATTTTGTAGAAATCATTTGAATCAAAGAGGGCAGTAAAAGTAACTTTTAATTATCCTGGACGAAGAACACGACGAACTGGGAAGTGTAGATGTGAAGTTCGTCAGTTCAGATCTTCCACGCCCTAACTTGGCTGAGGAAGACAGCTACGGCGGCGGCGGAGGGAAGAAATCCGCGGCCGGCACGAGTACGACGGCGACGAGGTCGAGGCAGTGAAGCTCTTCCTCACCAGTGACGATGAAGTAGCGGCGGCGCTAGGGTTTGAGAAGCTTGAACTGGAGTGAGGTCGAGCGGAGTAAAGGAGAAGTGAGGAAGGGGAGGGGTATTTATAGCCATGGTGAAAAACTGTTCGCCCGAAGAATTTGGACGAACGTGCCCCTGACCCTTCTCATTCGCTTGACATGTGTCACCCACGTATTGAGAAGTGGAGATCGTGTGAGATCGTGGGTGAATAGATAAGTGTTTTCGTGGGATGCGGGACGGTTTGAGCGGCAAAGCCGAAAATTTAGATAAGATAAGTTAAAAGTTCCGTCCGCAAATTCTTCAGCTGACAAGAACACAATGAAGATTTTGAACGAGTTTCAAATAGAACGCACATGAAGAATTCGTGAATAGATTGGGTTGAGTTTAGCATAGAGGGGGAAGGGTCCGATCACATTCACTTAGCAGAGAACACAACTTAAAGAAATAGCAATAAGTGAAAGCTGTAGAGGACATAAACTCATATATATATATATATATATATATATATATAGCCAATGAAGAAAAAGGACGGAAACAGTGAAGACAATGCAAAGTTGAAGAACATGAACAACTAAGGAATTTCAAAAACTGAGGAAAAACTCAAATTGAAGATTTTCGACTTTTGGTGGTGGCGTGACCCACCGTATAAGAATGATGATTTCACACACCGCGTACAATTGTCGTAGGGCTCTAAGAATCAAATTCTTCGTTAATTTCTTCACACTTAGAGTGTTAGTCTTCATTGATTGAAGAAAAATGTTTCTTCATGTGTTGCACATCTAAGTCATCAATTTTTGCATAAGTGTTAGGATGAGTGTCCTTTTCAAAGAACATTCGAAGATTCTAAGATATTTAGCTCACACCGCAACTTGCTAAATCTCTTCTCATCCAAGGGCTTTGTGAAGATATCGGCTACCTGTTCTTCAGTCTTCACATGCTCAATAGAAATGTCGCCCTTCAACACATGATCACGAAGAAAATGATGACGAATCTGAATGTGCTTTGTCTTCGAGTGCTGAACTGGGTTGTGAGCAATCTTGATGGCACTCTCATTGTCACAGAAGAGAGGCACATTCTTCACGTTGACGCCATAGTCCTTGAGAGTTTGCTTCATCCACAGCAATTGAGCACAGCAAGAACCAGCAGCAATGTACTCAGCTTCAGCAGTAGATAGTGATACGCAGTTCTGTTTCTTCGAGGACCAACAGACCAAAGATCGTCTGAGGAAATGGCATGTGCTAGATGTTGACTTGCGGTCCACACGATCACCAGCATAGTCAGAGTCTGAATATCCAATGAGATCAAAAGCCGAGCCCTTGGGATACCATAATCCAAGTGTTGGTGTGTGAGCTAGATATCGAAGAATATGCTTCACAGCCTTATGGTGTGATTCCTTCGGTGTAGCTTGAAATCGGGCACACATGCAAACACTAAGCATAATGTCTGGCCTAGGTGCACATAAGTACAATAAAGAACCAATCATGGAGCGGTATACCTTTTGATCGAAGTCAATACCATTTTCATCAGTGCATAGATGGCCATTTGTGGGCATAGGTATTTTGACGCCTTTGCAATCTTGCATGCCGAATTTCCTCAGTACATCCTTGAGGTATTTCTCCTGAGATATGAATATGCCATTTTGCTGTTGACGAATTTGAAGACCTAAGAAGAATTTCAACTCTCCCATCATAGAAATTTCATATTCCTCTCTCATCATATAACCAAATTCGTCAGTGTAACGTTGGTCAGTACAGCCAAAGATAATATCATCAACATATATTTGGCACACAAACTGTTCACCATCATAAGATTTAGTGAAAAGAGTAGGGTCGAGTGAATCGGGTTTGAAGACTTTCTTCATGAGAAATTCCTTCAAAGTATCATACCACGCCCGAGGGGCCTGCTTGATGCCATAGAGGGATGCACTTTTCACATCCATTTGATATAAATTGATATCATGATGGTTAGCATAAGAAAGTAATATGCGAATAGACTCAAGTCTAGCAACAGGTGCAAAAGTTTCATCGAAATCAATTCCTTCAACCTGTGTGTAGCCTTGAGCTACAAGCCGAGCCTTATTCCTCACCACAAGGCCATTTTCATCTTGCTTGTTGCGGTAGATCCACTTTGTGCCAATGATATTGTGCTTGCGAGGATCTGGACGATTGACCAGTTCCCAGACGTTGTTGAGCTCGAACTGATGTAATTCTTCTTGCATGGCCTGAATCCACTCAGGCTCCAGAAATGCTTCATCTACCTTAGTGGGCTCTGTGATAGAGACAAAAGCAAAGTGCCCACAAAAGTTAGATAAATGTGAAGCTCTTGAGTGTGTGAGAGGACCTGGTGCTTCAATGTCATCGATGATCTTCTCAATTTGCACTTATTTTGCAACGTGAGGATGAGCTGGTTGTCGTCGAGGAATTTGATCAGCATTTTCTTCAGCACCATTTTCTTCAGGTGCCTCAGCTCGACATTCTTCACGTTCTGGAATGAATTCTACAGCAGATTCTTCGGTAGGGATGACATCCTTAGTAGCCTTGAACTTGATAGATTCCTCAGGTGCTGGTTCATCTATCACAGAAGGTAGGTGCTCTCTTTGCGAGCCATTAGTTTCATCGAACCGCACATCTACAGTTTCAACAACCTTGTGAAGAACGTTGTTGAATACTTTGTAGGTGTGCGAGTCCTTTCCGTAAGCAAGCATGAAACCTTCATGTGCTTTCGGTGCAAATTTAGAGTTGTGATGAGGATCTCTAATCCAACATTTAGCACCGAAGACTTTGAAATAACTCACATTGGGTTTCTTGTCAGTGAGGAGTTCATAGGCAGTCTTCTTGAAAAATTTGTGAAGATATACTCTGTTGATGATGTGGCACATAGTATCAATTGCATCAATCCAGAAACGACGAGGCGTCTTGTATTCATCAAGCATAGTGCAAGCCATCTCAGCAAGAGTCCTGTTCTTGCGCTCCACGACGCCATTCTACTGAGGAGTATAAGGAGCAGATAACTCATGAGTAATACCAAGTTCATCAAGATAGTCATCAAGACCAGAATTCTTGAACCCGGTTCCGTTGTCACTTCTGATGTGCTTGATCTTCACACCAAAGTTGGTTGAAGCCCTCGAGGAAAATCGTTTGAAGACTTCCTGCACTTCATGTTTGTAAGTAACAATGTGTACCCATGTGTAACGAGAGTAATCATCAACAATAACAAAGCCATATTGAGATGCATCATTTGAAACTGCAGAATAATGATTAGGACCGAAGAGATCCATGTGAAGCAATTCAAATGGTCGAGTAGTGGTCATGATAGTCTTCGCTGGATGCTTGGCCTTGGTCATCTTTCCAGCTTCACAGGCTCCACATAAGTGATCCTTGAGGAATTTGACATTCTCAATGCCAATGACATGCTTCTTCTTTGCAAGCGTGTGCAAATTCCTCATGCCTGCATGACCAAGTCGTCGATGCCATAGCCAGCCTTCTGAAGCTTTTGCAAGTAGGCACACGCCTGGTTGTGGTCCTGAAGAGAAATCAACAATATACAAGTCTCCTCTCCTAAAGCCTTCGAAGACTTTGGAATTGTCACCTTCCATGATCACAACACAACGATACTTGCCAAAGACAACAACCATATCAAGATCGCAAAGCATTGAGACAAACATGAGGTTGTATCCTAAGGACTCGGCAAGCATGACTTTGTCCATGTGTTGATCCTTTGAGATCGCAACCTTACCTAGACCCAATACCTGACTTTTGCCTTTGTCAGCGAAGATGATATGCTTCAGATGCGATGGAGATAAGGGAGCATCCATCAAGAGATTCTTGTCACCAGTCATGTGATTTGTACATCCACTATCGAGGACCCACTCAGTGGCTTTGGGTTGATCATCCTGCAGATGAATTAGTGCAGCTTACGAACTCATATACTTCATCAGTGAAGAATATGACATCAATTCATCAGATCAATTTCATCAAAGTTCATTTCTTCATGATTATCCTGTGTCCTTTCAGGCAGTCTCAGGTCTCCAGCAAATTCTTCAGACATTTACGCATGTCTGGAGACCTGACCCTGCATAAGAGATTAGTTCTTTTTCTTCACCACCCACATCTGAAGGGGTGGAAAAGAGTTCATCACTCTGCGAGCTCCATACGAGAAAGGTGGCATAGAAGCCAGTCCATTTCGTTTCACATAAGAGGAGCTAGGATAAGCATATGAATAAGCAGAGAAATTCTTCGAGGACTTATGAACATAATGGTTAGAAGAATAATGCTCATATTCATAGCCCTTAGCTCTTCCCTGCGAAACAGAGTTGTTAGCACGATGATGATCATATGAGGACTTTGATCCTTTTGAGGAATTTGATCCATGTGAGGAATTTGGTCCGTATGAGGACTTGGATCCATATGAAGAATTTGGTCCATATGAAGAATTTGATATGGGGTTCCTATTCTTCACAGGTGGTGTCATGAGGACATTCACCTGAAGACTTTCAAGGCATCTTTTGGGAACCCAGATTTTCTTCATAGGGGAACCGTTCCTGCAGTTAGTGCCAACATATCTAGCAAATACTTCACCAGTCTGATTTTTGAACAGTTTATACTTGGAGTCAAATGACTCATCAGAAGAATGAGGAGATTCACATGTAAAGCGAGATAGATTAGATGGATCAACTGGAGGTCCCTTTGCAGCAACCCATGAGGTTTTGGGGTACTGCTCAGGCTTCCAATATGTACCATCAGCATTGAGTTTCCTCTCAAAGGCAATACCCTCTTTCCTAGGGTTCATGTTGAGGATCTGCTTTTTAAGCACATCACAAAGAGTCTGATGCCCTTTGAGGCTTTTGTACATGCCTGTCATGTACAATTCCTTCAGCCTTGCATCATCAGTGATACTAGCAATGTCCTCAGATGAGGAATTAGTGATAGCAGAGGCAGGTGAAGAATTTGTAACATTAGAAGCATTTGAACATTCAGGTGAAGAATTAGTAGATTCACGTTCAATGCAATTCAAACATGGAGGAACAAATTCTTCCTGAGCAACGCTGATTTGTTGAGCAAGTAATGAATCACGCTCCTTCTGAAGATCTTCATAACCCACTCTTAGCTTCTCAAGGTCTTGCTTTCTTTGAAGAAATTCATAAGAAAGTTTCTCATGATCAGATAAGAGAGTGTTATGATGACCTTGAAGGTTGTCAAACCTAGTCTGAAGTCTCTGAAGACTCTCAGCCAAGGCTTTCGACTGATCCTTTTCTTCACCCAACATATCATCGCTCTTATTTAGCATGTATTGAACTCTTTCCAAAGCTCTTTGTTGTTTAGTGGCAAGGGAAGCAAGTTTGACATAACTGGGTCCAAATTCATCACCAGATTCATCATCACTAGACTCGGATAGGTAGCATTCAGTTACCTCAGCACTTTTTGCCATAAGGCATGATGAAGAGGATGATGATTTTGGTTCAAATGTCATCGCTTTGAGAGATTCCTTGAAATCCTCAAACCAGGAATCATGACGAGTTCAATGACCTTCATAGACCTCAGAGAGACGGTCCCAGATAAGCTTCGCATGATCGAGATGCATGATGTTCCTGAACTGATTTTGAGACAGACAGGAGCAGATGACGTCCTTCGCCGTGAGATTGAGCATAGTGTACTTGCGAATGTCATCAGCTTCCGCCATCTTGCACAGATCGGTCAGACCAATCTCAGTGACGGTCCACAGCTCGTTGTTCATCGCCATGAGGCGCTTCTTCATCATGGCCTTCCACTTGGGATACTCGTGACCGTCAAAGATGGGACATGACACAGTCTTCATTCCTCTGGTCGACATAACTAAAACTCCAGGCGGTTAAACCAAAATCACACAGAACAAGGGAGTACCTTGCTCTGATACCAATTGAAAGTGCGTTATATCGACTAGAGGGGGGGTGAATAGGTGATTTTTATGAATTCTTCACTGAGGAATTTGCCGGTGAGGAAATTCCTTAGCGAAGAACAACTAGCAGCGGAATAAGTACTCAAAAGTAAACATAACAAGACACAAGCATAGTCATCATGATGAAATGAAGACAAGCACAGAGTACAGAAAGCGTAATCACAGGATAACACAGGGTGAAGACAAACAGACTGAAGAAATTGAACTGAGGAAATTGAGAAAGTCTTCAGTCAAAGTCTTCAAACAGATATGAACAAGC
This sequence comes from Aegilops tauschii subsp. strangulata, assembly GCF_002575655.3. Classification (NCBI taxonomy): domain Eukaryota; kingdom Viridiplantae; phylum Streptophyta; class Magnoliopsida; order Poales; family Poaceae; genus Aegilops; species Aegilops tauschii. The sequence goes on along the minus strand of NC_053039.3, from coordinate 243,822,255 downwards.
ACACAACAACTGTAATGAGGAAATGGAAGGGTTGAGGAAATAGAACCAGTAAGCTTGGTGAAGACAATGATTTGGTAGACCAGTTCCAACTGCTATCTCAGTTGTACATCTAGTTGGAGCGGCTAGGTATTTAAACCTGAGGACACACAGTCCCGGACACACAGTCCTCACCGTATTCTCCTTGAGCTAAGGTCACACAGACCTCGCCCAATCACTCGTGGTAAGTCTTCAGGTGACTTCCGAACCTTCACAAACTCGGTCACTTGGCGATCCACAATTCCTCTAGGATGCTCTAGACCATGACGCCTAACCGTCTGGAAGAAGCACAGTCTTCAAAGGTAACAAGCGTCAGATCCACGCAGGATCAATCTCTTCAGTGATGCTCAATCACTTTGGGTTTGTAGGTGTTTGGGTTTGGGTTTTCCCCACTGTGATGATTTTCGCTCAAAGTCCTCGGAGGATGGGATGCTCTCAAATGACAAGTGTCAGTTTCTCTCGGAGCAGCCAACCAGCTAGTGGTTGTAGGGGGCGGCTATTTATAGCCTAGGGAGCAGCCCGACATGATAAGACATAAATGTCCTTCAATGATATGACCGTTAGGTGGGTAGATATTTTGGGACAGCTGGCGCGTAGCACAACAACGGTCGGAATTTTGAGTATCAAATTCCTCAGGGCTATCATGTTTCTCACTGTGTAGGCAATCCGCACTGGCGAATTCCTAACTCCTCAGTCAGAACAATATTCTCAGAGACCAGAAGAACTTCGTCTCTGTCACTGAAGTATATGATTGAACTATATGAGATTTCCAATGGCTTCACTCGAAGGGATTGGTGGGTGTAGGATTTTGAGTTGAGCATCACTTGGAAATTTTTCCTTAGTATTTCCTCGACCCCCTTTAATAGTACGGTGTTTCCTTTGACTAAAGAAAGAGAAAATGAAACTACGAAAACAAAATTCTTCACGCTTCATGTTCCTCGTATGAATACCAAGTCTTCAGGGTTACACCAATTTCTTCACTTTCAAAGTCTTCAGAAAGTCTTCAGAAATCCAAAGTCTTCAGATGAAGAACTTCATTTTTAGGGGTCGACTTTCTCTGTAAATATCAAACTCCTCATAGACTTATAGACATGTGTACACTCATAAACACATTAGTCCCTTAACCTATAAGTCTTCAATACACCAAAATCACTAAGGGGCACTAGATGCACTTACACCTGTCAACTAGAACATCGGTAGGAACCTTTTTTCTAAGGTTTTCATTATAAGCAGCATGATCTAAAGATCGTAAACGCATTATGTCTTCTTGATTAAAAAGGATTGCTTCTATGGGAGGATGGCCAACATCCACCCTATAATGTGCAAAAATTTCGTTGGCCTCTTTTATTATAAATCTGAACTCATGTGCTAAAAAGATGGTAGCTGCTCATTTAACAGAAGAATGCTCAATATTGGAAAATTCTAGAAAAATCCTTTGTATGCAAGGATGCATGTGGATAAATTGTCTTTCAAGTTCAACTACGAGCAAAGATATAGCATCCGCAAGACTACTAGTTCTATGAAGAATAGACCCACCAATAGTGGGCAAAGCACTGGCGCAAGTAAAGAAATATTGAATAACTCCTTTTCCAATCATATTACCACTACCAATCCGAAACTTTTTAGTGTGTAAAATAGTAGGTTTTTCATGAGGATTATCAGAAGCATCAAAGTTTCCCCCATCGTTACTACTATCTTTTTCAACGACAACCTCCCCAGTTTCAGACATGATGGCAACAAACCGCACTAAGAATGAACACACAAGAGGCAAGCAGAAAGAGGCGAACGGAAGAGGGGCGAAGAAAAGGCAAAGGTTTTCGAAAATCATTTTAGAAGTGGGGGAGAGGAAAATGAGAGGCGAATGGCAAATAATGTAATGCGAGGGAGAAGAGTTTATGATGGGTACTTGGTATGTCTTGACTTGGCGTATATCTCCCCGGCAACGGCGCCAGAAATCCTTCTTGCTACCTCTTACGCATGCATTGCTTTTCCCTTGAAGAGGAAAGGGTGATGCATCAAAGTAGCGTAAGTATTTCCCTCGGTTTTGAGAACCAAGGTATCAATCCAGTAGGAGACAACGCACAAGTCACCTAGTACCTACACAAACAATCAAGAACCTTGCAACCAACGTGATAAAGGGGTTGTCAATCCCTTCACGGTCACTCGCAAAAGTGAGATCTAATAGAGATAGTAAAATAAATATTTTTGGTATTTTTGTTGTATAGATTGGAAAGTAAAGATTGCAAAATAGTAAACGAGATGCGATGTAAATAAAAGAGATGCAATATAATAAGAAAGAGAACCGGGGGCCATAGGTTTCACTAGTGGCTTCTCTCAAGATAGCATGTATTACGGTGGGTGAGCAAATTACTGCCGAGCAATTGATAGAAAAGCGCATAATTATGAAGATATCTAAGGCAATGATCATGAATATAGGCATCACGTCCGTGTCAAATAGACCGAAACGATTCTGCATCTACTACTATTACTCCACACATCGACCGCTATCCAGCATGCATCTAGAGTATTAAGTTCATAAGAACAGAGTAATGCATTAAGCAAGATGACATGATGTAGAGGGATAAACTCAAGCAATATGATATAAACCCTATCTTTTTATCCTCGATGGAAACAATACAATACATGCCTTGCTGCCCCTACTGTCATTGGGAAAGGACACTGCAAGATTGAACCCAAAGCTAAGCACTTCTCCCATTGCAAGAAAGATCAATCTAGTAGGCCAAACTAAACCGATAATTCGAAGAGACTTGCAAAGATAACAAATCATGCATAGAAGAATTCAGAGAAGAACCAAATAATATTCATAGATAATCGTGTTCATAAATTCACAATTCATCGGATCTCGGCAAACACACTGCAAAAGAGTATTACATCGAATAGATCTCCAAGAACATCGAGGAGAACTTTGTATTAAGAATCAAAGAGAGAGAAGAAGCCATCTAGCTAATAACTATGGACCCGAAGGTCTGTGGTAAACTACTCACGCTTCATCAGAGAGGCTATGGTGTTGATGTAGAAGCCCTCCGTGATTGATTCCCCCTCGGGCAGATCGCCGAAAAAGGCCCCAAGATGGGATCTCACGGGTACAGAAGGTTGTGGCGGTGGAATAGTGGTTTCGTGGCTCCCCCTGATGTTTCTAGGGTATAAGAGTATATATAGGCGAAAGAAGTACGTTGGTGGAGCTATGAGGGGGCCACGAGGGTGGGGGGCGCGCCCTCCTGCCTCGTGGCCGCCTCGTGGAGTTGCAGACTTCAACTCCAAGTCTTCTGGATTGCTTTCGGTCCAACAAAGATCATCGCAAAGGTTTCATTCCGTTTGGACTCCGTTTGGTATTCCTTTTCTGCGAAACTCTAAAATAGGCAAAAAATAGAAACTGGCACTGGGCCTCCGGTTAATAGGTTAGTCCCAAAAATAATATAAAAGAGCATATTAAAGCCCATTAAACATCCAAAACTGATAATATAATAGCATGGAACAAACAAAAATTATAGATACGTTGGAGACGTATCACTCAACACCGTGTCACTGAGGAAGAGGCAGTTGTTCGAGAAGATGCAGGCCGACATGCTCAAGTTCGACCTTGAGTGATCTATGGCGGCATGCGGCATCCCTTTTTGTATGCTGACAAGTGTGCTGGCATGACCACGACCGACATGGCGTGGTCGAACTCCCGCCCCTTTTTTGTGTGCTGGCATGTGTGCCGGCCGCTAGCAAGTGCGCCAGTAAGAACTGTGTGATGGCCTTTTTGGAGGCTGGCATTGTATGCCGGCCGCTGGCATGGTGTCCGCATGAACTTTGGACGGCGGCATGGCCGTTGGCATGATCTATGGTCGCGGGCCTCTTAAAATTTGTACGCGGACATGAAATAGGTCGCTTGCATTGGGCGCACTGTCTACCCAAAAAGAAAACAGGGCAAACGCTGAGCGGGCGACCGACCCAAAAAGAAAACGGGTGGACGTCGAGCGGATGGCCGACCCAAACGGACAAAACGCTAATAAAATCGCCGTCCATTTGGGTCGGTGCATTGGAGTTGCTCTTAGCATCAAAACTAATGTTTTTTCTACCCTTGGATATTTTAGCATGAATTTTAGAGTAGTCTGGATCCAAGATGGCAGCAGGGACGAAACCAGCCGGGTTTTGCTTGTCCAAACCCATCCCCGCGAGAAAATTGCATGTCCATCCCCGTGCACAGGGTCAGTTTTTTGCCCGTCCCTAAACCCTCGGGTTTCTTGAACCCGCGGGGAACCCGTCCCCGCGATCAGCCAGCAAAAATAACAACTTTCAAAGAAAAACAACAACACTCATCCCTGGGCTGCGGCGGAAGAAAAAGCTAGGTTTATGTTTATCTAGTGTGCTGCCATGTGTGGGTAGTCGAGGTTGGATCAGTGGATGGGTAGAAATTGGTGGATCCGTGAATAAGCTACGTATTTTGATAGGTTTTGGGTTCAGGTACTACTGAAACGGGTTTAAACCCGCAAAACATGCCAAGTTTTATAAAGTCGACAAGAATGTCTCCTCCCACATTGAACGTATATCGCCAGAAGACCTGGAATAAATTCAAAAAAATGCAAGCACCAGTGTCAAGTCTAGGACTGGAACTCTTATGGACTGGGATGCCATTGTCCTCCTAACCATCCAACCACAGGTCTGGTTTGCATGTATTTTTAATTTTCATTCTCATGTTATCAATCCAAAAATTTATCAACCAATTCCGACGGCAATGTGCGGAGTATCCTCTACTTAATAACATGCATGCATCTTGTGCACTTTTAATAACCACAAAACATGGTATCTAAGGGCATCTCCAAGGCGGACCCATAAACCTCCTGCAAGTGTCCAGACTGCATTGTCCGGACCGCGGAATCCATCCAACGCGATTCTGTATCGCTCCGCGGGACGGTCCGGACGCGATTTCTCCAGCAAAACAAAGACAAAAGTAGGGGAGGTTTGCGGGAGTCCGAACCGATCCCAAGCCCATTTTTTGACCACCCTGCCCACCAACCCCCCCCCCCCTGTCGCACGCGCTCTCGCCCGGCGGCAGCTGCCCGCATTTATGCTGCTGTAGAGCGCGCCACTCAACATTGAAGAAGGCTCAGAGCGGACGCGGCCTCTCATTGCCTCCGCCATTGAAGCGGCGCGCCGATCGAGGGTGCCGCTTGTGAGGCGTCTTTGGTGTCCGCGCCTGTTCAATGCCAGAGACGCGTGACTGGGCGAGACGGGACGGATATCTACCGCGCCCGTTTAATCCCGTGGTCCGTCCATCTGCCGTCTAAGCAGGCTCGCCGGCCAAGAAACCCGCTCCGACATCGCGCATTGGCGCACCCGGACGCCTGGCCTCATCGGAATCCTCTATATAAAGGCGGCTACACCCGACTAACTCCACACCACAACACCAGCCCCTCCACATCCTCCTCCCTTGCACTGCATCCGCCATGACCGCCAGCGGGAAAGCACTGTGGGACAGTCTGTCGCCGGAGAAGAAGCACGCGATGGCCGCCCTTCCCACCGCCTGGCATAGCCGCCGTGCCAGGTGGATCGAGGTCGGCTTGCCGGCCAGCTTGCCCGAGGTGTCCGACGACGAGGACGACACCACAAGGAGACAGGCTCCAACGATTCCGCCCCAGCTCTAGCGCCTCCTGTGCACGCCGGCTTCACCATGGAGTAGGCGCAGGCCTAGTTCAATGCCGCAATGGCAGAGGTGCAGCCTGCGCTGGTGCCTTTGTCGGCGTTCCAGCAGGCACTGGAGGAACAACTGTTGGGGAACGTATCATGCAATTTAAAAAAAATCCTACGCTCACGCAAGATCTATCTAGGAGATGCATAGCAACGAGAGGGGGGAGTGTGTCCACGTACCCTCGTAGGCCGAAAGCGGAAGCGTTAGCTTAACGCGGTTGATGTAGTCGAACGTCTTCTCGATTCAACCGATCAAGCACCGAACGTACGGCACCTCCGAGTTCTGCACACGTTCAGCTCAATGACGTCCCTCGAACTCTTGATCTAGCAAAGTGTCGAGGGAGAGTTCCGTCAACACGATGGCGTGGTGACGGTGATGGTGAAGCGGTCCGCGCAGGGCTTCGCCTAAGCACTACGTGGATATGACCGGAGGCGTAAACTGTGAAGGGGGCGCCGCACACGGCTAACAATGTTTGTTGTGTGTTCTAGACGCCCCCTCCCAACATATATATAGGTGGGAGGGGGAGAGGGATAGCCATGGGGCGCCCCAAGTAGGAGGAATCCTACTAGGGGCCTTGTCCAATTCGCCCCCCCCCCCTACCATCTTTTCCGGAGAGGGGAGGAAAGGGGAGAGAGGAGGGAAGGAAGGGGAGCCGAATTGCCTCCCCTTCCTTCTCTCTTCCCCCTTTCCTTTCCCCTTCCTATTCGGCCTATATGGGGGCGTACCAGCCCGCTAGGGGCTGGTCTGTCCCACCCTTGGCCCAATAAGGCCCATATCTTTGTCGGGGGTTGCCCGGAACCCCTTCCGGTGACCCGATACGTACCCGGTATCCCCACTTCTGGTGTCCGAATACTATCGTCCTATATATGAATATTTACCTCTCGACCATTTCGAGACTCCTCGTCATGTCCGTCTCATCCGGAACTCTGAACAACATTCGGTCACCAAATCACATAACTCATATAATACAAATCGTCATCGAACGTTAAGCGTGCGGACCCTACGGGTTCGAGAACTATGTAGACATGACCGAGACACCTCTCCGGTCAATAACCAACATCGGAACCTGGATGCTCATATTGGTTCCTACATATTCTACGAAGATCTTTATCAGTCAAACCGTAATGACAACATACGTTATTCCCTTTGTCATCGGTATGTTACTTGCCCGAGATACGATCGTCGGTATCTTCATACCTAGTTCAATCTCGTTACCAGCAAGTCTCTTTACTCATTCCGTAATGCATCATCCCGCAACTAACTCATTAGTCAAATTGCTTGCAAGGCTTATCATGATGTGCATTACCGAGAGGGCCCAGAGATACCTCTCCGATACTTGGAATGACAAATCCTAATCTCGATCTATGCCAACCCAACAAATACCTTCAGAGATACCCGTAGAGCATCTTTATAATCAGCTAGTTACGTTATGACGTTTGATAGCACACAAGGTATTCCTCCGGTATCCGGAAGTTGCATAATCTCATAGTCAAAGGAATATGTATAAGTCATGAAGAAAGCAATAGCAATAAAACTTAACAACCATTATGCTAAGCTAATGGATGGGTCTTGTCCATCACATCATTCTCCTAATGATGTGATCCCGTTAATCAAATGACAACACATGTTTATGGTTAGGAAACTTAACCATCTTTGATCAACGAGCTAGTCTAGTAGAGGCTTACTAGAGACACGGTGTTTTTGTCTATGTATCCACACATGTATCAAGTTTCCGGTTAATACATTTCTAGCATGAATAATAAACATTTATAATGATATAAGGAAATATAAAATAGCAACTTTATTATTTCCTCTAGGGCATATTTTCTTCAACAACGGTACAACATGTTCCTCCTGGAGCAGCACTGGTTGGCGGAGTGCCAGATTTCTAGGAGGCCGTGGCGGCCATGGCCGCGGTGAATCCAAATTTCATCGCGGAGCAGCGTGCCATCTACGATGTCCGCACTCAAGCCGCCGCTCACCAGGAAGCGGCAACCGCGGAGGCGCAGCTGCAGGCGATCGCGGAAGAGAACATAGCTAGCTGCACCTCCTACGCGGCGCCGACGAACCATCAGCCGGCCCGATGGGACGGCGACAGTCAAGGCGCCACCATTTCCCTCGTGGACCTCACGTCCGCCTGCGACGGACAAGGCACAGACTCCTTCAAGGATGAGTAGGCCACAAGCGCCGGCGGTGCCTTGTGTCCCATGTGGGTTGGCCCGTCTCCTGTGTTCTACTCTTCCTCGCCGGAGACCGCACCTTCACTTCATTTGGTGTTATCGCCGGTGCTCATGGAGACGGCGGAAGGAGGCCAACACGGGCTTGGACGCCGGGCGCCACCGCTGTAGGATAGGTTTAGGGGTGGGTCCTTTTTTTGTTCTAAATGTTCAAAATATAGTTAAATCCGTTATGTTTGTACGAAATCCGATTGTGTTTACATGAATTTCATCCGGTTTATTGAAAAATAGTTTAAAATGTACGCGGCTAGCATTGGATTTCGACCTCCCGCATCCATGTCCACGGATTGATCCCCTGTCCGCAGACGAATGCGAGAAATTTCTTACGCGTTGCTATTGGAGATGCCCTTACTCAACCAAATTTAAATGAGATGCCATTCTCCACCACATAAAACACGAGGAAATCCATCCAGACCACATGCACCACCAAAAAGATCCCAGTTTCCCATCCAAAAGAGGAAAAAAAGACCCCAGTTTTCTTGGAGTAGTGTCGACCACGTTTGCATGTAGAGAACTCATTCAACAGCACACATCCGCCAACTGGGTCTCACGTTTGACCCGATATCAGCACCCAAAGTTTGCGAAAAAACCAGAAATATTCTGTCGGCTCAGGCCACAAAAACCACAAGACACGCAATCACCAAAGTCCAAGGGATCATATTTGCGCACCGACTTCCACCTACTCGACCCATTTCTCCAACGCGAATCCATCTTAACGGGCACGGCCCGTGTGGCGGATCCGACAACCCGGCAGGAGCGCGCGTGGTTTGGTGGCCGCTCGCTCACCCAACTGAAAGGCACCTGCCAACGCCGTTGCCTCCACAACTCCCTCCGCCAAACATCCTGCCTCTCCATAGACCCGGTCCCGTAGACCCGGTCCCACTGACACCTCCGGCCCCGCAGCGCCACGACGCGTCTCCTGCCGAAGACCGGGTCCACTCCTCTTTCAGGTGGACACGGCGCCGGTCGGGTTCCGGTCCCTTTCCCTTGGCGGAGACGCGGTGGTGCAGCTGCGACCTCCATTTTAGCGGGTGCGGCGACCCCCGCGATCTTTTCGTCGGATTCAAGCGAGCGCGAGTCTGCTGCCCTATACCACGTCAGGCGTTGGGGCGGGGACTCCGTCGGATTGGCTTCGAATTCATCCATCGATCAAGGTGCCTTTCTTGGTTCGGTTCTTGATTCTTTCCCCGTTTCTGTTTCTTTTTTTCAGCAAGCAAGTATCGTATCGTGCGAGATTTTAGATTAGGTTTTATTTCAAGGCGGAGAAATCTGGAATGAACTTGCGAGTGCCTGGATTTGGATGCAATGTTTCATTCCATGATCCAATTCCAACCGGCTTCATGCTTCAATTCAAAATTTCACTTCGAAAGAGCTAAAGCAATCTTTGTTGCTGAAGAGTCAGCGTTGCTCTGTGCCACAGCTCCATACCCTAATCCTCTTTCAGTGGGGAATCCAGCTGATGAAATGATAGCACTAGCAATCCAGCTTGCTAGTTAGCGCACCCGCGCGAAATTGATATCTGGGAAACATCCGGCCGGTTTGAAATGGCGTGTGATGATAGTAACTCTTTTGTTTTTGAGGGATGTGGGCTCCACTGGTCATACCATCCTTCGATGTTTGCAATTTGTATCCTTCGATGTTTCAGATGCTCGCGGCACTGCAGACAAAGAAACTAGGTACATGCCAGCATTGTTATTCACACTCTTCAATTGTTCATTTATGTTTCCAGAATGTCGAGCCTCGAGGAACCACTTGGTCTTGGGGACCTGCCAAAGTTGAGTATTAATAGACTTGGAAGGTTCTGCCAAAGTGCTTGCAGATCAACAGCTGATGACCGCAGCACCGGCAAGTAAGTTTTACTGTCATTCAACAGCAAATGCTTCATCTCATACTTGTCATTTTATTCGGTGTTTTATTTTTCACATTTTTTTAACCAGTATCTCCAGATGTGAGCAACCATTCAGTAATAGTTTCTTTTTTATCTGTACTGCTTTCAGTTACACGCCCAGCAACAGTGGCAACAACCAGACGCTCTTTCACAGCACTTCTCACTCATGGCATCTGCAAGGCCAGTATACCGATTCGTCCTGCAATGGAGTGGATATGGAGTTTAGAACTCTTCCACAAAAGGTATGTTAAGTTGTGAAATTTCGTAGTGGATGATGTATGCATTCAATTTTGCTTCCCTATTTTAGTTCTGGTTGCGCCTCCTCTAACAGAAGCAAGGACTCCTTAGAAAAACAGAAGCAAGGAAGTGACATGTATCATTTTGGCTGCGTTCGGTGTTGCGGTGAATTATGATCCAACTTATCCAACTAGCTTTTGTCTATCTTAGTGTTTGTTTAACCAAGTTATCCCTAGTTTCGTGGCCATTTTCCCACAACAGATTACAAAATAAGCACAGCGCAACATAGTTCATCAACCGCAAACTAAGCCTCTGTCTATGGAAGCGCAACATAGTTCATCAACTGCAAACTAAGCCGCAAAGTCATAACTTTCTAGTACTGTTTGAACACATATGCAAGTTTCGGCTGAAAGCATAATAAAGAAGAATCATTACTACCCAGATGTTTTCCCCTTTGCTCAGTCGATGAGTAACTGAATTTTCAGGTTTCGTGGGATCTCCCAAGGTTTGTGAAGGTGGTTGAGGTTGGACCACGAGATGGTCTGCAGAATGAGAAGAACATTGTACCGACATCAGTAAAGATTGAGCTGATACACAAGTTGGTCGCTTCTGGTCTGTCAGTAGTTGAAGCCACAAGTTTTGTTTCCCCAAGATGGGTGCCGCAGGTAATTTATGGTGTACCTAGACTAGATGAAGCTGCGTAACATGCACAGTAGTTAGCTTTTTGAACTATCTAAAACCTGCTGGTTGAAGGTAATATACCTTCTCAGTTACATTTTTTTTTCAGAGATTGTTCCATTCAACCTCCATTTTTCTCTTGTGCTAGCATGCATAATAGATAGACAGTTACGGACCAAAGATACGGCAAAACTAATGATAACTTTATTTTGGAAGTGCAGCTAGCTGATGCAAAGGATGTCCTTGAAGGGATCCAGCATGCACCAAATGTGCGGTTTCCTGTGTTAACTCCTAACCTCAGAGTATGCCCATTTCTGTAGACTCTGGTGCATTTTTTTACGCTTCAAATCCTTCTCAGAGCAGTCTCAAACCACTGCAAATGACATGCAAAAGAAGTTGCAATGCACTTTTGACATATTTTGTAGTGATGAAGCGATTTCATTTGCAGGGATTTGAGGCTGCAGTTGCAGCTGGTGCAAAAGAAGTTGCGGTTTTCGCATCCGCCTCTGAATCCTTCTCTAAGTCGAACATCAACTGTACCATCGAGGAAAGCCTTGCTCGGTACCGTGATGTTACTTCTGCTGCCAAAAAACATGGAATACGTATCCGCGGGTAAGCTGCCAAAGTCCAAAGCAAGTGTAAACGAAGAGCTTGATTACTGAATCTGTTCTGAAGTCCTCCATCCTCTGATTGTGGTAGGTATGTTTCATGTGTGGTGGGTTGCCCCGTGGAAGGCGCCGTGCATCCATCAAAAGTAGCATATGTTGCCAAGGAGCTTTACGACATGGGTTGCGTGGAGATTTCACTCGGTGACACGATCGGTGTCGGTACGCCAGGTACGTTATCACATTCGCTGAGTGCCATATTAAACTGTCGATTTCTTGAGGCTTTTTGTTTGTTCAGATTTTGCACACTGTTAACATGGGCTGTTTGTTTCAGGCAGGGTAGTTCCTATGCTGGAGGCGGTCATGGCTGTCGTTCCGGCAGACAAGCTGGCCGTTCACTTCCACGATACATACGGCCAGGCCCTTGCCAACATCCTAGTCTCTCTCCAGGTAATAATAGCCGAGCTGAAAACAACGAGTCAGTGAGCAGGGCTTCCTGTCCTAACACGGTTTTCATGATGTTGCCATTGCCAGATGGGGATCGGCGTAGTGGACTCGTCTGTGTCGGGCCTTGGAGGGTGCCCGTACGCCAAGGGCGCCACGGGCAATGTCGCGACGGAGGACGTGGTGTACATGCTCCACGGCCTGGGGATAGAGACCAACGTCGACCTCGGCAAACTCATGGACGCTGGCGACTACATCTGCAAGCACCTCGACCGGCCGTCAGGCTCCAAGACTGCAACGGCTCTGTGCAGGCTAACGGCCTGAGGACCCGTCATACTGGAACTCCACATTGCTGTCCGTCTAGCATATGCATTTACGCAAGCCATTTTGGTTGTTGTATACCGTATCAATTTACTCTTGTCAGGTGAAAATTATCAGGAACGATTTATATGTACCAATTCGTATCCTCAGTTCTCATGATCTTGAATAATCAGAGCCCTCTTTCGTCATAATAGGAAGTTGTGACCTCACAGAAAAATGTATGAAAATGGAGAACAATTAACCGAACTGTGTAATAAATTGCCAATTTTCGTATTGCATAGCTTAAAAATGTGCAATGCAATCATTTTCCCATAAATTTCAAGTGTGCCACTGGCAGCATTTTCATGTAGCAGATTTTACATGTATCGAAAAGAGTGCATCTAACCCATCGTCATGGTTACGCCAGTGAGCTCTTTGAGAGCAGCCAAGCATTGCTTCAGAAGTGCCTTTGCCTGTTCACTTTTTTCTGACTCGCAGAGTTGGATTAGTTCACCCTCGAACTTGGCCTCTCTTCTCTCTTCCAACGGGAAGTCTCTATACAATTTGATCAACTCAAGAAGGCACTCTGAAGCAGCAACATGAACCTGCGGGAAAAAACACAACTCGTAAGGACCAAGGTCCTTCCTGAAAGATAAATGATGATTATGACAGCATGTGGGACTCGAGGCTCAATGCCAGGTGAACGGTATTTTCTAACTCCACAATCTCTGCAATACTACCAACTACCAAGCAATATTGAACTAACATAAAAATGAGTAGAGATGATGCAGTATCAGTTGGTGAGCATAGAGGATTACCTGAGCAATCTTAACTAAGCGTATGGAGTCTACTACTTTTGACGCCACTGAATGGAACATCTGAGTTTGGATACCAGGGTAAAAGAAATTTGTCAGAACAACGAAGAAATGACCAAATATCGGATATAGTACCAAACAACTATGTGATGTACCTCCTGAACAAAATCATCTGTGCCTTCAGGCCACGCCGTGCTACCACCAGAATCCGAAAATTTGTAGCATAATTCTTTGATACACAAGAAGGATGACAATTTAACTGCTCATGAAAATCCAGATAAGTGTCACAATGATAGTTTTCAAGTATCAATGCAGATCTATTTGTAAAACAGTTGCTCAGAATATATCACCGATCCTGCATACAAAACATACCTTGCCAACCCTCCTCGGGTGAAAGAGAGTTCAACAGAACCTCTAACATATTCTTCTTTTGGTGGATAATATCTTGTGGCAAAGCAATAGTGATGCTAGATGCAGCACAGTTGAGCACCTTGTCAAGAGAAACGGAGACACTTGCACTTTCATCTTGCTCTGCAGAAAAAAAGACCAATACAAAGTCAGTACGAGCATAAAAGGGTATCAATATTCGCATGCAGGGTGTTGTAAACTCCCGCGTCAGGATCTCAATTTTTTTGTTATGATATAAATTACCATACAGTGTTTATATGATAGAAAAAAAATGGAGTATTAAAGGATTTTTTTAGCATGGGATCTAGTTCGAAAGAGCCCAAATATCGACTGACCAGCAGCAGCAGATGTACTTAGTGAAGATGAACTCCTTGTTGTCTTAAAAATGACAGACTGATTAGAAACCTCATACAACATAGGGAAAACACTATTGAAGAATCCTGGATCTTTGAATGCAGTGATCACCTGAAAAGAAAGAAGCAAATAAAAACCAAGTAAATGGTACTGATTCTAAATTATACTCCCTCCGCCCCAAAATAAGTGACTCAACTTTGTACTGACTTTAGTACAAAATTAGTACAAAATTAGTACAAAGTTGAGTCACTTATTTTGGGATGGATGGAGTATATATAATGCCAAAAATCGATCGACTACTGATCATAAACAAAAATGTGGTATTATAAATTCCCATGGAGCAGATTTATTAGAGATGCTTGTCTATGCAAACTAATAAGTGGCAACATTATCAACAATACCATCATTCCAATTTAGATGCCTCCACATCATATCTCGAGAAACAGATCTTTTTTGCAGTCTTTTCAGGAAACTTTTATTCTCCTATTCAGTTAATACACTAGAAGCAAAAGCCCTGAGGTAATTTAGTTATATCATGCTTCAAGTTTACATCATAATTTTTTTGTGTGGTTATGCTGACAATTGTGCAACAGACAAGAATTTTTTTTCTTGAACATAAAGAACATCAGCCAATTATAACAAGTTTTTACATTCATATAGAAATGAAGGAATGGAAAAGAGAATTACTTGCTGTAAACACGAGAAAGCTGCTTCACGGTACAATTTCGGCTTCCTACTGCATGCAGCACAAACAGCATTCAGAATAACACTAGGCATAGTTGGTTCGTCTGCAGTTATAGCGGCGTGGCAGCACAAACACAGTGAAGCTAGTGCATCCAGAACAGCATCTTTTCCCTGGAAGGATGATAAAGAGAGATATTACGAATTTTATTTAATAAAACAAAGGAGACCATGGTACATAACTTTAGTTACATGCGATGGAAGTTCCAAAATTTCTCTCGCTCACTGAATTTTATTCATCCTCACCACTCTCAGAGCATCTCCAATAGATGATGCAAATTTGGAGATGTAAAACTAGGTGTTGCATAATTTACATCATCAAAAAGTGCATTTTACATCTCCAAAAAAGAGGCAACTCCAACAGATAATGTATATTGGTGATGTAAAAGTCCAACTCCAGTAGATGATGTATAATTGGTGATGTAAACTGAACCTACTGTTGAAATTGAACCTATCATCGAAACTGAACCACCGACCAAATGGCCGATGCTCTCGCGCGCCGCCGGCCAGATTCTCGCGCGTGACGCCAGCTGCCGAGCAAATCGAGCTGCCGCTCCTCCTCGCCTCCTCCTCTGCTGCACACAGCTAGCTGCTGCTACCGCTCCTCCTCTGCCCCAGCCACTCCTCGCCTACTCCTCCGTGGACGCCGCAGGCCGAGTCGTGGCCCGGGACAGCGTCGAGGCGGAGCAGCGCGGCCATGAGTGCCTCCGAGAAGCGTGCACGGCCGGCAGCCTCCTCTGCTCCTGCGTGGCGGATGGTCGGATTCGGGCAGCGGGGATGGCCGGCGGCGGACTGGAATGGGTAGGGGAGGGGCCGAAGCTGGCGGGGGCAGCGGGGCGGCGCCGGAGCTGGCCGGAATCGGTTGGCGACGGCGGCAGCCGAAAGAGGACGGGTGGCGGCGGTATTGGCCGATTTGGTGGAGGGCGGGGGCGCAGCAGCGGTGGAACCGGTGGCGGGGATGGGAAACGAAATGAAGGGCGGTTCGGCGGTTTGTGCCCGGACGGGTTTTTACATCACCAGTGGGATGGAGATGCAAATTTGCATCTCCAAGTGTTGTATTTTACGTCACTTGGAGGAGGTGATGTAATTTCTTTTTCATCAACATCGTCTGTTGGAGCAACGTTTTTAGCCCTTGGTGATGTATAACTTAGTTATTTTTGCATCTACATCTTCTATTGGAGATGCTCTCACTTGTAGAATGGTTGGTTAGAGGATTGCGGGGAAAACTGATGTAAAGTGCATAACTTGCGCACGCATGTGCCATAGTCGCTCAAACCAGTGTTTCCATTAAAATTTTACAAGTAATAGTATGAATTACCTCCCAAAATCGACCTGGTAGCTCTTTCAGAAGTGATTTGAGAATATTATGGTGGTGCGCAGAAACAGGTTCTCCAAGGGCATCACATAGACTTTTTGTAGCCTTGGCTGACTGCAATAACCATAGTATGGTAAGTATACAAGCTACAGCATTTTTAACTGTCACCAATTTATTTGTATGAATAGAAAAACAGTGACAGAGACTACACCTTTCTCTTGCCAGCCCATGATGATGAGGACATGCAATCGCACAAAAGGGATACAATTTCTGGTAAATAAAGCTGAAGGGTTACTCTTTCACTGCTAGGAATATCCTCCCAAAGTTCTCCATACAAGGCACTGGTCTCTTTATCATCATCAAATCTGAAAGAAGTTTTGTTATTTGGGATCCAGTAAGTACGTAGACTACAGGGAACTGCTTTTGTAGTTTTAATGATAATGAACTTCATAACATCACAAATAGCTGACATATGAGTTTCAGAACTCAAGATGAAAGGTTAAGAGTTAAGATATGCCGTTCACATACCTTGAAGAAAAAATTACAGGGATAACCACTGCATTGTATCCACTAATAACATCTGCTGCATTGCTCAAGTACGATTTAATAAGAACTGCGCCAGATAACTGAGAACTTTTTTCACCTAAATGCAGAGAAGCGGTGTCTTCAATAAGTTTCTGAGCCTGAGATTGGCTGGCATATTTCAAAACTGCAGCACAAGAAGACGCAAAGGCCCTTTTGGCTGCAGTACTCCTTTCCTCCAGAACAGCAGTATAAAGTAATTTCAGTAACATCGCCGTGTATGGCTTGATGTTAATCATGACCTTCTGTACCAGCAAGGTGATGAAGCTAGCAACACCAACCCTGAAATCGGACACGTAAACAATGATAGGGTAAGATTACAGTAAGTGAAGTGAAATGGTATGTGATATCATGAATACTACAAGGTCCATATTAGCACGAAAACTAACCTTGTATTAAGACCAACAGCAGATCTAACCATTTGAGCCAGGCGAGGAATCAATAGCTCGAGTGAATTTGTGTCAACAACTTTGATACATATATCAAGGGTTTCCCACATTGGAGAATCTTTTGCTACAGCTACACGCAAGCTGTCAAGCTTCTCGGTTTGGATGCCAGCATTTCCTGCATGCATCTTTGGTCCAAATACAGGAGTGAGTACAGAACAGAAATAACATGGTAGACTAATAAGTAATAAGACATCAACATTCCTACAAAAACCACCAAAAGTAGCATACCTCAACATAGTTTAACCTTTGATCCTCCAGACTTGACAAACATTCAAGCATACAACTAACAAGTTCTGACAGATGTGGCCGCAAGGCAATGCCAGCCCCCTATGAACATCATGAAGTCATAAGCTGAAGATTTTCCTTTTCTTTATTCTTTTCATTAAAGAAACACACATAGAAGCATGAGCACTAACAGTATGTTATAGGCCATGCATAAGCAAACCATAACAATGCTTTGGATGCAATTAACCAACGACATCAATACTACAATCCTACTAGGGGAAATATTTTAGGAGAATAGTAGGGGAGAGACCTACTGAAATATAGTAAGGTCAAGCAAAGGAATTCACATGCAAACATATAAGGTTCCACAGGAACCAAGACAGTCCAAAAGTCTGTCCGACCTAACAGAACTGGCACATGAAGGTAGCAAAGTTACTAAGTGTACATTAGGACTACTTCCCACAAGTAAAATTAAGTAAGCAAATTGAAATAAGGAAGCAGGATATACTATCAAGATCAGACTCCTTTTCCTTCCTCAGTCAACTAATCCAGCCTGTCAAAGCTTCAGCCAACTGCTAGAAAACCCTATACTTCAAGACTTCTACCATTCCAAGCCAATTAGTAACAGTTTTTTCTCCATCTAACAAGGATATAACTCTTGGCCACCAAGAAGAAAGAACATAGATTACTTGCAGTTTATTTAAGTTTCTGTGTACTGCAAAAATATAAAGTTCGCCCTAAAAACAATCAATCTGTGCGATGTTTTCACATCAGCACCCTCCTGAGAAGAAATTCCATGAATATTGTAATATATGATCTCGTGTTCGCTTAATTTGTTAAGATAAAATAGAACTTTCACAAACTACCACTGAAATTTAATAGCATTAGATGCTACATCTGACTCATTATGGTATAAGTGCAGTTAACATTATAACTTTCACCGCTGATAATACCTTGGCAAGCTTCATGACCAAATTTATAGATGCTTTTTGAACGCTTGCAACTTTACTGAGTATGCCTTCAGAAAGCAAGAATGGAAGTACAATGTTCATTGTTTCTTTTGCATCAGAAGCGGTAGTAAGTGACACATCACATAGCCTAACTGTCAATGAGCTTACAGCTCGGCACAAACTGTCACCAGCATTTCGCACGGTTTCCTTTATGTCATCCATCGCACGGAAGGTGGTTGTCCATATTTTTATCAAATGCTTAGAAACCTTGAGAAGAACAAAAGAAACGGTGAGTTCTGTTTGGTTCTCAAAAGATTGTGCAGCCTAGTGCACTGACGGGAAGTTTCAAACTAACTCCAAAACATTCACATACCTGACTATATCTTCGACCTTGGATGATGTCTGCAAGTGCAAGACAAGAAGCTTCACGTGAGCGCCAAAGCCGTGATCCAGATTGAACCAACAGATCCTCTACTATGACATCATAATGTTCATCTATTGCCTTTTTGGGATCTGAAACAATTAACTTCCAGATATGCCCCATTGAATCCTAGAAATGCAACTGGAATTGTCAGCTAGGAGGAAAGCTTATTGCTGCTTAAGATAATATTCTAGGTCATAATTAGATATCTATGAGTGCACACATCAGTAAGATCAACAAAGAGTGCTAATAAACGATGCCAAAATACTACTGATTGGCGCTGTACCTAGTAAGCATAAAAGCAGAGCTAAAGATGCTTATAGCATTATCACTATCCATTCCTTATAAATCCAAGCTTCGTTAATTTCAAGCACAGTAAGGATGGCGTGCACAGCAGCAGCGGCGGCAACAATAGTTGATTGTGTCGCAGCTGGTTGGCCAACCATATGGGACTATGGTAATGAATGGTATGGCCAAGCAACAGCAATCTCGCACAACAGACAGGATTATTCAACAGGCAAGACTTCTATAGCTAAGTGTGCTGCTGCAACAGGAAAATGGTGGTGTCTAGTGCAGGATGAGGTTAGAGGTTAACAAACAAGCTCAATTTGATGAAACAATAATGACTATATTGGCAACACAAAAGCACAGCCAAACTTGGGGAGGAGGTCAACATCCTGATTTGTTCGAGGAACCACTGTACAAGGTAATACTTGCTAATCACTGAAACGAGTCTCCGCAAGCTCCCTAACCAACTTGTTGGTAAATAATACATGAGATAAAGAATCCTAGGCAAGTCATTCTGGCCAATTATGTAGGCATCTGTTCTTTCACAGAAGCAACATGCCCCAATCGCTAAGGTGACTCGTCCACATTGAAGTGCAAATATTCACATAACAATACTATCAATTTAATTTCACTGCACCACCAAAAAAAGGAATATGGCAAATATCATAATGTTAATGTAATACTTTATACCTGGATGTTCTTATCAGGATCATATTGGTATCGGACAAGCCTAGGAATTAAGGTGTGCAGATGGGGTTGAAGTGCCTCCCCAGCTTGTTTGGCTATCTTGGAAAATCCAAAAGCAGCACCCCTCTTGGAATTGAGAGCAGCCTGATAGTTAGCCAGATCCATGAACTTGTATATCAAGTCAGGTTGTCCCATCTCATTGGCAAGACTACAGAGCTCCTTGTATGTGCTAAGCTTTCCTCCAGCAGGATTACTGCCAATGGTTCCTTCTTGAAAAACCTCTGAATCCTCCATCAGCTAATGCAAGTACATTAAGCAAAAATACTTAAGTAAAAGATAATTGAGGATCTCATAAAAAGGTAGAAATTTGAGAGAGTATGCACCTTAATGGCCTTTTTCTTTTTTGCTGCGCCAGTCAGTGTATTCACCAGTGCATGAACCAACTGCCCTTTCATAGAAGCATCACCAAGTTCATACACAATACTCATACCTTGGGATGCCAAATCTTGTGTAAGCTCATTAGAATCGCCAATAAGGTGAGAAAAGGCTTCCTGTAAAGTAAGTAAACACCAAATGTTCATGATAGCCATAAGCCCAGTGCAAACAGCTAACTGAGAAAAGGCATTCTCAGTACCATCGCAAAGATGCATACCTAGAAAACAGTACCAGCGCATATGAGCTGACAAGTGAGTCCTAGCCTCCTAGGGCCACAAAATTAGCATTCCTAACTTTTTAAATCAACCAATGAAAGCAGCGGCACTTTCCAGGCACCCAAAATTATCGCTGACATCCGTTTCGAAAAAATAAATTATCGCTGACATGAAGAAGGCCGATATTTGATTGAAAAATACATGATTATCTTACAAAAAGAAAGGTTAAAGATGAGAGAGGGTCAACACTAAGGACAACGTTTCCCTCCAAAGCAAGAACATTGCTAGCTGTGGAAACAGTAACCTAAATCACCAGTATATGCATATACATTGTAGCAAGAAAAAACTCTCAACGAAAAGGTACAGATTACCCCAAAGGCCCAAAATTAAAATATGTTTCTAAAAGGAGGTTTATTTTTGGCACCAGTAAATCTTTCAGTCTTAGACTAGGTGGTTATCAGTACTACAATGCTGAAATTTCCGGTCATGAATGGTAGAAAAAACATCTTAAGAACTTGAACTTCTATACTGTATTAAAAGCTACTCTTATTACAGATTTTAGATTGCAGGTAGAAGTATACCACACTATTTAAGCTGGCTAGTGCACCCCAGACAGTGAGTGCTCATTAGCATAAAATCATACAGACCAATGCTCGCATAATGATTGATCAGTTTAATGCAGTGCTACAGTTTAGTAAGAACAAAAATTAAGAGCTTTATGATGATCTAGAAGTTTTATATTTATTAAAAACCTGAATCTGTGGAAGGAGTTCAAGGATCTTCGGATGCCGACCACAGTACATCGTGAGCGAGACCAAACAGACTGTACCCGCACAGCGTTCCTCTTTTCTGCTGCTATAAATTAGTGTATCAAACAACTTGTTTATAATTTCATCTTGAGCCGTTGTACGTGCTTCTTCACAGCTGCTTCTTTTACCGAAGTTCCTTGAGTCAAGCAGGGGTGCATCACCAGTAAGAAAGTTTGTGGCTTGGGAAAGGGAAACAAAGTTTGTTTCTAGTATCACATCTGCAGTCACAGGAACTTCACCCCATATGAAAGAGAGAGCCTCGCCAGATGCAAAAAGCACATCTTCAACCTAAATAGATGAAATCCATAATATGATTATTGTCATAATAGTAGGAGTAATATTTTTCACTGAAAATTTGAATTATAACAGTACTACCTTAGAACGCGCGAGACTGAAAATCAAGTCTAACGCAATTTTCAGATGTGAAAAGGACAACTCATTCCATGAAATATGTCCAAGTGATACCAAGATCTTTTGTATAGCTTTGGTATCATTTTCGGAAAGCAGCTTTGTTAATCTCTCATGCAGAACAGTTAAAACTCCAGCTGTATGACAAACAAAATTAGCTTAAATAAATAACCAGCAAAGACAGGCGGTGAACACTGAACAGCTTTACCTGCAGAGGAGTTCCTACTAATGGAAGGCAATACACAACGGAGCCCAATATGGCCAAGAGATTCCATTGCAAGTGATGCCAATGTTGAACCCTCAGACTCAACAACTTTTACAAGAATATCAACTACCTTTTGGACCAGTTCTTCAGGTATCTGTGCATTTACTTATCAAGTATAAGAGCAAATCGACAGTTTCAAGGCTACATTGATGAAACAATGTTTTAAAGTCAAAGGATTCATAAACCATAAAACTGTCCAACTATACAGCAAATACTTTAACCAAACTTCTAGAAGTTAAAATCCTGCATCATGATGACGAGAACGCTATGAACAAACATGATTTATAGTACCTTCTTCCTTTCTTCCATAATGTCAAGCACAATTTTTTTCCTATTAAACATTCATGAGACATACTATACTTATTGTTCTAATACCAGCCGCGCATCTGCAGAATCATGCAAAAGGCACAACAAAACAGACAGGTCCGAAAGAATCTTCGAGCATCTAAGCAGGAGAACTAGGTAATGGCTCTTCAAACATACTCTTTCTTGACAGCAAGAACATCTCCTTTATCACTTCTCTAGCTCGCAAAGAGATCAACCAATCAACTAGAACACTTAGGTACCTAGCTGCACAAGCCCCTCCTGACGGCTTCCCTCTGATTGAATAGAGCACGCGCATCTTATGGTCAAAGACCCCCCATGAATGACCAAACATCAATTCTGTACAGGAAGTATAATACAGGAGATACAAACTAGGAATATCTGGACTATGTCATCCAATTTCTCTCCCCTATTCTCAATACAACAGCAAAGAATAGATGATTGCCACAGGCCATAATTCAAATTGTATGGCAACTAACTACGAAACTATATTCTAGATGGAGTTTCACCGCAAGCGGTGAAAGCAAATATGCTAAGATTTCATTTAAAGTACACGGTTCAGCAAAGAAAGTGAAATACGCAATAAGCTACAAAAATGAGGGAGAGGAAAGCAGAATGAGCTTACATAAGATTCCTTCAAACAGCAGGCGGTTACATACCCGGTTGCGCATAACAATCCATGGTAAATCTCAAATCTGGCCCAACCAATCAAATATATACATGAGCAGTATGGCAACATAAGTAAAACATCAAAAGGTTGTACTTTTCTCTTGCATACCTTGACGGATGATTTGGGTCAAGTGCTGAAGTGAGTTCAGACAGAAGATTCAACGCAGCCGAGCTTGAAAGTGCTGAAGAAGCAATGCCAAGCAGACGGGCCGCAGATTCACGAGCATCAGAATCAACATGACTTAGTAAAGTTCTCAGCCAATGTAAACGGTTGGCATACCGTGACGATACCAACTGCAAATTATGAAAATTTATGAAGCAAAAGGTTAAAACATGTGAACAAAGAATTAAGCTTCTTTTAACATAGGTAGAAGAAAAAAACCTTTGGCTGACGAAAGGATATATCAACCAATGACTTCAAGGCCAATGCATGCAGTTCACTAGACCCTTCGTACGACATGGCATGTTCTAAGACCACACACATTTTTGCTACTGGGGAATGAGATGGATCTTCTTGCGAAAGATCTGGAATATCACTTGCCTCAAAGCACTTCATCAGAAACTTGATCATTGCAAGAAATGTTTTTGATGAGAATAGCAGCTTTCCATCACTCTGATCGTTAGATTGCAGCAGCTTAGGCTGCTGGCTGTAGATATAATTTAGCATCTCCACAATATCGGGGTAGTTGAAATCAACAGTCATTGCAGGTGACTGCCTCTCATCATTTAACAGATTTAGACCTGTTAGAGCCATTTCCCTGTGTACAAAGAATCAACAATAGCAATTATATATATACAGGAACTTAAGGAATGCATCAATATGTTAGCATCATAAAAAATTTAAACCATGAGTGTGTTGTATTAGGACAAAATCATGGATACTAATTTACAAGTATCAAGTGTACAGCTACAAGTCAACTCTCATCAACTTCGAACAATTGGCACAAACTACTAAAGTCCGGTTTGCATGATCTATGAAAGTGTTTGATACTAAATTGGAGCTGTCCAGATACTACTCCCTCATTTTGGAAATGTAAGGCACACACGCTTTCCAAGATTTACCTTTAACCAATAATTAGCAATATGTGTGTTATGTGATACAAAATTGATACCATTGGAAGATGCTTTAAATAAAATACAAACCCAACAAAATTAATTTTGAAACATAAAACCTTTATATTATTCATGCAATTGTTGGGCAAGAATCTCAGAAAGCTTGTGTGTCTTACATTTCCAAACAAACGGAGCGCTGTGCTAGAAAAGAGATGATCCTAAGGGTGCTACCATTGCCTATACGGTTAAAAAGTTGAGCGTGCATACAACAGGCCCAAGTTTTACAGATTTCATGGCCCGATGTTAAGTACATAGGAGAAGATGAACTTGTATCTGATATAAAAGTACAAAAATGCAACAAAAGAGCAACAAAGCACCATGCTGGCATATTGTATATCTACTAGCATCGTCAATAACCAACCTTATGTCCAGTTTTACATCTGAAGCTCCAAGCATGCAAATATACCGGCTTGGGCAGTGCTGCATGTCGTATAACGTTGTTGCCCATCTTACAGCAGAAAATCGAACCTCAATTTGCTCCTTCAAGAAAATTTACGATATAAATGTAACATCAGAAAATTATAGAGTCCGAACAACTAAGGGCACATGCATTTCCTCAAATAAGGCCCTTAAGAATAGCAAGATACTGCAACTTAAACACACAACTCTAATGCATAATGGAAGTGTGACCCATAGCATCACAAAAATCAGGAGAAGAAATAGTCATCTACCCATTGGAATCCATCATCCCAATCGCAACATCTTAGATTTCCTCCTTCAGTATTATTTTTGTCACATATCTCCAGACCAGTCCAAGAAAAAAGGGTGAAAGTGAAACTATACAGAGAAGGTCTCAGTTTGACCTTCTAGAGCCCGGCTAGGTTCTGGACTATAAAAGTATTTGTGAATAGATAATTAGAACGATAATCTTACCACTTGACAATTTTCCAGAAGAAGCGCCTCAAGATCCTTCAGTACTACAATTGAAGCACCCTGATACCATGAGCAACAAAATGAGTTAAATACAAGTAATGAGTTAGGTACAGCACCTTACAGTCAGAGCTAAGAAAATATTCAGCTCATAAACTATTATGAGCTGCATGTTATAGATTTTTTTCAGTAAAACAGTAACAGCAAGCCAGCAACACTAGACTGCAGATGGGTTAGGTCACATTACATGTGAAAGGTGCTATGAATGATTTTGCAACATACAAACATTGGTGTATAGACAAGCAACTCCAGTTAAAATCATTTTGTGTAAAGCAAGGATAAAATCTTAAGGCCTCCTTTGGTTTGAAGAAATTTCAGAGGAATTCAATAGGATAGGATTCTTGAAGGAATTTTTCCTTTAGAGCCCTTTGTTTCATAGGAGTGGATTCCTATTCCTACATAGGATTGGTTCTTATCCTCCACATTTCAAAGGAAAATAAACATGAGCCTAGACTCAATGGAAAAATTCCTATGATGCGAACCAAATGACATCTCTTTTCCTAATCCTACTCATAGGATATGAGATACATATCATCTCATTTCATACAAGTTTCCTATTCCTATGATAATCCTATCCTATGAACCAAAGGAGGCCTAAGAGTTGTTGTGTTGCCAAGGTGCCTGGTTTATCATGCATACTAGACTAGCATGTAAGGACATGGGGCATTACAATATTACAGGGAGTTAATCGACAAGAAACTAGCACTTATGTACTGCATCAAGCATTAAATATAGTTATTTGATTACTTAAGACAACCAACGAATCAAAATTCACAATCATCTTTGCCGGCGCCTTAGATAGGTTGTGACAGCATACTTTAGCAAGCGCTCCATAACTACCTTATATGCTGTAGCAAGGGAAGTGGCTGCCTCCTGAATTGTGAGGCGGAGTGATTGATCCTCCAACCTCAAAGCAGTAAAGAGTCGCATAGCAATTTCTGTTTTGTTGCTGCAATGTTCACAGAAGTAGTAGATCATTCCCCATAGCAGAAACAAAATATGAGCCGAGAAAGTAAAAGTGTACGACAAGGACATGCCTGAATAAATTAGGCATACGAGAGGCGAGCAAACCAATGGCCTGGTATGCAAATATTTTGACATCTCTAGCAGTGGAATCTGGAGATGGAGGACATCAAGAAATCATTGGATATTTTCTCGAGTACAAAATGAACAAGTTTTTCATCAAAGAGATGTTAAATTCGAGTAATATAAAGAAACAATGCGGAAATAAATCACATGCAGGTTTGAACAAGTAGAGTAGATAAGAAGTGCAAGAGACCTGCTTCTGTACTGGATGAACCATCAAGGGACCGTAATATTCCACTGAGGATAACTGGGCCAATTAACTTTAGTTGGTCCATTACTGCCTAAAACAATAACAAAACTATTATAATACACAGCCTTTTCATACCATATTACAACAACGGCAAGGGGGGGTTAACATTGATGGAAAAAGGGAAAGCTGGAATGAACAAGATGGACTATATATGATCAAAGTGAACATACATGTTTAAAAACCCAGACAGTGAACTCCATCCCTAGCTGTTTCAGCCTTGAAGTGGTTCCACTTCCTAGAGGCACAGAGACATAGCAGAAACATATTGAGCTCACCCCCACATATGGCAATGATGAAATTGAGATTTTGCATTCTGGAACTACAAACTAATAAATTAAAATGAATGGGACATAATGAGATAATCTTAGATGGAGACCGAGAACCATTACTTATATTATAGGTCCACCACAAGAATACTACATGGAAATAATGGACAAATATGTGTTTCATCTCATGAAGAACAGATACCAGGCAGTGAGATATTGAGGCTTAATAAAAAAATGCTCTCTAAAAGCAACTTAAGCATGATTATTGAATGGAAAAACAATGTTCAAAGTTAAATTGAGTCATTCAGCAGGACTTAATGTTCTTTTTTCCTTCTTTCTCAAAAAAATGTTCTTTTTCCTGTCTTATATTCCACGCATCCTTTACTCTTCTTGTTGCTCGTCCGTTCATGTTCAAATTATTATTCTTTTTGCCTATGGTGCAACTTTACATGATAATGGAATGGAATGCCCAAAGGGTTGTAAACACAACTTATCCATGACTATTTTAACCTAAAA
Source organism: Aegilops tauschii subsp. strangulata (assembly GCF_002575655.3). NCBI lineage: Eukaryota > Viridiplantae > Streptophyta > Magnoliopsida > Poales > Poaceae > Aegilops > Aegilops tauschii. The sequence goes on along the minus strand of NC_053039.3, from coordinate 243,795,614 downwards.
GAAAATGTTTTAGTCCGAACAAGGGTGAAGTTCAATGTCCTTCATTTTTCTACTTCAATGCACTTTAAATGACTGATAGAGATATAAGTAGGAAAATGCCCTTTGCTACCAAGTACCAACAGAGCTTATTAAATATGCAGTTTATTGGCCGTGTGCCATGACTATAAAAATATAACAATGCATAAAAGAATGTAAAGATATGATACCATAGATGCAGCCAAAAATGCATTGAAGTGTGTATGGAAATGCGTTTGCTGCAGCAATAGACCGGCAGAAAACACTCATTAGGCGAACACGCAATGAACTAGGTGCTGGGGCGACTTTCAGTTCTGCAGCTATATTTTCTGCACTTGCGGTACCTGTGACACCAGAGATCATTACCATGAAACATTCAGATTCACATTGAGCAAGACAAGATGGACGAAACTGCCAAGTTGATAACAGGGGAAAAGAAAAGAGAAGCATGTACGCGTGTGGGTATGGATGTGTGCAACAACGCAATTGGTGGGCCTGCTGATGGAGATCAATGCCAGTGGCAGGCATGCGCTGTATGCAACTATGTGAGTATGGAGGAGGAATCTAGATGGTATGCATACTTGTGAAAGGTAAACAATTGGGAGTTCAAGAACAGACCAAGAAGGCGTGAGAACAGGCATACAAACACAAATGACTTTCTCACCTATAGATCATGACAACAGAAACAAGCAAAAGAAAGAGAACTGAAGTTAAACTAGATGTTTTTGTTTCACAATTATACTACCTAGCAAACTGAATTTCCAAACAGTAATTCAGTCACTTAGTACACAGAAAAGTAGGTCAGTCAGATTCCAGACCACAAAGATGGAATAGCTATGCCACACCACAGGACGGGTATTGTGGTTGAAATGTGAAATGCATAAATAGAACCCTATTAAATATATAATGCGTACCATTGAATAGTGTGAACAATCTATTGATAAGCTTGGCATCTTCTAAGTTCGCAGTTGAAGCTTTGCGCTTTAACAACTCGTCTCCTCTCTTAGCAACTGATTCTTGACTATATTGAAACAGTGATCAGCATAATTGTTGATCCACATAGTCATTTCTGCAGATTGTAAATTGATTTTTGAAATGAAAGTACCTATCTGAAGCACCAGCTAAATAAATAGGGTAGACAATCTCAGATGCCAGCTGCATAGCTTCAAGAACATTCAAGATACCTAGCTGAAAAGATTGATGAGAAATTCAACCATAAGAAGGAAAGTGAAGGTAGTACACTCAACAATTTAAATGTGTAAATGCATGTACAGACATGAGTACACACACAGGGATGAAATATATAATACACTCAACAATCCCAGTGAATGCTCAACAGAAAAATCGCATGTAATTTGGTATTACCTTTCTTGATGCAAGTGTTTCACCTTTCAGTGGTAGCTTTCCAGTAACACGATCTGCTTGGGCAACTGAAAGTCCTGCTGGGCAACCAATGCTAGAGAATGCTAACAGTCAGCCTCCTGAATTCAATACATGTATATTATAACTTTACCTGATTCAGTTAAGTAGAATCTACCCTTGAGATGGTGTTTGATACAATATTGTGTGAAAGCAGAAGTCAGCAAAAACTAAGCCATCATCAGATCCACTTATGGATCGATATTTTAAGGCAATGCTATCATCCACCTTACGTGTGTTGCATTCACCAATAGCCTGGTCAACAAATAAAAACGAAAGGACAAAATCATGCAAGTGTTACAGAATGTAGGTATGGCAAGGGGGCTAAAATCAACACAGCCAAAATAACTTTGGTTTTGGCTAAACATGCACATGATGAATGGAGTTACGGAGAAAAAACAATTCTCTCAAGGGAAGTACTTATGTCATATTTCTATGTGCAACGCAGGCAATCTATAATTCTATCCTCCATTTTGAGGATTAACTTTCAAGCATAAAATTTGTGTCATTAACTACAGTCCATGTCCAACCTGGAACATTGATATGTCTTTTTATTGTTCTTGTGGGAAAAAATCCACTGCAATACTGCACTGCACATCCTTGAATTACATGTGCACTTTATGGTACACAACAATCCTAACTAAACTTTCCGTGCAACTAAAAATAATTCAATATGATCAACTTATATATCACATCCGTTTTAGGAAAATATATATATGCATGACATGACTAACCTTTGATACAAGTCTCAAGATAATTCCTTGATGCTGAGCTGGAACTTTTGATATATTGATTAACAAATCAGGTGCAATGTTTCCCTTCTCCTGTTACAAAATGTTAAGTTTGTATTGTTAACTTCCCAGTAGAGGCAAAATAATAATGCTAAGGGAATGGGAAGCCAGCAAAGGGAAAGACTATACCTCGCTTGGCAGGCGTTCAAACGCCATCTCAATATAAACAATACAGAAGTTGCGAACAATTGACGTTGAAGCAGATTCAGTATAGATCTTCCATAAATCCAGCATGGGCAGCGAAATCTCAGGCCTGTGCTTCACCCGTTTGTTGATGTGGCTGAGAATCTCCATAGCCTAGTCAAATACAGAAGTGGTATTCTATTACATGCCATTGATTGGCATAGAAATGTATGTTTGTTATAACATGATATAAAACATGCACCAAAAGAACAGGCTCAGCAGTAAGCATTCTTTCTACCAGAAAGGAGGCATGTGTATTGCTGAGTATCAGGCCAGCACTTGAGCAGGTGCAGGGGGCTATTAGACAGCGCATGGTTTTAAGTCCGATGTTCCACGAATTTAAAATGAAACTGCAGAACAGGGCAGCTGCAGCCAGTTTTTGTGTAATCCTGTGAGGAGCTCAGAATAACAGGGAACTTGTACGAATGAAATTTCTGCAGGGAACATAAGCAGAATTTCCTCTGTTCCGAGTAAACGAGGCTCGAATTCCGTGACCTCACGGGCAAATCGGAGCAACGGACACAAAAATACCACCACAGGCTAAGCCAACTAAAGGGGACCTAAACCAACTAAGAGCGACACCCACGGCTCGCGCTGAATGGCTGGGGAGTGGCGACTTACGAGCTTGCGGACGGAGGTGGAGGTGGAGGCGAAAGAAGTGATGGCGTAGGGGAGCACGCGGACGAGCAGCGGCGCGAGGCGGGCGTCCTCGGCGAGGGCCAGCCACGTGAGCATCCGGTCCAGGGCGTCCTCCCTCTCCGCGTCAGTCGGCGCCGGCGGGGCGGCCGACGGCTCCGCCATCTCGTGCGGCTGGGTACTGTGTTGGACTCACGCGGTCGCCGCTGGTCTGGTGCTTGCCTTCCGGCGCAAGAAGAAAGGGGGGAGGAGTGCGGATCGCAGAGGATCGAGTCGACTCGAGTCGGGTCCGTGTATAAACCGTTTTAAAGGAAGAGCGCCGGAGTGAGCCGGCGGTCGAACCCACTGGTGCACGAAACAGGCGCTCTGCTAGGTCGACCGGCTAGGTTCTAGAACGGCCCCTCTGGAGTACGATGCACTCGCGCTTAGCCGTTTGATTTGGGTTTTGTCTCCATCTTTTTCCTCCCACGCTTCGTCGCATCGCACCCAACGCCATCTCAAAATCCCTCCGTGAGAAATGCCGCACCGTGCCCTCGTCGCTCGCAGCACCTCACCAGGTGAGCATGTCCGTCGCTTGCATTACCTCCCCAACCAGCGACCTCGCCACGCCGTGTTGTCGCTCGCAGCACCTCATGACCCGGCGAGCTCAAGGTGGTGTGTGTTGCCGCTCGCCGCATCACATCATTGCCACTGGACCTCACATCACCGTCGTGTCCCATCGTTGCTCTGGTATCATCTGCTCAATCCTCCCACCAAAGCTGTCGTGTGCCATCGGTCACAGCATCAGCCCACCCTGGTTGCAGCATACTCGCTGCACCCCTGCCCTGTCGCAGCATCATCATGGGACCATCGTAGCTTCTCGCATTGTCAGACAGAGCATCAGCCCTCGCCGGTTCCAGCAGAAAGGACACAATCACAACATCGCGATCGATCTGGTTCCAACACACCATGATCACGGGCGCAACGTCTCTCGATGTCGGTTCCAGCACACGGGTGACGCGGTCACAACAACACTGGCGGCCGGATCCAGCACGCGCCGACTATGATGCAGCGTCACCGTAGTCGGTTCCCGCACGCGGCGACTATGGATGCAACGTTGCAGCCGGTTCCAGTATCTCGTGACGCTGGTTCCAACATCCCGCATCGTCGATCGAAGCCGCCCCTGGACAACTGCAGCACGTGGGGCACGTCGTCGCATTCCCAGCCGCCACGGTTGCAACTCCTCCTCGATGGTTGTAGCTTCTGTTGTCATCGGTTGCACCACGTTGGCACACCATTGTGGCTCCCCGACTGTGCGTGATTGCATCTCCTTGCTGATGTGTCCCGGATTTGGGCCGGACCATGGACCTCATGTCGGTTCAGGGGGGTGGGCCATGGTGAAAGACCCGTGAGTTTCCTTATATGCAGCCGACTAGGATACTGTAACCCTAGACCCCCGGTATCTATATAAACCGAGGGGTAGGGCTCATAGAGGGACACAACAATCTCAGGATAGATCATATGTACTTTGTACTCTAATCCCAAGTAATAAGCACAAGTAGGACATAGGGTGTTGTCTCTTTATAGAGCCTGAATCTCGGTGAGACCTCATGTCCTTGTTACCATCGCATCTAGACGCTTAGTTCGGAACCCCCTATCCGAGATCAGCTAGATTTAGCTCCGTCATTTGGTGGCCCATATAGGTCCCGCTAAAGAAGTCACCGTGATACGATGAGAATCAAGATCAGCGAGCAGTTTGGGACCATCGCTACTTTCGTGCCGGGACAGATCTTCATCATCGGCAGCATCGCCTCTTTGCTGACTCCACTGACCACCTAGGCAAGGTCAAGATAGTTTTGCTCCTGGCTGGATCGTTAGATTTGGTAGCATGGAGTACACAGCGGATTCCCGCGGGGAGCTGATCTTCACAAGCTAGGTGTCAAACTAGATTGAGGATCAGAACGAGACACTTGCCCCAACCCCGATGTCAAATCTAGGTCAGGACGATTGTGAGTATCACTCATCGGACCCGACCTTGAGTCAGGATCAGGCGGCGGCTCCCAAGGCCCAGATGCCAGATCGGGCCAGAGACAAAGATCCGAGGTCCATTCCCGATCGGGTCTTGGAGAAATTTCCTCTAGTCCTGATGTCAGATCGGGCTCAAGAAAAGCGCGAAAAGTCTCTCATGAACGAGATGTTGAGAATGTAAATATGTTACCATTGTTGATTTTTCTACAGTATGCAAACATTTTGTTATATGATATCACACTGGAAAAATCTGTTATATGTGTTGTTATATGCAGGTGATCATATATTTGTTAAGTGCTTCTTATTGAAAATAAAAAGGAAATCATGCCGAAATTTTGAATTATATGTTATTTGAATGCAAAGAGCTATATTTGTTCACCATTCACATGGAAGGAGCTATATTTGTTCACCATTCATACGGAAGAGGTGAGTAAAATCATATTCTTCACATCCCGTGTCTTCAACCAAACACACAAACATAATCAAACCATGTCATTTTTTACAAAAATGACGTGATAGCTCCCAGGCCAAAGGACACCCTCTATAAACAGTAAATTCAAAAAAAATGAAACTTTGCGAACATCAAAGATGACCGAACATTTGAGATTCTTGCAAATTTTCATAACGAACTATCAAGTAGAGAAAGGTGTACCCATGAGTTTCTGATTTCAGTGCTAAAAGTGCTTTGGAATTTTTTCTTGTTTAGAGCTCCTCGATGTTTTTCCTACATGAAAACTTGTAAGCACCTATAAAGTTTGAGCATATTTGATGTCGCAAAGTTTCAGAATTTTTTGTTTTTGTTTTCTATTTTTTAATGCACTGTTCATAGAGGGTGTCCCTGCACCCTGAAGTTGAAAAACTAGTCCCCATTTTTTATCTCTTATTATCGAACACAAGGAGGAAACCAAGCCATTCCTCTCATATGGAACCATGACATTGCATGACTTCTGATGATCCTCAACCCAAACACGCCTAAGCGTAAGCAATGGCGCTGAGCTCCCTGGCATGCTTCTCCCACAACGCAACGAACACGTCGATGCCTCCCCCTTTCCGCAGGCTGGGCATCAGCACCACCACCCCGTCCTGCGGGACCTTCCCCGGCAGGATTCCGACGAGTCGCCCGCCGCACCCAAAGTCCAACCGGTGCAGGTCCAGGTGGAGCCAGCTGTCGGCCTCCACGTCCAGCGACAGCACGCCGGCCTCGTCCGCACACGCTGGCTCCAGATCCTCGTCACCGTGCAGCGCCCCGAAGTCGACGAACGACTGGAAGTACCCGCCGTCGACAGCGCGGACCCCTGCGCGGACCAGCGCCGCGGCATCCGCGAGGGTGCCGGTGGCCAGGGCCGCCGCGCGTGTCCTGGAGATCGCCGTGAGCACGACGTTCCCGAAGAACCCCGCGGCCGGCACGGCGCCCGTTCCAGCCAGCCGGCCACGGCCGTTCACCGCGATGCGTGTCGACGTGTGCGCGTCGCCCCCGTCGGCGAGCCCGCGCGCGGCGGTAATCTTCCGCCAGACGTGCGCTGACACAGTCTCGAAGGTCGTGTACCTGTTGTGCGCGGCGCACTTGAGCTCGGCCACGAACTCGCTCGTGTAGTGAAGGAGCATGTTGGTGATCTCGGAAGTGTCGACGTGATGATCAACCTCGGCCGGCGGCTTGCTCTCGCGTCCGTCGTCGTTCGTAGGCGCCGGCGATAGCGGCAGGAATTCGGCACCACGGTGCTCGAACTCGCAGCGGGGCGGGCGGCGCGGCACGAGGGCCGCGGGGCCGTACGGCACGGGGGCGCAGTCGACGTGGAGGCCGTCGCCGCGTACGGCGTCGGCCCAGGCGTGGAAGAACATGGTCATGGAGTGGCCGTCGGCGACCTGGTGGTGAGACGACGAGGCGATGACGATCCCGCCGCACGCGAAGCGGTTGATCTGGAGCATGAGCACGTGCGGCGCGGCGCCTCTACGGACCGCGGGGTGGAGCAGCCCGTGCCCCGGCGAGGGCGCGAGCGGGAGGTGGTCGGAGAGCGCCGAGGACGGCACCTCGGCCTCGACGACGAGGGCGCCCGCGCCGCCTTTCCCGGTGACGAAGCATGGACGCGTGCCGACCCGGCGGTCGAGGCGCATGGTGGCGGTGAGGAGCGGGAAGCGCGGGAGCGTGGCGGAGAGGGCGTCGAGGAGGGCCTGGTTGGTCGGGTTGGGCGGCGAGAAGGCGAAGAGCACCGTGACGTGGTAGGTCGGCGCGGCGAGGTCGAAGACGGTGAGCGGCACCTCCTCGGAGGGCGCGGCCGCCGGGGGCACAACGAACGTCCTCTGCACCTGCACGCCCATGATCTCCATTACGCTGTACGTACACCAGTAGCACTCGCGGTAGGACGATCGCTGGTGCGTACGTACACCAGTGCTGCAGTTGTACGAGTATCGAATGTGTGTGTGTGTGCGCGCGCATGTAGGGCGGCACGTACATGAATATATAGCATTGCTCGCTCGTAATTTAGCTGCGCGTGTTGATTGGCACGTGCCGATCGCTGCGCGCGTGCATGCAAGCATGCATCCTCGGACGTCGTACGAAGGGCGTCACCTGAGGACTCGAGTGCCCGATCGAGGTCGAAGAGTCGCAGCTGCACGGGGGACAAGAAATGGAGTTATGCCTACAAGATCAAAGCAGCGGTCAAGGTTGCGGTGGCGCGCGCAGGGAGAGATCGCCTGGGACTTCTGGGTGCCGACGAGTCGACGACGACGGCTGCATGGCTGGCGCGGAAAAGTTCCATAATAAACCTTCAACTTGTAGACAAAAGTTAAATGAAACCTGAACTTGTAATCTCGAAAATCAGCATACCGAACTCTCAGATCACGGACTATTTTAATGAAATCACTAATTGAGAAGTACTCGTTGCAAAGATCACTTCAACTCCCTAGGTTGCGTCGCAACCTGGAAGTTTCCCTTTTTCGTAGATCCGTTTATTCAAAACGTTTTATCTCTCAAACCGTGCGTCCAAATCTCAAACCGCTTTCACCGCTGGATTTCTTGCGTCGAGATCTTCAAAACTAGATCTCATGTTGATAGGTTTTGACGAACTTTTTTTACGAAAAAAACCGGGCGAAAAAACCGAACCGGGAGCATGTGTTTTTTTCCTTTACTAAAGAGGCACGCCCGTGCCTCAAACGAAATCACAACCGTGCCTCTCGCGGAAGCAAAACCGTAACTCTCACGGGAGGAAAAAAGAAGAGAAAACGTGTTTTCTGTTTTTTTTTCCTTTCACGAGAGTCACGATTTTGCTTCCGCGAGAGACATGGTTGTGCTTTCGCGAGAGTCACGGCCGTGCCTCCTCGGAAACAAACAAAAAAACAGAAAACACGTTTTCTCTTTTTTTTTTCCTTCCGCGAGAGTCACGGTTTTCCTTACACGAGAGGCACGGTTGTGATTTCGTGAGAGGCATGGCCGTGCCTCTTTCGGAAAGGGAAAAACCCGTGCTCCCGGTTCGGTTTTTTCGTCTAGTTTTTTCATGAAAAAAAAGTTCGTCAAAACCTATCAACATGGGATCTAGTTTTGAAGATCTCAACGCGAGGAATCCAACGGTGAAAGCGATTCGAGATTTGGACTCACGGTTTGAGAGATAAAACGTTTTGAATAAACGGATCTACGAAAAAAGGGAAAACTCCCAGGTTGCGACAAATGGCGCGCTGCATGTGCGCCACTTGTCACAACCAGGGGAGTTGGAGTGATCTTTGCAACGAGTACTCCTCAACTAGTGATTTCGTCGACACTGCCGTTGGTCCTATTGTTCCAGGAATCGGCCTGGGCTTCTCCACTTCTGTGGGCCTCTGGCAAAAATCACCTTCCTTGCGCTTCACTTTTTTTGCGGGAAAACTTGTATTATTCACTTCGAGTCAATTGCAAGAAACCACCACATTTGCGGCTAGGTTCGCAGGAAACCACCAACTCATTAATCCGTTGCAGAAAACACCGGAAAATCTGTTAAGTTGTTGCAAAAAGCACTGATCGGACGATTTGGTCCATTTAATCACTTTCTTATAAGTGGGGCCAGATTGTAAAGAATTGACTTAGCAAAAAAATAACACATACACCCCTAGATCTAAAAAACAAAAGCAATCAGACCCCCATCCTGCCCCCACACGCACACCACTGTGGACAATCCCTACTGCAGAAGCAGCATGAACTCGGCCGGCACAACGACGGCCTGGCGCCATTGTCGTCATTGTTGCCTGCGGGGATGATGTGGTCGTCGTCTGAGCCATTGGCGGAGTGCACGGTGAACAACGCCCGGAGTGCGAGCCACAGTCGCCTCCGTTCACCACCTGCAGAGCACCTCCTGTGGCGGCCTTGAGCGCCGCCGCGACGACCTCGGCTCTGCGGACAACGGGGCAGAAGATGATGAGCGAGGCGCCTCATTCCTCCCGCAGATCGTCCCGATGGTGGAGTCCATTGAGGACGCGTGCTTCATCTGGGAGCTCTCCACGACGCCGACCATGGGGTCCTCTTCCTAATCCACGGCTGCCACTACCGCTCGAAGAACTTTTGGCCGCCATCCCAGCTCTGCCCCGGCTACGTCGGGCTGCCAAAGGGCGTCGCCATCACGACCCGCATGCTATGGATGCGGTTTGCAGTGCAGCCGTGGGCACTGGCCGCCTCCTCGTCCTCCCCGCGGCGTAGCCCTCTCCATCGCCGACGAGGGCGGCCCCATGCCGGACGGACGGTAGGGCCAGGGTGCGGCATCCCGGCCTGGGCACCACCGTGCCAGACGGATGGGAGCAGCGCGGCGGCGGCGCGGAGTGGACAGGGCATCGGTGTTCCATGGGGGAGGGTCTGATTGCTTTTGTTTTGTAGATCTAGGGGTGTATGTGTTATATTTTTGCTAAGTCAATTCCTTACAATCTGGCCCCACTTGTAAGAAAGTGATTAAACGGGCCAAATCATCCGATCAATGCTTTTTGCAACGACTTAACATATTTTCCAGTGTTTTTTTGCAACTGATTAACGAGTTGGTGTTTTTCTACAAATCTAGCCGCAAATGTGGTGGTTTCTTGCAATTGACTCATTCACTTCACACAGGATTACAATCAGAGGAATTAAGCTCAATGGCCTCCGGAGGTCCCGACCCAAGCCAGGTCATAGTTCTTCCCTCCATGCGAGCAAAGTTTGCAAGAGAGTTACTAACTTTATTTTGAGCTCTATGATACGTCCATTTTGCATCATGCTTTTATATCGATATTTATTGCATTATGGGCTGTTATTACACATTATGTCACAATACTTATGCCTTTTCTCTCTTATTTTACAAGGTTTACATGAAGAGGGAGAATGCCGGCAGCTGGAATTCTAGGCTGGAAAAGGAGCAAATATTAGAGACCTATTCTGCATAACTCCAAAAGTCCTGAAACTCCATGAAAGTCAGTTTTGGAATATACTCCCTCCATTCCTTTATATAAGGTGTATTTGTTTTTTCAAAAGTCAAACGAGTGCAAGTTTGACCGAACTTTTAGTAAAATGTATCAACATTCATAATATGAGATTTATATCATTTGATCCATCATGAAAAGTAGTTTCATATTTTATCCATTAGGTATTGCGGATGTTGTTATTTTATTCTATAATCTTGGTCAAACTTTTAAATGGTTGACTTGCACAGAAATCAATACACCTTATATTCTGGAATGGAGGGAGTATTAAAAATATTGGGCGAAGAAAGCACCAGAGGGGGGCCATGATGACCCACAAGTATAGGGGAACTATCGTAGTCCTTTCGATAAGTAAGAGTGTCGAACCCAACGAGGAGCAGAAGGAAATGACAAGCGGTTTTCAGTAAGGTATTCTCTGCAAGCACTGAAATTATCGGTAACATATAGTTTTGTGATGAGGTAATTTGTAACGGGTAACAAGTATTAAAAGTAAATAAGGTGCAGCAAGATGGCCCAATCCTTTTTGTAGCAAAGGACAGGCTTGGACAAACTCTTATATAAAGGTAAGCGCTCCCGAGGACACATGGGAATTATCGTCAAGCTAGTTTTCATCACGCTCATATGGTTCGCGTTCGTTACTTTGATAATTTGATATGTGGGTGGACCGGTGCTTGGGTACTGCCCTTCCTTGGCCAAGCATCCCACTTATGATTAACCCCTATTGCAAGCATCCGCAACTACAAAAGAAGTATTAAGGTAAACCTACCCATAGCATGAAACATATGGATCCAAATCAGCCCCTTACGAAGCAACGCATAAACTAGGGTTTAAGCTTCTGTCACTCTAGCAACCCATCATCTACTTATTACTTCCCAATGCCTTCCTCTAGGCCCAAACAATGGTGAAGTGTCATGTAGTCGACGTTCACATAACACCACTAGACGAAAGACAACATACATCTCATCAAAATATCGAACGAATACCAAATTCACATGACTACTTATAGCAAGACTTCTCCCATGTCCTCAGGAACAAACGTAACTACTCACAAATCATATTCATGTTCATAATCAGAGGGGTATTAATATGCATAAAGGATCTGAACATATGATCTTCCACCGAATAAACCAACTAGCATCAACTACAAGGAGTAATCAACACTACTAGCAACCACAGGTACCAATATGAGGTTTTGAGACAAAGATCGGATACAAGAGATGAACTAAGGTTTGAGAGGAGATGGTGCTGGTGAAGATGTTGATGGAGATTGACCCCCTGCCGGTGAGAGGATCGATGGTGAGATTTCCCCCTCCCGGAGGGATGTTTCCCCAGCAGAACAGCTCCGCCGGAGCCCTAGATTGGTTTCACCAGGTTCCGCCTCGTGGCGGCGGCGCTTCGTCCCGAAAGCTTGCTTCTAATTTTTTCCAGGGCGAAAGACTTCATATAGCCAAAGATGGGCACCGGAGACCTGCCAGGGGGCCCACGAGGCAGGGGGCGTGCCCAGGGGGTAGGGCGCGCCCCCCACCCTCGTGGACAGTGGGTGGCCCCCTCTGGTGCTTTCTTCGCCCAATATTTTTCATATATTCCAAAACTGACTCTCGTGGAGTTTCAGGACTTTTGGGGTTGTGCAGAATAGGTCTCTATTATTTGCTCCTTTTCCAGCCCAGAATTCCAGCTGCCGGCATTCTCCCTCTTCATGTAAACCTTGTAAAATAAGAGAGAATAGGCATAAGTATTGTGACATAATGTGTAATAACAGCTCATAATGCAATAAATATCGATATAAAAGCATGATGCAAAATGGACGTATCAACTCCCCCAAGCTTAGATCTCGCTTGTCCTCAAGCGGAAGCCGATAACGAAAAATATGTCCACATGTTTAGAGATAGAGGTGTCGATAAAATAAAATACAGACATGAGGGCATCATGATCATTCTTATAACAACATATATATATATATATATATATATTTCATATGATTTCTTATGCTAAAGTAACAATCTATTCACAATGCCAAGTATGAATCAGAAACTTCATTGAGAACCAACAAACTATAATCTCAGTCATTGAAGCAATTGCAATTTATCATAACATCGGAAAGAGTCAATATAAGAGCTTTTCAGCAAGTCCACATACTCAAGTATCATTTAGTCTTTCACAATTGCTAACACTCACGCAATACTTACGGTATGGAGTTTTAATCGGACACAGAGAAAGATAGGGGCTTATAGTGTTGCCTCCAAACCTTTTACCTCAAGGGTAATGTCAACAATAATAGTTTATGATAACTTACATCCAATTGGATATATATATATAACAGGATCTTTCCAACACAATGTGCTTGCCAAAGGATAAAATGTAAAAAGGAAAGGTGAAGATCACCATGACTCTTGTATAAGGTATAAGACAAGAATAAAAGATAGGCCCTTCGCAGAGGGAAGCAGAGGTTGTCATGTGCTTTTATGGTTGGATGCACGAAATCTTAATGCAAAAGAACGTCACTTTATATTGCCACTTGTGATATGGACCTTTATTATGCAGTCCGTCGCTTTAATTGCTTCCATATCACAAGATCGTATAAAGCTTATTTTCTCCACACTAATAAATCATACATATTTAGAGAGCAATTTTTATTGCATGCAACAATGACAACTTACTTGAAGGATCTTACTCAATCCATAGGTAGATATGGTGGACTCTCATGGCAAACCGGGTTTAAGGATAATTGGAAGCACAAGTAGTATCTCTACTTGGTGCAAAGAATTTGGCTAGCATGAGGGGGAAAGGCAAGCTCAACATGTTGGATGATCCATGACAATATACTTTATTTCGGATATAAGAAAACATAACCCATTACGTTGTCTTCCTTGTCCAACATCAACTTTTTAGCATGTCATATTTTAATGAGTGATCACAATCATAAAAGATGTCCAAGATAGTATATTTATATGTGAAAACCTCTCTTTCTTTATTACTTCCTATTAATTGCAACGATGACCAAAACTATGTTTGTCAACTCTCAACAACTTTTATTCATCATACTCTTTTATATGTGAAGTCATTACTCTCCATAAGATCAATATGATCTCTTTAATTCTTTTTATTCTTTCTCTTCTCTTTTATTTTTATTCCCTCAAGATCATAGCAAGATAGCAAAGCCCTCGACTCAAAACTAATCTTTATTATATATAGCTTACAGACTCGATTACATAGAAGGATCATAAAGCAAAGCTCAAAACTAGATCATACTAAAACTTTATTCCACTAGATCAAGGTATAACCAAAAGGATCGAACTAAGAAAAAGGGTAAAGATAGGAGTGTGATGGTGATACGATACCGGGGCACCTCCCCCAAGTTTGGCAGTTGCCAAGGGGAGTGCCCATACCCAATACTCAGTTCTCCTTTGGTGGTGGTGAAGGGATTGTTGATGACGTAGGCTTGTCGTCCAACATCGAGCGTAGGAGGTGCTCCAACTTACGAATAACGCCCTTGAGTCCGGTGATATGCTTTTGCAACAGAATATTTTCACGAGTTAGATACTTGTTCTGCACCTGCACTATTTCAATCATCTTGAAAGCTTCAATTTCAGTAGTGGTAAGAAGATTGTAATGAGGTTGAAGGATGTCTTCTTCTTCTGCTGCCGGAGCTTGGTCCTCCGTAGCCTTCTTGATCCTATCATCCTTGTTGATCCCCCGGGTTCTTCTCTCTTCAGCTCTATCTTCATTAGCCAAGCATCGTCGTCCTCATTGTTGGAGGAGGGGGATGACATGATGCCTGGCCTTGACAACTCTGGCAGAAAACAGCTCGAAACAAAACCAGAGGATATGTCGTGGTACGGTGGTCAAAACCTTCGGGAGATTATATAATGAATTTTTACCGACCAAAAGAAGTATCGTGCAAAAAACGGAGTCCGGAGGGCACACGAGGTGCCCACGAGGCAGGGGGCGCGCCCTCCACCCTCGTGGATGCCTCGTGTCCTTCCTAGACTACTTCTTATTTTCCTATTTTCTTAAATATTCCAAAACGGAGAAAAATTGCTATTAGAACTGTTTTGGAGTCGGTTTACTTACCGTACCACATACCTATTCCTTTTCAGAGTCTGAAACGTTCTGGAAAGTGTCCCTTATGTATTCCTCCGGGGTTATGATTTCAATAACATTAGTTTCAACATTTATTGGATTACCTGAGATATAATGTTTGATTCTTTGACCGTTCACCACCTTTGGATTTGTGCCTTCAAAGTTGTTGATTTTTATGGCACCGAAACGATAGACCTCCTCGATAACGTAAGGACCTTCCCATTTAGAGAGGAGTTTACCTGCAAATAATCTTAAACGAGAGTTGTATAGCAAAACATAATCACCTACATTAAACTCACGCTTTTGTATCCTTTTGTCATGCCATCTTTTAGCTTTTTCTTTAAACAGCTTGGCATTCTCATAAGCTTGGGTTCTCCACTCATCAAGTGAGCTAATGTCAAATAGTCTCTTCTCACCAACAAGTTGAAATCATAGTTTAGCTCTTTAATGGCCCAATATGCCTTATGTTCTAGTTCGAGAGGTAAGTGACATGCTTTTCCATAAACCATTTTATACGGAGACATACCCATAGGATTTTTATATGCAGTTCTATAGGCCCATAATGCATCATCAAGTTTTTTGGACCAATTATTTCTAGATCTATTAACAGTCTTTTGCAAAATTAATTTAATCTCCCTATTACTTAGTTCTACTTGACCACTAGACTGTGAATGATATGGGGATGCAATTCTATGATTAACATCATACTTAGCAAGCATTTTACGAAAAGCACCATGAATAAAATGTGAACCACCATCAGTCATTAAATATCTAGGGACTCCGAACCTCGGAAAAATAACTTCTTTAAGCATCTTAATAGAGGTGTTATGATCAGCACTACTAGTTGGAGTAGCTTCTACCCACTTAGTAACGTAATCAACTGTAACTAAAATATGTGTATACCCATTAGAGGAAGGAACGGTCCCATATAATCAAAGCCCCAAACATCAAATGGTTCAATAACAAGTGAATGATTCATAGGCATTTCTGGACGTCTACTAATATTACCAATTCTTTGACATTCATCACAAGACAAGACAAACTTACGGGCATCCTTGAAAAGAGTAGGCCAATAAAAACTGGATTGCAATACCTTATGTGCAGTTCTATCTCTAGCGTGGTGTCCTCCATAAGCCTCGGAATGACACTTGCGTAGGATCTGTTCCTATTCATGCTCAAGTACACAACGTCTAATAACACCATCTACTCCTTCTTTATAAAGATGTGGGTCATCCCAGAAGTAATGTCTTAAATCACAGAAAACCTTTTTCTTTTCCTGGTATGTGAAACTAGGTGGTATAAATTTAGCAACAATGTAATTAGCATAATCAGCATACCATGGAGCAGTACGAGAGGCATTTATGACAGCTAATTGTTCATCGGGAAAGCTATCATCAATAGGTAGTGGGTCATCAAGAACATTCTCTAACCTAGATAAGTTGTCTGCAACGGGGTTCTCAGCTCCCTTTCTATCTATAATATGCAAATCAAATTCTTGTAGTAGGAGAACCCATCTAATAAGTCTAGGTTTAGCATCTTTCTTTTCCATAAGATATTTAATAGCAGCATGATCAGTGTGAACAGTTACTTTAGAATCAACACTATAAGTTCTGAACTTATCACAAGCAAATACAACTGCTAAAAATTCTTTTTCAGTAGTAGCATAATTTCTCTGGGCACTGTCTAGAGTTTTACTAGCATATTGGATAACATTTAATTTCTTATCAACTCTTTGTCCTAAAACAGCACCTATAGCATAATCACTAGCATCACACATAATTTCAAAGGGTAAATTCCAATCAGGAGGCTGAACAATATGTGCATAAATCAAAGCTTTCTTAAGTATATCAAATGCTTCTACACAATGATCATCGAAGACAAAAGGAACATCTTTTGTAAGAGATTAGTCAGAGGCCTAGAAATTTTTGAGAAGTCTTTAATGAACCTCCTATAAAAACCGGCATGACCAAGGAAACTTCTTGTACCTTTAATGTCCTTAGGACACGACATCTTTTCAATAGCATCAACTTTAGCTTTATCAACTTCAATACCTCTTTGAAATTTTATGCCCCAAGACAATACCTTCATTAACCATAAAGTGGCACTTCCCCCAATTCAAGACAAGATTAGTTTCTTCACATCTCTGCAAAACTCGGTCAAGGTTGTGAAAGCAATCATCAAAAGAAGTTCCATAAACAGAGAAATCATCCATGAAAACCTCAACAATCTTTTCACAAAAGTCAGAGAATATAGCAGTCATACATCTTTGAAAGGTAGCCGGTGCATTACATAAACCAAAAGGCATACGTCTATAAGCAAAGGTACCGAAAGGGCAAGTAAAAGTGGTCTTTTCCCGATCCTCTTTTGACACAGGTATTTGAGAGAAACCAGAATAACCGTCTAGAAAGCAAAAATGTGTTTGTTTGGATAATCTTTCTAGCATTTGATCAATAAAAGGTAAAGGGTAATGATCCTTTTTAGTAGCTTTATTTAGTTTGCGGAAATCAATTACCATTCTATAACCTGTAACAATTCTTTGTGGGATCAATTCATCTTTATCATTAGGAACAACAGTAATACCTCCCTTCTTAGGGACACAATGGACAAGACTTACCCACTGACTATCAGCAACGAGATAAATTATACCTGCCTCCAGAAGCTTTAGTATTTCTTTTCTTACCACTTCTTTCATCTTAGGATTTAACCGTCGTTGGTGATCAACAACTGGTTTAGCGTCTTTCTCCAATTTTATTTTGTGTTGGCATAGAGTGGGACTAATGCCCTTAAGATCATCAAGAGTATATCCAATAGCAGCGCGGTGCTTCTTCAGAGTTTTCAATAATTTCTCTTCTTCTTGCTCTGAAAGGTGAGCACTAATAATAACAGGATATATCTTCTTTTCATCAAGATAGGCATATTTAAGAGTATCAGGTAATGGTTTAAGCTCAAACACGGGATCACCCTTGGGTGGAGGAGGATCCCCTAAAATTTCAACAGGCAAGTTGTGTTTCAAAATAGGTCCCTGTTTAAAGAATACTTCATCTATTTCCCTTCTTTCAGTCATAAACATATCATTTTCATGGTCTAGCAAATATTTTTCTAAAGGATCATTAGGAGGCATGGCAATAGAAGCAAGACCAATAATTTCATCTTTACTAGGCAATTCTTTATCATGGGGTTGTCTACGAAATTTAGCAAAATTAAAATCATGAGACATATCCCCTAATCCAATAGTAACAACATCCTTTTTGCAATATATCTTAGCATTAACAGTATTCAAGAAGGGTCTACCAAATATAATGGGACAAAAGTCATCTTGTGGGGAACCAAGAACAAGAAAATCAGTAGGATATTTAACTTTCCCACACAAGACTTCAACATCTCTAACAATCCCAACTGGTGAAATAGTATCTCTATTGGCAAGCTTAATTATAACATCAATACCTTCTAACTCAGCAGGTGCAATATCATGCATAATTTCTTCGTATAAAGAATGGGGTATTGCACTCGCACTAGAACCCATATCACATAAACCATGATAGCAATGATCTCCTATTTTGACAAAAATAACAGGCATGCCTATAACAGGTCTATGTTTATTTTTAGTATCGGGTCTAGCAATTCTAGCAGCTTCATCACAGAAGTAAATAACATGCCCATCAATATTATCGACCAAGAGATCCTTAATCATAGCAATATTAGGTTCAACTTTGATTTGCTCAGAGGGTGTAGGTGTTCTAGCATTACTCTTACGAACCACAGTTGAAGCTTTAGCATGATCCTTTATTCTAACGGGGAAAGGTGGTTTCTCAATATAAGCGGTAGGAACAATAGGATCAACATTATAAGTGATAGTATTTTCTTCAACTTTAATAGGTTCAACTACTTTTACTTCAATGGGAGAATGATATTTAAACCACTTCTTCTTAGGGAGATCAACATGAGTAGCAAATGATTCACAGAAAGAAGCTACTATCTCAGAGTCAAGTCCATATTTAGTGCTAAATTCATGGAAAACATCGGTATCCATAAAAGATTTAACACAATCAAACTTAGGTATTATACCTGACTCCTTACCTTCATCGAGTTCCCAATCTTCAGAATTGCGTTTAATTCTTTCCAATAAATCCCATCTGAATTCAATAGTCTTCATCATAAAAGAACCAGTACAAGAAGTATCGAGCATGGAGCGATTATTGAGAGAAAGCCGAGCATAAATTTTTTGAATAATAATTTCTCTTGAGAGCTCATGATTGGGGCATGAATATAACATTGACTTAAGCCTCCCCCAAGCTTGAGTGATGCTTTCTCCTTCGTGAGTCCAAAAATTATATATATATAATTACGATCACGATGAACCAGATGCATAGGATAAAACTTCTGATGAAATTCCAATTTCAATCGGTTGTAGTTCCATGATCCAATATCATCACATAGCCTAAACCATGTCAATGCCTTTCCCTTCAAAGATAAAGGGAAGACCTTCTTCTTGATAACATCGCATACCTGCAAGCTTAAATAATCCACAAACTTCATCCACATAGATTAGGTGCAAATCGGGATGCAATGTTCCATCTCCTGCAAAAGGATTAGCTAGCAGTTTCTGTATCATACCCGAAGGAATTTCAAAGTAAACATTTTCAGTAGGTTCAGTAGGTTGAGGAGCAACTCTTTGCTCTACTGGTCGGGGTGAAGATACCCTGAACAAGCCCCTCAAAGGATTACTTTCCATAGTAACAAGTGACAGTAAATTTCAGCACACTGATAACCCACAAGTATAGGGGATCAATTGTAGCCTCTTTCGATAAGTAAGAGTGTCGAACCCAACAAGGAGCTAAAGGTAGAACAAATATTCCCTCAAGTTTTATCAACCACTGATACAACTCTACGCACGCTTGAAGTTCGCTTTACCTAGAACAAGTATGAAACTAGAAGTACTTTGTAGGTGTTGTTGGATAGGTTTGCAAGATAATAAAGAGCGCGTAAATAAAAACCAGGGGCTGTTTAGGTAAAGAAGCAATAAATTTAGTATAACGAGTGTGGAAAAGTGGTGGTAGGAGTTGCGAAATTGTCCCTAAGCAATTGACTACTTTACTAGACCGATAGCAAGTTCTATGTGGGAGAGGGCACTGCTAGCATGTCATCCCTGACTTGGAATTCTATGCACTTATGATTGGAACTATTAGCAAGCATCCGCAACTACTAACATTCATTAAGGTAAAACCCAACAATAGCATTAAGATATATTGGCCCCCTTTCAATCCCGTATGCATCAATTTCTATGCTAGGTTGAAGCTTCTGTCACTCTTGCCCTCCAATACATAGTCCTATTAACATACAACTAATCCTATGGTGTGATCCACGCGCGCGCTCATATGATGGGCACCAAAGGACAGCAACATAACCACAAGCAAATTAAACCAATCATAGCAATTCATCAATTACTGATAGGACAACGAAAATCTACTCAGACATCATAGGATGGCAACACATCATTGGATAATAATATGAAGCATAAAGCACCATGTTCAAGTAGAGGGTACAGCGGGTTGCGGGAGAGTGGACCGCTGTAGATAGATGGGGGAAGGTGATGTAGATGTTGGTGAAGATGACGGAGGTGTTGGTGTAGATTGCGGTGACGATGATGGCCCCGGCGGCGTTCCGGCGCCACCAGGAGAGAGGGGGAGAGAGCCCCCCTTCTTCTTATTCATCTTCCTTGACCTTCTCCCTAGATGGGAGAAGGGTTTCCCCTCTGGTCCTTGGCTTCCATGGCATGGGAGGGGCGAGATCCCCTCCGAGATTGGATCTGTCTCTCTGTCTCTCTCTGTTTCTGCGTTTCTTGATTCTGCCCTTTCACCGTTTCTTATATTCCCGAAGATCCGTAACTCCGATTGTGCTGAAATTTGGACACGATTTTTATCCGGATATTGGCTTTCTTGCGGTGAAAGAAGGGTACCAACCGCCTTATGGAGTGGCCACGAGGGCCCAGGGCGCTCTTGACCCCCTGGGGCGCGCCCCTCACCCTCGTGGGCCCCTCGGGCATCGTCTCGCGTTGATTCCACTTCCCAAAATTCACATATATCCAAAAAAACTCCGTCAGTTTTTATCCCATTTGGACTCCGTTTGATATGGATTTTCTGCGAGACAAAAAACATGCAACAAACAGGAACTGGCACTGGGCACTGGATCAATATGTTAGTCCCAAAAATAGTATAAAAAGTTGCCAAAAGTATGTAAAAGTTGTAGAATATTGGCATGGAACAATAAAAAATTATAGATACGACGGAGACGTATCAGCATCCCCAAGCTTAATTCCTGCTCGTCCTTGAGTAGGTAAATGATAAAAAAGATAATTTTTTATGTGGAATGCTACCTAGCATAAACTTGATCATATATCTAATCATGGCATGAATATTAAGACATAAGTGATTCAAAGCAATAGTCTATAATTTGACATAAAGACATCAATACTCAGGTATCCCAACAAACAATCATGTCTTTCAAAATATCAACGGTAAAGAAAGCTATCCCTACAAAATCATATAATCTTGTCATGCTCTGTCTTCTTAACACAGAGTATTTATCATGCACAACCCCGATAACAAGCCGAGCAATTGGTTCATACTTTTTAACACGCTTCAGCTTTTTGAACCCTCACGCAATACATGAGCGCAAGCCATGGATATAGCACTACAGGTGGAATAGAGTATGATGATAGGGGTAAATATAAAGAAGACAAAAAGTAAGAAAGTCTCACACCGATGCGGCTAACCAACGGGCTATGGAGATGCCCATCGATCGATATCAATGTGAGGAGTAGGGATTGCCATGCAACGAATGCACTAAGAGCTATAAGTGTATGAAAGCTCAAACTGGAAACTAAGTGGGTGTGCATCCACCTTGCTTGCTCATGAAGACCTCGGGCATTTGAGGAAGCCCATCATCGGAATATACAAGCCAAGTTCTATAATGAAAATTCCCACTAGTATATGAAAGTGATAACTCAAGAGACTCTCTATATGAAGAACATGGTGCTACTTTGAAGCACAAGTGTGGTAAAAGGATAGTAGCATTGCCCCTTCTCTCTTTTGCTCTCATTTTTTTTTGTTTTTTTTGTGGGCTTCCTTGGCCTCTTTTATTTTTTTGTGGGCTTCTTTGGCCTTTTTTATTTTTTTTTGTAAAGTCCGGAGACTCATCCCAACTTGTGAGGGAATCATAGCTTCCATCATCATTTCCTCACATGGGACAATGCTCTAATAATGATGATCATCACACTTTTGTTTACTTACAACTCAATATTACAACTCGATACTAGAACAAAAATATGACTCTATATGAATGCCTCCGGCGGTGTACCGGGATGTACAATTATCTAGCGTAGCAATGACATCAAAAAACGGACAAGCCATCAAAACATCATGCTAGCTATCTTACGATCATGCAAAGCAATATGACAATGAATGTTCAAGTCATGTATATGATGATGATGGAAGTTGCTTGGCAATATATCTCGGAATGGCTATGGAAATGCCATGATAGGTAGGTATGGTGGCTGTTTTGAGGAAGATATAAGGAGGCTTATGTGTGATAGAGCATATCGTATCACGGGGTTTGGATGCACCGGCGAAGTTTGCACCAACTCTCGAGGTGAGAAAGGGCAATGCACGGTACTGAAGAGGCTAGCAAATTGCGAAAAGGTAAGAGTGCGTATAATCCATGGACTCACATTAGTCATAAAGAACTCATATACTTATTGCAAAAGTTTATTAGCCCTCAAAGCAAAGTACTACTACACATGCCCCTAGGGGGATAGATTGGTAGGAAAAGACCATCGCTCATCCCCGACCGCCACTCATAAGGAGGACAATCAATAATAAATCATGCTCCAACTTCGTAGCATAACGAGAGACTATACGTGCATGCTTCGGGAATCACAAACCTTAACACTGATATTCTTACTAAACACAACCATTTACTAGTACCTCCCACATATTATCATCTCTATATCGCAAAACTATTGCAAGGAATCAAACATATCATATTCAATGATCTACAAGTTTTATGTAGGATTTTATGACTAACCATGTGAATGACCAATTCCTGTCATCTCTCTAAATAGATATAAGTGAAGCAAGAGAGTTTAATTCTTTCTACAAAAAGATATGCCCATGCTCTAACAAATATAAGTGAAGCAAAAGAGCATTCTACAAATGGCGGTTTTCTATGTGAAGAGAAATAGGCAATCCAAATTTCAAATGATATAAGTGAAGCACATGAAGCATTCTATAAAGCCATACTCAAAAGATATAAGTGAAGTGCAAAGAGCATTCTATAAATCAACCAAGGACTATCTCATACCAGCATGGTGCATAAAAGAAAAGTGAAAACTAAATGCAAAAGACGCTCCAAGATTTGCACATATCACATGAACGAAACGAATCCGAAAACATACCGATACTTGTTGAAGAAAGATGGGAAGCCTTCCGGGGCATCCCCAAGATTAGACGCTTGAGTCTCCTTGAATATTTACTTGGGGTACCTTGGGCATGCCCAAGCTTGATCTCTTTCCTCTCCTCCTTATCCTCATATCGAGACATCCTCGATCTTCGAACACTTCATCCACACAAAACTCAACAGAAAGCTCGGTAAGATCCGTTAGTATAATAAAGCAAATCACTACTCTAAGTACTGTTGCAAACCAATTCATATTTTGTTTTTGCGTTGTAGCTACTGTAATATAACTTTTCCATGGCTTAATCCACTGATAAAAATTGATAGTTTCATCAAAACAAGCAAACTATGCATCAAAAACAGAATCTGTCTTAAACATGACAGTCTATAGTAATCTGAACATTCACCATACTTCTGGTACTCCAAAAATTCTGAAAACATTATAAAAAATAAACAATGTGTATAGAAAGACAGTGCAAAAAGTTTCAGAACCGTTCGACGTTCCAGTAAAAAATGTAAAGTCGCGCACTACAGCCAAAGTTTCTGTTTTGCACCGCTCAAACCAACAAGCAATGTAAACATCCTAAAGGCAAATCTTGGCACATTATTTTTGTTTTTAAACTTTATAAAAGCACACAACAGAAATAAATGACTCTCTAAAACTTCCGGGTTGTCTCCCTGGCATCGCTTTCTTTAAAGCCATTAAGCTAGGCATCTAGTGCTCAAGTAATGGATCCACCCGGATCCCAAGGTATATCAAAGCCAATTTTAATTAACAATGATTTGTGATTTAGTAGTGAGCACAAAGTAATATATATAATGCAATGACGAAGTCTAACTCTCTTCCTATGCATCGGCATGTCATAAAAGAACAATTCATGCACACATAGTAAAGGCCAATGCATAGTATAAACAGTTTCTTGCAATTTTATCATATTGGAAACATGGAGAGGCGGAGATGTAGTTCCTCTCTCATAATAATTGCAAGTAGGAGCAGCAAGCGCATGCATATTATATCTATCAAAATCAACATGTGCAATGGTAAAATGCAACCCATCAATATAATCCTTAATAAGGGCAAACTTCTCCGATATCACTACAAAAAAAAGACACATCCGTGACATTTTGGGCCGAACGGAAAAAAATTCTGTCATACTTATGACACTTCTATGACGATAATTGTGACAAAACCCGGTATCATCATAGATGTGGTGGGCTCCTACTTCTATGACAAAAAATCATGACAGAAAATGGGCTTTTCGTCCTGGGCGGGCCGGAGACGCAGCTGCATGACATTCTTTGGGCCGTCCATTACGGAAAAAACCGTGGTAGAAGCGAGGGCGAGGAAAATATCGGGGTGTTCCCGGTTACGGTGGGTGGTCGGGCCGAGTGATGCGCATTTCTCTCGTACACGTACGCGCGTGTGTGCGAGGCGTTGGGCTCTAACTGAACCCGAGCGAGGCGTTGGCCTCTAACTGGACCCGAGCGATTGCACTAGCTACGTTACTGAACCCGAGTGATTTCTTCGCTACTGCTGCTAACTGAAGCCGATCGATGCTGCCTCTGGATGAACAGTGAGCGTTGCTGGGGGGTTTGGATGATCAGTTCCCGGTGGGGGTGGATGAACAGGACCCCGTGGTGTTGCCTCTGGATGAACAGGACCCCGATCGATCAAGCCGGTTGGGGCTGGATGAACAGGACCCCGTGGAGGGCTAGATGAACAGGATGACCCCGTGGAGGGCTGGTTGAACAGTAGACGGTGGAGGGCTGGATGAACAGTAGCCCGTGGAGGGGTGGTTGAACAGAAGCCCGTGGAGAGGGCTGGTTGAACAGTAGCCGGTGGAGTAGCGCGCGATGGAGGCTGGATGAACATGAGCCTGTGGATGAACAGTCGCAGGTGGAGGCTGGAGGAGGTCGACGGTGGATGAATAGTAGCCCGTGGAGGCTGGAGGAGGTCGACGGTGGAGATGAACTGTATCCCGTGGAGTCCCGTTTTGTGGTATGCCACACCCCTCCCGACGAGCAGGACCCCCGTTTCGACCGTAGCGCTCCAACACAAGTCCGTTTCCTCCGTTTTGCGGTACGCCACACCCCTCCGATGAACAAGACCCCCGTTTCGACCGTAGTGCTCCAACACAAGTCCGCTTCCTTCGTTTTGCGGTACGCTAGACCCCTCCCGATGAACAGGATCCCGTTTCGAACGTGGCTGGTCGAACACAAGGCCGTTTCCTCCGTTCTGCGGTACGCTAGGCCTCATTTCAATCGGCTATTCTGTCCAAGCCCTCCTGATGAACATGACGACGCATTCCGTTCCGACCCAGCCGGTTGGCTCCCCATGAACACGACGACGACGTTGTTTCTCCGTTTCGACCCAGCCATGTACACGAGCCCTGGCCGTACGTATGCGCGAGTAGGCGTTCGAGACCCCGCCCGTATGTACGTACGTGGCCGTATTTACTTTCTTGCACCCTGGCCGCTGTACGTACGTGTACATGCTACGTGCGCGCCTCTACTACGACACGTGCGCGCCTCTACATCGACCAGTATGTACATACACGTTCGCGGCCAGAATGACAATGCTACGTACGCTTCGACCAGGTGGGTCCCGACTGTCAGGCACTTCCTTGCGTGCGAAGATGTAGCTGGTGGGTCCCAACAGTCAGGGGGTGAATCATTTTTTCTTTTGCCCGGACGCACTTCCTTGTGTGCGAAGATGTAGCTGGTGGGTCCCAGCAGTCAGGGGGAAACATTTTTTTCACAAAATACGGTGGCCCGTCCGGTGGGTCCCCGCTGTCAGGTGGAGGAATAATTATTTTGCACGTAATAAGGAGGCACTTCTTTGCGGCTGCCGTGGACCCAGCTGTCAGCCTCCATGTATAGTACTCTTCCGATGGAAGTCGGTCGTTGACCACATTGACCACGCCGCGCCGAGAGCACCACGGCGGTGGATGACGGCGAGGCCTAGGAAGGGGACGACGCGGATCCGGGGAAGACGCGACAGTGGAAGCCTGCGCGGAGAGGAGTACGAGGGTTCACTGGTTCGGCTGCGGTGTGAGGCTGCCGTCGCCGCAGAATAACAGGGGGTGTGGGTGAGTAGAGGGATGGCCTGGCCAGCGGTGGGAGTAGTAGGGGCGATGAGGCCTCCGCGACATCACAGCCGGCCACGGGAGGCAGGAGCACGCGGCACGACCGACGCTGCTTTGGGTGGCTGGAGCAAGAAGACCATAGGTTGAAGAAGCACTACGGCCGTTGGATGGACATCGTTACGGTCACTGCAGCTAGAATCGTTTATATTGACTAAGTTGACAAAGCCCTTGGTACGCGTCAACTTAGTAGGCCCACAGGTCAGCCTCCGAAACAGTGCGCCCCAGATGTCAGGGGGAGGAATCATTTTTTGGGCGCCTGAAGCAAGAATATCCGAGATTGAAGAAGAAGCACGACATCCGTTGGATGGACATCCAACGGCCACAGCTACCAGAACCGTGTGTTGTTGACAAAGCCTTGCATACGCGTCAACTTAGTTTTTTTAGGGGACGCGTCAACTTAGAAGGCCCACAAGTGTGTGGCAGAGAACATATAGCCCATTTGCGATTTGTAAGAATGTACAACCCATTTTTTAATTCTAATGGAATTTACTACAGCCAATTTACAGTTTGTTAAAAGTACAACCCATTTTCTAGCTAGGACAATGATTAATAATTTCAACCAACCGCTCAAAACAGAATTCAAAAAAATTTCCCACATTTTTATGGGATCCGAAATATTTTTATCCGAAATTTCTAATCAGATTAAATATAATTTCAAAATAAAGTTGTGTTACGTTAAAATCCAATGAAATATTGCGCGCGCAACAAGTAATGAAATTAAAATTTTCAAATTCCAAAAATAATATATTTTTTAAACTAATTACGCGTTTGGTGCATTTTTTTATAGTTACTGCCCAGTTATTGTAATTACATCCCATTTATTATTTCTTAAAGTCCTTTTTATTGTTAAGCCTAATGCATACCTCCTAGGAAAGTTTGCAGCCCAGCGGGGCGGAGAATAACAAGTTGACCCAGATATTGTGTACAACTGTCGGCCCAGTTGCATTGCAGATGTTGAAAAAAAAGCCTGTGTAGTACAGTACAACCTAACAAGGCTACTCAGCCCACATTCAACGACGCCGGAAAGGCCCAAACAAGGCTTCTGTACAACTTTTTGAAGTCAGTGAGCTCAATTAATAACTTAAGAAAAAAGTTAGATTACAGTGGAACCTAATTAAAAGTTGTCATGAGCAAAGAAATAATTCAACGGGTCCCACTTGTGCGTGTGTGCGTGTGTGTGTGTGTGTGTGAGAGAGAGAGAGACCCATCGGTCGATGCTCGTAAATACATCTTTCAGCCATATGCATTGCTGATGCTCAGTAAAAACTTATATAGTTGACACAATCATATAGAACATCATAGCACGCTGAACTTGCATACAAAAATTTCAAGCAGGCGGCACAATCAGGATGGAAGCAGTGGATCGCTACGGGTAGGGCTATGTTGAAACCAACAAACTCGTACATAACGGTTCATCGTCTTTATCAATGACGGGGAAATATCTTGAATGCTGTGCAAAGAAAACAGACAGACAACACAATAAGTTCTGGTAGCACATTAAGTTGACGTACATCCCTTTCTAAAAAAAGTTCAGGTACAAAATTAGAATAGGTCATAATCAAATGTACTGGCACATCAGTGCTTCACACCCATAGCTCGGATTTAACTAGTATCTGACAAGATTCACTTGTTACCTCAAATTAGAGCACATCCAGGCAGCCAGCCCTGCCTCTTCTCCCAAAGAAGCAGTGGCCTCCACCGCGCGATGGAGTAGGCCCTGTGCCATCCATCGTTCCTATTGGAAATATGCCCTAGAGGCAATAATAAAATGGTTATTATTGTATTTCCTTGTTCATGATAATTGTCTATTGTTCATGCTATAATTGTATTAACTGGAAACCGTAATGCATGTGTGAATACATAGACCACAACATGTCCCTAGTAAGCCTCTAGTTGACTAGCTCGTTGATCAATAGATGGTTATGGTTTCCTGACCATGGACATTGGATGTCATTGATAATGGGATCACATCATTAGGAGAATGATGTGATGGACAAGACCCAATCCTAAGCATAGCACAAGATCGTGTAGTTCGTTTGCTAAGAGCTTTTCTAATGTAAAGTATCATTTCCTTAGACCATGAGATTGTGCAACTCCCGGATACCGTAGGAATGCTTTGGGTGTACCAAACATCACAACGTAACTGGGTGGCTATAAAGGTGCACTACAGGTATCTCCAAAAGTGTCTGTTGGGTTGGCACGAATCGAGACTGGGATTTGTCACTCCGTATGACGGAGA
Organism: Aegilops tauschii subsp. strangulata; assembly: GCF_002575655.3. Lineage (NCBI taxonomy): Eukaryota > Viridiplantae > Streptophyta > Magnoliopsida > Poales > Poaceae > Aegilops > Aegilops tauschii. The sequence goes on along the minus strand of NC_053039.3, from coordinate 243,767,241 downwards.
GGTATCTCTGGGCCCACTCGGTAATGCATCATCATAATGAGCTCAATGTGACTAATGAGTTAGTCGCGGGATCATGCGTTACATAACGAGTAAAGAGACTTGCCGGTAACGAGATTGAACGAGGTATGGGGATACCGACGATCGAATCTCGGGCAAGTAACATACCGATAGACAAAGGGAATTGTATACGGGATTGATTGAATACCCGACATTGTGGTTCATCCAATGAGATCATCGTGGAACATGTGGGAGCCAATATGGGTATCCAGATCCCGCTATTGGTTATTGGCCGGAGAGGTGTCTCGGTCATGTCTGCATGGTTCCCGAACCCGTAGGGTCTACACACTTAAGGTTCGGTGACGCTAGAGTTGTTATGGGAAATAGTATGTGGTTACCGAAGGTTGTTTGGAGTCCCGGATGAGATCCGGGACGTGACGAGGAACTTCGGAATGGTCCGGAGGTGAAGATCGATATATTGGACGAAGGGTATTGGAGTCCGAAATTGTTCTGGGAGTACCGGGTGACGACCAGCGTGACCGAAAGGTGTTTCGGAGACCCCAGCAAGCGTTAGGGGGCCTTATGGGCCAAGGGGAGGGGGCACACCAGCCCACTAAGGGGCTGTGCGCCCCTCCCAACCCCTCTCACGTAACCTGGAGAGGTGGGGGCGCCTGCCCTAGGGCAGCCGCCCCTCCCGGCTTGGAGGGCAAGTTTCCTAGGGCTGGGGGCGCCCAAACCCATCTAGGGTTTCCCCTGTGGCTGCCACCCCTCCCCTAGGGAACCCTAGGGCGCCTCCTCCACCCGCTTACCCCTATATATAGTGAGGGAGAGAGAGGGCAGCCGCACCCCTTCCCTGGCGCAGCCCCTCCCTCCTCCAACTCTTCCTTCTCCTCCGTAGAGCTTGGCAAAGCCCTGCAGGAATACCACAAGCTCCACCACCACGCCGTCGTGCTGCCGGAGTTCTCCCTCAACTTCTCCTCTCCCCTTGCTGGATCAAGAAGGAGGAGACGTCCCCGGGCTGTACGTGTGTTGAACGCGGAGGCACCGTCCGTCCGGCGCTAGATCGGATCTTCCGTGATTTGAATCGCCGCGAGTACGACTCCATCAACCGTGTTCTTGTAATGCTTCCGCTTAGCGATCTTCAAGGGTATGAAGATGCACTCCCTCTCTCTCGTTGCTAGCATCTCCTAGATTGATCTTGGTGACACGTAGGAAAATTTTGAATTATTACTACGTTCCCCAACAGTGGCATCATGAGCTAGGTCTATGCGTAGATTCTATGCACGAGTAGAACACAAAGTAGTTGTGGGCGATGATTTGTTCAATTTGCTTGCCGTTACTAGTCTTATCTTGATTCGGCGGCATTGTGGGATGAAGCGGCCCGGACCGACCTTACACGCACACTTACGTGAGACAGGTTCCATCGACTGCCATGCACTTGATGCATAAGGTGGCTAGCGGGTGTCTGTCTCTCCCACTTTAGTCGGATCGGATTCGATGAAGAGGGTCCTTATGAAGGGTAAATAGCAATTGACATATCACCGTTGTGGCTTTTGCGTAGGTAAGAAACGTTCTTGCTAGAAACCCATAGTAGCCACGTAAAACATGCAACAACAATTAGAGGACGTGTAACTTGTTTTTGCAGGGTATGCTATGTGATGTGATATGGACAAAAGGATGTGACAAATTATATATATGTGATGTATGAGATTGATCATGTTCTTGTAATAGGAATCACGACTTGCATGTCGATGAGTATGACAACCGGCAGGAGCCATAGGAGTTGTCTTAATTTATTGTATGACATGCGTGTCAATGAAAAACGCCATGTAATTACTTTACTTCATTGCTAACCGTTAGCCATAGTAGTAGAAGTAATAGTTGGCAAGACAACTTCATGAAGACACGATGATGGAGATCATGGTGTCATGCCGGTGACGAAGGTGATCATGGCGCGCCTCGAAGATGGTGATCAAAAGGCGCAAGATGATATTGGCCATATCATGTCACTTTATGATTTGCATGTGATGTTTGTCATGTTTACATCTTATTTGCTTAGAACGACGGTAGCATAAATAAGATGATCCCTCGCTAAAATTTCAAGAAAGTGTTCCCCCTAACTATGCACCGTTGCGAAGGTTCGTTGTTTCGAAGCACCATGTGATGGTCGGATGTGATAGATTCTAACGTTCGCATACAACGGGTGTAAGCCAGATTTACACATGCGAAACACTTAGGTTGACTTGACGAGCCTAGCATGTACATACATGGCCTCGGAACACAAGAGACCGAAAGGTCGAACATGAGTCGTATAGTAGATACGATCAACATGAAGATGTTCATCGATGATGACTAGTCTGTCTCACGTGATGATCGGACACGGCCTAGTTGACTCGGATCATGTATCACTTAGATGACTAGAGGGATGTCTATCTAAGTGGAAGTTCATTAAATAATCAGATGAACTTAATTATCATGAACATAGTCAAAAGGTCTTTGCAAATTATGTCGTAGCTTACGCTTTAGTTCTACTGTTTAAGATATGTTCCTAGAGAAAATTTAGTTGAAAGTTGATAGTAGAAATTATGCGAACTGGGTCCGTCAACTGAGGATTATCCTCATTGCTGCGCAGAAGGCTTATGTCCTTAATGCACCGCTCGGTGTGCTGAACCTCGAGCGTCGTCTGTAGATGTTGCGAAACATCTGACATACACGTTTTGATGACTACGTGATAGTTCAGTGTGTAATGCTAACGGTTTAGAATTGTGGCACCAAAGACGGTTTTGAAACGTCGCAGAACATATGAGATGTTCCAAAGACTGAAATTGGGATTTCAGACTAGTGCCCATGTCAAGAGGTATGAGACCTCTGACAAGTTCTTAAGCCTGCAAACTAAGGGAGAAAAGCTCAATCGTTGAGCATGTGCTCAGATTGTCTGAGTACTACAATCGCTTGAATCGAGTGGGAGTTAATCTTCCAGATGAGATAGTGATGGTTCTCCATAGTCACTGCCACCAAGCTATTAGAGCTTCGTGATGAACTATAACATATCAGGGATAGACATGATGATCCTTGAGCAATTCGCAATGTTTGACACCGCGAAAGTAGAAATCAAGTAGGAGCATCAATTGTTGATGGTTAGTAAAACCACTAGTTTCAAGAAGGGCAAGGGAAAGAAGGGATACTTCATGAAACGGCAAATCAGTTGCTGCTCTAGTGAAGAAACCCAAGGTTGAACCCAAACCCGAGACTAAGTGCTTCTGTAATGAGGGGAACGGTCACTGAAGCAGAACTACCCTAGATACTTGGTAGATGAGAAGGCTGGCAAGGTCGACAGAAGTATTTTGAATATACGTTATATTATTGTGTACTTTACTAGTACTCCTAGTAGCACCAGGGTAATAAATACCGGTTCGGTTGCTAAGTGTTAGTAACTCGAAATAAAAGGCTACGAAGACTAGCTAAAGGTGAGATGACGATATGTGTTGGAAGTGTTTCCAAGGTTGATGTGATCAAACATCGCACGCTCCCTCTACCATCGGGATTGGTGTTAAACCTAAATAATTGTTATTTGGTGTTTGCATAGAGCATAGACATGATTGGATTATGTTTATCGCAATACGGTTATTCATTTAAGGAGAATAATGGTTACTCTGTTTATTTGAGTAATACCTTCAATGGTCTTGCACCTAAAATGAATGGTTTATTGAATCTCGATCGTAGTGATACACATGTTCATGCCAAAAGATATATGATAGTAATGATAGTACCACATACTTGTGGCACTGCCATTTGTGTCATATTGGTATAAAACGCATGAGAAGCTCCATGTTGATGGATCTTTGGACTCACTCGGTTTTGAAAAGATTGAGACATGCGAACCATGTCTATTGGTATATATGCATGAAGAAACTCCATACAGATGGATCGTTTGGACTCACTTGATTTTTGAATCACTTGAGACATGCAAATCATACCACATGGGCAAGATGACTGAAAGGCCTCGTTTTCAGTAAGATGGAACAAGAAAGCAACTTGTTGGAAGTAATACATTTTGATGTGTGCAGTCCAATGAGTGCTGAGGCACGCAGTGGATATCGTTATGTTCTTACTTCACAGATGATTTGAGTAGATGCTAAGTATATTTACTTGATGAAACACAAGTCTGAATTATTGAAAGGTTTAAGTAATTTCAGAGTGAAGTTGAAGATCGTCGTGACAAGAGGATAAAATTTCTATGATATGATCATAGAGATGAATATCTGAGTTACGAGTTTGGCACACAATTAAGACATTGTGGAAATTGTTTCACAACTAATACCGCCTGGAACACCATAGTGTGATGGTGTGTCCGAACATCATAACTGCACCCTATTGGATATGGTCCATCATGATGTCTCTTATCAAATTACCACTATCGTTTATGGGTTAGGCATTAGAGACAACCGCATTCACTTTAAATAGGGCACCACAGAATTCCGTTGAGACGACACCGTATGAACTATGGTTTAGAGAAACCTAAGCTGTTGTTTCTTAAAAGTTTGGGGCTGCGACGCTTATGTGAAAAAGGTTTCATGCTGATAAGCTCGAACCCAAAGCGGATAAATGCATCTTCATAGAATACCCAAAATAGTTGGGTATACCTCCTATTTCAGATCCGGAAGCAAAAGTGATTGTTTCTAGAAACGGGTCCTTTCTCGAGGAAAAGTTTCTCTCGAAAGAATTGAGTGGGAGGATGGTGGAGACTTGATGAGGTTATTGAACCGTCACTTCAACTAGTGTGTAGCAGGGCACATGAAGTTGTTCCTGTGGCACCTACACCACTTGAAGTGGAAGCTTATGATAGTGATCATGAAACTTCGGATCAAGTCACTACCAAACCTCGTAGGTCGACAAGGATGCGTACTACTTCAGAGTGGTACGTAATCCTGTCTTGGAAGTCATGTTGCTAGACAACAACGAACCTACGAGCTATGGAGAAGCGATGGTGGGCCCGGATTCCGACGAATGGCTCAAGGCCATAAAATCCGAGAGAGGATCCATGTATAAAAACAAAGTATAGACTTTGGAAGAACTACTTGATGGTCGTAAGGCTGTTGGGTGCAGATGAATTTTAAAAGGAAGACGGACAATGATGGTAAGTGTCACCATTAAGAAAGCTCGACTTGTCGTTAAGATGTTCTCCGACAAGTTCAAGGAGTTGACTGCGATGAGACTTTCTCACTCGTAGCGATGCTAAGAGTCTATTGGAATTATATTAGCAGTTGCTGCATTATTTATGAAATCTTGCAGATAGGATGTCAAAACATTGTTTCCTCGACGATTTTCTTGAGGAAAGGTTGTATGTGATACAACCAGAAGGTTTTGTAAATCCTGAAAGATGCTAACAAGTATGCAAAGCTCCAGCAATCCTTCTAAGGACTGGAGTAAACATCTCGGAGTTGGAATGTACGCTTTGATGAGATCACCAAAGATTTTGGGTTTATACAAAGTTTATGAGAAACTTGTATTTCCAAAGAAGTGAGTGGGAGCACTATAGAATTTTTGACCAGTATATGTTGTTAACATATTGTTGATCAGAAATGATGTAGAATTTCTGGAAAGCATACAGGGTTATTTGAAAAGTGTTTTTCAATGGAAAACCTGGATTAAGCTACTTGAACATTGAGCATCAAGATCTATAAGGATATATCAAAAATGCTTAATAGTACTTTCAAATGAATACATACCGTGACAAGGTTTTGAAGGAGTTCAAAATAGATCAGTAAAGAAGGAGTTCTTGGCTGTGTTACAAGGTGTGAGTATTGAGTAAGACTCAAGACCTGACCACGGCAGAAGAGAGAGAAAGGACGAAGGCCGTCCCCTATGCTTTAGACGTAGGCTCTACAGTATGCTATGATGTGTACCGCACCTGAAGTGTGCCTTGCCATGAGTTACTCAAGGGGTACAAGAGTGATCCAGGAATGGATCACTTGACAGCGGTCGAACTTATCCTTAGTAACTAGTGGACTAAGGAATTTTCTCGATTATGGAGGTGGTAAAAGAGTTCGTCGTAAATGGTTACGTTGATGCAAACTTTGACACTAATCCGGATGACTCTGAGTAGTAAACCAGATTCGTATAGTAGAGCAGTTATTTGGAATAGCTCCAAGTAGCGCGTGGTAGCTGCATCTACAAGATGACATAGAGATTTGTAAAGCACACACGGATCTGAAAGGTTCAGACCCGTTGACTAATAACCTCTCTCACAAGCGAGATATGAACAAACCCCATGGGTGTTGGATTCATTACAATCACATAGTGATGTGAACTAGATTATTGACTCTAGTGCAAGTGGGAGACTGTTGGAAATATGCCCTAGAGGCAATAATAAAATGGTTATTATTGTATTTCCTTGTTCATGATAATTGTCTATTGTTCATGCTATAATTGTATTAACTGGAAACCGTAATGCATGTGTGAATACATAGACCACAACATGTCCCTAGTAAGCCTCTAGTTGACTAGCTCGTTGATCAATAGATGGTTATGGTTTCCTGACCATGGACATTGGATGTCATTGATAACGGGATCACATCATTAGGAGAATGATGTGATGGACAAGACCCAATCCTAAGCATAGCACAAGATCGTGTAGTTCGTCTGCTAAGAGCTTTTCTAATGTCAAGTATCATTTCCTTAGACCATGAGATTGTGCAACTCCCGGGTACCGTAGGAATGCTTTGGGTGTACCAAACATCACAACGTAACTGGGTGGCTATAAAGGTGCACTACAGGTATCTCCGAAAGTGTCTGTTGGGTTGGCACGAATCGAGACTGGGATTTGTCACTCCGTATGACGGAGAGGTATCTCTGGGCCCACTCGGTAATGCATCATCATAATGAGCTCAATGTGACTAATGAGTTAGTCGCGGGATCATGCGTTACGTAACGAGTAAAGAGACTTGCCAGTAATGAGATTGAACGAGGTATGGGGATACCGACGATCGAATCTCGGGCAAGTAACATATCGATAGACAAAGGGAATTGTATACGGGATTGATTGAATCCCCGACATTGTGGTTCATCCGATGAGATCATCGTGGAACATGTGGGAGCCAATATGGGTATCCAGATCCCGCTATTGGTTATTGGTCGGAGAGGTTTCTCGGTCATGTCTGCATGGTTCCCGAACCCGTAGGGTCTACACAGTTAAGGTTCGGTGACGCTAGAGGTTTTATGGGAAATAGTATGTGGTTACCGAAGGTTGTTCGGAGTCCCGGATGAGATCCCGGACGTGACGAGGAACTCCGGAATGGTCCGGAGGTGAAGATCGATATATTGGACGAAGGGTATTGGAGTCTGGAATTGTTCTCGGAGTACCGGGTGACGACGAGCGTGACCGAAAGGTGTTTCGGAGACCCCGACAAGCGTTAGGGGGCCTTATGGGCCAAGGGGAGGGGGCATACCAGCCCACTAAGGGGCTGTGCGCCCCTCCCAACCCCTCTCACGTAACCTGGAGAGGTGGGGGCGCCTCCCCTAGGGCAGCCGCCCCTCCCGGCTTGGGGGGCAAGTTTCCTAGGGGTGGGGGCGCCCAAACCCATCTAGGGTTTCCCCTGTGGACACCACCCCTCCCCTAGGGAACCCTAGGGCGCCTCCTCCACCCCTTCCCCCTATATATAGTGAGGGAGAGAGAGGGCAGCCGCACCCCTTCCCTGGCGCAGCCCCTCCCTCCTCCAACTCTTCCTTCTCCTCCGTAGAGCTTGGCGAAGCCCTGCAGGAATACCACAAGCTCCACCACCACGCCGTCGTGCTGCCGGAGTTCTCCCTCAACTTCTCCTCTCCCCTTGCTGGATCAAGAAGGAGGAGACGTCCCCGGGCTGTACGTGTGTTGAACGCGGAGGCACCGTCCGTCCGGCGCTAGATCGGATCTTCCGTGATTTGAATCGCCGCGAGTACGACTCCATCAACCGCGTTCTTGTAACGCTTCCGCTTAGCGATCTTCAAGGGTATGAAGATGCACTCCCTCTCTCTCGTTGCTAGCATCTCCTAGATTTTTTTGACTGGTGACTGTAGGGAGAACCCCCCACAGCATTCAAAACTTTATTTTAGAACAAAGAAGCATACAATATACAAGGATTACAAGGGGTAATCAGTATAAGAAAAACTAAAAACTAAAGCTCTAGAGATACAAAACCTCAAGGAGGAAGAAGGGAAATCCACTTAAGAAGCTCTTCCTTGTACCTAGCCTTAACTCTGTGCTGCATGAGCAGGATATCATGGATAAAAGCACTCCTCCACTTGTTGAAACTCTGCCTCTCATGCCTAAACACCTTTGCATTCCTGATTATCCATATGTTCCAGCAAGCAATAAACACAACTTCAGTGAAAAAAGGCTTTGCAAAGTCCTGCTTGGCTTGCAAAACAATATCAGACATGTCATTCCCAGGTGACCATGTGATTTGCAAGTAATTCCATATTCTGACACTGAAGTTGCATTCAAAGAACAGATGATTCCTGGTCTCTCTAGTCCTCAAGCTGCAAAGGAGACAAAAAACTCCATCATCCATATGCCAATGCCTTCTCTCCACCATGTCTTCTGTATTGAGCCTGTCCATGATTAACATCCAAGCAAACACCTTTATTTTCATTGTGCAGGATGATCTCCAGATCCACAGTATGAGAGGGGTAAATGACATGTTTGAATGCATAAGAGAGTAGAACCACTTGGGCCTAAAAGCATTACATGTCCCCTGCCAGAACCAAGAATCCTTGGCCTCCAAGTCTCTACTACAAGAAACCATAAGATTTTGAACTGCCAAAAATTCCTGATATGCTTGTGCAGATAAAGGCAAGTGAAACATGTTAACCATATCCAGAGATTGAAAGGCTTCGTAAACAGAGATCCAGGGATCTTTCACATAGGAGAAAAGCCTAGGGAACCTAATCTGCAAGGGTTCAACTGATTCACCAATCTTCCACTTGTCATACCAAAACAGCGCAGTGCTCCCACAATTAACTTGAACCCAGGTTGTGTTTCTATAATGATCCATCAACTTACAAATATCCTTCCACCAAAAAGAACCACAACTGTCAGTACCCTGAGGCACTGAGCAATGATAATATGTGTCCCAAATAAGAGAGACCCAAGGCAAATCCCTCCTATTTAAGAAGTTATGTAAATGCTTGAGCAAAAGTGCCATGTTCTGCACCCCCAGGTTCAAAATTCCCAAACCACCTTTGTTCTTAGGCCTACAAATGAGTTCCCAAGCAGCCAGTGATGGAGCTGGCTCATCCCTATGCTTTCTCCATAAACACTGCCTCTGAATTGTCTCCAGTTGTTTTATAATTCCAGCAGGTGCCAGCAAACTACCAAGATAAAAAATTGGCATGGAGGACAATGCAGAATTCAGAAACTGGAGTCTCTCCCCTTGATTAAGAAAGGAGGAGCTAGCTGTCATCCTTCTCTCCATACAGTCCACAAGTGGCATAAAATCCACCATTTTAGGCCTTGTAGTGCCAACAGGTAAGCCAAGATATGTGAAAGGCATTTTGCCCACTTGACAACCAAAAGCAGCAGCCAACTCAATGATAGCATCCTCATCAACATTTATGGGAATCATAGAAGACTTGTGGAAGTTAACAACTAGCCATGTTGATCTTGAGAACACTTGAAGCATGTCCTTCAAAGCCAAGAGTTGCATTCTATCTGCTGGTAAGATAATAAGAGTATCATCAGCATATTGCACAATGGGATAATCCTGGTCATGGCATGGAATTGGCAATTTCAAAATTCCCCTCCTGAACATATCATTCACCACTGTTTGGAGAAGATCAGCAGCAATAACAAAGAGTAAAGGTGAGAGACAATCACCCTGTCTAACCCCCTTTTTACAAAGGAATTGCCTACCAGGCACACCATTAAGAAGGACTGAAGATGTCCCAGTGGAGAGAAGCTGTTTTACCCAGAGAATCCATTTCTGATTGAAGCCTTTGTATTTAAGAATCTGCAAAATGGTTTCATGCTCAATTGAGTCAAAAGCCTTTTCAAAATCCAGCTTAAGAATCACAATAGGCCTCTTAGAATGATGGCACTGATGCAAATATTCCAGGGACCAGCCAATGCAATCCTGGATAGTCCTGCTCTTTATAAAGCCATACTGATTCTTATGTATGCATGCCATAATTATCTTTTGGAACCTATTTGCAGCCATCTTAGACAGAAACTTAAGACCCATCCCAGTCAAGGAGATTGGTCTATAATCACTAATCCCTTCAGGGCTCAATTTTTTTGGGATCAGAGTGATATAAGAGCCATTAATGTTTTCCAAATTTGTAGTGCCAGAATGAAAAGCCTCAGCCAACTCATAGAAATCATGACAGATAATGTGCCAGCACTTCTTAAAGAACAAACCATTAAAACCATCAGGACCAGGTGCTTTGTCTATTGGAATAAGTTTGACAGTGTCATCCATTTCCTCCTTAGTGAATGGTTCAGTAAGAAAATCCAACCCTTCAACTGGCTTAAGCAACTTGCTGAGATCAAAACCCATGACAACTCCATTAGAAACTCCCATTCTATTCTTGAAAAAATTCCAAATGATGCCCTCCATTTGAGAGTGATTAGAGACAATTGTCCCATCAGTGTCCTTCAAGGAAGCAATAGAATTTCTTCTATGCCTCTCAGTGGCCATAGCATGGAAAATTTTGGTATTTTCACCAGCAACTTTAATATATCTAATTGTGCACCTCTTTTTCCAATAAACAAACTGAAGATGTAAGAGCTGCTCCACATGCAACTTGACTACCTTCCTGAAATTAAATTCAGGTCTGAATAAAGGCCTTAGCTCCTCAAGGCCATCTAGACACAGAATGACCTTATTGCATTTGGCTATCAAAATTTTCAGCTTGGAAAAGTTTAATTGCCACTTCTTAAGGGCACCTCTTAAACTCTTGAACTTATCAGCAATCCTAGCAGTGATATGAGATTTATGAGAAGATTTCTGCCATGACTGTTGAACACATTCCATAAATCCCTCAAGCTCAACCCAAAAGTTCTCAAACCTAAATATTTTAGATTTAGGAATAGAGGTTTTAATTGTGACAACACATGGCACATGGTCAGAAGCAGTTCTGGCTAAAGGCAAAACTTCAGTCATGGGGTAAGAAGAAATCCAATCTGCAGAAGTGAAGAACCAATCCAATTGTTCTAAAAGTGGGCTATCTTGCATATTAGACCATGTGTAAGATCTTCCTTTAAGAGGCAGCTCAAGCAAACCCATATGGGCAATGATTTCATTGAAAATGAAGATATCATTCAGGTCCCCCCCTGGCAAATTCCTGTTCTCTAGAGATCTTATAAAGTTAAAATCACCCACTAAGAGCCAATTATCATCCATAGGTATATGCAGGTTATAAAGCCAGCTGACAAAATTATCTCTAGCTTCCCCTTGACAAGGGCCATAAACTGAAACTAAGGACCATTTCTCATTATTCTGCTTAGAGACAAACTCAACTAAAATAGCAAAAGGCTGAATCTCAAGCACAGTGCCCCAAAAAATGGACGAATTCCAAACCACCAAGAGGCCCCCAGAAGCTCCCAAAGAAGGGGAGAAAGCAAAACTATCAAATCTTTTGGGGCAAAAGGATCTAATAGATCTATAATCAAAAGAGCTGCACTTAGTTTCTTGGAAACAAGCTACAGCACATTGACTCTCATCCAGTTTCTGCCTGACAGCCCTTTGCCTTGCATCAGAGTTCAATCCTCTAACATTCCAGCATAAAACATTCCAACTTTTACATGCATTACTCATTAAAACATCTATGAGGAGATAATAAAGTCTGGTGGCACATAATGCCAGCAAAAGTAACATGAGTGCGACAAGAGACACTTAAAATATTACAGGGACCAAAATAAGACCATATTCCTGACAAAAGAGGACCAAAGAAAGACATGATCCACCCCCCACCAGCTAGTATGCCACTACACATTTGCATCATTTTTTGGAGTAGCAGTGGGATCGGCCATAAGCTTCTCCACCGAAAGGAGTTCATCTGCAATGCCAAGCTCCTTGCCAATCTGCTGTAGCTTGTTGATAGGAGTTGGAGGTGGAAGATCATCTAGTTGCTCATCCTGCAGGTTGGCAGACACTGTGGCAGAGAAAGGCTTGGGCTTTGGCTTCCTCCTCTTGGACTGCATAGGTAGCTCCTGGAAGACTGGCTTGAAACCATCTCTCTGTAAAGACCCCCTGGTGCACCTCCTGACAGAAGTCTCCACAATTGGGGTTGGTGCCAATGTTTTCCTTGGCCTTCTAAGTTTCCTCTGTTCCTGATCAGAGATATCCACAGATACAGGAGCAATCTCAGACTGTATTTCCTCTGTGCCAGTTTCCAAAGAAGGGAAAAAGTGCCCTTGCCACAGGCCTGTGCTCCTGCTCAGAAGTATGATAGGTAATCATTGGCACCTCAAAAGCCAGATCCCAACTTCTCTTGGTCAGCATGGAAGACCTGACAGGTAGCATCTCAACAGGTTTGGAGAGCTGAGAGTTGAATTCAGACTGCAGTAAGATCTCAAACTTTCTCCTCAGAGCCATCTCTGGTGGCAACTCAGGTCCAAAAAAGACTTTGTTATCAGCAATGTTGGCAACCAGAAGCTCCTCAATGGCAATAGGTTCAGCACCAACATGATCAGCAGCAGGAGGAGGGTTGTAGACCACCATGGCCCAGTCCTCAGGGTTGTACACAGGCTCCTCCACCAGAGGTTGTTCCTGCCCAGCTGGAGGCTCAGCATTTTGCTCCACATCAAGAACCAGCACAAAGTTTGGCTGAATAGCTTGCTCCACAGATACAGAGAAATCATCAGAGAGGTCCAAAACCATGGACTGCTGCTCCACTTCCACATTTACATGAGCAATCTCCTCATCCTCTCCCCAAGCTGCATTGCCCCAGTTGTTATCCCCCATGTCTGGGTGCTCAGGAGGAGGAGGTGGCACATCATTCCAACCCATAGCAGGGTATGGGGGCAAGATGAAAGGATGGAGCTCTGGAAAAGGCACCCCAGGTAGAGGATGTGGGTTTCCATTCATAGGCATCCAATCCTCATCATGCGGCATCTGTTCTGCAAAGTTGGCGCCAAGAATGTAGATAGGGGCAGTCCATGACACACGGGCCCCACCCCAAGCAGCATAGTCATTGAAAACCACATCTCGTGGAACAAGAACATCTTCAGGAAAGGAGGCAAAAACAAGAGTTCTGACTAAATGGGGATCCTGGGTATTCCAATGATGAAACTTGCCAAAGGTATTTACTGCAGCCCTGATATTATCCGTATTGCGCAGATCTAAAGGGATACCCAGCATCATAATCAGTCCCTGACGAAAACCCTGAGCTCCACGGAAACCCTCCCCTCATCATGCTTCATAAAACGAACAAATCGGTCATTTCCAAGGTGCTGCGGAGGTAACTGGAGAAGAGAAAAACGCACCGCCGGGTCTCTAACTCTGAACAAACCTACAGCATTGATCCAAGGTTGAACGGACCGAACCTGATATCCATGAGTGTCCAACCAGTCAGCTACTTCCTCACGAGCGGCTCCAATCTCGTGGGCCTCCGGCAGAGGCATCACTTCAGCAAGCATGAAATCCTCGTGGCGACGCACAATGGGGACGTGCGGCATCACGTATGTGCGCGGCCAGCGCTCATCTCCAGCATCAATGATATGGTGGCCAGCAGGAACAAACTGCATTGGATCGAGTGGAAAGTTGGCCATGGCAGGCGGTGGCGATGGCGATTCTGGTGGCGGAGGTGGTGTCGCCGGAGGAGAGCCCGGAGGAGTTGAGGGGCCAAGGTGGATGGAATTGGGCGAGGAGGCCGGTGCAATGAAAACCGAAGAGTCCAAGTTAGGTAGATATCCTGTCAGAGAGATATTCCCGGCTGCTGTAGCTTGAACCTCGGAAACTGGAACGACAACGGGTTTGGGTCTCCAAACCAGACCCAAACGCTTAGCAAAACGGGCACAATCCTGCCGCGAATGACCCACCCGAGAACAACCCAAGCACTTTAAAGTTGACGTGCACGCAGAACAAAAATGTCCTTGCTTGAAGCATAGCTGACACGTAACGATGTCATCAACCATGTTATTGATCATTTGCTCAAACGAAGCCTCAGCTTGAGACGAAGTGGGCACAACTGGGCCAGGCGAAGATGGGCCCAAACTAGTCTGGCTCAAAGGGCCTGAATTCCCGCCCGGACTAGACGGCGTAATTTCCGAGGCAGAACCCTCCACCATAGAACGCTGTTGGATCACCGACAAGCTCACCGTGCCAAAAATGATCGGCGGCGAAGCTAAGGTCCAATTAAGATCAACCGGTGAAGGCGGATGAATAACCACACGCTCCCTATCAGGAATCTCATAACCAGCACTCTCAACGTCAGCAATGCAATCAGCAGATGCATGATATCGATATCCCTTGCACACATCATAATCCTGAAATGTAGCAAAAGACAAGTTCTTCCGAACAGCAGATCGGGACTTGAAAGCTGATTTAGCTGGAGGCTTATGCATTGCAAGAAGTCCCAAGGCTGCCCTTCGCTTGGAGGGACTAACTAAGACCCATTCGGCATCACATTCTTTCTTCCAAATTCTGAACTCGCGATACCAATTCGGACCCCCATTGCCCCATAGATGAAAATAACATTTGAATTGTGGGCAAGAGTAAGATCTAGTATCAACAATGCAAAAGCCAACATCTTTGCACGAGACATTAAAACTAAATACCTTGTCAGCAATGCGTGTGACCCAAAGATCAATGGCAGATCCACCCAATGCAGATTCAAGCGCTGCGGCCACAGAATCCTCAGAAAGCCTGAAATCATGTCTGCTGAAAGAAACCACTAGGGTGAAAGCTCCTCTATCAGTCATCGGATGAACGGTGAGACCAGAAGCCTTGTAGATCTCATCTGCAAAAACCCTACCCTTGGAGAAATCCAAGCCAAGGGTAGATCCAAGAGAGGAATCCATCTCCAAAGACATGAGGAGAAAGATCTTGATGCGCCGAACAAGATGAATGGATTGGATCACCAAATTATTGGTGAGAAGTGAGGATCACCGGAGAGCTAGGGTTTAAGGGTGGCTGGGTGGGTGGGGGCGCCATGGCTAATGAAACCACTAGATTAATCTTGGTGACACGTAGGAAAATTTTGAATTATTACTACGTTCCCCAACAGTTCCGAGCAACACGGGGAAAGTCTGACGTTGACTCCTGTAATGGACGTTGCCGACGGACCCTGGCACCAGCGGCGGCGGCAGGACTTCGATTGATGGATTGACCACTTCTTCGACATGCACGAACACTCGATACAGGTACATCCCTAACGTGGTCTGCGGCGGCCTTGGTGGCGACGAATAGTACAACCCCAGTTCCTGCACCGGTATCTCAACACCAATCACCTTCGGTATGGTGGACGGCTTCTTCATCTATGCCATAACCGTCAGAGCCCAGTTGTCTGGAGGAACAAACATACTTACGAGCTCACCTCCAAGGTCGTTGATAAGCTCATTCATGGACTCGCTGTTCCAAGCACGTCGAAGCATGCCGTGGAAGGTAAGCTTTGTTAAAAACTCAAGCTCAGAGGGCACCGAGCCCCATCCTGGGTGTCACCGATCAAAGCTCACCAGTGCGCCATCGCAGAACAAACACTGGGAAGATTCGAACACACGACTGCAGTCAAAAGTTGTCCGGAACCTGACGAAGAAATCAGCCGGTGGCGGACAGACTTCGACGAGCAAGTCACTTATTTGGATGCCGTGCGCAATGCCAAGAGCTTTGACAAGGTCGTCCGGTGAGACGGGAGGCCGGTCGCTATTGATGGTTACCATCAGCACTTTGCCGGCAAACTGGTCGTCAAGCGCCACCATGCCACTATTGAGCGACAGCACACAGCGGCCGAAGTCAGGACAGAGCTCAGGATCTCTAGATCGGAGATCCGCGTTGACCGGTGACATGATAGTGCGCTTGAGTACCGGGAGTATAGGAGGGGGATTTGGGGGAACTGGAGTAGGAATCGAGATTCCAGAGGTGGGGGAGGGGTGGGAGATTGGGGATGAAAAGGTAGCATGAATTTCGAACACGCGCCAATATGCTCTCGGCGCGCAAGCGCACGAAAACATCGGTGGCGCCCACATGTCGGCCTAAGAGTCCTTATTCTTTATTTTTTGGAGAGCCCGGCCTTTTCTTTGAGGATCTTTTGAGAGCCCGACCTTTTTTTGAGGATCTTTTGAGAGCCCGGCCTGAGAGTCATAATTGACCTGTTTGGCATTGCGTTACTACTCGGCCCATATTCAACGACACCTCACTGGCCCAAACAAGTGTACATCATCGAAAAGACACTGAGCTCAAATTATATAACTTGAAAAAAGGAGATACACTCTGAACACTGGAGAATGGTGATGCCCTCATTTAGCCCACCAGTAGTTCAAGACAATAAACAGTTCGAAACAACGATATATAAAACATTCAAACACTGACTAGTGATTACTACTGACATAAACAGCAAGACATGATAGTTCATAAGAAGTCTTGCTACACCACCAAAACGCACCCATCTGCAGCGCTCAGACTCTCATGATCCAGACGAGAATGACATTCTAAACAGAGGCAACTATTACATAGTAAGAGTGACATAGATGAGGATGACCAAATGAAAAGGAATATGCATAACAAAAGAAAGAACTACCCATCCAGAACAAGCAGCAAAGACAACAAAGTCATTCGAAGAGATGATCCAACACCATCATAAGTTGCAACCCCGCTTCAGCGACCAATGATCCGGAGACACCAGTACTCCACCCTTTTGACGCAACAGCCCAATTACCTATCAACCTGAAGGCTTGAACCACATCACTGCCTGTCGTAATTGAGACATCCAAGGATCAAAGTTAATCTAGATGCCTTTGTCATTCTCACCTTCTTTTGGCTGCAGGCTGTATCGTTGACAATCAGGGGAGTTTGCCCCTGAACTCCTAGGGCTCACCGTGTAGACACAATTTTCCATAGCAAACAGAGCCTCTCTGCCATCAAGGTCCTTTCCAACGGTGATCTCCTGGTTAATCGGATAACTAAGTCCGAGAAACAGAGAGTGTGAACCAAGGCTGTTTACCCGCCTCCAACTAAAAAATCCTGAAGGCCCCAACAAGCTGGTATCCTGCTCATAGACGTAACAGCCATTGTCCGGATACTCATGTATTTCACGGTGCTTGTATGCAGTGGGGTTTTTGCGATATAACTTTTCCTACTCATGTGTCCGAATGATCATTAGTCTTTTGCCGTCGTCTGATCGAGCGAGGAACCAGTTGTGCTTCCCTGTTTTTGGCAAAGGTGGTGTGATTACAAAGGGCAGTAACTGTAGGGACACTGCATCATATCAAAAAGGACAGGCATTGTTAATGTAAGATCAGCATTGTTCAGAGTATGAGTAGGATAATGCAAGAAACAACATTGATATGTCCCTGTTGGAACTGGGAGGAAAATACAGGGAAATGTATACTGGGTTCGAAAATATAGAAGTGCCATGCATGGTTATACTCATGTTATCTCGCAATCGATTCTTCACAGGAAACTACCATGTCATGCATGTTATGTAATCATGTTCTGTCCTCACAAACAAATTCTTCAAGGTAACTAACAGACCATGCATTGTTATATACTTGTGTTCTGTGGGCAATTTTTTTGTGAGGATATTATTCTAGCCATTGATTGCTGAAGGGCAAATATAGGTATGTACACATGGTAAGCATTACAGTATTTCACTACTTCCAAATATAGAGTTCTCCATATGCACATTTACTTCCCTAATGTATGGTTAGATGAAACCAACAGTGTGGTGCATGTTTCTACATCATGAAAATGAGGAAACTAACATGGCCATTGATACACACTCATATTTAGTAGTAGTATATAGATTATTGTAAAATAAGGAGAATATCCTTATATTCCTAACCGTTTGATTATTCAGGGGTACAAATTGGCTGTAATGACATGGTCACAATTGCATGAATTAACTCATTCCAAATATAGCTGATTTACGGCGTCTCTAATACATTGCCATAGTTCTACTCAAATTTTGCTCAAACAGGGATATGCTAATCATTACAAAAAGTTCAAACAGTGTCATGGTGTCATCATTAACATGAGATGGAAACAACTTACACGCGCTGTCCCAGCAATACGTGGTGCCATCTGCTTTGTCGATCGTGTAGATGATGCCATTGTGTTCAATAGCATCACAGAAGTGTGTATCAGCTTTGATGATGATCCACTGCGAGCTGAGTTGTCTCCAGCTAAAGAAGGCACCGGCGTAAAGATAGGCGAGTCCGCGGTCGAACAAGACAATTAGCTTGAAGTCTGCGTAATTCGCATGTCGTGTGGGCACTTGGCAGATTACAATCTTCTGCAAAACAAGGTCCGTCCAACTGACATGGTAATCTAGATGACTTGGACCGCGATGGTAAAATATATAATCCAACGAAGGAAGGATAATCTCATGGGAGGTCTGGAAGTTCACGAGCACCAACTTTTTACCGTCTTCTCTAAAGGCAGCCATCCAGTGGGAGTTCATGCCGACCCAGTACATACCTGCCAAGAAGTTTCGAGCGATGGTGATCGGATCGAAGTCGAGGGAAATGATGTACGGCGACCCACTACGTACCTGCAAAGAAGTTTCGGCTAATGGAGATCGGATTGAAGTCGAGGGGCATCATGTACGCTTCCGTATCATGGTGAGCCAATCTCGCAAGACCAGATAGCAGCAAGTAGGGTGTCTTGAAAAGCTTAGGCCTCACTTCGACGATGGCCGTGTGCATGTCCCTCGAGCATGCAGCCAGCCGCAGGGCACTCAACATATCCATACACGAACAACAGAGGTCGAGGATGTCACTAGGGAGATTGCTCCAATCGCGGCTCATATGGATGATGCGCGGTTCGCGTTCGGCCATGGTGGAGTTTGGAAGGTGGGGGGTTTTGGGGGGCTTGATTTACGAGGGAGAAGGCTGGCGGTGCTGGAGCGGCTAGCGAGGGAATAGTGGTACTAGGGGAGGCGAGCGAGGCGAGGTACACGGGGGCACAGTGAGATGGAGACGGAGATGGAGATGGAGATGGAGTGGTGCTATGGGAGGGGAGAGGGAGACGAGGCGAGGCATGCTAATGTGCTGTACAGTGGCAGTGACAGACTGCACACTGCACAGGGTGAGGCTGACTTTGGTAACCCGAACACGCCGCCTGGACTAGTGTCAGGCGCAGGGTGTTTCACTTCACTGTCAGGACCGAATGAATAGTATTTTGACCATCAAGTGTACCACAGTTGTACTACTACTACTACTAGTAGGAACATGAGTACTCCAGTACTGTATAGCGGAAATAGGTCTCCCGTGCTAGCATGCCTGTTGACTTCATCCTCCAGGTATCATCCATATTGCGAGCAGAACCAAATTCTCGTGCATGCGGAAGCGCGAAGATGGGCCTTTTCTTTTTTGATGAGGATAATCGTGTATTCCTTAACCAGAGAATGTTGTGTCTCCCACGCACGCGCCAATATCCATCTGAACCAGCTACGACACATTTTTTTATCTGTTTGCATAGGTCCCACCTATCAGGAAGGATGGGCACGTACACGAACAGGTACGACTCCTCAGTCTACCCGCATAGCCTTTTCGTTTAGTCTACCTAGTCGTCTAATCAAGTGCCTGCACGCCACTTCTCCCATTTACTTCTCCATCGGGAACCGATTTCCCTCGGCTTCTTCACCTCCCCTTCGTCTTCATTTGCATCCAAACCCCACTGCGTTCACATTGTTTTAACCTCTTTAAATAATCATCTACTACTTCAGTTGGACTAGCCATCTAATCCTAATTCTCCAAACCACAGCCCTCCATTCCAGCGGTTCCAAATGGCGAAAGAGATCGAGATGAAGGTTTTTAGCGTCCAACATGTCCTCGTCGAAGGCTCGTTGAGCATAGTTGCCACTGTCACCGTCCACCCAAGGGTTGTTCGGAAGTGGATCAACAATGTATCCAACTCCCTCGAAAAGGTAGAGACGAGGGTCATCGGTCTCAATGCAGAGTACACGGAGCGTGCCACTGGGAAGACCCAACGCACCACCGTTCTTCAGCTGTGCCTCGAAGATGATGTTTTGGTGTACCACATCATACACGCGCCCTCCATACCAGGTGAGCTTCACGATTTCTTGTCTCGGGAGGACATATACTTCTGTGGGGCAGCCATCGAAGGGGACAAACAGAAGCTAGAGCCGTACAACCTTGATTTGAAAAGCATCGCTGACCTACAAACCAGAATCAAAATTCATGTAGAAGATTGTGAGAAACAGACACCATCCCTATTCGACGTAGCAAATTTTGTGCTCGGTACAAATCTTCAGAAGGGTGACGAGACGGTGGCATTAAGGTCGTCTGGATGGGAGAATTATCCCTTGACGTACGAGCGGATAAAATATGCTGCCCTCGATGCCCTTGTGAGTTTCGAGATAGCTGCAAGGTCCAAAGAGCTTGTTGCGAAGCCGTCTCCCACAGAAAAAATGAGAACAAGAAGAAGAAGAAGAAGAAGAAGAAGAAGAAAAGGCTGCACCAGCAGCAGGGCATTATGGATGGATGAACTATTTCCTCTCTTGTAAAAAAAATTTATTCCCTCTCGGTGTATATTGATATAGATGAACTATTTCGATGGTGTGCATGTCTTTGGAACAAGTAGTAGCGTGGGTCCGCTTGACTATAAGGAACTATTTATCTACCTAGCTTTCTCTACTACTCCTTCCAGTGATCGGTATGCAATGCATATGTCCGTAGACATGACAGCTTGTCCATGGAAGTTCAACTACGGCGACCATCACGTTTCATGCACTGCCACTCGCGATTCCCACGACGCCGCTCCAACCCACGGCACCACGTCCCCGACGTGCGCCTCACCCCTCTCGACCGCACGGCCCCTCTGCCTTTGTGTGCATGACATGTGGGCCACCTTAAATGCGGCGAGCATCAAGTTTCTACCACAGCCACACATGATTCCCACGACGCCGCACAAACCCATGACACCGCATGTCCCCTGACCTGCGGTTCACCCCTCTCGGCCCCACTGCCCCTCTGCCTTCGGGAGCATTACATGTGGACCAGCCACCTATCGGGTCCACATGTTATTGACTCAAAGGCAGGTGTAGTAAGGCGCTGAAGCTCAGTCCTGAGGGCCCTAAGAGGGAAATGTAACTCCTGCGCCAGGCTGGTGCTACCGCTGCACGAACTCGTGCCAAACTCGAGATTTGTTTCTTTACTATACATGCACGCAATGATTTAATGGACATTGTAATCTCAACAAGTGATGGGGAGCTCTAAATTTGAATTTGAAACTTATAAAACGAAAAGATTCAAAACAAATACACTGGGAGAGAGGGAGTATATCGTAGGATGTGTCCCATACGAAACAAGTCCCCTGGTTTGTCACCGCGAAGATGCGGTTAGAAAGGAGCACAGTGTCTTCGTACTCGGACGGCAACAAATCGGCCGCAGACAGCATGGTCCACCTTTGACCACCATGTGCAAGGTTTGTGCTATCTTATTCAATCTCACCGTGGTTCCATCATACCAATTCATGCGGTGGCCCGTTGCATGGCTGATCCCAATGTTGGACAAAGGTTCTACGGGAACGGTGTCACCGTTGTAAATGTTGTGCAAATTGATGTTGGTACCCTCCCGTACATATGCAAGCCAATCTCCACTCGCACCGAGCCTAACCTGTGAAACAGTGGGCAGGGGGAGAATTAGGAAATGGACACGGAAGTAGTCTTTGGAATGCATTTACTACATGATCAAACTCATCTTACCTGCTCATCGGAGGAAATCCTACATGATCAAACTCATCTTCGTACTCGGACGGCAACAAATCGGCCGCAGACAGCATGGTCCACCTTTGACCACCATGTGCAAGGTTTGTGCTATCTTATTCAATCTCACCGTGGTTCCATCATACCAATTCATGCGGTGGCCCGTTGCATGGCTGATCCCAATGTTGGACAAAGGTTCTACGGGAACGGTGTCACCGTTGTAAATGTTGTGCAAATTGATGTTGGTACCCTCCCGTACATATGCAAGCCAATCTCCACTCGCACCGAGCCTAACCTGTGAAACAGTGGGCAGGGGGAGAATTAGGAAATGGACACGGAAGTAGTCTTTGGAATGCATTTACTACATGATCAAACTCATCTTACCTGCTCATCGGAGGAAATCCGAGTGCCCCTCAACGTCGGCATCTCAAGGGGCGTCAACTTGCAACTACGGCCACGCCGCGCTGGAGAGACCCCCAAGGAAACATCCTCGTGCGTTCCACGGAACATCAAGATGCATTTGTATGAGTAGTTTATCTTGTGAGAGAAAAGGATGAACGAGGGAAGGCCTCTAGAGATAGAGATAGACACTACTACTACCAATGTGCTGGCCCGTACGTTGCAATGGATCCAAAGTAGTAGAATAATACTTGTTCACGTGCTTGAAATATACACTCTAGTTTTGATATACATGTGTCAGCAGACATGACATCTTGTCCATGGAAGTTGAACCACGACGACCATCACGTTTCTTGTTTCTACCACTGCCACACCCACACGTGATTCCCACGACGCCGCTCCAACCCTACCTGTAAGCACGACGTCCCCCGACGTGGACATGGATCCTCTGACGTGGCTATCACTGCCTTACCCTGCCTTTCCTTTGCTGACAGGTGGGACCCACACTTGGGGGTCCCACATGTCAGTGACAGAATGGTAGGATTGTTCACGTCAGGGGATCCTCATCCCCCCGACGTGCGCCTCATCCCTCTCGGCCCCACCGCTCCTCTGCCTTTGTGTGCATGACATGTGGGCCAGCTGAACTGCGGCAACCATCAACTTTCTACCACAGCCACACCTGATTGGACGCGGTTTGCCTGCTCTGCTGCTGTGCTCCGATCCGTACTCCCGCACCATCGAATCTTCATCCAGCGGCTGTGACACATTTCGTCCCGGGCATCAATCCTCAGCTAGAGTACTTCTGTACTACAGGTAGTACCCGCCGGTGTGGCCATCTACGCCTCGTAACGCCCCGACGCCCAGCTGTGGCACCCTTGCCACGGCCACGCCACCATCGGCCGGTTCTCGAACGGGTGAGTCACGAACCACACCACCACCATGAGAATGACATGTGGGCCAGCCGCATTTAAGGTCCGCATGTCATTGACTCATAGGCCGGACACTAAGCCACTGAAGTTCGGTCCCGTGGGCCCCAAGAGGGAAATGTAACTCCTGCGACAGGCCTTGTGGTTCTCCCGCAGTACGAGCTCGTGCCAAACCCGGAATTTGTTTCCTACTACTACCAACTACTAGTAAGGTACACGTGCATTGCACACATGAGATTCTGGTGGTTTGTGCATTATGCTTCTACATGTGGAGTCTTCTTGATTCTACATCTGGCAAAATCTGGTGGAATGTAGATGATATCCAATGGCTAGTAGTGCTCGGATTTGCCATCTTTGTACCGTCGGATTGGCTTCATCCAACGACCAACTTTCAAAGTTATTCACACACTATATTGGGGTATAGGTGTTTGGTTTGCAGCCTGAGGTTGCCACGCCTAAGCTTAGGCGTGCCACAAGTGTGTTTGGTTGCGTTCTCGTCTTAGTATAGTTGTTCCCTCTTCATGCATGCTCAACTCAACACCCCTCTTCATGTATGCTCTCTTCATGCATGCTTCTAGTGTATTTGTGCTAAGCTAGTGTGGACTCATGCACCCTCCATACACTCTACCAAACACCCAAAAGTGGGTCGAGAAGGGAACTCTTGGGATCATGCACCCTTCATACACCCTACCAAACACACCAGGCATGTGTTTGGTTCATTGCTACACTTGTGGCTTGCCACACTTTTCTAGCTACATGGTCCACATGTCATAGACTCAACTTCTTGCCAAATCTTGCCCCACTTGTGGTGGACATTTTGTTAGCCACATTTTTTGTGGCAGACACACTTTGCCTAAGCTTAGTTGTGGCAAAGTTAGTCATGAATGAAGTTCAACCATGGAGTCTTCTAGATTCTACATGTGGCAGAATCTGGTGGAATGTAGATGATATCCAACGACCAGTAGTGCTCGGATTTTCCATCTTTGTACCGTCGGATTGACTTCATCCAACGATCAACTTTCAAAGTTATTCACACACTATATAGGGGGTATAGATATAGATGTGCCAACCCGTTGCAATGGATCCAAAGTATATCTATTTAGTGGAGTGCACTCTAAACACATTATCTATTTATTTTTCTCTAACCTTTCATAGCCATGCAACCAAGCCACATAAGCTTCATGGGTGCGCCCCACATCATATTATTCATACTACGTTGACTGAAAAAAAGATAAATGACCCAAAACAAGATCTTCCCGTTTTTTGTTCCTACGATACTGTGCCGTGCATGTACCTACTAGTTGTATAGTGGTAGTACTAGTTGTATAGTACAAACTTGGTACTAGTAGGAGTAGAGTAGTACGGAATACTCCTACTCTATCAACGAGCACCATCTGACACCAAATTTCTTGGCTTCCGTGCTACAGCTAGATCTTCCCCTCGTTTCTGTTTTCCAACCCGGTGGCGGGCGGGGTGCGGTTTGCCAATAGTCGGTTTGCTCAAGGGCGGTCCCACATGAAAGTGAAAATGCTAGGCAACACGCCTTCCCTAAGCTATGTGTCGTGCCGGACGGGCCGTGGAGTACTCCCGATTCCTGGGCGTGTGGGGGGGAGTGCGACGTGAACGTGGCAGGCCTTTTCCTTTTACTAGCAATGTGTCTGTGCGTTGCAACGGATCCAAAGTAGTAGAATAGTAGTACTTGTTCACAAACTTGAAAGAAATCACTCTTGTTTTGATATACTCCTAATATATTACTCCCTCCGTTCCTAAATATTTGTCTTTTTAGAGATTTCAAATGGACTATCACATACGGATTATATAGACATATTTTGAAGTGTAGATTCACTCATTTTGCTTCGTATGTAGTCACTTATTGAAATCTCTAGAAAGACAAATATTTAGGAACGGAGGGAGCACGTACTTTTCACTCAAAATATATTTCTCACGCTGTTTTGATGAGGTGAGGGAGGGATGTGGTTGCTTTCAAGATAATAAGGGGTTTTCTGCAAATTGGAGCAGATAAGTGGGCTATTGTTGCAAAAATGCCACAACTTACCTCACAGCCGCTAGATGAAGATCTAATGGTCAGAAACGACGGATGGCATTCACACCACCATCACCAACTGAGTCTTTTATAGGAGTAGGAGTAGAGAAACATGTATAAATTGTAACATTTTGGTTCTGCTCCTTGGCACGATCAATAGATATAAATAACGATTGGAAACGCTAGGGCGGGGCTATTTCCGCCAGATAAGCAGGGTACGTAGTAGCTAGGTTGGCGCATCGTCGGTTTGGTCACACACGGTCCGACATGTTCTAGTGTTTCTAGCAAGATGCCCGCGCGTTGCACGAAGTTGATGGAAAAGGTAAGCACAACTTATAAATTGACGGATGGAGTACTAGTTACAGTGATGCATATAATTAAGCAAAGGGATCGCACATGTTGGTATTGACTGGAACGAGAATGCAACAACACAATAAGAATTAAGGCCATGATGATGATGCGATCGCAGTGGTGGTTACAGAAGGCAAGAAGAAAGATGCATCCATCAACGTACGACCTCCTCCTCCTCAACTTAGTGCGCCGGGCCACCAACCGGCGGCTAAGGAGCGACGGCTTTTGTGGCGAGGTCGAGGTGCTTCTCAGCAAAGGCATCCAAGGCTTCCAGCCGGTTGAGGAAGGCCAACGTCGTAGCGTCCTCACTGGCCTTGTAGATACCTATGTACACGATTTGCTCGTACACGTGGATGTGTAGGTCGACGAATTCTTGCAGGGCGAGGTGCCTCGCGGCGAGCGCGACCTCTAGGTGGACATTCTTCGTGGCGTCGGTGGGCAGTTGCAGGGCCACCAGTGCTTGAAAGAGGTTCCGGCCATGGAGGCCGATTAGGGTGGCAGACAATGAGGAGCCCGGGCGCGCGGGCTGGAGGAGTACGACGATGTCGTCCACGAGCTTCTTGAGGACGGTGAACTTGTTGGTGGTGGCAACGATCATCTGGTCCAACTGAGAGTCGTAGTTGGCATCGACGGCGGCCATCCACCAGCCGGTCTCCAACACCGTCTGGAGACGATCCTCGGCGCCATGCCGCAGGCCGACGTCGTGGACCATCTGGCACAGCCGCTGGCCGCTCACGGGCATCGCCGCCATGGGTCTGGAGTGAGCTCTTTTGCGCTTAGTGTAGGTGCTTAGGCAAATGATTAGGTGCGTACGATGTGGTAGATGCATTGGAATGGAGGGGCACCTTTATATGAGGGCAAACTGCGTTGCATTCACATCGTGCAACCTCTTTTCCCGGTCCTCCTCCCATTACTTCCCTCATGCATTAATTGAAGGAGGATGCATTGGCCGTTCAACATTTCGGGAACCGCTACTCCCTCCCTCATCTGCATTAAAGTCGTATCGGGAACTGCGCCACCCACTGTCAAATCGAATAGTACTGCGCCGCCCGCTGCACGCCCGGCTGAACACGCCTCCTTGCCTCCATTAAACCCGCATGCAAACCGAGAAACCTACTCCGGCCACACGTCCGTTCATGAGCGGGCCGGAATTAAACGCAACACCGACCGAGCTCCTCCTGTCCACCCTCAGTTTAAATGAGGCCAGATGCCGGCCAAGCTCCTACCGCCTGCCCTCTATTTACACAAGGCCAGACAGACAGCGGGCAAGAATCGCACCCCTCCGCCGCCCCCATCTCCTCCTTCACCATTTTCTCCACTCTTCCGATGGCTTATGAGGAGCCGTTCTCCGGCATATTACCCGGCTGGGTGGCCCGCCGAGCCCTCCGGATACGGGCGAGGCCGCTCGGTGCTTCACCAACCTCGCTTGGCCTGACGGAGCCAGTTGCCGCCCCAAGCAGGCGCGTGGTTCAGCAACTCGCCGCTCCAGTTCTGCTCGATGAGGAGTGGCGAGTTGCTCCACGCCAGCACGGCGGCGAGCACACCGGTACGGGCGTCGTCACTGCCGCGTCGCACCGCACCACCAGTGTCTGCGGTGCCGCGCCTCCCGTGTTTGTGGGCGCGCCTCCCGTGCCTACGGTAGCGCCATGCAGGCAGAGACAGAAGCTGGGTGCGTGGAGAGCGACGAGTCAGTGGCCAGCTTCTCCGTGTCCACCACCATCATCAAGGAGAAGTAGAACACGGGAGGCCGCCGCCACTTGGGTCCCATGAAGGCCAGCGCGGAGGCGACGACTGCGCATTCAGGTGGTTTCTTTGCTGCTTCGTCTCTTCCGAGGACCTTCGTCGACCCTGCAAGTGTCTGCCGGACATGAGGAAGACAAAGAGATCCGCGGGCGGCCATTTAGATTATGTACTCCCTCTCCAGCTGGCGGGAAATATTTGTTCTGAGAATGGAGAAATTGTATGTATCTATAACTAAAATAAGTCTAGATACATCTATTTCTAGGACAAGTATTTCCGGACGGAGGGAGTATTAATTATACCAAGAGAGCCGGATTGGCACCGCTTAGTTCATGTAAATGTAATGAAATCCATTATGTTTATATGAAGATCCGGCTTTTTATACGAAATCCTTCATGCTTATATGAAATCAGTCCGTGTTTGCACGAATTTCATCTGGTTGGTTAGAGTTGTGAAAATGTATGCCGCTGGCGTTTGATGTCGTCCTCCACGGAAGGAAGCGGGTGGAAATTTCGGCTGCCCTTGGAGATGCTCTTATGCTGGAAATAATAGAGTGACATCCAATCCATTTGAGTTAATTGCATGTATGATTGTCCCTCTATAAAAAGTTAATTGCATGTACAGTGTACACGTGACTTGCAAGGTGGATACAGCTTCGTACAGAAAGTTAAAAAGAAACAAGTCCATCCTTAATCTTGTATTCTAAGTACTTTGTGGGTTCCACTGTCAGTACAGTAGCGAAAGAAGTATATATTAAATAAGTAATATACAATATAAAAATCTAAAGTTAAAGACAGAATTCGAACTCATGTCATCGCGTTGCGAGCATCCAGCGCTAACCAGTCCAGCATATTTTTGTTGTAGACCATACTGGAGATATATCTCCATGTCTACTCTTATACTCCATCCATTCCTAAATATTTGTCTTTTTCAGATTTCAAATGGACTACCACATACAGATGTGTATGTAGAGATATTTTAGAGTGTAGATTCACTCATTTTGCTCCATATGTAGTCACTTGTTGAAATCTCTAAAAAGACAAATATTTAGGAACGGAGGGAGTAGAAAACAGAGTTGGTGATGATGGTGTGCGTGCCATCCTGCAATATAGGCCATCGGATTTATATCTAACGGATAGGAAGGAAACTATGGCAATTTTGCAAAAATATACCCACACCCCTCTCCACGTTCGCAAATACGGCCTTCCCTCATTCATCCTTTTCTCTCACAAGATAAACTACTCATACAAATGCATCTTGATGTTCCGTGCAACGCACGAGCATCTAGCTAGTTTCTTTTAAAATAGTTACTGCGATAATTGGGTTGAAGTGATATATTTTATGTCTGCCCCGAATGATTTCAGATTCACTGGTAGTAACAAAGTAAAGGTTGCCTTGTTAATTAACAGAAAACAGGGTGAAAACTATCACATGAGGCCAGTAAAAACGAGGCACACTGGGTTCAGCGTCATCGTCACTACAGCTGTGCGCGCGAGAAGTCTACATATCGAGGGGGCTACTGAGCGAGGCACAGAGACACAATGTTCGAGAGAGAAACCAATTGACAGATTACGATCAGATCGAGTTGTCACCCTTCTGCTATCATTGTTGGGGGTGGGGGGGAGGGGAAGGGAGAGAAAGACGTATCGAGAGTGTGCGCGGTAGGCACAGAGGCACAACTAGCGAGTGTGTGTGTATGTGTGTGTGTGTTTGAAAGAGGAGTAGCCCTACTCCTTTGGTGTCGGGTAGTGCGTGTGCGTGTGTGTGTGTGTGTTTGAGAGAGAAGCCAGTCGATAGATTAGTATCAAGATCGAGGTGTCACCCTACTCCTTCGGTGTTGGGAAGTGTGTGTGTGTGGTTGTGTGGGTGTGGGTGCGTGTGTCGGGGGGGGGGCAGTGACACTTACATATCTCTACTCTTATAAAAAACAGAGTTGGTGATGATGGTGTTCCTGCCATCCTGCAATATAGGCCATCCGATTTATATCTGACGGATAGGAAGGAAACTGTGGCAATTTTGCAAAAAGATACCCACACCCCTCTCCGCATTTGCAAATAAGGCATTCCCTCGTTCATCATTTTCTCCCACAAGATAAACTACTAATACATATGCATCTTGATGTTCCGTGCAACGCATGGGCATCTTGCTAGTAGGGAGAAGGAGTTTGTGTGACACATATCTAGCTATATTAAGGGATAGGTAGATAGCATTTGTGCGAGGCATACTTAAAGCATCACAAAGATAAACAAAACGGTGTGCATGCAAGTGCTGGAAAAAATGAAGCGAGAAACAATGTGTGTGTGTGTGTGGGCGCGCGCGCGCGTCTGTGTGTGTGTGTGTGTGAGAGAGAGAGAGAAATCTCAAAACAAAGGTGCTCTGCTAGAATCCCATTGTATGTATTCATATGGTTCCGGAACTCGAGTTAACCTTAGGCATATGTGTGAGAGACATTATTATACTTTGAGACATTAGTGGTTGTGGGTGAGCGGAATTAAAGGGGTGGGCGTGTTCAACAGAGAGAGCGTGTGTGTTTTTGTGTGAGAGACTTGTAGGACGGGGTAGAAAGACGAATTCTAACCTTTACGGAGGGAGAGATACACGAATTGCGCGTGTGTGATTCCAATGCCCACAGGGAAATGAGACATGTATGTGTGTGAGAGAGATTGCACAATTCATTCACGTATCACTATCTAGCGATCGTGGACGTGCATCGCTTGAACATGAATCAATATCTACTTCGTATTGCGGCGAAAGGTACAATATCGATTCAACGCTATAAAGATTGGACACTCACGTATTGCATTTTTTCTCTTTAAATAAACCTTTTTAGTTGTGTATGCCAAAGTTACAGTGATGTTTCTTCAAACAACCAATGTAGCTATCATGTACATGCACCATTGTTACTCTTGCATTCAAAATCATTAGTCTTGGATGATTTAAGGTTCTATTATGAAGTAATATATGTAATATTCATATATGAATTCAACAGGTACGCAATCTATGAAATGGAGGCTATGTAATCATATGAGGTAACACTTTTAAGTAGCGGACTACAATATCCATTTCTTTTTGTGCGCCTCTACACTAACACGTCAATGCATTATGTGTTGGAGATATGCCCTAGAGGCAATCATGTATGATGATATTTCCTATGTGTTTATGAATAAAGATAATCCTTGGACATTATCAACGATGTGTATCAGCAAGTACGTGACTTGTTTGTGGGACTATGCATTGTATGATGACTGTTCTAAAAGGTCCCTAGTCAAAAGGGTTGTGTGGACGCGCAGCCGACTAGACTAGCATATGACACGGTCGATGGCTCGATCTCACTAGCCATGGAACATTGGATGCTAACCGGATAATATGGACTTGGAAAGGTCTGGTCGGATTCGATGTAGTCGAATCCGAGTCGAGATAAGGTCTGAGTCGGACAGACCCAACTATGAGACGCAGCGATATGTCATCTGTGAGTCTCTAGTGCAACATACGTTCTATGTCCTAAGACCTGAGCTGACGCATGTACTCGGGATGGTGACAGACTTGCTTTGGGCCGACCAAGCGCTACTCCGTGACTGGGTAGTTACAAAGGTAGGTTTCGGGTTTGTCCAGTTCCATGCTGCGAGACATGGTCGAGCAAGATGGGATTTGCCCCTCCGATCAGGAGAGATATACCCTGGGCCCCTCGTGTGATCCGACCAGGATAAGCATGGCCATGCGACAAGGATTATGAGATAATCCGGATAGTGGTCGGCATCACTGGAACGAGAAAGAGGTCGGGCTACCACAAGGATGACAGACTCGCCTTGAGCCCGCTAACATATATCGTGTGGCAAAGGGAACAAAAGTATGTTGTACAGGTTCGCCTAACCAGCTTCATAGTCTGCTTGGTGGTCGGCACGCCTTGCTAGAGGCCGCTACCAACCGTGCAGGTCGGAGGTGATCCGAACTGTGACTAAGCCGACTTGAACCTAAGGGGTCGCGCGCTTAAGGGAAGGAACCTACGAGGTCGGATCCGAGGACACTGGTCGGATGTGATTCGAGCTGTATTCGGATTGTGGCCGAATAGACTTATGGGCTTTAGGGTCCGTGCGAGGCCCAAGTGTTGAGCCTGCGACGGACGCCTATATAAAGTGGGGTGCGGCACACTCATGTGGGGATCGCTTTGGCGCTTTCACTAGGGTTTGCATGTGTTGCGAATAGACACCTCCACTCGCCGCCGGTTGTGTGATCGGACCTAGCAGTCCGCCGCACGACGTTCCTCCTGCACGCGCGGATACCGTTAGAGGCGGTGCACTTGCGCCGCTCCGGTGAATTTGTACGTGGGATCTGACGACTGGCTGTTCGAGGTAGATCGGACGAGGAGGAGACGATCAACGCGGATGCGCTGCCCCAACTCTTCTTTCGCTGCACGGCACTGCGCATCTAGTGGTAACAAACTGTGATCCATCTCCCGTAGCATGTTCCTGTTGTTCTGCGCGTAGGAAAATTTTAATTTGCAGTCGACACACCCTATGGTAGAACCCAACATTATGCTTAAAGTAAATAACCAATTGCACTAAATTATCTGTCTACACGAGAAATACATAGGCTGAGTGTTTGATCCCTTTTTTGTGAACGCGCCACTACACTCGTATGATTGGCTGCGCCCGTGTGAACGTCCAAGTTATCGGCGCATCATCCCGAGTTATTGTGTTTTTTACTGGGTGGACTTCACACCAGTTATTAACTGCTGACGCGTGCCCTGTGTACACAGTCTTGCATGACCTTCCCGTTAGCACGGTCCAAAATTAGTTGAAACTGGATACGAACGATCCCGCGGGCGGCAAAATCTCCCGCCTCCTTCTAAAATTTCCGCCACCTTAGTCTTTAGCATGCGAAATTCCCCATTTGTCCTTGGTGCATGGAGACCAACAGTTACAATACCGCCCTCATCTACATAATAGGTCGGGGCTGCTTTGGTAACTTCTGGTCTCCCCACTACATGGCACCCCCATTTCCTCTCCCCCTCCCGCAAAAACGACTAACTCCACAGCACCAGAGCATCTTACATCACGCCGTCCGTACTTCATCGGCCTTTCTCCCCTCCCCTCTCGAAACCCTAGACTGCTCATCCACCGGCGTACCAGAGCCCATTCACTGCCAGCGGCGTCCACCTCACTGGATCTGCTTCTGCACCCGCATCTACCCCTCCCACCTCCCCTAGAAACAAGTAGACTACTCATCCACCACTGTACCATAGCCCATTCAGTGTCGGCCTTGTCCACAGCGTCGGATCTGCTTCGCCGGTACTCTCGTCAACCGCAGCGCATCTGCAGCGGCTCATTCGTACTCCCCACCGGAGACGCTTCGTCCATACCCCCCGGAGCCGCCCCACCGACGCCCCCGTCGATGGCCTCTGATCCTCTTCGCCGACACCTTCCTCAACCCTACTGGAGCCGCTTCGCCGACACCATCGTCAACCCCACCGCAGTAGCTTTGCCTATACCATTCTCAACCCTACCGGGGCCGCTTTGCCAACTCACAAGTCCACGGCCTCAGATCCGCTTCATCGCACCCTCATCCAACCTACCGGAGCAGCTTCTGACGCCCCGTCCACGGCCGCGAATCCCCATCGTCGACACCATCCTTAACCCAACCACCGGAGCAGCTTCACCTACGCCCTCGTCCACGGCCACAGATCCGCTTCGCCCACACCGTAGTCCACCCTACCGGAGCCGCTCCACAAACACCCTACTCGACGGTTCTAGATCTCCTTACCGGACCCCGACAGCCAGCGCAGCATCATCACCCTTGACGTTTCTAATCTGATTCCCACCATCTGGCAAGATGCCAAGCACCCGCCACGGCCTAGGTACTTGTCACCTTTAAACCCGTCCAGCATCACCTGCCCGATGTACTTCAAATATACTAACAGGTCGCTGTTACCTGTTATGCAGCTGGCAAAAACTACAAGGACGATGTTTCTTCTGGATCTAACAGCTTGGCCAACCAAGATCCTGGAGCGAGGCATTGCTATGATCTTGTAAGTGCGTCTCTCTCTCTCTTGTATTGTTCTGTGCCTGCCAGCGTGCTTTGCTAGGATTTTTGACCAGTAATCCCTTTGTGCAGACAATAATTTCTACTACTGGCTGCTAAATTAGATATGTACCTCGTACCTCCGTTCCTAAATATAAGTCTTTCTAGAGATTCCACTATAGGCTACATACGGAGCAAAATGAGTGAATCTACAATCGAAAATGCATCTATATACATCTGTATGCGGTCCATACTGGAATCTCTACAAAGACATATATTTAGGAACAGAGGCAGTACATTACACAAAATTGTAGGTGGCATGTAGGAATTCCAGTGCACTACATTAGGCTCCCTTAGAGTGCCTGCTAGTCCAGCACACAGAGTCATGGCTAGTGTATGCTACGCACACAATCATTAATTGGTGGTTTAAATATGCGCAAGGGATATGCAATGTATTATCATGTAGAGATGTCTGAAATTAGCCGTGTCAACTTGTAGATAGGGTTACACAATGAGAAAGTACAAGATGTATGTGGCAATTTCATGGAACATCACAAAAAAGGGGAGGCAGTGGTGAGCCTATACAGTGTGCTATGGTACATCACTCCTCCATTGCAATCATCGTGACATGTTATTTGTATGTCAGTTCTATTGGCCAAGTTTCTTAGGGACAGTTATTACGAGTTATCCTAAGAAAATAAGCACCTGTGAATATAAGCTCCATGTAATAAGCCAGCCAGTTCTTTTCATTGCGTTTTCAGCTTATCTTTGGTATGATCAGTGAAAAGTCTAGATTGCATTATATTTTTTCATTTTGTTGCCCATATGAAAATTAATTTGACTTGCAAACATCACAAATTGAACCCTGTGTAGTAATTAATATGATAGGAAAACAAACCATCACTATTTGCTCAAAATGCAAATACAAAGATACCATCTACTTGGCACAATCTACTTTGGTCAATGTTTTCCATAGAGATCCCATTGCCTAATTTAAACGAAGAACGCATGGCCCACATTTAAATGAAGAACAATTATTTATTGAAATTCGATGGTCGAAGTGGCTGGTTACTATCATATAGCAGCACCACCTGAAAGCATCATATAGCAGCAGCAGCAGCTCATAGCAACTCGTCATACAGCAGCAGCAGCAGAAGTGTGCAATTCATCATATACCAGCGGCAGCTCATAGCAATTCATCATATAGCAGCAGCAGGAGCAACTCATAGCAATTCATCATATAGCAGCAGGAGCAGCTCATAGCAATTCATCATATAGCAGCAGCAGGAGCAGCTCATAGAAATTCATCATATAGCAGTAGCAGGAGCAGCTCATAGCAATTCATCATATAGCATCAGCAGGAGTAGCTCATAGCAATTCATCATACAGCAGCAGCAGCAGGAGCAACTTATAGCAACTCATCATATAGCAGCAGCAGCTCATAGCAATTCATCATATAGCAGCAGCAGCTCATAGCAATTCGTATAGCAGCAGCTCATAGCAATTCATCATATAGCAGCAGCAAGAGCAGCTCATAGCAATGCATCATATAGCAGCAGCAGAAGCAGCTCATAGCAATTCATCGTATAGTGTATCAGAATGAAAATTTGGCAAAAAATCAGAGGAGATCCTCACCTTGTTGGATGAGCTCATCCTTCAACAACACCTCAAGGACACGGCCTGGGAGGTGGGGAGGGAGAATAAGGTGCCTTCTGCCGCAGTGTGGCATCAGCCGTAGTTGTGCAGCGCCTGTCGGAGTAGTGCGTTGGACGAACCACAGTGGAGCAGCTGCTGGAGACCATGAGAATGAGGGGCGGCACCAGAGGGAGGAGCAGCCAGGGAGATTTGCCCCTACCCGCCGGCCATGTAGCCTAGCTGGACAGAGCATCCTCGAGGACCGGGCCAGATGGGACTAGTGGCAACGGCTTGCTGGAGGAACCCTAGTGCTGCAGGCAGGGGATCGAGGTAGAGGGAAAGGGGAGAGGAGATGCAAGCGGGCAGGGCAATGAACGCTTGCGTGTTTGTTTTTACTTGAGGGTGAGGTGTGACGCAGGCGTCAGCAGTTGCATTTTGAGTGTAATATAGGCAGACAACAGAGTCATTTCACTATTCCCCTTCCCTTCAATTTTTAGTGAGGTTCTACCCGAAACACCCCCCTGCAAAGCGAAATTAGTTAAGCCCAAGCCCATAACTCAAAAATGACTTCTTTACATCTTTTATGGCTTATTTTGACAATAAGCCCTAAAAAGGCGGAATAGAACTGGCCCTTAACCTGCAATTCAATTGTGTGTGCAATGATGAATCACTCCTGCCTGCTATAGTGTACATTTAGGTATCATCATACATGGCATAACCTAATACATGTGCAT
Organism: Aegilops tauschii subsp. strangulata; assembly: GCF_002575655.3. Classification (NCBI taxonomy): domain Eukaryota; kingdom Viridiplantae; phylum Streptophyta; class Magnoliopsida; order Poales; family Poaceae; genus Aegilops; species Aegilops tauschii. The sequence continues at coordinate 243,731,536 of NC_053039.3, read as the reverse complement.
TCCATTGTAGAATCTGGAATATGCAATGTTTATGTTAGTTCATACGTTGCACATGATGTTTAAATGCCCCTTAAATCTGGTCAGTCAAGTGATGGTATTTAAGCCTCCTTCTTTGCTTCTTTTCTTGATATGTAAGATTTGCTCACACATCTGTTCAATTGCTTGTTTGCATCAGCCAACCATACTATGACTATTTGCTTTGATTACTTGCTATTCTTGACCTAACACTCTAACAGAGCTTGTCAACGATTTAAACACTAAGGGCTGCTGTAGTGGGGCCTTTTCTAACTCATAGGTGACATAAAGGTTTGGCTGTACACTAAAGTAGGCTCTCCAAGAGTACCTGGAGATCCAATTCGAAGGTATGCCTAGTTTTTACACAGTGCAAACATAGTAAATGCTCATTTCATTGTGTGCAAGTGCAAGAGATGCGGCATGTTTCATTATGTGGTGTTGTTTTGTTATAATCTCATCCTTTTGTGTTCACAGACTGGAAAGTATGCATATTTATCTTCCAAGGAGACGAGTAACTAGTTTGTGTCACCTTGCAGAGCGGGTGCAATGAAGATAAGATTGAGGATTTCCAAGTACAAGATGTTAGGAAGGAGCCTTGCAAGAGAAGTAGGAGCTGCGCTGAGCCTCTTCAACCTGTTAAGGTAAGTCACTGTATCCAACTCAACAGTTCAATTCCTTGTTTGTTTCAAGCATAGTTAATTTGCTCTTTTCAATTGCTTTATTTGTCCTCAGTTAATGAGATGCCCAAACAATGATGGCTGATGTTGGGTACTTGTATAACTATTAGTTGACATAATTAAAGGCCTTACCATTTAATTACTCTGCCGAAGTGTGCCTGAAGCTTTGAAGTCTATTAACCAACTATTATTGCATGAGGCTCACAATCTAGTTTATACTGGGCTAATGATTGCATAGTTTTGCTTGCTGTAGTATGTTTGTATGAAACCCTCTGCTATTCATTATGCTCCCTAAGACTTTAATTGAGCTATAGAATGGCCAACTGCTTGCTTACTTCTACGCAACGTGCTGTCTAAATTTGTAACTTGTCTGTGTTTTGGATTGGGCCCAACATCATGCTCCTCTAGTGAGCTAAGAGAGATTTCTGTATGCAGGCTGCACAGACTACCTTTTTTATAATTTTTAAAATATCACCTGCTTATGCTTCATGACGTGTAACATTATTGTTAGTCCTGTTTTGTCATGTACAAAATAGTCTGTCTTGCTCGCTTCACTGTTGTAACTATATTTTTGCCCTTGTCTTGTGTACTTACAGAAACATTTCAGGATGAAGTGACATCAACACAAAGATCTGCGAGCAGTGCGGCATGGCCGTTATTGAATGATTATGGATTGGAATTGGAATGTGCTGATGTTCTCGAGCATCAACTAGAGGTGGCAAGACAACGTGTACATGATTCTCAACGTACAATCAACAAGTTGAGACTGGTGTTGGAAATATGCCCTAGAGGCAATAATAAAATGGTTATTATTATATTTCCTTGTTCATGATAATTGTCTATTGTTCATGCTATAATTGTGTTATCCGGAAATCGTAATACATGTGTGAATACATAGACCACAACATGTCCCTAGTGAGCCTCTAGTTGACTAGCTCGTTGATCAACAGATAATCATGGTTTCCTGACTATGGACATTGGATGTCATTGATAATGGGATCACATCATTAGGAGAATGATGTGATGGACAAGACCCAATCCTAAGCATAGCACAAAGATCGTGTAGTTCGTTTGCTAGAGCTTTTCCAATGTCAAGTATCATTTCCTTAGACCATGAGATCGTGTAACTCCCGGATGCCGTAGGAGTGCTTTGGGTGTACCAAACGTCACAACATAACTGGGTGACTATAAAGGTACACTACAGGTATCTTTGAAAGTGTCTGTTGGGTTGACACGGATTGAGACTGGGATTTGTCACTCCGTATGACGGAGAGGTATCTCTGGGCCCACTCGGTAATGCATCATCATAATGAGCTCAATGTGACCAAGTGTTTGGTCACGGGATCATGCATTACGGTATGAGTAAAGTGACTTGCCGGTAACGAGATTGAACGAGGTATTGGGATACCGACGATCGAATCTCGGGCAAGTAACGTACCGATTGACAAAGGGAATTGTATACGGGATTGATTGAATCCTCGACATCGTGGTTCATCCGATGAGATCATCGTGGAACATGTGGGAGCCAACATGGGTATCCAGATCCCGCTGTTGGTTATTGACCGGAGAGTCGTCTCGGTCATGTCTGCGTGTCTCCCGAACCCGTAGGGTCTACACACTTAAGGTTCGGTGACGCTAGGGTTGTAGAGATATTAGTAGCGGTAACCCGAAAGTTGTTCGGAGTCCCGGATGAGATCCCGGACATCACGAGGAGTTCCGGAATGGTCCGTAGGTGAAGAATTATATATAGGAAGTCCAGTTTCGGCCATCGGGGAAGTTTCGGGGGTTACCGGTATTGTACCGGGACCACCGGAAGGGTCCCGGGGGTCCATCGGGTGGGGCCACCTATCCCGGAGGGCCCCATGGGCTGAAGTGGGTGGGGAACCAGCCCCTGGTGGGCTGGTGCACCCCCCTTGGGCCTCCCCCTGCGCCTAGGGTTGGAAACCCTAGGGGTGGGGGCGCCCCCCACTTGGCTTGGGGGGGGGGAAGCCACCCCTTGGCCGCCCCCCTGGAGATCAGATCTCCCAGGGCCGGTGCCCCCCCAGGAGGCCTATATATAGGAGGGGGGAGGGAGGGCAGCCGCACCACAGCCCCTGGCGCCTCCCTCTCCCTCCCGTGACACATCTCCCTCCTCCTGCAGCGCTCGGCGAAGCCCTGTCGGAATCCCGCTACTTCCACCACCACGCCGTCGTGCTGCTGGATCTCCATCAACCTCTCCTTCCCCCTTGCTGGATCAAGAAGGAGGAGACGCCGCTGCTCCATACGTGTGTTGAACGCGGAGGTGCCGTCCGTTCGGCGCTCGGTCATCGGTGATTTGGATCACGACGAGTACGACTCCATCAACCCCGTTCACTTGAACGCTTCCGCTCGCGATCTACAAGGGTATGTAGATGCACTCATCTCTCTCGTTGCTAGATGACTCCGTAGATTGATCTTGGTGATGCGTAGAAAATTTTAAATTTCTGCTACGATCCCCAACAGTGGCATCATGAGCCAGGCCTATGCGTAGTTTCTATGCACGAGTAGAACACAAACTTGTTGCGGGCGTAGATGTTGTCAATTTTCTTGCCACTACTAGTCTTATCTTGTTTCGGCGGCATTGTGGGATGAAGCAGCCCGGACCGACCTTACACGTACGCTTACGTGAGACAGGTTCCACCGACTGACATGCACTAGTTGCATAAGGTGGCTAGCGGGTGTCTTTCTCTCCCACTTTAGTCGGAACAGATTCGATGAAAAGGGTCCTTATGAAGGGTAAATAGAAATTGGCATATCACGTTGTGGTTTTACGTAGGTAAGAAACGTTCTTGCTAGAAACCTATAGAAGCCACGTAAAAACTTGCAACAACAATTAGAGGACGTCTAACTTGTTTTTGCAGCATATGCCTTGTGTTGTGATATGGCCAAAAGGATGTGATGAATGAGATATATGTGATGTATGAGATTGATCATGTTCTTGTAATAGGAATCACGACTTGCATGTCGATGAGTATGACAACCGGCAGGAGCCATAGGAGTTGTCTTTATTTTTTGTATGACCTGCGTGTCATTGAATAACGCCATGTAAATTACTTTACTTTATTGCTAAACACGTTAGCCATAGAAGTAGAAGTAATCGTTGGCATGACAACTTCATGAAGACACGATGATGGAGATCATGATGATGGAGATCATGGTGTCATGCCGGTGACGAAGATGATCATGGCGCCCTGAAGATGGAGATCAAAGGAGCAAAATGATATTGGCCATATCATGTCACTATTTGATTGCATGTGATGTTTATCATGTTTTACATCTTATTTGCTTAGAACGACGGTAGCTTAAATAAGATGATCCCTCGCAATAATTTCAAGAAAGTGTTCCCCTAACTGTGCACCGTTGCGAAGGTTCGTTGTTTCGAAGCACCACGTGATGATCGGGTGTGATAGATTCTAACGTTCGAATACAACGGGTGTAAGCCAGATTTACACACGCAATACACTTAGGTTGACTTGACGAGCCTAGCATGTACAGACATGGCCTCAGAACAGGGAAGACCGAAAGGTCGAGCATGAGTCGTATAGAAGATACGATCAACATGAAGATGTTCACCGATGTTGACTAGTCCGTCTCACGTGATCATTGGACACGGCCTAGTTGACTCGGATCATGTTTCACTTAGATGACTAGAGGGGTGTCTATCTGAGTGGGAGTTCATTGAATAATTTGATTAGATGAACTTAATTATCATGAACTTAGTCTAAAAATCTTTACAATATGTCTTGTAGATCAAATGGCCCACGTTGCCCTCAACTTCAACGCGTTCCTAGAGAAAACCAAGCTGAAAGATGATGGCAACAACTATACGGACTGGGTCCGGAACCTGAGGATCATCCTCATAGATGCCAAGAAAGATTATGTCCGAGAAGCACCGCTAGGTGAAGCACCCATCCCAAAGAACCAAGACGTTATGAACGCTTGGCAGTCACGTGCTGATGATTACTCCCTCGTTCAGTGCGGCATGCTTTACAGCTTAGAACCGGGGCTCCAAAAGCGTTTTGAGCAACACGGAGCATATGAGATGTTCGAAGAGCTGAAAATGGTTTTCCAAGCTCATGCCCGGGTCGAGAGATATGAAGTCTCCGACAAGTTCTTCAGTTGTAAGATGGAGGAAAACAGTTCTGTCAGTGAGCATATACTCAAAATGTCTGGGTTGCACAACCGCTTGACTCAGCTGGGAGTTAATCTCCCGGATGACGCGGTCATTGACAGAATCCTTCAGTCGCTTCCACCAAGCTACAAGAGCTTTGTGATGAACTTCAATATGCAGGGGATGGAAAAGACCATTCCCGAGGTATATTCAATGATGAAATCAGCGGAGGTGGAGATCAGAAAGGAACATCAAGTGTTGATGGTGAATAAAACCACTAAGTTCAAGAAAGGCAAGGGTAAGAAGAACTTCAAGAAGGACGGCAAGGGAGTTGCCGCGCCCGGTAAGCCAGTTGCCGGGAAGAAGCCAAAGAATGGACCCAAGCCTGAGACTGAGTGCTTTTATTGCAAGGGAAGTGGTCACTGGAAGCGGAACTGCCCCAAATACTTAGCGGACAAGAAGGCCGACAACACCAAAGGTATATGTGATATACATGTAATTGATGTGTACCTTACCAGTACTCGTAGTAGCTCCTGGGTATTTGATACCGGTGCGGTTGCTCATATTTGTAACTCAAAACAGGAGCTGCGGAATAAGCGGAGACTGGCGAAGGACGAGGTGACGATGCACGTCGGGAATGGTTCCAAGGTCGATGTGATCGCCGTCGGCACGCTACCTCTACATTTACCTACGGGATTAGTTTTAAACCTCAATAATTGTTATTTAGTGCCAGCTTTGAGCATGAACATTGTATCATGATCTCGTTTAATTCGAGATGGCTACTCATTTAAATCCGAGAATAATGGTTGTTCTATTTATGTGAGAGATATGTTTTACGGTCATGCCCCGCTGGTCAATGGTTTATTCTTAATGAATCTCGAACGTGATGTTACACATATTCATAGTGTGAATACCAAAAGATGTAAAGTTGATAATGATAGTCCCACATACTTGTGGCACTGCCGCCTTGGTCACATTGGTGTCAAACGCATGAAGAAGCTCCATGCAGATGGACTTTTGGAGTCTCTTGATTACGAACCATTTGACACGTGCGAACCATGCCTCATGGGTAAGATGACCAAGACTCTGTTCTCCGGAACAATGGAACGAGCAACCAACTTATTGGAAATCATACATACTGATGTGTGCGGTCCAATGAGTGTTGAGGCTCGCGGTGGCTATCGTTATGTTCTCACTCTCACTGATGACTTGAGTAGATTTGGGTATGTCTACCTAATGAAACACAAGTCTGAAACCTTTGAAAAGTTCAAGGAATTTCAGAGTGAGTTTGAGAATCAACGTGACTGGAAAATAAAGTTCTTACGATCAGATCGTGGAGGAGAATATTTGAGCCACGAATTTGGCACACACTTAAGGACATGTGGAATAGTTTCACAACTCACGCCGCCTGGAACACCTCAGCGAAATGGTGTGTCCGAACGTCGTAATTGCACTCTATTGGATATGGTGCGATCTATGATGTCTCTTACCGATCTACCGCTCTCATTTTGGGGCTATGCTTTAGAGACTGCCGCATTCACTTTAAATAGGGCTCCGTCGAAATCCGTTGAGACGACACCGTATGAATTATGGTTTGGGAAGAAACCTAAGCTGTCGTTTCTAAAAGTTTGGGGATGCCATGCTTATGTCAAGAAACTTCAACCTGAAAAGCTCGAACCCAAGTCGGAAAAATGCGTCTTCATAGGATACCCTAAGGAAACCATTGGGTATACCTTCTACCTCAGATCCGAAGGCAAAATCTTTGTTGCCAAGAATGGGTCCTTTCTGGAGAAAGAGTTTCTCTCGAAAGAAGTGAGTGGGAGGAAAGTGGAACTTGATGAGGTGATAGTCACCCCTTCCAAACCGGAAAGTAGCGCAGCACGGGAAGATGTTCATGTGGTGCCTGCACCAACTGGGGAGGAAGTTAATGATGATGATCATGAAGATTCAGATCAAGTTACTGCTGAACTTCATAGGTCCACAAGGACACGTTCCGCACCAGAGTGGTACGACAACCCTGTCATGGAAATCATGTTGTTAGACAACGGTGTACCTTCGAACTATGAAGAAGCGATGGCGGGCTCGGATTCCAACAAATGGTTTGAAGCCATGCAATCTGAGATAGGATCCATGTATGAAAATGAAGTATGGACTTTGACTGACTTGCCCGATGATCGGCGAGCCATAGAAAATAAATGGATCTTTAAGAAGAAGACATACGCGGATGGTAACGTGGCCATCTATAAGGCTCGACTTGTCGCTAAGGGTTATCGACAAGTTCAAGGGGTTGACTACGATGAGACTTTCTCACCCGTAGCGAAGCTGAAGTCCGTCTGAATCATGTTAGCAATTGCCGCATTCTATGATTATGAGATATGGCAAATGGACGTCAAAACGTCATTCCTTAACGGCTTTCTTAAGGAAGAATTGTATATGATGCAGCCGGAAGGTTTTGTCGATCCTAAGAATGCTAACAAGGTATGCAAGCTCCAGCGCTCCATCTATGGGCTGGTGCAAGCATCTCGGAGTTGGAACATTTGATTTGATGAGATGATCAAAGCGTTTGGGTTTACACAGACTTATGGAGAAGCCTGTGTTTACAAGAAAGTGAGTGGGAGCTCTGTAGCATTTCTCTTATTATATGTGGATGACATACTATTGGTGGGAAATGATATAGAATTCTTAAGTATAAAGGCCTATTTGAATAAGTGTTTTTCAATGAAGGACCTTGGAGAAGCTGCTTAGATATTAGGCATCAAGATCTATAGAGATAGATCAAGACGCCTCATTGGTCTTTCACAGAGTATGTACCTTGACAAGATATTGAAGAAGTTCAATATGGATCAGTCCAAGAAGGGGTTCTTGCATGTATTGCAAGGTGTGCAATTGAGCACGGCTCAATGCCCGACCACGGCAGAAGATAGAGAAAAGATGAGTGTCATCCCCTATGCCTCGGCCATAGGGTCTATTATGTATGCCATGCTGTTTACCAGACCTGATGTAAACCTTGCCGTAAGTTTGGTAGGAAGGTACCAAAGTAATCCCGGCATGGAACACTGGACAGCGGTCAAGAATATCCTGAAGTACCTGAAGAGGACTAAGGATATGTTTCTCGTTTATGGAGGTGACGAAGAGCTTGTCGTAAAGGGTTACGTCGATGCTAGCTTCGACACAGATCTGGATGACTCTAAGTCACAAACCGGATACATGTATATTTTCAATGGAGGGGCAGTAAGGTGGTGCAGTTGCAAGCAAAGCGTCGTGGCGGGATCTACATGTGAAGTGGAGTACATGGCGGCCTCAGAGGCAGTGCAAGAAGCAATCTGGATGAAGGAGTTCATTACCGACCTAGGGGTGATTCCCAATGCGTCGGGCCCGATGACTCTCTTCTGTGACAACACTGGAGCTATTGCCCTTGCCAAGGAGCCTAGGTTTCACAGGAAGACCAGGCATATCAAGCGTCGCTTCAACTCCATTCGTGAAAGTGTTCAAAATGGAGACATAGATATTTGCAAAGTACATACGGACCTGAATGTAGCAGATCTGTTGACTAAACCTCTCCCTAGAGCAAAACAAGATCAACACCAGAACTCTATGGGTGTTCAATTCATCACAATTTAACTAGACTATTGACTCTAGTGCAAGTGGGAGACTGTTGGAAATATGCCCTAGAGGCAATAATAAAATGGTTATTATTATATTTCCTTGTTCATGATAATTGTCTATTGTTCATGCTATAATTGTGTTATCCGGAAATCGTAATACATGTGTGAATACATCTACCACAACATGTCCCTAGTGAGCCTCTAGTTGACTAGCCCGTTGATCAACAGATAATCATGGTTTCCTGACTATGGACATTGGATGTCATTGATAACGGGATCACATCATTAGGAGAATGATGTGATGGACAAGACTCAATCCTAAGCATAGCACAAAGATCGTGTAGTTCGTTTGCTAGAGCTTTTCCAATGTCAAGTATCATTTCCTTAGACCATGAGATCGTGTAACTCCCGGATGCCGTAGGAGTGCTTTGGGTGTACCAAACGTCACAACGTAACTGGGTGACTATAAAGGTACACTACAGGTATCTCTGAAAGTGTCTGTTGGGTTGACACGGATCGAGACTGGGATTTGTCACTCCGTATGACGGAGAGGTATCTCTGGGCCCACTCGGTAATGCATCATCATAATGAGCTCATTGTGACCAAGTGTTTGGTCACGGGATCATGCATTACGGTACGAGTAAAGTGAGTTGCCGGTAACGAGATTGAACGAGGTATTGGGATACCGACGATCGAATCTCGGGCAAGTAACGTACCGATTGACAAAGGGAGTTGTATACGGGATTGATTGAATCCTCGACATCGTGGTTCATCCGATGAGATCATCATGGAACATGTGGGAGCCAACATGGGTATCCAGATCCCGCTATTGGTTATTGACCGGAGAGTCGTCTCGGTCATGTCCGCGTGTCTCCCGAACCCGTAGGGTCTACACACTTAAGGTTCGGTGACGCTAGGGTTGTAGAGATATTAGTATGCGGTAACCCGAAAGTTTTTCGGAGTCCCAGATGAGATCCCGGATGTCACGAGGAGTTCCGGAATGGTCCGGAGGTGAAGAATTATATATAGGAAGTCCAGTTTCGGCCACCGGGAAAGTTTCGGGGGGTTACCGGTATTGTACCGGGACCACCGGAAGGGTCCCGGGGGTCCACCGGGTGGGGCCACCTATCCCGGAGGGCCCCATGTGCTTAAGTGGGAGGGGAACCAGCCCCTGGTGGGCTGGTGCGCCCCCCCTTGGGCCTCCCCCTGCGCCTAGGGTTGGAAACCCTAGGGGTGGGGGCGCCCCCCACTTGGCTTGGGGGGAAGCCACCCCTTGGTCGCCGCCCCCTGGAGATCAGATCTCCCAGGGTCGGCGCCCCCCAGGAGGCCTATATATAGGAGGGGGAGGGAGGGCAGCCGCACCACAGCCCCTGGCGCCTCCCTCTCCCTCCCGTGACACATCTCCCTCCTCCCGCAGCGCTCGGCGAAGCCCTGTCGGAATCCCGCTACTTCCACCACCACGCCGTCGTGCTGCTGGATCTCCATCAACCTCTCCTTCCCCCTTGCTGGATCAAGAAGGAGGAGACGTCGCTGCTCCGTACGTGTGTTGAACGCGGAGGTGCCGTCCGTTCGGCGCTCGGTCATCGGTGATTTGGATCACGACGAGTACGACTCCATCAACCCCGTTCACTTGAACGCTTCCGCTCGCGATCTACAAGGGTATGTAGATGCACTCATCTCTCTCATTGCTAGATGACTCCATAGATTGATCTTGGTGATGCGTAGAAAATTTTAAATTTCTGCTACGATCCCCAACAACTGGACATGCAGGTATTAGATGCAGGAGTCAAAAAAATGAAACAAGACACTGAGGTAACAATGAACGAATTGGAGATTTTGCAGACTGGAATTTGTGCTATCTAAATCCGGCCAATCCTATTTTCTGAAGAGATTATAGTTCAAATGGTAAGTTATGTTGATGCGCGTCCATGATGTATGAGCTGTATTTGCCCAGTGTATGCAGTTTGCTGTTTGTGTATGCTTTAATATCACTGGTGCCGAACCATAATGCCTAGTGGGTATAATCGGCTGTAATTTCTTTATTGTATAGTGTAGGATTATTCTACATTTCTATGCCTTAGTCTCTTTATTGTATAGTGTATATTTTTTAGAGGTGATATTATAGAGTAGGATAATTCTTTGAATATGCTATATCGTTCAAACGAGGGCCAACTCGCCCAAACGTTGTAGTGACCATGGCCCTCCAAAGGCCGTATGATCCATGGGCCATCTACGGGACGAACGATCCATGGCCTTCTATGGCCGTCGGATCCATGGGCCTTCTATGGGCTGTCGGATCCATGGGCCTTCTATCGGCTGTCGGATCCATGGGCCTTCTATGGGCCGTCGGATCAATGGGCCTTCTATGGGCCGTCGGATCAATGGGCCTTCTATGTCCCATAGGATCCATGGACCTTCTTCGGGCCGTCTCATCTATGGGCCTTGTACGGGCCGTATAAGGGGCCGTAAACGGGCTAGAGTGGAAATCGTACGTTTTATGGGCTGACCATAATGGACCGTTAATAGGCCGTATTTGATGATGCTATGAAAATGGCCCAACAGATTAACGGGCCACAAACGGGCCGACTGTATCCACGGGCTGAATTTGGCCCACAAGCAGAAAAGGCCAGTAACGGGCCGTAAGTAACCGAATGCTGGAAATGAGCCCAACAATAAATGGGCCCTGAGAAGGCCGAAAGGTAACACGGGCTGGAAACGACCCAATGGAATAAAGGGCCGCTAATGGGTATAAAGCGATACACTGTTCATCACGGGCCGGTTTCACCACAGGCCGTTAATGGGCCAAGAGTTACAAAGGGACTCATATGGGCCGAAATACGTCATGGGCCATACATGGGCCGGAAGTTACAACGGGCCGGAATCATATTGGACGGCCCAAATGACGCTACTGGGCCTAATTCCGGTAGGCCATAACGGGCCGTGAGTTAGCGGGCTGTAAATGGGCTATATGCGAACATGCCGTTAACAGGCTTTCCGTGGGCCGGCCCGCCACCTTTTGACCAAGTCAAACAGGCCGGCCTTTTCACAGGAATGGGCCTCTGTTGGGCCGTGCCATGTGTCGACGTATCATAGGCGCCTTGGGTCCAATGAGTGGATGACATCTGTCCCAACGGTGAGCCGACACGTGTTTCCTCCAGCCAATGATGATTTTACACGTGGAAAATCCCCATTGGTCGGGGTTGTTAACAGGTTATCAGATCCAAAACCGGACCCGGTAGCTTAACGACGTTCCGTTACGGTGGATGCCACGCGTCGGTCACCCTTGACGAAAGCACTTCTGTGACCCATGATTTATCGTCATGGAAGTGGACACTTCCGTGATGATAATTTTGGTAATGTCATGGAACACTTCTACGACAGCACATGTATGACTATCTTGATTCTGTCATAAAATCGTCATGGATGTACATGCATGACAAAAAACGCGACCTACTGTGACAAACACGTATCATCATGGAAGTGTATTTTTTTGTAGTGTATAGTGTAGTCGGGAGAATTCAAAAAGATAATAGGACAATCATGCGTGGGTGCAATAGCAACAATTTCATGTTTAACATAAGGAACTATAGCAAGTTCATCTCCATGAGCATAATTCATATTGGCATCTTGGCCACAAGCATAGCAAGCATCATCAAAAAGGGATATTTCAAAAGAATCAACGGGGTCATATCAATCATCATAGCAATCATCCTTCGGTAAGCACGAAGGGAAATTAAACAATGTATGAGTTGAAGAGTTACTCTCATTAGAAGGTGGGCACGGGTAGCTAATCCGCTCTTCCTCCTTTTGTTCTTCACTCTCCTCATCATCTTTTTCATCCAATAAGCCCACAGTTTCATCAATTCCTTCTTTCATAGACTCCTGCAAAATATTAGTCTCTTCTTGGACAATGGAGACTTTCTCAATAAATTCATCAATATCGGAATTGAATTCATAATTCTCATAGCAATATTTAAGTATAGCAAAAAATTTAGGTCTGTAAAAAGCGTCATCAAGATTTTCACACTCTTTAACAAAGATTCAATTTCATAAGCACCCATAAAAGCAACAAATTCTTCTATTTGTTCCACATCATAGTAATCATATATACCATTAGCATAAGAAGCCAAGGTTTTACTATTATTAAATCTACATGAAAAGGGAAGGTGTGGAGCCTTCATCCTAGAGCAACAAGTATAATCATATCTCAAGCATAGTTGCCGAGCATATCAATGCAACATATGAATTTGATCCCATAATAGTTTCCCTTTTTGAGTCAAGCGATAATCCCTAAAGTATTCACATTGATCCAACGTGTCTCCCATTATATAATTGAATGGGGTTTTCTCAGGATTATTAAAGTAGTGCATAATATCTTTCACATAATGAGCATCGAGGGTTTTAGGAGGTTCCCCATCTCCATGAGTGGCAAGTACACCTAATTTGTTTGGTATTTCGTGTTCCATATCCATAACTAAAGATAGAGAACAACTTAGAACGGCAAATAAAAATTACTTAGTGATAAAGCAAACAAGCACACACGAGGATATTCATGACGGTGTCCTGGACTAGGGGGTACTCACCACATCGTCTCCCGACCAGGTGGATCGGGCCGAGGACCCCCATGGCGGTTCACTCATGGGCCACTTCAGGCAGCCCATTATCGGTGTACAAAAGTAGGGGCTCTCCTTTCTACCCCTCTACTTGTGCATGGGCAGTTAGAGCCGCACCTGCGGCCACACTTAGCAGGGCAAGGGGAGGGAGCAGAAGCACAAGAATACCAGAGCAGCAGCCAAAAGCACAAGACAGGCAAAGCAACGCCAAGAACAAAGACACAAAGAGCAAGAGGGCGAGGTGGACTCCCCCGGCGGGCCCCTTCCGGAGCGGCCTCCGCAGCCCCGGCAAGAGCCTTGCCGGGGCAACTTGCCCAAACACCAACAGGGCGCGCCACCCTTGAGCCCAAGGGTTCCAACACCGTCAACCACATTGGAATCAAGGCTCGGGAGGCACCTCCGTGGTGGCATGCAGACCTTTGTGAAGATCATAAAGACACAAGATCAGATGAGGACCAGAAGACGACGACCCTCGACAAGATCCTTGCCGAGGGAATCCACGAGACCTCCGACAAGATCCTTGCCGGGGAGGACCGCGATGTCACGGCAAGACCCTTGCCGAGGCCTCGGCAAGGCCCTTGCCGAGGACACCTGCGGGGCCGCAACCAGGCCCGCATCTGCCAAGACTCCATCACCGTTCCCATATAGCTGCCAGCCCAACCAGCTGGGCAGGCACCTGCGTGGCAACGTGCAGCTTCCAGGCCAACTCAACAAGCACCTGCGTGGTGGCATGCAGATCTTCGTGAAGACCCTACCACCACGCCATCTCAGCAGCCAGCCAGCCTATGTGGCGCTGCATGCCTCGTTGGCCCGGACGCGTGTCGGAGCAAGGCGGAGCGGCGACGGACGGGACGAGCCTCACTGTAGTCCCCAATAAAGCAACGCGACACCTAAGGAGCGCATTTAATGCGCCTTGTCCCGTAATGACAGGCGATAAGCTTGTACACTATATACCTTTCCACCTCCTGTGTGCCACTGTGGCGACCCCTTTCATCTATAAAAGGAGGCCCGAGGCGTATTGGAGGAGGATTCGGATCTTTTGGACTACGCACGCACCGTAGCTAGTTTGAGAGCTCAAGAACACTCAAATATACACCAAAGCAGGACTAGGGTGTTACGCATCCTCGCGGCCCGAACCTAGGTAAACGATCCTTGTGCTGACTACCAGACCCGCTCTTTGCACAACCCCGCGCCTGCCAATCGTAGAAGGGATCCCAGTGATCCCATAGGTGTCGTTTCCACCGACATCTTTGGTGCGCCAGGTAGGGGGGCGCAGTTGTGAAAATCTGGTCTAGCAGTTATTTTAACAGTTTTTCATCGCCATGGCTCCCAAGAAGAAGACGATCACACCGATCGGTTCGTCGGGGGCCGAACGGCCCGTACCAGTGCGGGTGAGTGGTGGGGCGGCCGCGGACGGAAGCCGAGGCGCGGCCCACGAACACCCACATCGCTCTAGCAGTCAAAGCCTGGCGAGCGGCGTCATTCGTGCGCGAGACGACGGGCCGCACGCCACCAAATCCAATGACGGAGCCGGGCCCCCCGCAGGCGGCGCGGGGCCCTCCAGGGCGGCGTCGTTCCACCCACGGGCGGCGCGGCGACTCCCGAGGCGCCTACACCGGCGCCCACGACGCGCTCTTCCTAGGTTGTGCGCGACGAGCAACGTCACCACGCTGGTGACCCAGGGCGCCGCCGTGGGAAGAGTCATGTGCGTCATTCGCGGGATGTAGAAGGCCAGCATGCACGCCGGGACGCTGGCGAAAATGGCACATAGCCGCCAGGCCGTGATAGAGCTCCTTCTAACGTGGTTAGAAGTCGGAGCGCGTCACGGTCCACGCAGCTTTCACCGCCACCCACGCCAGCAGAAGCTTTGGCGCGCGCAGTTGCTCCTCGACTTTCCTCCTGCTGCGAAAAAGCTCGACGAGTGGAGAGCCACCATCCGAAGCCTCATCGGTGTTGCCAACAAAGATGAGCCATGACCGGCGGGGCCCTCAGGCCGGCGCTCCGTCGAGCCGCCGCATGCAAGTGGTGGAAGGATCGGAGGTGTTGTGGCCACGGTGCACTCTCCTCCTCCACGCCAGCCACCGCGGGTATCGATCCGTCGTGATGACGCTTATGATAAAATTTCCATAGCGTCGTCCGACCCACAGACCCACCGCGATCAGTGTCAAGTTCTTCGGGAGCGAGCCCATGAAGACGCTCGAACCACCAGCGAGCGCCGGCGCGATGCACGCCACCAGTCAGATAGGCGGGCGGGGCCCACTATGGACCGCCCAGCACCAGGAGGCTCTGGCGACCTACCCTACGAGGTGGGTTGCCCAGCCTTTACTCATGAGCCGCGGCAGTTCCAGTGGCCCTCCCACCGCACGTTCAAGCCCGATGTCGGCGAGAAGTACAACGGCAAGACCCATCCGTCGGAGTTCCTCAGCATCTACACCATCGCCATGCAAGCTGCTGGAGCTCGCGACGATAAGGTGCTTGCCAATTACTTCCCGTTGGCACTTAAACCCAATGTCATGTCATGGTTGATGCACTTGCCGGCGGATTCCATTTCTTCTTGGTCGGATTTGTGTCATGAGTTCGTTGGCGCCTTCACTGGAGACCACCAAGCTCATGGCCAGGCGAGCGATTTGCATATCATCCCCCAGAAGGAAGGTTAAAACCTGCGCAAGTACATACAGAGGTTCAGCCGGGTGTAGTACAACATCCCAGACGTTCTGGCCGATAGGTGCACTCGAGCTGAAGAGGGGAGGAAGTACCCCAGCGAGGACGCCGGTGCGGAAACCGACTCCACAGACGAAGACACAGCCACCCCGACGAAGAAGGGCCGGCACCGCAACAGGAAGTGCAAGGGCAAGACCGTGATTGTCGTCGAGGGATCCGAGGACACCGGCGCTGCCAAGAAGGCCAAGGCAGACGACCCCGGCAAGGAAATTGCCGGGTGTGCCGCTTGCCGGGCCTTGGCGGCTGCCGACAAGCCAGGAGGCTCCGACAAGCAATACTGCAAGATCCACCGCACCAAGGGCCACGACCTCCAGAACTGCCGACAAGTCGAGTTGCTTGCCGAGAAGCAAAAAGCTGAGTATGAGAGGCGGGATAAGGAGAAGGGTCAGGATGGTGCTGAAGGATCCGGCAAGAAGCGTGGCGGCCAAGGGGGTCGCCACGGCAAGGATAACTAGCAAGAGAGGCCCGCTCGGGGCCGCGACAAGAAGCAGGAAGACGACGGTCATGACAAGGACGACGAGTCCGGCGAGCATGAGTTCTAGAAAGCTACGGAGACCATGTGCGTCGATGGTGGCGCCACGCTGCACACTTCTCAACGCCAGCTCAAGCAGTGGGCGCGTGAGATCACAGCAGCGGAACCATCACCACTACAAAAAAATGCACTTCCGTGATGATACGTGCTTGTCACAGTAGGTCGCGTTTTTTTTCCTGCATGTACATCCATGACGATTTTATGATAGAATCGAGATAGTCATACCTGTGCTGTCGTAGAAGTGTTCCATGACATTACCAAAATTATCATCACGGAAGTGTCCACTTCCATGACGATAAATCGCGCGTCACAGAAGTGCTTTCATCAAGGGTGACCGACACGTGGCATCCACCGTAACGGAATGCCGTTAAGCTATCGGGTCGGGTTTTGGATCCGATAACCCGTTAACAGCCCCAACCAATGGGAAATTTCCACGTGTAAAATTCTTATTGGCCGGACGAAACACGTGTCAGCTCGTCAGTGGGTCAGATAGGCGCCTATGATATGTCGACACGTGCCACGGCCCACCACTGGCCCATTTAGCTTACAAAGCCGGCCCGTTTGACTTGGTCAAAACTTAACGGGCTGGCCCATGAAAAGCCTGTTAACGGTCTCTTTGCAAATAGCCCGTTAACTCACGACCCGTTAGGCCCTAAAGGAAATCGGCCCAACAACGTCATGTGGGCCGTCGAATATAACACCAGCCCATTTCACTTTCGGCCCATGTATGGCCCACGACGTCTTTTGGCCCATATGAGGCCTTCGTATCTTTCGGCCCTTTACAGGCCCACGGTGACTCTAGCCCATAATGAACAGTAATTTTCTTTATACCCATTAACGGCCCGTGATTTACATGGGCCGTTTCCAGCCCGTGTTAGCTTTCGGCCTATTGACGGCCCATACGTTCTTGGGCTCCTTTTCGGCCCTCGATTACTTCCGGCCCGTTACTGGCCTCTTCCCCTAATGGGCCAAATTCGGCCCATGGCAAGAGTCGCCCCGTTACTGGCTTGTTCCCCTAATGGGCCAAATTCGGCCCATGGCAAGAGTCGGCCCGTTACTGGCCTGTTACCCTAATGGGCCAAATTCGGCCCATGGCAAGAGTCGGCCCGTTTCTGGCCTATTAACCCGTTGCGCCGTTTCCAGCCCGTCCTATATTCTGGCCCATTAACGACCCGTTATGCCTGTGACAGAATTAAGCCTTTGCTGTCCTACGGCCTGTTACCGTGCTGGGCCGATACCAATTACGTCCGATTACGGCCCATGTAGACCCATTTATCCGACGGCCCGAGGCCCACCGATTACAGGCCCATTTATCGACGGCCCGTAGGAGACCCATGGATCCTACGGCCCGTATATGGCCCATGGTAGTTGCGGCCACTAGCAAACCAGGGAAAAAGAAGACTAGGAAATAAATAAGGCCGAAACTAACGCTAGGCTATTAAGGCGATTGCACAGATTACATCCACTCGGCATCAAAGATCGCCACCAGTGCAAATATAGGGAACACCCTACACTATGCAAAAATGGCTTGCTGTTTTCTTCAGCCGGTGGCTGCACGTTAAGAATAAATTTTGTATCGCACCAAAACAAATTACAACTATGTAACAAAAGCAAGGTTGGCATAAAACTTAACAGTCTAGCAGATAAATGCACCACCAGAAGTTCAGAAGCTCAGTTCATTTGACCTGACTGTTACGTTTTCATGCTGTATTGTCCGATGGAGCATGATAACCCTCGCCTTCATTTCCCCTAGGCTCCTGAACAACATAGCAAATGTCTGATAGTCTGGTTTCAAAACCATGCATATCTTGATGACACTGAGCAATGTTTCTCCTTGTTTCACAAAGGGTCTCTGTTAGGGAATGGACTTGTGTCTGGAGTGCAGATACAACATTGCTTTGAGCTTGCATATCTTGATCATGAGGAAGTTTGGACGATATTGCCTTAAAAACCAACCCAGTATTACGCAGGAACGTGCTTTTGGCACTGTTAGTGGACAGGTACTGACCCACTGCAGCCAGAGCTGACATTGCGGTTATAGTTGCCTCGCCACCTTCAGAAGGTGGCGGTTCCACCATTTTTCCATAGCTCGCTGAAAAGTTGAGGTTTTACATTAGTAGTACCAGAACAGAAGATATTAAGGAGGCAGCAAAACCAAACAAAATAGCTTTGGTCTATATACAGAACTTATTCTGGTGAACCCATGTAAAATATTAGTTGTATTTTATTGCAAAGTACATAATAAAACCAGGTTCCAAACATATGACCATGTACCATCGCTAATGTATTGTCTATTTCTTCACATTGTATTGAGGGCTAAGGATAAAGAGACGAAGTTTATAATACGGTAAGCATAGTATGACATCATTCATATCACAAAACAACTGAGAACAAACAAACAGGCAATTGTAACATTGTGTGGGCAAGTCCAGCACGGAACTAGATTACGGGTCAAGATCAAAGGAACATCACTCCTCTCTTTTAAACCTTGTAAGGTGCAATGATACGCTAAGACAATTGTGTATAAAATTGAAAAGAGTAATAGACATTGGCTGCAAACCATGCAGTTCAAGGCACAAGTCAGAGTAAGTAGTAGTTAAAAGGCATGAGGATTAAGGACTTACAACAGCGGCTTTGACTGGTGTAGTCATGCCCTTCTTCTTGCTGGTGTGACAGTCCTTGAAGATTTCCACAGCATTCGTTCAGGTACTTTTTGGTCCTTGCGGGCTTTCCTCTGCATTTCGAACAAGTCAATATAGATCTGATAATATGGTACAGCGAAAAGAGTGAAACAACAACTAATTACAAGAGCCTCGCAGTGTGCAATATAGCTACGAGATCATGTCGTCTGTTGGAATTTCACTTTCGTACGGTTGGCCTTGTTCTTTGAACAATTCACCTACAAGAAGATAGATTTGTGCGGCACATGCGTAAATAGGACTTCAACATGTGATCTGATCACATATATATAATGAACCTGATACTTCGGATCAGACCAGTGTTTAACAAGGCCCCTCCAGTCTTCATCCGATATATTTTCCACTAGAGATGTTGGGAAAGTTCACTGTTAGCCTTGCCTTCAAAGTGAGTTTTCCTCAAGTTATACCGATACTGTCGCAGAGCAGACTTGAAAACATGGGTGCAAGATTGTCTGGTTGCATCATCTTGGCTATCCAACTTGAACCTCATCTGTTGAAAATTATGGGAGTCTTATTATCAGCAACCTAGAAAGTATGGGACAGAGCAAGACGATATTACTAGTTTCCATACATAACCATACTTACAGATAAATGGTCGGGGAAGGTGTTGAACTGGGTTTCGTCTTTGTCATTCCTGTACCGAATCCATGTTGGGAGGATACGTACATGACACCTAACGGCAACCGCTGCCTCTGATACTAACTTGGCTGACTCTGTAGCATCACGTGGCCTTTTTAAACCTGCCTCAAAACGGATCTCCATTCTTCCTCCTCTAGATTTAGTTAACCTATCGAGCATTATCCCTGATGTTTGTTTCCTCTTGCGCCTAGGTGCTAGTCCAACAACGAACATAGGAAGTGTTAGTGTACATCAAACTATGAGACTGCATATAAAGAAGCATGCAACTGTAAGTTGACTCCAGCAACTACCTTCTTGCTGTTGAAGCTCACAAGGTTCATCTGATATTGCCAACTTGTCTTGTGTCAAGGGTGCTTGGGAAGTAGTGTCAG
The DNA here is from genome assembly GCF_002575655.3 of Aegilops tauschii subsp. strangulata. Taxonomy (NCBI): domain Eukaryota; kingdom Viridiplantae; phylum Streptophyta; class Magnoliopsida; order Poales; family Poaceae; genus Aegilops; species Aegilops tauschii. The sequence continues at coordinate 243,711,535 of NC_053039.3, read as the reverse complement.
GTGGCAAGGGAGCTTGGGCACGTGCTGCTAGCTCAGTTGACGCACGAGTAAGTCGTGCAGCTGGTAGTACTGTGGTAGGTGTTGCAAGAACTAGGGCTGTCTCTGCTTGTTTGGTGGCAGTTATTTGTTTCTGTTTGGCTTTTTTTGCAACTCGTGTAGCATGGGATGCCGTGTTTGTAGAATTTTCCGCTGGACTTTGACCTTCTATTGCACCATCAGTACCAGCAGAATCTGCAGGATTCATCCGCTTCTCATTCCCTGCCATTCTGTGTTTCTTCCTCTTTCTCTGTGCCATGTTAAGTCAAGCCGACATGAAAAACGAATAACAATTTAGTTCTTCAGAACAAATTGATGCGTGATGCAGACGAACTGATTTGATGTTAGACAACCACATGATAGGAGGATGTAATATGTATAAAAAACAGGACGGAAGAGATAACCAGAACTATGATGTGTAAACTAAGAAGAAGACATTTCACCAAATTAGAAGCAATGCAATGGAAGGTAGACACCATATGAAAGATGCTACAAAAATCGCTCTGCCAAGTTAACAGTGTCTCATCATAAATGGCGTTTAAACAAATGTGAAGCAGTACAAGAAATAAATCATATGCAAGATGCAAACAACATCACACTACCATGTTAGAGGTCTCTCGTCATTAGTGCCATTGCATATTCACAGCATTGCATATTCACATCTTATGATGTGTAAACTAAGGAGAAGGCATTTCAACAAATTAGAAGCAATGAAAGCTAGACACCATATGAAAGATGCAACGAATATCACTCTACCAAGTTAAAACTGTCTCGTCATAAGTGCCATTTCAACAAATTAGTAGTACAAGCTAGAAAAGAATGTGAGATGTAACCTATATCACACTCCAAAGTCAAACGTGTCTTATGATAAGTGATTGTTGCAGGTTACACAATAGTAGTAATTTGATGTAAGAACATGGTGTGATAGATAGATATTGTATGTTCTAGAAACAGGAACACGTGTCTTATTCAAGTATAATGTGTAAAGTAAGCAGATGGAATTCAACAAAATTAGAAGCAATACAAGCTAGACATCACACATAACATGCAACCACATATAACAGTGCCAAGTTAGAGGGAGCACCGGTGATGCTGCACTAGGGGAGACGTGCTCATCATAAACACAGCTTTGTTGAGTGTCTATGCATGTGTTGTCTTGGAAATCATCTTGGGGGTGTGGAGGAGTAGAAACTGTAGAGGCCCTCCGTTCGGAAGGAGCACCTTTATCCGCTGCCTTGCTAACTTCCTTCCGCTTTATTGATTTTGAATTGTCAAGTAAAACCGACAAGAAAAAGTAATAAAATTCTCTCTTCAGAACTCATTCATGCATGATACTGACAATCACTACTTTGATGTAAGGCAAACACATGATACCAGGACGGCATGGCATGTTCACAACTGTTTGTGTAAACTAAGCAGAAACCATTCCAGCAAATAAGAAGCAATGCAAGCTAGACACCACATGAAAGATGCAACCAATATGACTCTGCCAAGTTAAAAGCGTCCCATAATAAATGGAATTTCAACAAATTAGAAGCAACGCATGCTATAAATCATATGAAAGATGCAACTAATATCGCACTGCATATACTAGAGGTGTCTCATCATGTTGATTGATGCGGGATACAAAAAACAATAGTTTTATGTAAGGACATGCTCAATAGACAGATGTACTATGTACTAAATACAGGAAGGCATGCCACATTAACAGGTATAATGTATAAGCTAAGCAGACTAGCACATGCAGTTTAACCAGATTGGAAGAATTACAATCTAGACACCATATGCAACATGCAACCACATATCACGCTGCCAAGTTAGAGCAAGCACCTGCGATGCTAGTGTAGGGAAATGCTGTAATCAACTACAGAGCTACGTTCACTATCTTCATCTAGCATTTCTGTTTCTTGAGAATCATGTCGGGAGGCTGACGGTGCATACTTTAAATGAGGAGCAGTCCCCTTGCCTGCCTGCCTCGTCATAAGTGATTGATGAGGGATACACAAGAACATTAGTTTGATGTAAGAACATGGTTAATACACAGATGTACTAGTATGTACCAAAAACAGAAAGGCATGTCATATTCAAAGGTATAATGTGTAAGCTAAGCAGATGCAATTTAACCAAATTGGAAGCAATACAAGCTAGACATCCGGCTGGAGTGGTGAGCATGATCATCTAGGACCTGAGAGCCTGGTGGGAGGCGGGCTGCTTCGCCACCATCGCAGCTTTTTAGTTGGCTTCCAGGTAATGCCTATCTTTGCTGGGCTTGTCACTGGCTCGGCCAGTGCCCTGACTAGCTATTTGTCTGCTGGTGCTCATGGGATGGTGGTTCATGTAAAAAATATCTTTCCTTATCTTACCGACTTTGGCCTTTCGAATACAAGCTAGACACCATATGGAACATGCAACCACATATGACACCGCGAAGTTAAAGCAAGCACCTGGGATGGTGGTTCATTGTGAGAGAGGTCATCAACTCCAGAGCTACGTTTAGCGTCTCCATCTGCTGACACTGCACCCTTTATAGCGCTGTAACGTGTCTTGCCTACCCGCATACGAAGCTGGAGCGACTTCTCTCTTTTCTTTTTGGCTTCTCTCATGGCAGCAGAGTCTGAAATACCCTTGCATAAAAACACAATAGTGAGAGTAAGGGTGAAGTGTGTGCAGAACTAGTGCACTGTAAAAGTAGCAGATAGCAGGTGGCTGAAAAATAAATGACAGGAGACATATGATAGCTCTACAACATTGCATGGCAAACAAAATTAGATTATACTCCGTATGATTTTGTAATATATGAGCATAGGAAATGCAGGTACTCCTCCAGCACACCACCACATGTGGTCATATCTAAGATAACAGTCGACTGAAAATAAATAGGTCAGTCAATTTTTTTAATGAACCGTCCGATCTATAAGGAACGGGCAGATGGCCATCGTCTACCTCCCGCCAGTCACTATTGACGATCTTTCTCGAACCGCCAGCGACCACCGGCCCGCCCTCCCATCGACCTCACACCACCGTTGTGCTTGGCAGCGCCCCCAGGCCATCCCTTTAATCCCGGCCGACCTCCAGATCGGGCGCCAGTAGCTCTAGGCCGCACACGCCCCTAAGATAAACACCAAGGCGCTGCTTCCCCGGCGTAATAGGCATACTAGCGCCTGTTACGCCGGGGAATGCTTCCATTAATTGGGAATCAACTGGCTAGAAATTGAAATTCAGGGGGGCGACGGACCTCTAGCTAAGGTGAAATAGTATATGAGGAGAAACCTTGTGCATCACGAGTTACTAGGAACATCTAGTATGAAGAAGAAGCGGTCAACTAGTGTCTTCTATGGGATGAATACCGTGCAAGCAGAGACGTAAGATTTGCACGAATAAGGGAAGAGGAGTACCTTTTTCGGTTGCCGGTGTGGTCACCTCCACATGTCGCGCCGATCTTCTTCTTTTTATCGGGGAAACCGATGTTCTGGAGGGTGCAGGCTTGGATGAACCCATGGCCAAATTGTTGACTGTGTTGCCGTGGCCGTATGTCGGCGGAGGGGAAGCAGATCCGAGGCAGCGAAGGACAGCGTAGCAGGAACAGCTCCGGTGCGGTGGAGGGTGGCGAAGTTGGAGCGACAGCGGTGAGGCGCAGGACGGCGTGGTTGAACTGGCTTGAGTACAGATGGCTTGGCCTCGGCTTCAACTACTAGTCGTGGAGGGCGTTGCGGTTGAGGTTGCGGTGGACGACGACGTCGGGGTATCGGCTCCGGCGTGATGGAGGAGGGCGGCGGTTGATGGGTGGGATGGGGTGGCGGACGGAGGACGCCGGGGTTTCGCGGCTGGTGGAGAGGTAGTTTTGGCGCCCACGGAGTACGAATGGGGAATTGGACGGGTGGGGGGAACCATGTTTCGGTCTGGGACGCGCTTGTTTTTGGCTTTTGAAAACAGAAGATGGGACACGGTTCTTTGAAATTTGGGGAAAGTACAAACTTTGCCCCCCTCTTAAATTTCGGACCTACTGCGGGTCGGGAGTAGGACGGTAATCCCAGGTGTCCCAAATAGTGGGCGGGAGCGATTTCGGCCGCGCGCATGTGTGCTTAGGTGGCCATTGTGTATGAATGTTTTTCGGATGCGGTTGCGTGGCGTCTAGATGAAGCTACAAACCTACCCCGATTTAGACCTTTGGACGTCGGGCCGGTAGGTTTCACGGGTCGGAGTAATTAGAAAAGTAATTTCCTTGTACTACCAAACATTGGTCTCACGCGGTTTCGGGCGAGTAGAGGCTCTTTTGGCGCTTCGTTTGAAATTTTGAAACACAAGCATTCATGTTTAGAGTACTCTTGAACTATGAGGATTGACCTAAATAGACAACGTTATATTTGACCTTGTATGTTTGAAAACCTCATTAAATTATCCGCTTCTTTTTGAAATTTTGACACTTGAAAATCCTATATCTACGATTATTTTGGAATGGAGGAGCTAAATTTGAATCTATTTTGTACACGACTACATATGCTATTATGTACAAAATCAGAGCAAAGATTGGTGCCCCCATAATTTAGGTATGGTTTACAAATGCCATGATATCAAATTCAAATAATTGAATGGACTTCATGTTGAATTCGATTTTTTAAACCACCTTAAGTTGAATTCAAATGTATGCTAGTTGATAGGTAGCTATTTATAATGTCCATTGTGTAACTTTCGTATGTATAATGTGCTTTACACACACAACATGAACTATACTCACGTTTATATTCGATTGCTAAAGCGATGCATTGTCTGGAGTTCAAAATACTAACTATGTGGATCAATTGTGTCGAATAATAACATAGACATGCTCAAATTCGATAGAATCTAGATGTCTGATGGATCAATGACCGCTCCTTACGCGAATTGCAAATATCATGATCCCATCCTAATATTTGGATACAATTTATATCTTTAATCAATGTGTAGAGCAGTCTTTTACGTGTAGTTTCACTCTCCATCGGTGGTCTCTCACACATGCTCACACACTCTCTCCCGAGGTGTCTTTCTCGCACACATGCTCTAGATATAACCCTCCCTCCCTCTCGTAACCATTTACAACTGTTTTCACTAACCTTTATCACAAGCACTCTTCCTCTCGCAAACATACACACGCACAATCCTCATCGACCCTTTCTATATACATGGACCTGCCTACGTGTCTCATGTACGCACATTATCTTTACGTCTGTCTCTCACGCATTGTCTCACACCTCTCTTCCTAATCGACGAGTATGATTCTAGCAGAGCATTATGTAGGATGCCCCTTAAAGTTAGGTTGGATGAATAGTAATATCAGAGATAAAGGGGTTACCTTAGTCCGAGAACCTAGGGTTACAAATCCTAGCCGGCTTTGTCAGTGGACACAGAGTCCTTCACAATTCTGCTATCTTTGTCTTGTACGACTAGTCATCCATGGGTCTTCCTAAATGCGTCACGGGCCGACCAATGTGGCGCAGGACGGAACCGAACGAAGGGCATCACCTCGACCCACCGGACCTCACGCGGTGACACACCCTCTGCCCCCACGTCTCATTATCTTCTCACACCCACACATACCAACACAAACACCACACACACAGAAAATTTCTCCTGGTGCCTCTATTCCCCCCCTTGCATATACACACTCAAGGGAATGGAATCTCTTATCGTGACGTCATATTCGTCTCTCTCTCTAGACCACTCTCATTTCTTGTGCTATCTCTCCCATGCCCCCCCGTCGGCCCCCCTATCCATGCCTCTCTCGAATACGTAATACACACATACCTCTCTAGGCCCCGCCAAATGCATCAACTACACATTCACACATGTTACATCACGTACCCCATTGATCTAAAAAGCCCTCTCTTCACGTTTATTTCGCATACAACATTCCTTTTGAATAAAGTGTGGCCAAAAATATATTTTAGAGTTTCTACATATATACAACATTACAAAGTTATATGGAGGAGTACGAACGCTAATTTGCATTGCATGGTTCCCACAATGATATTTATTCCGCACTGTGAATTTGTATATTTTTATACTATATACAAAGTTAGTCATAATAAAGAGAAATGAAGAGCATCTCTCTCTCCATCGTATACCCCCCTGTACGCCCCTTTCACGTATGCACACAAAACTATCTCCAGGTCCTCTAAAAGTAAGCCCCCAGAAAATTCACGCATGTTTCATCTTTCTCTCGCGATATATGCAATGACGATCATTGTATTTGAAGCGAAAGCACGATACGTACATTGGACTTCAGAATCCACTCATTACGGTCACCATTTACGTTTAGTGGTTATTATACAGTCACGGGCTCACCGTACAACTCTGTATTTGCTCATGACATGACTAGTTGACCAGTTAAACGCTCCACGTGGCACCTCTAGTGTTGCATCACATTATCTCACTACCATCATGCCCACCTGTCGACTTGTATATACTCTACATCTACACTCTTATAAAATACATAAAATACACTCTTATAAAAAACAGAGTTGGTGATGATGGTGTGCCTGCCATCCTGCAATATAGGCCGTCCGATTTATATCTGACGGATAGGAAAGAAACTATGGCAATTTTGCAAAAAGGTACCCACACACCTCTCCACATTTGCAAATAAGGCCTTCCCTCGTTCATCCTTTTCTCTCACAAGATAAACAAGTCATACAAATGCATCTTGATGTTACGTGCAACGCACGGGCATCTTGCTAGTAAGAATGAAAATAAACAACAAAAAAAATATTTGGACGGTGGTTCGAAGTCATGACCACGGGCACATCGGACAAGGTGGCCTTGTATTGGTATGCTGAGCCGTCTGTTTTAACACACAGGAGCTGGTGTGGTGATTATACACACACGCACGCATGCACACGAACTGCATCCACGCAACACTCACACAAACACATGCACCCACGCACGCACGCAACACTCACACATACACACGCAGCCACGCACGCACGCAACACTCACACGCACACACACGCACGCATGCATGCACACACCAGTACACCACACGACCAACACACACTCTCACGCTCAAGTGCTCAACCTACACGTGCATGCGCACACATCAGGCCCTGACAGACACATACACAACCAGGTGATTCCCGCGCACGGGTTGGAGCCTTGTCGCGCCTGCGTAAATTTGTGTTTATCTGACCTTTTGCCTATGCGAACTGACAGGTGGGACCCACAAGGAACGTGGTCAATTTAACTAGTCAACATGGCGCCACGCAGACTATTTGGCTGGTCAACAAAGTGCAATCCGATGCTGAACTGTGAGCAAGTGACCGTATAATCACCGCAAAACGTATATAGTGACCGTAATCAGCTTATTCTGAAGTTCGGTGACCGTATTACGCTTTTCCATCTGTAGGCCCTCCAAAACTACATCTCTACACGTTCTTGCATGTTACATCTAACAACTATGCAATACAGCACTACTACTACACTCTAACACAATAAAACAGATGTGTTTTTAGTTTTACTAGATATCATATTGTTACTTATAATTATTCAGTTTGCATACATTAAAATTGCCTTTGAAATGTATGGCCAGTATCATCTACCGCGCGGGAAAAATCCCGCCCTTTCCTGTTTAATCGAGTTTGTATCGATGGATCATGCGAAACAGCAAAACTATAGCACTATACAGTACAAGTGACAGTTCACTGGGCCGTCGTGTCGTCTACTCCTCCGTCGTAAGAGTGGAGCGCTCGCTTTCACAAATCTTCTAGTCCCTTTCGCCGACATGTGGGACATCAAGCTACCGGGTCCACATGCCATACCGGAATACAGTGCAGAGCAGCCGGGGTGAAGCACCCCAGTCATGGCGCCGGCGTAGTAATGAGCAATGAGGCGTCAAATCACAAAGCTGCACCTTTCCCGCAGTTAAGTTGGAGGGACGAAGCAACCATCATTTCACTCATTGCTGAATCCGCTTCTCCCTCATCTTCTTCAACTTAACCACGTGTTGCTTCTGCCGTTGTTCTGCCTCATGTGGGACGCGGATCGGCTTGGTAAAGCACTGACACGTGGGACCGCATGTTAGCAAACCGCCAGGACAACGTCCTCCGAAAATAAGAAGCCTAATCCTAGACTTACAAAGGGCTACGTAGCTGCTACGTATACTTTCCATCTAATCTATATATGGCCCCCTGATTTTCAGGTGGGGTGGGCCTAATCCTCTTCTTTAATCCAATCAAATAGTCCCACATCACATCAGTTCATAACTTTATGTAAACCATTACGTGGATGTAGCATTGCTCAAATAAGAAACCTCCCCCGCCATCCGCGCGGAAAAATCACCTCCTTTGTACTAATCTTGATTCTATAATTTTTTGATCAATATAATTGAGATTTGTATAGATAGCACACAGGAGCAAAACCAAGTGGTACGGTTAAGGGCATCCACAATGTGTAGCCAAATGTGAAAATAGCTTTTGGCATCGTGGGAACCATTGTGGACGGTGTTGCCAAAGCCAAAAAGATGGAACCGAAGCTCCCTGATTGATTAATTGAAGGAATAGAAAAATGCAACGTCTCTCCTCTTTCTCCCATGCTTGGACGCATGTAGTACAGTATAGAGCACAGAGTCTACTCCCCTGTCCCTTCTATCACAAATCACAAAGCAGTGAGGCGTCAAATCACAAAAGCACGGATGAAGCAACCATCATTTCACTCTTCGCTGACTCCGCTTCTCCATCATCTTCTTCGAGAAACCATCTCACCGCACTAGTACTCCTAGTAGTACTAGTAAAGGACTTCCTAGATGCAAATATGGCGGTTGTCTCGGCTTGCAGGCGGCACTTGCGAACAACTTACCGTGGTCTCCCTCAATGGTGTTCTCCGTCGAACACACTTCGCCAAACCACCCAAAAAAAGATATCATCGACGTCACCGCAATGGGGAAGGAAGTCAAATATAGTTACTACCTCCATTTTTTTGTACACAAGGCCAGTATATCAAAATTACAATTTGCAAAGGGCCACTAACACTAATCGAGGCAAAATCGATGGGGTTAGCAACCAAGGACATTAATATCCCCTGCATGCATGCGGAAGTGAGAAGGTTGGTTTGCATGGCGTTGCATTAATCAAGCGATGAGGAGTGAGATGGTTAGCTCTTTGGTCTTTGGAGAAACAAATACGCATTAATTGACACGTGAAACGAGGATTTGTATCGATTAAATCCCGCGAAGGAAAACCCCGCCTTTCTTTTTTAACACTAGTACTCCTAGTACGTACGTACTTATCCTGTTTGGGTCTAGGCCTTGCATTGCTAAACTTCGTCACACATTTTTGCCAAGCTTGCCTAAAGTTTTCAAAATGAGAAGGAGGTACACTTGCACACGGCTGTCGCGGCCGCACCGCACCCTCACACGGTCGCTCCTGCACGCCGCGGTCGCACCGCACCCTCACACCGTCGCTCCTGCACGCCGCAAACCCAACCAAGGGAACGCACCCTCACTGACATGTGTTGTCGCACGTGAACAAACCAAACTCAGCCATCCTATCGCTGACACATAATTTTCGTTCATAGAGTATGTTTATCCAACCGCATGTTGGGGAGTATCCGTACGGCCCGTGCGGTGGTCTGTTGGGGAAGAAGAAGAGGTGAGGAAGAAGGAAAGAAGGATTAGGAGACGTAGGATATTCATCCAACCGCCTGAAATGGTAGACTGACCCAAGTCAGGCGACTTGCATAACAAATATATGTTTTTACACAGCAAAAGATCCATAAAAACAACAACATAAAGAAAAACTATCACTGCTCGCGGAAAGAGACGGCCTCGTCGTCTTTGGCTGCCGGCGCGAACCAGCCGTCGCTGCCGACGTGTGTCTCCGCACCGTGGTTGCCCTCGGCCTCCAGCTACTCGTTCAAGTGGAGCATGCGGGCGCTCTGCACGGACGAAAGCACAGCCCGGTTCAAGTCGTGGACGTCCGGTTCCGCCTGCAGGAGGGCCTCGATGGCAGCGGCATCCGCGCGCTCCGCGTCGAGTCGAGCCTCCGCCGCCCGGTTCAAGTCCAGGATGTCCGGTTCCGCCTGCAGGAGGGCGTCGATGAGAGCGGCATCCGCGCGCTCTGTGTCGAGTCGAGCCTCTGCCGCCCGGTTCAAGTCCAGGACGTCCGGTTCCGCCTACAGGAGGGCCTCGATGGCAGCGGCATCCGCGCGCTCCGCCTCAAGTTGAGCCTCCGCCGCCCGGTTCACATCCACGACATCCGGTTCCGCCTGCAGGAGAGCCTCGATGGCAGCGGCATGCGCACGCTCCGCGTCGAGTTGAGCCTCTGCCTCCCGGTCCTCCTTTAGTATCGCCATGTTGAACCGCTGGTCCGCCTGCACCATGGGGGACTCGGACGCCGGCACGAAGTCGACGTCCATTGTCTCATACCCATCGGGGGCCTTCTGCGCCGCGACCTCCACCATGAACATTGGATCGGCTTCCTCCTCCTCGTAGCTTGGCTCCAGAGAACTCGGGGATTGGCCCGCCGCAAAGCGAGCTTGGGAACGGAGGTCTGTGGCGCCGACCGCCACCGCGATTTCTGCACGGCGCTCCGCGTCAGCATCTTGTAGTAAGTGATCTTGCGGCGCACCATGGCTTTCCGGCGAACTAGGGGACGCTTGATGCGGGCTAGGGAATCGAAAGGTGGGGGAATGGGCTGGAGATTTGGTGTGGTTTTAGGGCAGTGGCTGGCGTAGGCCGAGCAGCGAAGGTTCTGGTGTGAATAGTGGTTCCGGTGACGACCGGTCAATCGATTTTGACTGTAGATCGCTCTTGTCGCGTTCGCGTTGCAGCCCGGCACGCTGGACCCTCCACGTCGCTCACCGAATGGAACACGCTTCGTCTTGCGTTTTCGCTTGCTTGTGGGACCGCAGTTGAGAGCAAACCGACTTCCCTCCCCCTCCCCCGCCCGCATCATTTATTATACCACCACTCCCTCCGTTTTATGCGGAGTAAATAAAAACAGAGGGAGTATACTACGGATGAGGATCCCCTGACGTGGCCGAACCCATTGAGTAACTGGCATGCGGGGCCTAGCAAGCATGGGGTCCGCCAGTAAGTGACCGAAAGGGAGGGTAAGGCAGGGATACCTACGTCAGAGGATCCACTTCCACTATACTACTTTGACCAAATGTTAGAGTAATAATATATGACATGCAACTTACACAAATGTTAGAGTAATAATATATGACATGCAACTTACACAAAGCATACAGGGTCTAATGCGTTTTTCAAGGCTAACTTTGACCAAATGTTAGAGTAATAATATATGACATGCAACTTACACAAAGCATACGGTCAAATTCGTATGTGAAAGGAGTTTCCAATGATATAATTTTCACATTATACATCTCATGTACTATTAATCTTGTCAATAGTCAAATTGGAAACCATCTCGAGTACAAATCTAGGAGTACGTACGAATCTAACAATATTGATTGGGCGTTGTTGAATGTTGATACCTTTTTGATCAAAGTAGAGATACTTTGACTACACATAAAACTTATATGTAAACTAGAAAGGATAGGGGGAGTATATTGTACGTTCAAAAATGAAACGAACATTGAATACCCTTTATATATGATTTGCGTATGCTATGATCACCGGTTCAAAATTTTGAATCCGCCTTAGGTATCACATGCCCCCACTCGTTCCCTCTCGATTTCATCTCGGGGTCCGGAGATCTATTGAAAGAGGACTAGGGTGGGTACATACGAATGATACTCGGCGGAATGTTCAAATGAGGCATGCGGGAGGATGGACTCGACTGGAGGGCGACATGATCGATGGAGAAGACGGTTGGAGAGGAATGAGAAATAAGCAAACGCCACATGATTATACTTGAACGGCTCAAATAAACAATAAGTTGTCTCGCTTGGCCTACATAGTGAAAGGCCTAATGCGCAACGCGGAGCACTGACGCTCGAATATGGCCGGGAAAACAGGGAAACCGACATGTGGGGCACACCCGTCGGGACGACGTAGCGCAGACTAGTCCAATGGAGGAGCTGGCCCACGACCTCCTCGCCACCGACAACCGTTCATGTGGGTCGTTGGGGCCAACAACGGGGCGCAGCTCCAGCACCGCCTCTGGACACGGCGACCGCGATGAGCGACACGCTCATATCGTCGCTAGACACGGTCGGTTTCAGTGTGCCGAGGGTGGCGTTATTGCTGTGGCACGACCAACGGTATGTTTGGTTTGTGCCCAAGGTTGCCCCATCAAAGCATTGGGTAGCCAAAATTTTGGTTGAGGTATTGGTTGCCCATGATTTGGCCGACATTGGCAAGAAAAATGAACTAGAGTTGGCTAGAGTTCATTGGCATGCCAAAGAAATGGCAACCATCCAAACAAAGACCAATCTTTGGGTCATGACCAAAATTTTGGTTGCCCATGATTTGGCCGACATTGGCAAGAAAAATGAACTAGAGTTGGCTAGAGTTCATTGGCATGCCAAAAAATGGCAACCATCCAAACAAAGACCAATCTTTGGGTCATGACCAAAATTTTGGTAAGGTGCACTTTGGCCACAATCCAAACACACCCCAACACCCGGCTCGTCGAGGATGCACGGGGCGCCGCGACGCGTCCCCGGAGTGGTGTAGCACGGCCAACTGCATCCTCTGGACCTGAGACCATGCCGGGTCATCTTGCTTTTTCAATGACCTGCGGGGATCGCATGTGAGCAAAGGGCATCTCCAACGTTGCCACGACCGCAGCTGACTACCCTGGCACACCAAAACCCTCGTCCCTCGCGCCGTCGCGCGGTGCGTTCCCAGCCGGCGCCAGCAGCCCGCATTCATGTCGTCTGTTCGTATGTCGTCGTTAAGAGGCTTGGTGCCCGAGGAACCAACTCCGGCGACTTAATGACGCACCCGGACGCTTGGCCTCATCGGAATGCGCTACTTAAAGCGGCAACGCCCAGCTAACCTCCACACCATAGCGCATCGTCCTCCTACCTGGCACCACATCTGCCATGACCGCAAGTGCGAACGCTCCGCGGGAGAGCTTGTCTTCGGGGATGAAGCTCGAGGTCGCCGCCCTCGCTCAAGTCGCCTCTCGCGACGCAATAGCGGCATAGCCGGACGCGGACGCGACCGCACAAGCGGTGGCCACGCTGGCGGTCGACGACGGGAGCACCGTCAGCCACGCGTCCTACTTGCCGCCGTCCAACGTCCGGCACCGCCGAGGTCGGGGACTCCTCCGAGGATGAGTAGGGCATGGGAGGTGGCAGGGCATGGTGTGCCAACTGGCCGATCCGTATCCCGTGTTCTACTCTTCCTCGCCGAAGACCGCACCTTCACTTCACGGGTCTTGAACCCCGCCCCCGTACATAGAGATTGCAGATGGAGGACGTCGGTCGCCGCCGTAGAATAGGTTTAGGGTCGGGTTTCTTTTATTTTTCTATCCTATAAAAGTTCGAAATGTAATGAAAATCTGTCGTGTTTGCGTCTCGGCCGGTGTATATGAACTTTCACAATAATATACATATTGTAGGAGTACTAGCAAGATGCCCGTGCGTTGCACGGAAGATCAAGATCTGTGGGAGAAAAGGATGAACGAGGGAAAGCCTTATCTGCAAATGTGGAGAGGAGTGCGGGTAAATTGTCATAGTTTCCTTCCTATCCGTTAGATATAGATCGGACGGCCTATATTGCAGGATGACAGGCACACCATCATCACCAACTCTGCTTTTTATTGAACCGAGACAAATCTAACATGCGAAGTAAAATAAACACATAGGGTCTATACATACACAAATTATCTTAGGCACTCCAATAGTACGTCCACTACACATTCACGCATTTCACATCTTTCTACATCTACGGGAACCTACGAAAGGGTTAACGTAAATTGCCTCTCTCTCTCCTCCCCTGATTTTCATGGTGGTGGGCCCCTCCCTCCCCCCAATCTACAATCAACAGCTCACACGTTTCACATTACATTAATTACATAACTGGGATTACGTAGGTGTAGCATTACTCGTCCTAAAAAACCCAACTAAGCCAACCTCCCAGCATATCGCGCGGGAAAAGACCCGGCCGCGCCGTTTTAGTCGGGATTACCGGATTACTAGTAGTAGTATCGATGGATCGCGCGAAGCAACAAATTTTCTTTTTTGAGGGGGCGAAGCACCTAGTTTAAAAGGAAAAAAGACGGTGCACTCACAACACTCCTGTCGCGGTCGCATTGCACCCCACACACGTTCGGTCCTGCACACGGCTCACGCAAACGGAACGCGCTTCGGCTTGCCTCTTCACTGACACGTGGGACTGCACTTGGAGAAACTGACCATGCGCCAAACTCCCCCCGCCCACCGCGCGAAAATCCTCCCCCCCCCCCCCCACACCCAAAAATTCCCCCCAAATCCGATTCAACCACCCTTCGGCCAACTAGCCAATAATATTCCCCAAACCCCCCTCCCCCCTGTCCCCCTCCACTCCATTCGCTCCGCCAAAGCCGCCCTCCCCGCCGCGCCGATACGTCGGCGCCGCGGTTCGGCGATCCTCTCGCTCCCACAGTACGCTCTCGTAGACTGCCGTCCTCTAGCCGCGCCGCCACCTCTGGCTACGTTCTTGTGGAGGCGCATGGCGGTCAGCGCCGCCACCGCTGGCGACGTTCGTGTGGAGACGCACGGCGGTTAGCTTCTCCCACGGTACGCGCATTCTAGACTGAGGCCCCGTTCATGTCGGTGTAGCGCTGAATGTTAGCTGATAGACGCTGTTAATCTCACTGTTTGCCGAAGTAGTTTACTGTCAATACGCTCTGCTTAAGAAGCTTCCTTGCCCTGTTCTGCACTCAATCTGCTTAGCTGAGATGGCATGCCAAGGCTGATTAGTTGCTAAAATATCCTGCCATATATTTATTGTGACGTAGATTGCCATGGTCTAGTAGCCAATCTGTTAGGTGAAATAGCTCTACACCGTTTTATACTCGATCTTTGTTGCTGCGATGGCCTCCGATAGTTTGATGGCTGTGTGCTCGGCCTCATTGACTGCTGAAACAGCCTGCCATAATTTGGCACTCAAATCTGTTTGCTGAATTAGCTTTACATATATTTCGTTACTTAGATCTGCTCGTCCAAATATCTTGCCATAGCTTTAGACATCGACCTAGGTATTTTTTTCTGGACTTCATAAAAAAGCATATATGTTTTTCCTGTAATATCTAGTAGAAGAACTAATTTGTATGTCTAACAGATGGACGGGACTTGGATAACTTCTGCTCGAAGATTCTCCACTGCATATGTCGAGGGGGTTGAAAACTTCATGAACTTTATCAGAGCTGAGTACGGTGGTCCGAAATCAGATGTGCTCTGCCCGTGTAGCAGTTGTATGAATTCAGTTACAAGACCCCAGTCAACTGTGCAAAATCATCTACACTTGTATGGGATGTCGGTCACATATACTAGGTGGGTTCATCATGGTGAAGCTGTGAACATCAATGTTATTGACTACGTGGAAGCAGAAGATCACCATCTTGATCTGCCTGATGCTCGGGTGGAAGAGGAGGAGGAGGTGGTGGTGGCGGAGCCAGTGAGTTTGACCAACATTGAAACAATGCTACGAAATGCTCGTGCATTCCATGAACTTTCACCTGCAGAAGAAAAATGGTGGGCCCGCATGTTGGAACAATGCAACGTTGCTGTCACCCCAAGAAATAAGCTGTCAGTATTCTCAGCTATGGTCACCTTTCTTCAGGTGAAGACATCTGAGCGGATGACCAACAAATCATTCGATGCGATGTTGGGTGCTTTCCGCAAATCTTTCCCAGATGCGTCTGAGCTGCCACACACCTACAGTAAAATGAAGAATTTCCTTCATGCAGTTGGAATTGGATATGATATGATCCATGTTTGTAAGAATAATTGTGTTCTATTCCGGAAGGATTATGCCAACTTAAGTGAATGCCCGAAATGCAAATCATCAAGATGGAAAGATGGAGATGCTGTGAAGAGGATTCCTCATAATGTTCTAAGACATTTTCCAATTACACCAAGATTGCAGAGGTTGTTTCATGATGCTGAAACAAGAGAGGATGTACTGTGGCATTCTAGGAACCAGGAGTACAGAGATCAGAATGTAATGAGCCATCCATCTCATGGTAGTGAGTGGAAAAGCTTCAATGATAAACACAAAGAGTTTGCTGCTGACCCGAGAAACATTAGACTTGGCTTAGCTTCAGATGGATTTAACCCATTTGGCCACCAGAGCGCCACATATAGCATGTGGCCAGTGCTTGTTATCCCTTACAACATGCCTCCAAATGTCTGCACCAAAGAATCAAACTACATGATGGCCTTGCTCATCCCAGGTCCAAAAAGTCCTGGAAAGGATTTTGATTTGTTCATGGAGCCTCTTGTGGAGGAACTTCAACAGCTATGGAAGGGTGTTCTCACTTGAGACCTATATAGCAGCCCACCAGCTGATTTCTTTATGCGTGCTGTTATAATTTGGTGCATCCATGATTATCCGGCTTGGGGCACTATGTCAGGGCAAACGACACATGGTTACAATGCATGTGCTCGTTGTGACAGGAATCCGCTGTCATACGCAATACTTAGCAAGATCTGTTACATTGGACACCGCTGTTTCCTTGCCAAGGACAAGCTGCATCCTAGAAAATACCGAAGACATGTGTTCAATGCAAAGCATGAAAACCGTGATGCGCCAAAGAGGCTCACCGCCGATGAGTTGCAAGTGGAATTAGAGAAGGTCAGGCATATTACACCAGGAAACCATCCTGGTAATGGTAGCGGGAAAAGGAAGCGTGGCAGGGTAGAAGAGAGATTATTGTTTACCCGCAGGTCCACTTTGTGGGACTTGGAGTATTGGAAAGATTTGGATCTGCGACATAATCTTGATGTGATGCACATCAAGAAAAATATATGTGACAGCATTATCGGCACACTTCTTAATATTGAAGGCAAGACGAAAGATACCTTAAAATCTAGGATTGATTTGACACACCTGGGTATCAGAAAGGATTTGCAGGTGCAAGATGAAGGTAAACCACGGGATATGGCACCAGCTGTGTACGTCTTGGACAAGGTAAAAAGAAAAGAATTATGTGAGGTCCTATCACGTGTGAGATTCCCACATGGATTTGCTTCCAACCCTGAAAGGAGAGTCAGTGCAGATGGAAACAAGGTACAAGGGTTGAAAACTCATGACTGCCACGTCCTACTTCAAAGGGTTTTACCTGTTATCCTTAGAGGATTGGGCCGCCCTGACTTATACAGAGCAGTTGCAGAGTTGGGACAATTCTTCAGGGAACTCTGTAGTAGGAATATCAGGATAGATGCTTTGGAGCGTCTTAGAGACAAGATACCAACTATCCTATGCGACCTTGAGAAGATATATCCTCCAGCCTTCTTTGATGTGATGGTGCATTTGGCTGTTCATCTACCTGATGAGGCACTACTTAGAGGTCCAGTACAGTATGGCTGGATGTACCCTATTGAAAGGCGGCTAGGCACTTTCAAGGTCTATGTTAGGAACAGAGCTAGACCCGAGGGTTCCATTGCAGAGGCCTACATTGCTACAGAAGCATTGACATTCTGCTCAAAATACATTGAAACAGCTGATCAGCTTAGCAAAGAGGTGGGTGAAGACAATCCCGGGCTCAATATTTTCGATTATTCTGTTCGAGTTACAGGGAAGAGTCGACAAGAGGACAAACCTAAAGATTTGGACAAAATGGTTTGGTATGTGTTGAATAACTGTCCTGAGATACTACCTTATATCAAGTAAGTGCAGTACTACAGCTTATACATCATAATCTACTAAACTTGCAGCACATTCTTATATATTTAGATGTTTGACGCGATCACTATGTTGTGCAGCATCTACAAAGAGGAGTTACTGCCGCAAAATCCAAGAAACATTGACAAACTGGTTATGGTAGGATTTGCGAAATGGTTCAAGAACCATGTAAGCTTTTGAAGTGCACTGTTAGTTTTTTTTAATATATTGAGTACATAAGATGATCAGCTTGTCTATTTTCTAACCATAGGTTAAGAAGATGCGGGAGGATGGGCAGGCAGTTGATGATGCCCTTTACTCACTAGCAATGGGTCCTGATACTCGGGTAAGACATTATGAATCTTACGTTGTTGGAGATGTGCGCTACAACACCCTTGCACGAGACGAAGGCAGGAAGACACAAAACAGTGCCATCATGAGCACGGATACGTATGACAAAGAGACAACTGAAATGTATGCTAACATAACAGACATTGTTCAGTTGCAGTATATCTCCAGTTTCGAGGACCATCGGTGTGTGGTTCTGTTGTGCTGTCGTTGGTATAACCTGTTTTCCAGGATCGCACAACCCAGAGCTGATGATTATTTCAAATCCATCAATGTCAAGGCGGCGTACCAGACCAACGAGCCTTTTATTTTGGCAAATCAAGCAACACAGTTATTTTTCTTGGAAGACACATTTGCACGTAGCGATGACTGGAGAGTATTGCAAAGGTTTGAGCAGAGGAATTCGTTTAATGAAGTTGCACAACAAGATGATGCTTACACTGCTCCTGATGTACAAGATAACACAGATGTTCCTAATATCTTTGAGAACCATCACGTCAATGACGCCGGCGAAAAGATTGCCTGTCGTGCTGTGGACATACAAGAGTTGATCAAGAAGAAGCCAACGTTCGAGGACGTTGAGGACGAAGAAGAAGATGACACCATGGGGAATTACGATTCAGAATGATACACATGGCGAAGATGTTGACGCTGCTGCTGCGGATGATGATTACATTGCTTTTGTCGTATTTGCCTGTCAGAAGACGTTTTTTTATCTACTATGTGAAATTGTGTTTGCTATGACAACTGAAACCTGATGAACATGTTGTTTAGTATTTTGCTGTGAGAACATCACTTGTTATGTATGCTGATTTGTGTTTGGTGATCGTATGACAACTAAAACATGATGACATTGTTGTTTAGTTGTACTCATATTTGGCTGTGAAACTTGAATTTGATGACATAGTTTGTTGTTGGACTGCAATTTGCTCGACGTCTTCGAATGAGAACAAAGCCGACCCGACAGGGCCTCTGCTATTTATTTATTTATATGAGCAAAAGGGGATACCCCCTGATTTCCGTTAATAGAAATCATTAGATGTTCACAACACTACGCCCAGCCTGCTACACAGGTTTCATTCATTACTAGTTTCAGCAAAGTGCTCATGTCGTAGCCACTGAATACATCACGAGTGCTACATACACTGCAAATAAAGAGACAATCGTCCTACAGAGCACATCGATTTTGCCCATTATCTTCACAAGCTCTTTCATCTCCTCATTGCTGTCAAGGCCGTTCAGCAGTTGTTGCTTGGCCATGATCAGAGGAACTGCATCTTTAACCTTCTGCTCTGCATCTTCCTCTTCTGCCGTTCCTTCAATTACTTGTCCAACACCCCAACCTGCTGGTATTGGGATTCCTCGGCTAACCAAATAATCAGCGTAGTTGCATTCCCCCACATCAGCAACTTCCCAGAAATACAAATCACACGAATCTTCCCTTTTCTGCACGAATCAAATTGGAAGATCATCAACCAAACTATTAAAAAAAATCAGCAACTGAATGCAGCAGAACAACACTTAAACATATTATTACCCCATGATTCGGGCATTTGTAGAAGACTCGGCCAGGGTTGCGGATTGTGGTTGAGACGCGACGGATGACTCTGCGTGATTTGTAGCAGTGGCACCACACCAACGGCAGCGGGTTGCGATGAGCAATCGGCTGCGGTGCGCATGCCGGCAGGGGTGTGATGAGACCCACAGGCGATGGTACGGGTGGCGACTTGGCGCATATCTGGTTGTTGCCTGCTGAAGAGCAGGTGGACGAGCAGCCAGCGGACATGGTTGCTGCGGCCAGAGCTTCTGATGCTAGGCAGAGTAAGTAGAGAAGAGGAGAAGCGAACGTTGGATATGTCAGTTTCATTACTTGCAGAGTAGCATAGCACCATATATAGTCATAGTCTAGGTTTGGATTCGAACCAGCTACAGGAGCACGTCTTCCTTTTTTCTAAAACTCGGCAACGTCTCTTTACTGGTACACTAGCTTGTCTGTACGCCTTCCGAAGTCTTTGATTTTCTTTCCCTTTTTTTTGCGAGGAAGGAAGGAGGACAAAATTGAGAGTTCCTGGGACTCGAACCCAAGACCTCTCGGTTGAAAACCAAGGGTGCTAGTCACTTATGTGGCGAACGTTCCTCGTGAAGAGGACGGCAGACGAACGCATTTTCCTCGCAGTTTTGTTCCTATATATAAAAAAGTATGCTACTTGGTGTCCGCTTAGTCAACAAACGATTGTGCCAACCTTGACTATTGGATTGACATTCAACGTCTGTCGCGTTTCTTCAGTCTCTTCTTCCTCGAGCTGCCAAAGCCAAACCAGCGCCGGCGGGACCGCCTCCCACGACTGGCTGTGATCTTCCCCGACTCCTGTTTGTTCCCTTCCGAGGCCTCACCATCGTCCTCCGCCTTGGTTCGCTCGCTGCGGCGCCGCCCTCCGGTGTTGTCAACATGGTCAACAACCGAGAGGAATAAGGATATGACTGTACATGGTGAGGATGACAGTAGGGACCCAGCAGCGCGCGCAGTAATTTTGTTTTTTCGGGACGGAGAAGGGTATCAACTGGGTTGTGCGGGACCCGTGGCCCGTCTAGCCCAGGCTTTTATTTCATATGTTTAGCACATGACCAGCCCAGTTTGTTTTTTTCCTTTCTGAAAATGGCTAGCCAGCTATTTTGTTTTTTGCAAAATAACCAACGTAGGCCTACTTGCTTTTCTACGCCCTGCTGGGCCGAAAATCTTTCAAGACGAGGGGGGATGCATTTTGCCCAGAAAATGGGCTATAAGTAATAAGAAATGGGCTATAAGTAATAATAAATGGGCTGTAAAATCAAAAAATACGGCAAACACGCAATTAGTTCCAAAATACTGTTTTCTTTCGGATTTTGATATTTTAAATTTCATTGTTTTTGTGCGGGTGAAATTTCATTGAATTTAAATTAAGGTATATTTAGATTTAAAATTAATTTGAATCTGGCTAGAAATTTCGGGCTATATGCTGTTTGGGACAGATTTGGAGGCTGACTTGTGGGTCTAGTAGGTTGACGTGTACTTTGGCTTTGTCAACTTAGTCCACAAATGATTCTAGCAGCAGTGACCGTTGGATGTTAATCCAATGGCCGTGCTGCTTCTTCAATATCTGATCTTCTTACTCCAGCCGCCCAAACCAGCTCCGGTGGGACTGCCTGCTCCCGCCTCCCGTGGCCGGCTGTGCTGCCGCACAGGCCGCACCGCCCCACCCTACTTCATTGCTGGCCAGGCCATTCCTCTACTCACCCACACCTCCTATTATTTTCCGGCGACGGCAGCCGGACCAGTAAACCCTCGTACTCCCCACCGCGTGGGCAACCATTGCCGAGTCTTCCCCGGCTTCGTGTCGTTCCCTTCCTAGGCCTCGTCGTCGTCCACCGCCATGGTGCTCTCGGCGCGGCCTGGTCAACGTGGTCAACGAACGACATCCATCGGTCGTGGACTGTAGACGCAAAATAATGATTCCTCCACCTGACAGTTGGGACCCACCGGAAGGGCCTCTGTATTTCGTGAAAAAAACGTCCCCCCAGCTGACATGTCGGACCCACCAGCTATATCTTCGCACGCAAGGAAGTGCCTCCTTATTACGCACAAAAAAATGAATACCCCCTGCTAGCTGGGACCCACCATAGTGGGAGGATGACTTGTGGGCAAACTAAGTTGACGGGGACGGAGGGCTTTGTCAACTTAGTCAATATGAACGATTCTAGCTCCAGTGACCGTACGATGTCCATCCAACGGCCGTAGTGCTACTTCAACCTCTGGTCTTCCTGCTCCAGCCGCCCAAAGCAGCGCCGGTCGTGCCGCATGCTCCTGCCTCCCGTGGCTGGCTGTGCTGCCGCGGAGGCCTCACCGCCCCCTACTATTCCCACCGCTGGCCAGGCCCTACGGCGACAGCAGCCTCACACCGTAGCCGAACCAGTGAACCCTCGTACTCCTCTCCGCGCGGGCTTCCACTGCCGCGTCTTCCCCGGCTCCGGGTCGTCACCTTCCTAGGCCTCGCCGTCGTCCACCGCCGTGGTGCTCTCGGCGCGGCCTGGTCAACGTGGTCAAGGAACGACTTCCATCGGACGTGGACTGTACGTGGAGAGGCTGACAGCTGGGTCCATGGCCGCAGCAAGGAAGTGCCTCCTTATTACGTGGAAAATAATGATTCCTCCACCTGACAGCTGGGACCCACCAGACAGGCCACTGTATTTCGCGGAAAAAACATTTCCCCTGACTGCTGGGACCCACCAGCTTCATCTTCACATGCAAGGAAGTGCGTCCGGGCAAAAAGAAACGATTCGCCCCCCTGACTGCTGGGACCCACCAGCTACACCTTCGCACGCAAGGAAGTCGTCCCGGCAAAAAAAAACGATTCGCCCCCCTGACTGCTAGGACCCACCGGCTACATCTTCGCACGCAAGGAAGTGTGTTCGGGGAAAAAAATGATTCGCCCCCCTGACTGCTGGGACCCACCAGCTACATCTTCGCAGGCAAGGAAGTGCCTGACAGTCGGGACCCACCTGGTCGAAGCGTACGTAGCGTTGTCATTTTGGTCGCGAACGTGTACGTACATACTGGTCGATGTAGAGGCGCGCACGTGTCGTAGTAGAGGCGCGCACGTAGCATGTACACGTACGTACACCGGCCAGGGTGCAAGAAAGAAAATACGACCACGTATGTGTACATACGGGCGGGGTCTCGAACGCCTACTCGCGCATACGTACGGCCAGGGCTCGTGTACATGGCTGGGTCGGAACGGAGAAACAGCATTGTCGTCGTGTTCATGGGGAGGCAACGGAATGCGTCGTGTTCATGGGGACGCAACGGAATGCGTCATGTTCATGGGGAGGCAACGGAATGCGTCGTGTTCATCGGGAGGCAACGAAACGCGTGGGAGCCAACCAGCTGGGTCGGAACGGAATGCGTGGTCGTGTTCATCAGGAGGGCTTGGACGGAAAAGGCGATGGAAACGAGGCCTGGTGTATCGCAAAACGGTCTCCTATGTTCAGAACGGGGTCCTGTTGATCGGGAGGGGTGTGGCGTACCGCAAAACGGAGGAAACGGACCTCCTACGGTCGAAACGGGGGTCCTGTTGATCGGGAGGGGTGTGGCGTACCGTAAAACGGACGAAACGGACCTCCTACGGTCGAAACGGGGGTCCTGTTCATCGGGAGGGGTGTGGCGTACCGCAAAGCGGACGAAACGGACCTCCTACGGTCGAAGTGGGGGTCCTGTTGATCGGGAGGGGTGTGGCGTACCGCAAAACGGACGAAACGGACCTCCTACGGTCGAAACGGGGGTCCTGTTCATCGGGAGGGGTGTGGCGTACCGCAAAACGGGACTCCACGGGATACTGTTCATCTCCACCGTCGACCTCCTCCAGCCTCCACGGGCTACCGTCGACCTCCTCCAGCCTCCACGGGCTCCTGTTCATCCAGCCTGCACCGCGCGCTACTCCATCGGCTACTGTTCAACCGCCCCTCCACGGGCATCCCTCCACCGTCTACTGTTCATCCAGCCCTCCACACCACGGGATCCTGTTCCACCACCCCTCCACGGGCACCCCTCAACCGTCTACTGTTCATCCAGCCCTCCACCACACCACGGGGTCCTGTTCATCCAGAGGCAACGCCACCGCTCACTGTTCATCCAACCCCCCCCCCCCCCCCCCCCCGCAACGCTCACTGTTCATCCCAGAGGCAACATCGATCGGCTTCAGTTAGCAGCAGTAGCGAAGGAATCGCTCGATCGGGTTCAGTTAACAGCCATCGATCGATCGCTCGGGTTCAGTAACGCGTAGCCTGTAGTGCAATCACTCGGGTTCAGTTAGAGCCCAACGCCTCGCTCGGGTTCAGTTAGGGCTAACGCCTCGCACACACGCGCGTACGTGTACGAGAGAAACGCGCATCGCTCGGCCCCCGACTCCCACCGTAACCGGGAACTCCCCGAAATTTTCCTCCCCCTCGCTTCTACCACGGTTTTTTCCGTCATGGACGGCCCAAAGAATGTCATGCAGCTGTGTCTCCGGCCCGCCCAGGACGAAAAGCCCATTTTATGTCATGATTTTTTGTCATAGAAGTAGGAGCCCACCACATCTATGATGATACCGGGTTTTGTCACAATTATCGTCATAGAAGTGTCATATGTATGACAGAATTTTTTTTCGTTCGGCCCAAAATGTCACGGATGTGTCTTTTTTTTGTAGTGCACTCAATGCTCAAAAGCCACTGAAGTGGTCCAGCACGACTATCATTTTTGACGCCGAGGACCACCCTGATCGCACCACTGCGGTCGGGTGCTTGCCGTTGTTGGTTTCGCCAACAATACACAACCTCAAGGTGACAAAGATGCTAGTTGACGGCGGGGCCGGTCTGAACTTGATCTCGCTTGTTGTGATCAGAAGGCTGCAGATTCCTGACGGAGACCTCGAGGAGACGAGCACATTTAAAGGGGTCAACCCAGGAAGGAGCCAGCCGAAGGGAAAGGTCACGCTGCCCGTGACGTTTGGAGGCGAGTTGAACTACAGGACGGAGAGGATTGTTTTCGATGTAGCCGAGACCCCCTTGCCCTACAACGGGATCCTTTGGCCGCCCAACACTAGCTAAGTTCATGGCGGCGACGCATTATGCCTACAACACACTGAAGATGCTGGGGCCGATGACCATCATCACCATCCCCTCCGACAAGAAGGATGCGCTGATTTGCGCTGACCAACTCTACCGAGAGGCAGTTGCGGCGACTGCCGCCAAGGCACTTGCTCCTGCCGCCGAAGCCCCGGGGGGAAGAAGACCGGCAAGGCCTCTCGCACCCACTCCGGCAAGCGCACCTCTTCGGAGTGCTGTGCTCCCGTCGAGGACGTGCCAGAGAGCTCCACCGGTAAGAGCAAGAAATCCAGAGCTGCACCACCAGAGACCAAGAAGGTATCCGTCAAGGAGGATGGCACGGGAGGGGATTTCACCATAAGCTCCTCCCTTGACAGCAAATAGGAAGGCGCGCTCGTCACCTTCCTGCAAACGAATGTCGATGTGTTTGCATGGCAAGCATCTGACATTCCCGGCGTTCCCGGGGAGGTGATTGAGCACCATCTTGCTGTCTGTCCTCATGCGCGACCCGTCAAGCAGAAGGTCAGGAAGCAGGCTTTGGAATGGCAGGAGTTCATCACGGAGGAGATCAGGAAGTTAGAAGTGGCAGGCTTGGTAAGGGGAGTGCTCCATCCGACGTGGTTGGCCAATCCGGTGGTGGTGCGCAAGGCAAATGGAAAGTGGAGGCTGTGTATTGATTACACAGGTATCAATAAGGCTTGTCCAAAGGACCCTTTCTCGTTGCCGCGCATTGACCAGATTGTTGACTCCACGGCCGGGTGCGACTTGTTATCATTCCTTGACGCCTACTCAGGATACCATCAGATCTTCATGACGAGAGAAGATGAAGAGAAGACAGCATTCATCACCCCATGTGGTACATATTGTTTTTTACGAATGCCTTTCGGGTTGAAGAGTGCTGGCTCGACGTTTGCAAGAGCAGTCCAAATTGGTTTTGAGCCCTGGCTACATAGAAATATGGAAGCTTATATGGATGACATAGTGGTCAAAACCAAGGACAAGGCGGCACTTGTACACGATTTAGAAGAGACGTTAGCGAATTTGCGCAAGATCAACCTCAAGCTGAACCCTGAGAAGTGTGTCTTCGGTGTTCCATCCGGCAAACTTCTCAGGTTCTTTGTGTCACAGCGCGGGATCGAGGCGAATCCAGATAAGATCAAGGCCATTGAGCAAATTGAGGCGCCTAGGCGGATCAAGGATGTGCGCCGGCTCACCGGCTGCGTTGCCGCCATGAGCAGGTTCATTTCCAAGTCTGCCGAGCGTGCCCTTCCCTTTTTCAAAATCTTGAAGAAGGCGGGCCCAATGGAATGGACCCCAGAGGCCGAAGCAGCACTGCAGGATTTGAAGAAATACCTCTCCTCTACACCAATACTGGTTGCGCCTAAACCACAAGAGCCGTTGCTGATGTATCTAGCGGCAACGAACCAAGTGGTCAGCGCCACGCTAGTGGCACAGAGGGTGGTCGACGAAGAGGCAGTGGCGACGGCAGGACTGGCGGATGACGAGCCATAGCTCCCCCCGGCAGGGCCTGACGCCGTCAAGGGAAGGCCCCCCGGCGGAGTATGACGCCAGCGGGACAGGGCCTGTGCAACCAAATGGAGTGGTGCAGAGGAAGAAGATGATGCAGCACCCGGTTTACTTTGTCAGCTCCCTCTTGCAGGGGGCTAGATCAAGGTACTCCGGCGTGCAGAAATTGCTCTTTGGCCTCCTTATGGCCTCGAGGAAGCTGTGTCATTACTTCCAAGCCCACGGAATCACCGTCGTCACCCGCCTCCCGTTGCAATGGATATTGCATAACCCAGACGCAATTGGGAGGATTGTGGAATGAGCCTTGGAATTGTCAAGCTTTGGTTTGAAGTTTGAAAGTACTTCGACAATCCAGAGTAGGGTCTTGGCGGAGTTCATTGCAGAATGGACCTCGACGCCCGACGAAGAGATCCAGGAGACCACTCTCCCCGGCAAAGAAACAAGTCACAACTGGATTATGTACTTGACTGGGCTTTCTCGCTGCAAGGCGCCGGTGCTGGTGTGCTACTCGTTGCACCCACCGGAGAGCACCTCAAATATGTAGTCCAGATGCACTTTCCCAGAGAGATGTCAACGAACAATACTGCTGAATATGAGGGGTTGCTTGCCGGTCTCAGGATCACGGCAGACCTCAGAATCAAGAAGCTCATCGTCAGGGGTGATTCACAGCTTGTCGTCAAGCAAGTTAACAAAGACTACCAAATAGCATTGATGGAGGCCTACGTAGGTGAGGTGAGGAAGCTGGAGGAGTGTTTTGACGGTATACAAGCGGAGCATGTTCCCCGAGTGGAGAACGACATCGCCGACTACCTGTCAAAACGCGCTGCCCTCAAGCTACCTGTGGAACTAGGTACTTTTGTGCTTCGGTTAACTCAACCATCCGTTGAACCACCGACAGAGCAGAACAAGCGCAGGAAATCAGGCCCCGGCAAGTACTTTCCCGCCGAGCTCTCAGGAGCTGCCGACAAGAATGTTGCCGTAGGCACCGAGCCTGCCATGGGGCAACAGACTCCGGCAGGGCGTCAAGCCCTGGCCATAGAGACAACCGCTCCCATGGCAGAGGAAATGCCTTTGGTCCTTGCCGTCGAGCCCCAGGCTCCGGCATGGGCACAGCATACCGTCCGATTCCTCCAAACAGGGGAACTCCCTGACGAGCAGGAAGAAGCGGAGAAAGTAGCCCGTCGGTCTGCCATGTATCAGTTCATCGACGACGCTCTTTACAGAAAAAGACCAAACAGTGTGAAATTGAAGTGCATTCCCTGGGAGGAAGGACTGGAACTGTTGGCAGAGATACACGGAGGCATATGTGGCTCCCACATTGGGTCGAGGGCCCTTGCCGGCAAGGCATTCCGACAAGGTTTCTTCTGGCCCATAGCCCTCCAAGATGCAACGGCACTAGTAACCCAGTGTGAAGCGTGCCAGTTCCATTCAAATAAGCTTCATCAACCAGCTCTAGCTCTCCAAACAATCCCTCTTTCCTGGCCATTCTCGGTCTGGGGGCTCGACATACTGGGCCCCTTTCCCCATGCTGTCGGGGGCTTTGAGTACTTGTACGTTGCAATCGACAAGTTCACAAAGTGGCCGGAGGTGGAGGCAGTGAGAAAGGTGACAACACAATCAGCCATCAAACTCTTCAAGGGGCTAGTCTGCCGTTTTGGTGTGCCAAATAGAGTCATCACCGACAACGGCACACAGTTCACGAGCCACGCCTTTATGCAGTACATCCAGGACCTCGACAACAAGGTCTGTTTTGCTTCTGTTGCACATCCACGGAGCAACGGCCAGGCTGAGAGGGAAAATGTTGAAGTGTTGCGAGGCCTCCGGACAAGGACTTTTGACAGGCTACGCCGGTGCGGATGACGCTGGATTGATGAATTGCCGGCGGTTCTTTGGTCAATAAGAATGACACCAAATCAAGCCACCGGCCAGACACCTTTCTCCCTCGTTTACGGGGCAGAAGCAGTTCTCCCCACGGAACTCACGTACGGGTCACCTCGAGTGCTCGCTTATGAGGAGCTTGAGCAAGAGCAGTTGCAGCAAGATGACACAACGCTCCTTGAGGAAGATCGTCTTCGGGCGGCTGTGCGAGCAGCACGCTACCAGCAAGCCTTGCGCCGCTACCATAGCTGCAAGGTTCATGCCCGAGGCTTTGAGGAAGGCGACCTTGTTCTTCGGCACGTTCAGTCGGCCAAGAATTCCAACAAGTTGACGCCAAAGTGGGAAGGCCCTTATCGGGTAATACGAGTCACCAGGCCCGGTGCAGTCCACCTGGAGACCGAAGATGGCATTCCAGTAAGCAACTCCTGGAACATCGAACATCTTCGCAAGTTTTACCCATAAGGCGCGGTTGTCGGGCTCCCCGGCAAACCACCTTTTGTACAAGCCTTGCCGGCAAGGCATGTAACCCTTTGTACAAAGCCAGGCGCAGACCCTGAGCATAAATAAATGAAGCGCTGGCGCCCTAAGCTTTAGCATGCATGCTAGATTGAGTCTCTCTCTCTGTGTGTGTTAGAGTTGATAGTGCTTGGCGGCGACTAACCCTTAGCATAGAGGTCGAGTATGCATATTTCTGTTCCTTCCCGTCCTTTTTTGGTTCGCAGGGTGCATGGACATTTCCGCTGAGCTATTTTGGGAGAAAAGAGAACAGGCCGACGCCTGGACCCTGACAAGCCAAGGTTGCCGGGGGCTGCAGGTCTGAGAATCCAATCACGGCAAGCCAAGCTTGCCGTGGGCTGCGACATTAGATAAGTCTTTCTCTCCCCACTCTGTGCCTCCGTATGAACCTTGAACGTATAAGACTTCGCTCGCTATCGTACCATCTTGCTCCCTCTGTCCCGTGTCCAAAAACCTTACTTTGGGCCGGAACTTGGTTGTAGTGCGATGGGAAGGGGGCGAGCGAAGGGCCTAATCCTACTCGGCCCCTACCTCCGCCAAGGGCGTGAGTGTAGCCGAGCTATAGAGCAGGAGGACGGCAAGGCTTGTTGCCGGGATATAATGTTTATCTTAAGATAACAAGGACGCGTTCCTCGGTGTGGCCCTCGCCCACGCGCAAACAAAACCCGGCAAACACCCTTCTTTTCATTCATACGTTGTAAACGAGTACAATTCATACGGAATGAGTACATGAGCGAGGGGATTACAAGGTCTAAATTCTACTAAGGCCCGTAGGCTTATACAAACTAAAAAAAGATAAGTGCCCCATGATCCCCGTTCTTGCCCCTTTCCTCCCAGGTGCGGCAGGTGAAGGCAAAAGGGGGGCGATGGGGAACGCGCCGATGGAGAGCTTGACGAGGAAGGCCCTCGGCAGAGCACGTGGCCAAGGGAGGGGCAGCGCGGTCAGTCGGAGTCGGCGATCCCCCGCTCGACACCCTCGTCGTCGCTGTCGCTGTCCTCCTCGTCACTCCCGCTTGAGGAAGAGTCTTCATCATTGGAGGAGCTCTCCACGCAGCACTTTAGGCGAGTTCCAAAGTCTCCAAAGACCTTGACAGAGAGCAGGCCGTTCTCCATTAATTTGAAATAGAGAATGAGCCCCGCCGTCAGGCTGTGGATACGAGTGAAGGTCTTCCATTCGCGACGAAGATACTTGACGTGAGGGGCGGGAAAATCGACATCAACCCGCGTGCCGACATTCCTGCAGCCCCTCATATGCAATCTCAGAGTCTGTGGCGGGTCGAGCTCCATCTCCCGAGTGAATGGAGTAGGGAGACGAAGACGACGGTGTGCTGGCCGGTGCAGCCTGATGAAGAACTCGCGGGACTGGTCCCCGACGTGGCCCTCCATTGGGGGAGGGACCGCCGGCGGAGGCGAGGCCGGTGTGCCGCCCCGTCCTCTTCCTCAAGCGCCACAACGACCTCAGCCTTGCCCTCTCCCCCTTCCCCTCGTGGCCGGCTCTGCCGCCACGAGCTCTTGGGAAGGAGGGGCGCGCTGTCGGGCGGAGACCCTCGTCGCCACCGTCGAAGCACCGGCGCGCCCTCTCACCATAGCAGAAGAAAGAAAGAAGCCAAGGTGGAAGGAGGCAGATGGTGAAAGATTGAGGGGTGCCATCCCCCTCCCCTTCTTATAAAGGGGCGGGATCGGGGCTCGGCCGCCCCGCTCAACCAATCTGGCCATCAGGAGCGCAGGGAATCGAGAACGACCCGCTGCTCCAATCAGCAGCGGCCCAGTTCCCCACCTCGTCATTCAAGGCCCTTACCCGCCGCCTACCATCTTCAAAGCATGGGGGACACGTGGCGAGCAAACCGAAATCGAGGGGACAAGTGAGGCGACCGTTTTCCACCCCATGATCGTAGGGCACAGGCGCCTCGAAGGCCACGACCCAAGTCCACTCAGTAAATGAGCCGCGCCCCTGCGTCTTCGTCTTTTTATGGGGAAGGCGCGAGCCGCCTCTTTCCCACGACGTGATGCGTGAGGGCAGCATACGCCCCACGCGCGACCCCCATGTCACGTGCGGCCCTCCACGTCGCGCATCCAACACGGGTCGCGGGGAAGCGCAGCGAGCGAAGGAATTACTGCGGTAAAAATCCGCCCCGCCTGCTCGCGCACCGTTCTGGGCCTGGCCCAATAACGCTGAAAGGATCGATATAGTTGACTAGAGGGGGGGGTGAATAGGCAACTAACAATTTTTAGCTTTTCTTTACCAAATTAAACTTTGCATCAAAATAGGTTGTCTAGATATGCAACTAAGTGAACAACCTATACGATGCAATGACAACAAGCACGCAAGCAAGTAAGAGATATAACCCGAGTAAACTTGCGAAAGTAAAGGAACGAGATAACCAAGAGTGGAGCCGGTGAAGACGAGGATGTGTTACCGAAGTTCCTTCCTTTTGAAGGGAAGTACGTCTCCGTTGGAGCGGTGTGGAGGCACAATGCTCCCCAAGAAGCCACTAGGGCCACCGTATTCTCCTCACGCCCTCACACAATGCGAGATGCCGTGATTCCACTATTGGTGCCCTTGAAGGCGGCGACCGGACCTTTACACACAAGGTTGGGGCAATCTCCACAACTTAATTGGAGGCTCCCAACGACGCCACAAAGCTTCACCACAATGGACTATGGCTCCGCGGTGACCTCAACCGTCTAGGGTGCTCAAACACCCAAGAGTAACAAGATCCGCTAGGGATAAGTGGGGGAATCAAATTTCTCTTGGTGGAAGTGTAGATCGTGGCCTTCTCAACCAATCCCGAGCAAATCAACAAGTTTGATTGGCTAGGGAGAGGATCGGGCGAAAATGGAGCTTGGAGCAACAATGGAGCTTTTGGGGAAGAGGTAGGTCAACTTTGGGGAAGAA
Source organism: Aegilops tauschii subsp. strangulata (assembly GCF_002575655.3). NCBI lineage: Eukaryota > Viridiplantae > Streptophyta > Magnoliopsida > Poales > Poaceae > Aegilops > Aegilops tauschii. The sequence continues at coordinate 243,679,967 of NC_053039.3, read as the reverse complement.
GACCCCTTTATATAGTGGGGGGAACAAACCAACCGTTACCCCACTTCTGCCCCGAAGAGAGCGGTACTACCGCTGTGCCAGCGGTACTACCGCTTGCCACTATAAGCGGTACTACCGCTCCTCATCGCGGTACTACCACTTGGCCCACAGCGGTAGTACCGCGGTGGGAGGGCGGTACTACCGCATACGAGTGGTACTACGGCCCCCCACAGCCGCGGCCGGTACCGTAAAACCCGACACGAAAAAGGAGCCCTCGAATCGAGGCGGTACTAGCACGAGACCACCGCGGTACTACGGCTTGGGGCTACTAGCGGTACTACTGCTCTGGAGCGGTACTACCGCTCCCAGAGCGGTACTACCGCTTGTGGCACCCAAGCGGTACTACCGCTCCGTCCCGTGGTACTACCGCTGGGACCAGAGTGAGCACACAAAAGGGGGCTACTAGCGGTACTACTGCTCTGGGCGGTACTACTGCTCCAGAGCAGTACTACCGCTTGTAGCACCCAAGCGGTACTACCGCTCTGGCCCGCGGTACTACCGCTGGGACCAGAGAGGGCACAACGAGAAGAGAAACAAGCCCATCATCGAAACGGAAAGGCTCGGAGGGAGAGGCAAAGGGAGTGTACGTGATGATTCCGCCCTAGCCTTTCCAAAACGGACCCCCTCTTGATAGTACGGTGATCCCTATGAAACTAGTCCACCAAACTAATCCGAAAGGACTACACCGTCTTCGCTTCAAGCTCTGAGGGGAGGGAATCGTCTCGTGCCAAAAGGATGAATCTCTAAAAAACACTCAATGCACACGATTAGTCCGCAAAGGCATTGTCATCAATCACCAAAACATCTTAGGGATAAATATGCCCTTACAATCTCCCCCTTTTTGGTGGACTGATGACAATACAGGATTTGCACAACTGGGAAAAGACAAAGGACATAAGCAAACCCCAAATCTCTAAAATATAGACGGGCTCCCCCTAGATGTGTGCCATCAAGATAAGTGCTTTGGACTGCATGACACACATACTAGGATCAACACTCCCCCTGTATTTTAGAGACCAACAACCTAAGCGAGATGCAGGATAGCAGGATATATAACATAATGAAGCATATAACTCATGAGATATCAAATGACTAGAGACAAAGATAAAGATATGATAAGGATAGGGTAGCATATGTCTCACACCATATGACTTGAACTAAAGTCTCACAGAACACAAAACCAAGCAAAGCACAAGGTAGCACACAACGAAAGCACAAAGGCAAAGACACACTCGCAACACAACGATGCAAATCCCTAAACTCTCTCCCCCTTTGGCATCGAGACACCAAAAGGGGCAAAGAGCTAACCTACGGCTCCAGGTGAGAGCATGCTGAGGATCTCGAACATCAGGACTCTGCGTGATCATCTGCACTGCCGTCGTCGCCCGGAATCTGCTCGGCATCTGAATCAGTCCATGGACAGTGCTGCTGGATCCACTCCTCCTCCTCAGTAATCTGACCCTCAGAGCCGCTGGTGACGGTCGCACCCATCTGACGCATAAGCTCCTTATGACGTCCCCTTGCCTTCTTCTCAGCCACATGAGTCAAGTACTGACCGTGAGACTCCATGCAGAACAGCTTCTTCATCTTTCATTTGAGCTTCTTTGCCCAAGAGGGCTCTGCCGCAGAAGGCTCTGTCCCAGGAGGCACATAATCCTCATCATCATCACCGGCATCAGCCTCGTCCTCGGTCTCCATGGCAGCAGCAGAAGATGGAGCTCCGGATCTACCCCAATTATCCTTCTTCCTCAGACGCTTGATCTCATGAGAGACCAACTCTCCAGTTTCCAGCAGCTCCTCAGGATAGGTATGTCTCCAGGCCCTCTCAATAAGCAACATAATGAACGGACCATAAATTGGGCACTTGCGCTCAGAAACAGCCGCCAGAAGCTCAGACCACATGACATGAGAGATGTCCAGGGACTCGCCGGTGTTTGCTTCCTTCTCACGCTGGCAGAAGAGAAGCATGTCCACAAGATAAGAGTGTACCATGTCCAGATTCCCAATACGAGGGAAGAGAGTCTCTCGGAAGATATGGTGAAGGATGTCCAGATAGGTAGACAACTCTAGGTTTCCTTCTTGGTCTCAGGGTTGACCTTCCGAGTACAGTAGGGCCAGAGGGCTTGCTTGTGAGTGGAGGTAACATTCTGGTGAGGACGAAAACCGACTGGAGTCTCGAGCCCTTGATCTTCCACCTCAAGCAGCCCCATGATGGCCTGCCACTTGACAGCTAGCACCTTCCCATTAGTCATCCAAGTCAGAGTCCTGTCTGCATCAGTTCCTAGGTGAACAGTGGCAAAGAATTGTGCCAGCAAATCTGCATCAAAGTCCTTGTTGAACTGCATGATCTTGAGAATGTTCAACTGAGAGCACATCTGAAGGGCATCACCAAAGTACTCAAGGTCCTTCTCCATAACATCCGTGTTGATAGAATGAACATTGACAAAGAGGTTCTTCTTTGCCTTGATCACATCAAAGTATGTGGCATACTGAAACCGGTTCCAGAACGGGCGATTGACAAGGTTGGGTTCTTGGTCTTCCTCATAGGGGTTGCGCCGACGCCTGTCCCAGAATTCCTTGCTAGACATCTCAGTCACTTTCTTGCCACTTGGCTTCGGTCGGCTGGCAATCTTCTTCTTGCGAGGAGGATTAGCACTTGAGGAAGCACCCCCTGCCGGCGGTGGAGCACTGGAAGAACCACCTGCAGTCTTAGATGAGCGGTACCGCTTTGACGTTGAACGCCCGGGGTTGACACGGCGGACTTGCTGCTCAGGATGTTCATCACCTGGAACCAAAGACATGGACACAAGAAACAACCAGAAGGAACGATCAAAACCAAATAAACACAACACAAATGGATCAACATGTGGTAGGAAACGATGGAACTGGGCATCCGGCGGTAGTACCGTGCCTGTACTGCCGCAGTACCGCACAAGCGGTAGTACCGTGCCCACCCAGCGGTAGTACCGCGCAATATGGGCGGTAGTACCGCCCGAGACGGGGCACAGATGATCCCTACTGCTGTGGTCAGATCCGGCACTACCGGGGATGCCAAATTCAAAAATAAGCCTACCAAACATCAATACAAAGAGTCTAGTTGCCTTCTCCAACCTACTCAAGCCTAGATTTGGCCAAAAATCTAGAGATGCAACTACTACTGCCCCTAAAACGCGAGATCTGAAAACTAGACAAGAAGAGAAAAGGAACGGGGGCAATACCGGCATCCATGGCAAGAGGACGAGGTGGGGATCGACTCCACCGAAGGGAATGGAGAGGGACGGTCCGGAGACGGAGGGCAGCCGGAGCCCTCCCGCGGCGAGATGGCGCTGGAGAGAGAGGAAGAGGAACCAGGGGACGAAGCAAATGGGTATGGGGTGGAGGAAACCACCCCTGCCCATGACTTAACCCCCTGGCCCCGCCCCTCAGCGGTAGTACCGTGGTGACGGGCGGTAGTACCGCTTAGCCACCTAAGCGGTAGTACCGCTCCAGTGGTAGTACCGCGCCTTCTCAACGGTAGTACCGCCCAGCGCAACTCAAACCAGACTCAACACATATAGTGCAAATCAAAAGATGGGAAACAACGGCAAGAAGACCATACAAGAGCACTAGCAAGAGAACAAGAATCACACGCCTCTATACGAGAGGGCGGTGGCCGAGGCCACCTATGTTTCAGTCACTTGGTATGGCACCGCGAAGAATTATCCTTGGGCCCATGACCAAAGCTCGTCTTTGAAGCACAAGTACCATAAAAATGGCTAATGTGAAAGAGTGAGATCAGTTTATGCATTGTGGGGGGAGGGAAAGTTCCTTGAGAGAACAACACTCCCCCTACGTCCATGCCTACACCTAGACAAGAATGCACAATGAATGTGAGGGGTGTGCAAAGGTTCAAACCACATTGCTCGAATCAATGATATTTAGCTCATGCCTTAACTCGCGAAATCTTGCTTCATCCAATGGCTTTGTGAAAATATCTGCAAGGTTATCATGAGTGTTGACATAGTTGAGCTCGATCTCCCCTCGCCTAATATGATCCCGGATGAAGTGATACCGAATCTCAATATGCTTTGTCTTGAAGTGTTGCACCGGGTTGAGAGAAATCTTGATAGCACTTTCATTGTCACACCAAAGAGGCACTTTGTCACAAATGACACCGTAATCCTTTAAAGTTTGCGTCATCCATAACAGTTGTGCACAACAACTTCCGGCCGCCACATACTCCGCTTCGATGGACGAGAGAGACACACAACTTTGCTTCTTAGAAGACCAACTTACCAAAGAGCAACCAAGAAATTGGCACCCTCCGGAAGTGGACTTCCTATCCACTTTGTCTCCCGCCCAATCGGAGTCCGAATAACCTACAAGCTTGAAGTTTGCTCCTCTTGGGTACCATAGGCCAAAGTTTGGGTATGAGCCAAATATCGAAAGATTCACTTGACCGCCACAAAGTGGCTTTCCTTAGGTGCGGCTTGAAACCATGCACATATTCCCACACTCAACATGATATCCGGTCTAGATGCACAAAGGTAAAGCAAGGATCCAATCATGGAGCGATATACCTATTGATCCACCGCTTTACCATTGGGATCAATGTCAAGCTGGCACTTGGTGGGCATTGGAGTGGAAGCCGGCTTGACATCACTTAGCTTGAATCTCTTTAGCATGTCTTGAGTGTATTTGGCTTGGTTGATGAAGGTTCCTTCTCGTCTTTGTTTGATTTCGAATCCAAGAAAGAACTTCAACTCTCCCATCATAGACATCTTGAACTTTGAGGTCATGAGAGCGGCAAATTCTTCATTGAAGGCTTTGTTAGGGGAACCAAAAATAATATCATCAACATATAGTTGGCACACAAACAACTCCCCTTTGACCTTCTTAGTAAAAAGAGTGGGGTCGATTTTCCCAATTTCGAATCCACGATCTTGTAACAACTCCGTAAGCTGCTCATACCACGCACGTGGGGCTTGTTTAAGGCCATAGAGCGCCTTGTGGAGTTGATACACATGATCGGGGAAATAGGGATCTTCGAACCCGGGGGGTTGTTTGACATATACCACCTCATTTATGGAACCATTAAGAAAAGCACTCTTCACATCCATTTGTTGCAATGTGAAATTATGATGAGAAGCATAAGCAATCAACAAACGAATAGATTCAAGGCGAGCGACGGGGGCAAAGGTTTCACCGTAGTCGATACCCTCGACTTGGGAGTAGCCTTGTGCCACCAGACGAGCCTTGTTGCGAACAATGATTCCATGAGCGTCTTGCTTGTTCTTGAATATCCACTTGGTTCCAATGACATTATGATTTCCGGTTGGCCTTGGCACCAACTTCCACACTTGGTTATGTTCGAAGTTGTTGAGTTCTTCATGCATGGCGTTGAGCCAATCCGGGTCCTCGAGCGCTTCATAAACCTTTTGGGGTTCGACACAAGAAACAAACGCATGATGTTCACAATAGTTTGCTAATTGTCTACGAGTGCTTACCCCCTTTCTTAGGCTTCCAACCACATTCTCCATGAGATGACCTTTGGTGGTGAGCTTGGAAGCGATCTTAGCGGCACGACGCTCCAGTTCCTCCTCGGAAGTGAAGTGAGGAGGGGTTACTTGATCATCTTGAGTGTCGTCTTGAGCTTGTTCTTGATCTTGAACTTGCTCGAGGGGAGGAACTTGACCTTGGGCATCATTTGGTGGATCACCACCATCTTGAGTTTGATCTTGCCCTTGATCTTGTTCATGAGGTTGAGGGCCTTCACTTTGTTCTTCGGAAGCGTGTGGGTCTTGGGTTGGTGATGGCTCCACTTGAGTGGAGCATTGTCCTTCTCCTTCGGCCACAAGGGGTTCCTCAATGGGCAGGATATATCCAACACCCATTCTTCTTATGGCTTGGGGAGGAATTTCATCACCTACATCACAAGTACCACTTTGCTCCACTTGGGAGCCGTTATTCTCATCAAACTCCATGTTACATGTCTCCTCAATAAGTCCCGTGGACTTATTGAGGACACGGTAAGCATGGGAGTTTGTAGCATAACCAACAAATATGCCCTCATGAGCTCTAGTCTCAAATTTAGACAAACGAACACCTTTCTTGAGAATGAAACATAGAGCCGATTTGAAGCATGACACGCGGTGTTGATGGCTTCGGCCCAAAAGTTGTATGGAGACTTGAACTCCGCCATGATGGTCCTTGCCGCATCCATCAACGTCCGGTTCTTCCTCTCTACAACACCATTTTGTTGAGGGGTGTAAGGTGCGGAATATTGATGCTTGATCCCCTCATCACTAAGAAACTCATCCAGGGTGTAGTTTTTGAACTCGGTGCCGTTGTCACTTCTTATAGTCAAGATCTTTGCATTGTGTTGACGTTGGGCTTCATTTGCAAAGTCAATGACTGTTTGTTGGGTCTCACTCTTCCTCTTGAAAAAATACACCCAAGTGTATCTAGAATAGTCATCCACAATTACCAAGCAATATTTTCTATCCCCAAGACTATCAAAGGATGGAGGCCCAAAGAGATCCAAATGAAGGAGCTCCAAGGGCCTCTTCGAGTAAATGAGAGTCGTGGGAGGGTGAGCCTTCTCATGAAGCTTTCCTTCGATACAAGCACTGCAAGCACGATCTTTAGAAAAACTCACATTCGTTAGTCCACGGACATGGTCCCCTTGAGAAGACTTTGCAAAGATCTCATATTGACATGGGCTAAACGGCGATGCCAAAGCCATCCCACGTCAACTTTAGCCATTAGGCATGTCGCGGTCTTAGTGGGTCGCTCCGAAAAGTTAATCACATAGAGACCGTTCTCGACATGCCCAACAAAGGCTACTTTAAGAGTCTTGCTCCACAAGAGGGCCACGGTATCAATATCAAAGAAAGTGCCAAAGCCCATGATAGCAAGTTGACGAACGGAAAGTAAATTGTATGCAAGGGACTCAACTAGCATGACCTTCTCGATCGTGAGATCATGAGAAATGACAACTTTGCCGAGTCCCAATACCTTAGAAGACGAGGCATCACCCCACTCGACATTGGTGGGCATAGATGGAATCTTGTGCACGTCCACCACCAAGTCCTTGCTTCCGGTCATATGATTTGTAGCTCCACTATCGAGCAACCATGATCCCCCACCGGAAGCAAACACCTTCAAGAGATCAATGCTTGGTTTTAGGTACACATTTTGTAATGGGTCCTTTGATGTTAGTAACAAGGGTCTTAGGAACCCAAATGGACCATTCAATATACTCATGAGGAGAACCAACAAATTTGGCATAAACATGCCCATCACTTGCACGACATAACACATAAGAAGGATTAAAGTCGTCGGCTTTGTTGGATGGGGTGGAATTGCCCTTCTTGACACCGTCACCCTTCGCATTGTTCTTCTTCTCCTTGGATGTACCCTCTCCCTCTTTCACAAAAGTTTTCTTGAGAGGGGGAGGTCGTTTGGTCTTGTCATTCTTCTTCTTGTTCTTGGGCTTGGGAGCGAACCCAATCCCCTCCTTGGCTACAACTTCCTTTTGGTTTCTCAAAAGGTCGTTGAGGTTCTTCTCACCTTGTATGCACGACACAAGGCCTTTCTCAAGTTGCTCCTTCAACTTAGCATTCTCCTCAACAAGATGCACATGCTTACAACAAGGGTTAGTAGCATTTGCATTATCAATTAACACCATAGAGGAAAGGTGGCTTTCTCCTTCGTTAGCATTACTTGGAGTTGATCATGAGACTCCTTGAGGCTAGCATGAGCTCCCTTCAAGACCTTGTGAGCCTTGTCGAGAATGTCAAATTCCTCTTTAAGTCTAGCAAGATCAACCCCAAGTTTTGCCTTCTCGGAGTTTAGCACACGAGACACAACAAGAGCATGATCAAGATCTTTCTTTAACTTAGCATGATCATCGTTGTATGACTCCTCAAGAGCCAAACGAAGACCACACTCTTCGTCAAGAGCATTGGAAAGATCCAAAATCTCATCGGCATAGTCACGACTATGCCCCTCCATCTTAGAGATGGTATCTTCGTGGGCCTCGATCATGTCATTGGCTTCACCAAGTTGTTCCAAGAGAGCAACGAAGTGCTTCTTGGATTTACCTTTGAGTTTACCCATAAAGATCTCAAACTCATTTTCCTCCACATTTGTCCCCTCATGTTCATCAATGCTATCCGTCGAAGAAGGATGATTAATGATGGTAGTTTTGATGTTGGAGGTTACCTTATTTGTGGCTTTAGCCATGAGGCACTTGGCGGTGATGTTCTCATTGGGTGAGTCGAAGAGAGACACACGTGGAGTCTCCGCAATGGCAACGGAGGCCATGGCAACCGACTCACCATCTTCATCATCGTCATCATCCTCATTGTACTCTTCTTGTACCACCAATGCCTTGGGAGGAGTCTTCTTGGTGAAGTTGCTCTTGTTGGAGAACGACTTGGCCTTGTCTTTTCTAATGAGCTTGCCACCATTGTCTTCCCTCTTCTCGTAAGGGCACTCCGCAACAAAGTGGCTCACATTGCCACAATTGAAGCAAGTCCTCATCCGTTGCTTGCCCTTTGCGCCACTTGAATTGATTTTGTTGAAGTTTGGCCTTGTGTTCTTCTTGCTCCAAAATTGCCTTGAAGCAAGAGCCATGTGTTCATGATAGGCATACTTCGTATCTTCGAGGTTGCCCTCCCCTTCTTCCTCTTCATCCTCTTCCTCCATACTAACCTTGGACTTTAAAGCAAGGTTGGGCTTCTTTACTCTTTGAGAACGAAGAACCGCATTGTCGGCGGTCTTGTCCAAGATGCTCATAGCAACAAATTCATCCAACACTTCACTTGATGATAAAGTGTGGAAGTCCGGCCTTTGACGAATTACGGAGGACATGGCTTTGTGGTTGGGAATCATTGCCTTGAGGAATTTGCGCTTGATCCAATTGTCATCCGTGTCCTTACTTCCATGATCTCGGAGAGAGACCGCGAGTTTGGTTACTCTCCGAAAAAGCTCACGAGGTTCTTCATCTTCTTTCATTGCAAACTCGTCGGCTTCATCTTGCACCACTTCATAGTTGGAGCGTTGAATGCTTGCGCTTCCCCGATAGAGGGAAACAACTTGGAGCCAAGCATCTTTGGCCACGGTGTAAGGCCGGAGATGAGGAAGATCTTCGGGTGGGATTGCTTCTTGGATGATGAAGAGAGCATTCTCATTGAATTGATGATCCACAACTTCTCTAGGAGTGAAGTTACTTCGGTCATGCGGATAAAAACCCTCTTCAATGATTCTCCAAAGGTTAGTGTTCACATGATTTAAATGACGCTTAAAACGATAGACCCAAGAATCAAAATCTACATTCTTCTCAATCTTAGGGGCCAGGCCGGCATGGTTCAAATGAGTGGAAGGGAGCGGTCCACCATAGACAGGTGGAGGTTCCACATGGGCAAAGATGCCGGTCCCATTTTTATCACTAGAACAAGGAGCCTTCTCGCTAGAAGCTTCCCCCTTGTCGGAGGTAGCATCCGTCACCTTGTTAGCGGGATCACCCACTTTCAACGGTGCGGTGGTAAGTTTAAGCCCTTCTAAGAATTTATTCAACATGCTTTCGACCTTGGTCGTCATGGAGGTTTTCAATGTGTCCAACGCCACATTGAATTCCTCACGAGAGACCGCGGTTCCCCCATCTCCCGTAGACGAGACTGGATTCTCACCGGAGTGCTCCTCCGCACCGTCTACGACGTCAACCATACTCTTTGGATGGTAAAGTCCTTAATAAAGAGACGAGGCTCTGATACCAATTGAAAGGATCGATATAGTTGACTAGAGGGGGGGTGAATAGGCAACTGACAATTTTTAGCTTTTCTTTACCAAATTAAACTTTGGATCAAAATAGGTTGTCTAGAAATGCAACTAAGTGAACAACCTATATGATGCAATGACAACAAGCACGCAAGCAAGTAAGAGATATAACCCGAGTAAACTTGCGAAAGTAAAGGAACAAGATAACCAAGAGTGGAGCCGGTGAAGACGAGGATGTGTTACCGAAGTTCCTTCCTTTTGAAGGGAAGTACGTCTCCGTTGGAGCGGTGTGGAGGCACAATGCTCCCCAAGAAGCCACTAGGGCCACCGTATTCTCCTCACGCCCTCACACAATGCGAGATGCCGTGATTCCACTATTGGTGCCCTTGAAGGCGGCGACCGGACCTTTACACACAAGGTTGGGGCAATCTCCACAACTTAATTGGAGGCTCCCAACGACACCACAAAGCTTCACCACAATGGACTATGGCTCCGCGGTGACCTCAACCGTCTAGGGTGCTCAAACACCCAAGAGTAACAAGATCCGCTAGGGATAAGTGGGGGAATCAAATTTCTCTTGGTGGAAGTGTAGATCGTGGCCTTCTCAACCAATCCCGAGCAAATCAACAAGTTTGATTGGCTAGGGAGAGAGATCGGGCGAAAATGGAGCTTGGAGCAACAATGGAGCTTTTGGGGGAAGAGGTAGGTCAACTTTGGGGAAGAAGACCCCTTTATATAGTGGGGGGAACAAACCAACCGTTACCCCACTTCTGCCCCGAAGAGAGCGGTACTACCGCTGTGCCAGCGGTACTACCGCTTGCCACTATAAGCGGTACTACCGCTCCTCATCGCGGTACTACCGCTTGGCCCACAGCGGTACTACCGCGGTGGGAGGGCGGTACTACCGCATACGAGCGGTACTATGGCCCCCCACAGCCGCGGCCAGTACCGTAAAACCCGACATGAAAAAGGAGCCCTCGAATCGACGCGGTACTAGCACGAGACCACCGCGGTACTACGGCTTGGGGCTACTAGCGGTACTACTGCTCTGGAGCGGTACTACCGCTCCCAGAGCGGTACTACCGCTTGTGGCACCCAAACGGTACTACCGCTCTGTCCCGCGGTACTACCGCTGGGACCAGAGTCAGCACACAAAAGGGGGCTACTAGCGGTACTACTGCTCTGGGCGGTACTACTGCTCCAGAGCGGTAATACCGTTTGTAGCACCCAAGCGGTACTACCGCTCTGGCCCGCGGTACTACCGCTGGGACCAGAGAGGGCACAACGAGAAGAGAAACAAGCCCATCATCGAAACGGAAAGGCTCGGAGGGAGAGGCAAAGGAAGTGTATGTGATGATTCCGCCCTAGCCTTTCCAAAACGGACCCCCTCTTGATAGTACGGTGATCCCTATGAAACTAGTCCACCAAACTAATCCGAAAGGACTACACCATCTTCGCTTCAAGCTCTGAGGGGAGGGAATCGTCTCGTGCCAAAAGGATGAATCTATGAAAAACACTCAATGCACACGATTAGTCCGCAAAGGCATTGTCATCAATCACCAAAACATCTTAGGGATAAATATGCCCTTACAAACGCGTTGCGCTTATGTGTGGCCCAGGCCCGGAGGCTCCTGTCGGTGTACAAATGTAGGGGCTCTCCTTTTTACCCCTCTACTTGTGCACGGGCAGTCAGAGTTGCACTTGCGGCCACACTTAGCAGGGCAAGGGGAGGGAGCAGAAGCACAAGAATACCAGAGCAGTAGCCAAAAGCACAAGACAGGCGAAGCAACGCCAAGACCAGAGACACAAAGAACAAGAGGGCAAGGTGGACTCCCCCGGCGGGACCCTTGCCAGAGCGGCCTCCGCAGCCCTGACAAGAGCCTTGCCGGGGCAACTTGCCGAAACACCAACAGGGCGCGCCACCCTTGAGCCCAAGGGTTCCAACACCGTCAACCACATTGGAATCAAGGCTCGGGAGGCACCTCCGTGGTGGCATGCAGATCTTTGTGAAGATCATAAAGACACAAGATCAGATGAGGACAAGAAGATGACGACCCTCGACAAGATCCTTGCCGAGGGAATCCACGAGACCTCCGGCAAGATCCTTGCCGGGGACGACCGAGATGTCACGGGAAGACCCTTGCCAAGGCCTGAGCAAGGCCCTTGCCAAGGACACCTGCGGGGCCACAACTGAAAGAAATATGCCCTAGAGGCAATAATAAAGTTATTATTTATTTCCTTATATCATGATAAATGTTTATTATTCATGCTAGAATTGTATTAACCGAAAACATAATACTTGTGTGAATACATAGACAAACAGAGTGTCACTAGTATGCATCTACTTGACTAGCTCGTTGAATCAAAGATGATTATGTTTCCTAGCCATAGACATGAGTTGTCATTTGATTAACGGGATCACATCATTAGGAGAATGATGTGATTGACTTGACCCATTCCGTTACCTTAGCACTCGATCGTTTAGTATGTTGCTATTGCTTTCTTCATGACTTATACATGTTCCTATGACTATGAGACTATGCAACTCCCGTTTACCGGAGGAACACTTTGTGTGCTACCAAACGTCACAACGTAACTGGGTGATTATAAAGGTGCTCTACTAGTGTCTCCGAAGGTACTTGTTGGATTGGCGTATTTCGAGATTAGGATTTGTCACTCCGATTGCCGGAGAGGTATCTCTGGGCCCTCTCGGTAATGCACATCACTTAAGCCTTGCAAGCATTGCAACTAATGAGTTAGTTGTGGGATGATGTATTACGAAACGAGTAAAGAGACTTGCCGGTAACGAGATTGAACTAGGTATTGAGATACCGACGATCGAATCTCGGGCAAGTAACATACCAATGACAAAGGGAACAACGTACGTTGTTATGCGGTCTGACCGATAAAGATCTTCGTGGAATATGTGGGAGCCAATATGAGCATCCAGGTTCCGCTATTGGTTATTGACCGGAGACGTGTCTCGGTCATGTCTACATAGTTCTCGAACCCTTAGGGTCCGCACGCTTAACGTTTCGATGACAGTTATATTATGAGTTTATATGTTTTGATGTATCGAAGGTTGTTCGGAGTCCCGGATGTGATCACGGACATGACGAGGAGTCTCAAAATGGTCGAGACATGAAGATTGATATATTGGAAGCCTATATTTGGATATCGGAAGTGTTCCGGGTGAAATCGGGATTTTATCGGAGTACCGAGGGGTTACCGGAACCCCCCCCGGGGCTTAATGGGCCATAGTGGGCCTTTGTGGAGAAGAGGAGAGGCGGCCAGGGCAGGGCCGCGCGCCCCTCCCCCTAGTCCGAATAGGACAAGGAGAGGGGGGCGGCGCCCCCCCTTTCCTTCCTCTCCTCCACCTCTTTCCACTCCACTCCTAATCCAACTAGGAAAAGGGAGGGATTCCTACTCCCGGTGGGAGTAGGACTCCACCTGGCGCACCCCTCCTGGCCGGCCGCACCTCCCGCTTGCTTCTTTACATACGGGGGTAGGGGGCACCCTAGAGACACAACAATTGATCGTTTGATCATTTAGCCGTGTGCGGTGGCCCCCACCACCATAGTCCACCTCGATGATACTATAGCGGTGCTTAGGCGAAGCCCTGCGTCGGTAGAACATCATCATCGTCACCACGCCGTCGTGCTGACGAAACTATCACTCAACACTCGGCTGGATCGGAGTTCGAGGGACGTCATCGGGCTGAACGTGTGTTGAACTCAGAGGTGTCGTGCGTTCGGTACTTGATCGGTCGGATCGTGAAGATGTACGACTACATCAACCGCATTGTGCTAACGCTTCCGCTTTCGGTCTATGAGGGTACATTGACAACACTCTCCCCTCTCGTTGCTATGCATCACCATGATCTTGCGTGTGCATAGGATTTTTTTTGAAATTACTACGTTCCCTAACAGTGGTATCAGAGCCAGGTTTTATGCGTAGATGTCATATGCACGAGTAGAACACAAGTGAGTTGTGGGCGATGTAAGTCATACTGCTTACCAGCATTTCATACTTTGGTTTGGCGGTATTGTTGGATGAAGCGGCCCAGACCGACATTACGCGTACGCTTACGCGAGACTGGTTCTACCCACGTGCTTTACACACAGGTGGCTGGCGGGTGTCAGTTTCTCCAACTTTAGTTGAACCGAGTGTGGCTACGCCCGGTCCTTGCGAAGGTTAAAACAGCACCAACTTGACAAACTATCGTTGTGGTTTTGATGCGTAGGTAAGAACGGTTCTTGCTAAGCCCGTAGCAGCCACGTAAAATTTGCAACAACAAAGTAGAGGACGTCTAACTTGTTTTTGCAGGGCATGTTGTGATGTGATATGGTCAAGACATGATGCTAAATTTTATTGTATGAGATGATCATGTTTTGTAACCGAGTTATCGGCAACTGGCAGGAGCCATATGGTTGTCGCTTTATTGTATGCAATGCAATCGCCCTGTAATGCTTTACTTTATCACTAAGCGGTAGCGATAGTCATAGAAGCATAAGATTGGCGAGACGACAACGATGAAGATCAAGGTGTCGGGCCGGTGACGATGGTGATCATGACGATGCTTCGGAGATGGAGATCACAAGCACAAGATGATGATGGCCATATCATATCACTTATATTGATTGCATGTGATGTTTATCTTTTATGCATCTTATCTTGCTTTGATTGACGGTAGCATTATAAGATGATCCCTCACTAAATTATCAAAGTATAAGTGTTCTCCCTGAGTATGCACCGTTGCGGAAGTTCTTCGTGCTGAGACACCACGTGATGATCGGGTGTGATAAGCTCTACGTTCAAATACAACGGGTGCAAAACAGTTGCACATGCGGAATACTCAGGTTAAGCTTGGTGAGCCTAGCATATAACAGATATGGCCTCGGAACACGGAGACCGAAAGGTCGAGCGCGAATCATATAGTAGATATGATCAACATAGTGATGTTCACCATTGAAAACTACTCCATCTCACATGATGATCGGACATGGTTTAGTTGATATGGATCACGTGATCACTTAGATGATAAGAGGGATGTCTATATAAGTGGGAGTTCTTAAGTAATATGATTAATTGAACTTTAATTTATCATGAACTTAGTACCTATAGTATCTTGCTTGTCTATGTTGATTGTAGATAGATGGCCCGTGCTGTTGTTCCGTTGAATTTTAATGCGTTCCTTGAGAAAGCAAAGTTGAAAGATGATGGTATCAATTACAATTATCCTCATTGCTGCACAGAAGAATTACGTCCTGGAAGCACCGCTGGGTGCCAGGCCTGCTACTGATGCAACTGACGACGTTAAGAATGTCTGGCAGAGCAAAGCTGATGACTACTCGATAGTTCAATGTGCCATGCTTTACGGCTTAGAACCGGGACTTCAACGACGTTTTGAACGTCATGGAGCATATGAGATGTTCCAGGAGTTGAAGTTAATATTTCAAGCAAATGCCCGGATTGAGAGATATGAAGTCTCCAATAAGTTCTACAGCTGCAAGATGGAGGAGAATAGTTCTGTCAGTGAGCATATACTCAAGATGTCTGGGTACTGCAATCACTTGATTCAATTGGGAGTTAATCTTCCGGATGATAGCGGTATTGACAGAATTCCTCAATCACTGCCACCAAGCTACAAGAGCTTCGTGATGAACTATAACATGCAAGGGATGGATAAGACGATTCCCGAGCTCTTCGCAATGCTAAAGGCTGCGGAGGTAGAAATCAAAAAGGAGCATCAAGTGTTGATGGTCAATAAGATCACCAGTTTCAAGAAAAAGGGCAAAGGGAAGAAGGGGGACTTCAAGAAGAACAACAGGCAAGTTGCTGTTCAGGAGAAGAAACCCAAGTCTGGACCTAAGCCTGAGACTGAGTGCTTCTACTGCAAGCAGACTGGTCACTGGAAGCGGAACTGCCCCAAGTATTTGGCGGATAAGAAGGATGGCAAGGTGAACAAAGGTATATGTGATATACATGTTATTGATGTGTACCTTACTAATGCTCGCAGTAGCACCTGGGTATTTGATACTGGTTCTGTTGCTAATATTTGCAACTCGAAATAGGGGCTACGGATTAAGCGAAGATTGGCTAAGGACGAGGTGACGATGCGCGTGGGAAATGGTTCCAAAGTCGATGTGATCGCGGTCGGCACGCTACCTCTACATCTACCTTCGGGATTAGTTTTAGACCTAAATAATTGTTATTTGGTGCCAGCGTTAAGCATGAACATTATATCTGGATCTTGTTTGGTGCGAGACGGTTATTCATTTAAATCAGAGAATAATGGTTGTTCTATTTATATGAGTAATATCTTTCTATTTTTGTTGAATCTCGATAGTAGTGATACACATATTCATAATATTGAAGCCAAAAGATGCAGAGTTGATAATGATAGTGCAACTTATTTGTGGCACTGCCGTTTAGGTCATATCGGTGTAAAGCGCATGAAGAAACTCCATACTGATGGACTTTTGGAACCACTTGATTATGAATCACTTGGTACTTGCGAACCGTGCCTCATGAGCAAGATGACTAAAACGCCGTTCTCCAGAACTATGGAGAGAGCAACAGATTTGTTGGAAATCATACATACAGATGTATGTGGTCCGATGAATGTTGAGGCTCGTGGCGGATATCGTTATTTTCTCACCTTCACAGATGATTTAAGCAGATATGGGTATATCTACTTAATGAAACATAAGTCTGAAACATTTGAAAAGTTCAAAGAATTTCAGAGTGAAGTTGAAAATCATCGTAACAAGAAAATAAAGTTTCTACGATCTGATCGTGGAGGAGAATATTTGAGTTATGAGTTTGGTCTTCATTTGAAACAATGCGGAATAGTTTCGCAACTCACGCCACCCGGAACACCACAGCGTAATGGTGTGTCCGAACGTCGTAATCGTACTCTACTAGATATGGTGCGATCTATGATGTCTCTTACTGATTTACCGCTATCATTTTGGGGTTATGCTTTAGAGACGGCCGCATTCACGTTAAATAGGGCACCATCAAAATCCGTTGAGACGACGCCTTATGAATTGTGGTTTGGCAAGAAACCAAAGTTGTCGTTTCTTAAAGTTTGGGGTTGCGATGCTTATGTGAAAAAACATCAACCTGATAAGCTCGAACCCAAATCGGAGAAATGTGTCTTCATAGGATACCCAAAGGAGACTGTTGGGTACACCTTCTATCACAGATCCGAAGGCAAGACTTTTGTTGCTAAATTCGGAATCTTTCTGGAGAAGGAGTTTCTCTTGAAAGAAGTGAGTGGGAGGAAAGTAGAACTTGATGAGGTAATTGTACCTGCTCCCTTATTGGAAAGTAGTTCATCGCAGAAACCGGTTTCTGCGACGCCTACACCAATTAGTGAGGAAGTTAATGATGATGATCATGGAACTTCAGATCAAGTTGTTACTGAACCTCGTAGGTCAACCAGAGTAAGATCCGCACCAGAGTGGTACGGTAATCCTGTTCTGGAGGTTATGCTACTAGACCATGACGAACCTATGAACTATGAAGAAGCGATGGTGAGCCCAGATTCCGCGAAATGGCTTGAGGTCATGAAATCTGAGATGGGATCCATGTATGAAAACAAAGTGTGGACTTTGGTTGACTTTCCCGATGATCGGCAAGCAATTGAGAATAAATGGATCTTCAAGAAGAAGACTGACGCTGACGGTAATGTTACTGTCCATAAAGCTCGACTTGTTGCAAAAGGTTTTCGACAAGTTCAAGGGATTGACTACGATGAGACCTTCTCACCCGTAGCGATGCTTAAGTCTGTCCGAATCATGTTAGCAATTGCCGCATTTTATGATTATGAAATTTGGCAAATGGATGTCAAAACTGCATTCCTGAATGGATTTCTGGAAGAAGAGTTGTATATGATGCAACCAGAAGGTTTTGTCGATCCAAAGGGAGCTAACAAAGTGTGCAAACTCCAGCGATCCATTTATGGACTGGTGCAAGCCTCTCGGAGTTGGAATAAACGTGACCAAGCATTTGGTTTTGTACAGACTTTTGGAGAAGCCTATATTTACAAGAAAGTGAGTGGGAGCTCTGTAGCATTTCTAATATTATATGTGGATGACATATTGCTGATTGGAAATGATATAGAATTTCTGAATAGCATAAAGGGATACTTGAATAAGAGTTTTCAATGAAAGACCTCGGTGAAGCTGCGTATATATTGGGCATCAAGATCTATAGAGACAGATCAAGACACTTAATTGGACTTTCACAAAGCACATACCTTGACAAAGTTTTGAAGAAGTTCAAAATGGATCAAGCAAAGAAAGGGTTCTTGCCTGTGTTACAAGGTGTGAAGTTGAGTAAGACTCAATGCCCGACCACTGCAGAAGATAGAGAGAAAATGAAATATGTTTCCTATGCTTCAGCCATAGGCTCTATCATGTATGCAATGCTGTGTACCAGACCTGATGTGTGCCTTGCTATAAGTCTAGCAGGGAGGTACCAAAGTAATCCAGGAGTGGATCACTGGACAGCGGTCAAGAACATCCTGAAATACTTGAAAAGGACTAAGGATATGTTTCTCGTTTATGGAGGTGACAAAGAGCTCATCGTAAATGGTTACGTTGATGCAAGCTTTGAGACTGATCCAGACGATTCTAAATCGCAAACCGGATACGTGTTTACATTAAACGGTGGAGTTGTCAGTTGGTTCAGTTCTAAACAAAGCGTCGTGGCGGGATCTACGTGTGAAGCGGAGTACATAGCTGCTTCAGAAGCAGCAAATGAAGGAGTCTGGATGAAGGAGTTCATATCCGATCTAGGTGTCATACCTAGTGCATCGGGTCCAATGAAAATCTTTTGTCACAATACTGGTGCAATTGCCTTGGCGAAGGAATCCAGATTTCACAAGAGAACCAAGCACATCAAGAGACGCTTCAATTCCATGTGGGATTTAGTCCAGGCGAGAGACATAGAAATTTGCAAGATACATACGGATCTGAATGTTGCAGACCCGTTGACTAAACCTCTTCCATGAGCAAAACATGATCAGCACCAAGGCTCCATGGGTGTTAGAATCATTACTGTGTAATCTAGATTATTGACTCTAGTGCAAGTGGGAGACTGAAGGAAATATGCCCTAGAGGCAATAATAAAGTTATTATTTATTTCCTTATATCATGATAAATGTTTATTATTCATGCTAGAATTGTATTAACCGGAAACATAATACTTGTGTGAATACATAGACAAACAGAGTGTCACTAGTATGCCTCTACTTGACTAGCTCGTTGATCAAAGATGGTTATGTTTCCTAGCCATAGACATGAGTTGTCATTTGATTAACGGGATCACATCATTAGGAGAATGATGTTATTGACTTGACCCATTCCGTTAGCTTAGCACTCGATCGTTTAGTATGTTGCTATTGCTTTCTTCATGACTTATACATGTTCCTATGACTATGAGACTATGCAACTCCCGTTTACCGGAGGAACACTTTGTGTGCTACCAAACGTCACAACGTAACTGGGTGATTATAAAGGTGCTCTACAGGTGTCTCCGAAGGTACTAGTTGGGTTGGCGTATTTCGAGATTAGGATTTGTCACTCCGATTGTCGGAGAGGTATCTCTAGGCCCTCTCGGTAATGCACATCACTTAAGCCTTGCAAGCATTGCAACTAATGAGTTAGTTGTGGGATGATGTATTACGGAACGAGTAAAGAGACTTGCCGGTAACGAGATTGAACTAGGTATTGAGATACCGATGATCGAATCTCGGGCAAGTAACATACCGATGACAAAGGGAACAACCATGCCGCATACAAGGAGTGTTCCGCAAGGCTTGGTGATCAAGACGAGGACTCCTCTCCACCAACGTATTCGGCTAGGACTCTTGTTATCCTAGGCCTCTGGTGCATTATATAAGCCCAGGCCAGGCTAGTCGATAGATCATGATGACATTACTCATCATACCTCTAGGGTTTAGACCACAACATATGATCTCGGGGTAGATCAACTCTTGTAATCTCTATATTCATCAAGATCAATCAAGCAGGAAGTAGGGTATTACCTCCATTAAGAGGGCCCGAACCTGGGTAAACATCGTGTCCCCTATCTCCTGTTACCCATCGAGCACAGCTCGGGACCCCCTACCCGAGATCTGCCGGTTTTGACACCGACAATGGTGCTTTCATTGAGAGTTCTGCTGTGTGATCAACGAAGGATCGATGACTCGTATGCAGATTAACTGCGACGTCGGCATCTTCGTCACTGGCTCAACCGGACACCTTGGCTCGACCGAGGATTGCACTCCGCGCCAGATCATCATGTTCGGACGATGATCTTTATCAACATCAACTCCGATCTCTCTCTCAAGATCATGGAGTAATCATTCATGGAGCCCAGGGGCTCAACGTCAACATTGCCCTTCAGCGACCGTGCTGTTTTTCTGGACAACGAACTTGTATCCGCCGCCACCACCTCCTCGAGTGTCATTTTGATGATCGCTTCGGTGGAATTGTGCGGAATTAAGGCTACAACAACCATGCAATATTTCGTCGAGTCCCGATGGAGGAATCTCCGGCAATCTACGATATACCGGAGCCCTGTCAAATCTGGACGGGAATCTGGACGAGTTTAGGGCGCGGTCTCCAGAGCCCAGCTCAGAGGTCCTTTGGCAGATCCAACCGTTCATCTGCTGTGGAATTTCTATATCTACCACTCTTCAAAATTGCAGCTCGATCCGACCGTCCAAACTCCGGGAACCTTCCGATTAGTGCATCACTTTTCAGATCTGTTTTCTGCGCGAGAATGAATCTGACCTGAGTTCATCTTTTTTATGAACGGGATTTTGGACATCCTTTTTGAAGGAAGTTTTGTATGGGGTATTGTGTTTTGTTCCCAAACACATCCCACTAATTTTAAAGTCTTTTCCAATATGATCTTCACCATCGTGCCGGTGTCAAACTAGCCCGACAACATTACTCCACGGCTACCGACCTACGCTAGACACGTCGTCGCTTTGTTGAGCCGAACTCAACTTTTTCGGATCATTATGTCGGCAAGCCGAACAAGAGTTTGGCATTGCGAAGGATAAATCATCACCAACCTCACCGCCCCACGGATTACACAGAGCGGGCACATCGGCATTGCCGCACGGTCACTTCATCAAGCCAACATTGACCACGTCACGAGTTATGACCTGCATCGGCATCGTTGCACCGTTGCTTCTTCGAGCCGATGTCCATCACGCCGAACTACTTCAAAACCTCGGCTGACATGGCAGCTGCAACGTCTCCTTACCGACCTGCTCCGTCACCTCATCTGGGACGGGGGCTTCGCCATCCCTTCATCAACCTACTTCGGCGTTGTCAGCCGACCGGCTTCGTCGCATTAGCTGGACCGGGGGCTTTGCCTCGGCGAGCCAACCTTTACCAGCATTGCCATGCCATCGCTTCACCGCCCATTAGGCAATGGGTGTGCGGGTCGAGTCCCAATTTTGGGAGTCACTTTTCTTCAGACTGCTACAACAAATAAACCAGGTGCTATTAATCCTAGCAATTTTTGCTTGTTTGGGTTTATTTTTCCCAAGGAATTATTACTCTGGTTTGTTCCATCATCTGTACATAGGTCTATCAAATGGCGGCCGCATTAATGACAGTCGCGTGGTGGTTCGGTCAGTTTCCGTACATAGTTCGGCGAACGCCGCATCCGGAACTCGGACCGACCTGTGAATTCAGGCATTGCCACGCCTTTACCGCATCACGCCGGTGCCCTGCATCGACATTGACTTCGGCGCCAGGCCACATATTTTCAAATAAATTATCTTGCGTAAATTAATTACACGAGGATTTTTATATATTAATATTATTATTGTTGGCCTGCACTATTTTACACGTGCAGGTAAAGGACTTCGACTGCGTCACGTGGTCTCTTCGGCAAGCCGACGCCGTCGTCCCAATCGGCGTAAATCGGCTCGGGTGATCACCTTGTTGGTCGTGTTGCCATACCGACGTGTTCGGTTGCCTTGGGGACTTCGGCATCGCCGAGAGAGCTCTACCTCGTCGGGTGTTCGGCGCACGGGCCATATTTCCTTTATTACTCAATTTGCATAAATTATTAATCATGCAATTTTTTTAAATTTATTACTATTATTATTATTACTATTATGTCCGGCTTGCACTATCTTCTATGCACAGGTAAATGATCCGGATTGGGCAGCGCTGTCACCTCGGCATATCGACATACCACGTCACCTCGGCTGGACCGGAGGCTTCGTCATCACTTCATTAACCCACGCCGGGTACTTCGGCGTCACACTGCCGGCCTGCATCGGCCGTGCTATGTCGCCACTTCGGAGCGTTGAGCTCTTCGCTCTGCCACCTCGGGACCGGCTTGGGGCCTGGGACCTCGTCCCGCCGCAAGCTCGGACCGCGTCATCAGTGCCAAACACATTAACCACCTAAGTCGCTTTTATGCTCAAAGTTTTAAATTTTTAATTTGTGTTCGGCTCGACCATGCTCACATACGCTATTTGTTAAAAACACTTCTCTTACCCAAGTTAACTGGGGGGGCTCTTAAATTTATATGGGCCGTTTTATAGTAAATGTGTTTTCTTCTTGGTGGTTGCAAAGTCTTTTTCTATCACTCCTTTTTCAACGCGAGTGTGTGATCACTAGCCAGATAGCCTGGTTTCTCTCTAAAGCCGCTCGAGTTTAGTTTGCTAAACTGGCCTCAGAAGCACTCCGCCTTTGGGATAGGAGGTTGAAGCCGAAGGCTGACCCACTTGAAGTCTTGAGATTGGATGTGTCATGTTAAAGCACGACGGAAGCACAAACTAATTTTAAGACCAATTTTTGGACTGGCACCAAATAAATTGGTTCAGTTTGGACGTAGGGTTTCCGCATAAGTTTTTCGGTTTTTAAGCCTATGGCACTTTTAAACTATTTGTGTGTTTCCAGCGTAAGTCTCGCAGTGCAATGTCGGACACCTTTAGAGATTCGGCAAAAACATTCTCGGATATTGCTATATATGCATCGGTTTCGAATTGTGTCTTCGGTCAATAGTTGGGTTGCCCAGCTCCTGTGCTTGCCTCCTATGTTCCGCTTTGTTCGGCTAGGTGCGCAAAGGTAGAACCACTGCGATTGTGCTTCCAGCTAGCATGGTTAAGCGCCTCAGTGGAGAAAGCCGAAAACTGACTGTCACAATAAGCGTAAACTGGTCAGCGATCCGATGACTGTATTAAACTATAAGATCGATAGAGGTCACCCCGTGTTAAATGACGGCGTTCATAACATTGGCCGAAGTGTTTACGGCTTGACCTCGACTGTCGCCGAACACTAACCGGGGGCTAGTTATTGGCCTCCCAACTTTAAGCTCCTATGACTAAGTGAAAATTATAAAGCCCGCATATCTGATTGCCTCGTTTCCGCTAACACAACCGCCTTCAGGAAAGCATCTACAAGGGGGTCGAAGCCGACGATGGGCCACTTTCAACTGATAAACGGTCGCAACGGAGTCAAAATAAACATATCATCGGCGTTTGTATTTAATATACAAGGGATGAATTCCATAATCATCGTTATAAAGCCATAAATATGCATCAATTTGACTTAAGATTTTGGCCAAGCTGGGTTGCCTGGCTCCTGTGCTTACCCCAACGTTCCCGATTGTTCGGCTAGGCAGTAAAGGGAGCACCTCTGTGATTGTTACTACCGGGTCATCCGAGTTAGTACCTCAGACTGGGTGAAGCCAAAAGCTAGCAATCTTAAAGGATATAATTGGTCGGCAATGACGGAAGTGAAAATTTTGGTTCATTTAGACCACAGAGTTCGGAAACTTTCTTCGAACTAATTCCTCAATATTTTCCTCCCACATTGATCGGAGGTGAGGTTTCATGATCATGGTCAGCATGACAACCCAAGGAAAGGAACCGATAGCGGGACTATTTTCCTTGGAAGATGTTTCTTACATTAAAAAAGTAATATAACATATCTCTCCGCGTACCTTTGTTTATAAAACTGTATGACCGGATTGCCTTGTTTGCCGTAAATCTTTGCCCTTATAAAGGATTAATAAAGTAGGACAAACACTCCCCAGCTACTGGCCGAGGAGGTTGAAGCCAATGGTCGGTCAAGAAAGTTTTGTACAATGCAGATCTGAGCATTAATGATGTCAAGTACTTGGATACATAGAATCATTACACATAATTTGTGATTTTACTTCGGACATCTATCCTTAATTCGGCCACCCGTGCCCACATTAAGGCTCGGGGGCTACTGGGCTTCGTGCTCATTATTTATAAATATTAAAGGGGCACATCGATCCCCTGATCTGGTGTTGCCACCCGACCAGTAGCTCGGGGGCTACTACATTGCCTATTCAATGCAACAAATTCAAAGTGCTCAGTGTTCGGCATGACCGAACCATGGACAAGCGCGTCTTCGGACAACAATAAGTACCATCTGGGACTTATCCGGCGTCAAGCTAATATATCACGGTGACTTCTCACGACCCTTTCTCAGGGGCCCGTCCGCCGATCACTATTACCTCTAATATATTACACTACGTTTCTGTTCCTATGTATGCTGCCGAGCTAGGAGTTGATCCTCAGGCCGATTTCACGACCTGAGTCTCAGGAGCTACTAGAATCAGCGGTTTCATATTTTCCTTCAGGTGCATCTCGGATTTTAGGCCGACACACACCTTGAAGGCTACTGGCAATACATCTCGTCAACAAATAAAGTTACACGCATCAGAAATAAAATCCGCAAACAATCAGCCCATGACCGAGGTGCTGAACCACCTCGAAAGCATTTCGGGATATAGCTCGGATGCAAGTGGCTGGCTCCATAGAGGGCATTTCCGGTATTAAGCTCAGCTAAACTCCTTCGACTTTTTTTTGAGCCAAGGTGATCTATGACGCCTCGGATATGGTCCGGCGCTGGAGCCCGGATACTCTCCGGCGTTGGAACTTTGATATAGTCCGGCGTTGGAGCTCGGATACAGAGCGGCGTTGGAGCTCGGCTGCAAAACGACACCTCTAATGCAATCCGGCGTTGGAGCTTGGATAGAGTCCGGCATTGGAGCTCGGACGCGAGAAGACACCGCCGCATGGGAAACACTTCAAACCCGAGGTGTGGCGTAAAAATAACAAGACATTGATAAAGGCTGAAGACTTAAAGAGCTCATCGGATAACCGACGTGTAAACTCTTCGGATTAACTTCGGCGATCCTCCAGATTAAAGATGAAAATATTTGTTGAACCAGTTTTCAAGACCGACGACCGAAGATGAACAGTTCGGAAGGATCGAGGAGCGTCCCCAAGTTGAAGACCGGTCCAGGGGGCTACTGACGGTGTCCTGGACTAGGGGCTACTCACCACATCGTCTCCCAACAAGGTGGACCGGGCTGAGGACCCCTGTCGGTGTCAAAACCGACGGATCTCGGGTAGGGGGTCCCAAACTGTGCGTCTAAGGCGGATGGTAACAGGAGGCGGGGGACACAATGTTTACCCAGGTTCGGGCCCTCTCGATGGAGGTAATACCCTACTTCCTGCTTGATTGATCTTGATGATATGAGTATTACAAGAGTTGATCTACCACGAGATCGTAGAGGCTAAACCCTAGATGGTATGATTGTTGTTGTCCTACGGACTAAACCCTCCGGTTTATATAGACACCGGAGGGGGCTAGGGTTACATAGAGTCGGTTACAAGGGAGGAGATCTACATATCGGTATTGCCAAGCTGGCCTTCCACGCCAAGGAGAGTCCCATCCAGACACGGGACGAAGTCTTCAATCTTGTATCTTCATAGTCCAACAGTCCGGCAGAAGTATATAGTCCGGCTGTCCGAGGACCCCCTAATCCAGGACTCCCTCAGTAGCCCCTGAACCAGGCTTCAATGACGATGAGTCCGGCACGCAGATTGTCTTCGGCATTGCAAGGCGGGTTCCTCCTCCGAATACTCCATAGAAGATTTTGAACACAAGGATAGTGTCCGGCTCTGCAAAACAAATTCCACATGCCACCGTAGAGAGAATAATATTTCCACAAATCTAATCTGCTGACAACTTTTTATAACGTGGCATCACACCACGGCCTCGGCCATTATTCGAACCGTTTCTCCCAGCCTATCACTGCATGTTTCGCGAGGCGGTTTTATTGGCACGTCTTGTCGAAGCAGAGATCGTGTCCCTCTTATCACGGGATTCTCATCAATACGGGTATGGGTAACCCAATCGTGCCTGTTGGTATGACTCCTCAATTTTAGGCAAGTCCCAAACGGCCACGCGGAGGACGCTTGATATTCACCCTCTTTATAAGGGACCAAGGCCTGTCCCTTTCTTCTCGCGCTCAATCGAATCCTTCCCCCACCTCGAGTTCCAACACCCAAGGCTCAGGCTAGGCGCTTCGGACCTTCAATCATGTCCAGATCCAACCTTCAAGGTCGGTAGATGCCCTCCTCCGTCACAGAGGAGGACATCAATAAGCTAAGAGAGGCCAGGTATCTGACCGCCGAAATTTCGCACACGCTGCCTGCTCGAGGGCAGGTCATCCCCACTCCCGAGCCTAACGAGAGTGTCGTATTTGTCTCCCACTTCCTCCGAGGGCTAGGCTTTAGTCTGGATCCCTTTGTTAGAGGGCTCATGTTCTATTACGGGCTCGATTTCCATGATCTGGCTCCGGATTCCATCCTTCACATCTCGTCGTTCATCGTCGTGTGTGAGGCCTTCCTCCACGTCACCCCACACTTCGGCTTGTGGCTCAAGACCTTTAATGTGAAGCCGAAGATGATTAATGGGCGACACGCAGAATGCAGAGGTGACATAATAAGCAAAGGCGCCGATGCTCCATGGCCAAAGGGTTCCTTCCCGGAGGTGTCCAGCTTATGGCAACGGGAGTGGTTTTACATCACAGCTCCCCGTGGTACTAAGTGGGTTGCCGCTCCTGCTTTCCGCTCGGGCCCCCCACCACAACTGGCGTCATGGGTCAACAAGGGGTTGGACTGGGGGCCAGTAAATGATGTGCCGACGTTGCAGAGCCACATCTGAGATCTCCTCGAGAGAGATGTCAGCCTTATCAAGGTAATGCAAGTCATGCTAGTTCGTCGAGTCCTGCCTTGCAAACGTCGACCTCTCCGTATGTGGGAGTTCAACCCGGAAGGACCGCAAACTATTTAGCACTTCTTCGGCATGACGCACGAAGATATGTATGGATTGTTCTTTGGATCACAAATAAAGTGTCCGGACACCATCGAGGATGCGGGTCTGAGCTGCAATCGTCCAGATACCCAAGTAAGTAATTCTTCGGCCGAACATGTTGTCTTTTTATTTATCACAACACCATTCTGAGAAGTCGCTCTTTGACCATGACTGGGTAACAAAGGCGAAGATGATCAGGTGTTCGGCCCCCCTTCCCGAAGGCCCAACAGATCCAGTACTGGCCAGAATGCTTGAGCTCGCGCCTTATCAAGCGCCATCAGGGGAAGAAAAAGGGGGGAATGAAGAAGCCGAAAGCGAGCCTCACTCATTATTCATCCAAACTGGGGGAATTAGTGCCTCCGCGAAGGAGGATAACTAGGGAGAAGAATCTAAAATTCCTTCTCCCCAAGGAAGGAAGAGGGCCGCCTCTGAAGACTTGGAAACAATGGTTTCCAAACGAGGGAAGAAACCTTCGTCAGGGGGCCCTACCCCGGAGGGCATCCTTACCGCACGGTACCCGCAAGGGAACCAGCCCTCCACCGAGCTGTAAGTAAACAAAAGTACTTCATAGTAAGTATACCCTGCTTTATTTCTGAGAACAATAACCGAGACATATGTCTTGTAGTCCGGATCGCAGCCCTTCTCGACAGAGTTCGTCTTCGGGGGATCTTCTTCCGGAGATGATGGAGAGCGAAATGCCTCCCCGTGCCTCCCCGCCTCGTGAGGCGGACGACCCTAAGGTGTCGTCACGGAGGATTTCTCCTGATCCGCCCAGGCCAGAGGGTAACCCTTCGTCCACACGAAGTCCGGAGTATTCGGCTCCTAAGGAGAGCAACAGAAAGAGTCCGGGACTGCCCAGTGCGCGACCAGACGCACTGATGAATCTTCTGGAGCAAGCGGCTATCTCAGAAGCGCATCGTACGCTAATGGGTACGGTGGTTGAGAGGATTTCATCCGCCAAAAGCGGGTTACATGAAGCTTTTATGAGCCTGCTGAGAGGCTTTGAGGTACGCAAAGTAATATGTATTTTTTGACGGTACCGCACACGCTAGGTGTGCCCTATGCAGATAGTAGCCCCTGAGACTCTGGTTGCTGTCAAAAAAGACGACAAATAGAGGATCATAGTCCCAGGTAATAATGGTGCTGCTATCATGTGCAGGCGGCTAGCCGGACTGGTGAGTTTGCCGAACTGAAGCGACAACTTGATGTGGCAGATGCCGACATCGTGCTTGTAAACAAGCGGTTTGACGAGGCACAGGGTACGTATTCTCCTATGATCAACACATATTAAGAGGAGCATGATGCTAGTTAGTATCTGTAATATGCTGTGACTGCAGATGGAGCTGCCACCGTGGAGACCCTTCGGGCGGAACTTGCCCGAGCCAAGGAACAAGCCAGGAGGAGTGATGCGGCCGCCCTAAAGGCGGTCGAAGAGCTAAGAGCCGAACAGGCTGCCCATTGCCAGAGCAAAGAGAAAATAGCCAAGATGGCTGTTGAGCTGAAAGATGCCGCTGACCATTATGAGCTTCTTGAAAAGTAAAACCGAACGAAGACGGCGGACCTGGAGAAAGCCACGGTAGCAGCCAAGGAAACTCGCTCTAAAATCAGAGCGGCGAAGGAGGAGCTACGTCAAGCCGGAAATATCACAGCTAGGAAGCACTTTTTGTTGCGGACAAAGTTCAGAGATCCTAAGCATGCCCTTCTGGATCAATTATGGAGTTCTGCGGACGCGTACCTGGATTTGGCAGCAAGTGCTGCTGATGCGACCAAGTTTTTCGAAGATCAAAAAGATCACGAAGTGGAAAAGTTGTTCTGGTCGCAGTTCAATGCTCTGGCACGTCCGCTGCTGTTAAATGAGCAAATGGCCGAGTGGGCCGAGCTCCATAGGTTGTCCGGGCTTGCCATGAGGTCTGTTGTGGATCATCTTTGGCCGGAAGGACCAAAGCCGAATAGTTATTTTGGCTTAGTGCAACAATTCCTTGGTGTTGTGCCGCATATCGATGCTGTGAAGAGGTCGGCGTGCATAGAGGGTGCGCGGATGGCTCTTGCCCGTGTCAAGACATACTGGGCAGAGATGGAGGCCACCGCTATTGCATCCCAGAGTTCGGCGGTAGGCCGGGTACCGGCTGAGCACTATTTTGAAGAAGTCTTAGAAGGCGCTCGTTTAATAGAGGCTCAGTGCTCGAGGAGTATCATGTTCTAGTGACATGTATCCCAATTGTAAGGACAATGTTATTTGAATTATGAAGGGTGTGTTTATACTTTTGCCTGAAAGTATTATTATGTCTCCTGTGCGGCAGTTTATGTATGTATATATATATACTGAAAGTTTGCAGTCGTCGGCTTCAGCCCCCACGCATATAATGCGGGGGTGTTCGCAAAAGCGCGTCTTCACACTTGATCCAACGTCTTGGTCCATGAAGGAGGTGGTAGCGTGGCGAACGAGGCAATCGGACTATATTGCTTTAACACTTTCACTTAACCATAGGAGTTTGACAGTGGGGCTACGATATAGCCCCTGGTATTTCCGCGGCTATCCGAATACGGTGCGCGTACGTACATGATCGGGGAAACCAGTCCTTTGTTAATGCGGAGGAATCCCGAAGATTCCGATTAGTCATCGAGTGGTTGACCAGTCTCACGCTTTATCATGACAGTCAGTTTTCGGCTTTCTCTACTGAGGTGCTCGTCCAGGTGAACTAGGGCACAATCGCAGTAGTTCTCCCGGTGCCACCTTAGCCGATAGAGCGGAACATAAGGTAGCAAAACGCGGGAGCCGGGCAAACCCAACATTTGACCAAAGACATGATTCAGAGCTGATGCATATAAGGCCAAACTCGCGACGCCGAACACTCCCTAAGGTATTCGGTCTTTACAACATATACCGGGCTAAGTGACGCCCTTGATAATGAACCCCAAGTGTCCAGGTACGTGCATTATTCTGACGTGGCGAAATGCCAATAACGTCAGCATCCCTCTCGGTTATACTGAGTATCCGGAGGATGTGAAACAACAAGAGACAGTAAAAAAGGTTTACACAGGGTCTTAATCTAAAAAAGAAACCTTTGAGCGGGGCCCTGCTGCACGTCTGCGCCTATGTCTCCATTGTGCTGTATCCTGGAAGGGTGCAGCACGATTATCATCTGTAAAAGAGAAGAACTTAGGTGAAAGTTGTCGTGCGAAAAATTGGTTATTCTCAATAAACCAATAAAATTCAAGATAAGTAAGGTCGAGCCGAACTGTAGTCCTTTTTACATGCGGGAAGCCCCTGGTATCGCCTGTGGGGGTATATCCATCAAACCAATCTCATGTTTAACTAAGCTGTTGTAGCTAGTGATGCGCCGGACTTGTCTAGCCGTGTCCGCGGTCTTGACGACCGATCATTTATTCTGGTTGGAGAGGCCGTTTAGTGTTCGGCTGCTAAAGCCGCCACACGTTCTTCCGCGCGCGAGGAACGCTCAATATTTCTGCTAATTGTGATGATGCCATGTGGACCGAGCATCTTAAGCTTAAGAGAAGCGTAATGCGGTATTGCATTAAAACGAGCGAAAGCTATTCTTCCGAGTAGTGCTTGATAGCCGCTTCGGAATGGAGCGATGTCGAAGGTTAACTT
Source organism: Aegilops tauschii subsp. strangulata (assembly GCF_002575655.3). Classification (NCBI taxonomy): domain Eukaryota; kingdom Viridiplantae; phylum Streptophyta; class Magnoliopsida; order Poales; family Poaceae; genus Aegilops; species Aegilops tauschii. The sequence continues at coordinate 243,649,364 of NC_053039.3, read as the reverse complement.
TTCACTTCGGAAGTTGTCGGGAGAACCGAATACAACCTCTAGTACTAGAGAGCCCGTACAGCGGGCCTCTGGGCCTGGTATTACTCCTTTAAAGGTAGTATTACTGTGGCTGATTCTTGTCGGGTCTATCCCCATTTTGCGGACATGGGTGAGATGGTATCCGTCCATAATTGAGTCTAGCACCAAGGCAGCCAATCCTCCGTGCTGGATACTTGTCAGGTGATCCCTGCGATCAAAAGTGATCGGGCAGGCCGACCAAGGGTTGAACCTAGGGGTGACGGGCTCTACGGCACGTATGTCTCGGAGTGCATGTTTGCTTCTCCTCTTCGTCACGTGAATCATGTTCACTGTTTTGACCTCTGGTGGGAATTTTTTCTGTCCCCCAGTGCTTTGTTGGCGAGGCTCATCCTCGTCTTCACTTGGTGTATCCCTCCCCTTATGTTCGACGTTTAACTTGCCGGCCTGCTTGAAGACCTAGCATTCTCTGTGGGTGTGATTTGCAGGTTTATCGGAGGTGCCATGAATCTGACATAATTTGTCTAGAATCTTGTTTAGGCTGGACGGTCCATCTCTGTTGCCTTTGAAAGGCTTTTTCCGCTGACCGGGCCGAGAGCCCCTAAATCCGGCGTTTACCGCCATGTTGTCTGGGCTGTCTTCGTTATTCCGACGCTTGCTTTTATTACGTCGTGGTTTTCCCTTACCATCCCTGACTTCAGATGTGCCTGGGTCGCTGGTGCTACTACGGGCCAGCCAGCTATCTTCGCCCGCGCAAAAGCGGGTCATAAGGCTTGTTAGGGCTGCCATTGTCCTTGGTTTTTCTTGGCCGAGGTGTCTGGCGAGCCATTCGTCTCGGACGCTGTGTTTGAAAGCTGCTAAGGCTTCGGCGTCCGGGTAGTCGACGATTTGGTTCTTCTTAGTGAGAAATCTGTTCCAAAGCTTTCGAGCTGACTCTCCGGGCTGTTGAATTATATGACTTAAATCGTCTGCATCCGGAGGTCGGACATAGGTCCCTTGAAAGTTAGCCCTAAAAGCATCCTCAAGCTCCTCCCAACTTCCAATTGAATTTTCGGGGAGGCTCTTCAGCCAGTGCCAAGCTGGTCCTTTCAACTTGAGGGGCAAGTATTTGATGGCGTGGAGATCGTCTCCACGAGCCATATGAATATGGAGGATGAAGTCCTCAATCCAGACCCAGGGTCTGTTGTTCCGTCGTACGCCTCTATGTTCACGGGTTTGAATCCCTCTGGAAATTCGTGATCCAGCACCTCATCGGTGAAACATAGGGGGTGCGCGGCACCCCTGTATTTAGATGTGTCATGGCGTTCTGACGGTTGTAGTGTTCGGTTTTGATTATGCGCTGGAGCGCGCTTCCTAGATCCGTAGATGGATCTGGTCACGCCGGCCTTTTGATGCGAGTCCTCGCGTGGATCATGTGCTGACTTGTATGCAGCCTCGTTAGCCGCCCTATCGCGGCCACGAGGTGGTCGATCCAACGGGTCAACCGTTTTGTTTTTCGGCTGTGTGGGCTCTAAGGCCATCGAATTCAGGCAATAGCTTGCGCTTTGGATAGCTCTTCGTGTGGCAACTACCACCATACTTTTCTTCAGTGTCGAGCACTTTGTTCCATCTACTGTTGAGCGTATTCCGCGCGGCCTTAAGCCTTTGCTTCTACTTCTTCAGACTCCTTGCGGTGGCAATAAGCCTTCTACGGAGGTTCTCTTGTTCCAAGTGCCTTTCCGGGATGATGTGTGCATCCTCGTCCGGACTGTTTTCCTCTCCGGAGGGAGGTTGATGAGATTTATCGTCGGCATCACCGTGTTTGGACAGCGGATCCGTACTATGTTCGCCGTTCGATGGTTCATCCTGCTCTATTGCTGGGTCAATTTTGTCATCGTTTCCTTTGGAGTCGACTGGGTGTTATTTTCTCTTGCGCTGTTATCGCTGTTTTTGCCGAGGCGGGATTTGGAGCGGCGCCTACGCCGTCGCTTTGGTTGCTTCTCGAGGGAGCTATCCTTCGCTGCATCCTTCGTTCCTCGTCTATGTTTTCTTTGGGGTGTCCACCATGTATATGTCATACGATGAGGTGGCAGTCCAGCGCCCTGTGGGCGGTGGTTCTTGTTCGTCTCCTGCATCGTCGTCCATACAGTCGATGTCTTCGGAGCCGAAGTCGAGCATGTCGGTTAAAACGTCGAAAGTGACTACTAAGTGGGTGGTGGGTGGGGAGCGAATTCGTCGTCCGCATCCCATTCTAGCCGGACATAGTTCGGCCAAGGGTCTCCTGACAGGGAGAGAGACCTCAACGAGTTCAGCACGTCGCCAAAGGGCGAGTGGTGAAAGATATCCGCGGAGGTAAACTCCATGATCGGTGCCCAATCGGATTCGATAGGCATGGACGCAGGCGGCTCGGAGTCCATGGTCGGGGACGAATCCAACGGTTCGGCAACACGGGTCTCGGAGGAGGTGAAGTCAGTATTCGGCTCTATCGCCGCTGAGTATGCGGCCTCCGTGGCGGGGTCCACCCACCTGTCCTCAACTGGCGCAATTTGTTCCGGATTGAGGGCCGGAGTAGTTGCAGGTGTGATCTCCCGAACACTGTCCGACGGCAGAGCTAATCATGCTCGTCGTGATTGTGCGGCGCACCTGACATGGGCTCGAATCCGTCGAAGATCAAGTCTCCGCGGATGTCGGCAGTATAGTTCAAGTTTCCAAACCTGACCTGATGGCTAGGGGCGTAGCTCTCGATCTGCTCCAGATGGCCAAGCGAGTTGGCCCGTAGTACGAAGCCGCCGAATATGAAGATTTGTCCGGGGAGGAAAACCTCACCCTGGATCGCATCGTTGCCGATGATCGAAGGAGTCATCAAGCCTTATGGTGACGGCACAGTGGAACTCTCAATGAAAGCACCAATGTCGGTGTCAAAACCGGCGGATCTCGCGTAGGGGGTCCCGAACTGTGCGTCTAAGGCGGATGGTAACAGGAGGCGGGGGACACAATTTTTACCCAGGTTCAGGCCCTCTCGATGGAGGTAATACCCTACTTCCTGCTTGATTGATCTTGATGATATGAGTATTACAAGAGTTGATCTACCACGAGATAGTAGAGGCTAAACCCTAGAAGCTAGCCAATGGTATGATTGTTGTTGTCCTACGGACTAAACCCTCCGGTTTATATAGACACCGGAGGGGGCTAGGGTTACATAGAGTCGGTTACAAGGGAGGAGATCTACATATCCGTATTGCCAAGCTTGCCTTCCACGCCAAGGAGAGTCCCATCCGGACACGGGACGAAGTCTTCAATCTTGTATCTTCATAGTCCAACAGTCCGGCAGAAGTATATAGTCCAGCTGTCCGAGGACCCCCTAATCCAGGACTCCCTCAACCCCCATCGCGGTTCACTCATGGGCCACTTCGGGGAGCCCATGCCGCATACAAGGAGTATTCCACAAGACTTGGTGATCAAGACGAGGACTCCTCTCCACCAAGTTATTCGGCTAGGACTCTTGTTATCCTAGGCCTCTGGTGCATTATATAAGCCCAGGCTAGGCTAGTCGATAGATCATGATGACATTACTCATCATACCTCTAGGGTTTAGACCACAGCATATGATCTCGGGGTAGATAAACTCTTGTAATCTCTATATTCATCAAGATCAATCAAGCAGGAAGTAGGGTATTACCTCCATTAAGAGGCCCCGAACCTGGGTAAACATCATGTCCCCTGTCTCCTATTACCCATCGATCCATGACACACAGCTCGGGACCCCCTACCCGAGATCTGCCGGTTTTGACACCGACAATTCACCCCATGCTATAACTACCTGGCAACGGCACCAGAAAAAGGTCTTGATAACCCACAAGTATAGGGGATCAATTGTAGCCTCTTTCGATAAGTAAGAGTGTCGAACCCAACGAGGAGCTAAAGGTAGAACAAATATTCCCTCAAGTTTTATTGACCACCGATACAACTCTACGCACGCTTGACGTTCGCTTTACCTAGAACAAGTATGAAACTAGAAGTACTTTGTAGGTGTTGTTGGATAGGTTTGCAAGATAATAAAGAGCGCGTAAATAAAAACTAGGGGCTGTTTAGGTAAAGAAGCAATAAAGTTAGTATAGAGAGTGTGGAAAAGTGGTGGTAGGAGTTGCGAAATTGTCCCTAAGAAATTGACTACTTTACTAGACCGATAGCAAGTTTTATGTGGGAGAGGCCACTGCTAGCATGTCATCCCTGACTTGGAATTCTATGCACTTATGATTGGAACTATTAGCAAGCATTCGCAACTACTAACGTTCATTAAGGTAAAACCCAACCATAGCATTAAGATATATTGGTCCCCCTTCAATCCCTTATGCAACAATTTCTATGCTAGGTTGAAGCTTCTGTCACTCTTGCCCTCCAATACATAGTCCTATAAACATACAACTAACCCTATGGTGCGATCCACGCACGTGATCATATGATGGGCACCAAAGGACAGCAACATAACCACAAGCAAATTAAACCAATCATAGCAATTCATCAATTACCGATAGGACAACAAAAATCTACTTAGACATCATAGGATGGCAACACATTATTGGATGATAATATGAAGCATAAAGCACCATGTTCAAGTGGAGGGTACAGCGGGTTGCGGGAGAGTGGACCATTGTAGATAGATGGGGGAAGGTGATGAAGATGTTGGTGAAGATGACGGAGGTGTTGGTGTATCGGTGACGATGATGGCCCTGGCGGCACTCCGGCGCCACCGGGAGAGAGGGGGAGAGAGCCCCCTTCTTCTTCTTCTTCCTTGACCTTCTCCCTAGATGGGAGAAGGGTTTACCCTCTGGTCCTAGGCTTCCATGGCGTGGGAGGGGAGAGAGCCCCTGCGAGATTGGATCTGTCTCTCTGTCTTTCTCTGTTTCTGTGTTTCTTGATTCTGCCCTTTCACCGTTCCTTATATTCCCGGAGATCCGTAACTCCGATTGGGCTGAAATTTGGACATGATTTGTATCCAGATATTGGCTTTCTTGCGGCGAAAGAAGGGAACCAACCACCTTACGGAGTGGCCACGAGGGCCCAGGGTGCACCCCTCACCCTCGTGGGCCCCTCGGGCATCGTCTCGCGTTGATTCCACTTCCCAAAATTCACATATATTCCAAAAAAAATCTCCGTCCGTTTTTATCCCGTTTGGACTCCATTTAATATGGATTTTCTGCGAAACAAAAAACATGCAACAAGGAACTGGCACTGGGCACTGGATCAATATGTTAGTCCCAAAAATAGTATAAAAAGTTGCCGAAAGTATGTAAAAGTTGTAGAATATTGGCATGGAACAATAAAAAATTATAGATACGACGAAGACGTATCACACACTATATAAATTTTTACTTACCAAATTCCACCTACCAAAGGCGCTTCACTCCCCGGCAATGGCGCCAGTAAAGAGTCTTGATGACCCACAAGTATAGGGGATCTATCGTAGTCCTTTTGATAAGTAAGAGTGTCGAACCCAACGAGGAGCAGAAGGAAATGACAGGCGGTTTTCAGTAAGGTATTCTCTGCAAGCACTGAAATTATCGGTAACAGATAGTTTTGTGATGAGGTAATTTGTAACGAGTAACAAGTAATAAACGTAAATAAGGTGCAACAAGATGGCCCAATCCTTTTTGTAGCAAAGGACAAGCCTGGACAAACTCTTATATAAAGGAAAGCGCTCCCGAGGACACATGGGAATTATCGTCAAGCTAGTTTTCATCACGCTCATATGATTCGCGTTCGTTACTTTGATAATTTGGTATGTGGGTGGACCGGTGCTTGGGTGCTGCCCTTCCTTGGACAAGCATCCCACTTATGATTAACCCCTATTGCAAGCATCCGTGATACGTTCATTTTGCATCATGCTTTTATATCGATATTTATTGCATTATGGGATGTTATTACACATTATGTCACAATACTTATGCCAATTCTCTCTTATTTTGCAAGGTTTACATTAAGAGGGAGAATGCCGGCAGCTGGAATTCTGGGCTGGAAAAGGAGCAAATATTAGAGACCTATTCTGCACAGCTCCAAAAGTCCCGAAACTTCACAGAGGCAGTTTTTGGAATTAATAAAAAAATACTGGCGAAAGAATCAACCAGAGAGGGGCCACCCACCATCCACGAGGGTGGGGGCGCGCCCTACCCCCCTGGGCGTGCCCCCTGCCTCGTGGGCCCCTGGCAAGCCTCCGGTGCCCATCTTCTGCTATATGAAGTCTTTTACCCTGGAAAAAAATCATAAGCAAGCTTTCAGGACGAAACACCGCTGCCACGAGGCGGAACCAATCTAGGGCTCCGGCGGAGCTGTTCTGCCGGGGAAACATCCCTCCGGGAGGGGGAAATCATCACCATCGATCCTCTCAGCGGGAGGGGGTCAATCTCCATCAACATCTTCACCAGCACCATCTCCTCTCAAACCCTAGTTCATCTCTTGTATCCAATCTTTGTCTCAAAACCTCAGATTGGTACCTGTGGGTTGCTAGTAGTGTTGATTACTCCTTGTAGTTGATGCTAGTTGGTTTATTTGGTGGAAGATCATATGTTCATATCCTTTATGTGTATTAATACCCCTCTGATTATGAACATGAATATGATTTGTGAGTAGTTACGTTTGTTCCTGAGGACATGGGAGAAGTCTTACTATAAGTAGTCATGTGAATTTGGTATTCGTTCAATATTTTGATGAGATGTATGTTGTGTCTCCTCTAGTGGTGTTATGTGAACGTCGACTACATGACACTTCACCATTGTTTGGGCCTAGAGGAAGGCATTGGGAAGTAATAAGTAGATGATGGGTTGCTAGAGTGACAGAAGCTTAAACCCTAGTTTATGCGTTGCTTCGTAAGGGGCTGATTTGGATCCATATGTTTCATGCTATGGTTAGGTTTACCTTACTTCTCTTGTAGTTGCGGATGCTTGCAATAGGGGTTAATCATAAGTCGGATGCTTGTCCAAGGAAGGGCAACACCCAAGCACCGGTCCACCCACATACCAAATTATCAAAGTAATGAACGCGAATCATATGAACGTGATGAAAACTAGCTTGACGATAATTCCCATGTGCCCTCGGGAGCGTTTTCCTTCATATAAGAGTTTTTCTAGGCTTGTCCTTTGCTACAAAAAGGATTGGGCCATCTTGCTGCACCTTATTTACTTTCATTACTTGTTACTCGTTACATATTACCTTATCACAAAACTATCTGTTACTGATAATTTCAGTGCTTGCAGAGAATGCCTTACTGAAAACCTCTTGTCATTTCCTTCCGTTCCTTGTTGGGTTCGACACTCTTACTTATAGAAAGGACTACGACAGATCCCCTATACTTGTGGGTCATCAAGACTCTTTTCTGAAGCCGTTGTCGGGGAGTGAAGCACCTTTAGTAAGGAAAACTTTATATAGTGTGCTGAAATTTACTGTCACTTGTTACTATGGAACATAATTCTTTGAGGTGCTTGTTTGGGGTATCTTCACCCCGACCAGTAGAGCAAAGAGTTGCTCCTCAACCTACTGAACCTACTTAAAATGTTTACTTTGAAATTCCTTCGGGTATGATAGAGAAACTGCTAGCTAATCCTTTCACAGGTGATGGAACATTACACCCCGATTTGCACCTAATCTATGTGGATGAAGTTTGTGGATTATTTAAGCTTGCAGGTATGCCTGAGGACGTTATCAAGAAGAAGGTCTTCGCTTTATCTTTGAAGGGAAAGGCATTGACATGGTTTAGGCTATGTGATAATATGGGATCATGGAACTACAACCGATTGAAATTGGAATTTCATCAGAAGTTTTATCCTATGCATCTTGTTCATCGTGATCGTAATTATATATATAATTTTTGGCCTCGCGAAGGAGAAAGCATTGCTCAAGCTTGGGGGAGGCTTAAATCAATGTTATATTCATGCCCCAATCATGAGCTCTCAAGAGAAATTATTATTCAAAAATTCTATGCTCGGCTTTCTCTCAATAATCGCTCCATGCTCGATACTTCTTGTACTGGTTCTTTTATGATGAAGACTATTGAATTCAAATGGATTTATTGGAAAGAATTAAATGCAACTCTGAAGATTGGGATCTCGATGAAGGTAAGGAGTCAGGTATTACACCCAAGTTTTATTGTGTTAAATCTTTTATGGATACCGATGTTTTCCGTGAATTTAGCACTAAATATGGACTTGACTCTGAGATAGTAGCTTCTTTCTGTGAATCCTTTGCTACTCATGTTGATCTCCCTAAGGAGAAGTGTTCTAAATATAATCCTCCCATTGAAGTAAAAGTAGTTGCACCTATTAAAGTGGAAGAAAAGACTATCACTTATAATGTTGATCCTATTGTTCCTACTGCTTATATTGAGAAACCACCTTTCCCTCTTAGAATAAAGGATCATGCTAAAGGTTCAACTGTGGTTCGTAAGAGTAATACTGGAACACCTACACCCCCTGAGCAAATTAAAGTTGAACCTAGTATTGCTATGGTTAAAGATCTCTTGGCCAATAATATTGATGGGCATGTTATTTACTTTTGTGATGAAGCTGCTAGAATTGCTAGACCTAATACTAAAAATAAACATAGACCTGTTGTAGGCATGCCTGTTATTTCTATTAAAATAGGAGATCATTGCTATCATGGCTTATGTGATATGGGTGCTAGTGCAAGTGCAATACCTCATTCCTTATACAAAGAAATTGATGTTACAATTAAGCTTGCCAATAGAGACACTATTTCACCAGTTGGGATTGTTAGAGATGTTGAAGTCTTGTGTGGGAAAGTGAAATATCCTGCTGATTTTCTTGTTCTTGGTTCCCCACAAGATAGCTTTTGTCCCATCATATTTGGTAGACCCTTCTTGAATACTGTTAATGCTAGGATAGACTGCAAAAGGATGTTGTTACTATTGGTTGGGGGATATGTCTCATGAGTTTAATTTTGCCAAATTTCGTAGACAACCCCATGATAAAGAATTACCTAGTAAAGATGAAATTATTGGTCTTGCCTCTATTGCCGTGCCTCCTAATGATCCTTTAGAACAATATTTGCTCGACTGTGAAAATGATATGTTTATGAATGAAAGAAGGGAAATAGATGAAGTATTCTTTAAACAGGGACCTATTTTGAAACACAACTTGCCTATTGAAATCCTAGGAGATCCTCCTCCACCTAAGGGTGATCCCGTGTTTGAGCTTAAACCATTACCTGATACTCTTAAATATGCTTATCTTGATGAAAAGAAGATATATCCTGTTATTATTAGTGCTAACCTTTCAGAGCATGAAGAAAAGAAATTATTGAAAACTCTGAAGAAGCACCGTGCTGCTATTGGATATACTCTTGATGATCTTAAGGGCATTAGTCCCACTCTATGCCAACACAAAATAAAATTGGAGAAAGACGCTAAACCGGTTGTTGATCACCAACGACGGTTAAATCCTAAGATGAAAGAAGTGGTAAGAAAAGAAATACTAAAGCTTTTGGAGGCAGGTATAATTTATCCCGTTGCTGATAGTCAGTGGATAAGTCCTGTCCATTGTGTCCCTACGAAGGGAGGTATTACTGTTGTTCCTAATGATAAAGATGAATTGATCCCACAAAGAATTATTACAGGTTATAGAATGGTAATTGATTTCCGCAAATTAAATAAAGCTACTAAAAAGGATCATTACCCTTTACCTTTTATTGACCAAATGCTAGAAAGATTATCCAAACATACACATTTTTGCTTTCAAGATGGTTATTCTGGTTTCTCTCAAATACCTGTGTCAAAAGAGGATCACGAAAAGACCACTTTTACTTGCCCTTTCGGTACCTTTGCTTATATACGTATGCCTTTTGGTTTATGTAATGCACCTGCTACCTTTCAAAGATGTATGACTGCTATATTCTCTGACTTTTGTGAAAAGATTGTTGAGGTTTTCATGGATGATTTCTCCGTTTACGGAACTTCTTTTAATGATTGCTTAAGCAACCTTGATCGAGTTTTGCAGAGATGTGAAGAAACTAATCTTGTCTTGAATTGGGAGATGTGCCACTTTATGGTTAATGAAGGTATTGTCTTGGGGCATAAAATTTCCGAAAGAGGTATTGAAGTCGATAAAGCTAAAGTTGACGCTATTGAAAAGATGTCGTGTCCTAAGGACATCAAAGGTATAAGAAGTTTCCTTGGTCATGCCTATTTTTATAGGAGGTTCATTAAAGACTTCTCTAAAATCTCTAGGCCTCTCACTAATATCTTACAAAAAGATGTTCCTTTTGTCTTTGATGATGATTGTGTAGAAGCATTTGAAATACTTAAGAAAGCTTTGATTTCTGCACCTATTGTTCAGCCACCTGATTGGAATTTACCCTTTGAAATTATGTGTGATGCTAGCGATTATGCTGTAGGTGCTGTTCTAGGCAAAGAGTTGATAAGAAATTAAATGTTATTGAATATGCTAGTAAAACTCTAGACAGTGCCCAGAGAAATTATGCTACTACTGAAAAAGAATTTTTAGCAGTTGTATTCGCTTGTGATAAGTTCAGACCTTATATTGTTGATTCTAAAGTAACTGTTCACACTGATCATGCTGCTATTAAATACCTTATGGAAAAGAAAGATGCTAAACCTAGACTTATTAGATGGGTTCTCATGCTACAAGAATTTGATTTGCATATTATTGATAGAAAGGGAGCTGAGAACCCCGTTGCAGACAACTTCTCTAGGTTAGAGAATGTTCTTGATGACCCACTACCTATTGATGATAGCTTCCCTGATGAACAATTAGCTGTCATAAATGCTTCTCGTACTGCTCCATGGTATGATGATTATGCTAATTACATTGTTGCTAAATTTATAGCACCTAATTTCACATACCAGCAAAAGAAAAAGTTTTTCTATGATTTAAAACATTACTCTTGGGATGACCCACACCTTTATAAAGAAGGAGTAGATGGTGTTATTAGACGTTGTATACCTGAGCATAAACAGGAACAGATCCTACGCAAGTGTCACTCTGAGGCTTTTGGAGGACACCACGCTGGAGATAGAACTGCACATAAGGTATTGCAATCCAGTTTTTATTGGCCTACTCTCTTCAAGGATGCCCGTAAGTTTGTCTTGTCTTGTGATGAATGTCAAAGAATCGGTAATATTAGTAGACGTCAAGAAATGCCTATGAATTATTTACTTGTTATTGAACCATTTGATGTTTGAGGCTTTGATTATATGGGACCGTTTCCTTCCTCTAATGGGTATACACATATTTTAGTTGTTGTTGATTACGTTACTAAGTGGGTAGAAGCTATTCCAACTAGTAGTGGTGATCATAACACCTCTACTAAGATGCTTAAAGAAGTTATTTTTCCGAGGTTTGGAATCCCTAGATACTTAATGACTGATGGTGGTTCACATTTTATTCATGGTGCCTTTCGTAAAATGCTTGCTAAGTATGATGTTAATCATAGAATTGCATCTCCATATCACCCGCAGTCTAGTGGTCAAGTAGAACTTAGTAATAGAGAACTCAAATTCTTTTTGCAAAAGACTGTTAATACATCTAAAAAGAATTGGTCCAAGAAACTTAATGATGCATTATGGGCCTATAGAACTGCATATAAAAATCCTATGGGTATGTCTCCTTATAAAATGGTTTATGGAAAAGCATGTCACTTACCTCTCGAACTAGAACATAAGGTATATTGGGCCATTAAAGAGCTCAATTATGATTTCAAACTTGCCGGTGAGAACAGGTTATTTGACATTATCTCACTTGATGAATGGAGAACCCAGGCCTATGAGAATGCCAAATTGTTTAAAGAAAAAGTTAAAAGATGGCATGACAAAAGGATACAAAAGCGTGAGTTTAATGTAGGTGATTATGTGTTGCTATTCAACTCTCGCTTAAGTTTTTTTGTAGGAAAACTTCTGTCTAAATGGGAAGGGCCTTACGTTCCGGTGCCATAAAAATCAACAACTTCGAAGGCACAAATCCGAAGGTGGTAAACGGTCAAAGAATCAAACATTATATCTCAGGTAATCCTATAACTGTTGAAACTAATGTTATTGAAACCGTAACCCCGGAGGAATACATAAGGGACACTTTCCAGAACGTTTCAGACTCCGAAAAGGAATAGGTATGTGGTACGGTAAGTAAACCGACTCCAAAACAGTTCTAATGGTAATTTTTTCCGTTTTGGAATATTTAAGAAAATAGGAAAATAAGAAGTAGTCCGGGAAGGACACGAGGCGTCCATGAGGGTGGAGGGCGCGCCCTACCCCCTGGGCGCACCCCCTGCCTCGTGGGCACCTCGTGTGCCCTTTGGACTCCGTTTTCTTGCACGATACTTCTTTTGGTCGGTAAAAATTCATTATATAATCTCCCGAAGGTTTTGACCATCGTACCACGCAAATATCCTCTGTTTTTGTTTCGAGCTGTTTCTGCCGCAGGTTAGAGCAAGATGTCTTCTCAAGAGTCAGTCGGGGAGAGCCGGGTGTCTAATCCAACACCGGGACCAAGAGCAAACAGTGATGCTGACCACTTTGGGCCATCTACGGAGGAAGAGATGGAGGCGACTTGAAAAGGATACATGCCATGGAGGAGGATCAACAAGTTACTTCCCGTTTCTGATCCGGATTCACGATGGGGGATCTACAGAGCTCAGCTATTCCAAACTTAGTCATCCCTTCTAATGTTAAATTTCTCTCTTATGAAAATATGAAAAAGAGTGTTACTTGTTCTCCCACAGCTGTGCGACATCCATGGGTGAAAGGAGCTTTAACCGTCACGGGTAAGCTTTGTAAGGAAATAATGGACCTCAAGCAACAAGTCAATAAGCTCGAGGAAGAGAAACGTATCCTGAGGGGCATCATCGCCAAGAATATCACATCACCACCTCCGAAGAAAGAGCAATAAATACATGGGTATGGGCACTCCCCTTGGCAACTGCCAAGCTTGGGGGAGGTGCCCCGGTATCGTATCACCATCACACTCTTATCTTTACCGTTTTTCTTAGTTCGATCCTTTTTGGTAATATCTTGATCTAGTAGAATAAAGTTTTAGTATGATTTAGTCTTGAGTTTTGCTTTATGATCCTTCTATGTAACCAAGTCCGTGAGCTGTATATATAATAAAGATTAGTTTTGAGTCAAGGGCTTGGTTATCTTGCTATGATCTTGAGGGAATATTAGAAAAAGAAAGAATAAAAAGAAATAAAAGAGATCATATTGATCTTATGGAGAGTAATGACTTCACATATAAAGAGTATGATGAATAAAAGTTGTTGAGAGTTGACAAACATAGTTTTGGTCATTGTTGCAATTAATAGGAAGTAATAAAGAAAGAGAGGTTCTCACATATAAATATACTATCTTGGACATCTTTTATGATTATGAGCACTCATTAAGATATGAAATGCTAAAGAGTTGATGTTGGACAAGGAAGACAACGTAATGGGTTATGTTTTCCTATATCCGAAATAAAGTATATTGTCATGGATCATCCAACATGTTGAGCTTGCCTTTCTCCGTCATGCTAGCCAAATTCGATGCACCAAGTAGAGATACTACTTGTGCTTCCAAATATCCTTAAACCCAGTTTTGCCGTGAGAGTCCACCATATCTACCTATGGATTGAGTAAGATCCTTCAAGTATGTTGTCATCGCTGCATGCAATAAAAATTGCTCTCTACTTATGTATGATTTATTAGTGTGGAGAAAATAATCTTTATACGATCTTGTGATGTGGAAGAAATAAAAGCGACGGACTGCATAATAAAGGTCCATATCACAAGTGGCAATATAAAGTGACGTTCTTTCGCATTAAGATTTTGTGCATCCAACCATAAAAGCACATGACAACCTCTGCTTCCCTCTGCGAAGGGCCTATCTTTTATTCTTGTCTCATACCTTATACAAGAGTCATGGTGATCTTCACCTTTCCTTTTTACATTTTATCCTTTGGCAAGCACATTGTGTTGGAAGGATCCTGATATATATATCCAATCGGATGTAAGTTAGCATGAACTATTATTGTTGACATTACCCTCGAGGTAAAAGGTTGGGAGGCAACGCTATAAGCCCCTATCTTTCTCTGTGTCCGATTAAAACTCCATAACCATTAGTATTGCGTGAGTGTCAGCAATTGTGAAAGACTAAATGATAGTTGAGTATGTGGACTTGCTGAAAAGATCTTTTATTGACTCTTTCTGATGTTATGATAAATTGCAATTACTTCAATGACTGGGATTATAGTTTGTTAGTTCTCAATGAAGTTTTTGGTTCATACTTTACATTGTGAATAGATTATTACTTGAGCATAAGAAATCATATGACAATATTTATATATGTTGTTGTTATAAGAATGATCATGATGCCCTCATGTCTGTATTTTATTTTATCGACACCTCTATCTCTAAACATGTGGACATATTTTTCGTTATCGGCTTCCGCTTGAGGACAAGCGAGGGGGAGTTGATACGTCCATTTTGCATCATGCTTTTATATCGATATTTATTGCATTATGGGCTGTTATTACACATTATGTCACAATACTTATGCCTATTCTCTCTTATTTTGCAAGGTTTACTTGAAGAGGGAGAATGCCGACAGCTGGAATTCTTGGCTGGAAAAGGAGCAAATATTAGAGACCTATTCTGCACAACTCCAAAAGTCCTGAAACTTCATGAAGGCAGTTTTTGGAATTAATAAAAAATACTGGCGAAAGAATCAACCAGAGGGGGGCCACCCACCATCCACGAGGGTGGGGGGCGCGCCCTACCCCCTGGGCGTGCCCCCGCCTCGTGGCCCCCCTGGCAGGCCTCCGGTGCCCATCTTCTGCTATATGAAGTCTTTTACCCTAGAAAAAACATAAGCAAGCTTTCGTGACGAAACACCGCCGCCACGAGGCGGAACCTTGGCGAAACCAATCTAGGGCTCCGGCGGAGCTGTTCTGCCGGGGAAACATCCCTCCGGGAGGGGGAAACCATCACCACCGTCATCACCATCGATCCTCTCGGCGGGAGGGGGTCAATCTCCATCAACATCTTCACCAGCACCATCTCCTCTCAAACCCTAGTTCATCTCTTGTATCCAATCTTTGTCTCAAAACCTCAGATTGGTACCTGTGGGTTGCTAGTAGTGTTGATTACTCCTTGTAGTTGATGCTAGTTGGTTTATTTGGTGGAAGATCATATGTTCAGATCCTTTATGCATATTAATACCCCTCATCTTATGAACATGAATTTGATTTGTGAGTAGTTACGTTTGTTCCTGAGGACATGGGAGAAGTCTTGCTATAAGTAGTCATGTGAATTTTGTATTTGTTCGATATTTTGATGAGATGTATGTTGTCTCTCCTCTAGTGGTGTTATGTGAACGTCGACTACATGACACTTCACCATTGTTTGGGCCTAGAGGAAGGCATTGGGAAGTAATAAGTGGATGATGGGTTTCTAGAGTGACAGAAGCTTAAACCCTAGTTTATGTGTTGCTTCGTAAGGGGCTGATTTGGATCCATATGTTTCATGCTATGGTTAGGTTTACCTTAATACTTCTCTTGTAGTTGCAGATGCTTGCAATAGGGGTTAATCATACGTGGGATGCTTGTCCAAGGAAGGGCAGCACCCAAGCACCGGTCCACCCCAAATTATCAAAGTAACGAACGCGAATCATATGAACGTGATGAAAACTAGCTTGACGATAATTCCCATGTGTCCTCGGGAGCGTTTTCCTTCATATAAGAGTTTTTCCAGGCTTGTCCTTTGCTATAAAAAGGATTGGGCCATCTTGCTGGACCTTATTTACTTTCGTTACTTGTTACTCGTTACAAATTACCTTATCACAAAACTATCTGTTACCGATAATTTCAGTGCTTGCAGAGAATACCTTACTGAAAACCGCTTGTCATTTCCTTTTGCTCTTCGTTGGGTTCGACACTCTTACTTACCGAAAGACTATGATAGATACCCTATACTTGTGGGTCATCAATCCGCAACTACAAAAGAAGTATTAAGGTAAACCTAACCATAGCATGAAACATATGGATCCAAATCAGCCCCTTACGAAGCAACGCATAAACTAGGGTTTAAGCTTCTGTCACTCTAGCAACCCATCATCTACTTATTACTTCCCAATGCCTTCCTCTAGGCCCAAACAATGGTGAAGTGTCATGTAGTCGACGTTCACATAACACCACTAGAGGAAAGATCACATACATCTCATCAAACTATCGAACGAATACCAAATTCACGTGACTACTTATAGCAAGACTTCTCCCATGTCCTCAGGAACAAACGTAACTACTCACAAGTCAAATTCATGTTCATAATCAGAGGGGTATTAATATGCATAAAGGATCTGAACATATGATCTTCCACCAAATAAACCAACTAGCATCAACTACAAGGACTAATCAACACTTCTAGCAACCACAGGTACCAATATGAGGTTTTGATACTTGAACTAGGGTTTGAGAGGAGATGGTACTGGTGAAGATGTTGATGGAGATTGACCCCCTCCCGGTGAGAGGATCGATGGTGATGACGATGTTGACGATTTCCCCCTCCCGGAGGGATGTTTCCCTGGCAGAACAGCTCCGTCGGAGCCCTAGATTGGTTTCGCCAGGTTCCGCCTCGTGGTGGCGGCGCTTCATCCCGAAAGCTTGCTTCTGATTTTTTCCAGGGCGAAAGACTTCATATAGCCAAAGATGGGCACCGAAGACCTGCCAGGGGGCCCACGAGACAGGGGGCGTGCCCCCACCCTCGTGGACGGTGGGTGGCCCCCCTCTGGTGCTTTCTTCGCCCAATATTTTTCATATATTCCAAAACTAACTTTCGTGGAGTTTCAGGACTTTGGAGTTGTGTAGAATAGGTCTCTAATATTTGCTCCTTTTCCAGCCTAGAATTCTAGCTTCCGGCATTCTCCCTCTTCATGTAAACCTTGTAAAATAAGAGAGAATATGCATAAATATGTTGACATATTGTGTAATAATAGCTCATAATGCAATAAATATCGATATAAAAGCATGATGCAAAATGGACGTATCAGGCCACCCACCGTCCACGAGGGTGGAGGGCGCGCCCCCTGCCTCGTGGGCCACCTGGCAGCCCCCCGATGCCCATCTTCTAGTATAAGGTGTCTTTTGCCCTAGAAAAAATCACAAGGAAGTTTTCGGGACGAAGCGCCGCCGTCTCGAGGCGGAACCTTGGCGGAACCAATCTAGGGCTCCGGCGGAGCTGTTCTGCCGGGGAAACATCCCTCCGGGAGGGGGAAATCATCACCATCGATCGTCTCGTCGGGAGGGGGTCAATCTCCATCAACGTCTTCATCAGCACCATCTCCTCTCAAACCCTAGTTCATTTCTTGTATCCGATCTTTCTCTCAATACCTCAGATTGGTACTTGTGGGTTGCTAGTAGTGTTGTTTACTCCTTGTAGTTGATTCTAGTTGGTTTATTCGGTGGAAGATTATATGTTCAGATACTTTATGCACATTAATACCCCTCTGATTATGAACATGAATATGATTTGTGAGTAGTTACATTTGTTCCTGAGGACATGGGAGAAGTCTTGTTATAAGTAGTCATGTGAATTTGGTATTCGTTCGATATTTTGATGAGATGTATGTTGTGTCTCCTCTAGTGGTGTTATGTGAACGTCGACTACATGACACTTCACCATTGTTTGGGCCTAGGGGAAGGCATTGGGAAGTAATAAGTAGATGATGGGTTGCTAGAGTGACAAAAGCTTAAACCCTAGTTTATGCGTTGCTTCGTGAGGGGCTGATTTGGATCCACATGTTTCATGCTATGCTTGCGAGAGGGGTTAATCATAAGTGGGATGCTTGTCCAAGGAAGGGCAGTACCCAAGCACCGGTCCACCCACATATCAAATTATCAAAGTAACGAGCGCGAATCATATGAGCATGATGAAAACTAGCTTGACGATAATTCCCATGTGTCCTCGGGAGCGTTTTCCTTTATATAAGTGTTTGTCCAGGCTTGTCCTTTGCTACAAAAAGGATTGGGCCACCTTGCTGCACCTTGTTTACTTTTGTTACTTGTTATCCGTGACGAATTACCTTATCATAAAACTATTTGTTACCGATAATTTCAGTGCTTGCAGAGAATACCTTACTGAAAACTGCTTGTCATTTCCTTCTGCTCCTCATTGGGTTCGACACTCTTACTTATTGAAAGGACTACGATAGATCCCCTATACTTTCGGGTCATCAAGACTCTTTTCTGGTGTCGTTGTCGGGGAGTGAAACGCCTTTGGTAGGTGGAATTTGGTAAGGAAAAATTTATAGTGTGCTGAAATTTACTGTCAGTTGTTACTATGGAAAATAATCCTTTGAGGGGCTTGTTCGGGGTATCTTCACCCCGACCAGTAGAGCAAAGAGTTGCTCCTCAACCTACTGAACCTACTGAAAATGTTTACTTTGAAATTCCTTTGGGTATGATAGAGAAACTACTAGCTAATCCTTTTACAGGAGATGGAATGTTACATCTCGATAAGCACCTAATCTATGTGGATGAAGTTTGTGGACTATTTAAGCTTGCGGGTATGCCCGAGGATGTTATCAAGAAGAAGGTCTTCCCTTTATCTTTGAAGGGAAGGGCATTGACATGGTTTAGGATATGTGATGATATTGGATCATGGGACTACAACCGATTGAAATTGGAATTTCATCAGAAGTTTTATCCTATGCATCTTGTTCATCGTGATCGTAATTATATATATAATTTTTGGCCTCGCGAAGGAGAAAGTATCGCTCAAGCTTGGGGGAGGCTTAAGTAAATGTTATATTCATGCCCCAATCATGAGCTCTCAAGAGAAATTATTATTCAAAAAATTTATGCTCGGCTTTCTCTCAATAATCGCTCCATGCTCGATACTTCTTGTACTGGTTCTTTTATGATGAAGACTATTGAATTCAGATGGGATTTATTGGAAAGAATTAAACGCAACTATGAAGATTGGGAACTCGAACAAGGTAAGGAGTCAGGTATAACACCTAAGTTTGATTGTGTTAAATCTTTTATGGATACCGATGTTTTTCGTGAATTTAGCACTAAATATCGACTTGACTCTGAGATGGTAGCTTCTTTCTGTGAATCATTTGGTACTCATGTTGATCTCCCTAAGGAGAAGTGGTTTAAATATCATCCTCCCATTGAAGTAAAAGTAGTTGAACCTATTAAATTTGAAGAAAATTCAGATACATCTCCGTCGTATCTATAATTTTTGATTGTTCCATGCCAATATTATACAACTTTTATATACTTTTCGCAACTTTTTATACATTTTTGGGACTAACATATTGATCCAGTGCCTAGTGCCAGTTCCTGTTTGTTGCATGTTTTATGTTTCGCAGAAACCCCATATCAAACGGAATCCAAACGGGATAAAAACGAACGGAGAATATTTTTGGAATATTTGGAGAATATGGGAGGAAGAATTGACGCGAGACGGTGCCCTAGGTGGCCACGAGGCAGGGGGCGCGCCTGCCCCCCTCGTGGGCCACCCGCAAGGCGGTTGCTGCTCTTCTTCGGCCGCGAGAAAGCTAATTTTCAGAAGAAAAAAAATCTCGGCGAAGGTTTCAATCCAATAGGAGTTACGGATCTCCATATATATACGAAACGGTGAAAGGGCAGAACACGACAACGCAGAAACAGGAGAGACAGATAGACAGATCCAATCTCGGAGGGGCTCTCGCCCCTCCCATGCCATGGAGGCCAAGGACCAGAGGGGAAACCCTTCTCCCATCTAGGGAGGAGGTCAAGGAAGAAGAAGAAGAAGAAGAAGAAGAAGAAGGGGGCCCCTCTCCCCTTCTCTTCCGGTGGCGCCGGAATGCTGCCGTGGCCACCATCATCATCACCGCGATATACACCAACACCTCCGCCATCTTCACCAAAATCTCCATCACCTTCCCCCCTCTATCTACAGCGGTCCACTCTCCCGCAACCCGTTGTACCCTCTACTTGAACATGGTGCTTTATGCTTCATATTATTATCCAATGATGTGTTGCCATCCTATGATGTCTGAGTAGATTTTCGTTGTCCTATCGGTGGTTGATGAATTGCTATGATTGATTTAATTTGCTTGTGGTTATGTTGTTGTCCTTTGGTGCCCATCATATGAGCGCGCGCGTGGATCACATCATAGGGTTAGTTGTATGTTGATAGGACTATGTATTGGAGGGCAAGAGTGACAGAAGCTTCAACCTAGCATAGAAATTGATGCATACGGGATTGAAGGGGGACCAATATATCTTAATGCTATGGTTGGGTTTAACCTTAATGAACGTTAGTAGTTGCGGATGCTTGCTAATATTTCCAATCATAAGTGCATGGAATTCCAAGTCAGGGATGACATGCTAACAGTGGCCTCTCCCACATAAAACTAGATATCGGTCTAGTAAAGTAGTCAATTGCTTAGGGACAATTTCGCAACTCCTACCACCACTTTTCCACACTCGCTATATTTAATTTATTGTGTATTTATCTAAACAGCCCCTACTTTCAATTTACGTGCTCTTTATTATCTTGCAAACTTATCCAGAAACACCTACAAAGTACTTCTAGTTTCATACTTGTTCTAGGTAAAGCGAACGTCAAGCGTGCGTAGAGTTGTATCGGTGGTCGATAGAACTTGAGGGAATATTTGTTCTACCTTTAGCTCCTCGTTGGGTTCGACACTCTTACTTATCGAAAGAGGCTACAATTGATCCCCTATATTTGTGGGTTATCAAGACCTTTTTCTGGCGCCGTTGCCGGGGAGTCATAGCGTGGGGTGAATATTCTCGTGTGTGCTTGTTTGCTTTATCACTAAGTGATTTTTATTTGCTGTTCTTAGTTGTTCTTTATCCTTAGTTATGGATATGGAACACGAAATACCAAAAAAATTAGGTGTACTTGCGGCTCATAGAGATGGGGAACCTCCTAAAACCCTCGATGCTCATTATGCGAAAGATATTATGTACTACTTTAATAATCCTGAGAAAACCCCATTAAATTATGTTATGGGAGACACCTTGGATCAACGTGAATACTTTAGGGATTATTGCTTGACTCAAAAAGGGAAACTATTATGGGATCAAATTCATATGTTGAAGTGGTATGCTAGGCAACTATGCTTGAGATATGATTATACTTGTTGCTCTAGGATGAAGTCTCCACACCTTCCCTTTTCATGCAAATTTAATGATAATGAAACCTTGGCTTCTTATGCTAGAGGTATATATGATTACTATGATGTGGAACAAATAGAAGAATTTGTTGCTTTTACGGGCGCTTATGAAATTGAATCTATGTTCAAAGAGTTTGAAAATCTTTATGATGTTGTTTATAGATCTGAAAATTTAGCTATCCTTAAATATTTCTATGCCAATTATGAATCCAATTCCGATATTGATGCATTTATTGAGAAAGTCTCCGCTGTCCAAGAAGAGACTAATATTTTGCAGGAATCTATGGAAGAAGAAATTGATGAAACTGTTAGCTCATTGGATGAAAAAGATGAGGAGGAGAGCGAAGAACAAAAGGAGGAAGAGCGGATTAGCTACCCGTGCCCACCTTCTAATGAGAGTAACTCTTCAACTCATACATTGTTTAATTTCCCTTCGTGCTTACCAAAGGATGATTGTTATGACCCCGTTGATTCTCTTGAAATATCCCTTTTTGATGATGCTTGCTATGCTTGTGGCTAAGATGCCAATATGAATGATGCTTATGGAGATGAACTTGCTATAGTTCCTTATGTTAAACATGAAATTGTTACTATTGCACCCACGCATGATAGTCCTATTATCTTTTTTAATTCTCCCAACTACACTATATCGGAGAAGTTTGCACTTATTAAGGATTATATTGATGGGTTGCCTTTTACCATTGCACATGATGATTTTGATGAATATAATATGCATGTGCTTGCTGCTCCCACTTGCAATTATTATGAGAGAGGAACTATATCTCCACCTCTCTATGTTTCCAACATGATAAAATTGCAAGAATCTGCTTATACTATGCATTGGCCTTTACTAGGTGTGCATGAATTGTTCTTTTATGACATGTCGATGCATAGGAAGAGAGTTATACTTCGTCATTACATGATATATGTTACCTTGTGCTCACTACTAAATTCTAAATCATTGTTAATTAAAATTGGCTTTGATATACCTTGGGATCCAGGTGGATCCATTACTTGAGCACTATATGCCTAGCTTAATGGCTTTAAAGAAAGCGCTGCCAAGGAGACAAGCCGGAAGTTTTAGAGAGTCATTTATTTCTGTTGAGTGCTTTTATATAGTTTAAAAACAAAAAAATAAAGAGGGGAACCCAAAACTTTTTCAAAAAGAAAAGCGAAAGTGAGAAAGACGAGCATTGTTAAAGTGGGAGCTAGCCTTGAACTTTGTTCATGCCCATGGAAACTTTGTGAATCCTGATTACAGAAAATTTTCAACAAAAATAATTATCCCCTTGTAAAATTCCATTGTATTATAAAAATAATGTGCCAAGGTTTGCCTTTAGGATGTTTACAATGCTTGTTTGTTTGTATGGTGCAGGACAGAAACTTTGGCTGTGGTGCGCGATTTTACATTTTTTACTGGAACATCAAACGGTTCGGAAACTTTTTGCACTGTCTTTCTATACAAATTGTTTATTTTTCCTCATTTTCTCAGAATTGTTCAAGTATCAGAAGTATGGTGAATGTTCAGATTATTACAGACTGTTCTGTTTTAGACAGATTCTGTTTTTGATGCATAGTTTGCTTGTTTTGATGAAACTATCAATTCCTATCAGTGGATTAAGCCATGGAAAAGTTATATTACAGTAGAAACAATGCAAAAAACAAAATATGAATTGGTTTGCAACAGTACTTAGAGTAGTGATTTGCTTTATTATACTAACGGATCTTACCGAGTTTTCTGTTGAAGTTTTGTGTGGATGAAGTGTTCGATGATCGAGAAGGTTTCGATGTGAGAAGAAGGAAGAGAGGCAAGAGCTCAAGCGTGGGGATGCCCGAGGCACCCCAAGTAAATATTCAAGGATACTCAGGCGTCTAAGCTTGGGGATGCCCCGGAAGGCATCCCATCTTTCTTCAACAAGTATCGATATGTTTTCAGATTCGTTTCGTTCATGCGATATGTGCAAATCTTGGAGCGTCTTTTGCATTTAGTTTCACTTTTCTTTTGTGCACCATGCTGGTATGAGATAGTCCTTGGTTGATTTATAGAATGCTCATTGCACTTCACTTATATCTTTTGAGTATGGCTTTATAGAATGCTTCATGTGCTTCACTTATATCATTTGAAGTTTGGATTGCCTGTTTCTCTTCACATAGAAAACCGCCATTTGTAGAATGCTCTTTTGCTTCACTTATACTTGTTAGAGCGTGGGCATATCTTTTGTAGAAAGAATTAAACTCTCTTGCTTCACTTATATCTATTTAGAGAGATGACAGGAACTGGTCATTCACATGGTTAGTCATAAAATCCTACATAAACTTGTAGATCACTGAATATGATATGTTTGATTCCTTGCAATAGTTTTGTGATATAAAGATGGTGATATTAGAGTCATGCTAGTGGGTAGTTGTGGATTAGTAGAGATACTTGTGTTGAAGTTTGTGATTACCGTAGCATGCACGTATGGTGAACCGTTATATGATGAACTCGGAGCATGATTTATTTATTGATTGTCTTCCTTATGAGTGGCGGTCGGGGATGACCGATGGTCTTTTCCTACCAATCTATCCCCCTAGGATCATGCGCGTAGTACTTTGTTTTGATGACTAATAGATTTTCGCAATAAGTATGTGAGTTCTTTTTATGACTAATGTTGAGTCCATGGATTATACGCACTCTCACCCTTCCATCATTGCTAGCCTCTTCGGTACCGTGCATTGCCCTTTCTCACCTCGAGAGTTGGTGCAAACTTCGCCGGTGCATCCAAACCCCGTGATATGATATGCTCTGTCACACATAAGCCTTATTATATCTTCCTCAAAACAGCCACCATACCTACCTATTATGGCATTTCCATAGCCATTCCGAGATATATTGCAATGCAACTTCCATCATCATCATGACTTGAGCATTCATTGTCATATTGCTTTGTTTGATCGTAAGATAGCTAGCATGATGTTTTCATGGCTTGTCTGTTTTTTGATGTCATTGCTATGCTAGATCATTGCACATCCTGGTACACTGCCAGAGGCATTCATATAGAGTCATATCTTTGTTCTAGATATCGAGTTGTAATATTGAGTTGTAAGTAAATAAAAGTGTGATGATCATCATTATTAGAGCATTGCCCCAGTAAGGAAAGGATGATGGGGACTATGATTCCCCCACAAGTCGGGATGAGACTTCGGACTTTACAAAAAATAAAAGAGGCCAAAGAAGCCCAAATAAAAAAAGAGGCCAAAGAAGCCCACCAAAAAAAAGAGAAAATAAAAAAATGAGAGAAAAAGAGAGAAGGGGCAATGTTACTATCCTTTTACCACACTTGTGCTTCAGAGTAGCACCATGTTCTTCATATAGAGAGTCTCTTGAGTTATCACTTTCATATACTAGTGGGGATTTTCATTATAGAACTTGGCTTGTATATTCCGATGATGGGCTTCCTCAAATGCCCGAGGTCTTCATGAGCAAGCAAGTTGGATGCACACCCACTTAGTTTCCAGTTTGAGCTTTCATACACTTATAGCTCTTAGTGCATCCGTTGCATGGCAATCCCTACTCCTCACATTGACATCAATTGATGGGCATCTCCATAGCCCGTTGATTAGCCATGTCGATGTGAGACTTTCTCCTTTTTGTCTTCTCCACATAACCTCCACCATCATATTCTATTCCACCTATAGTGCTATGTCCATGGCTCACGCTCATGTATTGCGTGAAAGTTGAAAAGGTTTGAGAACGTCAAAAGTATGAAACAATTGCTTGGCTTGTCATCGGGGTTGTGCATGATGTGAATATTTTGTGTGGTGAAGATGGAGCATAGCCAGACTATATGATTTTGTAGGGATAACTTTCTTTGGCCATGTTATTTTTAAAAGACATGATTGCTTTATTAGTAGGCTTGAAGTATTATTGTTTTTACGTCAACTGATAGACTATTGCTTTGAATCACTCGTGTCTTAATATTCATGCCATGATTAGATACATGATAAAGATTATGCTAGGTATCATTCCTCATAAAAAATTATCATTTTTATCATTTACCTACTCGAGGACGAGCAGGAATTAAGCTTGGGGATGCTGATACGTCTCCGTCGTATCTATAATTTTTTATTGTTCCATGCCAATATTATACAACTTTCATATACTTTTGGCAACTTTTTATACTATTTTTGGGACTAACATATTGATCCAGTGCCTAGTGCCAGTTCCTGTTTGTTGCATGTTTTATGTTTCGCAGAAACCCCATATCAAACAGAATCCAAACAGGATAAAACGGATGGAGAATATTTTTGGAATATTTGGAGAATATGGGAGGAAGAATCGACGCGAGACGGTGCCCGAGGTGGCCACGAGGGAGGGGGCGCGCCTGCCCCCCTCGTGGACCACCCGTAAGGCGGTTGCTGCTCTTCTTCGGCCGCAAGAAAGCTAATTTCCAGGAAAAAAAATCTCGGCGAAGGTTTCAATCCAATCGGAGTTACGGATCTCCATATATATATGAAACGGTGAAAGGGCAGAACATGAGAACGCAGAAACAGAGAGAGACAGAGAGACAGACCCAATCTCGGAGGGGCTCTCACCCCTCCCATTCCATGGAGGCCAAGGACCAGAGGGGAAACCCTTCTCCCATCTAGGGAGGAGGTCAAGGAGGAAGAAGAAGAAGGGGCCCCCTCTCCCCTTCTCTTCCGGTGGTGCCAGAACGCTGCCGTGGCCACCATCATCATCACCGCGATCTACACCAACACCTCCGCCATCTTCACCAACATCTCCATCACCTTCCCCCCTCTATCTACAGCGGTCCACTCTCCTGCAACCCGTTGTACCCTCTACTTGAACATGGTGCTTTATGCTTCATATTATTATCCAATGATGCGTTGCCATCCTATGATGTCTGAGTAGATTTTCGTTGTCCTATCGGTGGTTGATGAATTGCTATGAATGATTTATTTGTTTGTGGTTATGTTGCTGTCCTTTGGTGCCCATCATATGAGCGCGCGCGTGGATCACACCATAGGGTTAGTTGTATGTTGATAGGACTATGTATTGGAGGGCAAGAGTGACAGAAGCTTCAACCTAGCATAGAAATTGATGCATACGGGATTGAAGGGGGACCAATATATCTTAATGCTATGGTTGGGTTTAACCTTAATGAACATTAGTAGTTGCGGATGCTTGCTAATAGTTCCAATCATAAGTGCATAGAATTCCAAGTCAGGGATGACATGCTAGCAGTGGCCTCTCCCACATAAAACTTGCTATCGGTCTAGTAAAGTAGTGTGACGCCCCCGATTCAATCGTACACTAATCATGCACGCAAATGTGTACGATCAAGATCAGGGACTCACGGGAAGATATCACAACACAACTCTACAACATAAATAAGTCATACAAGCATCATAATACAAGCCAGGGGCCTCGAGGGCTCGAATACAAGTGCTCGATCATGGACGAGTCAGCGGAAGCAACAATATCTGAGTACAGACATAAGTTAAACAAGTTTGCATTAAGAAGGCTAGCACAAAAGTAGCAACGATCGAAAAGGCAAGGCCTCCTGCCTGGGACCTCCTAACTACTCCTCGAAGCCGAACTCCACGTAGAATCATCCTCGGGATCTCTAGCTCCTGGACTCCAGCATCTGGTTGCGACAACTAGGTATAGAAAGGGGAAAAGAGGGAGAAAAGCAACCGTGAGTACTCATCCAAAGTACTCGCAAGCAAGGAGCTACACTACATATGCATGGGTATATGTGTAAAGGGCCATATCGGTGGACTGAACTGCAGAATGCCAGAATAAGAGGGGGATAGCTAATCCTGTCGAAGACTACGCTTCTGGCCACCTCCATCTTGCAGCATGTAGAAGAGAGTAGATGTTAAGCTCACCAAGTAGCATCGCATAGCATAATCCTACCCGGCGATCCCCTCCTCGTCGCCCTGTTAGAGAGCGATCACCAGGTTATATCTGGCACTTGGAAGGGTGTGTTTTATTAAGTATCCAGTTCTAGTTGTCATAAGGTCAAGGTACAACTCTGGGTCGTCCTTTTACCGAGGGACACGGTTATTCGAATGGATAAACTTCCCTGCAGGGGTGCACCACATAACCCAACACGCTTGATCCCATTTGGACGGACACACTTTCCTGGGTCATGCCTGGCCTCGGAAGATCAACACGTCGCAGCCCCACCTAGGCTCAACAGAGAGGTCAGCACGCCGGTCTAAATCCTATGCGCGCAGGGGTCTGGGCCCATCGCCCATTGCACACCTGCACGTTGCGAGGGCGGCCGGAAGCAGACCTAGCCTAGCAGGCGTTCCAGTCCAATCCGGCGCGCTCCGCTCTGTCGCTGACGTCAAGAAGAGCTTCGGCTGATACCACGACGTCGAGTGCCCATAATTGTTCCCGCGTAGTTGGTTAGTGCGTATAGACCAAATGGCCAGACTCAGATCAAATACCAAGATCTCGTTAAGCGTGTTAAGTATCCGCGAACGCCGACCAGGGCCAGGCCCATCTCTCTCCTAGGTGGTCTGAACCTACCCTGTCGCTCCGCCACAAAGTAACAGTCGGGGGCCGTCAGGAACCCAGGCCCACCTCTACCGGGATGGAGCCACCTATCCTTTCAGCCCCCTCATCAGAATCACTTGCGGGTACTCCTCGAGCCGACCCAACTTTAGTCACCACATGTATCATGTATAAAGTATATAGTATATACCCGTGATCACCTCCCGCAGTGATCACGGCCCAGTAGTATAGCATGGCAGACGGACAAGAATGTAGGGCCACTGATGGAACACTAGCATCCTATACTAAGCAGTAGGATAGCAGGTAAGGGTAACAACTGTAGCAACAATGACAGGCTATGCATCAGGATAGGATTAACGGAAAGCAGTAACATGCTACACTACTCTAATGCAAGCAGTATAGAGAAGAATAGGCGATATCTGGTGATCAAGGGGGGGGGGCTTGCCTAGTTGCTTTGGCAAGAAGGAGGGGTCGTCAACACCGTAGTCGTACTGGGTAGCAGCGGCGTCGGTCTCGGTGTCTAACGAGAGAAGAGGGGGAAGAAACAATAAATATAATGAAAACATAAGCAAGACGATGGAAGACATGTCAATGCGCGGGGCTAGGTGTGCCCTAACGCGGTAGGAGGTGGTACCGGCGAAGGGGGGAAACATCCGGGAAAGTATTCCCGGTGTTTCGCGTTTTCGGACAAATGAACCGGAGGGGGAAAGTTGCGTGTTACCTATGCTAGGGATGTGTGGCGGATGAACGGGTTGCGTATCCGGATTCGTCTCGTCGTTCTGAGCAACTTTCATGTACAAAGTTTTTCCATCCGAGCTACGGTTCATTTTATATTAATTTAAAAAGGATTTTATCTTTTTCTAAAATTAACAGAATTAATTTAATTAGAAAAAGGTAATTATGACGTCAGCATGATGTCAGCAGTCAACGTTGACCGTTGACCTAGTCAACCAGACAGGTGGGTCCCACCTGTTAGGGACTGCTTAGCTAATTAACAGTAGTTAATTAGGTTAACTAGTTATTAGGTTAATTAATCTTGATTAGTTTAACTAAGCGGGATTAATTAAGTTAATTACTTAGTTAATTAATTAATTAATTTAATTATTAATTGTTTATATCTTTTTTTAAACATTCAGGGGGCTGGGGCCCTCCTCTCATAGGCCCCAGGGGCCTTGGCGGGTTTGGTCGCTAGCGGGTGCGGGCAACGGGCGCAACGCCCGACCTGAACGGGCGCACGCCCAGGTGCAAGCGGACCCGGGAGGGCACCGGAACAGGGGAGGCCGGTGGCCACGGCGTGGCCATGGCCGGAGCGGGGCGAGGCCGGGTGGTGCGCGGGCGGCCGCCGGAGGTGGCGCAGAGGGGCGAGGCCACCGTGGCGACGGGGCGCTGCAGCCCGACTGGTCCCTGGCGCCGGCTGGGGCAGAGGAAGGCGTCGGCCAGGGCAAGGGACAGAGGAGGCGCGGCCGTGGCCGCGAATGGGCGAGGACGGGAGGTCGCAGGCCGGTGCGAGGACGCGCACGAGCGCGGCCAGGGCGCGGCCCGGCCGCGGTGTCCGAATGGGCAGGGGAGTGCCGGGGGCGCGCGCACGATCGAGTGGGCTCGGCCGGGGCAAGGGTGCGCGGTGTT
The DNA here is from genome assembly GCF_002575655.3 of Aegilops tauschii subsp. strangulata. NCBI lineage: Eukaryota > Viridiplantae > Streptophyta > Magnoliopsida > Poales > Poaceae > Aegilops > Aegilops tauschii. The sequence continues at coordinate 243,620,055 of NC_053039.3, read as the reverse complement.
CGCGGCGACGGTGACCAGCGTGATGCGGTGAAGAGAAGAGGAGGCCGGGGGCCTCACCGACGGAGCGTAGGGCACGGGGCAGCGGTGCTCGAGGTGGGGGACGGGGACGACGCACGCAGGGGAGGCAGGCCGTTGAGGAGGAGGAGGCAGTCCGGCGGGGAAGCTCCGGCGAGGTCCTCGGGCGACGGTGGTGGCGCACAGTGACGGCGTCAGTGAAGGAGGCGCCGGGCTCGTTGCCCCTTCCCGATCTAGATTGGGTCGGGGAAGAGGAGCGAGAGGGGAGGCGAGCCGGAGACGGGTGGCGGGGCGCGGCCGTCGGGGCGGCGCAAGGGGCAGCGGTCGCGTGCGCTGGGGGGGTCGATCCCCTTCCAGATCGGATCGGGTGAGGGAGAGAGGGAGTGGCGACGTGGGAGGGAGTGGGAGCGAGTGGGTTAGGGTTTCGGTCGCCAGGGGGGTTATGGGGAGTGGGGTGGTCGGCTGGGCCTTTGCCCAGTTGGGCTGGTGGGCTGCTGGGCCGAAGCCCAGTGGGAGGGGGGTTCTCTCGTTTTCCTTTTTTTTGTATTGTTTTGTTTTCTGTTTTTATTTTATTTTATTTTATTTCTTTACTGTTTTCATTTAACTTCCGATTTATTTAAACTCTATTAAGATAAATAATTAGCGTCTAAATTGGTGTTGTAAATTAAGCCTCTGCCATAAAAAGCTTGGCTTCCAAATAAAACAGTTTAGGATTTTATAAAATACGAAAGTCATTTATTTAATTGTTTTAGCCATCGTGTTAATTACTTTGAGCATTTAAACATGTTTTTATGTATGTGGTTTCTACACCATTATTACTCATGAATTATTTGACACGTTTAGAGCATTTTAGTTTTAATGTTTGGGAAACTTTTATTGTTTGACTTTAATTCAAATTTGAATTTGGATCGATTCTGAACTAACGCGAGATTATCAACAGTAATCGAGGTGACATGGCATCATTACTAGAGGGTTACTGTAGCTTGATTACCTGGGCGTCACAATTCTCCTCCACTACAAGAAATCTCGTCCCGAGATTTAAGCGGTGGAGTAAGGGGGGAAGGTGCTGGTAGCGAAAAACCTAACGAGTCTTCTCGGTCTTGGCTCCCCTTTCAAAGAGGCTGATCCCTTTCGTTGATGTCTTCATTTCTCTGCTTCAAGTCACCATGATCAAGTCGGCGTCCTTTCTTCAGGATCTCCATCGTACTTACGACAGAGTAAGGGGGTATTCCGGAAGAAAGGACCTCTGCAAGGTCGACTATCTGGTCGATATCATCGGGGAAGGTGGCGGAAAGTAACTCTCGAATTGAAACTTAAGAAAATATTGAGAGCAAAATAAAGAGGTATCATGGGAAGTTTTAAGCAGGCAGGCAATCGTTCGATGCCTGAAACAAAGTGTGAAAGGGGTTGAGATCAACGGGAATAAGTATTGTGTCTGATACCAGAATTGCTGATCTCTCGGGAGGTGGCTCGTGAATTACTTATGAGGTCACGCGCGAGGAATAACTTTGGGAACATGGGGGTGGTACAGGAAAGTCGGGTTTTGATCCTGTGGAATTGTGGGTTATGGGCCCACCATGTGGTTAAAGTAGGAAGGGCAGTGACATCTTGCACGATCATGATAGCAAGGCATGTCAGAGGGTAGCATGTCAGTTATATGTCAGCAACATCGTCGGTACCAAGGGCGAGGGACGAAGAGAACCATTTTCCTGCTCGTTGAAACGAGGCGGACCAATAGGCAAAGTTCTCGTCCATCGGTGGTTACCGGAATGTCACCAACAATAGTAACAGGGTCTTACTGACAGAGTTGTACACCGAGGTGTTTGCACAAGCAGGGAATTAATACTGCTTAGATCATAATGATCACCAGAAACGTTAATCCAACCAATGGAAAGGAAAATATGATTATCAGATTAAACAGAACAAAGGAAAGGAAAATGTGTTTAAACACATATTTCAGGGGTATATCCTTCCCAAGGACAATGGTTAGACGAGAACCATTTAGGTTAGGGAAGAGGAAGTTCATGACATTACCCAAACAACGGTGTTTGAATAATTGATAACGAAAATTTAGCATTGTGCTTCAAATGTTTTTATTGAAGATCGGAGTACCACAGACATGCTTCGAGATAGCATTGACATGGTCATTAGGTAAGATCAGGCTATGGATACACAAAGGATCCGTGAGGAACAACTTATAGAGTAAGTCTTACAATTTCCTCATGGAAGAATAGCTAACCTTGCTAAAAAGGAAAACTTATAACAATAGGTCCTCCGGCCAGGTGTGTTAGGCATGACATCACCTTACCGGGTCATAAATAGACCAATGTTATAACTCTTGGAAATATGTTCCAACCATCATATCTGACCGAGATTCAGATCTGATTGGTGTCAGGATAACTCAGACTCAGGATGCCTGAGAAGAAAAGGTGCAACACAAATTGTCGAGGTGACATTGTATGATTCTCGGGAATTCAACCATGGAAGCGAGTTCCGAAACAAGAGTTCATCACTAAATCAAGGAGAGGATGAGGGGGTGGCTGATGGACTCAGCGACGATTCCTCGAGATTTCCAAAAAGATGGATTTCCATAATCATGTGAACAAGGAGATAACATTTGTCAGATCAAATGGTATAATGATGTATGCTCGAGGAAAACATACACAATTAAACATTGGTTGAAAGGTGCACCCGAAATATGGGCTGGGTTGCACGACCAACATCGGAATGGTGATTCAATAATCAATAGTCTAAGAATGAACGGCCGACCATTAACTTCAAAGCAATAGGGTTGCTAGAAGGGCAGGATCCAAACAGCACCACTCACTCGTTGGTACCCCGGTTGGAATCAACACGAGGACCCAAGAAGGAATGGTGATGGTGAGAAGTATCACCATACCAAGATTTCTGAAGAGGTGGTGAAATTCTCACAACACTGAGGACAAAAGAGATGTTAATGTTCCAAGGTAAAGAAGAACAATTGCTGGATAGCAAGGAACTTAAAGTTCATTCAAAACAAGACCAAGCCTGTGTTTGAAAGGAAGGCATGGATGTGGTCGATGATAACACAGATCATCGAGGGACAAGCATGGAATTTCTCATCATGAATTCAGTTGATATCTCGGAAGAAGTTAAAATGTTGACGATGATCACGACACACTTGTCGAGAGGTTTCTTGAAGATGTAATCGATCGGCAATGACATCAAGTCAAAGGAATGGTGAAGTGAAAAGTTATTGGAACCAAGGGTACGACACAAACTCCAAACCAAGCTAGTTCTTGGAGGTGAAATGATAAGATGAGGAAGATCGACATAAGCTTAGCTCATCATCGAAAGTTGTGCTCCACGGTTAAGGACCAGGTAGCACAGTTAAAATTTAGCACGCTAATGATATAGCCGATCAGGCTAGGAATGACTTAAATGATTATTAAACTCATAAGCAATGAAAATTACTTAGAGTTATTGAATCGGAGTGTGGAATTGATTCACTTATCGGTGTCCTTGAGGGGTTCTAACAACTCAGAACCCGTTGGAAAAAATGGAATTGGCAAGAATATTAGTTGATGAAGAACTCATAAGAAGTTAAGTAGTTCCTTGGCATTCTCGAGATACCGGGGGTAATACTCGATGACAGACCAAAGTAGAGGTTGGACGGGGGTATTGCTCTGCAGAGGACAAGTGCTTAAACTTGGACGAGAAATGGTATTTAAAGGAGAACATGGTCAGAACCATGATTGAAAAAGGCCAGATCCCAGATATAAGATGAACTTATACCAAGGGAATAATTAATTTTAAAAGAAGCTTCGATGAGAAGATCTACATCGTGTCCATGGGCATGAACACAAAGTTCAAGGTCGAGTCCCACTTCTCCAATGCATATCCTTTCATTTACTTCTCGCGTTCGATGAAGTTGTAGTGTTGAAATTTTATATGGCAAAATACCAGAAGAGTATGACTCGTGAAAACTTTCGAGTTCACACCTATTAAGGAAGGCATAGGTTCAAGCCATCGGGACTTCTTAGAACATATACCACAAACTTCAGAAGTAAATAACACAAGCTCAAAAGTAGAGCATGGTTGACAAAGCAGAGGATACAATTTACCAAAGGCTTTATATATCCATGGAAAAGCTCACAAGGTTATTTGAATATGAAGGATATTGTCGGATAAACTCCAACAAAGGATCCGGTGGTCTTCAAGGGATCTGATGTGAGCATCGGTACTCAACTAGAGGAAGAAAGAATGCAAGGAGATCCGATTAGAGAACAACTGACTAATTCAAAGCTCGATTGCAAAGGAATTTATGATTTCCAAATCAAGGGATCAAAAGCAATCATTCTGATCGAAAATGAATAAGCTCAATAGACTTAGAAGCACAACCGATCAAGGCATTGATTGGTCAAGAACCAGCTCACATTCAAAGGACGTCTGAGCCAGAAGGATGAATTCTAGGATCTGACTGAGGATTGCGAGCATTCGCAACATATTGAATCAACGGACTCAAAATGATAATGACAAGGGATGCCAATAAGATTACGAGACTTATGGGATTAACCATAATGCAAGCAAACAAGAATTTCAAGAGCAATAGGCTCCTGAGGATTTTCGGAAGATCGAATAGTATTTTGAAGACTATTGTGAAATACATGAATCAACTGGGGATGAGTCGATACTCGGTAGGTGCGAGTAATTATCCGTATGGGTATTTCTGCGGCAAGGAACTACAAGGCAGTGGTATAAGGGATTCTTAAAAGCCGGAGAGCAATTCGATGTATCTGGTAATAACAAGAGAAACTCAGAGTAATTGTATGAACAACAAGTGTATGTCGTTATCCATATGGATATATCGGTAGTAGGGAATTGAAAAGGTAGAGGGCACAAGGGTCTCGGGAATGATCGAAGAGTATCTTCAACATCTACTGGTGCAGTCGGCGACCATCTGTGATAAGGGGCTCTCCGGGAGAAAGTATTTACGAGATCCTACAGTTAATCTTTTTAGCAAAATCATTTAACCCGAATAGGAGAGAGTTCAGAGTCCCAGAGTAAAGGTCGAGGAATAAAAGATCCTAATACCACCCAATGGCGACGTGGGCCCGTAAGACACACAGCCATGTTAGTAAAAGTTTTTCAATGACTAGACTCGACTTCGGCCAAGGAGTTTGGAAGGGGGATTCCTACAGGCAGTCGGCTTTGGTACCAACTTGTGACGCCCCCGATTCAATCGTACACTAATCATGCACGCAAATGTGTACGATCAAGATCAGGGACTCACGGGAAGATATCACAACACAACTTTACAACATAAATAAGTCATACAAGCATCATAATATAGGCCAGGGGCCTCGAGGGCTCGAATACAAGTGCTCGATCATAGACGAGTCAGCGGAAGCAACAATATCTGAGTACAAACATAAGTTAAACAAGTTTGCCTTAAGAAGGCTAGCACAAAAGTATCAACGATCGAAAAGGAAAGGCCTCCTGCCTGGGACCTCCTAACTACTCCTCGAAGCCGAACTCCACGTAGAATCATCCTCGGGATCTCTAGCTCCTGGACTCCAGCATCTAGTTGCGACAACCAGGTATAGAAAGGGGAAAAGAGGGAGAAAAGCAACCGTGAGTACTCATCCAAAGTACTCGCAAGCAAGGAGCTACACTACATATGCATGGGTATATGTGTAAAGGGCCATATCGGTGGACTGAACTGCAGAATGCCAGAATAAGAGGGGGATAGCTAATCCTGTCGAAGACTACGCTTCTGGCCACCTCCATCTTGCAGCATGTAGAAGAGAGTAGATGTTAAGTTCACCAAGTAGCATCGCATAGCATAATCCTACCCGGCGATCCCCTCCTCGTCGCCCTGTTAGAGAGCGATCACCGGGTTATATCTGGCACTTGGAAGGGTGTGTTTTATTAAGTATCCAGTTCTAGTTGTCATAAGGTCAAGGTACAACTCCGGTTCGTCCTTTTACCGAGGGACATGGCTATTCGAATAGATAAACTTCCCTGCAGGGGTGCACCACATAACCCAACACGCTTGATCCCATTTGGCCGGACACACTTTCCTGGGTCATGCCCGGCCTCGGAAGATCAACACGTCGCAGCCCCACCTAGGCTCAACAGAGAGGTCAGCACGCCGGTCTAAATCCTATGCGCGCAGGGGTCTGGGCCCATTGCCCATTGCACACCTGCATGTTGCGAGGGCGGCCGGAAGCAGACCTAGCCTAGCAGGCGTTCCAGTCCAATCCGGCGCGCGTCGCTCCGTCGCTGACGTCAAGAAGAGCTTCGGCTGATACCACGACGTCGAGTGCCCATAACTGTTCCCGCGTAGTTGGTTAGTGCGTATAGACCAAATGGCCAGACTCAGATCAAATACCAAGATCTGGTTAAGCGTGTTAAGTATCCGCGAACGCCGACCAGGGCCAGGCCCACCTCTCTCCTTGGTAGTCTGAACCTGCCCTGTCGCTCCGCCACAAAGTAACAGTCGGGGCCGTCAGGAACCGAGGCCCACCTCTACCGGGATGGAGCCACCTGTCCTTTCAGCCCCCTCATCAGAATCACGTGCGGGTACTCCTCGAGCCGACCCGACTTTAGTCACCACATGTATCATGTATAAAGTATATAGTATATACCCGTGATCACCTCCCGCAGTGATCACGGCCCAGTAGTATAGCATGGCAGACGGACAAGAATGTAGGGCCACTGATGGAACACTAGCATCCTATACTAAGCAGTAGGATAGCAGGTAAGGGTAACAACCAACAATGACAGGCTATGCATCAGGATAGGATTAACGGAAAGCAGTAACATGCTACACTACTCTAATGCAAGCAGTATAGAGAAGAATAGGCGATATCTGGTGATCAAGGGGGGGGCTTGCCTAGTTGCTTTGGCAAGAAGGAGGGGTCGTCAACACCGTAGTCATACTGGGTAGCAGAGGCGTTGGTCTCGGTGTCTAACGAGAGGAGGGGGAAGAAACAATAAATATAATGCAAACATAAGCAAGACGATGGAAGACATGTCAATGCGCGGGGCTAGGTGTGCCCTAACGCGGTAGGAGGTGGTACCGGCGAAGGGGGAAACATCCGGGAAATTATTCCCGGTGTTTCGCGTTTTCGGATAGATGAACCGGAGGGGGAAATTTGCGTGTTTCCTATGCTAGGGATGTGTGGCAGATGAACGGGCTGCGCATCCGGATTCGTCTCGTCGTTCTGAGCAACTTTCATGTACAAAGTTTTTCCATCCGAGCTACGGTTCATTTTATATTAATTTAAAAAGGATTTTATCTTTTTCTAAAATTAACAGAATTAATTTAATTAGAAAAAGGTAATTATGACGTCAGCATGATGTCAGCAGTCAACGTTGACCATTGACCTGGTCAACCTGACAGGTGGGTCCTACTTGTTAGGGACTGCTTAGCTAATTAACAGTAGTTAATTAGGTTAACTAGTTATTAGGTTAATTAATCTTGATTAGTTTAACTAAGCGGGATTAATTAAGTTAATTAATTATTAATTTTTATATCTTTTTTTAAACGTTCAGGGGGCTGGGGCCCTCCTGTCATAGGCCCCAGGGGCCTTGGCGGGTTTGGTCGCTAGCGGGTGCGGGCAACGGGCGCAACGCCCGACCCGAACGGGCGCACGCCCAGGTGCAAGCGGACCCGGGAGGGCACCGGAACAGGGGAGGCCGGTGGCCACGGCGTGGCCATGGCCGGAGCGGGGCGAGGCCGCGGTGGTGCGCGGGCGGCCGCCGGAGGTGGCGCAGAGGGGCGAGGCCACCGTGGCGACGGGGCGCTGCAGCCCGACTGGTCCCTGGTGCCGGCTGGGGCGGAGGAAGGCGTCGGCCAGGGCAAGGGGCAAAGGAGGCGCGGCCATGGCCGCGAACGGGCGAGGACGGGAGGGCGCAGGCCGGTGCGAGGACGCGCACGAGCGCGGCCAGGGCGCGGCCCGGCCGTGGTGTCTGAATGGGCAGGGGAGTGCCGGGGGCGCGCACACGATCGAGTGGGCTCGGCCGGGGCGAGGGTGCACGGTGTTCGCGGCGACGGTGACCAGCGTGATGCGGTGAAGAGAAGAGGAGGCCGGGGGCCTCACCGACGGAGCGTAGGGCACGGGGCAGCGGTGCTCGAGGTGGGGGACGGGGACGACGCACGCAGGGGAGGCAGGCCGTTGAGGAGGAGGAGGCAGTCCGGCGGGGAAGCTCCGGCGAGGTCCTCGGGCGACGGTGGTGGCGCACAGCGACGGCGTCAGTGAAGGAGGCGCCGGGCTCATTGCCCCTTCCCGATCTAGATTGGGTCGGGGAAGAGGAGCGAGAGGGGAGGCGAGCCGGAGACGGGTGGCGGGGCGCGGCCGTCGGGGCGGCGCCAGGGGCAGCGGTCGCGTGTGCTGGGGGGTTCGATCCCCTTCCAGATCGGATCGGGTGAGGGAGAGAGGGATTGGCGACGTGGGAGGGAGTGGGAGCGAGTGGGTTAGGGTTTCGGTCGTCGGGGGGTTATGGGGAGTGGGGTGGCCGGCTGGGCCTTTGCCCAGTTGTGCTGGTGGCCTGCTGGGCCGAAGCCCAGTGGGAGGGGGGTTCTCTCGTTTTCCTTTTTTGTATTGTTTTGTTTTCTTTTTTTTATTTTATTTCTTTACTGTTTTCATTTAACTTCCGATTTATTTAAACTCTATGAAGATAAATAATTAGCGCCTAAATTGGTGTTGTAAATTAAGCCTCTGCCATAAAAAGCTTGGCTTCCAAATAAAACAGTTTAGGATTTTATAAAATACAAAAGTCATTTATTTAATTGTTTTAGCCACCGTGTTAATTACTTTGAGCATTTAAACATGTTTCATGTATGTGGTTTCTACACCATTATTACTCATGAATTATTTGACACGTTTAGAGCATTTTAGTTTTAATGTTTGGGAAACTTTTATTGTTTGACTTTAATTCAAATTTGAATTTGGATCGATTCTGAACTAACGCGAGATTATCAACAGTAATCGAGGTGACATGGCATCATTACTAGAGGGTTACTGTAGCTTGATTACCCGGGCGTCACAAGTAGTCAATTGCTTAGGGACAATTTCTCAACTCCTACCACCACTTTTCCACACTCCCTATATTTACTTTATTGTGTCTTTATCTAAACAACCCCTACTTTCTATTTACGTGCTCTTTATTATCTTGCAAACTTATCCAAAAACACCTACAAAGTACTTCTAGTTTCATACTTGTTCTAGGTAAAGCGAACGTCAAGCGTGCGTAGAGTTGTATCGGTGGTCGATAGAACTTGAGGAATATTTGTTCTACCTTTAGCTCCTCGTTGGGTTCGACACTCTTACTTATCGAAAGAGGCTATAATTGATCCCCTATACTTGTGGGTTATCAAATACTATCACTTATAATGTTGATCCTATTGTTCCTACCGCTTATATTGAGAAACCACCTTTCCCCGTTAGAATAAAGGATCATGCTAAAGCTTCAACTGTGGTTCGTATGAGTAATGCTAGAACTTCTACACCCTCTGAGCAAATTAAAGTTGAGCCTAGTATTGCTATGGTTAAGGATCTCTTGGTCAATAATATTGATGGGCATGTTATTTACTTCTGTAATGAAGCTGCGAGAATTGCTAGACCCGATACTAAAAATAAACATAGACCGGTTGTCGGCATGCCTGTTGTTTCTGTTAAAATAGGAGATCATTGTTATCATGGCTTATATGATATGGGTGCTAGTGCGAGTGCAATACCTCATTCCTTATACAAAGAAATTATGCATGATACTGCACCTGCTGAGATAGAAGATATTGATGTTACAATTTAGCTTGCCAATAGAGATACTATTTCACTAGTTGGGATTGTTAGAGATGTTGAAGTCTTGTGTGGGAAAGTTAAATATCCTACTGATTTTCTTGTTCTTGGTTCCCCACAAGATGACTTTTGCCCCATTATATTTGGTAGACCCTTCTTGAAATTATTGGTCTTGCTTCTATTGACGTGCCTCCTAATGATCCTTTAGAACAATATTTGCTAGACCATGAAAATGGTATATTTATGAATGAAAGAAGGGAAAAAGATGAAGTATTCTTTAAACGGGGACCTATTTTGAAACATAACTTGCCTGTTCAAATTCTAGGGGATCCTCCTCCACCCAAGGGTGATCCCGTGTTTGAACTTAAACCATTACCTGATACTCTTAAATATGCTTATCTTGATGAGAAGAAGATATATCCTGTTATTATTAGTGCTAACCTTTCAGAGCAGGAAGAAGAGAAATTATTGAAAACTCTAAAGAAGCAGCGTGCTGCTATTGGATATACTCTTGATGATCTTAAGGGCATTAGTCCCACTCTATGCCAGCACAAAATAAAATTGGAGAAAGACGCTAAACCGGTTGTTGATCACCAACGACGGTTAAATCCTAAGATGAAAGAAGTGGTAAGAAATAAAATACTAAAGCTTCTGGAGGCAGGTATAATTTATCCTGTCACTGATAGTCAGTGGGTAAGTCCTGTCCATTGTGTCCCTAAGAAGGGAGGTATTACTGTTGTTCCTACTGATAAAGATGAATTGATCCCACAAAGAATTGTTATAGGTTATAGAATGGTAATTGACTTCCGTAAATTAAATAAAGCTACCAGAAAGGATCATTACCCTTTACCTTTTATTGATCAAATGCTAGAAAGGTTATCCAAACATACACATTTTTGCTTTCTAGACGGTTATTCTGGTTTCTCTCAAATACCTGTGTCAAAAGAGGATCGGGAAAAGACCACTTTTACTTGCCCTTTCGGTACCTTTGCTTATAGACGTATGCCTTTTGGTTTATGTAATGCACCTGCTACCTTTCAAAGATGTATGACAACTATATTCTCTGACTTTCGTGAAAAGATTGTTGAGGTTTTCATGGATGATTTCTCCATGTATGGAACTTCTTTTGATGATTGCTTCAGCAACCTTGACCGAGTCTTGCAGAGATGTGAAGAAACTAATCTTGTCTTGGATTGGGAGAAGTGCCACTTTATGGTTAATGAAGGTATTGTCTTGGGGCATAAAATTTCTGAAAGAAGTATTGAAGTTGATAAAGCCAAAGTTGATGCTATTGAAAAGATGCCGTGTCCTAAGGACATCAAAGTTATAAGAAGTTCCTTGGTCATGCCGGTTTTATAGGAGGTTCATTAAAGACTTCTCTAAAATTTCTAGGCCTCTGACTAATCTCTTACAAAAAGATGTTCCTTTTATCTTTGACGATGTTTGTGTACAAGCATTTGAAATACTTAAGAAAGCCTTGATTTCTGCACCTATTGTTCAGCTACCTAATTGGAATTTGCCCTTTGAAATTATGTGTGATGCTAGTGATTATGCTATAGGTGCTGTTCTAGGACAAAGAGTTGATAAGAAATTAAATGTTATCCAATATGCTAGTAAAACTCTAGATAGTGCCCAGAGAAATTATGCTACTACTGAAAAGGAATTTTTGGCAGTTGTATTTGTTTGTGATAAGTTCAAACCTTATATTGTCGATTCTAAAGTAACTGTTCACACTAAATGCTGCTATTAAATATCTTATGGAAAATAAAGATGCCAAACCTAGACTTATTAGATGGGTTCTCTTGCTACAAGAATTTGATTTGCATATTATTGATAGAAAGGGAGCTGAGAACCCCGTTGCAGACAACTTGTCTAGGTTAGAGAATGTTCTTGATGACCCACTACCTATTGATGATAGCTTCCCTGATGAACAATTAGCTGTCATAAATGCTTCTAGTACTGCTCCATGGTATGCTGATTATGCTAATTACATTGTTGCTAAATTTATACCACCTAGTTTCACATACCAGCAAAAGAAAAAGTTTTTCTATGATTTAAGACATTACTTCTGGGATGATCCACACCTTTATAAAGAAGGAGTAGATGGTGTTATTAGACGTTGTGTACCTGAGCGTGAACAGGAACAGATCCTACGCAAGTGTCACTCCGAGGCTTATGGAGGACACCATGCTGGAGATAGAACTGCACATAAGGTATTGCAATCCGGTTTTTATTGGCCTACTCTTTTTAAAGATGCCTGTATGTTTGTCTTATCTTGTGATGAATGTCAAAGAATTGGTAATATTAGTAGACGTCAAGAAATGCCTATGAATTATTCACTTGCTATTGAACCATTTGATGTTTGGGGCTTTGATTATATGGGACCGTTTCCTTCTTCTAATGGGTATACACATATTTTAGTTGTTGTTGATTACGTTACTAAGTGGGTAGAAGCTATTCCAACTAGTAGTGGTGATCATAACACCTCTATTAAGATGCTTCAAGAAGTTATTTTTCCGAGGTTTGGAGTCCCTAGATACTTAATGACTGATGGTGGTTCACATTTTATTCATGGTGCTTTTCGTAAAATGCTTGCTAAGTATGACATTAATCATAGAATTGCATCTCCATACCACCCACAATATAGTGGTCAAGTAGAACTAAGTAATAAAGAAATTAAATTAATTTTGCAAAAGACTGTTAATAGATCTAGAAAGAATTGGTACAAGAAACTTGATGATGCATTATGGGCCTATAGAACTGCATATAAAAATCCTATGGGTATGTCTCCGTATAAAATGGTTTATGGAAAAGCATGTCACTTACCTCTCGAACTAGAACATAAGGCATATTGGGCCATTAAAGAGCTCAATTATGATTTCAAACTTGCCGGTGAGAAGAGACTATTCGACATTAGCTCGCTTGATGAGTGGAGAACCCAGGCCTATGAGAATGCCAAACTATTTAAAGAAAAAGTTAAAAGATGGCATGAAAAAAGGATACAAAAGCGTGAGTTTAATGTAGGTGATTATGTTTTATTATACAACTCTCGTTTAAGATTTTTTGCAGGAAAACTCCTCTCTAAATGGGAAGGTCCTTACATTATCGAGGAGGTCTATCATTCCGGAGCCATAAAAATCAACAACTTCGAAGGCACGAATCCGAAGGTGGTGAACAGTCAAAGAATCAAACATTATATCTCAGGTAATCCCAGAAATGTTGAAATCAATGTTATTGATACCGTAACCCCGGAGGAGTACATAAGGGACACTTTCCAGAATGTTTCAGACTCCGAAAAGGAATAGGTATGTGGTACGGTAAGTAAACCGACTCCAAAACAGTTCTAATGGCAATTTTTCTCAATTTTGGAATATTTAAGAAAATAGGAAAATAAGAAGTAGTCCGAAAGGGACACGAGGCATCCACGAGGGAGGAGTGCGCGCCCCTTGCCTCGTGGGCACCTCGTGTGCCCTCCGGACTTCGTTTTCTTGCACGATACTTCTTTTGGTCGGTAAAAATTCATTATATAATCTCACTAAGGTTTTGACCACCGTACCACGACACAATCCTTTGTTTTTGTTTTGAGTTGTTTCTACAGCAGATTTAGAGAAAGATGTCATCTCAGGACTCCGACGGAGAGAGCTATGTCTCACATCTCATTGCTGACCCAAAGACCTATGGGAACTTATCTCTTTATGGTAGAACTACGGATGATGAGGAGGATGCTCATTTGATGAGGATCGATGATTCAAGTTCGGAGGAGGAGGATATTCCTCTACCTCAACCTGGGGATATGCACGTGAAGTTCAAGAAGTCTAGTCTCCCTAAGAGGGCTAACCAGTCTAATAACCGATCTATTCCTTCTCGTTTTCGGCAAAAAAGGAAAGGAGATTTATGTGACAAGATCTTGAAGATGGAGTTGGAGGTCGATGATTTAAAGGAGGAAATTGCTCTCCTCAACTACAATATGAAAAAGCTGAAGGCACAATTGTCATCACCACCACCATCTTCTTCAACACCAAAGGAGAACTGAGTATCGGGTATGGGCACTCCCTTGGCAACTGCCAAGCTTGGGGGAGGTGCCTCGGTATCGTATCACCATCACACTTCTATCTTTACCGTTTTTCTTAGTTCAAGCCTTTTGGTTATATCTTGATCTGGTAGAATCAAGTTTAGCATGATCTAGCTTTGAGTTTTTGTGTTGATCCTTATCTATGTAATCGAGTCCGTGAGCTATATATAATAAAGATTAGTCTTGAGTCGAGGGATTGGTTATCTTGCTATGATATTGAGGGAAAAAAAGAAAGAATAAAAAGGAATAAAGAGATCATATTGATCTTATGGAGAGTAATGACTTCACATATAAAGAGTATGATGAATAAAAGTTGTTGAGAGTTGACAAACATAGTTTTGGTCATTGTTGCAATTAATAGGAAGTAATAAAGAAAGAGAGGTTCTCGCATATAAATATACTATCTTGGACATCTTTTATGATTGTGAGCACTGATTAAAATGTGACGTGCTAAAGAGTTGATGTTGGACAAGGAAGACAACGTAATGGGTTATGTTTTCTTATATCCGAAATAAATTATATTGTCATGGATCATCCAACATGTTGAGCTTGCCTTTCCCCCTCATGCTAGCCAAATTCCTTGCACCAAGTAGAGATACTACTTGTGCTTCTAAATATCCTTAAACCCAGTTTTGCCATGAGAGTCCACCATATCTACCTATGGATGAGTAAGATCCTTCAAATAAGTTGTCATTGCTGCAAGCAATAAAAATTGATCTCTAAATATGTATGATCTATTAGTGTGGAGAAAATAAGCCTTATACGATCTTGTGTATGGAAGAAATAAAAGTGACAGACTGCATAATAAAGGTCCTATCACAAGTGGCAATATAAAGTGACATTCTTTTGCATTAAGATTTGTGCATCCAACCATAAAAGCACATGACAACCTCTGCTTCCCTCTGCGAAGGGCCTATCTTTTATTTTTGTCTTATGCCTTATACAAGAGTCATGGTGATTTCACCTTTCCTTTTTGCACTTTATCCTTTGGCAAGCACTATGTGTTGGAAAGATCCTGATATATATATCCAATTGGATGTGGGTTTTCATAAAGCATTATTGTTGACATTACCATTGAGTTAAAAGGTTGGGAGGCAAAACTATAAGCCCCTATCTTTCTATGTGCCCGATTAAAACTTCATACCCATAAGTATTGCGTGAGTGTTAGCAATTGTGAAAGACTAAATGATAGTTGAGTATGTGGACTTGCTGAAAAGCTCTTATATTGACTCTTTCCGATGTTATGATAAATTGCAATTTCTTCAATGACTGAGATTATAGTTTGTTAGTTTTCAACGAAGTTTCTGATTCATACTTACACTGTGAATAGAATGTTACTTTAGCATAAGAAATCATATGACAATTAGCAAGAGTGAACGTCGACTACATGACACTTCACCATTATTATGATACATTGCAATTTCTTCAATGACTGAGATTATAGTTGTTGTTTTAAGAATGATCATGATGCCTTCATGTCTGTATTTTATGTTATCGACGCCTCTATCTCTAAACATGTGGACATATTTTTTGATATCCGCTTCCACTTGAGGACAAGCGAGGTCTAAGCTTGGGGGAGTTGATACGTCCATTTTGCATCATGCTTTTATATCAACATTTATTGCATTATGGGTTGTTATTACACATTATGTCACAATACTTATGCCTTTTCTCTCTTATTTTACAAGGTTTACATGAAGAGGGAGAATGCCGGCAGCTGGAATTCTGGGCTGCAAAAGGAGCAAATATTAGAGACCTATTCTGCACAACTCCAAAAGTCCTGAAACTCCACGGAAGTCAGTTTTGGAATATATTAAAAATATTGGGCGAAGAAAGCACCAGAGGGGGGCCAGCCACCGTCCACGAGGGTGGAGGGCGCGCCCCCTGCCTCGTGGGCCACCTGGCAGCCCCTGATGCCCATCTTTTGGTATAAGGTGTCTTTTGCCCTGGAAAAAATCACAAGGAAGCTTTCAGGACTAAGCGCCACCGTCTCGAGGCGGAACCTTGGCGGAACCAATCTAGGGCTCCGGCGGAGCTGTTCTGCCAGGGAAACATCCCTCCAGGAAGGGGAAATCGTCACCATCATCATCACCATCGATCCTCTCATCGGGAGGGGGCCAATCACCATCAACATCTTCACCAGCACCATCTCCTCTCAAACCCTAGTTCATCTCTTGTATCTGATCTTTGTCTCAAAACCTCAGATTGGTACCTGTGGGTTGCTAGTAGTGTTGATTACTCGTAGTTGATGCCAGTTGGTTTATTTGGTGGAGGATTATATGTTCAGATCCTTTATGCAGATTAATATCCCTCTGATTATGAACATGAATTTTGTGAGTAGTTACGTTTGTTCCTGAGGACATGGGAGAAGTCTTGTTATAAGTAGTCATGTGAATTTGGTATTTGTTCGATATTTTGATGAGATATATGTTGTCTTTCCTCTAGTGGTGTTATGTGAACGTCGACTACATGACACTTCACCGTTGTTTGGGCCTAGGGGAAGGCATTGGGAAGTAATAAGTAGATGATGGGTTTCTAGAGTGACAGAAGCTTAAACCCTAGTTTATGCGTTGCTTCGTGAGGGGCTGATTTGGATCCACATGTTTCATGCTATGGTTAGGTTTACCTTAATTCTTCTTTCGTAGTTGCAGATGCTTGCGAGAGGGGTGAATCATAAGTGGGATGCTTGTCCAAGGAAGGGTAGTACCCAAGCACTGGTCCACCCACATATCAAATTATCAAAGTAACGAACGTGAATCATATGAGCATGATGAAAACTAGCTTGATGATAATTCCCATGTGTCCTCGGGAGCGTTTTCCTTTATATAAGAGTTTGTCCAGGCTTGTCCTTTGCTACAAAAAGGATTGGGCCACCTTGTTGCACCTTGTTTACTTTTGTTACTTGTTACCCGTTACAAATTACCTTATTATAAAACTATCTGTTACCGATAATTTCAGTGCTTGCAGAGAATACCTTACTGAAAACTGCTTGTCATTTCCTTCTGCTCCTTGTTGGGTTCGACACTCTTACTTATCGAAAGGACTATGATAGATCCGCTATACTTGTGGGTCATTACTCTACTAATGTGAGTAATACTAGTTTTACGAAGACCCATGAGATATTTGATCTCCTTTTCCAAAGCCGAATAGATCGATCTATGTGCATCGCTGGATTTTATCATCTTCACTGCAACTGAAGAATCTGTCTCGATCGCCACCGGAGGTTCCGATCGCATCAATGCCAATGATAGCCCTTCCGTACACGCTCCTAGTTCAGCTTCCAGGGCTCCCCGACACGAGAACAATTCCCTGCAAGAGGAGAAGATAATGCAGCCATGTTCATCACGAAGTACCATGCCTGATCCAGCTCTTCCATCCTCTGAAAACGGCCCGTCCGAGCTAAGTTTCACCCAGCCTCGATTCGGCCGAACCCAGCCGCAAACTGCAGCGATTGTTCTTTTATGTGATATGCGTAGAAAGGTATCCGGCGAAACAACAGTTTTACCTTTGCATGGATCCGCAAACGGCTCATTTTTTATGCATAATAGTGATTCCAAGTAGTTGCATAAAAAACGTTTGGATGCCTCTATTAGTGGTGGATTCTTGTCATGAACAAACTCATTTCGTACATGCCAACATCTCTAGAGAAGCATCAGTACCATGGCTTGTTCAGTGTTCGACAACACTTCCAGAGCTTGAAACAACCACTCAACTCCAGTATTTTCTATTGGTTCAATTGCAGGAAGCCGCCACACATTTGCCATCTCCTTCCATAGCTCAACTGATTTTGGGCAAACACAAAAAGGATGGTAGTTGTCTTCAATTCCTTTGCTACAAATTGGACATATTGGCATTGTCTCAAGAACCCTATGGTGCTTGTTTTGCCATGTTGGTAGGGAATTTGTGCATAGACGCCAAGCAAAATTCTTGACTGTAGGAGGAACTTCACAGGACAATACAAGCTTCCAACATTTTCTGCTACCATCCGGAGCCGAGCTAGAACCTGTAGCTTCACAGGCGGACAGTTGCAATGCTAGATTATAAGCACTTTTGACAGAAAAATTTCCGTGCACTCCTGGACCCCAAGCTAATATATCTTCAAGCAATCTTGCAGATGCTCTGATCTTCAAGATTTCCACAATATCACAAGGCAGGAAGTGTGTATGCAACAACTGTACATTCCATGAAGCATTAGTGTTTAATAGGTCCGCCACAAACCTGATTCTGCACCTCCCTTGGATTGAGACCGGTTTATAGGATCTGGTCTTGGAATGCAATTATCCCTCCACACTCTAATGTTCTGTCCATTTCAAACTCTCCATATGAGCCCTTTCTTCAGTAGATCTAGCCCATGCCATATTGTTGTCCATGATGACGAGGCATTACCAGAGAACACTGTATCCTTAATATTACCATACGGATAGTAGCGAGCCTTCATTAGTTGAGCACACAAACTGTCGGGTCTAACAATGAGTCTCCATGCCTGACGTGCAAGAAGAGCTTGATTGAACAAGTGGAAGTCCCGGAAACCTAGACCGCATTTGCACTTACGTTGCAACAGATGGTCCCAAGCCTTCCAGTGGACCTTCCGTTTCCCCTTTTCTGAGCCCAATAGAAACTTCTCACCATTCTAGTTAGATCATCACACATCGAGCATGGGAGTTTGAAGACCCCCATGATATAAGAAGGTAGCGCTTGGGCCACGGACTTTATTAGTACTTCCCTTCCCGGCTGTGCTAGGTGTCCATCCCCCACTGTATCAATCTTTTTGTCATACTAGTCTGAAGATTTTGAAACTTCCCTTTCGACATGTGACCTTCTGGAGTGGGTAGTCCAGCATATCTCTCCTCAAAACAAGAAGCGGTGACTTGAAGCACCACTCTAACATTTCCCTGTACATCCTCACGACAAGCATAACCAAATAGAATGGAGAACTTATCATAGTTTAAGCTTTGACCATTAGCTAGTTCATATTTATCCTTGCGCTTCGCCTGACCGTACGGTGCCGGGCTGCCCAATACTGCGCTAGGCACTGTGGGGACTCCAAGCGATTTTCTTGCCTGGTTCGTTTTTTCTAGCCGGGTTTCTCCAAAACACAGCTATAGTAGAGAAGGTTTCAAAATAGTAAAATTTAAAACGTGATTTTCTAAAAACTTTTGTGAATGTTTTTTAAAACAATTGAACAATTTTTTCAAATTATGATTTTTTTCATAAACCTTGGTGAACACTTTTTAAAAAATAATCCAAAAGCAGAGAAACAAACAAGAAAGAAAAAAAGAAATCGGCAGAGAAAACAACACAAAATTTCAGGGGGAAAAAGAAACAACGAACAATCTAGAGCTTTTATAAAACCGAGAAAAACACTTGTAGTAGTTGGGCCGGCCCACCAACGGCCACGTGTGCAATTGTCCGACATTTACTTAGGAGAGGAGGTTCTAATCGCAGGGGAGGGGGCTTTTGTTCCAGAGGTTGGTGGGCTATTGTGGCATGTGCGTCGAGGATGCATGGTTGGGTTCTAGCGGTCTTCAGCTGGTGGTACTAGCCGACGATGTTGGGCATGCCCACGACACCCAGAGAGCCCTAGATCCAGCCCAATGGCGACCCTCCCTGGATAGGTCACTGGAGAAGAGGGGCGTCGGAGCATGGGCCTGGACGACATCATGCTCGACCTCAGGCCTGGATCTGTCATCCAACAGCGTAAGCGACTTGGTTTAGGTTTTCTCTAGGTAGTCTATGTGTCTGGTTTGGGGCGACGAGGCGACGGTGTTGTCCCAGTGCGGGAATAATGTCCTCCCTGCCCTATACTTGTTCTGTTGGTGTGCTTATCACTGGCTGATGGCCTGTGGGTGTGTGTCTCCGGTGGATATTCCAGCTTCCGATCAGTTTTAATCTCCGATGGATCCCTTAGGATTCAACTGTCACTCATGGTCTTCAAGCTCCTTGGTTTATACAATTTTCTCCATCAAGACGAAGGCCGAGACACATCAACGATCTTTTCTCACAGAGTGTTGTTGATGCATGCAGAAGGAAGGGCCAATTGACCTTGCTTGAGATCACCCCCTCTCTCACGCATGTACGCGTCCGCCTCATGGTCCTTGCTACCGCTTCCTCATCTCCTTATCCCTATTTTCTTCCTCGGTGAGATCAATCCCACACACAATGGCTAAATTCCCCACCATCATATTTACGCAACTCACGCACTTATACGTCCCAAACGTATCTAATTTTGCAAACACTTTTGCTCTTGTTTTGGACTCTAATTTGCATGATTTGAATGGAACTAACCCGGAGTGACGTTGTTTTCAGCAGAATTGCCATGGTGTTGTTTTTATGCAGAAATAAAACTTTTCGGATTGAGCTAAAAATTTACGAAGAATTATTTCAGAATATGTAAAAAATATTGGCGAAGAAAATTACCAGAGGGGGGCCACCAGTGCGCCACAAGCCCAGGGGGTGTGCCTAGCCGCCTACCAGGCTTGTGGGCCCCTGGTAGCTCCCACAACCCTAATTCCAATTCCATAAGTACCTATTCATCAAGAAAAAAACAAAGGGAAGGAATCATTGCATTTTACGATACGGAGCTGCCGCCACCTCCTGTTCTTCATCGAGAGGGCTGATCTGGAGTCCATTCTAGGCTCCGAAGAGGGGGGGTTAGACGTCGTCATCATCATCAACCTTCCTCCATCACCAATTTCATGATGCTCACCACTGGGAGTGAGTAGTTCCTTCGTAGGCTTGCTGGACGGTGATGGGTTAGATGAGATTTGTCATGTAATTGAGTTAGTTTGTTAGGGCTCAATCCCTAGTATCCACTATGTTCTGAGATTGGTGTTGTTATGACTTTGCTATGCTTAATGCTTGTCACTAAGGCCCGAGTGCCATGATTTCATATTTGAACCCTTTATGTTTTCACGAATATATTTGTGTTCTTAATCCTATCTTGCAAGTTGTACCACTACTGCAGGATGCTGCTAAGCGACACTACAATCAGAGACCCTTCGAGAAACTATGTGCGATGCCATAATCGCAAACGGTGCTGTATGAAAACCGTCAGAAATGTATAAAATGTTTGCGATGATGGATGCATCAAACACGGTTCAGGTTTTAGTTGCGTGTGCGATGAAGGGCATACGGTTCAGTTCAATTAACTGTTTGTGATGAGGAGGAACAAAAGAAACAGGCAGCCAGATGAAGGCGTGTGCGATACACAGCATACGGTTCACTCAGATGAACTGTTTGTGATTAGGCAACACAAAAGAAACGGGCAGCCAGATGAAGGTGTGTGCGATATACAGCATACGGTTCACTCGGATGAACTGTTTGTGATTAGGCAAGAGAACATAAACGGTTCAATATAACAAGATGTGTGTGATACGCGGCAAACAGGTCTGTAATCAGAAATGTGTGCGAAGACCGATAATAACGCAGACGATTGCTTCTAATAAGACGTATGTGATATGCTCTATCTACACAACATCTATTGGACATTGTGGGACGGGCGGTCATCCGGATACGCCATAAGGATGTGAAGAGGCATTCCTATCAGCAAGGACTAGCTGTTCCACCAGTAGCTCATGTAAGAAAACTATCAAGTTAAGTGTGCTCAGGCTGGAGCAGCCATCGGATGGGTGACTGGAAGGAAGTTGTGTCGATGTTAAATTAGCTGATGGGATGGGTCATTTCAGTCAAATGACCGAAATGCCCCATTCCCTCAGCTAATTTAACCTCGAGGTCCTTGTTTTTTTTTAACACACGTTAAAGAAGGTCCACCGCATTACTTTTTGACAATGTGCGATACGTGGCATACAGTTGATCCATCCGACCTATTTGTGATGGAATAGGCCGTGTGTGTTGTGGGCAAACGCTTGCTAGTATTCAACCGTTTGGGATTGATGAATTCATCACCGACGGGTTCCCTGGTGTGGTCCGTGTTCATCTGGTCATCATCTACGACTTGTGCTAGCTCGATGCTAAGTTTCCATTAATTGATGGCGTTTTATGAACACGCCACCATTTCCTGCCATTTCCTCACCTGTTTCCCGCCACCCTATTATATTGCGCATAGGGGGCACGCGACGCACAGAGGCGACAAGCGCAGCCTATAGCACATCCACCTTTTCCAAGCATGCCAACCCACCAAAGCGCTGCCTCTGCCATCAACCTCGTCGACGAGGAAAACGAGCAGGCACCACGGCCCGTCGAGGCCGAGACGCTCCCCGGCAACGCGATGGACGACGCCGTGATGCGCGTCATCGCCAGGGTTGAGCAGACCTTTAGCGCATGGCGCTTGAGCGCCGCGGATTAAGATAGGCATGTCAGCGCCGAGAGGCTGCAGCTCGCCGCACAACATGATCGATGGCGCGCCGCAGAGCAAGCTAGGCACGTCCGCGCCGATAGGCTGCGGCTCGCCGCACGGCGAGACCGTTGGAGAGCCGCAGAGCGAGAGGTGCGGCGCGCCGCACAGCAACAACGGATCCATCGGCGCTTGCCTACTATCGACACGGCATCGCAGCTGGGTACACGTCCCGTCAGTACCCCCATTCCTCACCAGGAGTGGGCAGAGGCCCTCAGCGCCGTACTTGCACCAGAGGCCGGTCGCGCCGTACTTGCACCGAACGCCCGCCGCGCCGTTCGCGTGGGTGCCGCCGTTCGCCTTGTCCGCGGCCCGCTGGATGCCAACGCGTTGGTCCGTAGGCTCGACCGCCTCCTTGGCCCAGGTGTCCACCTGGGCGCAGTAGAGGAACATGGCCGTCGCATCCTCGAGTTGGTGATCTTCGATGAAATAGCCAACTTGGAGCTCGAGATCGCGCTCCAGATGTACCACGAGCGTGTCGACCGCTTGGACGAACGTCTGCACGAGTTCAGGCAGAGCCAAGAGCTACCCTAGGCAAGGGCTGCTGGTCATGATCTCATGGACGCGTTTTATTTTGGAAAGTCGTTTCGGCGTGGATAGCTATGTATTCACAACAATCATAGTATTGCTCTGTTTATTGCTATGTTTCAATGAGGGTACTCTGTTTTCCATTCTTATATGTTCTGTTTCAATGTGTGTATATACGCTTTCCATTCTGTATATGTGGATGATAACGGCTAGATTCAAATGAGTATACAAAAACAGATAGAAAATGGAACTCATAATATATATATATATATATTAATTGTTCATTAGATCATCACAGAATATATATATATATAATATCATCACATATACGTGATGATACTTAACTACTAGGTACAATGCATAAAACTGAAAACGAACAATACTAAAACTAATAATCCCTCCTGGGGCCAGTATTCCAGGCGGCGCGTAGGGGTCCTCGTCACTGCTAATCGAGTGAGCGTCCTCAGGGGGCGGCAACTCCTCGTCGACGCGTGGGCAGACCGGCGACGCCATGGCAGAGATTTGAGAGAGAAAGAGAGAGAGAGGGCGAGCGAGGGGAGGATGTAGATGAGAATGCAGGCGGGATGACGTGAGCAAGGTAGTATTTATTGGCGGCCGGAATATAGATCAACGGGGATAGTACACACGCCGGTCGCCGGAATTTAAGAGTATTGTAGTTTGAATTACACATAATTCCCGCAGCAAATCCATGTGTGAACATAATAGCTGACGGTTGCCAATACAGAACAGTGTCTGATTAATGATCCCCGCCAATCACCTACCAAACCTCGAGCCGCGAGATAGAGTGCCAATTGTGTGGGGGGCGGTTGTCTTGCCAGATCTTTACATTTTCTTTTTTGAACACCAGATATTTACATTGTCTGATGATTTTTTAACTCGCACACAAGTACACAAAAATATGATTTTTCAAACCGTTTTGGTTAGTCATTGCATGTAGATGTAGTTCAAATTTGAATTACGGTCATTAAATGGTCATAAAATCACTTAAATGTCTTTAAAAGGTCAAGTGACCCCTGAAAATTTCCAAATTTTCACATGACAGTTGTATTAGTGCACGTTAAACGTAGAAAAAAATTTGAAGGCCGTAAGAGGAAGCTATCTCCCGTCCGTCAGCAAACATGCACTGTTCCCTCTTGGAACCACGAACCTTCTAGTGAGTTGCTCCGGTTTGTGAGGGATGTGTGTCCAAACTTTCGTCAAACAAGCCAATTTTTTTACCACATCATCTTGGTGGCATGATATTAAATCAAGCAAGGTTTCATGTTTTTCTGATCATTTTTTTTTGGAATTAAAATGCCATGGCATGCACTCCATGCATGTGCCCATGCCTTGACACCAATATGTTTGAAAATTCCTTCGAATTTACTGCACATGGAATTAACTCGCACACAAGTACACAAAAATATGATTTTTCAAACCGTTTTGGTTAGGAGTTGCATGTAGATGTAGTTCAAATTTGAATTACGGTCATCAAATGGTTAGAAAATCACTTAAATATCTTTAGAAGGTCAAATGACCCCTGAAATTTACCAAATTTTCACATGACAGTTGCACGTTAAACGTAGGAAAAAAATTGAAGGCCGTAAGAGGAAGTTATCTCCCGTTCGTCATCAAACATGCATTGTTCCCTCTCGGAACCACGAACCTTCTAGCGAGTTGCTCCGGTATGTGAGGGGCGTGTGTCCAAACGTTCGTCAAACATGCCAATTTCTTTACCACATCATCTTGTTGGCATGACATTACATCAACCAAGGTTTCATGTGTTTCTGGTCATTTTTCTATTTTTTTTGAATTAAAATGCCATGTCACTCCATGCATACGTATGCATGTGTCCATGTCGTGAGACCAATATGTTTGAAAATTCCTTCTAATTTACTGCACATGGAATTAACTCGCACACAAGTACACAGATATGATTTTTCAAACCGTTTTGGTTAGGCGTTGCATATAGATGTAGTTCAAATTTGAATTACGGTCATTAAATGGTTAGAAAATCACTTAACTGTCTTTAAAAGGTCAAATGGCCCCTAGAATTTTCCAAAATTTCACATTACAGTTGTAATAGTGCATGTTAGACATAGAAAAAATTTGAAGGCCGTAAGAGGAAGCTATCTCCCGTTCGTCATCAAACATGCATTGTTCACTCTCGGAACCACGAACCTTCTAGCGAGTTGCTCCGGTTTGTGAGGGATGTGTGTCCAAACTTTTGTCAAACATGCCAATTTCTTTACCACGTCATCTTGGTGGGATGACATTACATCAACCAAGGTTTCATGTGTTTCTGATTTTTTTTGGAATTAAAATGCCATGCCACTCCGTGCATACGTATTCATACATATGTGTCCATGTCGTGATACAAATATGTTTGACAATTCCTTCTAGTTTACCCTCTTCCGTTGTTACAAATCATTTGTTAGATGTGATTCAAACACTGTCACGGTCCAACCCATTCATACCACACCTTCAACCAAACGCATCCTAAGACAGTGTCACAGTTTGTACCTAGTATCTTAAATTGTTGCCATCTCATCAGCGGTGCCATTAGAAAATTATTTGGCACCGCTTCAGCAGTTTGTGCAGCCAACTTTGGTCCACACATCCGAGCAGCCAAGCAGTAAAATACTAAATCTTTATGGCACGAAGGAACTGGGCATCGGAGCAACTACGTGCTCCGGAGTCCGGGTCCCTGATTTTTTTCGCTGCATCAGCTCGCCAGTTCAGGGCACCGGTGCGAGATGTAGCAACAGTTGTCTTTACACCAGTTTTGGCATACATAGTGGACGGCCTTAGTGCTATTAGTTCTATGTTACTAAATTTGCGCATGTACACACCTGTTAGTATCAATTTGCTAGAGTCATTGTAGTTAATTATAGCTTCTGATGTTCCAGAATTTGATTGTTGTCTCAGTACCAATTATTTCATTTGCACATTGATCTTTTTGAGAAGATATGTCATAATTAACATGTTTCTTCAGTTTATCAAAATATGCATTGGTGATTTTCTATGTTGCTATAAACCCATTTCCCCTACAATTGTTACTGATCTAGTTTTAAATATTATATGATGAACGAAAGTGTTCTTACTAGGAGTGGGTTGATCAAGAGCGGCCACAGTCTTTGAAGATGTGAGCGTGTATGAGGAAGTGAACACAGCTAGGCTTAGAGAAAGTCTTGTCAACGCTGAAGCATATTTTAAGATGCGGGATAAAAAGTTGAAGGTGGAGAATGAGCTCAGATTTTTTTTAAAAGACTTTGCTAAGATGGTGTTGGCAAAGGAGGAGGCACTCTCCCAGCTGGCCTGTGCAAAACGGGTTCTTACTGAACTGAAAGCAGAGGTGGATAAGACGAGCCTGGATGATCTCAATTAGGGAAATGAATATATTGTTCTTATGAAGTTGAACTAGCTATATGTTGTATTGTGTTGTTTTCATGTAGCTACCGTACTGTGATGTTATAATATATTTATGTGCCTGATATGAAATTGGCAAACAGCTGTTCGATATGAAATGTGAATTTGCGTAATACTGGAATTATTAATTGTAAACTAATAAACCTGCTAAATGTGTTATGGACCTTTGCAAACGGTTCTAGCAGTAAAAGCGCTTGCGATGGATAGCCCAATGCCACATAGTTTTCTACATCAAATCATGTGTGATATAGTTAATGAAAGCAAACAGTTAACCAAGGCAGAGCGTGTGTGATAGTTACATCTTCCACACACGAGCGTATACATAAAACCGTGTGGGATGTACATCCGAACGGAAATGTTTTCCCCGGATTGACTGTGTGGGATGTACATAAGAACGGAAATATATTCCTTGGATTGACTGTGTGTGATATACATATGAACGGAAATGATTTTCTGGGATTTACCGTGTGGGATGTACATACCTACGGAAATGATTTCTGGGATTTACCATGTGGGATGTACATACCTACGGAAATGATTTCTGGGATTCACCATGTGGGATGTACATACCTACGGAAATGATTGGGTTTCGATGCCTCGCCCGATCGCGCACGGCCCAGTCTAGGTCCCAGAAGGGCCTATCCCCGACGATTTCTGGGTCGTGTGGGAAGGGCACCCTATCGCACACACTCACTTGGCGACGGTTCCAAATGCCGTCGCGGAAAGGGGTAAAAAACCGTTTGTTTAGGACCGACATGCACCAGTGTACGCACCTATTACATGTTATGATCTGCATACCCCAAGGTGACAATAATTGGGATTCTTTCCGGTGATTACCGTCGTTTGAGGAGTTCATGTATTCAGTATGTGTTAATGTTTTATTCTGGTTCTTTATTAAAAGGAGGCCTTAATATCCTTTAGTTTCCTTATGCACCCCGCTGCCACGGGAGGGCGTAGGACAAAAGATGTCTGTAAGTTCTTATCGCAAGCACGTATGACTATATAAGGAATACATGCCTACATTACATTGATAAATTGGAGCTAGTTCTGTGTTGCCCTAGGTTATAACTGTTACATGATGAATATCATCCAGCATAATTATCCATCACCGATCCAATGCATACGAGTTTTTCACATATTGATCTTCGTTAAGTTACTACTGTTGTTGCTGCTGTTACAATTGCTACAAAACTAGTACGACTACCATTACCGTTACTATTGCTATCAATGTTACCACAACCAAACTATCATACTACTGTGAAACTGATCACTCTGCTGCAGATATTTAGTTCTCCATGTATGGTTGAATTGACAACTCAACTGCTAATACTTGCAAATATTCTTTGGCCCCCTTGTGTGGAATCAATAAATTTGGGTTGAATACTCTACCCTCAAAAACTGTTGCGATCCCCTATACTTGTGGGTTATCACGCACCACCGCCGACAGCACCTCCTTGATCTAGTCGCGCGCAACCAATTATCCTCTCTCTCTCTCTCTCTCTCTCTCTCTCTCTCTCTCTCTCTCTCTCTCTCTCTCTATTTCACTCATGCCCCCCTTCCAGAATTTCGTCCCTCCATGATAGAGCAACCTACGTGAATGCCAACCACTGCATGCACGTGAACATGCGCTAGTGTCACAACCACGAGGTGTGATGTGCGAGTGCGGTCGTTGGCGATGCTGCAAAGAGGGTTGTCATCGCAGCAAGGGAGGGCGGCCACCCTGCTGCAAGCCAAACCGACTTAAGCCAGATCAACGACATTGCGAGGGAGGGTGACCGTTGTGATGCAAACTGAACTGACTTAAGCCAGATTGACGATGTTGCAAGGGAGGGTGGTCGTGCTGCTGCGAGCTGAACCGATGTGAGCCAGATCAACGACACTACTACAGGGACCATCCTGGCATTGGAGACGATGACATGATGCTGCAACAAACAAGGCATTTTGCTGCGACCGCTCGAGCGAATTGCTGGGACCGATGAGGCATTCTACTCCGACCTGCTGAGGCGATTTGTTGGGACGATGTGCGGCGATGATGAGTTCAGTGTTGTGGGGTGATTCAACCGCCCGCACCAAAGCTGGGACATGTGAGGTGTTCTACCGCAGTTCAGTGGGGCAATTTATTGGGACCGATGAGGCATTTTTGCGGCAACCGGTGGGGGTGATTTGTTGGGACAACGCACAACAATGCTGGGATCGGTGATGCGGGGTGTTGCACTCACCCACACCTGAAGCTGGGAACGACAAGGCGTCGTGTTGTGACCGGGCAATGTAATTTGCTGGGACCGGCGAAGCGTTCTGCTGCAACCGTCGGGGGCGATTTGCTGAGAACAACGCACGGTGATCCTAGGTTCAGCGTTGCGGGGTGGTGCAACCACACGGAGCTTGGATCGAGGTGTGGTGTTGCAAACTCTAGGTCTATGACAATGCGGGCTATAAAAGTGGCGAAGACGATGCTGCATCGGCGGTCGGTGACGACGATGCTACGACGCAACCGACCATGCTTGGAACGACGTGTCATAGACCTGAATAGTTGGCGACAACCATGCTCTGAATAGCCCGCACCAAGCTACAATGAGGACATGATGGAGGATGGTGAAGAAGTTTTGATGTGCCTGTGTGGCGAGCTGACAAGGAAGGAGGGGGTTGTGCCGAGCGAGATATCCAGACGTAGGGGTGCTCTCTCTCTCCCTCTCCCTCTCCCTCTCTCTCTCTTGCGTGTGTGTATTGTGCAAGTGGGGTAATGATCCAAAAGCCAAAATGAGCGATTTGATGATCCACAGGGTGACCTATCTAACGTTTGCACCAGTTGCCCGATGCCGAGCATTGCCATTCTCAAATAGAGACGCAAACATTATCATTTTAAATAAATGATATTTTCAATCATTGAGCATTATTAAACAGATCCGGTTAGTTTTGGAAGCGTATTCTGATCGGGACACATGGGAACACACACTTTCTGTACCTCTAAGCATATGGATTGGCTAGGTGTTAGGTGACCGAAAAAACAATTTAGGTCAGTCAATTCGTTATGAGCAGTTGGATGCAAGATGGATGATTAGATCGGCTTCTTCAACATCCAGCCCTTCTGTTCATCTTCTTCCCCACC
The DNA here is from genome assembly GCF_002575655.3 of Aegilops tauschii subsp. strangulata. NCBI lineage: Eukaryota > Viridiplantae > Streptophyta > Magnoliopsida > Poales > Poaceae > Aegilops > Aegilops tauschii. Next base: position 243,590,767 of record NC_053039.3, on the reverse strand, counting down.
GTCCCACGAACTGCCGGCCACCACTGCTTGCGGCTGGCGGCGCTCTCGCGCTAGCCTCACCGCCCCATCCTCCCCTCAACCATTGTCGACCGTCGTGTTGCCGCCTCCCTCGGGCATCCCTCTAACCCCAAGGATGAACATTTTCTCTGACGAACTTGCATCCCCCCAACACCCCTAAGATAGATAATGAGGTCGGCTACCATCCTAAGATAGACCCAGATGGCTTCTCCAGCGAGTCAACGGCTGCTCCTTCCTTCCCTCCGACGGCTGCTTCCTTCATGCGAGTGATCCAAATATTATGTTCAGACGACTTACAAAGTAGCTAAATGATTGACATAAAAAGAAACATCGTAGCCTTGGTAGCGGCGATCCCTGGCAAGGAAACTCAATAGAGCTCGAGAACAACAAAGGCAACAGCTGTTCATGGGGAAGAAGCAGAGCAGGACAGAGGAGGAAGCTGCTGAAAGTGGGGGTGTGCAATTAAAAACAGCACGACTATGGATTATCCCATCCGTTCATTTACCCAGGACACATTTGTTATTCTAATCCGGAGTCACAGTTGACCTCATTTGCCTCTATCGCAAGGTCCTGCCTTGTACGACAAGCACATCACAACTTGCCATGTGTGATGATGGGGCATGGCCAGACGGGGAACTTTGGGTTTATGTGGACATATGCACCCTATATGGGAAAAAATTATAGTAATTCAACAAAAAGTCAAAAAAATTGAAAATATTTTTGAAATAAACTTGACCTTCTATTGTACTCGTGAGAAATAAAATCCAAAAAATATATTCTTTTGACTTCTTTTCAAAAAAGACAAATTTTTGGCTAAAATAGTGTGAATAGTGACCTATAATAGCAAATAAATTTTGTCTTTTTTGCTGTGAGGTCAACTTTTGTTTTTTTTTCATCGACATTTATATATCAGTGCAAAAGTAAGTCAAGTGTTTTATCAAAATAGTTCTTACCTATTTTGACTTTTAATTAAAATATTAAAAAAAATCCCCATATAGAGTGCATATACAACCAGGAACCAAAGTGTATTTTCCATGACCAGACTCTAGGGATGGCAGTTTTGCCCATGGGTATAGGTACCCGCGGGTACCCTACCCGAAAACAACGGGTATGGGCAAGACTTGATGAGATTTTGTACCATGGGTAATGGGTATCCATACCCGCAAAATATATGGGTAGGATAACGATATGACATTGCGCCCATGGGTAACCCAATGGATACCCAGAAATAATTAATAAATGCAAATGACTCCTATGACATGTGGGGTCATCGTTCAACTCCTATGGCCCACCCTAAGTCTCGATTCCTTAAATTGGCCATAGCTCATAGGCCCGTAATCACCTGATCGCCACTCATGCGTCCTATGTGACTCGTTGAAAAGATGAAATCTTGACTCTTCGCTACCAGACTCCTATCCAATGCTCGATCCAGCGATTCCCCATTCCCAGCACGACCTCCCACTGTACCGGGTTTCTACTAACCGCCGCTCATACTTCCTTGATGCCTCCAAGAGGCCACCCACCATAGTAGCATGTGTTAGTGATATACTACTCGTCCACGATCACTTGAAGTTTAAACCCATTTCTCTACATTTTAAAATTTTAAATGCCATATATTATATCCACTGGATACCCATTGGGTATAGGATACCCGATGGGTATGGGCATGGGTGCCAATTTATGCCCATGGGTATTGAAATGGTTGGGTATAGAAATTTTCTGTGGGTATGGGTTTGGGTAGGAGGTTGTACCCACCCATACCCTACCCTTGCCATCCCTACCATACTCAACTTTGGAACCATATTTATAAAAGTGTTAAACCAATCATCTTCAGGTATGGGTTGGACAGTGCAACTTGAATCTGCATGCGAGGCGCGCGAGGATGGCAATGGGTAGGGTATGGGACGGATAGAGCAATACCATACCCATACCCATTTAGTTAATGGGTACAAAATTCTACCCATACGCATACCCATGGGTATGAAACTTTACCCGTATCCATACCCGACGGGTACCCATACCCATTGGGTACCCAACGGGTAGATCAAACAGTACACGAGTTATTTGCAATTCTACATTCATTTATAGCACATTTTACAAAAAAATCATTGATCACAACTCAATAATAGATAGATGAGTACATGACAATTGTCTCAATTCAAATTGACAATTGGTGACAACTTTAACATAGGTTCATAAGCCCACAACATAAATTTAACATAGGTACACTTATGAATCACAGGTAAGGTTCACATGTCAATATAAACGGGTAGGGTATGGGTATATCCATGGGTAAAAGGCTATACTCGTACCCTATCCATGACTTAACGGGTAGGGTAAGGGTACTATCCGTGGATACAAAATTGTGCCCATATCCTATCCATGCGGGTACGGTATCCGTGAATACCCATATCCATGTGTAAAATTGCCATCGTTAGAGGCGCGTATATATAAACCAAGAGGACACTCCATCAAAATATTCACAGTTCAACAGAGCAAAGACAAGATAAAAAGTCAGAATCAATGGAGTTCCCCTCCGCTTCTTCCCTGCTACTCATCCTGCTTCCTCCCGTACTGTACATCTCCTACCACATCGCGAGGAGCCTCGCCAAGAAGAAGCCCACCACCCACGGCCTCAGGAGGCACCCGCTGCTCGGGCACCTCCCGGCGTTCCTCAAGAACCGCGACCGCTTCCTCGAGTGGTCCACCGAGCTCATCGTCGCCAGCCCCGACCTCAGGATGGGCTTCTGGATCCCCGGGATGACCACCGGCATCGTCACCGGCAACCCGGCCGACGTCGAGCACATCCTGCGCGCCAACTACCCCAAGGGCGAGCGCGCCATCTCCATGCTGGCGGACTTCCTCGGCCACGGCCTCTTCAACTCCGACGGGGAGCAGTGGCTGTGGCAGCGCAAGAACGTCAGCCTCGAGTTCACCACGCGCTCGCTCCGCGGCTTCCTCGTCGACTCCGTGCAGGCCGAGGTCGGGAACAGGCTGCTCCCGCTGCTGCGACGCGCCGCGGATGGCGCCGGCGTGGTGCTCGACATGCAGGACGTGCTCGAGCGGTTCGCGTTCGACACCATCTGCATGGTCTCGTTCGGGCACGACCCGTGCTGCCTCGCCGACGGCGGGGTCCTGACGGAGGGGAAGTCGGACTTCATGCGCGCGTTCGGCGAGGCGCAGGACCTCATCGTCAGCCGATTCCTTGACCCCGTGGCCGCCTCCTGGAAGGTCAAGAAATGGCTCAACGTCGGCAAAGAGCGCCGCCTGAAGAAGGCCATCGCCGACGTCCATGGGTTCGCCATGGAAATTGTCCGCTCCCGCCGTCAAAGCGCGTCCGGGGAAGAAAGCAGAGACGACGTCCTGTCAAGGTTCGTGGCGAGCGACGAGCACGGCGACGAGGCGCTCCGGGACATCGCCCTCAGCTTCCTGATCGCCGGCCGTGAGACCACGTCCTCGGCGCTCACGTGGTTCTTCTGGCTCGTGTCGTCCCGGCCGGACGTCGTGGCGCGCATCGCCGACGAGGTCCGCTCGGTCCGGTCCATGGCAGGCACGCGCCCCGGCGACCCGTTCACGTTCGACGCGCTCCGGGACATGCAGTACCTGCACGCCGCGCTCACCGAGTCGATGCGGCTCTACCCGCCGGTGCTGATCGACTCCCAGTCGAGCGCGGCGGACGACACGCTCCCCGACGGCACGCACATTGGCGCCGGCTGGAACATCACGTACAGCGCGTACGCCATGGGGCGGCTCGCGGCCATATGGGGCAAGGACTGCGCCGAGTTCAAGCCGGAGCGGTGGCTCGGCGACGATGGCGCGTTCCGGCCGGAGAGCCCGTTCCGGTACACGGTGTTCCATGCCGGGCCGAGGACGTGCTTCGGGAAGGAAATGGCCTACGTGCAGATGAAGTCGATCGCTGCCAGTGTGCTCGAAGAATTCGCGGTCGACGTCGTCCGCAAGAACGCCGGCAGCGGCGTGCCCGAGCACGTGCTTTCGGTGACGCTCAGGATGAAGGGCGGCTTGCCTGTGCAAATAAGGAGGAGGGTGGAAGCGTAGGACGAGCAAGTTTGTGCTGGATCTTCAGAGCAGTGGCCAGTGGGCTATTAACAATAATGTCTGTAGTTTTACTTTAAAAAATTGTCTGTAATTTGATTCTGTTGTACATTTTTCTATTCAGAATAAAGGGATGCTCCAGTTTGGCTGTGTTCATAATAGCTGGTCAATCAAATCAGCGATCCAATAACTTTTTACAAAATTAACAATAAAATCAAATCAGTACTCCTATATGCACAGCAAAGATGAAACATGTTTTAATTGGTCATTAATTTCAGATGAATAGTGCTGCGCAGGAGTGATTATATACGTCTACATTAGTTTTTCGGGATTGCTAAAACTCAGCTAGCTGAGATTTATTTTGGTCTCATTCACTTTGTCAGCCGTTGGATTAAAAGCGTAGTTATTCGTGCGAGGTGAGCGAACCGGCTGTTCGTGTCGTCGTACGAGCAATGCAGGCCGGTGGCCCATGTAGGGAGCGCTGGAGCAGCCTTTTAAGGTGGCTTTTTTTCTTTTTATATTCAGAAGCTAAGCTTGTTTCTCTGTCCGATGCCACCAAGCATCATTGTCGCATTTGTATCCCTCTGTTTCTTGTCTTCAGCAGCGGTTGTTTCTTTTTCCTAAGAGATCCTTTTCCATTGTTTGAACGTATACAATTTTTAGTACTTTATTTTATGTAAAATAATTGTTGTAGATTTTTAAAAAAGAAGTAGATTTTTTAGTATAATTATTAATAGTTGTTTTACCAGTTGCAGTTGCATGTCTACTACTAGACATGCGACTGTATGTGTTGTAATCCGATTGAAACTGGGGTCGGAAGGAGGTTTGTTGGGCTAGTTGCATGTCCATCACTAGAGTTGCAATTGCAAACATTGTAGTCTGACTGCAACTACAGTTGTGTTCAGGTTGTTTTTTCTCAATACAATGTTTTTTCCTTTTTATGATTTCTATTTCTTCTTTTGTATAGAAAGTGGGAAAGAGTAGTGAGATGAAAGGGCCCAACTTTTTAATCATTTCATTTTCTTTCTTTGTTTTTAAAACTTTTACTCATATATGTATATTCTGTCGTTCGCGTGTAACTGCACACACAACCAAACTATGCACAATTTGCAAGAAACATAATACACACACAACCTTTCTACTGTCCAACTAGTTTCAGTTATAGTTTCGTTGTTTGTACTTTTATTTCTTCCTTTCTATTTGGAAATATATATTTTTTAGTTTTTTTAGTTTTTTATTGTTTTAAAGGTTGTGTGTGTATGCCGGCGAAGTCTTTTTTTCAATTTTTTTGTTTATTTTGTTACAGTTGCAACCGCCCCAACCCGGGCGCAAGCGCAACTCAGAGCACCGTAGCGCAACAGCAAGACCTACCGCAACCGGGGGTCGGAGGGAGGGTGTCAGCGCCGGCGAAGTCTTTTTCAATTTTTTTTATTGTATTTGAAACCGACCCAGCTCGAGTGCAACTACAACTCAAGAGTACGGTCGTGGGTTGTTTTTTAGGGGGGTGGGGGTTGATTGTAGTTGCACCCGTACCCCCCTAGTTGTGTGCTCGTACTCTTGTTGGGTCCTATTCATGGCCCCCAGTTGCAAGTTGACCATCAACTCGCAACTACGGGGATGTGTGTTGTGTGTGTGTGTGTCGAGGGTCCCCAACTGCATGTCGATAACCGACTTGCAACTAGGAGTGTTGTGTGTGTTTGTCTATTTGTCAAGGGGTCCCTAGTTGCATGTCAAGCATCGACTCACAACTAGGGTGCCAAGTTGCATGTCGATAATCGACTCGCAACTGGGGTGTGTGTGTGTTATTTTTATCAAAGTGTCCCCAGTTGAATGTCAAGCATTGACTCGCAACTAGGGGTGTATGTGTGTGTATTTGTTGAGAACCGCTAGTTGCAAGTTGACCATTGACTCGCAACTAGGGGGGTACGTGTGTTTTTGTGTGTGTGTGTGTGTTTGTTTTGTCGTGGGTCCCTAGTTGCATGTCAATAATCGACTCGCAACTAGAAGTGCGTGCGTGTGTGTGTCTTTTTGTCAAGGGGCCCCCAGTTGCATCTCAACCACCGACTTGTAACTAGGGGGTGTGTGTGTTGAGGACCCCTAGTTGCAAGTTGCCCATCGACTCGCAACTAAGGGATGTTTACGTGCGTGTGTGTGTGTGTTGGCCCCTAGTTGCAAGTTGACCATCGACTCGCAACTAGGGGGTACGTGTGTGTGTGTGTGTGTGTGTTTTATTCGTGGACCCCAGTTGCAAGTTGACCGTCAACTTGCAACTACGGGGATGTGTGTGTGTGTCAAGGGTCCCCAATTGCATGTTGATAGCCGACTTGCAACTAGGAGTGATGTGTGTGTGTCTATTTGTCAAGGGGTCCTTAGTTGCATGTTAAGCATCGACTTGCAACTAGGGTCCCAAGTTGCATGTCGATAATCGACTCGCAACTGGGGTGTGTGTGTGTCTGTGTGTTATTTTTATCAAAGTGTCCGCAGTTGAATGTCAACCATCGACTCACAACTAGGGGTGTGTGTGTATTTGTTGAGAACCCCCAGTTGCAAGTTGACCATCGACTCGCAACTAGGGGGTACGTGTGTGTGTGTGTGTTTTATTCGTGGCCCTCAGTTGCAAGTTGACCATCAACTCGCAACTACGGGGATGTGTGTTGTGTTTGTGTGTCGAGGGTCCCCAATTGCATGTCGATAACCGACTTGCAACTAGGAGTGTTGTGTGTGTTTGTCTATTTGTCAAGGGGTCCCTAGTTGCATGTCAAGCATCGACTCGCAACTAGGGTCCCAAGTTGCATGTCGATAATCGACTCGCAACTGGGGGGTGTGTGTGTTATTTTTATCAAAGTGTCCCCAGTTGAATGTCAACCATCAACTTGCAACTAGGGGTGTGTGTGTGTATTTGTTGAGAACCCACAGTTGCAAGTTGACCATCGACTCGCAACTAGGGGGCACGCGCGTGTGTGTGTGTGTGTTTGTTTTGTCGTGGGTCCCTAGTTGCATGTCAATAATCGACTCGCAATTAGAAGTGCGTGCGTGTGTGTGTCTTTTTGTCAAGGGGCCCCCAGTTGCATCTCAACCACCGACTTGTAACTAGGGGGTGTGTGTGTTGAGGACCCCTAGTTGCAAGTTGCCCATCGACTCGCAACTAAGGGATGTGTGTGTGCGTGTGTGTGTTTTATTCGTGGCCCCTAGTTGCAAGTTGACCATCGACTCGCAACTAGGGGGTACGTGTGTGTCTGTGTGTGTGTGTGTTTTATTCGTGGCCCCCAGTTGCAAGTTGACCATCAACTCGCAACTACGGGGATGTGTGTGTGTGTGTGTCAAGGGTCCCCAATTGCATGTTGATAACCGACTTGCAACTAGGAGTGATGTGTGTGTGTCTATTTGTCAAGGGGTCCTTAGTTGCATGTTAAGCATCGACTTGCAACTAGGGTCCCAAGTTGCATGTCGATAATCGACTCGCAACTGGGGTGTGTGTGTGTCTGTGTGTTATTTTTATCAAAGTGTCCGCAGTTGAATGTCAACCATCGACTCACAACTAGGGGTGTGTGTGTGTATTTGTTGAGAACCCCCAGTTGCAAGTTGTCCATCGACTAGCAATTAGGGGGTGCTCTGTGTGTGTGTGTTTTATTCGTGTCCCCTAGTTGCAAGTTGACCATCAACTCACAACTAGGGGTCTTGTGTGTGTGTGTGTGTGTGTGTCTTTTGTTGTGGCCCCCGGTTGCAACCCGCTCATCAAGTCGCAACTAAGGATGTGTGTGTGTGTGTTTGTAGAGGGTGTGTGTTTTGTTGTGGCCCCCAGTTGCACCCCGCTCATCGACTCGCAACTAAGGATGTGTGTGTGTGTTTGTAGAGGGTCACTAGTTGCATGTTGATAACCGACTCACAACTAGAGGTGTGTGTGTGTGTCTTTTTGTCAAGGGTCCTCAGTTGCATGCTGACCATCAAACTCGCAACTAGCAGGTGTGTGTTTGTTGAGAACCCCCAGTTGCAAGTTGACCATCAACTCGCAACTAGGGGGTATGTGTGCGTGCTTGTGTGTGTGTGTGTGTGTGTTTTGTGTGTGTGCGTGTCTTTTTCTCAAGGGGTTCCCAGTTGCATGTCAATCATCGACTCACAACTAGGGCGTGTGTGTGTTTGTTGAGGACCCTCAGTCGCAAGTTGACCATCAATTCACAACTAGGGGATGTGTGTGTGTTGAGGGTCCCCAATTGCTTGTCGATAACCGACTTGCACTAGAGGTGTGTGTGTGTCTTTTTCTCAAGGGGTCCCTAGTTGCATGTCAAGCATCGACTCGCAACTAGGGGGTGTGTGGGACCCCCAGTTGCGAGTCGATGGGAAACTTGCAACTAGGGGGGTGTGTGTGTGTTTTTGGTTGAGGGTCTTCAGTTGTAAGTTTCCCATCGACTCGCAACTAGGGGGGTGTTTGTTGACAAGAGTTGACAAAACCCGGGCACATGCAACTGGGACCTCTTGAGAAAACGCCCGTACTCAGCCGTACAACTGCAACTCATCATACTCAGGCGCAACTGCAAGAGGTATGAAGCGCCCGCAACTTAATTGGGAGAGGGTTGTATATATATATATATATATATATATATATATATATATATATATATATATATATGATCCTAGTTTCACACCGTTGAACGCTTATAGTTGTATCATCGTCGATCATACACAATAATTTATTTTGATATAGTCGCCCAGCAAACATTGCCTGTGCAACTAACATTTCTTCTTATATCATTTTTTGTTTACATTTGTTTCTTTTAAATTTCTTTACTATATATTTATTAATTTTTTTCCTTGAGTGAAAAATCAACTATTTTATGAAGGTGTTTTTTCATTTGTATATCGTGTCGGGTTTTTGTTGGAGACAATATTTCCTAGAGGAAAATGAAGTTTTTTGGTGTGCCGTTGTGGTGTCTTTACACATGTCGGTCCCAGTGCCAGTTGGTGGTGGTCGTTTGAGCCTCTTGAGATGTCCTATCCACACTAAAACCATGGAATTGCTGCTATAACACACACATGGATCGGCCCATGAGCTCTCACTCGCTTAGTCAGAGGGAGGGTGTCGCAACTGCAACTGTCACAACGCTCACGCAATTGGTGCAATCAAATTGGTTTTGCTCAAACATTCAGATTGTTACATGGCTCGCTAGTACCAAGCACGAATATAACCCTAGTTATATTCGCAATGATTTTTGTCCAAATACTTGGTGCACTTTTTTGATATGTGACATTTAAAAAAAAATACATGGTGAACATGTTTCATGCGATAAACATTCTTACGTACATACATATTTTTTTTATTTTTCACACATTTTTTTCTTTTCGAGCTGTTTAACATTTTCTTTTTTAGGCAATTCATTTGAATTTTTTTAATAATGTTGGCATAAAACAAGGCAGGGCCCAGGCAAAGGCTCCTCCGAGCTATTGTTTTCGAGCAAAAAAACTAAAAACAACAACAGAAAAACGCTCCCTAAATAAGGGTAAGGGCCCAGCTGCTTCATGCTTCTATTCATCAACAACAAACAACGGACAACTTTCGTTATTGTACACTGGCCCATAAAAACACAACAAACAACGAACGGCCCAGGAAGAAGTAGCGACAATATAGAACGACCACACCTTTTGTACACAAATGGATGACGTCATGTGAATGAGACCAATTTATATTTCATTCAGATGAGTTCTAGGCACTCCCTTAGTTTTTTATACACGTATTGGGCTTCCACTAGTCGCTAGTGATGATACAGCATTCGAACAGTCGATCAACGGTTAACATGTATTGCCTTCTGTTATTCCGGCCATTACTATGCTCTAAAATCTAAAGTGCTACAAATCCTTGAAATGACCAACCTAGATGTCTCATAGAATTGTCATCAATCAATAGTTTTTCAGGTACCAATCAGAACTTTTGGGTCTCTAGGCCAGAGAAAGAGCACCAGGCCTCAGCAGATCAGGAACACACCTGATACCCTTGCAACTTGCAAGTTTCAGTTTCTTTTTACCTGTGAACTTTCAGTTAAATTAGCTGTCTTGGTTTTCTGTTCCTTGCTAGTATTGGTCTAATGAAACATATTGCTTCCATCAGTATACGTTAGCTCAGTGGAAGAAATACAAGTTCTGCCTTGCAACTCGGTAGGCTCATGGAAGACCAGTCAGCATTCTAATATGGCCGCTGTTACTGCTAAGTGTTTGTGGCTTTGTACACACCAAATTCCAACAGCCAAAGCGGTTCCATAGAGCTCCTTCCAATATCAATAGATATATCGGGAACACGATGCCCTGTAAACCCTGAGTGTGTGCTCTACCAATTGATTCACAGTTCATTTACCTGCTTAATTGCACGAGCACTTGTTGAGAATCCACCTTACCAGAAAATTAAAGTCACATCAGATGCCTATTCAAAGTTTTTTTTTTCTTGATCAAGAGCAATCACTCGGTGATATTTATAAGGAGATCCACTCCCCTTCTGGATGTGAATGTGAAATCGGCATCTTCCTGTCCTGACCTGACCAAAATGCAAAATGTGATCACAAGATTAGTACACTAGAACGTATGCTGAGCCAGTTTTTTAGCAAATTAACAATGTGGTCTGAGGGTGATATTTTACAGTTTTGCATGTCCAATATTAAAATTCTAAACTTATATTGCCATGGTCTCATGGAATGTCAGCAAGCCAGAAAGAATTTGTCACAGGAGAATCAAGCAAGGTCTATTCTCATATATTAATATGATATCAAGATTATTACCTTCAGGGAGACCATTTCTACTGGAGATCTAGTCATGCATTACCAGTGCTGGCAGAAATGTCCTGTAGATATGGTATTACTAACCATTCTACTCTTAGTCTTCAATTGCTGATAAGTATTATCCCCCATTTGCAAGTGCCAGGAACAATATCAGGAACAAGTAAATTTATGCTCCATTTGTTTTAAGGATCTACGTTCTTCAAGATATAACCGCAGAGCACTAGAGACTTCACAACCAACTGACTTTGCTACATATTGATCAAATAGTATTTTGTACCTAGAGGCTATCTCAAGTTGATCTTGACGAAATTCATTAGGTAGGATGCTCCTCCAATCCCTTGATTTGCCAACAGAACAAAATCCATAAAGAAGTGCAATGAAAGTGACAGAGTCCGGTGAGTAGCCTTTGTTAGCCATCTTATTTATTATGTCCAATGCGTTACCAAGCATATTGTGTCTGCATAGGCTGAAGATAATAGCATTGTATGCTGCATTCCCTGGATCCCAGTTGCCATTAACCAAACCCCTGAATATGTCTAAAAGAGCACCCTTGTCATGCATCTTAACAGTACCACTGCAGTTTGAACTGACGATACAAGCCATACAGTTAGTGAGACCAGTAACTAAACAATGCAACGTAATATCACTAGGAGCACAATGATTAATCAGCATGTGTTCGAAATATGCAGCAGCTTTCATCGCTTTATCTTTTTTAAACAGGCTACCAATTAAAATGGTATAAGTTATCACATTGGGGAATAGACCTTCAAGTTGCATGCTTGCGAATATATCTTCTGCAGTATCTGTATCACCTAGCTTGCAGTATCCATTTATTAATGATGAGTATGTAACAACATTTGGTTGGCATCTCCTTTTCGTCATTTCGCACAGTAACCTTAGAGCTCCACCCATATTGCCTTGTTTAACATAGCCAGTGATAAGAGTGGAATATGTAAACTCATCTGGGATACACCTCACCTTTCTCATGTTGTTCATGCATACAATTGCCTCATCCAGCATTCCAAACTGACAGTATCCTTTTATCATAGCATTATAGCCAACAACATCAAGGCGGACACCCTTTTGTTCCATGAATTCGAATACTTTCCTTGCCTCGTCAAGACTCTCGTTCCTAATGAACCCATCAATCAATGTGGTGTAAACAAATTTATCAGGGTGGACATTTTGCTCGAGCATCTCTGCTAGAAGGTTTCTAGCTGCAGGGAGCATATGTTTCTTGCATAGGCCACTAATCAGTACATTATATATGTTAGCATCAGGGAGAAGCTGCCTCGCTGTCATCTTCTCCCGGACAAGCAATGCCTCACTGACTTGCCCAGCAACAACAAGACCATGAATCAGGGCTCCAAATGTGACCACATCAGGAGTATACCCTCTTTCCATCATTTCCATAAGCAAATTGGATGCATCCATCACTTGTCCTCTAATGCAGAAGCCATGAATCAATGAAGTATAACAGAATAGATTTGGGTTTACCTCCCTCCTAATGGCCTCCCTCAACAGACGCTCAGCCTCTTGAACACGCCCTTCCCGGCAGAGCCCAGATATCAAAGTACTAAAAGTGATGGCATCAGGGTCACAGTCACTTGCAAAAATCTGCTTCAAGACTACCATTGCCTGTGGTGCAGACCGGCATTTGCACAAAGCATCGATGACACTGTTATAAATCTCGATGTTGGGGGACAGTCTCCTTTCCCGCATCTCTGACAGCAAATAGGTAACCTTCTCAAGATCACCCTTCCTCCCGAGCCAGCTCATAAGAGTTCCGTATGTTACCACAGTTGGCAATATCCCCTTCATCTCCATCTCACCCAAGAGCAACAGTCCCCTACCCATGTCGCCGCGTCGACAATACCCATCGATCAAGACATTATAGAACACAGCATTTGGCACGCACCCTGCTCCCCACCTCGCCTCAATCAACTTCACGCCCTTCTCGACCCGCCCTTCCAAGCAAAGGCCCCGGACCATCACACATGTGCTGTAATCATCCGCGCCACCTTCCTTAGCAAGCATTTTGTCATACAGCTTGTGGGCGTCGTCCCACTGCCGCCGCTCCACAAGGAGTCTGAGCAGGCAGTTGCTGTGGATCGCCGCAGGGAGCATTCCATATTGCGCCCTGACGCGCTCGCACATCTCGGTGGCCTTCCTTTCGATCCCGGCGTCGGCGTAGGCAGCCACAAGCTCGCCGAGGCAAGCAGACGTGGGCGCGACGCCCGAGAGAGACATGTCCTGGAGCGTGGAGTCGACGGCGTCGAAGCGGCCGGAGCGGGCGAGGAGGCGGAGGAGGGCGGAATGCGCGATAGGCGTGGGCGGTGGGAGTTTGTCGGCGTCATGGTGACGGCTGCCGGAGTGGGAGCGGGACCAGGAGAGGAGCGCGAGGGCGAGGTCGGGGTCGCGCAGCGAGACGACGGCGTCGGCGAGGCCGCCGTCTGAGAGCGGGGAGGGGAGGAGCGCGGCGAGGGAGCGGGCCCAGACCGGGTTGGTGGAGCGGGTGGCGAGGACCCGCGCGAGCGACTCCGCGAGGGCGGGCGGGACCGGGTTGTGGCTGCGGCGACGGCTTGGGAGCGCGGTGATGCGGGGCAGGAGCCTGGACATGAAACGGTGAGGCGGCGGCCGCCGCTGCGGTGGGAGGAGGAGGCCGGAAGGGTGGAGGGAGGAGGCAAGCAATGTGGCGGCGCGGGACGAACTGGAGGCCGGCCTTGAACTCCAGAGACCAGCGGCTACTTTCTCCTGCATCTCGGCCGTTCAACGGCGAGGTCGTATGCTCCCCAGACTGCATCCAACCGTCCGCCGAAATTGCCCAGCAGCTGCCTCGTGGGGAGGTTTACTGAAAAGGTTTTGCTGAGTTTTTTTTTTTCAACGGAGGCATAAGAATGGCCCATCTATTAATTGAGGAGAAAATAATTTCGCTCAAAAAACATTTAAGAAGAAAATAAAGTTCTACAAGGGACCCACAATCACAACATGGCAATTACTCACGCAAAATAATATGCTAGTTTCTTTGTGTCCATGGTAACCCAAAACTTGGCCTCCTCTAAGACGATGTTTAGAAGGATTGGCGGCGGCACACACATGAGTATGTGACGGAACACCCGAACATATCTCTAGTTTCAAATTGTCCAAGAGATAAGCGTAACGAGAAAGGCCATAGCACACTTTTTAGGGTTTTGTTTGTCGGTTCTCATATCCCACCAACCATTAACGAAGCCCTCGAGGTGCCAAGTGACCGTGTCCATGTGCACAATGTAAAACGTGTAGGAAGATTGGTTTGGGGAGACTAACTTACACACACAAAGGGCGGCGTCAGTCAGAGGATTACAAAGAGATAGATACAAAGTAGGGTTAGTATCTAATCTAATCTAATTATATCATACATAGGTATGTACATGTTCTGCCAGCCTCCCTCGATCTCAACTATGGAAACATGTTGAGTGTGTTTGCACTCCTGAAACAATTTAAGTTGCAGCGGTTTTGTAAACATGTCGGCTAGCTGATCTTTGAGGACACGAACCGAACTTGCAACAACTTTTCAGTAACTCGTTCATGAACAAAGTGAAAATCTATCCTAATATGTTTCGTCCACGCATGAAAAATGAGTTGGAAGAAAGATGATGGCACCAATATTATCACACCATATAACTAGTGGAGGATCCTGTCAAACACCAAGTCCTTTGAGCAAATCAGATAAGTTCTCATGTGCCATTGGTGATCGCCTTGTACGCAGACTTCGTGCTAGAGCGAGACACCGTAACCTGTTTGCGTGCACTCCAAGCAATCAGGTTGCCACCATGAAAGAGGGCATATCCCCATGTGGATCACATATCCCCAACATCACCGACCCAATCATCATCAGAATACACATAAATGGAATAAGAAACTGAGGGCCGAATGAGAAGACCATGATTGAGAGTACCATGAACAAACCAAAGGATCCCTTTGACAGCAGACCAACGATCTTCAGTAGGTGAATGAAGAAATTGACATACATAGTTGACAGCAAACGACAAGTCTGGACGTGTAAAAGTGAGATATTGCATGCCACCAACAAGACTCCGGTAGGTACTGGCATCATCATAGTCCAGCGGAGAACTATCAGTGTGAAACTGTTGACAACATCAGACATAGGAGTATCGACAACCTTTCACTTCATCATACCAGCACGCCGAAGAAGATCAAGTGCATATTTATGCTGTGTCAGAGTAAGCCCACCAGAACATCGAGCAACTTCAATACCAAGGACATAATGGAGAGGACCAAGGTCATTAACAACAAACTCCTGACAATCTATAGCCTATGAGGATGAGCTGAGCATGATGATGTCATCAACATAAACAATGAGTTAAAGAGTATATCCAGCCAATGCAGGATAAACAGGGATGTATCAGTGGTGGAAGCAACAACCCCATATTGTTGAAGAACCGAAGCAAGTCGAGCATGCCATATTTGAGGAGCCTACTTGAGATCGTATATGGCTTTAATAAGACGACATATATGTACACAAGATCACTCACAAAATGATTAGGATTAAGTAAAACATTGTACAAGGCGAACGGGTTCTTCACCCAATTTCACCATAAATTAGCACGACGGGGTGGCTACGCATGCACACACGACTTTTTACGAAACATATATAATGTGTGGTGGAGCCACAGTCCATTGAGATTCAAATCCTAGATTTAACGTTGATGCTCGCATTTTTTTTATTTTTTTTAGACTCGTCGGTGATGTTCTGGAGGAGACGTTCTCATCAACTACAAAAGCGTATGTGATGACTTCGTCAATTTAAAATGATGTGCCGGCTCAGTCTCTCGAAGATACTCGTAGGGATAAGGCTCGCCATAGTGGGGATAACATAGGCCGTATCATGCACTTGGAATCCGCAAACATACTTATGTGGCAGATAATTAAAGAAGAGAGAGAGGCTTATAGTAACTGCCGTGGGAACAATTTCAACAATAGAGAGGGGTAGTGTAAGGGAGCATGATCTATCGAGATGCAAATGGGTGACACAGTGGTTTTAGCGAGTTCGGGCCTCTCATGGTGGAGATAACAGCCCTACGTCTCGTGCTCCGGAGAGGCATTGTTTTCGTCTGAGTATGTATCCGGAGATTACAATGTGAGAGAGCGAGGGAAACGGATCCCCATGCCTAAGCTAAGTCCTGAGACTAATGGTGAGAGAGATGAGAGCGAGGGAAAGAATGAGGGCCTGCCCCGTCTAGTGGTGGGGGTGGCTTATATAGAGTGTGCCACACCCTCACCTCCTATGTTACAAAGTGGGGCATTGATGCCGTAATGTTAGCCTACTATTAAGATGATGCTTCGACTGCCTTGTCGACTATTGGTCCTCGTATATCCGAGTGAGCCATACGACCGAGTGGTTGACTGTCTTCTGAGTGGACGGTACGTCGACATGTCCGAGTGGATAGTATGTCTGTATGGGATTTATCTGGACCCACCTGATGTGTGGACCCCATGCTTTATGATATTTCGACCCTTTGTGGGCCTACCTGTTATGTGTGTCCCCAACAGTAACATAGGTAGATACCGTATCATAATAAATGTTATGCTACTATGTGTCATGCATGGCAATAAATGAGACCACCTATGATACTAACATATGATACTAGTGTATGATACTCCCCACTATGACCAGCCTAAGAAGTGTGTGCGTGCTTTTATAAAGGTTTGTATATGTCACTACAAAAAAAAGACACATCCGTGACATTTTGGGCCGAACGAAATTTTTTTCTGTCATACATATGACACTTCTATGACGATAATTGTGACAAAACCCGGTATCATCATAGATGTGGTGGGCTCCTACTTCTATGACAAAAAATCATGACAGAAAATGGGCTTTTCGTCCTGGGCGGGCCGGAGACGCAGCTGCATGACATTCTTTGGGCCGTCCATGACGGAAAAAACCGTGGTAGAAGCGAGGGCGAGGAAAATTTCGGGGAGTTCCCGGTTACGGTGGGAGGTCGGGGGCCGAGCGATGCGCGTTTCTCTCATACACGTACGCGCGTGTGTGCGAGGCGTTGGCTCTAACTGAACCCGAGTGAGGCGTTGGGCTCTAACTGAACCCGAGCGATTGCACTGCAGGCTACGCGTTACTGAACCCGAGCGATCGATCGATGGCTGTTAACTGAACCCGATCGAGCGATTCCTTCGCTACTGCTGCTAACTGAAGTCGATCGATGCTGCCTCTAGGATGAACAGTGAGCGTTGCGGGGGGGTTTGGATGAACAGTGAGCGGTGGCGTTGCCTCTGGATGAACAGGACTCTGTGGTGTGGTGGAGGGCTGGATGAACAGTAGACGGTGGAGGGGTGCCCGTGGAGGGGTGGTTGAACAGGACCCCGTGGTGTGGAGGGCTGGATGAACAGTAGATGGTGGAGGGGTGGTTGAACAGTAGCCGGTGGAGTAGCGCGCGGTGGAGGCTGGATGAACAGGAGCCCGTGGAGGCTGGAGGAGGTCGACGGTAGCCCGTGGAGGCTGGAGGAGGTCGACGGTGGAGATGAACAGTATCCCGTGGAGTCCCGTTTTGCGGTACGCCACACCCCTCCCGATGAATAGGACCCCCGTTTCGACCGTAGGAGGTCCGTTTCGTCCGTTTTGCGGTACGCCACACCCCTCCCGATCAACAGGACCCCCGTTTCGACCGTAGGAGGTCCGTTTCCTCCGTTTTGCGGTACGCCACACCCCTCCCGATCAACAGGACCCCCGTTTCGACCGTAGGAGGCCGTTTCCTCCGTTCTGCGGTACGCCAGGCCTCGTTTCCATCGCCTGTTCCGTCCAAGCCCTTCCCATGAACAGGACCACGCATTCCGTTCAGACCCAGCCGGTTGGCTCCCACGCGTTCCGTTGCCTGCCGATGAACACAACGCATTCCGTTGCCTCCCCATGAACACGGCGCATTCCGTTGCCTCCCCATGAACACGACGACGACGCTGTTCCTCCGTTCCGACCCAGCCATGTACACGAGCCCTGGCCGTACGTATGCGCGAGTAGGTGTTTGAGACCCCGCCCACACATACGTGGCCGTATTTTCTTTCTTGCACCCTGGCCGCTGTACGTACGTGTACATGCTACGTGCGCGCCTCTACTACGACACGTACGCGCCTCTACTACGACACGTGCGCGCCTCTACATCCACCAGTATATATGTACGTACACGTTCGCGACTAGAATGACAACGCTACGTACGCTTCGACCAGATGGGTCCCGACTGTCAGGCACTTCCTTGCGTGCGAAGATGTAGCTGGTGGGTACCAGCTGTCGGGGGGGGGGTGAATCAATTTTTTTTGCCCGGACGCACTTCCTTGCGTGCGAAGGTGTAGCTGGTGGGTCCCAGCAGTCAGGGGGTAAACGTTTTTTTTTTTGCAAAATACGATGGCCCGTCCGGTGGGTCCCCGCTGTCAGGTGGAGGAATAATTATTTTGCACGTAACAAGGAGGCACTTCCTTGCTGCGGCCGTGGACCCAGCTGTCAGCCTCTCCACGTACAGTCCACGTCCGCTGGAAGCCGTTCCTTGACCACGTTGACCACGCCGCGCCGAGAGCACCAGGGCGGTGGACGACGACGAGGCCTAGGAAGGGGACGACGCGGAGCCGGGGAAGATGCGGCAGTGGATGCCCACGCGTAGAGGGGTACGAGGGTTCACTGGTTCGCTGCGGTGTGAGGCTGTCATCGCCGCAGAATAACAGGGGGTGTGGGTGAGTAGAGGGATGGCCTGGCCAGCGGTGGGAGTAGTAGGGGGCGGTGAGACCTCCGCCGCATCGCAGCCGGCCACGGGAGGCAGGATCACGAGGCACGACCGGCGCTGGTTTGGGCGGCTGGATCAAGAAGACCAGAGGTTGAGGAAGCACTACGGCCGTTGGATGGACATCGTACGGTCACTGGAGTTAGAATCATGCATATTGACTAAGTTGACAAAGCCCTCCGTCCCCGTCAACTTAGTAGGCCCACAAGTCAGACTGCCACTATACTGGGTCCCAGCAAAAGGGGGAGTATTCATTTTTTTGTGCGTAATAAGGAGGCACTTCCTTGCGTGCGAAGATATAGCTGGTGGGTCCGAGCTGTCAGCGGCGATAATGTTTTTTTCGTGAAATATAGAGGCCCTTTCGGTGGGTCCCTGATGTCAGGTGGAGAAATCATTATTTTGCGCGTAATAAGGAGGCATTTCCTTGCGTGCGCCCGTGGACCCAGCTGTCGGCCTCTCCACGTACAGTCCACTTCAGATGCATGTCGGTCGTTGACCACGTTGACCAGGCCACGCCGAGAGCACCAGGGCGGTGGACGACGGCGAGGCCTAGGAAGGGAACGACACGGAGGCAGGGAAGACTCGGCAGTTGTTTCCCACGCGGAGGGGAGTACGACTGTACGAGGGTTTACTGGTTCGTCTGCCGTCGCCGGAGAATAATAGCAGGTGTGGGTGAGTAGAGGGATGGCTAGGCCAGCGATGGGAGTATGGTGGGGCGGTGAGGCCTGCAAGGCAGCAGAGCCAGCCGCGGGGAGGAGGGAGCAGGCAGTCCCGCCGGCGCTTGTTTGAGCAGCTGGAGCAGGAAGAGCAGAGATTAAATAAGCACGACGGCCGTTGGATGGCCATCCAACAGTCACTGCTTGTGCGTCAACCTTTTTTTTAGGAAAGCCTCAAATCTGTGAAAAACAGCATACAACCCATCTGCCATTATTTCTAATAATTTACAGCTCATTTGCTAATTATTAAGGTTTTTTGGAGCCCATATTCCTTTTGTTAGCATTACAACCCATATTGTGGCCACGGTTAAAAAATTATACGAAATTTTGCATATTTCGGTGCGGTCCGAACTGTTTTTAATCCCGAAATTTTGACCCACATTCAAACTGATTTTAAATATAAATGTATATCAAAATAAAATCCAACAAATTCTCCGCGCATAAAAATTAATGTAATTTAAAATCTCAAAATGAAAAAAAAGATATTTGAAACTAATTGCTGGTTTGATGTGTTTTAAAAATGTACAGCCCATTTCTCATTACTGATGGGCCATTTTCTCGGCCAGCCGAATGAAAGCTCTCCTCATCTTGAAAGATTTGCAGCCCAACAGGCCTGACAAAGCGACTTACTTGGCAAATCACAAAAAAACTGGGCTGTGGCCGTGGACCTAGTTGTCAGCCTCTCCACGTACAGTACTCTTCTGATGGAAGTCGTTCCTTGACCACATTGACCACGCCGCGCGGAGAGCACCACGGCGGTGGACGACGGCGAGGCCTGGGAAGGGGACGACGCGGAGCCGGGGAAGACGCAGCAGTGGAAGCCCGCGCGGAGAGGAGTACGAGGGTTCACTAGTTCGGCTGCGGTGTGAGGATGCCGTCGCCGCAGGGCCTGGCCAGCGGTGGGAATAGTAGGGGGCGGTGAGGCCTCTACGGCAGCACAGCCGGCCACGGGAGGCATGAGCATGCGGCACGACCGGCGCTGCTTTGGGCGGCTGGAGCAAGAAGACTAGAGGTTGAAGAAGCACTACGGCCATTGGATGGACATCGTACGGTCACTGGAGCTAGAATCGTTCATATTGACTAAGTTGACAAAGCCCTCCGCCCCCGTCAACTTAGTAGGCCCACAAGTCGGCCTCCCACCATGGTGGGTCCCAGCTAGCAGGGGGAGTATTCATTTTTCTGTGCGTAATAAGGAGGCACTTTCGGTGGGTCCGAGCTGACAGCGGGGGGAACGTTTTTTCGCGAAATACGGT
Organism: Aegilops tauschii subsp. strangulata; assembly: GCF_002575655.3. Lineage (NCBI taxonomy): Eukaryota > Viridiplantae > Streptophyta > Magnoliopsida > Poales > Poaceae > Aegilops > Aegilops tauschii. The sequence goes on along the minus strand of NC_053039.3, from coordinate 243,570,182 downwards.
GGTCCGTCCGGTGGGTCCTAGCAGTCAGGGGCAAACATTTTTTTTGCGAAATACGGTGGCCCGTCCGGTGGGTCCCAGCAGTCAGGGGGAAATGTTTTTTCCGCAAAATACTGGTGGCCCGTCCGGTGGGTCCCTACAGTGAGGTGGAGGAATACTTATTTTGGGCGTAATAAGGAGGCACTTCCTTGCGGCTGCCGTGGACCCAGCTGTCAGCCTCTCCACGTACAGTACTCTTCCGATGGAAGTCGGTCGTTGACCACATTGACCACGCCGCGCCGAGAGCACCATGGCGGTGGACGACGGCGAGGCCTAGGAAGGGGATGACGCGGAGCCGGGGAAGACGCGGCAGTGGATGCCCACGCGGAGAGGAGTACGAGGGTTCACTAGTTCGGCTGCGTGTGAGCTGCCGTCGCCACAGAATAACAGGGGGAGTGGGTGAGTGGAGGGATGGCCTGGCCAGCGGTGGGAGTAGTATGGGGACGGTGAGGCCTCTGCGGCAGCACAGCCGGCCACGGGAGGCAGGAGCATGCGGCACGACCGGCGCTGCTTTGGGCGGCTGGGGCAAGAAGACCAGAGGTTGAAGAAGCACTACGGCCGTTGGATGGACATCGTTGACCACGCCGCGCCGAGAGCACCAGGGCGGTGGACGACGGCGAGGCCTACGAAGGGAACGACACGGAACTGGGGAAGACACGGGAGTGGCTGCCCACGCGGTGGAGAGTACGAGGGTTGACTGGTTCGGCTGCCGTCGCCGGAAAATAACAGGAGGTGTGGGTGAGTAGAGGGATATACAGGCCAGGGATGCGAGTATGATGGGGCCGTGACGCCTGCCCGGCAGCATTGCCGGCCACGGGAGGCAAGAGCAGGCGGTTCCGACGGCGCTGGTTTGGGCGGCTGGGGCAGGAAGATCAGAGACTGAAGAAGCATGATTGCCGTTAGATTGACATCTAACGGTCTGACGTTGGTAGAGTCGATTGTTGACTGAGTTTCTTTTTTGAGAAACCTTGTGTACGCATGCACTTAGTAGGCCCATAAGTCAGCCTCCAAATCTGTGGCAGACAACATAAAGCCCATTTGCTATTTTTTATAATTTGCAGCCCATTTGCTAATTCTTAAGTAATTTATTACAGCCCATTTTCTGCCCAGGACCACGGTCAAAAAGTTCAACCTTATTTTGCATATTTTGGTGGAGTCCGAACTGTTGTAATCCCGAAATGATAAACATTTTTTAAGAACTTATTGATTTGCCAAAAAACTCGTTTTGTTTTTGTAAGCAAATAAGACGCGGGACAATTGAGTTGGTTTAAGGGAAAACCAGTGGTAAAAAAATCAGCGCTGGGTGGGAAAAAACAACAAAAATGAGGATGTAAATATGAAAAGGGAATTTTATGTGTTTTCAATATAATGGTACGTGTATATGAACTAGTAAAACTATAGGTAGATATCGCCGCGTCGTCCCCTTGATCACCAGATATCGCCTATTCTTCTCTATACTGCTTGCATTAGAGTAGTGTAGCATGTTACTGCTTTCCGATATCCTATCCTGATGCATAGCTCATCGTTGCTACTACTGTTGTTACCTTTACCTGCAATCCTACATGTTTAGTATAGGATGCTAGTTTTCCATCAGTGGCCCTACATTCTTGTCCGTCTGCTGTGCTATACTATCGGGCCGTGATCACCTGGGCGGTGATCACGGGTATATACTTATATACTATATACATGACACATGTGATGACTAAAGTCGGGTCGGCTCATAGGAGTACCCGCAAGTGGATCTTTGTGGCGGAGCGACAGGGCAGGTTGAGACCACCCAGGAGAGAGGTGGGCCTGGCCCTGGTCGGCGTTCGCGGTTATTTAAATATAACACGCTTAACGAGTTCTGGGTATTTGATCTGAGTCTAGCCTTTTGGTCTATACGCACTAACCATCTATGCGGGAGTAGTTATGGGTATCCCGGCGTCGTGGTATCAGCCGAAGCCTTCGTGACGTCAACGACTGAGTGGCGCGCGCCGTGTTGGACCGCTTTGACGTAACCGCCGTGATCGTGTGGGTTGCTAGGTCTGCTCGCGGCCGCGTTCGCAACGTGCAAGTGTGCTATGGGCGATGGGCCCAGACTGCTGTGCGCTTAGGATTAGACCGGCGTGCTGACCGCTCTGTTGTGCTTAGGTAGGGTTGCGATGTGTTGATCTTCTGAGGCCGGGCATGACCCAGGAAAGTGTGTCCGGCCGAATGGGATCAAGCGTGTTGGGTTATGTGGTGCACCCCTGCAGGGAAGTTAATCTATTCGAATAGCCGTGATCTTCGGTAACAGGACGACCCGGAGTTGTACCTTGACCTTATGACAACTAGAACCGGATACTGAATAAAATACACCCTTCCAAGTGCCAGATACAACCCGGTGATCGCTCTCTAACAAGGCGACGAGGAGGGGATCGCCGGGTAGGATTTATGCTATGCGATGCTACTTGGAGGACTTCAATCTACTCTCTTCTACATGCTGCAAGATGGAGATGGCCAGAAGCGTAGTCTTCGACAGGATTAGCTATCCCCCTCCTATTCTGGCATTCTGCAGTTCAGTCCACTGATATGCCCCTTTACACATATACCCATGCATATGTAGTGTAGCTCCTTGCTTGCGAGTACTTTGGATGAGTACTCACGGTTGCCTTTCTCCCTCTTTTTCCCCCTTTCCTTTCTACCTGGTTGCCGCAACCAGATGCTGGAGCCCAGGAGCCAGACGCCACCGTCGACGACGGCTCCTACGACACTGGAGGTGCCTACTACTACGTGCAGGCCGCTGACGACGACCAGGAGTAGTTAGGAGGATCCCAGGCAGGAGGCCTGCGCCTCGTTCGATCTGTATCCCAGTTTGTGCTAGCCTTCTTAAGGCAAACTTGTTTAACTTATGTCTGTACTCAGATATTGTTGCTTCCGCTGACTCGTCTATGATCGAGCACTTGTATTCGAGCCCTCGAGGCCCTGGCTTGTATTATGATGCTTGTATGACTTATTTATGTTTTAGAGTTGTGTTGTGATATCTTCCCGTGAGTCCCTGATCTTGATCGTACACATTTGCGTGCATGATTAGTATACCACTACAGGAAACAGCTATTTTGCCGTCTGCCACGGCGGACGGCAAAGGCTCGAACGGCGGACGGCAAAGGCCTTTGCCGTCAGCCGTGGATGGCAAAAGGCTCCGGCAAAGTAGGCTACGGTAACAGGTCCTTTGCTGTCTGCTTTTTATGGCGGACGGCAAAGAGTCCTTTGCCTACAGCGGCGGACGGCAAAGAGGAGGGACGGCAAAAATACTGGACGTCCGCCAGCGTTAGTCCATTAGGCGGCTAACGGCGGCCTTTGCCGTCCGCCAGCGGACGGCAAATTTGAGCGCCTCTTTGCCGTCCGCCAGTTGACGTCAGCAATGCGTCAGCGCCCGCTGTTTTTTGCCGTCTGCCACGGCGGATGGCAAAGGCAAAGTCTTTGCCATCAGCTTAGGTTTGCCGTCCGCCACGGTAGGCAATTGCCAAATGGCCCATCTCTCAGGAAGCACAGGTGGGCGCCACGTGCCCCCTTTGCCGTCTGCCACCGATGGCAAAGGTGTCTTTGCCGTCCGCGGCGGACGGCAAAGAGCCTGCACTGCCTCTTTTTATTCTGTTTTTCTTATATCCAACAATTATCACAGGAAATTATATCACAGCAAATATATCACAGGAGCCAGCACATATATATCCAACATAATAAATATCCATCACATATATATCCATACATACATAGTAGGTTGCACATAGTTCCATCGATCCATACATATTACAATATGCAAAGTTTCATCATAGCAATCTAGTTTCATCATAGCAAGCGAGCAGAATACAAGAAGTGCATCAAAGGAAAAAACAAGCAATCCATCATAGAAAGCTGGCTTCCGTGAAGTGAACGAAACCTGCAAAATGACAAATAAGAAAGTTAGAAAAAGAAGACTAGAAGAAGAATTAGACTAGAAGAAAAAGAATAGAAGAAGAAGAAGAAGAAGAAGAAGAAGACTAGAAGAAGAAGTATATGCCATTTATTAGCTAACTTAGGTGAACTGGATCATTTATGAGCTAAATTAGTTGAAATGGATCGTTTATGAGCTAACTTAGGTGAAATGGATCGTTTATTAGCTAACCTAGGTGAAATGGATCGTTTATGAGCTATCTTAGGTGAAATGGATCGTTTATGAGCTAACCTAGGTGAAATGGATCGTTTATGAGCTAACCTAGGTGAAATGGGTCGTTTATGAGCTAACCTAGGTGAAATGGGTCGTTTATGAGTTAACCTAGGTGAAATGGGTCGTTTATGAGCTAAGTTAGGTGAAATGGATCGTTTATGAGCTAACCTAGGTGAAATGGATCGTTTATGAGCTAACCTAGGTGAAATGGGTCGTTTATGAGCTAACCTAGGTGAAATGGGTCGTTTATGAGTTAACCTAGGTGAAATGGGTCGTTTATGAGCTAATTATGCAATTTTTGACATAAGTTAGCTAAGTACATATCGTTTTAGAGCTAACTTAGGTAAAATGGATGGTTTATGAGGTCAGTAAGCTTATTAAGTCATTTTAGAGGAAAAGAAGCTAACTCTAGGTCATTATGGTAAGCATATTGGAGGAAATAAAGCTAAGTCTAGGTCTTTATGCATTTGTTAAGCAAAACACTAGAGAAACTTACCGTGATCAGGGAGGTGTAGGAGCGGGGTGGCTAGTGCCGTTACCTGGAGAAGGATCGTGCGATGCGTTTCTGGAGTTAAGCTGCACCAAAGATCATTTCCAATGTCTTGTTAGCATTACGACACTCAAATGTTAAGACTAGCAAGTAATGTCCATTCAAATTAAACTCACCGTGCTCCCAGGAGCAATCACTGGGATCGGCGTTGTGGGCTGACCGGACTTCTCGCACACAGACTGCACATTTGGTTTTCAGAACAGAGTCATACTAGTTAGTAATGAGACTCAAATGTTAAGTCTAGCAAGTAATCTGCAGAAGAAACTTACCACAAGGAGCTCGTACATGGCCCTTGCCTGCATGTCATTCCGTGCCCTCTCCTCCTCCATCATCTTTCTCGTCCTCTCCTCCATCTCCCGCCGCCTCTCCGCCGCCTCCGCCAGAAGTTTCTCCGTTCTATCTCTCTCAGTCTGTATAGCAGCCTGCAACACCACTCACATGACCATTTGTAATCATTGATGGAAGCGCACACAATGTAATGGAGAAAGATAACTGAGTACGTATCACTAACCTTGATGACGAGTTGCAGTGGCCGTTCACGAGGCCTTATCTCAGGAGCGGAGCTCGACTGGCGCGCCTTGATCTCCGGGAGAGTGCTAGGACAACAGATAAGTCCATCTCCAATGGCTATGGAGCCATGGGACCTCCCGCCACCAGATATCATCACCAGCTCTGGATCAATGGGACCCTGGCTCGGGTTAAAGTCCTCCCCTTTCCTCGCCTTCCCCTCATCTCTATATCTCACAAGCTTGTTGTGGGAGGAGATGTTGGTGAAGTTGTTTGCATCATCGAGGTCAGACTGAGAGAAAGCCTTGACTTTCTTGAAAGAGCCAGTGTGGGCCATGGCATACAGGTCGTACACCTCTGGCACCTTATCCGCCTTATTGTAGCGTGCCTGAAAGAGAGAAACAATGAAAATTAGTAATTAAAGGGCTCAAGCTAGCATGATGAATGAATTGCATGAATCATGAAGCAAACCACATACCCAGTTGCGCCCGAACTGATATAAGTTGGAGCTGCCTTGATGGTGTGGCACACCTTCCATTTGGGCACGTTTGTCCTTGGCCTCGTTGTGGAGGGCTAGCCATTCTTTTGAGCACCACTCATCGACCAACACCTCCCAACAATCCATCCGATCCGCACACCATCTCGGAGGCGCCTAAGTTAGCAAATAGAAACTTGAGCGCTACGGCTAAGAATTACTAAATGAAGGAACTTAAGTAGAAGGCCTTAAGAATTACCTTCATGTACTGCTCCTTACTCAGGAACTTATCGCGGCACGCCGGCTTGGTCTTCTTGATACCACGCAAGGCGTAGTAGTCTCGAACAGCCTGCACCCGAGCCTCGTGTCGTAAGTTCTGGAGTAGGCGCTTGCAGACGTTCTGGATAACATTTGCCGCGTCCTCCTCGTATCCCTCCTCACACCTGTAGAATGTCTGCAATCAAATGAGACAATATTTATTAGTACAATTAATAACTAGCTAGTTGAAGATTTTGAAATGTGTAAAGGAGAAATTACCCAGAACGTCCTGATCACCATGTCTGCCCTCGTGTCGCACACGACACCGTCGATAATGACATCCGGCGGGGCCGGGGCAGCCACGTAGTGCTCCCAGCTCAACCCAAGCTCTGGAAGCCGACCCTCACCAGGCAACATGACAAACCCCGGGAAGTTTTGCCGGCAAAGAACTCCAAGGACGGAGTTGGGCCGGCGGACACTATGATGGTGGTCCCAACCCCTGCAGCATGACAAGGCCAACGCATTAGTTATTTGAAGAAACATGAATGCAGAAGGTACAAAAATATTAAATGCACTTACGTACCTCTCCCCATCAGGGAAGATCAACCACCTCTGCTCGCGGGTCGCCGGCACGGACGGGAGCCGTGTAGCACCACGCTGGTAGATGGTGCCACCCTCCTCCTCAAGATCAGTCGGCTCCCCGCCATCATCAGCATGGCCACTCGGCTCCTCGGGCTGATCCGGCCAGGTACCCCATCCGGACGTGTGCTCCTCCGGGGTCTCGTGGGCCGAACTCTCGTGGGCCGAAGGCCAGTCGACCCGAGGCTCGTGGGCCCAAGACCCGTGGACCGGAGGCTTGTGGACCGGAGTCCGTGTAGCCTCCTCCTCGGACGAGTCCACCCTAGCAGTCACGTGCTCGGGTGAAACAGCTGGGGGTGGCGGCGAGGAAGGCGCCGTAGCAGTCACCCTACCTCCTCTCCCGCGACCACGTGCCCCACCTCCTCTCTTCCTACCTCGTCCCCTGCTGGGCACCGCGGTCGACGAAGAAGGGCCCGGCGGTGTGGACATACTGTCCAGCAACGCTCGGCGGAGAGGTGCGTCTGGAATCGAAGACCTCAGACCACGCGCCGACGAAGAAGGGGCCTTGGCGCGCTCCCGACCAGCGCCCACCATCTTTCAACACCTGCCATGACAAATAGTAAACGAAATTAGTACAACATAAAAAAAGACCGACATGAATAATAATATGTGTATCACTTAAGTGTATCATCATCAAGTACAACATTAAAAAATTTAATACCTGACACTACTAATAATCTCGATCAGTATCATCAATAAATGCATAATCATCATCATCACTATAATCAATGACGGGCTCATAGGGTTCAGTGGCATCAACATGTGGAAGGCCACCTTGACGTAATCGGTCAAGCAATGACAGGTCATCCGCAGCAGTAACCTCTTCTTGTTCCGGCTCTTCTTGTTCCTCCTCTGGGGTGATGTCGGATTCACTGTCGCTGTCTACTTCAATGTTTTGGGGTGAAGTATAGCGGTTCTTGAAACGCTTTTTGGAAAGACGTGTCTCTTGGAAGAATTCTCCTTCATATGTGTCTGGGTTAATGTGAGGTTCATAATCCTCTTCCTTTGGGGGAGATAGTCTAGCACGTGGCGGCACTTCATAAACGACATCCCAACCTTTCAGATTTGGATTAGTTTGGCAGGCCCACGGTAGATAGAATAATTGGGTCGCCTGTTGAGCCGTAATATAGACACCAGGAACATCTAAATGGGTGCTTTGGTTGATTTCAACTAGCCCTATATGTTCATGAGTCCTTCTAGTCTCCTTCGGCTGAAACCAATAACATTTGAAGACTACGACATTCGGTGGGTTTTCACCATAGAATAGAAGTTCATAAATTGCTTCAACTCTCCCATAATACTCGGTACCTCCTTCGCCGATAGCAGATACACAACAATTTGTAGACTTTCGGTCGGCCATAGATAGCTCTTTGCCATAGGTACGAAAGCGATACCCGTTGATGTCGTATTTGTCAAATGAACGGACCTTATAGTCAAAACCATTAGCGACTTGTCTCAATTCGCCGTCCATAGACTCTGAATTAGCCTACAAGTTTAATATGAAAGGATTGTTGCATTACGCACAAATTAGCGAATGAAACCGGGATAGCCGCCTACAAATTAGCCTACAAGTCTAATAGAAATTACCGTTTGTTTGAACCAAGAGATGAAACCGGGATAGCCGCCTCCTTGCTTTGCGAGAAGCTCATACTCTTCGACAGAATCCTTTTGGATCACCGCTCCATATGAGAATAAGGCGACGTATCGACTGTATGAAATATCCAGGAATAAGAGCAGTTCAAAGGAAATAGAAGTTGCGAAATTATGTACCGAGAACTTACTCGATGTACGGCTGCACTTCTATCAGGTTGTTGAAGATATACAACGAAATGGTCCGCCATTGTTCGTTATCCAAAGATACTGGATTTGAAACACTGGCTGGTGCGAGATTCCCTTTGAATAGGCTGAGGTTGGATCCACCCTTTTTAGGGTCGTCAGCATTGTACCGAGGCTTCGGATTATGCAAATGATGATTTTTGGCTTCGTAGTGTGCTGTCATGAAGTTTGCCGCCTCCTCAGTGATGAATGCCTCAGCCATCGATGCTTCAATTCTACGTTTATTTTTACATTTTTGTCGAAGCGTCTTCTGCATCCTCTCAGTTGGGTAGCACCAACGATTTTGCACGCCCCCCCCCCCCAATCTTGCCTCGGTCGGAAGATGCAAAATCAAATGTTGCATTGGATTAAAGAAGCCCGGTGGAAAGATCTTCTCTAACTTGCAGATCAACTCCGGCGCCAACTCTTCCATTTCTTCTAGCACGCCAGGCGATAGTTCTTTCGCACAAAGAACACGGAAGAAATAGCTGAGTTCTGCCAGTACTAGCCATTCATCCTCAGGGATGAAGCCACGCAACATCACCGGCATTACCCGCTCAATCCATATGTGCCAATCATGACTCTTGAGACCAAATATCTTCAATTTATCAAGACTGGCTCCCCTCTGTAGATTCGCTGCATACCCATCGGGGAACATCAACTGCATTTTCACCCACAAGATAATTTCCCTCATAGCTGGCCTTCCAAGATTGAACCATGCCTTTGGCTTCGTCCAGTTCTGCTTTCCTTTCGGTTCTTTCATGTTTTGTAACGGCCTATCACATAGCGCCTCCAGATCGACTCTAGCCTTAGTATTATCCTTTGACTTCCCATCTATGCCGAACAATGTACCAAAAAGTGCCTCGGCGATATTCTTCTCAGTGTGCATCACGTCGATCTTGTGTGGGCAAAGGAGGTCTTTGAAGTAAGGCAGATCCCATAAGCATGTTTTGTGAGTCCAGGCGTGCTTAGAATTATACCCCTTGAAGTACCCTGGACGCTATGGATCTGGCTCGAGAGCGTTTAACTGATCCAGGGTCTGTTGGCCTGTCAATGCAGGTGGTGCAGAGTTTTTGACAACTCTACCTCTGATGAAGTTCTTCTTGTCTTTCCTGAACTTATGGCGAGGATTCAGGAACTGTCTATGCATGTCGAAGCAAGAAAACTTGCGACCGGCCTGAAGCCAACGAAACTCAAGAGCTCCCTTGCATGTGGGGCACGGGAACCTTCCATGCACACACCAGCCAACGAATAGCGCATACGCCGGCAAGTCATGCGTCGAGTACATGTACCAGACACGCATTATGAAGTTCCGTTTGCTATAGGCATCGTATGTCTTGAACCCATTATCCCAGGCTTCTTGCAATTCGTCCTTAAGCGGTTGCATGTACACATTCATATTTTCCCCCGGATAGTTGGGCCCTGGAATTATCAACGCCAGGAAAATGTTCTTTCTTTGCATAATCTGTCCGGGGGGGAGATTGAGTGGAAAGACAAATACGCGCCAACAACTGTATTGGGCTGCCGTCATACCAAACACACTGAACCCATCCGTGCTGATGCCGACTCGAGGATGCCTCGGATCTGCCGCTTTGTCACCATGTAATTCATCAAACTTTTTCCATGCAACACCATCCGATGTGTGTACAATCATCAGATTCCCATCTGCATCTAGTTCGGTTCTTTTTCCCGTTTTGTGCCATGTCATCTGTCTGGCCGTCTCTTCGACCATGAAAAGACGTTGAAGTCTTGGTACGATTGGCATATACCGAAGAACACTAACGGGGATTTTGGTCTGTGTCTTCTCACCCATACCGTTGTCTACCACAACATACCTGGAAGACTTGCAAATGGGACAATAGTTCAAGTCCGCATAGTCAAGCCTAAAGAAGACACATCCTTTCTCACAGGCATGTATCTTATCATAGGGCATCTTCAGTGCACGGAGGATTTTGTCCGACTGGTACAGGTTTGCAGGCATTACATGGCCTTTGGGTAGAAAGCGTCCAAATACTGTCATCATTGCATCGTAGCATTCTCTGCCCAAGTTGAACTGAGCCTTCAGAGCCATTACTTGTGAGATGGCATCCAACTGACAAAGCTCAGTGTGCTCATGGAGCGGACGTTTTGAAGACTCCAACATTTCATTGAAGGCCTTTGCAGATTCCTCCATCTCCTCGTCCGAATCCCGAGCATCATCAAAGTCTTGCACCATGTTTTCCATCCCGGTACCATGCTCGTCGGTGCGACGACGATCCACCTCAGCTCGGTCACGTTGGGCAGACTCACCATGAAATGTCCACACCGTATAATCGGGCGTAAAACCACTCTTCTGCAGGTGTTTGCCCATTTCAGCCTCTGTCCTCTTTTCCCAATTGCCGCACCGTAAACAGGGGCACCAGGTTTTCCTCTGGCCATTTGCAAATGCGGCTCGCACAAACCCCTTGGTTTTTGTGAACCATTCAGTGCTCCATTTGTTCTGACCAGTCTGACCGGTGTACATCCACGCACGATCACTCATCTTGACTTTCAGAGCTACTAGACACACAACAAATATATATATATATATATATATATAATTCAGCATGTATATATTCATCAGTTGATCTACTTTGTCAATTTTATTACGTCCATGCAACCTACACGCTAATAGGTAATGATAGGTCCTAATCCCACCCGAGTATGTTTAGATTGGGTTCATTTTCCTATGCTATGCTCCGGATCCTACGCAAAATTTCGGCAGCACCTCCCCGCTGTTCTCCTGATACACGTCTCTGCAATAAACAGAGAGGATGTGTACCCGGAGAACAATAGGGGAGGCACTGACGAAATTTATGCGTCGGATCCGGAGCAAAGCATATGGGAAAACGAACCCAATCTAAACATACTCGGGCTGTCCATGGATAGCGTTGGACAATTCGAAAGAATCAAGGTTATAAATATGCAAATGCATGCATATTTATAACTATGACGCTTTCGAACGGGAGACACATATTGGTTACGCATACTGATGATTCAAGACACATATATAGCTAGCTATCAAGTTTCATCGGAATAGATCAAATAATTAATGGGGGAGGAGGACATGTCATTTGTGCTCACCCACGAACGAAGGGGCAGAGCTCGTCAAACGCACGGCGAGGTCGTCGAACACCAAACCTCGCCGCGATGAAACAACTGCACATTTAAAACTACCCGATCAACACAATTATATATGATGTTTTTCATAACAAAATCGAAAAATATATGACCTAACTAATAATTCACAAATATATGACCCCGTCGGCTTCTGGAAGGCCAAAGAACACCTTTTCGGGAGGTGTCGGGGGTCGGGGTGCCGTGTCGGTGTCGGGGTCGGGGTGTCGGGTCAGGCTCGGGGTCGGGGTGTCGGGGTCGGGGTCTCGGGGTCGGGGTGTCGGGGGTGTCGTGTCGGGGGTCGGGGTGTCGTGTCGGTGTCGGGGTGCCGTGTCGGGGTCGGGGTGCTGTTTCGGGGTCGGGGGGTCGGGGTGTCGTGTCGGGGTCAGGGGGTTAGGGGGTCGGGGTCGGGTGTCGGGGTGTGGTGTCGGGGTTGGGGGGTCAGGGGTCAGGGGGTCTTCTCATTCTTCTACTACTTCTACTTCTTCTCATTCTTCTACTTCTTCTCATCCCCCGTCTTCTACTTCTTTTCTTCTTTTTCTTCTTCTTCTTCTTCTTCTTCTTCTTCTTCTTCTTCTTCTTCTTCTTCTTCTTCTTCTTCTTCTTCTTCTTCTTCTTCTTTTTCCTCCTCCTCCTCCTCCTCCTCCTCCTCCTCTTCTTCTTCTTCTTCTTCCCCCTTCTACTTATTCTACTTTTCGTCTTCTTTTTTAATCTTTTTTCACTTCCTTTAATTATGACTATTTAACTAAAACCTAACACTAGTGTAATATAATCCAATCTAATTAATCTAATCTAGCTAACTATATAACCTAAACCTAAACTAAAAACCTAAACTAATTAAAACTAAACTATTTAAACTAATTAAACCTAAACTAATTAAACTAAATAACCTAAACTAATTAATTCTAAACTGAAAAAACTTAAACTAAAAAACCTTATCTAAACAGAAAAGAAAAACAAAGAAACAGAAAAAATAGGACACAGGGGGGCGGCAGGGGCTCACCGTGGGGGGCGGCGACGGGTCGGGGAGGGGGCGGCGACGGGGCGGCAGCAAGGCGGCGCAGCGGTGGGGAGGGGAGGGGCAGCGATGGGCGGCGCTTCTCGGGGGCCGGTCGACCCGCGGCTGCAGCGGCAGCGGCGGTTGGTCGGGCGTCGGGGGCGGGGACGGGCGCGGCGGTACGGGGCTTAGACGGCCGTGGCGCGGCTGGCCGACGTGGAAGGAGCGGCGGGGCCGCGATGGAGGTTGGGGAGGGGTGCGGGGCGGCGGGGAGGCCGGCTACGCCGGACGGGGTCGGCGGCGGCGGCACGGGCTGGTGTGGGCGGGGCGATGTGGAAGAGGCGGCGAGGGTGCGGTGGAGGTCGAGGCGGCGAGGGTGCGGTGGAGGTCGGGCCGGGGCGGTGGGGGGCCGGGGCGGGGCGGGCGGCGGCGGCGGCGGGGTGGGAGGAGAGAACGGCGAGGAGAGAAGAAGTGAGTAACGGGCGGGGGGGTACGGGCCGTTAGGTAGTGCCCTCTTTGCCGTCCGCCTATCTTTGCCGTCCGCCCTTTTTGCCTCTTTGCTGTCTGCTGGCGGACGGCAAAGAGGTGGGCCGTTAAGTTTTTTCCAAACGGGCGGGGGGTGGGGGCCACCTCACTCTTTGCCGTCTGCCAGCGGACGGCAAAGATTCTTTGCTGTCTGCTGGCTGACGGCAAAGAGCTCGCAGATGGCAAAGAGCTTCTTTGCCGTCTGCCGTTTCTTTGCCGTCTGCTTTTGGGTAGCTGATGGCAAAGAGCTTCTTTGCCGTCAGCTAGCAGACGGCAAAGAGCCGGCAGATGGCAAATTAGCTGATTCCATTAGTGTACGGTCAAATCGGGGGCGTCATAAGTTGGTATCAGAGCCGACTGCCTGTAGGAATCCCCCTTTCCACACTCCTTGGCCGAAGTCGAGTATAGACATTACAAAAACTTTTACTAACATGGCTGTGTGTCTTACGGGCCCACGTCGCCATTGGGTGGTACTAGGATCTTTTACTCCTCGACCTTTACTCTGGGACTCTGAACTCTCTTCTACTCGGGTTAAACGAATTTACTAACTCTAACACTAGGATCCCGTGACCGCATTCACCCCAAAGTTGGATAAGCCATAGTTGTTTCTTAGAATAGTATTTTGAACAATTCACACACTGTCATTTGACTCCTTTGAAACGTCTTTGCTTTCAGATGGAACCCACGAGGCAGGTCGTGCGCCACACGACGGCCATTGGTGCCTCGGGATCACCGGCTGTGCTAGCTGAGATGATGACCTATCTGGGTTATCGCTGGCACCCTGAGTACACCGTCTACGAGGAGTACCAAGACTTTAACCAGGAGCAGTACCGTGCCATCGTCCAGCTCTACTCTCGGGAGTATGACTCCACTACTGTGCTGCACACCGCACATGGTGTTGGTGTGACCATCGATATGGCTGTCCACGATGCTGCCTATGCTGCTCTGACACGTCTTCGTGGAGAGTATCGGGAGTTGGACACCTCCCCTTTCAGGCACATTGCTATCGCATCTGATGTTGGTGCGGAGGGATACTATACTGGTGCCTACTCCACTGTCACCCGAGAGCCCTTCTACCATCAGAACCTGGTTCTGCATGCTGATGGGCTGGATCGAGCTAACCGAGCTCTTCGCCACAAGATGTACACCACCCGTCAGCACCTTTACCGTGCTCTGACGCTGCTGCACCCCTTTGTCCGATCTGGAAAGCTACCGCGTACTGCGATCTACCCAGCCAGGACCGTGATGCCCCATGGTGTCGGTTGGCCAGAGGTGGGAGGCTACTCTCCCGCACTTGGTCCTCTTCTGCCACCTGAGCGTCGGGCTCTACACCTGAGTATCCGCGGCCCCCAGTTTGCTGACGTGGAGGGCTATCCGTTGCCTCACTACCAGTTGTCGGGCTACGATTACCTCCACAGTACCTCTTGGGACTGATGTAGGCTTGCTTGTAGTGTTAGATGCATTCGTCGCGAGCCTGTGTGTCGCCTATGTTGTTTTAGTCTATGTACTGAACTCTGTGTACTGAACTCTATGCATGACCCCTTTTGTAAGTTATGCCGACTACTATGTAGTAGCTATCGTGCTCCTTTCATTATGCATGTTTCATCATGAATGATTCTTGTCTTTGCAAATTTCTCAATGCTGAACTACCCCTGTTATATATTAGCAGGATGGTTAGACCAGGTGGTCGTGGTAGTGGTGGCAATGCCCCACCACCACCTGAGTACATGGCTGGTATGATCCAACAGTTTGAACTGAACCGCCAATTCATGGAAAATATGATGGCTTAGTTTCCTCGCCCCAATATGGACCAGCAACCAACCCCAGTAACTCTGCAGGATTTCATGCGCCTCAATCCAATTGTGTACCGCAGCTCAACTCAGCCTCTGGATGCTGATGACTGGCTCCGTGACATCACCTATGAGATGGAGTCTGCTGATGTAGCCCCTGCCAGCTATGTCAACTTTGCTTCCTTCTTTCTGAAGGGACCCGCAGCTCAATGGTGGGATAGCCACAGGCGTACTCTGCCAGCTGGAACAATCATCACCTGGCCAGACTTCCAAAGATGCTTTCCGTGCCCGCTTCATTCCTCAGGGAGTCATGGACCGGAAGAAGCGTGAGTTCCGCAACCTCACCCAAGGCAACAAAACTGTTGAAGCTTATCAGCGGGAGTTTCTGGACTTGTCCCGCTATGCTGAAGAAGACATTGCAACTGATGCTCGCAGACAGGAGAAGTTCCATGATGGACTACAAGCTGACATCAAGCTCGCACTTCTAGTGCATGACTTCGCCGATTTCGCCACCTTGGTGAATAAGGCCATCAATGTCGAGACTGGTCTGCAGGAATACCAGAGCTCTCAGAGGCGCAACCGTGACACGGGCTCATCTTCGGGCCCGCCCTCGCAGAAGCGAAAGATATGGATCCCAAACAGCATGTACCGTCCAAATGCACCTGCTCCAAGGAAATCTTATGCTGCACCGCGCCTGCCTCCCCCACCATCTAGGCAGTCAAAGCTACCAGCTCCCCCACCTGGGGCTCCTGTTCCCACTCCCGATAATGGTCTGTGCTACAAGTGTGGTCAACCGGGTCACTTTGCCAGGAACTGCTATCAGAATCAGAACCAGAATCAACTGGCCCTTCCAGCAGCTGGCCGTGGTAACAACCAGCCCCGCAACAACAATGCTAAGTCTTATGGTCGTGCCCATGCCAACCACGTTGATCTCAACGAAGCTCAAGACCAGCCTGCTACTGTGATGGGTACACTCCTCGTAAATTCAGTACCAGCATCCGTTTTATTTGATACAGGAGCATCCCATTCATTCATATCAGCGGAATTTGCATTCCTGCATGGCATTAAATACGAAGAGATGAACACTCCGCTAGTGGTACACACCCCTGTGGGCCAATGTCAAACCTCTATGGTTAGTCACGACATTCCTGTTGAAATTGAAGGACTGGAATTTCTTGTCTCTCCCATCGTACTGGAGTCCTGTAGCATTGATCTCATTCTGGGAATGAATTGGTTAAAAGCGCATACTGCTTCAATCGTTTGCACCACTAAGACCGTCCATCTGCTACACCCTTCAGATGAGATAGTTACTTACCAAGCCCATCTGGTGCAAAATGCCGAGGCAAGGCTCTATGCATTGAATGCATTGAACGCTGCACCACTCGAGGGCATTGAAAACATTCCCGTCGTGCGTGAATTCCTCGACGTCTTTCCTGAAGAACTTCCAGGGATTCCCCCTGCTAGAGCTGTCGAATTCATCATCGACTTGAAACCAGGCACCACTCCTATAGCCAAGCGACCCTACAAGATGCCGCCGCATGAACTCCTTGAGCTTAAGGAGGAAATCGACAATTCTCTTCGCAAAGGATTCATTCGCCCAAGTTGCTCTCCTTGGGGAGCACCTTCTCTCTTTGTCAAGAAGAAGGATGGGACAAACCGATAAGTTCAAGACTACCGTCCAATAAACCAAGCTACCATTCAGAATAAATACCCTCTTCCTCGGATCAATGATCTGTATGATCAACTGGCGGGTTCGTCAGTGTTCTCTAAGCTCGACTTGAGATTGGGTTACCACCAGATCCATGTTCGCGAAGAGGATATCCCAAAGACCGCCTTCGTGACCCGCTATGGTTCATACGAGTACACCGTCATGTCTTTCGGTTTAACCAATGCCCCAGCCACCTTCTCTCGTCTGATGAACTATATATTCATGGATTACCTCGACAAGTTCGTTGTGGTTTATCTGGATGATATCCTGGTATTTTCAAAGAACAAAGAAGAACATGCTGAACATCTTCGACTTGTGCTGGAAAAGCTACGAGAGCATCAACTATATGCCAAGTTCTCCAAATGTGAATTCTGGCTACCGGAAGTAACCTATCTTGGGCATGTCATCTCTAAGGATGGTATTGCCGTCAACCCCGAGCGAGTTCAGGCTATCCTTGATTGGACTCCTCCCAAGAACGTTAAGCAAGTCAGAAGTTTTCTCGGTCTCGCCAGCTATTGCCGTCGATTCGTCGAGAACTTCTCCAAGATCGCCAGGCCTCTGACTAACCTGTTGCATAAGGGCGTCAAGTTTCAATGGACAGACAAATGTCAGGAAAGTTTCCAGGCACTCAAAGACAAGTTGACTTCTGCCCTAGTTCTAGCTCCACCTGATACTAAGAAGGACTTCGTCATTTACTGCGACGCTTCCCGTCAAGGATTAGGCTGTGTCCTGATGCAAGACCGCAAAGTGATTGCTTATGCCTCTCGGCAATTGCGCCCTCACGAAGAGAACTACCCAGTTCACGACCTCGAACTTGCTGCTGTCATTCATGCGCTGAAGCAGTGGCGACATTACCTTCTCGGTAATCGTTGCGAGATCTTCACTGACCACCAAAGTCTGAAGTATCTGTTTACTCAGCCAGACCTGAACCTTCGTCAGCAGAGATGGATGGAGCTTGTTGCAGACTTTGACTTGGGTATTTCCTATACGCCAGGCAAGGCTAATGTAATGGCTGATGCCTTGAGCCGCAAGTCTTACTGCAACCACCTCCAGGTTCACAAAGTTCAGCCCTCGCTTTTTGAAGAATTTAGGAAGCTGAACCTCCATATTGTTCCTCCAGGTGCACTCGCTCCCCCTCCTAAGGAGTTTCGCAAGATGAACCTCAGTGTTGTTTCCCAGGGTTCCCTCAATACCCTGGCCGTCGAACCAGATCTCTTGGACTCCATCAAGAGAATACAGGGATATGACTCTGAAGCCCACAAGATTAAGCGCTACCTCGCAAAAGGAAAGCCCTCATTCTTCACTATCGCTGAAGATGGCACTTTATACTTTAAGGGCCGCCTAGTGGTGCCATGTGCAGAGAAAAACCTGGATATGACACGAGAGGTTATGAAAGAAGCTCATGATACGCCTCTATGTATCCATCCTGGTAGTACAAAGATGTACCAAGACATCCGTCAGAGATTCTGGTGGTCTAATATGAAGCAAGACATTGCTCGTTATGTTGCTGAGTGTGACGTTTGCCGTCGTATCAAAGCAGAACATCAAAGGCCTGCTAGAACTCTGCAACCTATCTCTATTCCTGAATGGAAATAGGACCATGTTGAGATGGACTTCGTCACTGGATTTCCCAAATCACAGAAAGGTAATGATGCTATTCTTGTCGTCATTGACCGGCTTTCCAAAGTTGCACATCTCCTGGCGGTCAAAGAAACGATCACTGCTAGTCAGCTGGCAACGCTCTATATGTCCAGGATTGTTTCACTCCACGGTATTCCATTGGTTATCAGTTCAGACCGTGGCAGCTTATTCACTTCAAGATTCTGGGCAAGTTTCCAAGAAGCCATGGGAACTCATCTGTCATTCAGTACTGCGTTTCATCCTCAATCGCAAGGGCCAGTTGAACGCGTCAACCAAGTTCTCAAAGACATGCTTCGAGCTTGTGTTATTTCCTTCGGCAAGAAATGGGAGGAATCTCTTCCGTATGCTGAGTTCTCTTATAATAATAGCTATCAAGCTAGTCTGAAGATGGCCCCCTTCGAAGTGTTATATGGGCGAAAGTGCCGAACCCCTCTGAACTGGTCAGAAACTGGGGAACGTCCACTCTTCGGTCCGGATATTATCCAACATGCCGAAGAACAAGTCCGCATTATTCGTGAGAATCTCAAGACTGCTCAGTCACGTCAGAAGAGTCAGTATGACCGTCATCATAAAGACATGGTCTATCAACCTGGCGAAAAGGCTTATCTTCGAGTCACACCAATGAAGGGTGCTCACCGCTTCGGAATCAAGGGCAAACTAGCTCCTCGATATATTGGCCCATTCACTATTCTCGAAAGGCGTGGAAAAGTGGCATACCAACTGGAGCTTCCGCCGAACCTTTCTCAGGTTCACGATGTGTTCCATGTGTCACAGCTCCGCCGTTGCTTCAAGGACCCAATCCGAGCAGTGGATCATGAAGTGCTCGAATTGCAGCAAGACCGCTCCTATAAGGAGCATCCGATCCGCATTCTCGACCAAGCTGAACGCCGCACACGTCAGAAGGCGATCAAGTTCCTCAAAGTCCAGTGGTCGCACCATTCTGAGGAGGAAGCCACTTGGGAACGCGAGGATCGCCTGCGTGATGAATACCCCGCACTGTTTCCTTCTACCTCCTAAATCTCGGGACGAGATTTCTTGTAGTGGAGGAGTTTTGTAACGCCCGGATAATCAAGCTACAGTAATCCCACGCTAATGGTGCCACGTCACCACAGTTACTGTTGCTAATCTACCGTTAGGTCAAACCGTTTCAAAATTCAAATTCAAAATTAAAGTCAACGATAAAAGTTTTTCAAAATTTAAAACAAAAATGTTCGGGAGGTGCCATATTTTGCATAAGTAAATATGGTGTAGTAAACACATTTTTATAAAATGCCTAAATAATTTAAATTGAATTAAAACAGAAAAGAAAATAAGTAAAAAAAAGAAAATAAAAAAAAGAAAGCAAAAAAAAGAGAGGAAGAAACCCCCCCACTGGGCCATCTGTGGCCCAGCTGGCCAGCCCAACTGGGCCAACCCACCAGGCCCAGCCGGCCACCCACTCCCCCCCTTATCCACTCACCAACCCCCCACCCACTTCACCGGCAGCCCCCACTCCCCCCCGAAAAATCTCCCTCCTTTGCCTCCCCCGATCTGGATCGGGAGGAGACCACCGACGCCGCCGCCCCGGCCCCGTCGCCGACCGCCCCGTTGCCGTCGCCGTTGGACGCCGTCGCCGGAGCACTCCCCCGCCGGCCTGCTTCCCCCACCTCAACGGCCTGCCTCCTCGTCGCCCGGTCGTCACCGTCAACCGCCTCGCGCCCCGCTGCCAATCCCCCTACGGCCCCAGTGAGCCCCGCCTCGCTCCCTCCCTCTCCCTCGTGCGCTCGCGCTCGTCGCCGCGGTCCCCGCCGATCTCGCCTGCGGTTGACGCGCTCCGGCCGCGTCCGATGCGCGCTCACCGTGTCGTGCCCTCGCCCCGTTCTGCCCCGTCGCGCACACCCGCACCTGGCCGCCGGCCCGCGCCCCCGCGGCCCCCTCCTTCGCTCTGGCCGCCGAGGCTTGCGCCCGTCGTGGCCTCACCCCGGCCGCCCCCTGTCCCGTCGCTGCGGCCTCCTTCCCCCACGCGCAGGCGACGCCCCACGCCCATGGCCACCTCTGGCGCTCCGGCGCCCTGCTCCTCCCCTTCTGCCCTGCCGTGGCCTCGCCGCTGCCACGCCGGCGAACCCTCCCCCCTTGCCGTGGCCCCGGGTGGCCGCGTCCAGGTCCAGCGCCCGCACTCGCCCGCGCGGCGACCGAGCCCGTCCGCGCGCTCGTGCGCGCCCATGGCCGCACGCGTGCCCGCTCGCCCGGGCGCCCGCGCCCACTATGGCCGAGCCCGGACAAGTCCGGTGCCGAAAGGGCCCGGGCGGACATGTCCGCCCCTGGCCTATGACAAACGGGGCCCAGCCCGAGAACGAAATAAAAAAGGAAATGAAAAAAATAAAAAATAAAAATAATTAATTAACTTATTTAATCATGTTAATATTAATTAATTAAGATTAATTGAACTAATAACTAATTAACCTAATTAACTACTGATAATTAACTAACAGTCACTGACAGGTGGGACCCACCTGTCAGGTTGACCAGGTCAACGGTCAACGTTGACTGCTGACGTCAGCATGACATCATGCTGATGTCATAAATCCAAATTTCGAATTAAATTAAATAATTAATTAAATTCTAGAAATTAATAAATTCTTTTGAAAATCATATCTTTTAATCCGTAACCCGGATGGAAATACTTTGTACATGAAAGTTGCTCAGAACGGCGAGACGAATCCGGATACGCAGCCCGTTCGTCCGCCACATATCCGTAGCATAGCAAACCTGTAACATTTCACCTCCGGTTCATCTGTCCGAAAACGCAAAACATCGGGAATACTTTCCCGGATGTCCCCCCCTTCGCCGGTACCACCTACTGTCGCGTTAGGACACACCTCGCACTGCTCATTGTCATGTCACGCATCGTCATGCTTATGTTTGCATTGTATTTACTGTTTCTTCCCCCTCTTCTCTCCGGTAGACTACGAGACCGACACTGCTGCTGCCCAGTTCGACTACGGAGTTGACGACCCCTCCTACTTGCCAGAGCAACCAGGCAAGCCCCCCCCCCCTTGATCACCAGATATCGCCTATTCTTCTCTATACTGCTTGCATTAGAGTAGTGTAGCATGTTACTGCTTTCCGATATCCTATCCTGATGCATAGCCTATCCTTGCTACTACTGTTGTTACCTTTACCTGCAATCCTACATGCTTAGTATAGGATGCTAGTTTTCCCACAGTGGCCCTACATTCTTGTCCGTCTGCTGTGCTATACTATCGGGCCGTGATCACCTGGGTCGTGATCACGGGTATATACTTATATACTATATACATGACACATGTGATGACTAAAGTCGGGTCGGCTCGTAGGAGTACCCGCAAGTGGATCTTTGTGGTGGAGCGATAGGGCAGGTTGAGAGCACCCAGGAGAGAGGTTGGCCTGGCCCTGGTCGGCGTTCGCGGTTATTTAAATATAACACGCTTAACGAGTTCTGGGTATTTGATCTGAGTCTGGCCTTTTGGTCTATACGCACTAACCATCTACTCGGGAGTAGTTATGGGTATCCCGGCGTCGTGGTATCAGCCGAAGCCTTCGTGACGTCAGCGACTGAGTGGCGCGCGCCGTGTTGGACCGCTTTGACGTAACCGCCGTGATCGTGTGGGTTGCTAGGTCTGCTCGCGGCCGCGTTCGCAACGTGCAGGTGTGCTATGGGCGATGGGCCCAGACCCCTGTGCGTTTAGGATTAGACCGGCGTGCTGACCGCTCTGTTGTGCTTAGGTAGGGCTGCGACGTGTTGATCTTCCGAGGCCGGGCATGACCCAGGAAAGTGTGTCCGGCCGAATGGGATCAAGCGTGTTGGGTTATGTGGTGCACCTATGCAGGGAAGTTAATCTATTCGAATAGCCGTGATCTTCGGTAACAGGACGACCCGGAGTTGTACCTTGACCTTATGACAACTAGAACTGGATACTGAATAAAATACACCCTTCCAAGTGCCAGATACAACCCGGTGATCGCTCTCTAACAGGGCGACGAGGAGGGGATCGCCGGGTAGGATTTATGCTATGCGATGCTACTTGGAGGACTTCAATCTACTCTCTTCTACATGCTGCAAGATGGAGATGGCCAGAAGCGTAGTCTTTGACAGGATTAGCTATCCCCCTCCTATTCTGGCATTCTGCAGTACAGTCCACTGATATGCCCCTTTACACATATACCCATGCATATGTAGTGTAGCTCCTTGCTTGCGAGTACTTTGGATGAGTACTCACGGTTGCCTTTCTCCCTCTTTTTCCCCCTTTCCTTTCTACCTGGTTGCCGCAACCAGATGCTGGAGCCCAGGAGCCAGACGCCACCGTCGACGACGACTCCTACGACACTGGAGGTGCCTACTACTACGTGCAGGCCGCTGATGACGACCAGGAGTAGTTAGGAGGATCCCAGGCAGGAGGCCAGCGCCTCGTTCGATCTGTATCCCAGTTTGTGCTAGCCTTCTTAAGGCAAACTTGTTTAACTTATGTCTGTACTCAGATATTGTTGCTTCCGCTGACTCGTCTATGATCGAGCACTTGTATTCGAGCCCTCGAGGCCCCTGGCTTGTATTATGATGCTTGTACGACTTATTTATGTTTTAGAGTTGTGTTGTGAAATCTTCCCGTGAGTCCCTGATCTTGATCGTACACATTTGCGTGCATGATTAGTGTACGGTCAAATCGGGGGCGTCACAGACGCGTCCACGTGCCCCTTTTGAACGCCCTGGAATTGTGCTGGAAGAAATGCTTCCTTAGGCCACTCAGTGTGATACCTGCAGTATTGTGGAATACAGGTTTTAGTGTACCTAGTTGGCATTTTCATAACATCTTTGGCATGTTGCAGTCACTTGTTTCACTTTTTATTAACTGTCAAATTGTAATTGCTTCACCAGGTCTGCGTCTAAAAAGAAAAATAGAGCTATAAACAAAGGAATATGTTTGTGCAAGTAGACGGCCGATCGGTGTCTTACCTGGAAGTTTCTCAGGTTGGGTGTAGCATATGCCGTGCTCGCTGTCGATGGTTGGTATGAACAAATCGATGAGAGACTGAAATCTCGCGCTGTCAGCACTCACTTTGGCCTCAAGGTGCTCGATCAGCTCCTGATCCATGGGATCAAACTGGACGCCAGCCGGTAGCACCGGCCAATCCTTCTTCAACTTGCATCGGTAATTCCAGTTATATGGTACTCAATGTATGATCAATCGACTGTTTTAAGTGAATGATGAAAGATTTCGACAGATAAGTGGTACTCCAAATCTGAAGTCCAGAATACCCGAACACGCCGCCGGGATTCTTGTGTCACCTCACGCGTAGTGTGTTGTCACGTCAATTCAATGTGTGGACATGATGAATAATTTGACCGACGTATACTAGTACTGCTACTGTACTACTTACTAGTCATATTTAGTGTCACAATTTATATATAGGTTTAACTAACAAGTACGCACTTGAAGCCTAACTGATATATATATATATATATAAATATATATATATGGCTTCTGCACAGCATCTCCATCATCATTATTAGTACATCCTACGCAGGTGAGTTAGGATGCACTTGATCCCAGGAAGGTATCTATCCTTCAAACCAGAGGAGTGCTTCAAACTAACAACAATACATAATATCCAACAAAAGGGGGTCGTGCTACAGCAGCAGAATACATGGCTCAGTCTAGATATCAGCACGAATCAAGTTGTGCATATTTGCTGTTGGCATGAACCACATCGCCGCGTGTCGGGTTTGCAAAAGCCATCCATCGCATGGAAGCTTGATGCCTTTCACACACTGAAGATTATCTGGCAACAAGCTATGTCGACGAATCTCTGGATATGGTGATTCATGAAACCCATGGTATGATGTGTAAACACAGCCCCCCCACGTGAATGGAAGTTGCATAGCACAGTAATCATCGTCGGTGATATGATCGATGATTGGTTGGATGATCGGATAATTGAGCCCGAGGAACAAGGAGTGGTTGCCGAGGCTATAAACCCACCTCCAGTTGAATACGCCTGGTCCAACGGAGCTGGGATCTTTCTCAAACACGAAGCAGCCATAGCCATCAATGTCACGAACGCCCCATGCATTGTACTGCATGTGGTTTGATGTAATGGTTTGGTCAATTTGGTACGTGCGAATGAGCATCAAATGACCGCCGTCAGCTGAACGAGCGATAAACCACCACCCATCGGCTGGTATGATTCCAGGTCCTGGAATCATGAAGGCCAGCGCATTTGCATCTGCTGCAACAATTCAAATTGGAGACAAAAGGACAAAAATAAACAATCATGTTCAGAGTATGTGTGGAATTAAGATTATTATAACAGTGACACATATCATAGACAGAGAATTGCAATGTCGTGGTCATAATCATACCCAAGTTAAAAAAATAAGCCAATGTCTTTCATATTCTAGCAATATGTCATGGTTCAAACATCGTGTAACAATGAGAGGAAAACAGCTATGACAGCGCCTACTCATATTCTACCATAGCACTTACTACTACTGTTCTCATATCAACTCTAAGCAATAACATGCGTTGTTATAAAAATCTTGTAAACGAGAGTAACATATAGCAATCATGATGTTATGCTCATAATATGTATTCTAACAATCATTAGATGCCAATTGTTCTCATATCAACTCTAACAATAACATGTGTGGTCATAAAAATCTAGGAAATGAGAGGAACATATAGCAATGATGTGGTTATAGACATGCTATGCATTCTAAATTTGTAACAAATGAACAGGCAGTCGTATTCATAAGGTAAAGATGAGATGAGATAGAACAATTACACGACGATAGATTCCACCAGTATAGGCAGCCAATCTGTGCGTCGACCGCATAAACGATGCCATCGTGCACTATAGCATCAGACAGAAATGTTGCCTCAACAGGATTGATGATGAGCCATAACCATGTATGGCGACCGGATTCCAGATAGACTAATCCCATGTTGAACAAGGCAATGAGCTTGTAATCCATGTAGTCTTCTGATGGTGTGGGCACTTCGCAGATTACAACTTTCTGCAAATAGAGGTCGAGCCAAAAGCTTGACGCGTCTCGTGCGTAGTAGGCAGGAGTGTCCGGCGGGCCGCGAGGCTCGATGGCGGCGATATCCAACGATGGAAGGGTGATCTCTCGCTGGGTGTAGATATCCACGAGACGCCACGGACTACCGGTGTGGTGGATGAGGACGATCCAGTTGGCCTTCATGCCCGCCCAGTAGTGGCCGCGCATGAAGGACAGGCGGACGGGTAGTGGTAGCATGTCGAGGGGAACCATGGTAACGAGATTGAACTAGGTATCGAGATACCGACGATCGAATCTCGGGCAAGTAACATACCGATGACAAAGGGAACAACGTATGTTGTTATGCGGTCTGACCGATAAAGATCTTCGTAGAATATGTGGGAACCAATATGAGCATCCAGGTTCCGCTATTGGTTATTGATCGGAGAGGTGTCTCGGTCATGTCTACATAGTTCTCGAACCCGTAGGGTCCGCACGCTTAAAGTTACGATGACAGTTATATTATGAGTTTATATGTTTTGATGTACCGAAGGTTGTTCGGAGTCCCGGATGTGATCACGGACATGACGAGGAGTCTCGAAATGGTCGAGACATAAAGATTGATATATTGGAAGCCTATGTTTGGACATCGGAAGTGTTCCGGGTGAAATCGGGATTTTTCCGGAGTATCGGGAGGTTACCGGAACCCCCGGTAACTTGATGGGCCTTATTGGGCCTAGGTGGAAGAGAGGAGAGGAGGCCAGGGCAGGGCCGCGCCCCTTCCCCCCAGTCCGAATAGGACAAGGAGAGGGGGGCGGCGCCCCCCTTCCTTCCTCCCCTCCACCTCTTCCCCTCTTCCACTCCTAGTCCAACATGGAAAAAGGGGGGAGTCCTACTCCCGGTAGGAGTAGGACTCCTCCTGGCGCGCCACACCTCCTAGGCCGGCGGCCTCCCCCTTGCTCCTTTATATACGGGGGCAGGGGGCACCTCTATACACACAATTGATATACGATATTTTAGCCGTGTGCGGTGCCCCCCTCCACCATATTATACCTCGATAATATCGTAGCGGAGCTTAGGCGAAGCCCTGCGTCGGTAGAGCATCATCATCGTCACCACGCCATCGTGCTGACGAAACTCTCCCTCAACACTCGGCTGGATCGGAGTTCGAGGGACGTCATCGAGCTGAACGTGTGCTGAACTCGGAGGTACCGTGCGTTCGGTACTTGATCGGTCGGATCGTGAAGACGTACGACTACATCAACCGCGTTGTGTTAACGCTTCCGCTTTCGGTCTACGAGGGTACGTGGACAACACTCTCCCCTCTTGTTGCTATGCATCACCATGATCTTGCGTGTGCGTAGGAATTTTTTTGAAATTACTACGTTCCCTAACAGTGGTATCAGAGCCTGGTTTTATGCGTTGATGCTATGCACGAGTAGAACACAAGTGAGTTGTGGGCGATATAAGTCATACTGCTTACCAGCATGTCATACTTTGGTTCGGCGGTATTGTGAGATGAAGCGGCCCGGACCGACATTACGCGTACGCTTACGCGAGACTGGTTTCACCGTTGCGAGCACTCGTTGCTTAAAGGTGACTGGCGGGTGTCTGTCTCTCTCACTTTAGTTGAACCGAGTGTGGCTACGCCCGGTCCTTGCGAAGGTTAAAACAGCACCAACTTGACAAACTATCGTTGTGGTTTTGATGCGTAGGTAAGAACGGTTCTTGCTAAGCCCGTAGCAGCCACGTAAAACTTGCAACAACAAAGTAGAGGACGTCTAACTTGTTTTTGCAGGGCATGTTGTGATGTGATATGGTCAAGACATGATGCTATATTTTATTGTATGAGATGATCATGTTTTGTAACCGAGTTATCGGCAACTGGCAGGAGCCATATGGTTGTCGCTTTATTGTATGCAATGCAATCGCCATGTAATTGTTTTACTTTATCACTAAGCGGTAGCGATAGTCGTAAAAGCAATAAGTTGGCGAGACGACAACGATACTACGATGGAGATCAAGGTGTCGCGCCGGTGACGATGGTGATCATGACGGTGCTTCGGAGATGGAGATCACAAGCACAAGATGATGATGGCCATATCATATCACACATATTGATTGCATGTGATGTTAATCTTTTATGCATCTTATCTTGCTTTGATTGATGGTAGCATTATAAGATGATCTCTCACTAAAATTTCAAGATAAAAGTGTTCTCCCTGAGTATGCACCGTTGCGAAAGTTCTTCGTGCTGAGACACCACGTGATGATCGGGTGTGATAGGCTCTACGTTCAAATACAACGGGTGCAAAACAGTTGCACACGCGGAATACTCAGGTTAAACTTGACGAGCCTAGCATATGCAGATATGGCCTCGGAACATGGAGACCGAAAGGTCGAGCGTGAATCATATAGTAGATATGATCAACATAGTGATGTTCACCATTGAAACTACTCCATCTCACGTGATGATCGGACATAGTTTAGTTGATTTGGATCACGTAATCACCTAGATGATTGGAGGGATGTCTATCTAAGTGGGAGTTCTTAAGTAATATGATTAATTGAACTTGAATTTATCATGAACTTAGTACCTCATAGTATCTTGCTTGTCTATGTTAATTGTAGATAAATGGCCCGTGCTGTTGTTCCGTTGAATTTTAATGCGTTCCTTGAGAAAGCAAAGTTGAAAGATGATGGTAGCAATTACACGGACTGGGTCCGTAACTTGAGGATTATCCTCATTGCTACACAGAAGAATTACGTCCTGGAAGCACCGCTAGGTGCCAGGCCTCCTGCAAGAGCAACACCAGAAGTTATGAACGCCTGGCAGAGCGAAGCTGATGACTACTCGATAGTTCAATGTGCCATGCATTACGGCTTAGAACCGGGTCTTCAACGACATTTTGAACGTCATGGAGCATATGAGATGTTCCAGGAGTTGAAGTTAATATTTCAAGCAAATGCCCGGATTGAGAGATATGAAGTCTCCAATAAGTTCTACAGCTGCAAGATGGAAGAGAATAGTTCTGTCAGTGAGCATATACTCAAAATGTCTGGGTATAATAATCACTTGATTCAACTGGGAGTTAATCTTCCGGATGATAGCGTCATTGACAGAATTCTTCAATCACTGCCACCAAGCTACAAGAGTTTCGTGATGAACTATAACATGCAAGGGATGAATAAGACAATTCCCGAGCTCTTCGCAATGCTAAAGGCAGCGGAGGTAGAAATCAAAAAGGAGCATCAAGTGTTGATGGTCAGTAAGACCACTAGTTTCAAGAAAAAGGGCAAAGGGAAGAAGAAAGGGAACTTCAAGAAGAACAGCAAGCAAGTTGCTGTTCAGGAGAAGAAACCCAAGTCTGGACCTAAGCCTGAAACTGAGTGCTTCTACTGCAAGCAGACTGGTCACTGGAAGCGGAATTGCCCCAAGTATTTGGCGGATAAGAAGGATGGCAAGGTTAACAAAGGTATATGTGATATACATGTTATTGATGTGTACCTTACTAATGCTCGAAGTAGCACCTGGGTATTTGATACTGGTTCTGTTGCTAATATTTGCAACTCGAAACAGGGGCTACGGATTAAGCGAAGATTGGCTAAGGACGAGGTGACGATGCGCGTGGGAAATGGTTCCAAAGTCGATGTGATCGCGGTCGGCACGCTACCTCTACATCTACCTTCGGGGTTAGTTTTAGACCTAAATAATTGTTACTTGGTGCCAGCGTTGAGCATGAACATTATATCTGGATCTTCTTTAATGCGAGACGGTTATTCATTTAAATCAGAGAATAATGGTTGTTCTATTTATATGAATAATATCTTTTATGGTCATGCACCTTGAAGAGTGGTCTATTTTTAATGAATCTCGATAGTAGTGACACACATATTCATAATGTCGAAGCCAAAAGATGCAGAGTTGATAATGACAGTGCAACTTATTTGTGGCACTGTCGTTTAGGTCATATCGGTGTAAAGCGCATGAAGAAACTCCATACTGATGGACTTTTGGAATCACTTGATTATGAATCACTTGGTACTTGCGAACCGTGCCTCATGGGCAAGATGACTAAAACACCGTTCTCCGGAACTATGGAGAGAGCAACAGATTTATTGGAAATCATACATACAGATGTATGTGGTCCGATGAATATTGAGGCTCGTGGCGGATATCGTTATTTTCTCACCTTCACAGATGATTTGAGCAGATATGGGTATATCTACTTAATGAGACATAAGTCTGAAACATTTGAAAAGTTCAAAGAATTTCAGAGTGAAGTTGAAAATCATCGTAACAAGAAAATAAAGTTTCTGCGATCAGATCATGGAGGAGAATATTTGAGTTACGAGTTTGGCCTACATTTGAAACAATGCGGAATAGTTTCGCAACTCACGCCACCCGGAACACCACAGCGTAATGGTGTGTCCGAACGTCGTAATCGTACTTTACTAGATATGGTGCGATCTATGATGTCTCTTACTGATTTACCGCTATCGTTTTGGGGTTATGCTTTAGAGACGGCTACATTCACTCTATATAGGGCACCATCGAAATCCGTTGAAACGACACCTTATGAACTATGGTTTAGCAAGAAACCAAAGTTGTCGTATCTTAAAGTTTGGGGTTGTGATGCTTATGTGAAGAAACTTCAACCTGATAAGCTCGAACCTAAATCGGAGAAATGTGTCTTCATAGGATACCCAAAGGAGACTGTTGGGTACACCTTGTATCACAGATCCGAAGGCAAGACATTCGTTGCTAAGAATGGATCCTTTCTAGAGAAGGAGTTTCTCTCGAAAGAAGTGAGTGGGAGGAAAGTAGAACTTGATGAGGTAACTGTACCTGTTCCCTTATTGGAAAGTAGATCATCACAGAAACCAGTTTCTGCGACACCTACACCAATTAGTGGGGAAGTTAATGATAATGATCATGAAACTTCAGATCAAGTTATTACTGAACCTCGTAGGTCAACCAGATTAAGATCCGCACCAGAGTGGTACGGTAATCCTGTTCTGGAGGTTATGTTACTAGACCATGACGAACCTACGAACTATGAAGAAGCGATGGTGAGCCCAGATTCCGCAAAATGTCTTGAGGCCATGAAATCCGAGATGGGATCCATGTATGAGAACAAAGTATGGACTTTGGTTGACTTGCCCGATGGTCGGCAAGCCATAGAAAATAAATGGATCTTCAAGAAGAAGACTGACGTTGATGGTAATGTTACTGTCTATAAAGCTCGACTTCTTGCGAAAGGTTTTTGACAAGTTCAAGGGATTGACTACGATGAGACCTTCTCACCCATAGCGATGCTTAAGTCTGTCCGAATCATGTTAGCAATTGCCGCATTTTATGATTATGAAATTTGGCAAATGGATGTAAAAACTGCATTCCTGAATGGATTTCTGGAAGAAGAGTTGTATATGATGCAACCGGAAGGTTTTATCGATCCAAAGGGAGCTAACAAAGTGTGCAAGCTCCAGCGATCCATTTATGGACTGGTGCAAGCCTCTCGAAGTTGGAATAAATGCTTTGATAGTGTGATCAAAGCATTTGGTTTTATACAGACTTTTGGAGAAGCCTGTATTTACAAGAAAGTGAGTGGGAGCTCAGTAGCATTTCTGATATTATATGTGGATGACATATTGCTGATTGGAAATGATATAGAATTTCTGGATAGCATAAAGGGATACTTGAATCAGAGTTTTTCAATGAAAGACCTCGGTGAAGCTGCATATATATTAGGCATTAAGATCTATAGAGATAGATCAAGACGCTTAATTGGACTTTCACAAAGCACATACCTTGACAAAGTTTTGAAGAAGTTCAAAATGGATCAAGCAAAGAAAGGGTTCTTGCCTGTACTACAAGGTGTGAGATTGAGTAAGACTCAATGCCCGACCACTGCAGAAGATAGAGAGAAGATGAAAGATGTTCCCTATGCTTCAGCCATAGGCTCTATCATGTATGCAATTCTGTGTACCAGACCTGATGTGTGCCTTGCTATAAGTTTAGCAGGGAGGTACCAAAGTAATCCAGGAGTGGATCACTGGACATCGGTCAAGAACATTCTGAAATACCTGAAAAGGACTAAGGATATGTTTCTCGTTTATGGAGGTGACAAAGAGCTCATCGTAAATGGTTACGTTGATGCAAGCTTTGACACTGATCCGGACGATTCTAAATCGCAAACCGGATACGTATTTACATTGAACGGTGGAGCTGTCAGTTGGTGCAGTTCTAAGCAAAGTGTCGTGGCGGGATCTACGTGTGAAGCGGAGTACATAGCTGCTTCGGAAGCAGCAAATGAAGGAGTCTGGATGAAGGAGTTCATATCCGATCTAGGTGCCATACCTAGTGCATCGGGACCAATGAAAATCTTTTGTGACAATACTGGTGCAATTGCCTTAGCAAAGGAATCCAGATTTCACAAGAGAACCAAGCACATCAAAAGACGCTTCAATTCCATCCGGGATTTAGTCCAGGTGGGAGACATAGAAATTTGCAAGATACATACGGATCTGAATGTTGCAGACCCGTTGACTAAGCCTCTTCCACGAGCAAAACATGATCAGCACCAAGACTCCATGGGTGTAAGAATCATTACTGTGTAATCTTGATTATTGACTCTAGTGCAAGTGGGAGACTGAAGGAAATATGCCCTAGAGGCAATAATAAAGTATTATTTATTTCCTTATATCATGATAAATGTTTATTATTCATGCTAGAATTGTATTAACCGGAAACATAATACATGTGTGAATACATAGACAAACAGAGTGTCACTAGTATGCCTCTACTAGACTAGCTCGTTAATCAAAGATGGTTATGTTTCCTAGCCATAGACATGAGTTGTCATTTGATTAACGGGATCACCTCATTAGGAGAATGACATGATTGACTTGACCCATTCCGTTAGCTTAGCACTCGATCGTTTAGTATGTTGCTATTGCTTTCTTCATGACTTATACATGTTCCTATGACTATGAGATTATGCAACTCCCGTTTACCGGGGGAACACTTAGTGTGCTACCAAACGTCACAACGTAACTGGGTGATTATAAAGGTGCTCTACAGGTGTCTCCAAAGGTACTTGTTGGGTTGGCGTATTTCGAGATTAGGATTTGTCACTCCGATTGTCAGAGAGGTATCTCTGGGCCCACTCGGTGATGCACATCACTATAAGCCTTGCAAGCATTGTGACTAATGAGTTAGTTGCGGGATGATGTATTACAGAACGAGTAAAGAGACTTGCCGCTAACGAGATTGAACTAGGTATCGAGATACCGACGATCGAATCTCGGGCAAGTAACATACCGATGACAAAGGGAACACCGTATGTTGTTATGCGGTCTGACCGATAAAGATCTTCGTAGAATATGTGGGAACCAATATGAGCATCCAGGTTCCGCTATTGGTTATTGACCAGAGAGGTGTCTCGGTCATGTCTACATAGTTCTCGAACCCGTAGGGTCCGCACGCTTAATGTTACGATGACAGTTATATTATGAGTTTATATGTTTTGATGTACCGAAGGTTGTTCGGAGTCCCGGATGTGATCACGGACATGACGAAGAGTCTCGAAATGGTCGAGACATAAAGATTGATATATTGGAAGCCTATGTTTGGACATCGGAAGTGTTCCGGGTGAAATCAGGATTTTTCCGGAGTACCGGGAGGTTACCGGAACCTCCCGGTAACTTGATGGGCCTTATTGGGCCTAGGTGGAAGAGAGGAGAGGAGGCCAGGGCAGGGCCGCGCCCCCCTTCCCCCCAGTCCGAATAGGACAAGGAGAGGGGGGCGGCGCCCCCCTTCCTTCCTCCCCTCCACCTCTTCCCCTCTTCCACTCCTAGTCCAACATGGAAAAAAGGGGGGAGTCCTACTCCCGGTAGGAGTAGGACTCCTCCTGGCGCGCCACACCTCCTAGGCCGGCGGCCTCCCCCTTGCTCCTTTATATACGGGGGCAGGGGGGCACCTCTATACACACAATTGATATACGATATTTTAGCCGTGTGCGGTGCCCCCCTCCACCATATTACACCTTGATAATATCGTAGCGGAGCTTAGGCGAAGCCCTGCGTCGGTAGAACATCATCATCGTCACCACGCCGTCGTGCTGACGAAACTCTCCCTCAACACTCGGTTGGATCGGAGTTCGAGGGACGTCATCGAGCTGAACGTGTGCTGAACTCGGAGGTACCGTGCGTTCGGTACTTGATCGGTCGGATCGTGAAGACGTACGACTACATCAACCGCGTTGTGTTAACGCTTCCGCTTTCGGTCTACGAGGGTACGTGGACAACACTCTCCCCTCTTGTTGCTATGCATCACCATGATCTTGCGTGTGCGTAGGAATTTTTTTGAAATTACTATGTTCCCTAACAGAAACCCCTAATGGTTAGTAGTATAGCCAGCTGCTGGCTATAAGCCAGTGCCATGTCATCTACAGCCCATCTTATAGCCAACATGTATAATAATAGATCAAAAGAGTGTACTACTTTTTTATTATGTGGCCCACTTCTCATTCTCACAAAGTGCCTAGGAGCACGTGCTTGAGCTGGCTCTTCACGAAGAGCCCGCTTACCTTCTCTCTCCTCTTCTCTTTCCTCCAACTAAGCAGAAATATACTAGTTTATTTCTTATAGCCCGCTGACTCAGCTCTATTGTACTTGCTCTAATAATGCAAGAAACCACTAAAATGCCAAGAAACTACTACCACTTGCATACGTGGCAGACTTAAGATAAGACTACCTTATCAACCATTGTACATGCTCTTACCAACAAAAATCCTCGAGTGACCTCCTACCTCCGGCCCGTCCACCTAGTCATCCTCGGCCATGGGACGCAGCTACCGCCGCCGGCAGAAGGCGAGGTCAAAACCGCCGGCGGTGCGGAGCCCATGTTGTGGCAGCCCGTATGCCAGCTCCGTCCGGCGCTCGCGGCCACTAGCTAGCCAAGATAGCTCCGTCCAGCTGCTTGTCTGCAAGGTTTGCTAGCTAGATTGGCATGGCAGCGCGGCATCTTGCTCGCGAGCGCCGCGCTAAGGCCAGCCATCTGGCTCGAGCGAAGGCCAGCGCGGCGGCTTGCTCACTCGTGAGTCACGCTCGGGCCAGCCTACCAACCCGTGCGGAGGCCAGCATGGCGTCCGGCCCGTCCGACGAAGCAGCGGCCAACTCGCTCATCACCGGCGCCACCGACGAACACGCATCAGTATTGTTTGAAGTAATGTTTAGGAAAAATAATGATTTGAGGGGGAATAACATGATAGAAGGTCAGATGTGGGTCCCTCGTGTCAACGGTCAAACAAAATGTGTTGGTTTAAGCTGCCTCTCAGCATGGACGTGTGGGCCAACCCTGTCATAAATGGGTTTAAACGAACCTAATCGGTAGGAGTACTAGGTAGTTTTTGGCGTGGATTAAGAAATTTTGGGTATGTTTTTGCTATTTTTTTGTACAATAGATTCTTCCTAGGGCTGGTTGAAAGTGGTAGTTTTTTGTTAAATACTCTACATATTGTAAGTAGGAGTTAAAGTTAAGCTTTGGAAGCCAATAAGCAAGGCTAGTTACATAGTGCATATGTGTACATGATTGAAAGTAAATATCAACCATGAGTGACTAATATCTTGATGGAAAACTCGAAACTATGGAATACTAAGAAAAAATGCATGGTTGGAAATACTAGCAATGTTCATGTCCGTTGCAACGAATCATAATTAGAATAATACTTATTCACAAACTTGGTACAAAACACTCTAATTTTGATATACATATGTCACTAGAGATATATTATGTTTCAATTAGAATATATTCCTTGGGCTGTTTTGGTGAGGTCAGGGAGGGATGTGGTTGGTTTTAAGATACTAATTATGGGTTTTTCTGCAAATTGGTAGACAAGTGGGATGTTGGTGAGAAAAGGCAACAACTTACCTCACAATCGTTAGATGTAGATCTAATGGTCAGAAACGACGGATGGCAGACACACCAGCATCACCAACTTAGTCTTGTGTAGGAGTACTAGCAAGATCCGTGCATTGCACGGAACATCAAGATGCATTTTTTTATAAAACAATTGTTGTGATTGACCCTTGCGGGAGTAATCCCATGTGTAAAAACTAATGATATCTCGAGAAATATGAGATAAGGTGAAGAGGAGTGGGGTGTGGTGGTGGTTGGTGGTCGGACTGAGCGGAGGCATGGGGATTGACGACGCCGGCAGCGGCCACTAGGCCAGTTTGTTCCAGAGGCTTCCTTTCTTAATTGCTCAACAATGAGGTTTGTTGGAGATAAGGATGAACGAGGGAAGGCCTTGTCTGCAAATGTGGAGAGGGGTGCGGGTATCTTTTAGTTTAATTTCCATCCGCCAGATATAGATCGGACGGTCTATATTGCAAGATGGCACACGTACCATCATCACCAACTCAGTTTTTTATAAGAGAAGAAATATAAGTATGGAGATACAAACGTATTATCGATACTTGCTTCCGTAAACTAGCATCTACATTCTATTCAACGCCTCGGCACGTGGGGCCTTAGCACAATGACTTCTCGACTGTGTAAAACAAAGATTTCCCGTCGCCGATAAGGAGGGGGTGATGGCGGCGCGCTTTTTGGCTTGCTCTAGTCCTAGTAGTCATACTAGGTGGTCTAAGCACGTGTAGATTTATTCTTTTTCACGTCTCATGTTCGCCGTACTGCCACGACTGTTGATGAATAGACGGTAAGTTATTCACGGGGAAACCCTTGTTGAGCGTGTTTGCGAGAGAGAGAGACAGTGTGCGTGTGTGATATGTTAGAGATAGAGGCAATGATAACAGATTCTTTGTGTCTATGTGTGTGGAGGATAGAGAGAGATATGTACATGGGGCTTTGTGTTGTGTAACGTGGAGACACATATACATAATTAGACAGTGAGTGTATGAGATACACATGCGGACATGAGGAGAGATGAGGATCCAGATAAATGGGTGTTTGTGCGTGTCTGTGTGTGTTTGTGCACGCGTTTGTGTGTGAGAGGGAGAGAGTGTATCTGGAGTAGAGAGACCACTGATGATGTAAACCTAGTATAAGGGAAGGGGGAATGGTGTGACATGTGTAGTAGTGAGATAGCACGGGTGCGGGCGGGGGGAGCAGACTATTTGGAAGAGACATCGAGTGTGTGTGTGGGCGAGGGGTGTGAGAGCGAGGGAAAGAGAGAGCTAGCGACGGAGAGAGAGAGAGAGAGGAAGAGAGGGGGCGAGAGGGTCGTTTGTGTCCATAAATGGCGTATAGATAGGGAGACAATGTTGATGTTGTCCGAAATTGGCCTATGAACGGAGACGCAAGGGAAGCGAGTCATCGTGTGTGTGATAGGGACTTCATGAGAGATCTAGAATAGATGGTGTAGAGAACAATGTGCGAAATCGAGAACGATTATACATTAGGGAGCTATGCAAAGAGTCACGACATATATGTATACAGGGAAGGAGCTGGGGCGGGTCCGCATGTGGGAGAGGTAGAAAGAGGAGAGTGGTGCACAAGGAGACAAAGTGTGCTTGTTTGCAATGGGGGTGGTGTGTGAGGTGAGTGCGCGAGAACAACATGACTAGGGAGATAGACGTTTGGGGGCGACGTTTTGTGTGTATGGGAAATATACACTCTACATAGTGCGTGTGCTTGGGTAAGAGAGGTGGCGGGAGACCTAGAGAGTGAGGGAAGAGATGTGTGCGTGCCCGAGAGACAAAGTGATAGAGACCTATGTTGGGGTCCGGACTTTACAAGAGAGAGGGGTGTTAATGTGCTCGTGCGTTGGTGTTTGGGGGAGAGAACGACTTCTCTATGTGTGTGTGTGTGTGTGTGGTGGGGGGGGGTTGACTTCAGATAAAGAGTGAGGTGTCTATATTTGAGGGACTTTAGCGTAATTGAGATATTGTGCACTCATGGTTGTACTATGAGATAACAATACTTTTGAACATGCGTGATATACCTTGATGTACCAGAATTACAAACCTAAGATTGGAATTTTGGAATTCGACTCTATCATTAGCTTTTGTAATTCATTTAAACGGAGGTACATTTTTTAAGCCAGGATTTTGTGATTTCAAATTCATATATCAAACCTAGAGATATACACATACGGGCATGTTCAAACTTTATAATCATCCACTTTATTCATATACATATACATTTTTGCTTTTGTCATCATATTTAGGATAAACACATTTGGAATTTCATTTGAATTGGACCGTATGATGGTATTTGCTTGTAGTAGCTCAATGATCCATATTTGAATTGAATGGACAATCTAAGTTTCGAGTTGGAGACATTGATTTTCAAAACTTGCACATTTTTTGCATGCAAAACAAACAAATTGTCGGCCATGATATCATAGTCGGCCGTACGAGAGCAGAATACTTATAATTTTAGGCGCCAAAAGCTTTCAAACTTCCCGCTCACATCGAAATATCATGCGCCCGAAAGTTTAGCCCTGAGATATTCCTGTTTTACCCCTGCCACATGAACGGAAAAGGGCTGCTTTGGTAACTCCATTGTTTTCCCCTCTTTGCCCCCAACATTCTTCCCCAGAGCCCCTCCCCTTCCCCTCCCCGACCCCCCAACCACGGCAAGCCGCCGAATCTAGTCCTCCGCCGCAGCGGTGGACCTCACCTTGGAACCCCCAACTGCCAACTCACCACTTCACCGGAGCCGCTTCAGCGACTGGCTTGTCCACCGCTCCAGATCTCCTTGACCGCCATCATGGTCCACCGCACCGGATCTGCTTAACCGGCGCCCTCGTCCACCACAGCGTAGGCCCTTCACCAACTCCCTCGTCCGCCCCTTCGCTGGCC
The DNA here is from genome assembly GCF_002575655.3 of Aegilops tauschii subsp. strangulata. Lineage (NCBI taxonomy): Eukaryota > Viridiplantae > Streptophyta > Magnoliopsida > Poales > Poaceae > Aegilops > Aegilops tauschii. Next base: position 243,532,092 of record NC_053039.3, on the reverse strand, counting down.
CTTCATACAAGCCCCCGTCTGCCGCAACAGATCCGCCTCACCGAAAGCACTGTACAACGCTCCCGCCGAAGCCTTCGTCCACTGCACCGGACCCGCTCCACGGATGCCATATTCAACTCCACCGGCCCTGCTTTACCGACGCCGTAGCCTCACCAGGTTATTTCAATTTGTACTCCTTCGGTTTTTCACTTTATCGTGCAACTGTTCACTTACCACAGATGAGCTTTCTTGTATGTCGACAGGCGCGGCAACCGTAGCACCGGAGCCGCTTCAGCGACGGCGACAGCCGGCCCAAACTCAATCGCAACACGAGCACCATCGACGATCCTTAGCTATCAAGTATGACAACGATACCCATACGCCGCGGAGAATCAGGTACTATTATCCAACGGCCGGCGCCTACATTCACTTTCCTACCATAAGCACCGCACCTTTGAATTTCTTCAGGGCATCATTCAGTTTTTCATGAGACGCGTTATTCTGCTTGCACCTGTAGGGCCATACTTCTGGCAGTGAACATGTTACATGTGCTAAATTACATACCAGTGCATGTATAGTTAATATGCTTTAGTTTTGTTCTGATGCCACCTGTTGGTTCCATCAGACTGCTTAATGTTCTCTATGCTTAATTACACATCAGCAAACTAGCATGTGGTTCTGCTGCTTTTTGTTCGTTTTACCCTACATTTTCTGATGCTAGTTATTACATCACTGCTCCGAGCCTCTGTTCATTACTTGTTTGTGTGTTCTTGATCTTCCCAAGTTGCATGACTAATTTGATGCTTCTATTAATTATGGAGCTGCCAACCCCATCAAGCAAAATATTAGTTCTTTTGGGGCTGGCACCTCGAACAAGCATAAAAATAGAGGGAAGCAGATATATTGTCGTGTATGCACACACCCTTCTTTCATTAGTTTAGATGAACCATTGATGATCAATTCGGACCAGTGCATGCAATTAAAATTAATTTTACCTAAATAGATGGTGCAGAATAAACTACAACAACTAGATTTGCAACCACGGGATGCTGACGATATCTTCAAAGAACATTGCAACAGCAGCTAGGCTTCACAGCAACATATGGTAAGCCAGTGTGTTTTAGTACATGTGAAATGTAATGCGAGTGGGCTGCTTTCTTGGCTTGTGCCCTCAACGTGTAATCCTACCGAATTACAAATAGTTCAGTTGTCTGCTTTGCTGTATTGCTTGATTCGAATGCTTATTTGTTGTTACGCTATACCTGAGTTGGCCAATATGTTAGTAGTGCCTGCTGTACTATCGTAAAGAAATGCATGCCTATTTCATTTGAGTCCTTAACTTTTCCTCTCAACTTCATCACAAGACTGTCTTTGTAGTTTATATGAGGCCACACTATTAAGTGCTTTCTCAGATTATTTCAACTGCTTCGATGCCTTGGCAACTTAAATATAGCGGTTGTACACTCCCTTTCAACTAGGGATGTCAACTGGGTCCCGTTTAATCTTGATTAAAGTCCACTAGTGGTATGATAGTTCAAAAGAGTTTTTGTTTTTTGAGGAAAATGAACTAGGGAGGTAGCAAAAACTAACTAGATGGGACTCGCGGGTGTCGTTTATTTGCCACTTACATCCCTAGTTTCATCTTACCATTTTAATTTCTTTTCAGCTGATGCTGCTTCGAACCATTTAAATATAGTTTGCCATGCTCGGCAATAATTCGTCTGTCGTTTACCATGTAAGCTTACTGCCTGGATAATACGATAACTATCTCTTACTGATGTCTAGCAGAAACCTTTCAGGATGCCGTTCACATTAGGACACAATGTACAACCCCAGAATCTATTTGTGGAAGCAGTGCGCCATCCATGTTACCAGATGGTAGCAGTTCAGAGGCAACACCGCCGGAGAGCAGTCTGAGCACAGATATTATAGTGCTTGAGGCTCTACTAGAGGCAGAAAGAGATGGTGTGGCTGCCATGAATGAGGTAATCTTTATCTTGAGGCTGGAAATTACGGAATTAGCGGCACGCATTATGCAAGCAACCCAAGAATTGGAGGAAGTAAGAATGTTGCATTTGAAGACGGAGGAGGTCCTGCTGTTTCTGCTATCTGAAGCCCAAGGTAATCCCGGTTCTTCTTTAGATACCAGTTGAAATTGTCATTAGATTATTGTACTTGCATGTTGTGTCATGTCTCTGAATGGATTATGTTGCAAGACCCCCTATGTTGTCCATGTGTTGTAATGATCCGAATTTTTTAGGCGAGGTAATCCTCAGTACTTGTATGATTGACATAAGGTGAACTGTTTTTCGTGTGAGCATATTGTATTGGATGAAATAACTGTTTGACTCAGAGTGTATCCAACCTACTGAATTCGAAGATCATGGCATTTCTAAATCATAATCATATATAAAGGTGGAATAAATCTTTGTTGTGGTTTTGAAGAAATAAATAACAAAACGTATAATTATCTGTATATATTCGTAATCGAATACAAATTGGATTTGAATTTAGTTTGCCAGGTCCCAGGGCAAACGTGAATGCTAATTCTCCCAAGTTTTGAACGAAGCGGCTAAACACCCACTATAATTTGTGGGCTGCCAGAAGCAAGTGTTTGCGAGATGGAAATTACTGTCTACCCCTCACACTTGACATCCTTATTGACCGGATTTACACTGCTGTCAATAGGGGTAGACTAGTAACTTCAATTAGACGTGACACGATGGCCTCTGAGCCCATTCAGACATGGTGGGCGCCAAACGTGGGCGGCAAAACACATTTGATTCAAGCTCGTCCGAAATACATGTGTCTCTTCCTCCATTTCCCCATTCATACACGGTGGGCGGCAAAACAAACTCTCCTCGTCCGAAATCGATGTAGGCTAATATTTTAAATAGGGGCAGATGTGTAACTTCCATCAGACGTGACACAACCGCCCTACCTGTCAGGCCCGTTCATACACCGTGGGCGGCAAAACACCCTCTCCTCGCCCGAAATAGTTACCGGCAAATATTTGGGAGATGCGAGATTACCGTCCTATCCCCAACCGACGCGATATCCGAAATTTTAAACGGGGGATAAGTTCGTAACTTTCCCCCATTTCAGAGAAGCGCGTCCCAAAGTTTGAGATCCCCCCTCCCCTCCATTTCCCCATTCATACACCGTCGGCGGCACGACAACCTCCGCACTGCGGCCAGCCTCCTCCGTCCGCCACCCCATCCTCCACCTTGCCGGAGCCGCTACCCCTACCCCGTCGTCCACTGCAAGAGATGGACGTCTCTCATCCACGGCGCTGGACCAGGATCCTTTCATCGCCTCCTCTCGCTTCATCGGCGCCGTTGTTCACCATGCCGTTGCCGCTCCTACGACCGCCTCGTCCACGGCAACAGGATATATCCCCCGACCCGGCCGTCTGCCGTCTAAAGTCTTCTTCCCCGCCGCCGACAGCCATCGCACCCGCAGCACCCTCAACGTATCAGCATAGGCCTACACGGCGTCGCAAGACAGGTGGTACTCTTCCATATGTGCTTAAGTTATTGATCTCACCCGAAAAATAGATCGTAATTTGTTTACTGTACTTTTCTTGTCCATACCAAATCGTAGTGGCTAGTTGAAAGCAACATTGGTTGCGAAGTAGCTTTGTCCGATTTGCACCTTCAGATCCGCCATGGCACGGGCACTATACTCGTAAAGCTTATGGTTTCCCCCCTTTATATTCACTACCATCATCGTAGGTGCTTTGTGTCGTGCTAGCACTGCTCCTCAAGACCTCAACCCAAAGCTTACGTGTTGAAATACGAATCTGATATGATGCTCATATCACTAAAACAAAGAACGTTTAATTGGTCACCTAATGTTCCTATATTCGTTTCGAAAAGCATGTGCGCCACCCACTGGTCCAGCTAGTTCCACTTTCCTGATTTTTCTCTTGATGCTTAGGGTTTTCCCCTTTTATCTACTCTACTATGATCTGCGTAGGTGCTTTCTGTCGTACTAGCATTACTCCACCCTTCAAGCTAAACAACACAACACTCAGAATTCGAAAGCTTAGTTGTTCAAATATGATTGTGATATGATACTGATATTAGTTAACCGACACATTTAATTGGTTAGCCAAAGGTCCCACTTGAGTTTCCAAATGCATGTCGCGACATATAGAGAGACAGCATAATTGCATTTCTTTGTCACTTGTTGACCGTACTTTCTTGTCCATACCAAATCTTAGTTGTTATTTCAAAGCAAACATCGGTTGCTAACTACCCTTTGCACGGTTTGCAGCTTCAGATCTGCCATCCCACTGCCACGGTCAACACTGTACTCATCATGCTTATGTTTTCCCCATTTTATGATGACCACAATCAGCCTACGTGGTTCGTGTCGTAATAGCACTGCTCCACCCATCGAGCTAAACAAGCTTAGTTGTACAAATTCATATATGATATTATTGCTAATATTAGTAAAACTGAGAGATGTTTAATTGGTTAGCTAAATGTTCCTACTTTAGTTTTGAAATGCATGTGAGCCACATATGGAGAGACCGGAAAGAATAGTATTTCTCTGTGCGCTCTGGTTCATCATGGGTGGCCAACCGACATTGTATTGAAAGACTTGTAATATCTTCAATCTGCTTGCTCTTCTGCTCTTCTTTAAGATGATACTCTTCTCTTGCGGTCGACTAGTCAGGTCGAGTTGTTCTCCCTTAGTATATTTTGAATCTGTCAGGTCAGGTCGACTTGTTCTTCTTTACTATATGTTGAAGCTATCATCTGCGAAGTGTCATCACTTCTAGAGCTCTCATATTTTGAGTAGTAGGCCACATTATATTAATGCACACAAAAAATTACAGCATGCATGGCTTCTTTTAAAAGAATTGCAGAGATAGCACAAAGGGGTTTACAGGGAGGCAGTATTGGATTAGAATCACTTCTGCATTACAAAGAAAATCTCACTTGTTTTTATGTTTTCATGCATGTCAGATATTCAACATTATCAAAATGAATATGAGAATGGGCGCACGAGAGGAATATTGCAGAACGATCCACTGGCTAACAAACTTGGCATGGTGGAGGATGGCCTATCTTATTCACCCATCAAGGTGCTTGCTCTAACTTTGCAAAGTTGTATTGGTCGCACATATTTTGCATCTGACCTCTTGCATTACTTCTACTTTGTTACACCATCTGCTTAGTTTAAGCATCATATATGAGTATATGCCATACCTATCCATTTTCTATACCTATTCCATGTGTCGTCACACTATGTTTTTTCAGTCAAATGTTGTTCTTTCGTAATAGATGTCCAAAAGGAAGAGGGTGACTGCTGATCCTCAAGGAGTACAAACTAGGTATTTGGAAAAGGTAGTGATACCTATTAAATCAGATAGATCAGCAGCCACAGAAAACACAGGCCCAACTGTACCACACTTTACCCCTACTCCAGTGGCCAAACCCCTATTAGAACTGCTGGGAGCCCAGCGTCAGGTACTGTCTATGATATCAATTCAAAATTTGAACTCCTAAATTTCTGCTTGTGCCTTACCTTCTCTCTTGTATGAAAACTAATTTCAGATGAATCTCCTTGCTCAAAGGACCATACGATCTCAAAACAATAATGGGCTCTGCATTGCTCTTGTCAGTACCTCTCTCCCTTTTGCCTTGGAACGCTGTACTTAATTAATTGCTATTTGATTATGTATCATCAGTCTGCACCTGAGCTTCATTATCCTCTGTTTCTTCCAATATTATTTAATCTATATTTACTCTTTGCAAAATGTAGAATAATGGCAACGCTTATAAAGAATTTTCTTTGGGGAATTTATTGAATTATCCTTCCATCAACATGGAGAAGGGCTTTGTCCAGCCCGTGTTAACATGTAATGTAAGTTCATCCTTCTCAAGCCTTCAAACTTTGTTCTAGTATAGATTTGGATAGGCATCATTTCCTCCACTGTTGTTTGCTTTGCTGTTTACATCTGATTGGATGTTTGCAACAACTACCAGTTTCAAATTATAGTTGTAAAAACATGTTCCTTATGCAGAATAGATCCATTTATTTGCTTATATAATTGTGAAACCTGTTACGTGTCTCCTTGTTTCTATTTCAGACTCGTATCTCTTACGCCAGGCAGAACTTTAGGGAAGATAGTGAGCCAAACCATCTTGAGGACAGCGAGATGACCCCAAGGTCCTGTCTTGATGAAGACAGTGAGTTGAAGCTACTCACCAGCAGGTGTGAGACAACCTCTGTGCAGTCGCTGCCTCAATCAGTTCGACTTCTTCAGTCTCAACTTAAAGCGGAAAGGCTTGCTTCAGCTCAGCTCCTAGTTGAAGTCAAAGATGCAATGAAGATGTCAGAGGACTGCCGTGCGCACCATCATGCCTTAAATCTAGTGTTGATGCATCGTTGACACAACTGAGGTCTACTCAGCTTCTTCAGCTGTTTGGGGGGCCCGACGTGGCCAGGCCTAGTGCCTTCTGAAGTGCTCCCAGTTTTGTATATTCTTTTGTCGGCGCGTTTATTTGCACCGGTGGCGAACTTTGATGCCCAGTGGATGTAATATGTGTGATAGCCGTGATAGCCCAGCGTAAGTTGCTTGCTTATTTATTTCCTTGTTGTCTTGTTTATTTGTTTGCTTGTAGTCATTGCAGTTCTTTTTCCGCGGTTTGCTAGTGGCTGCAATAACCTATTTTTTAAAACTAGGCCACAATAACCATGGGCTAATATTTACTGTAGTGACACTGGGCCTCCAACGGGCCGTAGAAACAGTGGGCCTTCTACGGGCCGTAGAAACAGTGGGCCTTCTACGGGCCGTAGAAACAATGGGCCTTCTACGGGCCGTATCATCAATGGGCCTTATACGGGCAGTATGATCGATTGGCCAAACATGGGCCAATAACAGGCCGCATTATGGCCGTAAACGGGCTAGAGTTGGAATCGCCCGTTCATGGGCCAACCTTAACGGGCCATCGTTAATAGGCCATATTTGATGACGCTATGAAAACGGCCCAACGTATTAACGGACCACAAAAGGGCCGACTGTAACCACGGGTTGAATTTGGCCCACAAGCAGAAAATGACAGTAACGGGCCGTAAGTAAACGAATGCGGGAAATGAGCCCAAGTATAAATGGGCTCTGAGACGGCCGAAAGATAACATGGGCTGGAAACGGCCCAACGGAATAACGGGCTGTTAATGGGTATAAAGTGATACATTGTTCATTACGGGTCAGTTTCACCACGGGCCGTTAATGGGTGTAAAGTGATACACTGTGTTGGGGATCGTAGCAGAAATTAAAATTTTCTACGCATCACCAAGATCAATCTATGGAGTTTACTAGCAATGAGAGGGGAGGAGTGCATCTACATACCCTTGTAGATCGCGAGCGGAAGCGTTCAAGAGAACGGGGTTGATGGAGTCGTACTCGTCGTGATCCAAATCACCGATGATCCAAGCGCCGAACGGACAGCACCTCCGCGTTCAACACACGTACGGAGCGGTGACGTCTCCCACGCCTTGATCCAGCAAGGAGGAGGGAGAGGTTGAGGAAGAAGGCTCCAACAGCAGCACGACGGCGTGGTGGTGGTGGAGTGACAGTTCTCCGGCAGGGCTTCGCCAAGCACACGCGGAGGAGGAGAGGTGTTGGGGAGGGGAGGGGCTGCGCCTTGGATGTGGTGCTGCAGCCCTCCCCTCACCCCTCTATTTATAGGGAGAAGGGGGAAGGGGGCCAGCCCCTCTAGATGAGATCTAGAGGGGGGACGGCGGCCAAGGGGGGAGGGAGCTTGCCCCCCCAAGCAAGGGGGGCCCCCCTTTAGGGTTCCCCCCAAACCCTAGGCGCATGGGCCCTAAGGGGGTTGGCTCACAGCCCACTAAGGGCTGGTTCCCTTCCACCTACAGCCCATAAGGCCCTCCGGGGCAGGTGGACCCTCCCGGTGGACCCCCGGAACCCCTCCGGTGGTCCCGGTACAATACCGGTATACCCCCGAATATTTCCGGTGACCGTATGGTGACCTCCCATATATAAATCTTTACCTCCGGACCATTTCGGAACTCCTCGTGATGTCCAGGATCTCATCTGGGACTCCGAACAACATTCGGTAATCACATACAAACCTTCCTTATAACCCTAGCGTCATCGAACCTTAAGTGTGTAGACCCTACGGGTTCGGGAATCATGCAGACATGACCGAGACACCTCTCTAGCCAATAACCAACAGCGGGATCTGGATACCCATGTTGGCTCCCACATGTTCCACGATGATCCCATCGGATGAACCACGATGTCGAGGATTCAAGCAATCCCGTATACAATTCCCTTTGTCAATCGGTACTTTACTTGCCCGAGATTCGATCGTCGGTATCCCAATACCTCGTTCAATCTCGTTACCGGCAAGTCACTTTACTCGTTCTGTAATGCATGATCCCGTGACTAACTACTTAGTCACATTGAGCTCATTATGATGATGCAATACCGAGTGGGCCCAGAGATACCTCTCCATCATGCAAGTCTGTCAAAGTCCATACTTTGTTTTCGTACATGGATCCTATCTCGGATTGCATGGCTTCAAGCCATTTGTTGGAATCTGGACCCGCCATTGCTTCTTCATAGTTCGAAGGTTCACCACTGTCCAACAACATGATTTCCAGGACAGGGTTGCCGTACCACTCTGGTGCGGAACGTGTCATTGTGGACCTACGAAGTTCAGTGGTAACTTGATCATGATCGTCATCATTCACTTCCTCTCTAGTCGGTGCAGGCACCACAGAAACATTTTCTTGTGCTGCGCTACTTTCTGGTTCGAGAGGGGTCATCTCATCAAGTTCCACTTTCCTCCCACTTACTTCTTTCGAGAGAAACTCTTTCTCCAGAAAGGACCCGTTCTTGGCAACGAAGATCTTGCCTTCGGATCTGAGGTAGAAGGTATACCCAATAGTTTCCTTAGGGTATCCTATGTAGACGCATTTTTCCGACTTGGGTTCGAGCTTTTCAGGTTGAAGTTTCTTGACATAAGCATCACATCCCCAAACTTTAAGAAACGACAGCTTAGGTTTCTTTCCAAACCATAATTCATACGGTGTCGTCTCAACGGGTTTCGACGGAGCCCTATTTAAAGTGAATGCGGCAGTCTCTAAAGCATAACCCCAGAATGATAGCGGTAGATCGGTAAGAGACATCACAGATCGCACCATATCCAATAGAGTGCGATTACGATGTACGGACACACCATTACGCTGAGGTGTTCCAGGCGGCGTGAGTTTTGAAACAATTCCACATTTCCTTAAGTGTGTGCCAAATTCGTGACTCAAATATTCCCCTCCACGATCTGATCGTAAGAACTTTATTTTCCTGGCATGTTGATTCTCAACCTCACTCTGAAATTCCTTGAACTTTTCAGAGGTCTCAGACTTGTGTTTCATTAAGTAGACATACCCATATCTACTCAAGTCATCAGTGAGGGTGAGAACATAACGATAGCCACCGCGAGCCTCAACGCTCATTGGACCGCACACATCAGTATGTATGATTTCCAATAAGTTGGTTGCTCGCTCCACTGTTCCGGAGAACGGAGTCATTTTGCCCATGAGGCATGGTTCGCACGCGTCAAATGATTCATAATCAAGAGACTCCAAAAGTCCATCTGCATGGAGTTTCTTCATGCGTTTGACACCAACGTGACCAAGGCGGCAGTGCCACAAGTATGTGGGACTATCATTATCAACCTTACATTTCTTGGCATTCACACTATGAATATGTGTAACATCACGTTCGAGATTCATTAAGAATAAACCATTGACCAGCGGGGCATGACCATAAAACATATCTCTCATATAAATAGAACAACCATTATTCTCGGATTTAAATGAGTAGCCATCTCGCATTAAACGAGATCCAGATACAATGTTCATGCTCAAAGCTGGCACTAAATAACAATTATTGAGGTTTAAAACTAGTCCCGTAGGTAAATGTAGAGGTAGCGTGCCGACCGCGATCACATCGACCTTGGAACCATTCCCGACGCGCATCGTCACCTCGTCCTTTGCCAGTCTCCGCTTATTCCGCAGCTCCTGCTTTGAGTTACAAATATGAGCAACCGCACCGGTATCAAATACCCAGGAGCTACTACGAGCGTTGGTTAGGTACACATCTATAACATGTATATCGCATATACCTTTGGTATTGTCGGCCTTCTTATCTGCTAAGTACTTGGGGCAGTTCCGCTTCCAGTGACCGTTTCCCTTGCAATAAAAGCACTCAGTCTCAGGCTTGGGTCCATTCTTTGTCTTCTTCCCGGCAGCTTGCTTACCGGGCGCGGCAACTCCCTTGCCATCTTTCTTGAAGTACTTCTTACCCTTGCCTTTCTTGAACTTAGTGGTTTTATTCACCATCAACACTTGATGTTCCTTTTTGATCTCCACCTCCGCTGATTTCAGCATTGAATATACCTCAGGAATGGTCTTTTCCATCCCCTGCATATTGAAGTTCATCACAAAGCTCTTGTAGCTAGGTGGGAGCGACTGAAGGATTCTGTCAACGACCGCGTCATCCGGGAGATTAACTCCCAGCTGAGACAAGCGGTTGTGCAACCCAGACATTTTGAGTATGTGTTCACTGACGGAACTATTCTCCTCCATCTTACAACTGTAGAACTTGTCGGAGACTTCATATCTCTCGACCCGGGCATGAGCTTGGAAAACCATTTTCAGCTCTTGGAACATCTCATATGCTCCGTGCTGCTCAAAACGCTTTTGGAGCCCCGGTTCTAAGCTGTAAAGCATGCCGCACTGAACCAGGGAGTAATCATCACTACGTGACTGCCAGGCGTTCAGAACGTCTTGAGTTGCTGGGAAAACAGGTGCATCACCTAGCGGTGCTTCAAGGACATATGCTTTCTTGGCAGCTATGAGGATAATCCTCAGGTTACGGACCCAGTCCATGTAGTTGCTACCATCGTCTTTCAGCTTGGTTTTCTCTAGGAACGCGTTGAAGTTGAGGGCAACATTAGCGTGGGTCATTTGATCTACAAGACATATTGTAAAGGTTTTTTAGACTAAGTTCATGATAATTAAGTTAATCTAATCAAATTATTAACGAACTCCCACTCAGACAGACATCCCTCTAGTCATCTAAGTGATACATGATCCGAGTCAACTAGGCCGTGTCCGATCATCACGTGAGACGGACTAGTCATCATCGGTGAACATCTTCATGTTGATCGTATCTGCTATACGACTCATGTTCGACCTTTCGGTCACTTGTGTTCCGAGGCCATGTCTGTACATGCTAGGCTCGTCAAGTCAACCTAAGTGTATTGCGTGTGTAAATCTGGCTTACACCCGTTGTATGCGAACGTTAGAACCTATCACACCCGATCATCACGTGGTGCTTCGGAACAACGAACCTTCACAACAGTGCACAGTTAGGGGGAACACTTTCTTGAAATTTTAGCGAGGGATCATCTTATTTATGCTACCGTCGTTCTAAGCAAATAAGATGTAAAACATGATAAACATCACATGCAATCAAATAGTGACATGATATGGCCAATATCATTTTGCTCCTTTTGATCTCCATCTTTGGGGCGCCATGTTCATCATCGTCACCGGCATGACACCATGATCTCCATCATCATGATCTCCATCATCGTGTCTTCATGAAGTTGTCTCGCCAACTATTACTTCTACTACTATGGCTAACGGTTAGCAATAAAGTAAAGTAATTACATGACGTTCCAGTTGACACGCAGGTCATAAATAAATTAAGACAACTCCTATGGCTCCTGCCGGTTGTCATACTCATCGACATGCAAGTCGTGATTCCTATTACAAGAACATGATCAATCTCATACATCACATATATCATTCATCACATCCTTCTGGCCATATCACATCACATGACACTTGCTGCAAAAACAAGTTAGACGTCCTCTAATTGTTGTTGCAAACTTTTACGTGGCTGCTATAGGTTTCTAGCAAGAACGATTCTTACCTACACCAAAACCACAACGTGATATGCCAATTTCTATTTACCCTTCATAAGGACCCTTTTCATCGAATCCGATCTGACTAAAGTGGGAGAGACAGACACCTGCTAGCCACCTTATGCAACTAGTGCATGTCAGTCGGTCGAACCTGTCTCACGTAAGCGTACGTGTAAGGTCGGTCCGGGCCGCTTCATCCCACAATGCCGCCGAATCAAGATAAGACTAGTAACGACAAGTAAATTGACAAAATCGACGCCCACAACAACTTGTGTTCTACTCGTGCATAGAAACTACGCATAGACCTAGCTCATGATGCCACAGTTGGGGATCGTAGCAGAAATTAAAATTTTCTACGCATCACCAAGATCAATCTATGGAGTTTACTAGCAACGAGAGGGGAAGAGTGCATCTACATACCCTTGTAGATCGCGAGCGGAAGCGTTCAAGAGAACGGGGTTGATGGAGTCATACTCGTCGTGATCCAAATCACCGATGACCCAAGCGCCGAACGGACGACACCTCCGCGTTCAACACACGTACGGAGCGGTGACGTCTCCCATGCCTTGATCCAGCAAGGAGGAGGGAGAGGTTGAGGAAGAAGGCTCCAACAGCAGCACGACGGCGTGGTGGTGGTGGAGTGACAGTTCTCTGGCAGGGCTTCGCCAAGCACACGCGGAGGAGGAGAGGTGTTGGGGAGGGGAGGGGCTGCGCCTTGGATGTGGTGCTGCAGCCCTCCCCTCACCCCTCTATTTATAGGGAGAAGGGGGAAGGGGGCCGGCCCCTCTAGATGAGATCTAGAGGGGGGGCGGCCAAGGGGGGAGGGAGCTTGCCCCCCAAGCAAGGGGGGCGCCCCCCTTTAGGGTTCCCCCCAAACCCTAGGCGCATGGGCCCTAGGGGGGTTGGCGCCCAGCCCACTAAGGGCTGGTTCCCTTCCACCTACAGCCCATAAGGCCCTCCGGGGCAGGTGGACCCTCCCGGCGGACCCCCGGAACCCCTCCGGTGGTCCGGGTACAATACCGGTATACCCCCGAATATTTCCGGTGACCGTATGGTGACTTCCCATATATAAATCTTTACCTCCGGACCATTTCAGAACTCCTCGTGACGTCCAGGATCTCATCCGAGACTCCGAACAACATTCGGTAATCACATACAAACCTTCCTTATAACCCTAGCGTCATCGAACCTTAAGTGTGTAGACCCTACGGGTTCGGGAATCATGCAGACATGACCGAGACACCTCGGTAGCCAATAACCAACAGCGGGATCTGGATACCCATGTTGGCTCCCACATGTTCCACATGATCTCATCAGATGAACCACGATGTCGAGGATTCAAGCAATCCCGTATACAATTCCCTTTGTCAATCGGTACTTTACTTGCCCGAGATTCGATCCTCGGTATCCCAATACCTCGTTCAATCTTGTTACCGGCAAGTCACTTTACTCATTCCGTAATGCATGATCCCGTGACTAACTACTTAGTCACATTGAGCTCATTATGATGATGCAATACTGAGTGGGCCCAGAGATACCTCTCCGTCATACAGAGTGACAAATCCCAGTCTCGATCCGAGCCAACCCAACAGACACTTTCGGAGATACCTGTAGTGCACCTTTATAGCCACCCAGTTACGTTGTGACGTTTGGTACACCCAAAGCATTCCTACGGTATCCGGGAGTTGCACGATCTCATGGTCTAAGGAAATGATACTTGACATTAGAAAAGCTTTAGCAAACGAACTACACGATCTAGTGCTATGCTTAGGATTGGGTCTTGTCCATCACATCATTCTCCTAATGATGTGATCCCGTTATCAATGACATTCAATGTCCATGGTCAGGAAACCGTAACCATCTATTGATCAACGAGCTAGTCAACTAGAGGCTCACTAGGCACATGTTATGGTCTATGTATTCACACATGTATTACGATTTCCGGATAACACAATTAAAGCATGAACAATAGACAATTATCATGAACAAGGAAATATAATAATAACCATTTTATTATTGCCTCTAGGGCATATTTCCAACACACTGTTCATTACGGGCCAGTTTCACCACGGGCCGTTAATAGGCCAAGTGTTACATAGGGCCTCATATGGGCCGAAAGACGTCATGGGCCATACATGGGCCAGAAGTGAGAACGGGCTGGAATCATATTGGGTGGCCCAGATGATGCTACTGGGCCTAATTCGGATAGGGCGTAACGGGCCTTGGGTTAGCGGGCTGTAAATGGGCTATATGCGAACATGCCGTTAACAGGCTTTACATGGGCCGGCCCGCCACCTTTTGACCAAGTCAAACGGGCCGGCCTTTTCACAGGAATGGGCCTCTGTTGGGCCATGCCACGTGTCGACGTATCATAGGCGCCTTCTGTCCAATGAGTGGATGACATCTGTCCCAACGATGAGCCGCCACGTGTTTCCTCCAGCCAATGATGATTTTACACGTGGAAAATCCCCATTGGTCGGGGTTGTTAACGGGTTATCGGATCCAAAACCCGACTCGATAGCTTAACGGCGTTCCGTTACGGTGGATGCCATGTGTCGGTCACCCTTGACGAAAGCACTTCTGTGACGCGGGATTTATCGTCATGGAAGTGGACACTTCCGTGATGATAATTTTGGTAATGTCATGGAATACTTCTACGACAGCACATGTATGACTATCTTGATTCTGTCATAAAATCGGCATGGATGTACATGCATGATAGAAAATGCGACCTACTGTGACAAACACGTATCATCACGGAAGTGTATTTTTTTTGTAGTGTGTGCATCTGCGTTTGTACCCTTTTTCTTAAATAAAGCATGTGGTCAGAAGTTTCAAGTTGAACCACTATAGTAGTACTATCATTTTATATTTGTTAAGAATGGCTAAGTATACTACTAGCACTTTAGCCTAACTCACGTTGGTGAGGTTATTTGTGGTGGAACCAGTCAATCAGAATTCAAGTCCTAGATTTGAGAGTGGTGCTCGTATTTTTCTAAATTTATTTTAAAATGTGTCGGTCCAATTTTATGAGGTGCTCACAGAAATAGGGTGTGCGTATGTACCTTAAGGATGAATGTATATGCATTTGTATGAGCATCTGAATATTTGTACTGTGTTAAAAAAATATTCGGAAAACTGTCAACATTGGTATGGTTAAAGATGCATGTATAATAAATTCTTTTTGAGGGTGCATGTATAATAATTGGATTCATAGCAAAAGGTAAGGTTTTTCATCCTTTAAACAAAAGATCAACAGGAGGGCCCACTGATCGATTCTGTTTCCGATTCCTCTCTCCGGTCCTGCGAGTGTCTGCCCCTGTCTCCATGTTGTCGGATCCGGGCCGCCTTTAGAGCATCTCCAACAGCCGCGCTAAACAAGCGCCGCACCGCAAAATTGCCCATTTTAGCGCGCGCGCAATCGGTAGAGTTGCTCCAGCGGGCGCGCAAAAACCATGCGCGCGGCATATCTAGTTTAGCGCGCGGGCCGAAACTCCATCGCGCGCCGCTTATTTGCTGCGCCCGCTCCCGCGCGCTGGACTCTCGCGCGCTCGCTCGCAACTCGACCCCCCCATCCAGCCGCGGCGCCGCCGCCGCCCGCGCCACCCGGCGACCGTTCCGGCGCTTCCCCGGCCTATCCCCGCGCCGCGGCGGCTTCCTCCGCCCCCTTCTAGTCACCGTCGCCCCTCGCGTGCAGCCGTCCTCCGACAAACAATGCCCGGGCGCTCGCTGGCGCTCGGCGCCCGCAAGGTGTTCGACAAAATGCCTGCAAAGTATGTATTGCTCAAACTTCATGAATTTGGTGCATGTTGTTTGTAGTTTTTATAGCATAGTATTGAACATTGTAGATGAGTTCGTCGTATGATTCTTCTGAAGAAGAATTTGATATGGAAGAGGAGGAGGATCTTGCAATGATCGTAGCTATGCACATCAATAAAAAACCGAAGCACGGTGGTTCGGTTATGGGTCGGCAGAAAATTTGGAGGGACAGGATCGATGCCCACAACAGATTGATCAGGCATTATTTTGCGGAGAATCCCACATACCCTGAGTCGTATTTTCGTCGTCGGTTTAGGATGAGCACCGAGTTGTTCAGGCGCATTGCAGAGAAACTAGCGAGCCATGACCGGTTTTTTAACAAAGGAGGAATGCCGCCAGAGACCTCGGGCATAGCACCTTTCAGAAGGTGACAACCGCTTTGCGTATGTTGGCATACGGTACCCCAGCTGATCTAGTTGATGATCACTTGGCCATGGGTGAGAGCCAAGCCATCATGTGTGTCAAGCGCTTCGCAGTCGGAATTGTGCAAGTGTTTGGCCAGGAGTATTTGAGATCTCCCAATGCTGAAGACGCCGCAAGTCTATTGGAGATGAACAAAGCTCGCGGCTTCCCTGGTATGCTTGGCTCAATAGATTGCATGCATTGGAGTTGGAAGAATTGTCCAAAGGCATGGCATGGGCAATTCCACGGTCAAAAAAAGGGTTCCACTATAATCCTTGAAGCGGTGGCCGATCAACAAACTTGGATTATGCATGCTTTCTTTGGAATGCATAGATATTTGAATGACATCAACGTTGTCAGCCGGTCACCACTGATGAATAAGATTGCAAATGGTGATTTGCCACCGGTGCAGTTTGTAGCAAATGGTCGTACGTACAACTATGGCTACTATCTTGCGGATGGCATCTACCCAAAGTGGCAAACATTTGTGAAGCCATTAAAAAAACGGAAGGTAAGAAAAATCTTGATTTCCACAATAATCAGGCAGCGGCTAGAAAAGATGTGGAGAGAGCTTTTGGGATTTTGCAAGCCCAATTTGCTATTGTGAGAGGACCGGCTAGATTTTGGGATCAAAAGATGCTTTGGTACATCATGCACGCTTGTGTGTGAAGGAAATATGCCCTAGAGGCAATAATAAAGTTGCTATTTATATTTCCTTATATCATGATAAATGTTTATTATTCATGCTAGAATTGTATTAACCGGAAACTTAGTACATGTGTGAATACATAGAAAAATAGAGTGTCACTAGTATGCCTCTACTTGACTAGCTCGTTGAATCAAAGATGGTTAAGTTTCCTAGCCATAGACATGAGTTGTCATTTGATTAACGGGATCACATCATTAGAGAATGATGTGATTGACTTGACCCATTCCGTTAGCATAGCACTTGATCATTTAGTATGTTGCTATTGCTTTCTTCATGACTTATACATGTTCCTATAACTATGAGATTATGCAACTCCCGAAAACTGGAGGAACACTTAGTGTCCTACCAAACATCACAATGTAACTGGGTGATTACTACAGGTGCCTCCGATGGTACTTGTTGAGTTGACATAGATCGAGATTAGGATTTGTCACTCCGATTGTCGGAGAGGTATCTCTCGGCCCTCTCGGTAATGCACATCACTATAAGCCTTGCAAGCAATGTGACTAATGAGTTAGTTGCGGGATGATGCATTATGGAATGAGTAAAGAGACTTGCCGGTAACGATATTGAACTAGGTATTGAGATACCGACGATCGAATCTCGGGCAAGTAACATACCGATGACAAAGGTAACAACGTATGTTGTTATGCGGTTTGACCGATAAAGATCTTCGTAGAATATGTGGGAGCCAATATGAACATCCAGGTTCCGCTATTGGTTATTGACCGTAGACGTGTCTCGGTCATGTCTACATAGTTATCGAACCCGTAGGGTCCGCACGCTTAACGTTCGGTGACGATCGGTATTATGAGTTTATGTGTTTTGATGTACCGAAGATAGTTCGGAGTCCCAAATGTGATCACGGACATGACGAGGAGTCTCAAAATGGTCGAGACATAAAGATTGATATATTGGATGACTATATTCGGACACCGGATGAGTTCCGGTGGTCACCGAATAATTATCGGAGTGCCGGGGGGTTATCGGAACCCCCGGGGGAACTAATGGGCCAACATGGGCCTTGTGAGAGAGAGTGGAGGGTCCTTAGGGCTGGCCGCGCCCCCCCTGTGGAGTCCGAATTGGACAAGGAGGGGGCGGTGCCCCATTGTTCCCTCCTTCTCTCCCTCTCCTTCCTTCCCCCTTCCTCCCCCTAGTAGGACTAGGAAAGGGGATCCTACTCCTACTAGGAGGAGGACTCCTCCTCTCCTGGCGCGCCCCAAGGGCCGGCCGGCCTCCCCCCTTGCTCCTTTATATACGGGGGCAGGGGGCACCTAGAACACACAAGTTGATCATTCTTTTAGCCGTGTGCGGTGCCCCCCTCCACCACAATCCACCTTGATCATATCGTTGTAGTGCTTAGGCGAAGCCCTGCGCCGGTAGCTTCATCATCACCGCCCTCACGCCGTCGTGCTGATGAAGCTCTCCCTCGACACTCAGCTGGATCGAGAGTTCGTGGGACGTCACCGAGCTGAACATGTGCGGATCGCGGAGGTGCCGTACTTTCGGTACTAGGATCAGTCGGATCGTGAAGGCGTGCGACTACATGAACCGCGTTGTCATAACGCTTCCGCTTACGGTCTACGAGGGTACATGGACTACACTCTCCCCTCTCGTTGCTATGTATCACCATGATCTTGCATGTGCGTAGGAATTTTTTTGAAATTACTGCGTTCCCCAACACTGGTATAAGAGCCAGGTTTATGCGTAGATGTTATATGCACGAGTAGAACACAAGTGAGTTGTGGGCGATAATAGTCATACTGCTTACCAGCATGTCATACTTTGATTCGGCGGTATTCTTGGATGAAGTGGCCCGGACCGACATTACGCGTACGCATACGCGAGACTGGTTCTATCGACGTGCTTCGCACACAGGTGGCCGGCGGGTGTCAGTTTCTCCAACTTTAGTTGGATCGAGTGTGGCTACGCCCGGTCCTTGTTGAAAGTTAAAATAGCACATACATGACGAAAAATCGTTGTGGTTTTAATGCGTAGGTAAGAACGGTTCTTGCTCAGCCCGTAGCAGCCACGTAAAACTTGCAACAACAAAGTAGAGGGCGTCTAACTTGTTTTTGCAGGGCATGTTGTGATGTGATATGGTCAAGACATGATGCTAAATTTTATTGTATGAGATGATCATATTTTGTAACAGAGTTATCGGCAACTAGCAGGAGCCATATGGTTGTCACTTTATTGTATGAAATGCAATCGCCATGTAATTGCTTTACTTTATCACTAAGCGGTAGCGATAGTCGTAGAAGCAATAGTTGGCGAGATGACAATGATGCTTCGATGGAGATCAAGGTGTCAAGCCGGTGACGATGGTGATCATGACGGTGCTTTGGAGATGGAGATCAAAGGCACAAGATGATGATGGCCATATCATATCACTTATATTGATTGCATGTGATGTTTATCTTTTATGCATCTTATTTTGCTTAGTCCGGCGGTAGCATTATAAGATGACCTCTCACTAAATTTCAAGGTACAAGTGTTCTCCCTGAGTATGCACCATTGCGAAAGTTCATCGTGCCGAGACACCACGTGATGATCGGGTGTGATAAGCTCTACGTTCACATACAATGGGTGCAAGCCAGTTTTGCACACGCAAAATACTCGGGTTAAACTTGACAAGCTATGGCCTCGGAACACTGACACCGAAAGGTCGAGCGTGAATCATATAGTAGATATGATCAACATAGTGATGTTCACCATTGAAAACTACTCCATCTCACGTGATGATCGGACATGGTTTAGTTGATTTGGATCACGTGATCACTTAGATGATTAGAGGGATGTCTATCTAAGTGGGAGTTTAGTAATATGATTAAATGAACTTTAATTTATCATGAACTTAGTACCTGATAGTATTTTGCATGTCTATGTTGTTGTA
Source organism: Aegilops tauschii subsp. strangulata (assembly GCF_002575655.3). Taxonomy (NCBI): domain Eukaryota; kingdom Viridiplantae; phylum Streptophyta; class Magnoliopsida; order Poales; family Poaceae; genus Aegilops; species Aegilops tauschii. The sequence continues at coordinate 243,512,312 of NC_053039.3, read as the reverse complement.
GATAGATGGCCGTGCTGTTGTTCCGTGAATTTTAATGCGTTCCTAGAGAAAGCTAAGTCAAAAGATGATGGTAGCAACTACACGGACTGGGTCTGTAACTTGAGGATTATCCTCATTGCTGCATAGAAGAATTACGTCCTAGAAGCACCGCTAGGTGCCAAACCCGCTGCAGGAGCAACGCCAGATGTTATGAACATCTGGCAGAGCAAAGCTGATGACTACTCGATAGTTCAGTGTGCCATGCTTTCCGGCTTAGAACCGAGACTTCAGCGACGTTTTGAACGTCATGGAGCATACACTACTGGAATCAGCTTCTTTGCCGCCCGCCATGGCGGACAACAAAGGCTTAGACCACGAACGACAAACTTCCTTGCCGTCCGCTGGCGGATGGCAAACTGTCCGGATGAACACGTGCCAGCAAAGGCCTTCTTTGTCGTCCGCTTCCTAGAAATGGACAGTAAAGGATTATGTCGTCCGCCGTCCGAGGCCAGCAGACGGCAAAGACAGTGGACGGCAGTGCGGTGGCGTGATAGCCGTTAGGGGGTTAACGGCACTCTTTGCCGTCTATCAGCGGACGACAAAGAGTCGAAGCTCTATGGCGTCCGCTGACAGACGGCAAAGAGCTCAGCTAGGCAGCACTGGGAAGCTGCCACGTGTCCATCTATGCCGTCCGCCAGCAGACGGCAAAGAGGGTTGAATCTTTGCCGTCTGCTGGCAGACGGCATAGCTGGTCACTTTGCCGTGTCCCAGCGGACGGCAAAATGACCAAATAGGCAGCCAGTGTTCCCAGTCTGCACAGGTGACTGCCACGTGTCCTCCTTGCCGTCTGCTAGCGGACGGCAAAGAGGCTATATATCCCCTGTTTTTAATTAAATCCCATTAATTAGACATGGTTTCAAACACAAATATACATGCATACATATCCAACATATCTAACAGCATGTCCAACAACATATTTCATCAAATCCAACAACATAGGTCAACAAAGTCCAACATATCCATATATACATAACCAGAAACAAGTTTCCAACAACATATCCAAACAAGTTTTCATAAACAACAAGGAAGCACCAGAAGAATAGTACGCTCCATGAATCCAAGCTTGCTCATGTAAAGCAAATCTGCAAATTGGGAAAGATGAAAGTTAGAAGAAGAAGAAGTAGAAGACTAGTTAGAAGAAGAAGAAGAAGAATATTTTTTTCTTCTCTTTCTTTTTCTCCTGTCCTCTTCTTTATCTTCTTCTTCTTCTAACTAAGGTAGGTAAAAATGTCATTTTATTGCTAAGCTAGGTAAAAATGCGAAGTGTAGGTCATTTTAGAGCTAAGCTAGGTAAATAGGTCATTTTGGAGCTTAGTAAGGTTATTATGTCATTTTCGAGGAAAATAAGCTAAGTCTATATCATTTTGGAGCTAACAAAGATCATCATGCCATTTTTTACCTAAGTATGCTAAGTATGTCATAAATGAACTGAATAAGCTATGTATAGCTCATTTTGGAATCAGCTTCTTTGTCGTCCGCCATGGCGGACGACAAAGGCTTAGACCACGGACGACAAACTTCCTTGCCGTCCGCTGGCGAACGGCAAACTGTCCGGATGAACACGTGCCAGCAAAGGCCTTCTTTGTCGTCTGCTTCCTAGAAACGGACGGCAAAGGATTATGTCGTCCGCCGTCTGAGGCCAGCAGACGGCAAAGACTGTGGACGGCAGTGCGGTGGCGTGAGAGCCGTTAGGGGGTTAACGGCGCTCTTTGCCGTCTGCCAGCGGACGGCAAAGAGTCGAAGCTCTATGGCGTCCGCTAACAGACGGCAAAGAGCTCAGCTAGGCAGCACTGGGAAGCTACCACGTGTCCATCTATGTCGTCCACGAGCAGACGGAAAAGAGGGTTGAATCTTTGCTGTCTGCTGGCAGACGGCATAGCTGGTCACTTTGCCGTCTGCCAGCGGACGGCAAAATGACCAAATAGGCAGCCAATGTTCCCAGTCTGCACAGGTGACTGCCATGTGTCCTCCTTGTCGTCAGCTAGCGGACGGCAAAGAGGCTATATATCCCCTGTTTTTATTTAAATCCCATTAACTAGACATGGTTTCAAACACAGATATACATGCATACATATCCAACATATCCAACAGCATGTCCAACAACATATTTCATCAAATCCAACAACATAGGTCAACAAAGTCCAACATATCCATATATACATAACCAGAAACAAGTTTCCAACAACATATCCAAACAAGTTTTCATAAACAACAAGGAAGCACCAGAAGAATAGTACGCTCCATGAATCCAAGCTTGCTCATGTAAAGCAAATCTGCAAATTGGGAAAGATGAAAGTTAGAAGAAGAAGAAGAAATAGAAGACTAGTTAGAAGAAGAAGAATATTTTTTTCTTCTCTTTATTTTTCTCCTCTCCTCTTCTTTATCTTCTTCTTCTTCTAACTAAGGTAGGTAAAAATGTCATTTTATTGCTAAGCTAGGTAAAAATGCGAAGTGTAGGTCATTTTAGAGCTAAGCTAGGTAAATAGGTCATTTTGGAGCTTAGTAAGGTTATTATGTCATTTTCGAGGAAAATAAGCTAAGTCTATATCATTTTGGAGCTAACAAAGATCATCATGCCATTTTTTACCTAAGTATGCTAAGTATGTCATAAATGAACTGAATAAGCTAAGTATAGCTCATTTTTTATCTAACTTAGGTAATTATGCCATTTAGGAGCAAAATAAGCTAAGTATCCATTTGTAAAGCAAAACACTAGAGAAAACTTACCCTCATCACAACAAATGTGATGAAGATCGCAACTAAGGTAACAATTGATCCAACGGCATAATGATACCAAGCCTCATTATCAATGGCATATTTTCTAATCTTCTTAAGCTTCAGGCGCATTGCATCCATCTTCAAGCGCATTGCATTCATCTTCATCTTGTGATCATCGATGACATCGGCAACATACAACTCCAATGTCATCTTTTCTTCTTCAATTCTTTTAATTTTTTCTTTCAAATACTCATTTTCTTTTTCAACTAAATTTAACTTCTCGACAAGAGGGTCCGTTTCGAATTCCGGTTCACATACCTCCTAGATTAAAATATCTCTATGTCAACTTGATGGCCATAATTGTCATAAATGCGAAATGCAACAAATAGTTATGAAAGAGAATTTAGCACATCCGAATCATAAAGCGGGCGAGGGCCGACCGGGACGGACATCAAGACCATGGCACTATGTATAAGAAACAATCATACAAAGTAAGAAAATTATAAATACCAACTATATAAATCATACAATCATACAAATAACTATATAAATCAAGTACAACGTAAAATTTGAATACCTAATAATCACTATCGGTAATGACGTGCTCATCATCATCATTAATAAAAGCATCATCACTATCGGTAATGACGTGCTCATCGTCATCATTAATAAATGCATCATCATGTGGAAGGCCACCTTTACGTAATCGTTCAAGCATTGACAGGTCATCTGCAATAGTAACTTCTTCTTCTTCCGGCTCTTCTTGTTCCGGCTCTTCTTGTTCCGGCTCAGGGGTGAAGTCGGATTCACTATCGTTGTCTACTTCAATGTTCTGGGGTGGAGTAGAGCGGTTCTTGAAATGTTTTTTTGGAAAGATGTGTTTCTTGGAAGAATTCTCCTTCGTCATATGTGTCTTGGTTAATGTGAGGTTCATAATCCTTTTCATTGGGGGGAGGTGGTCTAACACGTGGCGGCACTTCATAAACAACGTCCCAACCACTGAGATTTGGATCACTTTCACAAGCCCACGGTAGATAGAAAACTTGGGTTGCCTGTTGAGCCGTAATATAGACATCGGGAACATCCAAATGGGTGCTTTGTTTGATTTCGACTAGCCGTATATGTTCATGAGTCCTTCTAGTCTCCCTCGCCTGGAACCAATAACATCTGAAGACTACGACGTTTGGTGGGTTTTCACCATAGAATTCAAGTTCATAAATTGCTTCAACTCTTCCATAATATTTGATACCTCCTTCACCGATAGCAGAGACACAAAAATTTGTAGACTTTCGGTCGGCCATAGATAGCTCTTTGCCATAGGTACGAAAGTGATACCCGTTGATGTCGTATTTGTCAAATGAACGGACCTTATAGTCAAAACCATTAGCTACTTGTCTCAATTCGGCATCCATAATCTTTGAATTAGCCTACAAGTTTAATACGAAAGGATTGTTGCATTAGTTGCAAATTAGCCAAAGAAATGAAAGGGTCAAATGGAAATTACCATTTTTTTGAACCAAGAGATGAAACCGGGATATTCGGCTCCTTGTTTTGCCAGAAGCTCATACTCTTCGATGGAATCCTTTTTTATCACCGCTCCATACGAGAATATGGCGACGTATCGACTGCATCAAATATCCAGGAATAAGAGAAGTTCAAAGGAATTAGAAGTTGTGAAACAATGTACCGAGATCTTACTCGATTTACGACCGCACTTCTGTTAGGTTGTTGAAGAGATACAGCGAAATGGTCCGCCATTCTTCAACATCCAACCTTACTGGTTTCCAACCACTGGCTGGTGCGAGATTCCCTTTGAATAGGCTGAGGTTGGATTGACCCTTTTGAGGTTCGTCAGCATTGTACCGAGGCTTCGGATTATGCAAATGACGATTTTTGGCTTTGTAGTGTGCTGTCATGAAGTTTGTCGACTCCTCAGTGATGAATGCCTCCGCCATCGATGCTTCTATTCTACGTTTATTTTTACAGTTTGCTCGAAGCATCTTCTGCATCCTCTCAGTTGAGTAGCACCAACGATTTTTCACGCCCCCCCAATCGTGCCTCGGTCGGAGATGCAAAATCAAGTGTTGCATTGGATTAAAGAAGCTTGGCGGAAAGATCATCTCTAACTTGCAGATCAACTCTGGCGCCAACTGTTCCATTTCTTCTAGGAGGCCAGGCGATAGTTCTTTCGCACAAAGAACACGGAAGAAATAGCTTAGCTCTGCCAGCACTAGCCATTCATCCTCAGGGATGAAGCCACGCAACATCACCGGCATTATCCGCTCAATCCATATGTGCCAATCATGACTTTTTAGACCAAATATTTTCAATTTTTGAAGACTCGCTCCCCTCTTTAGATTTGCTGCATACCCATCGGGGAACATCAACTGCATTTTCACCCATAAAATAATTTCCTTCATAGCTGGCCTTCCAAGATTGAACCATGCCTTTCGCTTCATCCAGTTCCCCTTTCCTTTCGGTTCTTTCATGTTTTGTAACGGTCTATCACATAGCTCCTCTTGATCGACTCTAGCCTTAGTATTATCCTTTGATTTCCCCTCTATGTCGACAATGTACCAAAAATGGCTTCGGCGATATTCTTTTCAGTGTGCATCACGTCGATGTTGTGTGGGCAAAGGCCGTCTTTGAAGTAAGGCAGATCCCAGAAGCATGTCTTGTGAGTCCAAGCGTGTTCCTTATTATACCCCTTGAAATACCCTGGACGCTCTAGATCTGGCTCAAGAGCGTTTAACTGATCTAGGGTCTGTTGGCCTGTCAACGCAGGTGGTGCAGAGTGTTTGACAACTCTACCTTTGATGAAGTTCTTCTTGTCTTTCCTGAACTTATGGCTAGGATGTAGAAACGGTCTATGCAAGTCGAAGCAACTATACTTGTGCCCTGCCGTTAGCCAACGAAACTCAAGAGCTCCCTTGCATGTGGGGCACGGGAACCTTCCATGCACACACCAGCCAACGAATAGCGCATACGCCGGCAAGTCATGCGTCGAGTACATGTACCAGGCACACATTATGAAGTTCTCTTTGCTAAAGGCGTCGTATGTCTTGAACCCATTATCCCAAGCTTCTTGCAATTCGTCCTTAAGCGGCTGCATGTACACATTCATATTCTTCCCCGGATAGTTGGGCGCTGGAATTATCAACGTCAAGAAAATGTTCTTTCTTTGCATAATCTGCAAGGGGGGGGATTGAGTGGAATGAAAAACACGGGCCAACAGCTGTATGGGGTTGCCATCTGACCAAACACACCGAACCCATCTGTGCTGACGGCGACTCGAGGATGCCTTGGATCTGCCATTTTTTCCTTATGTAATGCATCAAAGCGCTTCCACGCTTCACCATATGATGTGTGCACCATCATCACATTCCCATTTGCATCTAGTTTGGTTCTTTTGCCCGTTTTGTGCCATGTCATCTGTCTGGCCGTCTCTTCGACCATGAAAAGACGTTGAAGTCTTGGTACGATTGGCATATACCGAAGAACATTAACGGGTATTTTGGTCTGCATCTTCTCACCCATACCGTTGTCTACCACAACATACCTGGAAGAATTGCAAATGGGACAATAGTTCAAGTCCTCATATTGAAGCCTAAATAAGACACATCCTTTCTCACAGGCATGTATCTTCTCATAGGGCATCTTAAGAGCACGGAGGATTTTGTCTGACTGATACAGGTTTGGAGGTAGCACATGGCCTTTGGGTAGAAATGTCCGAATACTGTCATCATCGCGTCGTAGCATTCTCTGCCCAAGTTGAATTGAGCCTTCAAAGCCATTATTTGTGAGATGGCATCCAGCTGACAAAGCTCAGTGTGCTCATGGAGAGGACGTTTTGAGGACTCCAACATTTCAGTGAAGGCCTTTGCAGATTCCTCCATCTCCTCGTCCGAGTCCCGAGCATCATCAAAGTCTTGCACCATGTCTGCGGTCCCGGTACCATGCTCGTCGGTGCGACGACGAACCACCTCGGCTCTGGCACGTTGGGCAGACTCACCATGTAATGTCCAGACCGTGTAACCAAGCGTAAAACCAAACTTCTGCATGTCTTTACTCATTTCAAGCTCGTCCCTCTTTTTATAGTTGTCGCAACGGGCACAGGGGCACCAGCTAAATTCCTGGCCATTTGCAAATGCGGCTCTAACAAACCCCTTGGTTTTTGTTAACCATTCCTCGGTCCAAACTTTCAGACTAGTGTAACCGGTGTACATCCATGCACGATCACTCATATTGACTTCCTACTGGACACACAAGAAATATATACATAATTAAGCAAACCATATCCATCAGTTAATGGAGTTTGTCAGTTTTATTACATCCATGCAACCTACACGCTAATAGGTAAAGATAGGTCCTAATCCCACCCAAGTATGTGTAGATTGGGTTCATTTTCCCATGCTTTGCTCCGGATCCGACGCAAAATTTCGGCAGCACCTCCCCGTTGTTCTCCTGATACACGTCTCGGCAATAACCAGGGAGGATGTGTACCCGAAGAACAACAGGGAGGCACTGACGAAATTCTGCATCGGATCCGGAGCAGAGCATATGGGAAAATGAACCCAATCTACACATACTCAGGCTGTCCATGGATAACGTTGGACAATTCGAAAGAATCACGATTATAAATATGCAAATGCATGCATATTTATAGATGTAACCCTTTCGAACGGGAGACGCATAGTGGTTACGCATACTGATGATTGACACCTACAGCTAGCAAGTTTCATTGGGAGATGTCATTTGTGCTCACCAATGAACGCAGGGGCGGAGCTCGTCGAACACTAGACCCTCGCAGCGACGAAATAACTGCACATTTAAATCCAAAGATGAGTAACATAGCAATTTTGTTTCTTCCGTCGACCTAACCAAATATTGACAACAGGACGAGCGGGTTAGGGGGTCCTTGGCGTCGATGGAACCCTAAATAGCAAGTATCATCGGTGCGAGATACATGTGGCGCTCAGCGTTGAACACTAGATCCACATTCCACAAGTGAAGCCGGCGCCCGGCGTCCCGCAACAATAGTTCTGGTGGCCGATGACGGTCGAACACCATCGCAAATTTGTCTGGCAGCCTCTGCAATGAGGATTAAAGCCAGGTTTTGAAATTTCAAACAACCTAACCGACTTGAGTCAGTTTGGGTGTTTCAAGTTGATAACCCACAAGTATAGGGGATCACAACAGTTTTCGAGGGTAGAGTATTCAACCCAAATTTATTGATTCGACACAAGGGGAGCCAAAGAATATTCTCAAGTATTAGCAGTTGAGTTGTCAATTCAACCACACCTGGATAACTTAGTATCTGCAGCAAAGTATTTAGTAGCAAAGTAATATGGAAGTAACGGTAACGGTAGCAAAAGTAATATTGTTGGGTTTTGTAGTGATTGTAACAGTAGCAACGAAAAGTAAATAAGCGAAGAACAATATGTGAAAAGCTCGTAGGCATTGGATCGGTGATGGAGAATTATGTCGGATGCGGTTCATCATGTAACAATCATAACATAGGGTGACATAGAACTAGCTCCAATTCATCAATGTAATGTATGCATGTATTCCAAATATAGTCATACGTGCTTATGGAAAAGAACTTGCATGACATCTTTTGTCCTACCCTCCCGTGGCAGCGGGGTCCTATGGGAAACTAAGGGATATTAAGGCCTCCTTTTAATAGAGTACCGGACCAAAGCATTAACACATAGTGAATACATGAACTCCTCAAACTATGGTCATCACCGGGAGTGGTCCCGATTATTGTCACTTCGGGGTTGCCGGATCATAACACATAGTAGGTGACTATAGACTTGCAAGATAGGATCAAGAACTCACATATATTCATGAAAACATAATAGGTTCAGATCTGAAATCATGGCACTCGGGCCCTAGTGACAAGCATTAAGCATAGCAAAGTCATAGCAACATCAATCTCAGAACATAGTGGATACTAGGGATCAAACCCTAACAAAACTAACTCGATTACATGATAAATCTCATCCAACCCACCACCGTCCAGCAAGCCTACGATGGAATTACTCACGCACGATGGTGAGCATCATGAAATTGGTGATGGAGGATGGTTGATGATGACGATGGCGAAGGATTCCCCTCTCCGGAGCCCCGAACGGACTCCAGATCAGCCCTCCCGAGAGAGATTAGGGCTTGGCGGCGGCTCCGTATCGTAAAACACGATGAATCTTTCTCTCTGATTTTTTTCTCCCCGAACACGAATATATAGAGTGGGAGTTGAGGTCGGTGGAGCTCCAGGGGGCCCACGAGGCAGGGGCGCGCCCAGGGGGCAGGTGCGCCCCCCACCCTCGTGGAAAGGGTGTGGGCCCCTGGCCTTGATTCTTTTGCGAGTATTTTTATTATTTCAAAAAATAATCTCCGTGAAGTTTCAGGTCATTCCGAGAACTTTTGTTTCTGCACATAAATAACACCATGGCAATTCTGCTGAAAACAGCGTCAGTCCGGGTTAGTTCCATTCAAATCATGCAAGTTAGAGTCCAAAACAAGGGCAAAAGTGTTTGGAAAAGTACATACAACGGAGACGTATCAACTCCCCCAAGCTTAAACCTTTGCTTGTCCTCAAGCAATTCAGTGGATAAACTGAAAGTGATAAAGAAAAACTTTTACAAACTCTGTTTGCTCTTGTTGTTGTAAATATGTAAAGCCAGCATTCAAGTTTTCAGCAAAGATTATGACTAACCATATTCACAATAACATTTAGGTCTCATGTTTACTCATGTCAATGGCATAATCAACTAGCGAGCAATAATAATAAATCTCGGATGACAACACTTTCTCAAAACAATCATAATATGATATAACAAGATGGTATCTCGCTAGCCCTTTCTGAGACCGCAAAACATATATGCAGAGCACCTTTGAAGATCAAGGACTGACTAAACATTGTAATTCATGGTAAAAGAGATCCAGTCATAGTCATACCCAATATAAATTAATAGTAATGGACGCAAATGACAGAGGTGCTCTCCAGCTGGTGCTTTTTAATAAGAGGGTGATGACTCAACATAAAATTAAATAGATAGGCCCTTCGCAGAGGGAAGCAGGGATTTGTAGAGGTGCCAGAGCTCGATTTTAAAGCAGAGAAAAATAATATTTTGAGCGGCATACTTTCATTGTCAACATAACAACCAAGAGATGGCGATATCTTCCATGCTACACACATTATAGGCGGTTCCCAAACAGAATGGTAAAGTTTATACTCCCCCTCCACCAACAAGCATCAATCCATGGCTTGCTCGAAACAACGAGTGCCTCCAACTAACAAGAGTCCCAGTGCCATTGTTGTTTGACTGATTTTTTTCATCTCAAAACCCCGATAAAGCTGCTAGTGCCGGGTAAACTCATATTGGCTAAAGTGAAAAAGAAGAAAATGGTAGTGAAATTCGGCATGGTGCTCACTAAACCTCCATAATATCTAACAAGTCGAGTCTTATGTCGGTCATATAGAACACCAACACATAGAAAAAGGGCTGAAGAAACCAGTCCATGACTTAACATAAGGATTTGGCCGAAAAAGATGCAACGTTATGGATACCATGACCGATCACCATCGAGAAAGAAGAATTCTGATAAATCACTTCGGGTTTGCAATTATTTTGATTTTATTTGCATAAAGCATGGGACTGGGCATCCCGATGACCAGCCATTTTCTCGTGAGTGAGGAGCGGAGTCCACTCCTCTTGAGAATAACCCGCCTAGCATGGAAGATACAGACAACCCTAGTTGATACATGAGCTATTCGAGCATGCAAAACAGAATTTCATTTGAAGGTTTAGAGTTTGGCACATACAAATTTACTTGGAACGACAGGTAGATACCGCATATATAGGAAGGTATGGTGGACTCATATGGAATAACTTTGGGGTTTAAGGGATTGGATGCACAAACAGTATTCCCGCTTAGTAGAAGTGAAGGCTAGCAAAAGACTGGGAAGCGACCAACTAGAGAGCGACAACAGTCATGAACATGCATTAAAATTAATAAACATTGAGTGCAAGCATAAGTAGGATATAATCCACCATGAACATAAATATCGTGGAGGCTATGTTGATTTTGTTTCAACTACATGTGTGAACATGTGCCAAGTCCAGTCACTTGAATCATTCAAAGGAGGATACCACCGTACTATACCACATCACAACCATTTTAATAGCATGTTGGCACGCAAGGTAAACCATTATAAACTCCTAGCTAATTAAGCATGGCATAAGCAACTATAATCTCTAATTGTTATTGCAAACATGTTTATTCATAATAGGCTGAATCAGGAACGATGAACTAATCATATTTACAAAAACAAGAGAGGTCGAATTCATACCAGCTTCTCTCATCTCAATCAGTCCATCATATATCGTCATAATTGCCTCTCACTTGCACGACCGAACGATGTGAAAAAATAATAATAGTGCACGTGCATTGGACTAAGCTAGAATCTGCGAGCATTCAATAAACAGGAGAAGACAAGGCAATATGGGCTCTTGGTTAAATCAACAATAATGCATATAAGAGCCACTTCAACAATTTTATTATGGTCTTCTCCTATCGACCCCCAAAGAAAAGAAAAGAAATAAAACTATTTACACGGGAAAGCTCCCAACAAGCAAAAGAAGAACAGAAAATCTTTTTGGGTTTTCTTTTTTAATTACTACTAGTACAGCATGGAAAGTAAACTAGCTAAAAGCTACAACTGATCTTTTTGTTTTCTTAAGGTTTTACAAACACACAAGAAGAAAGCAAGAAAAACAAAATAAACTAGCATGGATATTACAGTGAAAAAGTATGAGCGCCGACATCTAGCAATGAGTGTGTAAACATAAATGTAATGTCGGCGAGAAATACATACTCCCCCAAGCTTAGGCTTTTGGCCTAAGTTGGTCTACTGCCAAGGCTGGCTTGGCGGATATCCAAAGTTATAGTTGGGGTCGTACTGAGAAGAAGCCTCGGATTGCCACTGGTTGGCAATCACCTCTGGATCCCACTGGTAATTAGACTGTCGTGGAGGATCAAATTGTGGTTCCGGCTCTGGCTCTGGCTCTGTAGGATTCCGGTAGGCGTGGATGGCCGCCAGCGGAATGAGATACTGGCCTGCAGATAAATCAAACAAGGAAGGAGCAGGCAAGGTAATAGTCTCAGGGTGATTCTTATCAAATAACAGTTTGTATTTAAGCGCCCTTTCCCTATTCTTAACAATAAAATCATGCGCTACCATACTCTTATAGTCTAGAAGAATAGTAGGCAGCAATTTTTCTTCTTTCTCATAGTGCCTAATAGGTATGTTATAGTATGCAGCGAGGTGCGAGGCGAAGATGCCTCCCAAGATGGGGCCTTTAGTACGGTTAAGATTTAACCGCTTTGCAACAATAGCGCCCATACTAAATGTGTCATCACGAAACAAGGCATGGCACAAAATGATAATATCAGGGACACTCAGGTTTCCATAGTTTCCGCGACCAATTAAGCACCTACTAGCAAATATAGCAAAGTAACGTAGAACAGGAAAATGTATGCTAGTGATTCGTGCGTCGAAAACCTTCCTCGTTTCCCCTACAGCAATTGTATCAATAAACCCCTCCACATCGTTACGATGTGGTTCCTCTATGAAACCCGGAAAAGGTAACTTGCAAACCTCACAGAATTCACGAAGGGTCATCTCCTTATACTCATCATATAAATGAAAATCCACCGTAGGTGGTGACCTCCTAGAATGGAAATGAAAATTTTGCACAAAGGTATTGGTGAGTAAGAGATACTGTTCGCGTTGGTCGCGGAGGAAGTCGGTGAGGCCTGCATTCTCAGCCAACTCATAAAAATCATCATAAATCCCGGCTGCTCTCAAGAAATCATCGCAAGGCCATTCACACGGCCGAACCTCCGCGGTGCGAGGCAGATTATATTTGGGCCTCTCTTCTTCTTCACTTTGCTTTTCCTTCGAGCTTCGGCTCGATGAGCCCCTCAAAAATCTCTTCATCATTTTCTGAAAATTTCTGAAATTTTTAGTAACTTCAAAATAAAAGTGAACCAAGCTCAACAAAATTGATAGCAACTACTCCCATAAGTGCCTAGAGAATATATCATGCATTAGAACTACTTGGAACCATATAAATATGACATGCAAGCTCAAGAACATGGTCACCTAGGCAGCACAAATTTGCAACGAATAAAACACTAGAACAAAAACTAATTGGACCAATGGAGGAGTCACATACCAAGGAACAATCCCTCAAAGCAGTTTTGTGAGAGGTGCCTTGAGCAAGGAGATCAAAATGAGCTAGAACTCGTGCTTGAGCTGGTTGGTGATTTTTTGGGAGGAAGAAGGAGTGTGTGGGTGCAGGAATAAGTGGAGGGGAGCCACCGTGGGCCCACGAGGCAGGGGGCGCGCCCAGGGGGGTGGGTGAGCCCTGGACCCTCGTGGCCAGGTGCCAGCTCCCCCTGCTGTGTTCTCAGTGCCAGATATTCTCAAATATTCCAGAAAAAATCATATTAAATTGGCAGGGCATTTGGAGAACTTTCATTTTCGGGGTAATTTTTTATTGCACGGATAATGCAGAAAACAGACAGAAAATACTAATTTTACTTTATTTCAACTAAATAACAGAAAGTAAAAGGAGGGTACAGAAGGTTGTGCTTTCTAACTTCATCCATTTCATGCTCATCAAAAGGAATCCACTAACAAGGTTGATCAGGTCTTGTTAACAAACTCATTTCGAATAACATGAAACCAGAGAAATTTCGAATAACACTATGTTACCTCAATGGGGATGTGCACATCCCCAATAATAAGAATATCATATCTCTTTTTGACGGTAGGAAGAGGAAATTCAAAACCTCCAAAAATAATCAATGGAATTTTTCCAATAGAATTGATATTGTGGACTTGAGGTTGTTTCCCCGGAAAGTGTACCGTATGCTCATTGCCATTAACATGAAAAGTGACATTGCCTTTGTTGCAATCAATAACAGCCCCTGCAGTATTCAAAAAGGGTCTTCCAAGAATAATAGATATATTATCGTCCTCGGGAATATCAAGAATAACAAAGTCCGTTAAAATAGTAACGTTTGCAACCACAACAGGCACATCCTCGCAAACACCGACAGGTATAGCAGTTGATTTATCAGCCATTTGCAAAGATATTTCAGTAGGTGTCAACTTATTCAAATCAAGTCTACGATATAAAGAGAGAGGCATAACACTAACACCGGCTCCAAGATCACATAAAGCAGTTTTAACATAGTTTATTTTAATGGAGCTAGGTATAGTAGGTACTCCAGGATCTCCTAACTTCTTTGGTATTCCACCCTTAAAAGTATAATTAGCAAGCATGGTGGAAATTTCAGCTTCCGGTATCTTTCTTTTATTTGTAACAATATCTTTCATATACTTAGCATAAGGATTCATTTTGAGCATATCAGTTAAACGCATACGCAAAAAGATAGGTCTAATCATTTCAGCAAAGCGCTCAAAATCCTCATCATCCTTTTTCTTGGATGGTTTGGGAGGAAAGGGCATGGGTTTCTGAACCCATGGTTCTCTTTCTTTACCATGCTTCCTAGCAACAAAGTCTCTCTTATCATAACGTTGATTCTTTGATTGTGGGTTATCAAGATCAACAGCAGGTTCAATCTCTACATCATTGTTATTACTAGGTTGAGCATCAACATGAACATCATCATTAGCATTATCACTAGGTTCATGTTCATTACCAGATTGTGTTTCAGCATCAGAAATAGAAATATCATTTGGATTCTCAGGTGTGTCTATAACAGGTTCACTAGAAGCATGCAAAGTCCTATCATTTTTCCTTTTCTTCTTTTTAGAAGGACTAGGTGCATCTACATTATTTCTCTGAGAATCTTGCTCAATTCTCTTAGGGTGGCCCTCAGGGTACAAAGGTTCCTGAGTCAATTTACCCCCTCTAGTCATAACTCTAACAGCGTTATCATTTTTCTTACTATTTAATTCATTGAGCAAATCATTCTGAGCTTTAAGTACTTGTTCTACTTGAGTGGTAACCATAGAAGCATGTTTACTAATAAGTTTAAGTTCACCTTTAACTCTAGACATATAATCACTCAAGTGTTCAAGCATATAAGAATTGTGTTTCAATTGTCTACCAACATAAGCATTGAAGTTTTCTTGTTTGACAATAAAATTATCAAACTCATCTAAGCATTGGCTAGCAGACTTATAACGAGGAATATCACCTTCATCAAATCTATAGAGAGAATTTACCTTTACTACCAGTGTCGGGTTACCAAGACCATGTGTTTCTTCAATAGGTGATGGATTAAGACTATTTCTTCAACAAGCGGTAAATTAAGACCATGTATTTCTTCAATAGGAGGTAAATTCTTAACATCTTTAGCTTTAATACCCTTTTCTTTCATAGATTTCTTTGCCTCTTGCATATCTTCAGGGCTAAGAAATAGAACACCCCTCTTCTTCGGAGTTAGCTTGGGAGTTGGTTCAGGAAGTGTCCAATTATTTTCATTTGTCAACATATTATTCAATAGAATTTTAGCTTCATCTAGTGTTCTTTCCTTGAAAACAGAACCAGCACAACTATCCAGGTGGTCTCTGGAAGCATCGGTTAGTCCATTATAAAAGATATCAAGTATTTCATTTTTCTTAAGAGGATGATCAGGCAAAGCATTAAGTAATGGAGAAGCCTCCCCCAAGCTTGTGGGAGACTCTCTTCTTCAATTTGCACAAAATTATATATTTCCCTTAAAGCAACTTGTTTCTTACGAGCGGGGAAATATTTAGCAGAGAAGTAATAAATCATATCCTGGGGACTACGCACACAACCAGGATCGAGAGAATTAAACCATATCTTAGCATCACCCTTTAATGAGAACGGAAATATTTTAAGGATATAGTAGTAGCGAGTTTTCTCATCATTAGTGAACAGGGTGGCTATATCATTTAATTTAGTAAGATGTGCCACAAAAGTTTCAGATTCATAGCCATAAAAAGGATCAGATTCAACCAAAGTAATTATATCAGGATCAATAGAGAATTCATAATCCTTATCAGTAACAAAGATAGGTGAAGTAGCATAAGCAGGATCATATTTCATTCTAGCATTCAAAGTTTTTTGTTTCAGCTTAGCTAATAATTTCTTAAGATCACTTCTATGATTGCAAGCAAGAAAGTCTCTAGCAGTTTCTTCATCCATAACATAGCCCTCAGGCACAACAGGCAATTCATATCTAGGGGGAGAATCTTCAACATCACTTTCATCAATATTATCAGTTTCAATAATTTCATTCTCTCTAGCCCTAGCAAATTGTTCATCAAGAAATTCACCAAGTGGCACAGTAGTATCAAGCATAGAAGTAGTTTCATCATAAGTATCATACATAGTAGAAGTGGCATCATCAATAACATGCGACATATCAGAATTAATAGCAGAAGCAGGTTTAGGTGTCGCAAGCTTACTCAAAACAGAAGGTGAATCAAGTGCAGAGCTAGATGGCAGTTCTTTACCTCCCCTCGTAGTTGAGGGATAAAATTTTCTTTTCTCGTCTTTCAAGTTCTTCATAGTGACCAGCAGATATAAATCCCAAGTGACTCAAAGAGTAGAGCTATGCTCCCCGGCAACGGCGCCAGAAAATAGTCTTGATAACCCACAAGTATAGGGGATCGCAACAGTTTTCGAGGGTAGAGTATTCAACCCAAATTTATTGATTCGACACAAGGGGAGCCAAAGAATATTCTCAAGTATTAGTAGTTGAGTTGTCAATTCAACCACACCTGGATAACTTAGTATCTGCAGCAAAGTATTTAGTAGCAAAGTAATATGGAAGTAACGGTAACGGTAGCAAAAGTAATATTTTTGGGTTTTGTAGTGATTGTAATAGTAGCAATGGAAAAGTAAATAAGCGAAGAACAATATGTGAAAAGCTCGTAGGCATTGGATCGGTGATGGAGAATTATGCCGGATGCGGTTCATCATGTAACAATCATAACATAGGGTGACACAGAACTAGCTCCAATTCATCAATGTAATGTAGGCATGTATTCCGAATATAGTCATACATGCTTATGGAAAAGAACTTGCATGACATCTTTTGTCCTACCCTCCCGTGGCAGCGGGGTCCTATGGGAAACTAAGGGATATTAAGGCCTCCTTTTAATAGAGTACCGGACCAAAGCATTAACACATAGTGAATACATGAACTCCTCAAACTATGGTCATCACCGGGAGTGGTCCCGATTATTGTCACTTTGGGGTTGCCGGATCATAACACATAGTAGGTGACTATAGACTTGCAAGATAGGATCAAGAACTCACATATATTCATGAAAACATAATAGGTTCAGATCTGAAATCATGGCACTCGGGCCCTAGTGACAAGCATTAAGCATAGCAAAGTCATAGCAACATCAATCTCATAACATAGTGGATACTAGGGATCAAACCCTAACAAAACTAACTCGATTATATGATAAATCTCATCCAACCCATCACCTTCCAGCAAGCCTACGATGGACTTACTCATGCACGGCGGTGAGCATCATGAAATTGGTGATGGAGGATGGTTGATGATGACGATGGCGACGGATTCCCCTCTCCGGAGCCCCGAACGGACTCCAGATCAGCCCTCCCGAGAGAGATTAGGGCTTGGCGGCGGCTTCGTATCGTAAAACACGATGAATCTTTCTCTCTGATTTTTTCTCCCCAAACACGAATATATAGAGTTGGAGTTGAGGTCGGTGGAGCTCCAGGGGGCCCACGAGGCAGGGGCGCGCGCCCAGGGGGGCAGGTGCGCCCCCACCCTCGTGGAAAGGGTGTGGGCCCCTGGCCTTGATTCTTTTGCGAGTATTTTTTATTATTTCCAAAAATAATCTCCGTGAAGTTTCAGGTCATTCCGAGAACTTCTGTTCCTGCACATAAATAACACCATGGCAATTCTACTGAAAACAGCGTCAGTCCGGGTTAGTTCCATTCAAATCATGCAAGTTAGAGTCCAAAACAAGGGCAAAAGTGTTTGGAAAAGTAGATACGACGGATACGTATCACAAGTTTCAACACTTGCCTTTTAATCGTCATCGCAGAGGCTGCCAGACAAATTCGCGATGGTGTTCGACCGCCATCGACGCGAGAACAGTTGCTTTGGGATGCCGGACGTCGGCGTCACTTGTGGGACATGGATGTAGTGTTCGGCACCGACGATACTTGCTATTTAGGGTTCCATCGACACCGAGGAACCCCTAATTAACCCGCTCGTCCCCGGGCGCCCCCTTTTCCTACTTCTTTTTTTCATCTTCAACTTCTACTTCTTTTTTTCATCATCTTCTTCTTCAACTACTTATTGTTCTTTCTTCTTCTTCTTCTTCTTCCTCATCTTCTTTTTCTTTTTCTTTTTCTTTCATCTTTCTTGATTATTCTTAAAAACAGGAAAAAAACCTAAACAAAACTATAAACTAAATGTAACCTATAATAAACTAAATTAACCTAAACTAACCTAAATAACCTAAACTAACCTAAACTAAACTAACCTAATTAACCTAAACTAAACAAACATAAACTAAATCTAAAAAAACAGGAAAAAAACTCACCACGATGAGGGGCAGGGCGGCGGCGGTGTGGTGCGGCCGGGCGGCGGCGGCTCAGGACGGGGGCGGGGCGGTGTGGGGCGACCGGCGACTCGGGACGGGGACGGCGCGGTCGGGCGGGCTGGGCGGCGCGGCCGGCGGCGGCGGCTTGGCTGGGCGGGGCGGGGCGGCGCCGGCGGCGGCGGCTCAGACACGGGGCCGGGGCGGGCCGGCGCGGGCCGGGGCTGGGCGGGGCGGCGCGGGCGACGGGGGTGGCGCGGGGCGGCGGCGGCTCAGGCAGAGGGCCGGGGCGAGGCGGTGCGGGGTGGCCGGCGACGGGGGTGGCGCGGGGCAGCCGACGACGGGGTTGGCGGCGGCAGGGGTGAGGGGTGGCGGCGGCTCAGGCAGGGGACGGACAGACCAGAGAGGGGGGGCACGGGCACAGGCGGGGCCCCTTTTCTGCTAGTTAGTAGGGCACGGCTCTTTGCCGTCCGCGAGCGGACGACAAAGATCATACCTAGTGGGGTGGGGCCGGGGGGAAACGGACGACCTAACGGCCATTTTCTTTGCCGGCCGCTGGCTGACGGCAAAGAACTTTTTCCGTCCGCCAGCAGACGGCAAAGAAAATGGTCGTTAGGTCATCCTCGTAAGCCCACCACCCATCCTCTTTGCCGTCAGCTAGCAGACGGCAAAGATATGTTGATGGCAAAGCCTTCCGTTGCCGTTCGCTGCCTCTTTGCTGTCCGTTTTCCGGTGGCTGATGGCAAAGCCTTTCTTTGCCATCCGCTAGCGGACGGCAAAGAGTCGGCAGACGGCAAATCTGCTGATTCCAGTAGTGATATGAGATGTTCTAGGAGTTGAAGTTAATATTTCAAGTAAATGCCTGGTTTGAGAGATATGAAGTCTCCAATAAGTTCTACAGCTGCAAGATGGAGGAGAATAGTTCTGTCAGTGAGCATATACTCAAAATGTCTGGGTATAACAATCACTTGATTCAACTGGGAGTTAATCTTCCTGATGATAGTGTGATTGACAGAATTCTTCAATCACTGCCACCAAGCTACAAGATCTTCGTGATGAACTATAACGTGCAAGGGATGGATAAGACAATTCCCGAGCTCTTCGCAATGCTAAAGGCTGCGGAGGTAGAAATCAAGAAGGAGCATCAAGTGTTGATGGTCAACAAGACCATCAGTTTCAAGAAAAAGGGTAAAGGGAAGAAGGGGAACTTCAAGAAGAACGGCGAGCACGTTGCTGCTCAAGTGAAGAAGCCCAAGTCTGGACCTAAGCCTGAGACTGAGTGCTTCTACTGCAAAGGAACTGGTCACTGAAAGCGGAACTGCCCCAAGTATTTGGCGGATAAGAAGGATGGCAAGGTGAACAAAGGTATATGTGATACCTTACTAATGCTCGCAGTAGTGCCTGGGTATTTGATACTGGTTATGTTGCTAATATTTGCAACTCGAAACAGGGACTATGGATTAAGCGAAGATTGGCTAAGGACGAGGTGAAGATGCGCGTGGGAAATGGTTCCAAAGTCGATGTGACGCAGTCGGCACGCTACCTCTACATCTACCTTCGGGATTAGTTTTAGACCTGAATAATTATTATTTGGTGCCAGCATTAAGCATGAACATTATATCTGAATCTTGTTTGATGCGAGACTGTTATTCATTTAAATCAGAGAATAATGATTGTTCTATTTATATAAGTAACATCTTTTATGGTCATGCACCCTTAAAGAGTGTTCTATTTTTGTTGAATCTCGATAGTAGTAACACACATATTCATAATATTGAAGCCAAAAGATGCAGAGTTGATAATGATAGTGCAACATATTTGTGGCACTGCCGTTTAGGTCATATTGGTGTAAAGCGCATGAAGAAACTCCATTCTGATGGACTTCTGGAATCACTTGATTATGAATCAATTGGTACTTGCGAACCATGCCTCATGGGAAGATGACTAAAACGCCGTTCTCCGGAACAATGGAGCAAGCAACAAATTTGTTGGAAATCATACATACTGATATATGTGGTCTGATGAATGTTGAGGCTCGCGGCGGGTATCGTTATTTTCTCACCTTCACAGATGATTTGAGAAGATATGGGTATATCTACTTGATGAAGCATAAGTCTGAAACATTTGAAAAGTTCAAAGAATTTCAGAGTGAAGTGGAAAATCATCGTAACAAGAAATTAAAGTTTCTACGATATGATCATGGAGGAGAATATTTGAGTTACGAGTTTGGTCTTTATTTGAAACAATGCAGAATAGTTTCGCAACTCACGCCACCCGGAACACCAAAGCGTAATGGTGTGTCCGAATGGCGTAATCGTACTTTACTAGATATGGTGCGATCTATGATGTCTCTTACTGATTTACCGCTATCGTTTTGGGGTTATGCTTTAGAGATGGCATCATTCACGTTAAATAGGGCACCATCTAAATCCGTTGAGAGGACGCCTTATGAACTGTGGTTTGGCAAGAAACCCAAGTTGTCATTTCATAAAATTTGGGGTGCGATGCTTATGTGAAAAATCTTCAACCTGATAAGCTCGAACCCAAATCGGAGAAATGTGTCTTCATAGGATAATCAAAGGAGACTGTTGGGTACACCTTCTATCACAGATCCGAAGGCAAGACATTCGTTGCTAAGAATGGATCCTTTCTAGAGAAGGAGTTTCTCTCGAAAGAAGTGAGTGGGAGGAACTAGAACTTGATGAGGTAACTGTACCTGCTCCCTTATTGGAAAGTAGTTCATCACAGAAATCTGTTCCTGTGACTCCTACACCAATTAGTGAGGAAGCTAATGATGATAATCATGTAACTTCAGATCAAGTTACTACCGAACCTCGTAGGTCAACCAGAGTAAGATCCGCACCAGAGTGGTACGGTAATCCTGTTCTGGAGGTCATGTTACTTGACCATGACGAACCTACGAACTATGAGGAAGTGATGATGAGCCCAGATTCCGTGAAATGGCTTGAGGCCATGAAATCTGAGATGGGATCCATGTATGAGAACAAAGTGTGGACTTTGGTTGACTTGCCCGATGATCGGCAAGCCATCGAGAATAAATGGATCTTCAAGAAGAAGATTGACACTGACGGTAATGTTACTGTCTACAAAGCGCGACTTGTCGCGAAAGGTTTTCAACAAGTTCAAGGAGTTGACTACGTTGAGACCTTCTCACCTGTAGCGATGCTTAAGTCCGTCTGAATCATGTTAGCAATTGCTGCATTTTATGATTACGGAATTTGGCAAATGGATGTAAAGACTGCATTCCTGAATGGATTTCTGGAACAAGAGTTGTATATTATGCAACCCGAAGGTTTTATTGATCCAAAGGATGCTAACAAAGTGTGCAAGCTCTAGCGATCCATTTATGGACTGGTGCAAGCATCTCAGAGTAGGAATAAACGTTTTGATAGTGTGATCAAAGCATATGGTTTTATACAGACTTTTGGAGAAGCCTGTATTTACAAGAAAGCTAGTGGGAGCTCTGTAGCATTTCTAATATTATATGTGGATGACATATTGTTGATTGGAAATGATAGAATTTCTGGATAGCATAAAAGGATACTTGAACAAGAGTTTTTCAATGAAAGACCTCGGTGAAGCTGCTTATATATTGGGCATCAAGATCTATAAAGATAGATCGAGACGCTTAATTGGACTTTCACAAAGCACATACCTTGATAAAGTTTTGAAGAAGTTCAAAATGGATCAAGCAAAGAAAGGGTTCTTGCCTGTGTTACAAGGTGTGAAGTTGAGTCAAACTCAATGCCCGACCACTGCAGAAGATACAGAGAAAATGAAAGTTTTTCCCTATGCTTCAGCCATTGGCTCTATCATGTATGCAATGTTGTGTACCAGACTTGATGTGTGCCTTGCTATTAGTTTAGCAGGGAGGTACCAAAGTAATCCAGGAGTGGATCACTGGACAGCGGTCAAGAACATCCTGAAATACCTGAAAAGGACTAAGGATATGTTTCTCGTTTCTGGAGGTGACAAAGAGCTCGTCATAAATGGTTACGTCGATGCAAGCTTTGACACTGATCCGGATGACTCTAAGTCGCAAACCGGATATGTATTTATATTGAATGGTGGAGCTGTCAGTTAGTGCAGTTCTAAGCAAAGCGCTATGGCGGGATCTACGTGTGAAGTGGAGCACATAGCTGCTTCGGAAGCGGCAAATGAAGGAGTCTGGATGAAGGAGTTCATATCCGATCTAGGTGTCATACCTAGTGCATCGGGTCCAATGAAAATCTTTTGTGACAATACTGGTGCAATTGCCTTGGCAAAGGAATCCAGATTTCACAAGAGAACCAAGCACATCAAGAGACGCTTCAATTCCATCTGCGATCAAGTCAAGGAGGGAGACATAGAGATTTACAAGATACATATGGATCTGAATGTTGCAGACCCGTTGACTAAGCCTCTCTCATGAGCAAAGCATGATCAGCACCAAGACTCCATGGGTGTTAGATTCATTACTGTGTAATCTAGATTATTGACTCTAGTGCAAGTGGGAGACTGAAGGAAATATGCCCTAGAGGCAATAATAAAGTTGTTATTTATATTTCCTTATATCATGATAAATGTTTATTATTCATGCTAGAATTGTATTAACCGGAAACTTAGTACATGTGTGAATACATAGACAAATAGAGTGTCACTAGTATGCATCTACTTGACTAGCTCGTTGAATCAAAGATGGTTAAGTTTCCTAGCCATAGACATGAGTTGTCATTTGATTAATGGCATCACATCATTAGAGAATGATGTGATTGACTTGACCCGTTCCGTTAGCATAGCACTTGATCGTTTAGTATGTTGCTATTGCTTTCTTCATGACTTATACATATTCCTATGACTATGAGATTATGCAACTCCTGAATACCGGAGGAACACTTAGTGTGCTACCAAACGTCACAACGTAACTGGGTGATTATAAAGGTGCTCTACAGGTGTCTCCGATGGTAATTGTTGAGTTGACATAGATCGAGATTAGGATTTGTCACTCCGATTGTCGGAGAGGTATCTCTGGGCCCTCTCGATAATGCACATCACTATAAGCCTTGCAAGCAATGTGACTAATGAGTTAGTTGCAGGATGATGCATTACGGAACGAGTAAAGAGACTTGCCGGTAACGAGATTGAACTAGGTATTG
The DNA here is from genome assembly GCF_002575655.3 of Aegilops tauschii subsp. strangulata. Classification (NCBI taxonomy): domain Eukaryota; kingdom Viridiplantae; phylum Streptophyta; class Magnoliopsida; order Poales; family Poaceae; genus Aegilops; species Aegilops tauschii. The sequence goes on along the minus strand of NC_053039.3, from coordinate 243,488,801 downwards.
AGATACCGACGATCGAATCTCGGGCAAGTAACATACCGATGACAAAGGGAACAACGTATGTTGTTATGCGGTTTGACCGATAAAGATCTTTGTAGAATATGTGGGAGCCAATATGAACATCCAAGTTCCGCTATTGGTTATTGACCGGAGACGTGTCTCGGTCATGTCTACATAGTTCTCGAACCCGTAGGTTCCGCACGCTTAACGTTCGGTGACGATCGGTATTATGAGTTTATGTGTTTTGATGTACCGTAGATAGTTCGGAGTCCCGGATGTGATCACAGACATGACGAGGAGTCTCGAAATGGTCGAGACATAAAGATTGATATATTGGATGACTATATTCGGACACCAGATGAGTTCCGGGGGTCACCGGATAATTATCGAAGTGCCGGGGGGTTATCGGAACCCCCAGGGGAACTAATGGGCCAACATGGGCCTTGTGAGAGAGAGGAGGGGGCCTTAGGGCTGTCCGCCCCCCCCCCCCTTGTGGAGTCCGAATTGGACAAGGAGGGGGCGGCGCCCCTCTTTCCCTCCTCCTCTCCCTCTCCTTCCTTCCCCCTTCCTCCTCCTAGTAGGACTAGGAAAGGGGTGTCCTACTCCTACTAGGAGGAGGACTCCTCCTCTCCTGGCGCGCCCCAAGGGCCGACCGGCCTCCCCCCTTGCTCCTTTATATACGGGGGCAGGGGGCACCCTAGAACACACAAGTTGATCATTGATCTCTTAGCCGTGTGCGGTGCCCCCCTCCACCATAATTCACCTTGGTCATATTGTTGCAGTGCCTAGGCTAAGCCCTGTGCCGGTAGCTTCATCATCACCGTCATCACGCTGTCGTGCTGACGAAGCTCTCCCTCGACACTCAGCTGGATCGAGAGTTCGTGGGACGTCACCGAGCCGAACGTGTGCAGATCGCGGAGGTGCCGTACTTTCGGTACTAGGATCGGTCGGATCGTGAAGACGTACGACTACATCAACCGCGTTGTCATAACACTTCCGCTTACGGTCTACGAGGGTACGTGGACTACACTCTCCCCTCTCGTTGCTATGCATCACCATGATCTTGAGTGTGCGTAGGATTTTTTTTGAAATTACTGCGTTCCCCAACAGTGTGATCATGCACAACATGATCATCGAGAATGAGCGTGGCCAAGATGTAGACTACTCTCAGTATGAGCTCTTGAGACATCCCGTGCGAGTGCGACGGAGGGCTGAAAGGGTGGCCCTTTTGTTGACTCCTATCATGCCATCCGACGTCCCGCGGCGCATGATGATCTTCAGAAGGATCTCATTGAGGAGTGGTGGGCTTGGAATGGGTGACAAAGCATCATGATTTGTGCGTTTGATATCGTATTGTTGAACTATTTGTTGTATTGTTGACTATTTGTTGTATTGAACGATAAACTATTTGTTTGAGTTGTAATAGCGAAATTGAACTATTTATTTTGTTTGTGTTTGATCTTTTTGCTTGTGTTTGAAATGCATAAAGTTGTTTGTGCGAGTGTCACGCGCGCTTCATTTTTGCGCGCTGGTAGAGCTGCGCGCGCTGTGCATTTTAGCGCGGCTGCTGGAGCCAGCGCTGCCCGTCGCGCCAAATCAGGCGATAGGCGCGCGGCAAAATAGTTTTTAAGGCGCAACACGTTGGACGGCTGTTGGAGATGCTCTTAATCTGATGCTGGGTTAGTTGATGAGCATGAGATGACGCAGACATATTTTGCACCCGCGGCGTACGTAGCTGTAAGCCTGTAAGTGTGGTCAATGTTACTCCACTGCATATCCTCAAACGTACTACTACCACAAGAATACAAGATTAGTACATTGGGTCATCTCGTAATTTAGGCCAAGTTCTAACCAACAAAAGTTTATAGTATACTGGATAGAAGCGTTGGCACATTTGCTGCATCCTTGGTGTTGTTAGGTTTTCATAATTTTTTACTCGTTCCAAAAATATAAGATGCATTAGTTTTGAAAAAATCAAATCTCTTTAAGTTTGATAAAATTTGTAGAGAAATATATCGATATTCGTAATATCAAATTTGTATGAATATCCATAATATCAAATTGGTATAATTAAATTCACCATGAAATAGACTTTTTATTTTTTTATTTAGTATTTGTGGATGTTGATTTTTTGGGCTCTGAACTTGGTCAAAGTTTAAAAAATCAACTTTTCCAAAAACAAATACACCATATATTCTAGAACCGTGGGAGTATTTGATTTGGCGTGTGGGGAAGATGATGGAGTGTGTTATTCTTTCTATTTATAACACGGTGTTAGAGGGCCTTTCGTAGTGTGATTCTGTGTTATCTGCCAATCATCCTATAGCTATGTGGGGAAATTTTCTGCTTCGGTTTTCATGTACTATATTTGTGCTACAATACCACATGTTAGCGCTGTTTTTCCTAGTTGACGAGAGGTGCGCAGGGTTCATATGGTTTATAGGTTAGTTGTTGTCGATTGATCTGATTTTTTTTGACACAGTCAAAATATGAACCAAATACATAATTGAATACCTCAATCGATGAAAAAGCTCCTAAATTAAGGAGCACATTACTAAAAGAATCAAAAGAGAGAGCTTCATGAGTAATTGTTGACCCGGCCAAGTGAACTGAAAGAACTAAGTGAGAGAGCTTCTTGAAAAATTGTTTAACCTGGTCAAAATTAGATGACCAGATTTCAAATTGAAGACGTTAGTTGATTATGAGACCTTAAAAATTAAGAACCACGATACATTTACTATAAGGGTTGGACGTGCTTTGCTCACGCCGTTGATGTTGCATGCATGTACATGATCGACCTAAGTACGCTATGGGGGGCTTAACAGTGGTATAGAAACTTTTTATTTTGCGTTTGCTAAATCTCATATATCTAAAATTCACGGGTCGGTCGAATTCACAGCATGGCTAAAGCTTAGGCGATGTGACGAGTGGGAGCGAAGAGCGTCATCCCCAATGAGACCGAGCCAAGACCTCGTCAGAGGCGGGGAGGGTGTTGCAAGGGATAGCGGGCTGCGCGATCCTAGGTGAAGGCGATGAAGCTAGTTAACTGATGTGGGTCATCAGAGAAATCTGGTCGGGGTGCAATGTTTAGAGGGACGGTCGAGGGCGGCGGTAGAACTATGGTGTAGGAGGCTAGGGGAAGGCGAGCACTGAGGCGACGGCAGGCCGCCGGTCTAGTGCTGGAAAGCAGGCTAGAGAAGGAACGGCTGGAGGCTGAAGAAAGTATGGGAGCCATTTGTTTTTGATAAAAAAATCAGCAAATTCCACTAACACATGACCAAACCCCAACGGCACAAAACCAAACCCTAAGAGCGTCTCCAATAGGCGCCGAACGCGCCGCGCGCTAAAAACTGCTTTGCCGCACGCCTATCAACTGGTTTGGTGCGGCGCGCAGCGCTGGCTCCAGCAGCGCGCAAAAAATGCAGCGCGCGCTCATTCTACAACATTTTTAAATTACATAGATAAAAAACGATACAAAGGTATTTTATATCGGTGCAACTAGATAGATAGTTCGAAAGCATAGATAGATAGAACTACGGTGCAACTAGATAGAAACTACTACGGCATACATAGATAGAAACTACTCCAAGTCGCTACCATCATCACCATCATCATCCTCGTCGGTGTTGTCCGAGGTATCGAGCCATATGTCGTCCCAACGTTCATCGTCTGACGTGAAGATCGACCTCCCACCTGCTTCAACGATATCGCACTGCGCATTCGCCAATGCCTTCCGCCGACGCCGGTCGGCACGGTCCATGTCGGTGATGAGACGCGGCGGAGGGGCGACGCGCTGCGCCTCCTCGCGCGTGAAGACGTCCCGGAAGTTCATCTGCGACCGGGGCCTCTCCAAGCGCCACGCCGCCGCGTCGTACGCGCGGGCCGCCTCGTGCGCGCGGGCCGCCTCGTGCGCGCTTCGGAACGACCCGAGGCCGAGCCGGACGTCGCCGGACCGGATCTCGGCGGAGTACCAGCCATTGGGGCGCTCGCGGACGCCGCGGTAGCCCGAAGAACCCCGGCGGCGCGGCGGCATGGCGGCGCGGTGGTGGCGCGGAAAGCGGCGAAGCGGCGAGGTTGCGAGGGGAGGGCGCGTGGCTGTGTTCTGTGCGCGTGGCGAGCGCGGGATTTTATAGGCGCGCGCGAAGCGGCGCGCCAAATCTACTGCACCGCGTGCCGCTTTCTCCCGCGCGCGCGCAAACGCTTCCCGCGCGCGGTAAGTTCCCGCCACCGCTGGAGCGCGCGGAACCAGCCGGCGCGCGCTAAAACCAAACTTTACCGCGCGGGCGCGTCTTTTGCCGCGCCTGTTGAAGATGCTCTAACTACAGAGAGCGGAGGAACGGGGTCCGCCTCCCTCCTACCGCTGGAGCAGCAGTCGGAGGGAGAGGGAACCAGCCCTGGCATGTGTAGATCGAAGGTAGAGGATCGTCTCCCTAGTTGCCTTCACGTGGCGGCGGCTAGGTTAGGGAAAATGACGTGCTCTTTATTTGACAGGGTTGGTATATACATAGAAACGTATACACACTCTCAGGTATACAAGATTAATACTCCCTTCGTTTCAGTTTACAAGTGCTGCACGTATACTTAGGTTGTCAATTTTATCACCCTAATATAAACTACATAACACAAAAATTAAACCGTTTGAAAATATAACATCTGAAGTTTATATTGGCATATTTTTTGTAATATACGACTTGTATTAGGTTGGTTAAACTGATGACCTAGGGGTACGCGCACGTCCTGTAAACTAAGAGAGAGGAAGTAGTAACAAGATGGTTTGGATTCCACCAAAACAGTGTACAAGGAAGGCGAAGGGCAACCGACCGACCTACTTAATTACGTCCTCGTCGTTAATACTCGTATGACCATGCAATGCCGCGAATGCAGTCTTGACAAGGCAGCATGATGAAAAGTGCATGGAGGGACAGCTCCTGACACGGCAAGGGAGGATCATCAGAAGATGCGGTAGGAACCAACCTTTTCTCCCCCCGAAACCAAGTAGGTGGAACTTTGAAGGACGAACCTCCCGAGCCGCACGCGCGGGCGGCTCCGGAGGCCCCAAACCCTAGCGCCAGAAACCCTCCCTTCCCGAGATCCCCCAGCCGTCGCTGCCGCCGGCGCCGGCGGTGGTGGCGGCGCCCGGCCGTCAAAGGCGGCGGGCATGGCGAGCGCGCCCCGACGGGCCTCCCTCGCGCGAGGGAGCGGCGTCAGCGGGCGGCGTGGGTGGATTTCTCCGGTGCGGTGGTCCACGGCGAGGGGCGCAGCGGCGGGGCGGAGCACGGCCGGATCTTGCACAGGAGGCGCGGGAGGGTGTTTCCGTTCGGGAGGCGCCGGCGTAGGAGAGTGGTGGCGGCGCGGTTCGGCCATGGTGGTGGCGGCGCGGCTCGGCCATGGTGGAGGCGGCGCTCGTCCTGGTGTGCGGCGGCAGCGCGGATCGTCTTGGAGGAGGCGGCACTCGTCCTGGTGTGCGGCGGCGGCCTCCTGGTGGCGGCGCCCAGCCGTGGTGGTTGGTGGCCTCCTGGTGGCATTTCTGGATCTGGGGTAGGCCCTTGGCCGCGACCGCTGTGTTGCTGCCGGATGCTGCCTGGAGTGGGTGTGTTTGGCTGCTGCATGTGGTGCGGCGGTCCTTGGCTGTGCCGATAGCGGTGGATGATCTGGAGCTGCGGGATCTTGCTGTGCGGGAGGAGGAAGAAGGGCTGCGTATCTTCGGCTGTGCGGGGTGTCGGTGTTCCGCGACATTTTCATCACATTGGCGAGGTGCTGCGGTGGTGGCGGAGTGAGTCAACATGGACAGCGGCCTCATTCAGGTGGGCAGGGATGGTGGTGTGCGACGACACGGATGAAAATCCCGCCCGTCTTTGGTCGGTGCTAGCGGCGATGGCGCCTGTGGGTGTCGTTCCCCTCCTTGGAGGCGTCGCGGAGGTGTGTCGGCATCCCCCCTTTCCTACTTGGGTGGTTGTCTCCGGGTGAAAGCCAAGATTCGTTCTCGGATCGGCGATGGCGGCGTCTTTGCGGCGTTACTCTGTTGGGAGCATCGTGTGGGGAGACATGGCTGGGAGGTTTCATGTTGCGGTTCTTCGGTGCTCACCGCTGGTCCAAGTACATCTTCTTCGGCGCTATGTACGCCGTCGATGGAGAGTCAAAGACGATGGCTTTGTAGGGATCAATCGAGTCCCGCCACCCACTCGCCATCTCCTTTTAGGCATTCAAAGGTGGTTGGTGCGTCGACAAGGGAGATCCGGGTTTAGCTATTGCTCTTCGAGGTGACCGTCGTCGGTAGAGACGCGGCTTAGATGTTTTGTCGTCGGTAGAGACGCGGCTTAGATGTTTTTGCTTAGGGCAGGCTCCGTGCGTTGTGTTGTAACGTGTGCAGGGTTAATCTTCGGATTAGTCCGGTGTGTGCTACTTTTGTTGTTCGCAACAAGAAGTAGAGTCTTGTAATTGTTTTCTGCCTTCTATAAAAATATGATACGCCGTGAAAAAAAAATTCGGTAAAACGCTGACGCCAGCAACTAGCCCCTGACACACACTGCCATGGCCTGCGGCGTCGTACGTGTTGATTCCGTGCTCGTCTCGCCCAGCCGGGCTGCATATAAAGCTAGCCTGCCTCGCCATTCCACGCCAGCCAGCGCCCGCTTCCACGCCTCCCACTCCGCTCCGGCCGGCCGCCGTCCTCGATCGATCGGCACTGCACTTGGGGTGCGTACCACTGCCTTTTTCTTGCGTGGATCGCCTTCTTTACTCGCCGTTCCATTCTTGTGCGATCTGGCCTTCACCTTGGGTATCTGCATAGAATTACATGCGTATGTGACCGGCCGCCGGGGATGTGAGTGCTGCCGGGTGTGTTCATGCGTGCGTGTTTACTGATCTTTCTTGGGAGAGTATGTGATGCATTCATGCGTGCGTGCGTCCGTGCAAGTGCGTATCGTTCGTGTGCGTGACTCGCCTCGTATCTTGTGGCTTGCTTGCAGGGGTACGGTCTAAGGCAGCGATGATGCTCTCCATGGATCTTGCGCCCGCGACGCTAGCCAACATCGCGCTCGCCGGTTTGCACCCAATACCGACCAAGCTAGATCTACCCACCTACTGCATGCATGTTCCGAGAGATCTTAGACTACCCACAATAAAAGTAACATATATAGTAATATCACACATATCTAAATAAAATAGATGATGTGGCAAGCAATAAATGAAAAAATGGAGAAAAGTGATAACATAGCTAGTTACTAGTAGTAGACTAGCCACAATGAAGAGTAACGATGCTCTTCAAGATACAGATCTGAGGCCGAAAAACGCCCCCCATCTCCCCCTCCCGGTCGCTCCCGCGAGCGCCGCGGAGGGGAAACCCTAGCCGCCGGCCTCCGACCCCTCCCCTTCCCCTCCCCCCTCGCCGCCGCCGGCTCGCGCGGACGGGCGAAGCCCTGTCTGCGTCGGCGGCGGCGGGGCATCTCTTCCCCTGCTCTGTCACGGGCTGGCACGGGCCGGCGTGGACGGGTGGTGGCGCAGCGCGAGCAGAGGGCGCGGCGGCGTGGCGGCGGGACTGGTGCTTGGTCGGCCGTGCGAAGGGCTCTGTGGTGGTGGTCCTTGCGCGTGCGCGGGCGGGGGTTCCTGTTCGTGCGGCGCCGGATCTGTGGCGGCGGCCACTGACGGGCGGCGCACCGGCTCCCCTGCGGTGGGTGGCCGGTGCTGATGCGGAAGGCCGCCATGTCTGGCCGCGTAGGCGGCGGGCTAGCGGCAGGCTCGGAGCTGGCTCCGGGGGTCTCCCCGTTGGCCCCTTGGAGCGGATCTGACGGCGGCCCCCTCCCCTGCGCCTCTTCTTGCCTCGCCGGCCTGCGAGGCGGGCATCAGTGTGCCCGGTGCTCGCGGCTGGTTGGGGATGGAGGGTTTGGAGGGCTGGACCGGGGGAAACCCTTGGTCTGCGGCTGCGTCCACGGTGCCGGCGACGCTCTGGCGTCTCCTCTAGGGGCGGCATCGAGGTCCTCCCCCCACCCTCTTCCTCCGCGACCTGGGCGAAAGCCCAAACCCTTCGGTTGGGTGGTGATGGCGCTATGGCGTCGTGGTCCTTCTTGAAGGCGCCACCTTTGGTTGGCGGATGGGTGGTCGAGGCTTCGCAGGTGGAGGGGTGTCTTCCTCAGTGGTGTTCCGGCTTGGCTGCCTTCGGTCGACATTGATCCGGGCTGCGGCGGTGATGAAGTATGGGATGTGGCGGTGCAAGGTGAGGCGGCCGTGCTTGCGTCCTCTCCATGGCGTCCTGTTGGTCCGGCCTTCCGCTCGGGTGAGCGGCTTTACCTGCCGACGGCGTCTTCGGAGGTAGAGACAGCCGGTCGATCGGAATTGTTTGGGCCTCGGTGGAGTTGACAATGTGTGGCTTCCTCCGGCTGCGGGTTACTTCCCTGTCTTTGTCGTGTCGTAGGCAGGTTCGAGTTAACCGAGTTAGCGGTTCTTCCGGTGTCTTGTATCTTTACCGTTCTTGCTCTTTTTTTCTGTTGTTGTATGTCTGTTGTATGCTGGATGTGGTGCTTTATAATATAAAGCGGGGGAAACCCTTTTTCTTACAATGGAGAGTAACATACACTAGTAACATATACATATCCCTAGACTATGTTATTACCTTTATAGTGGGTAGTAACATAAGTATGGTAACATGCAATGCCTCATTTATTAGGTTATAGACTCATATTGCATTGAGACATGTGATGTTACAGTAACTAGCTAAGTTACTCAAACTACCTCTCTCCTTATTAACTCATTGCCACATAAGCAAATTCGCTGAGACTCGATGTTACTGCTCCCACTGTGGCTAGTCGTAGTATGAATAACATCACATATATCAAGGCAAAATGAGTCTATAGCCTAATAAATGAAGTGTTGCATGTTCCACACATATGTTACTCCCACTATAGAGGTAAGTAACATAGACTAGTAAGAGCAACTCTAGTAGACCCCGCAAAACGCCCGGCCCGCAAAAATTCCGGCGAGTATGCGGGCTCGGCCCAATTTTCCGGCCAGAACAGAGCCCGCATACTCGCCCGGCCCGCAAAAATTTTTGCGGCAGCCCGCAATCCGCACGCCCCGAGCAGTATAACTGCGGTTCCGCGACCTTTTTGCGGGTCCAAACCCTATCCCTCCGCCGCCGCGAGCCACCCGATTCCCCTTTCCTCTCTTCCAATTTCTCGCCGCCGGCGACCACCCGCCACGCCTTCAGCCGCCATGTGGGGGCGCATGTGGAGCTCCGGACGCGGTTCCGGCAGCAGATCCGACCGTGAGCGCGAGCGGCGCGTCCGGTCAGACGGCGCGAGGAAGCGCGGCGCCCGGAGGTGGACTAACCACGGGATGTCGCAGCCGGCGAGCTTCAACCGCCGCGAGACGGAGGAGTACGACCGGCGTGCGTCCTTCTCCTCCGCGATGTCCTACGCCGGATCCTCCTCGTCCTCCGGCGCGGGCTTCCTCCTCGTGAAGAGGGAGTGGTCGGACGACGAGGAGGAGCCGGAGCCGCCGGCGCCGTTCGCAGTATGTGATGAACTATGTAGTATGTGATGAACTATTAGTACAATTTCTTCCGCGAAAGTGTTTTTTCAAATTATGCAGGTTTTGATACGAGTTCTGTTCTGCCGCGCATGTTTTCGACCGCAAACATGATCTAAGTGAAACCACAAATCGTGTTTTGCAGGTCGAATTTTTGCGGGATCTGCTAGAGTTGCTCTAACATGTGCATGTTATTAATCTATATTGCTACCTATTGTGGCTAGTCTTACTTATTTACGTTGCCTTATTTCTTGATCTGCGTGCAGGTGATGCCTTTACCTTTATGCTGTTCCTCGTCCCCGCGTACGTATTTCCAACCCCGATACCAAATGACGTGTTCGTTCCTTCCTTCTTAGTTAATTACATACTCCGATCCATAGGTGAAATTGCATGGGCATATGTGAGTATGTTGGTTGATGAATCGATCTGAGCGAATAACCAACGCCGCCGACGTGCTGACTGGACTAATTGCGTGTGTATGTCCCATGCACCGGCAGGTTCACCACGATGCCCGCCATCTGCCGGTCCGGCACCGTCGGGAGTAGATGTCAGATTTATTAGGGTTGATGCCTAGTATCTAATATGTTTCATGATTGATATTTTTATGATTTTGCTAAGCTTATCACTAGGGCCGAGTGCCATGATGGAAAAGGTGCAGATGCAACCCTTCATTATAGACTATATCTGTAAGCTTTGATTAATCACACATATTCAGTTGATAAGGTAGTTTAGATTAATTAGTGACACAGTCCATATGTGTCCGCTCATGTCCGCTAGGCGGACAAATGATCTAAACGGACAAAAAATACAAAATCCGTATCCGTTTAGGTCTTTGTGTTGGAGTTGGTCGAACTTGACACGCTAGTGTTAATACATAGATTTTGTTAGAAAAGGAGGATGACCCCCGGTCTCTACATCTGGAAGATGCATGCAGCCACTTTATTGATTATTCTCGAGGACCTTACAAAGTATTACAACAATATGCCTGAAACCGTCATTTTGGCAACATCTGCCGCTACTCCTATCCATATGATGAAGGGGTGCTAGCTGGGCCACTACCCAAACCACTCACCTAAGCCTAACATCAAAAGCCGGAAGCCCAGCCAAGCCACATACCGGGTCTGGGGCACAAACTGGTCTGACGCACTCGCATGTGTCGTCACCGCCATCTTCCATAGGCCCGTTTTCAGAGCAGATATTGAGGTTTCTACCTTGTCTGGCCACTCTGCCATCGACATCACCATGACGCCAGACAGCTACCTCCTCCTGCGCGAGTCCATCACCATGCATCGGACGCCGAGTCTCCACAGCGCCATGCCGCCGATATCGGCCGCCCTCAATGTGTGGGATAAAGCACCACTCCACCATCCCTCCAGCGAGCACTTACTCCAAAACGATGCCCCCAAAAGGGAAAGTGATAAACACCATCATCGCCCGATCCGGAAGACCCAGATCTAGAGTTCCCCCGGAGCATCCCGAGCCTGACGATGCAAACTGCAACGACGATGCCTCGACAAGGGAACGACATCAAATACGCCGCCATCGTCCGCCATGACCGTAGTCGGTGCGTCTTCATCGGCAGTTGCTCCACCATACATGCGCCGCCAGCGTCGCTGGTCCCTTCAACCGGAGTAAACTCCAAAACGATGCCCTGAAGAGGGACTACGACGCAAAAGCACCGCCATCGCTCGATCCCAAGAAGATCTAGGGTTTCCCCCGGGGTTGCCCGCGCTGCAAGGACCAGACAAGGGTAGAATCTTGGCGGATCCTCTCAGCTGCCGACGAGTCGCACCCGCCACCGCGCCGACGGCAATCCAGCGACCAAGGCCCACACCTGGGCCCAGATCCGGCCGTGCCGCCGCGAACCCATCTGGTCACGCCGCCGCCGTCCTTGGCGACCGCGACGCACCAGACTGCGAAGCTGCCGGCCCGCGCCAGCCCCACGAGTCCCCGCCGCCGCCGGCGACAGCAAGGCTTCGCCTGGCCGTGCCCTTGGGCGGCGGCGAGGGAGGAGGAGGAGGAGAGGTGGAGTCCGGGCGATGGGATCTGGGAGCCTCCCGGCCGCCACGCGGGGGGCGATGCGGGGGGAGGCACGCGGGGTCCACTAGCGAAGGGAGACCATCAATATGTAGATGGTCTATTTTAACACATAAGAACTAGACTTTGACCATGTAGTAGTAAACTATTATGAAGTGATTACGTACGTGGAAGCTTTGTATATACATATATGTCAGTTGTTGGACTGGTGGATTAACCAGAGTTACAACTAGATCGATAATAAAGTATCTACGAATCTAAATCCCTCCGGATTCCCAATCTCCCGTTCGCCGACGATCCACAAGAAGACGACCCAGGCGCAGGCGGCGACGGTGGCGACGACCATCCCAACGACAAATGTGGCGACAGTCAGCCTGGTGGTGTGAGGTGACTGGTCGTACAGGTAGACATCGATCAGGACCATGCCACGACGGTGAGCAAAAGAGTCAGGACGCCCACGAGCACGATGACCACCCACCTGCCGGCCTCCTCGGGCTCCGTCGTCGCCACGAGCTGCTCGTCCAGGAGGTTCTGGTTCTCCAGGTCGTTGGCCATCAGGCATCCACGATCCACCTAGCTAGCTAGTTTGATCGATCTTCTTCACTGCTTCGTGACCGTTCACAAGAATATAATCGTTTTTTTAGAGAGAACGTATTATCGTGTATATTTGGTTCCACGAGGCTAAGCTGTATCCGTTTCAGTTTGCACTTACATTTTTTTTTAGGTGAAAGTTTGCACTTACATGGGTAAGTTTTTTCAGTTACAGTACTATACGGACGACGAATCTTGTACATAGGGCCGAAATCTATCCGTAGGGCCCAAAGGCTGTTCAGCGCTTAACGGGCTGGTTAAAGTGTATTCGTACGCAGCGCACCCATTCTGATAAATCGGCCGGCCCATACTAGTCTCGCCTTGACCAGTTTTTTTTGTTTGAGAAACACATGTAACTTTATTCATACTCACCAGTTTTGAGAACCTTCTAGACCTCCAATTTGTTTCGGGCTGGTCTTCTTCGATTTCGGACAGGTTTTTTTTCCTTGTTTTCAACTTTTATATATCTTTTTCTTTTTCAATTTTCCTTCTTCTTCTTGGTTTGTTCTGTTTTTTTAATTCATATTCTCTTTTAAAATTTACATTTTCTAAATTCATCTAGCTTTTTCATATCCACGAACATTTTTCAAGTTATGGTAGTTTCTCAAACTCATGAAATCTTTCAAAATTTTAAACTTTTCTAAATGCGTGAACTTTTTTTCAAACTCGTTAACTTCTTCAAATGTGTGAACTTTTTCAAATTGTTGAAACTATTCCAACTCCACCAACTTTTTTTAATCTGCGAATATTTTCAAATCCATTGCATTTTAAAATTCCTAAACTTTTTTCAAATGTGTGAAAATTTTAAAATCCACAAACTATTTTTAAAAACCATGAAACTTTTAAAATTCATGCACTTTTAAAATGCGTGAACTTTTTCCAAATCCGTGAACATTTTTCAAATTCATGATTTGTTTTCAAACTCATGAACTTTTTCAAAACCATGAACTTCTCAAATCCGCATTTTCTTTCAAATTTGTGTACGGCATTAAAACTCGTAACTTGTTTATTATTTTACACTTTTTTAAATTCATAAACTTATTTTTTACAAAAGTCAACGGCCAAATGGTGTGATCAGTGGCCGTTGTACTCACATTGGTGAACGAGCCAGCGAATGGAGCCTAACTGAGCAAACGAGGGCGCTGGTGGGTGAGCCCACGCGAGCGGCCGGGTGGGTGGTGGTTGGCCGAGCACTGGGAGCTTTTCTATTCGGCTCCGTGGCATCCACACAACGGCCCATGTACACGATTGCATTTGAGAAAAAAAAAGAAAAAAACGCAAATAACAAAAGAAACATGATTTGAAAAAAGTTCATGGATTTGAAAAAAGTCATGAATTTGAAAAAAATTCATTGATTTGAAAAAAAAATCCATTTAATTTGAAAAAAGTTAATCGAATTTGAAAAAGTTCATCATTTTTTTTAAAGATCATTGAATTTAAAAAAGAAGAAGACAGAAGAAAAGACAAAAAAATGTAATAAATCACAACAAAGTGAAGGTCGGGTGGTTGTCATGTCTTACACTAAACTCGCTCGTCCTTGGTTTAAATCCCAGCTCTCGCACACTTTCTGCAGATTAGATACAGAAAAAAAGATGTCAAAAATGGGCCGGCCCAACGTGACAAGGGTATGTGCGCCCGTTAGTAAAACGAATAGTATCGGGCGCCTGAAGCACCAAATAGGAAATGCCAAGCTCCTGAGTAGGAGCGCTCCACATAGGGCGCAGGAGGCGAGCAAACGTGATTGGGTCGACCCATATAAGGATGCGAAGCTAGCGCACAAGATTCTTTGTTTTAATTAGAGCAGTTTTGTTGGCCATTTTCTTTTAAATTGTTGTTGCTTTTCAATTAAAATACTCGATGATAATTAAAAGATGTTGGTGATTTCAAAAAATGTTTGTGATTTCAAAAACATGTTCACAGATCTAAAAATATGTTCGTGAGAAATTAGCTCTCGGGAGCAGACTTGGCAGATTTTTTTGCACATGCCGTTTATCTTCATCGACAATTCAAGACTGGAGTGCTTTTTGTCCGATTTCGGGATCAGGTCGGCCATTCGAGGACGAGATTCCACAGTTGATGTTAAGGGGCCACGAAGAACTAGTTTTAACCTCGGCGAGCAAGAAGACGATGTTGCACATCGTTGTTGATCGAGATGCCAAACTTGAAGACCGGTTCAGGAGCTACTGATGGTGTTATTGCCCAAGGGTGCCTCATATTGCTGGTTACCGGCCCAAGTAGGTGGACGCGGGGCCCTCTAGGTTGGTTCCACCTTGGGCCATCAGTCCAGCCCATGGGTTCTATAGGAGGAACATTCAAGAAGCCTTAACATTCACACTAAGAGTACATGACTCGCTCTTCTTATCTAGGCAATCTAATTTACTCAAAATTGATATGCATCCTTTCCGATCCTCAACCTTCTAGCTTTCTCCTTCCATTTATGTAGGAGCAGGCCAGCTCTTGCACACCTCCTCTCTAAAGCTATCTCTCTAGCCAACAAATTTCAAATCTAAAGATGTCACAGCGTAGGGGATGCACCCTAGAATTCAAATGCAGTGGCACATGGTCAAAGACCTCTCGATTCCAACCAAATACAATTTCCAAAGGAAGGGCTAAATCTCATTCAGAAGAGACCTACATTCTATCTACTTTTTCAAAGGTGGGATTCTCCAAATTATTAGCCCACGCATATAATCTCCCTTCGAGTTGTACCTCTTTTAGTCCATTCACCTCTATGATGGAATTAAAGGCATGGCTCCATCTGGAAAGCACACAAGGCATATTCTTCTCAATGGTTTTCCTGGTGATATCTCCCATGACCACAACTCCACTACATTTGTTGCAAACATCAGGAAATTGAACTAGACACTCATACTTGTCCTCTATGTGAGCAGGTTCATAAAACACAATCAGTTGTCATGCAAATAGGGTAATATTATACTTAACATGGAAGTTTTTTTAGGGTCCTTAACATGGAAGTTGATATAGTGTTACCCTGCCTCATACCCACGGGCCGGGCCAAGTATCTATCAGCATCAACTCCAAAAGTAGGCGCAAGTTGTTTTCTTTACTTTTTCGGTAAAACAAAAAAACCTTTTCGGTAAGCTGTATTCTTTAGAGGATGTGGGCTTAAGTTGTTGCCACTAAAAATCTTATTATTATTATTTCGAAAAGTGGCCCAGTTCGGTTCCAGCCAGCTGCGAGGTTGGGGGGACGCGACTTTCAGTGAAAATCGCGCCGACTTCGGTCATGGCAGACGATGGCGGGGTCTATGACGTCGTTCCCTTCTCAAGGCATCGTTGTTGCAGGTCATGGCACCCCACTCGTGATGCTCCGGGGGAAACCCTAGATCTGGATCTATCGGATCGGACGATGACGGTACCTTTGATGCCGTTGTCCCTCTAGAGGGCATCGTTTTGGAGCAAGTGCTAGTTGGACGGGACAAGCGGAAGAGCGGTGTCTCATCCACCACAAAGCCGACGGCGGATCCCGATGGCATGGTGCTGCGGAGGTTCGGCGGCGGGCGCTTGTGGACGGATACGTGTAGGATGGTGGAGTTGTCTGGCATCGTGGTGGCGTCGACGGCAGACCAGGCAAGGTCGATGGGTCAGTTTCTGCTCTGGAGATGGACCGGTGGAAGATGGCGGCGGCTGCCTCTGAGAGTGCGTCGGTCCGGTATGGGACCTAGTCCCGGTGTGTGGCTGGGCTTGGGCATCCGGCTTTAGATGTTAGGGTTTGGTGTGATGTCCGTTTGGTATTAGGCCCGGATATTCGGCACACCTTCATCAATGAGATAGGAGTAGCAACAGGTGTTGCCTAGATGATGGCTTCAGACTGATTGATGTATTACTTTGTATGACCTGTGTGAATAATTAATAAGATGGCCGCATGCATCGCCCAGATGCAGAGGCCGGGGGTCATCCTCCTTTTTTTAAAGGTTATTATTAAACGGAAAATCATGTATCAAGGTTTGAGACAAATCTATGAATTGGATTTCAAAATCAAAAATCATCTCTCTAAGAAACTTTTGGCTGTGTAACATGTCTATCAATGGAGTATTTTCATTTGGCGGCGAATTCAGTGATATATTTATAAGGGCGTGTAATATATGTTTCACTAGTCAAATTGACGACCTAACAGTTGCAAACCAACTGCATGTCTGGATAGTGGTAGTAGCAACTATAGTAAACAGTTGCAAACCAACTGCAGCGTCTCTCGAGTAGTAATTTGATCATTTATTGTTTCACCCAGGATGAATTAATAACACGTCAGTGCAATGACATTGGCCGGTCGAACTGGCTTTGTGTGAACTGTAGATTGCTGATGAATGCGTCGGCGAAAGGGAAACAGCGGTACCACGTCGTCACGCAGATACGCCATCGCCGCCAAATGCGTCCTCAAGGAATTCACCTTGATCGAGATGGCCGACGTCGCCGGCCTTCTCGAGGATCCATTCACCGCCGCCGATACGGAAGACGCAGATCGAAGTGTTGTAGAGCTTCCCGCGCACCGGGCTGGTCGGGTCGGCGTGTATGCACAGCTCCTCCGTGCTCGCGCCATGGGTAACCACGATCACCCGCTCCCCTGTCAACGCAGCCAGGCAAAACAAAAATCAGCTTTTCCTTTTTCTGCTCAGCGGCAACTGTTCCGATGCCCAGGGACAAAAAAATCTGCGGTGTCAGGGTGAGGATTGATGCCTACCCTTGTGCTTCTCAGCCACCGTGTTCAGGTACGAGACACACCTCTTGGATAGCTGATCGAGGCTCTCCCCACCACCCTACAAAAGTGGAGAATGCCATGGAATAGATATTTCGACGCGATGCTAACATAATTTCCATGTGAGAAGTGGCAGAACAGAACAGAATAACTGAGAAAATTCGGACGGAAGCATGGAGGTTACGGGTATTTCTTGGGTCCTCGAGTAAGAAGAGAAGATCTCAGGGTTCCTTCTGACGGCGTCGTCAAACGCCAAGCCGTGGAGATCTCCCATGTGCCTCTCCCTCAGCGCTGGATCCAGCACCAGCTGAAACCAAGCAGCTCATGTCATGAGCCGATCAAGAAAAGCATCCATGGACTCAGCAATCAGGAAGGAACATACGTACAGAGGATACGCCGCAGGCTGTAGCTATGGTTTGCGCGGTCTCGGCGGCGCGCTTGAGGTCTGAGGAGTAGACGGCAGCTGGCTTGGCTTCCCTCGACAGCCGGCGGGCAACCTTGGGATCCGAATTCAGAGAGGGGTCCTCATAAGTATTTTGCTATCAGAGTATTTCTGTGATGACTGGAGAGCGTACGTACCACGAGAGCCTGTCGTCTGCCGGTATCGTTCAGCTCCGGATCCATCTGCCCCTGCGAGCACGAGATTTGGGGAGATGGCTCTCTGTCAGCCGGAGAAGATCGACGGTGGAGGAGGTAAGTGGACAGACCTGGATGGTGCGGGTGGCGTTCCACGACGTCTCGCCGTGTCGCACCACCACCACCTCCGCGAACTGCTTGCCCGGCGGTGGCGAAGCAGGAGGTGACGTTGCTGCTCGTGCTCGACCGGCCATGGTTGGTGGCGTACTCTCTCTTACATGCAGCACAGAGACGAGTAGAAGGACAGTGGTATCTCCCGGGTTCGCTGCGGACTGGCTTGCAGCTTCCAGGAAAGCGTTGCTCTGTTCTTCTTTATCACCATTTTTTAGTGTAAATCTTGCCGGACACGCGTGCTCTTATTTTAATGGAAGCTGCTCTCAGCTCATCTAATGAAGATACTCTCCAACTCGATGAGCACAACAACAATGGATGAGACAACGCACATGCCTTAATTAGTGTGATGAGTCTTGACGAGACAACAATGCACGAGATATCAGCTCCTCTTGCCGGCCGATCCCTCTTGACGACGCCGGCGTCCTTTTCTCCGGCGACCTTCTTTTGGTGTCATCATGTGTGATTTTTAAAATAAAAACAACGACAACACCTCGATCGATTTTCAATCAAATAACTATTAGTCTTAGGGCATCTTCAAGACCCGTAAATCAGACTCCGCATCATGGATACGGGAGCGGTCATCCAAACCTAGGCGCATACATTTCACGTCGGGTTTAAATCAATCAGATAAATTACATGCAAATCAGATAATTTTCATATAAACTGAAAAAAAACACAGGAGAGCGTTGGATGGAAAGCATAGGAGAGGTGGGAGATGCGTTTTGGTTGGGCCACGGCTATTGGGAGCGGGCGTGGCGACGGTCTGGACGCTGGCAAAGCCCCCCTAGTTTGTTTCCGGCTTGCGGCAAAAATCATGTCCAAACCGGTCGGCAGACCGATACAAACTCATATTGAATGGCAAAACACGTCCGGATCACGCGGTCCGGACGGTTGCGTGTCAGAGTTGGAGATGCCCTTATTACAGACAAACCAAAAACATAAAAAGGAAAAGCAACAGGGATGGTCGTTTTGTCTCAAGAGCCGAATTGGATTTCCAAAAGCGTGATGGCCGATTTGTCTTTGAGGTGCATATACTTCCGGATGAATAGTACATTCAAAATAAATAGCAAGTAGATTATATATATTTTGAATTTTTTTTAAAGATGTTCTTGATAGTGTATAAGTTGCTTGACAATTTTCATGCGAAACGGGATAGCAGTGCTCCTAATAATTAAGTATTACATTTGAAGTTAACATTTGCTCTTTGACTTCTTTTTCACAAATGTTTAATTTGTTTAATCTTTCCCCTAAATAATTGCATGTAGCATTTTTGTGTGATAATAAACATTTTTATAAAACAGTTGACATTTGTAAAATAATATTTTTGGTGTGTAGGAGCGTATGCTCCCAAGAGCCGAATTGGACTTTCGAAAGCAACACCCTTACATTGGCAAAGAAGGCATGGCCACATAACCTCATATGTGCCATGTGTCGCATATATCTGAAGACAATGCTGGGTGCACGCGCTCTATTTTACCGCGCCTGCTAAGCGGCACGCTGGGGCGCTAAAAAATTTGAGCGCCTGCTGAAGCAACTGACCAGTTCAACCGCTATTTCGACGTAGTAAAAAACTTTTAACACGCCGCCTGCGCGCGTCTGTTGGAGATGCTCTTAGGCAGAAGAGGTGGCGGACGTCGCCGAACCTCGTGAGGACCCACTGCCCGTTGACACCGGAGACGTGGAAGACGTTGAGCGAGGTGTTGGGGACGTTCCGGCGAACCGAGCTGCCGGGGGGATCAGTGTGCCGGCAGAGCTCCACTGTCGCCGCGTCGTGAGAGACCATGATCACCCGCTCCCCTGTCGTCAAAGAGCTCAGGGCTCAGTTAGAGCGCGGTGTGACAACACTAACACGACAGTGCTGAATCTGATCATTGCCCGCTTACCCATGTGTTGCTGAGCGATTTTGTTTAGGTAGGCGACGCACCGCTGGGTAAGCTGGTTCAGGCTCTCTCCACCACCCTTAACACGAGGTAAAAAAACAGGATCTTCAGAGATGAGAACCACAACGAAGATCATTGCCGTTGCTCTTCCTGCTGGCCATTGACCCCCTACAACGAATCCTTGACAAAGCTACTAAGAAACATATTCTTAGTCCAATCAATTATCACAGTGCCTCAGTCAGAGTCAGTCTTTACGTAGACGATGCTGCCCTATTCATGAATCCTGTCCGAGCTGAAGTGGCTGCTCTTCAATCCATCCTTGCAGCCTTTGGCAAGATCTCCGGCCTCTGCACAAATTTCAGCAAATCAGCAGCATACCCAATTGCATGTGAGGACCATGTGATTGAGGAGGTTCTAGCTGAGTTTGAGGGCGAAATCAGCTCCCTCCCGTGCAAGTACCTTGGGATGCCTCTGAGCATTCGCAAGCTTCGGAGGGTGGATTTTCAAGTGCTCATTGATAAAATCGCAGCAAAGCTTGCGGGCTGGAAGGGAAAATTACTTAACAGGATGGGACGGCTGGCTCTCATCAACTCGGTGTTAACCTCCTTGACCACGTACTATCTGACAATTTTTGCTCCAACCAAGTGGGTTGTAAAGAGGATTGACAAGCTCCGAAGAAGTTTTCTTTGGAAAGGAGAAGAAGAGGCCAAAGAAGGCCACTGTGCAGTCAATTGGCAACAAGTATGCTCCCCCAAAAAGCTTGGGGGCCTTGGAATAAAAAACCTAGCGTTCTGGAAATACCCCAATAGGCCTTGGGTTGGATTGCAATTCCATGCACTAGCACTAACATGCAGCTGTTCAACGCCTCCACAACTGTCAAGCTTGGTGACGGTCAAAGTGCTAAATTCTGGAGTAGCTCATGGCTAAATGGTTCTGCACCTAAGGACATCGCCCCAAACCTACATAAGCTTGCAAGGCGGAAAAATGCCTCGGTGGCGGCTGCTCTCCATCGAGGCCGCTGGATGAAAGGAATCGAGCAACTTAGCACCACTGAGGATCTGATCAGTTTCATTGACCTTTGGCACCGGATACAAGGGGTTAACCTCTCGGATCAACCGCATGACATTGAGTGGAAATGGAACGACAACAAATCATACACTGCTGCCACTGCTTATGATGCCCAATTCATCGGAACCATTGCGAAGCCTGAGCTGAATGCCCTTTGAAAAGCAAAGGTGGAGGGAAAGATCAAATTCTTTGGTTGGCTTCTGTCTCAAAATAGACTGCCAACTGCTGATCGTCTTCGCGCGAGAGGATGTGAACACAACGACACCTGCTCCCTCTGCGACCAAACGATTGAGACTGCCGCTCATCTGATCTGTGGCTGCCCTTTTGCAAAGGAAGTGTGGCAGAAGATCAACACCATGCTGCCTAACATTCAACTTCAAGCAACCTTGCCGTTCACCTCCATCGCAACCTGGTGGAGAAGTTTTGCCTATGGGCAGCAGAAAAAGGCAGCAGCTGCGCTATACTTTGCTTGGAATATTTGAAATGAACGAAACCGAAGAATATTCCAAAACCTGTCTTTAACTGCTGATATGGTGGCTTGCTTAGTCAGGTCTGACTTAGCATACTTGGACATGGCCAATATGAGGCCTTAGCTTTGTAAATCTGCTGTATCTCTATCCTTTTGTCTGCTTTAGGGCTTTAAACTTTTCCCTTGTAAATTCCTAAACTATAATGAAAAGGCAGAGCACCTGCCATTAGCCCTAAAAAAAACCACACTGATCGCGGTAAGAAACATCGATCGTATGTTCTTACGTTTGGTACATCGCAAGCTTTAGCTATGGCTTGTGCGGTCTCGGCAGCACGCTTGAGGTCGGAGGAGTATATACAGCAGCCGGCTTGGCCTCTCCAGACAGACGACGGGCCACCTAATGGCCGAGTCCGCATCAGATTTAGACGAATTTAAGAAAATGTCAGTGGCTCAGTGCTAATGAGCAAATGAACTATAGTACATACCACAACAGCTTGCTGCCTGCCGGTCTCATTTAGTTGTGGATCCATTTGTCCCTGTTGCAAGATTGATTACAACGTGTGTTCTGTCAGTTATTAGAGAGAAAATGACCAGATAATTAGGGCTGTTCATAGTTCATTCGGGAATCGCGCCAAGGAGAAACGGCCCAGAATAAAAGATGATTGAGCTTCCACATCTGAATGCAGAACTGAAGATATCTATACTGAGATCGGCGGATCGGACCTGAACGATGCGGGAGGCGTTCCACGACGTCTCCCCGTGCCGGACCACCACCACCTCCGCGAAC
Organism: Aegilops tauschii subsp. strangulata; assembly: GCF_002575655.3. Classification (NCBI taxonomy): domain Eukaryota; kingdom Viridiplantae; phylum Streptophyta; class Magnoliopsida; order Poales; family Poaceae; genus Aegilops; species Aegilops tauschii. Next base: position 243,466,987 of record NC_053039.3, on the reverse strand, counting down.
CACTCGCCGTCATCGCCGCCGTGCTGCAGCGTGGCTGGTGGCATGGCTCAGCTGGGCCGTGGTGGCCGGTCGGCAACAGCCGCGAGGGAGTGCCACCTGACGTCGTCTCCCGCTCCGGCTGGCCGGACTAGATGCCGTATTGGTAAAGCTAGGCACCCCCCACCAAGCCGAGGTGAGTGGGCTCTCCTTTGCTAGCATGTGGTTACCAAATCAACGTCGAGATCTTGTTGTCCTACTGTGGCCATATTTGTCAACATAGGCACTGATTAACTCACGACGCACCATTTGGTCAATGGTTTGCATTTACACTTGCTTCAGGTTCAAGATGCAAGCACCTTTTTTGTTTGGATGTTGGTGTCTTCCTTTCACAAATCACGTGGTTCGCATATGAAAATGGACTATCTTTAACAACCATCTGCCTCCACTAGAAAATTATGGAGAATCAAATGATCTACCACCAGCAAGTAGCTTCCACTAACTTTCTTTCTTGATGACACAAGTAGCCTCCACCTACTTAAGTACTTCCTCTCTCTCAGTTTACACGACGTGCGCATACTCCTAGGTCGTTAATTTGACCAACCTAATACAAGTCATATATTACAAAAAAATATATCAATATAAACTTCAGATGTTCTATTTTCAAACGGTATAATTTTCGTGTTATATAGTTTATATTATGGTGATAAAATTGGCAACCTAGGTATACGCGTATGACTTATAAACTGAGATGGAGGGAGTAGTTTGGTTCAGTCTCCAACACTAAGCTTACACCAACTTTTTATTTTCAAAAAAAATTCTAATCTATTCATCAAACATCACGGTAGTAAAAAAAACACTAGAAGTAACAAAAAATACATCAATGCTAGTAGACCATTTAACGACGATTACAAGCATTGGAGCAAGCCTAAGGCGCATCGTCATCGCCCCTCCCTCACAAGAGCGGGGCACACCTTATTGTAGTAATTTGTCGAAAACTCATCGTGCTAAGGCCTCAAAGCACCAGCGCATCGGAACAATTATCGTCGTTGATGAAGAGAAGTGTAGATCGAAAGAATCCAATTTATAGATACACGAACGCAGAAGAACGAGGACCAGATCCACCGAAGACAAACACCAACTGAATCCCGTGAGATCCGTCAAAGACATACCTCCACATGCCCTCCGATGACGTGAGATGCACAACCGGGGCGAGGGTTAGGCGAGGAGAACCTTATTCCACTTTCGACGTCGCAGCCTTGCCTTTCCGAGCAGGACACAAACTGTAAACAAACTCAAAATAACACCTAAAAACGAAGGAGATGCCCTTCCGTCAGCAATGGTCGGTCCCACTGCGCCTCCATGATCTAAGACCACAGAAGACAAGGCAGATTGGCAGCCGGGCCGATGGAAGGCGGGAAAACCCTAGATGGCTGAGAGTTGCATACGGGGAGGAGTAAAATATTTGGTCAACCCGAGGTTATGCCAATTTCACATCACTTTTTTTGCGGGAGCCAATTTCACATCACCAACAGCTAAATCGTTATTTTTCGAGCAACCTAACTCCTAGTGTCTTACATGTTTGTAAGTGTCTGCGTCTATGTTTCACACACACACAAAATCCGACCCTCTTATCCTAGCACGCTCTCTCCATTCTTAAAAAAGTGTACTTCCAACTTTATTGTATGATCAAATTATCTCAAAGTTTGACCGAGTTTATGAAAAAGTATATCAATGTTTATGAAACCAAGTAGGTATGCGATAAATATATTTTATCATGAATCTAATGCTACTAATTTGACGGAATAAATGTTGTATGGTCAAATTATCTCAAAGTTTGACCGCGTTTATGCAAAAATATATCAATGTTTATGAAACCAAGTAGGTATATGATAAATATATTTTATCATGAATCTAATGCTACTAATTTGACGGCATAAATATTGATGTATTATTATATAAATACGGTCAAACATAAAAAAGGCGACCCATTTTTATGAAATAGGTGTATTTACAGTACTTGACAATGTATGGTGTTGTTTCGTCAAAACTACATAGATATAGCCAAATCATTTTGTTTTGTTTTGTGAAAATCCTGACTTGAATAAGCAATCAAATCCGCCATCCGCCGCACCGGCACAGTGCCCAACGGCTGGTCCCCGCTACTCCTCCTCAATGCCCAATCACAGTCACAACCAATCTCCTAATCTAAATCGCACCCAAAATCTAACCCAAATCCACGGCCCAACTTTGACGGTACGGCCATGGACTCGTAGAAGTACTCACCACCCGCGAGTGCAGCACCGCGACCCCGATCCACTCCGGCGAGCCCCCGAGGCCACTGTCATGGCCGCGGACAGCTGCCACTCCCGCAGCATGTCGTGGTTCGTCAAGTCCTGCATCCCTGCCGACCCCGACCGCCACATCTCCGTCCCCGTCCCCGTCCCAGTCCCCATCTCCGCTCCTGCTGCTGCTTCCTCCACCACCAGCCTCTGCTTCCCCGCCCAACCACCACCGCCCATCTCCGCGCTGCCCGACGACCTCATCCTCGAGTGCCTTGTCCGCGTGCCCCGGGTCTCCCTCCCGCCGATCCCCGCCGTCTGCCGCCGCTTTGCCGACCTCCTCGCGTCCCACGCCTTCCTCCAGCTCCGCCGCGCGCGGGGCCAGCTCCAGCCCTCCCTGCTCGCCGTCTCCGTCCCCGACCACGGGGGCGCCTTTGCCCAGGCGCTGCTCCAGTTCCGGCCGGAGCAGCAGCAGCTCCAGGTCGCCGCGCTGCCGCTGCCGCTGGCTCTGCTGCATTGCGGCCGCTCCGTGTTCGCGCACGCGCGCGCCGTCGCGCTGGGCCGCGACATCTTCCTCGTCGGCCGCGGCGCCACGCTGCGGGTGGACGCGCTCACGGGCGCCGCGCGCGCCTGCGCGCCCACGCTGTTCCCGCGGAAGAAGTTCGCGGCCGCCGCCGTGGGAGGGCGGATCTACGTCGCCGGCGGGTCCGCGCGGACCGCGGCGGTCGAGGAGTACGACCCGGTGGCGGACGCGTGGCGCGTGGTCTCCGAGGCGCCGCGGAGGAGGTACGGGTGCGCCGGGGCCGGGGCCGGCGGGGTGTTCTACGTGGCCGGCGGGGTCGCGGTGTCCGGCGACGGCGCGCGGGCGCTCGGGGCGCACGTGTGCGCCGGGTCGGTGGACGCGCTGCACGTCGCGTCCGGCACTTGGGCGCGCCCGCGGGCGCTGCCGGGCGGCGGCTGCGTCGTGGGCGCCTGCGGCGTCGGTGACCATCTCTACGTGGTGGCCAGCCACGCGGTGGAGCTCTCCTTCTGGAGGTGGCACGGCGGTGCCGGCCGAGGCAGCGACCTCAGAGCTGGTGGCGGGTGGGTGGCGCTCGAGGCCCCGCCCATGCCGAGGGGGTCGGTGGGGCTGGGCATGGCGGTGCGGGTGACGATGGCTGGCATCGGGCGTGAGACAGTGACAGCCGTAATGAGCGCGGCGGCAGTCCGGGGCCACAATGCGGCGGGCGCCGGCCCGTTCGAAGGGATGGTGCTGGCGTACGACATCGCCGGCGGCAAGTGGAGCCGCGCGCCTGACCTGCCACCCGGGTTCCGGCGAGCCGCTTGTGCGGGGGTCGAGTGCTGACAGCGTGGGCCACTGACATTTGTGCCTGTTCGGTGGGTTTGACAACACACGGTGTGCAAGTAAACACTGGGTTTGTTTGATTTGATTTGACTTGATGCTACATTTTCGTGTATTGTTATTGAGCGGAGGCTGGTTTATTCGAGTACAGTTCTTAACTATTGATGCCGAAATTTGGCGTCGTATTCAGTTTTCCAAACTAGCCGGGGCCATCGTCATGGGTCGTAGCCATGGATGACCACGACTCGAATTTGACGCCTTCCCACCCTCTGTTGTGCGAGGACTGTTAGGCCAACTCCACCGCGCGACCCTATCCTGTCCGGTCCCGTCCGTTTGAGATAAAACGGACAAACAAGGTGGCCCAGCGCGCGGGAGCAAACGGATTTTTGTCCGTTTTGTGTCCGCTTTCGATCCATCCGCGACCCAAGTTTGCGCCGCTTTTGGGGTAAAACGGACATCATGCGGACGCGCGGGTCGTCTGCGCGTGTCCTCCCTGGCCCGCCCGTCGGTGGCACAGGGCGGGCCTTTTTCTATCCGCCCCCCTCCCTCCCTTCGGCCGCACCCCCACCACTCTTCCCCTCGCTGCCGCCGCCGCTGCCATTGCAGCCGTGCAGTTTGGACGCGAGCTCGCCCAGCCCCTTCCCCTCGGCGCCGCCGAGCTACCCAACCACGGCCACCTGGTTTGCGCACCCGCCGGCCGGATTTGGGGCGGATCCGGTCGGTCTTGAGCTCGCCCGACTGTGGGAGGTCGGGCCGTGCCATGGACTGGCCGGGCACCTCGCCGGAAGGCCCTGGCAGGGCCGCAAGGCCACATGTAGGCAGTGGCTCCTCCTCTAGCTGCTCGGATCTGCACCGTCGGTGGTCCGTCGGCAGATACACGAATGGCGGTCGGCCGGGCTCGGTGCTTGCCCAAAAGCTCGCCGGCGCACCGTTGCCACTCATTAAGTGCGACCACTGCCCAAGGATGGTCGTGCGCCGCGTGTCTACAACGCCGGAACATCCCGGATGGGTGTTCATCAAGTGCTTAAACGATGGGGTATGCGCTTTTTTTAGCTTCAGTTTGTGCTCTAGATTTGACTAGTTGTGCTAACTTCAAATTTTGTTGTGTAGAATGGATGCAAGTTTTGGTATTGGGAAGAAGAGTACATCGATATATTGATAGAGCGAAATTTAGTACATGTTCGTGCACTTTTAGCTAGCATAGAGGCTGTAAATGAAACAAGTGCACTTGTTGCTAGATTAGAGGCTAGACACGAGACTAGGTCTGAGGAAGCAACATCGACTTCTGGCTTGAAGAAGAAAGGAGGATGCCAGATCGAGCCTCCTCCACAGATCAACAATGAGTGCATCGAGAAGGCCATAACCCAACTCAAGGGAGCAGTTATGGAAGTTGGGTATCTTCTAAAATGTATTCTTATGGTTCTTGTTTTCTTTGGTCTTACTTTACTAGTCAAAATGTGACGATGTATTTTTCATGTATCAAAAATGAATGATGAAATAAAGTTAAGTACTTGCAAAGAAATAATACGCGGACAGGATGCGGTCGGGATGCGTCCGTGCGCTGGGCGCACGGTCACCGCATCTCAGGACAGGCTCGGACACGACCCCATCGCCCCACCCAAACAGACAGTATCCGGACAAAACGGACGTCTGTTTGGGGTCGCGCGGTGGAATTAGCCTTAGAGCAACCCACATAGGTCACCCATATTGTCTGCCTCCATATCTTTTCTTCTTCTTTTTTTTGTTGTTACACCAACCAAATAATCAAATGCTTACATTGGTTTAAGCTAACGTTGCATTACGATGTTCTTACGTGGAGAATGAAAAGTCAATTAGCACTTGGATCCATGCAGCCGCTTCCTCCCATAAGAAAAGCCTAGGGTTCCTTTGCCTCCCGCTGCTGCCGCCGCCGGTTCGATTCGTCTCCGATGGCTTTAGGGCAATGGCGGCGCGGTGGATACCGGCCCTTGCCGGCGGGAGGACTCTGTTTCAGATGTTCCTTTGAGTTTTGTTAGAATCCGTGTCCTGCTCACGAAGACAAGACGATAACGGCTCCCTTAATATGGAATAAGGTTCTTCCCACTAGCCCCCGTCCCGGTGGTGTGTCTAGCATCACCGGTGGACGTGTGGAGGTGTGTCTCGAGTGTATCTGTCCTTGGTGGATTTTCTCGAATCTGGTTGTACTTCGTCTATGTTTATGTCTCTTCAGGTTGGATCTTTTTGATCTGCACTACTCTTCATCAGTGGCACTTGATATTTTGTTCCGCTGGTCCTGTGGGGCCTGAGCATGACGACTTGACAACTGTCTACTACAACAAGTTTTTCTCGATTCCAGCAAGGGAGGGGTGATGACGGCGGTGCGCCTTTGGCTCGCTTCACTGCTTGTAGTTGTCGATAGATGGTCTACTGATCTGGATGTAACTTTTTATTATTTCTGATGTTCGTTGTGCTGTCATGATTGAAGATGAATAAATCCGAAGTTTTCTCGCAAAAAAATAAAAGAAAAGTCAATTAGCGATATTAGTTCAAAATTTGTCGCTTTTTAGTGACTACATCATGATTTTGAGCTCTACCATGTCAATGTTGAATGCTATGCACGGGGCATATGCATATGTGATGAGTCGACTCATTCTCTAGGCATGGCGGTGTGACGGTCTAGCGACTTCGTCTTAGATCTGTTCATCCACACAGTTGTCGAGAGGGGCAAGGCCAATATGGTGCCATTTGTGTCGGTGAATGTCACCATTGCCATGTCGAGTTTGTGTCATCTGATGTGCTCCCTCTCTGTCACCAAGTCCATTCGTTTCTCCTTGTAATAAAGTAAAATGGTGCGGTCCCTCTTCGTCGCCAAAGCCTGCTCGGCAGCGGTCTCCTTGAAGATTTCACATGGACGGACGACCGAGGCGTAGGCCTCGTACCGCTCATCCCATGCCTCCTTAACAGCGAGGCAGTGGGGAACACATGGTGGCTGATATGAGTTGTGTGGGTGAGCTCTCTCCTGCCCATACGTGATCTGCACGTACTTGTGCCGGAAATCTCACTCAATTGAGTGTGTTTTGGGATCCCTATCCATCCACTCATTGAGGGTGGGATCCTGTTGCGCTGCCTCTAGCTCATCACGGCGATCCTACTCCTCCTCCTCGATGATGAAGTCGGCCTCCTTCTCATCTTCCTCCTCATCCATGATCCTCTCCTCCTCCTCCTCCTCCTCCTCTGAGATCAACACCTAGTGTGACGCCCGGATAATTAAGCTACAGTAATCCCACGCTAATGATGCCACGTCACCACGGTTACTGTTGTTAACCTCGCGATGATTCGAAACCGTTTCAAAATTTAAATTCAAATTAATGTCAATAATAAAAGTTTTCAAAAATTTAAACAAAAACGTTCGGTGGGTGCCAAATATTGCACTGATAATTATTTTGGAGAAAACATATTTTTAGAAAATGCCTAAATGCATTAAAATGAAATAAAACAGAAAAGAGATAAAAGAAAATAAAATAAAAAGAAACAAACAAACAAAAAAAGAGCAAACCCCTCCCTGGACCTAAACCCCCCTCTCACTGGGCCAGATGGCCCAGCTGGCCGGCTCATCTGGGCGGCCCAACCCAGCAGCCCACCTTTCCCCCGGTCGCCTCCCTCCTCCCTGTTCCCCCGACCCAGCGACCGCGCTCGCCGGTCGCCACCGAACCCTGTCGCCGTCCCCGTCGGAGAGGGGATAAGGGCGACATCCCCTCGACGCCTCGAGCCCTCCCCTCCACTCACCCACTCTCCCTCTCGGCCCCTGCGCCTTTCCCCCCTCAGCTCCACCTCGTTCCCCACCGCAACCGAGCGCCGCCGTCGCCATGGCTGCGCCATAGCCGCGGCCACCGAGCCCCGTTCTCCTCCCCGACGTGTCCACGAGCTCCGCCGCGTCGAGCCCGTCCTCCTCGACCACGGGCCCGAGCCCCGGGAACCCTGCATCGACCCCGCGCCATCTTCTTCCTCGTCGGATCCCCGCCGCCGTTCGCCGTCGGTTCCGACTGCACCACGCCTTCCCCGCTCCCGCTCTAAACGGCTACGCCCCGCTGTGAGCTCTTGCTCCTCCTCCCCCTCTCCATTAGCTCGCTAGCTTGCCGTAGCCACCGCGCCGCGTTAGGCTGCACCCTCCGCCGCCTAGCCTCGTCGCCGGCGTGGCCACGGCGACCTTTTGGTCCCGTTCGTGCCTCCGTTGCCTTGGCCGCATCGTGTAGGCCTCGCCCCGCTCTTCGGTTTGCCCCAGTTCGCACCGTAGCCCCGCCTCTGCCGCACGCCTGAACCACCCCGCCGCCGGTGAGCTCCTGGCGCTCCGCTCCGACCTCCCCAGCACCCCGCACCGCCACCGTTCGACGCGCGGCGTCGAGCCGCGTCGAACGCAAGCAACCGCGGCCCCTGGGACCCCCTGTGCGCTAAACCCGAGCCGAGCCCGCCGCGCGTCGCCGCGATTTGGCTCGCCGAGCTGTTCCGGCGCCGTCCGCCGACGTGGCTAAGTGCCCTCCCGGGTCGCTGCCAGTGGGTCCTGGTGGCCCAGTTGACTGGGTTGACCCCAGTCAACTGCTGACTGGGCAGCCCAGTGTCACTGTCATGCGGGCCCCGCCGCGTAAGTAAACTAAATAAAATGTTTTTATAAATAAAACTAATTAATTAATCTAAATAGGCACTGACAGGTGGGGCCTACCTGCCAATAACCTTGTTTAAGTTAGTTATAAAACTCTGTTAGTGCCCTGTCAATGACATGTGGGTCCCACTGGACCCACCTGTCTGGTTTGACTGGTTAGCCGACCTGTTGACCTGCTGACGTCAGCGTTACCTCATGCTGACGTCATAATTCATTTTTGCTAAATTCAAATAATTCCAGAAATTCAAATAATCTTTGAAAATTCATATCTTTTAAACCGTAACTCGGATAAAAATGTTTTCTACATGAAAGTTGCTCAGAACGACGAGACGAATCCGGATACGCAGCCCGTTCGTCCGCCACACCTCCCTAACCTATCGAACTCGCAACTTCCCCCCCTCCGGTACCTCTGTCCGAAAACGCGAAACACCGGGAATACCTTCCCGGATGTTTTCCCCCCTTCGTCGGTATCACCTATTACCGCGTTAGGGCACACATAGCACCGTGTATTGTCATGTTACGCTTTGTGTTGCTTTGATTGCTCTGTTATTTATTGTGTTCCCCCTCCGTTACTTCTTTCCGGTAGACCCCAAGACTACTGACGACCCCCAGTTCGACTACGGAGTTGACGACCCCTCCTACTTGCCAGAGCAACCAGGCAAGCCCCCCCTTGATCACCAGATATCGCCTATTCTTCTCTATACTGCTTGCATTAGAGTAGTGTAGCATGTTACTGCTTTCGGTTAATCCTAATTCTGATGCATAGCCTATCATTGTTGCTACAGTTGTTACCCTTACCTGCTATCCTACTGCTTAGTATAGGATGCTAGTGTTCCATCAGTGGCCCTACACTCTTGTCCGTCTGCCATGCTATACTACTGGGCCGTGATCACTTCGGGAGGTGATCACGGGTATATAATATATACTTTATATACATGACACATGTGGTGACTAAAGTCGGGTCGGCTCGTTGAGTACCCGCAAGTGATTCTGATGAGGGGGCTGAAAGGACAGGTGGCTCCACCCCGGTAGAGGTGGGCTTGGGTTCCTGACGGCCCCCGACTGTTACTTTGTGGCGGAGCGACAGGGCAGGTTGAGACCGCCTAGGTGAGAGGTGGGCCTGGCCCTGGATGGCGTCCGCGGTTACTTCAAAATAACACGCTTAACGAGTTCTTGGTATTTGATCTGAGTCTGGCCATTTGGTCTATACGCACTAACCATCTACGCGGGAGTAGTTATGGGTATCCCGGCGTCGTGGTATCAGCCGAAGCCTTCGTGACGTCAGCGACTGAGTGGCGCGCGCCGGATTGGACTGGAACGCCACTAGGCTAGGTCTGCTTCCGGCCGCGTACGCAACGTGCAGGTGTGCAATGGGCGATGGGCCCCGACCCCTGCGCGCATAGGAGTTAGACCGGCGTGCTGACCTCTCTGTTGTGCTTAGGTGGGGCTGCGACGTGTTGATCTTATGAGGCCGGGCATGACCCAGAAAAGTGTGTCCGGCCAAATGGGATCGAGCGTGTTGGGTTATGTGGTGCACCCCTGCAGGGAAGTTTATCTATTCGAATAGCCGTGTCCCTCGGTAAAAGGACGACCCGGAGTTGTACCTTGACCTTATGACAACTAGAACTGGATACTTAATAAAACACACCCTTCCAAGTGCCAGATACAACCCGGTGATCGCTCTCTAACAGGGCGACGATGAGGGGATCGCCGGGTAGGATTATGCTATGCGATGCTACTTGGTGAACTTACCATCTACTCTCTTCTACATGCTGCAAGATGGAGGTGGCCAGAAGCGTAGTCTTCGACAGGACTAGCTGCCCCCCCTTATTCTGGCATTCTGCAGTTCAGTTCACTGATATGGCCCTTTACACATATACCCATGCATATGTAGTGTAGCTCCTTGCTTGCGAGTACTTTGGATGAGTACTCACGGTTGCTTTTCTCCCTCTTTTCCCCTTCCTATACCTGATTGTCGCAACCAGATGCTGGAGTCCAGGAGCTAGAGATCCCGAGGATGATTCTACATGGAGTTCGGCTTCGAGGAGTAGTTAGGAGGTCCCAGGCAGGAGGCCTTGCCTTTTCGATCGTTGCTACTTTTGTGCTAGCCTTCTTAAGGCAAACTTGTTTAACTTATGTCTATACTCAGATATTGTTGCTTCCGATGACTCGTCTATGATCGAGCAATTGTATTCGAGCCCTCGAGGCCCCTGGCTTGTATTATGATGCTTGTATGACTTATTTATGTTGTAGAGTTGTGTTGTGATATCTTCCCGTGAGTCCCTGATCTTGATCGTACACATTTGCGTGCATGATTAGTGTACGGTCAAATCGGGGGCGTCACACCTAGCCTGGCCCCGAGGGAAGCGACATGGCAACGGGAAGGGAAGTGGAGGATATGGGCGTTGGGATATGAGCTATTTCATACATGACGATGGGGAGGAAGGTGGAGGTTTTGCGCGACGATGTTGAAAGTGGAGGTTGTGAGCTATTCCTCCATTGGGACAAACTTTTTATAGCCATGGGTGGGAAGTAGTGGAGAAGCGTTTGTTGGCACATTTCTCAGTTCCATGGCATTTTTCGTCTACACCAATGGCATCAACAGAAGATAGGCCACATGGGAGGCTGAGTAGGGAGGTGAAACTTGCCTCCCGCACGAGTAGTTAACGGATGGAGCGCCCTTCAAACCAACACCCCATAACCTTCAAATATGGAGGCTCGCGGGGAAGATTTGGGGCTCTTTCCATAAATTATAGCGATTAGAAGATGGATAGCGAGGGGTCTTTTCGACATATCACTGGTTATTATGCCAATCAACCCAATATAGGGATTTTTTTCTCCACCATTCGACAAGGATCCCATGGTGCAGCACCTTCATCGTCTTGCCTAAATTGTAATCACTTGAACCAGTTAACCGATTTCCTTCACTACAACAGAGACGTTGTGTCGCTGAGGTCCTACCTCACCCTCACTGGCGACGTCAGGACGCTGCCTCAATCTCGGGCTCCGTCTAATCCATCCGAGCTGGAATCAAATTAAACCTCCCCTCCAACCATTTAACCCGCTCTTTGCCCTCTAGCGGCCCCGCCGCATCATCTCGACCTTCAGCGAGTTCCTAGCTTGGGCTTACTGCGATAACAGTGGCATGGGCATCTCACCCTCAAAGGTACGCAGACTGTAACTGGCCTTTAAAAAAACCAAGCATGTAATCAAGAGGAAGCACACTCTCTTCAGCAAAGAGCCTCCCAATAACTCATTACTAGTCGCTAAGTTGCTTAGTATATCTCCTATGTTTGCTGTAAGACAACTAGATTGGTTTGGATGCGTGATCCAATTATGTCATCATTTCCCCACAATTAGAGCCGTATGCATGATTCTGAAATGCTATTACTAGAAAAACAAAGTGATTTGGAGGAAAGAACATGATAGGCGGCAACCTTTTTTTAACAGGAAAAGGCGCCCAAATGCATTCATCTCAAATAGTAGTACAAGGTGAAGCACAAGGCCCTGCTAAAAAGATACAAGAGTTGAGAGGAATAGTAGAGCCTAACATCCTGAGCTGAAGCAAGCCACTAGAAGGAGGAACCTAAAGAAGATTGTGATGAGCAGTAAGGCAACAAAGCGAGATAAAGAAATATAGCAGAAATAACTGATACGTCTCCAACATATTTATAATTTTTTATTGTTTCATGCTACTTGATACGTCTCCAACGTATCTATAATTTTTGATTGTTCCATGCTATTATATTATCTGTTTTGGATGTTTATGGGCTTTATTAAACACTTTTCTATTACTTTTGGGACTAACCTAGTAACCCAGAGCCCAGTGCCAGTTCCTGTTTTTTCCCTTGTTTCAGTGTTTCGAAGAAAAGGAATATCAAACGGAATGAAACCTTCGGGAGAGTTATTTTTGGAAAGAAAGCAATCCGGGAGACTTTGAGTGCACGTCAGGGGATCAACGAGGAGAGCACGAGGCAGGGGGCGCGCCCACCCCCTGGGCGCGCCCTCCACCCTCGTGGGCCCCTCATGGCTCCCCTGACCGACTTCTTTCGCTTATATATATCCATATACCCTAAAACCTTCGGGGAACACAATAGATCGGGAGTTCCGCCGCCGCAAGCCTCTGTAGCCACCAAAAACCAATCAGGACCCTGTTCCGGCACCCTGCGGGAGGGGGGATCCCTCACCGGTGTCCATCTTCATCATCCCGGCGCTCTCCATGACGAGGAGGGAGTAGTTCACCCTCGGGGCTAAGGGTATGTACCAGTAGCTATGTGTTTGATCTCTCTCTCTCTCTCTCTCTCTCTCGTGTTCTTGAGGTGATACGATCTTGATGTATCGCGAGCTTTGCTATTATAGTTGGATCTTATGATGTTTCTCCCCCTCTACTCTCTTGTAATGGATTGAGTTTTCCCTTTGAAGTTATCTTATCGGATTGAGTCTTTAAGGATTTGAGAACACTTGATGTATGTCTTGCCGTGCTTATCTGTGGTGATAATGGGATATTCACGTGATTCACTTGATGTATGTTTTGGTGATCAACTTGCGGGTTCCGCCCATGAACCTATCCATAGGGGCTGCACACGTTTTCGTCTTGACTCTCCGGTAGAAACTTTGGGGCACTCTTTGAAGTTCTTTGTGTTGGTTTGAATAGATGAATCTGAGATTGTGTGATGCATATCGTATAATCATACCCACAGATACTTGAGGTGACATTGGAGTATCTAGGTGACATTAGGGTTTTGGTTGATTTGTGTCTTAAGGTGTTATCCTAGTACGAACTCTTGAATAGATCGATCCGAAAGAATAAGTTTGAGGTGGTTTCGTACCCTACCATAATCTCTTCGTTTGTTCTCCGCTATTAGTGACTTTGGAGTGACTCTTTGTTGCATGTTGAGGGATAGTTATATGATCCAATTATGTTATTATTGTTGAGAGAACTTGCACTAGTGAAAGTATGAACCCTAGGCCTTATTTCAACGCATTGCAATACCGTTTGTGCTCACTTTTATCATTAGTTACCTTGCTGTTTTTATATTTTTAGATTACAAAAACCTATATCTACCATCCATATTGCACTTGTATCACCATCTCTTCGCCGAACTAGTGCACCTATACAATTTACCATTGTATTGGGTGTGTTGGGGACACAAGAGACTCTTTGTTATTTGGTTGTAGGGTTGTTTGAGAGAGACCATCTTCATCCTATGCCTCCCACGGATTGATAAACCTTAGGTCATCCACTTGAGGGAAATTTGCTACTGTCCTACAAACCTCTGCACTTGGAGGCCCAACAACGTCTACAAGAAGAAGGTTGTGTAGTAGACATCACTACTCCCTCCGTCCCAAAATTCTTGTCTTAGATTTGTTAGATGCGGATATATCAAGTCACATTTTAGTATTAGATACATCACATTTTAGTATTAGTACATCCGTATCTATTAGATACATCCGTATCTAGACAAATCTAAGACAAGAATTTTGGGACAGAGGGAGTATTATATTATCAGTCTTGTATGCTTTATATGTAATTTTATATCATTTCGAGAACTAACCTATTAACTCAATGCCCAGTACCAGTTTTTGATTTTGCCTATTTTATTGTTTCGCTGGAAAACACTACCAAACAAAGTCCAAACACGATGAAATTTTACGATGATTTTTTCTGGACCAGGAGAGACCCTAGAAGCTTTGGCAGGAGACCAGACGATGCACGAGAGAGCCACAAGTTCAGATGGCGCCTCCACCCGAGCTTGTGGCCCCCTTTTAAGTCCGTTTGACCTAATTCCAAGCTTATAAATTCCCAAAAATCTAGAAACCACCGGAGGGAGACCCGAAACAATTATTCCACTTCCGCAAGCCTCTGTTCTTTCGCGTTCTCATCTAGAGGCCTCCGTCGGTTCTCTGCTGGAGGGGGAATCGATCAAGGAGGGCCTCTACATCAACCTTGTTGCCTCTCTAATGATGCGTGAGTAGTTTCCACAGGACCTACGGGTCCATATCAGTAGCTAGATGGCTCTCTCTCTCTCTATCTCTCTCTCTTCGATCTTCAATACAATGTTCTTTTTGGAGATCGACTCGAAGTAATCTTTTTTGCGGTGCATTTGTTGGGATCCGGTGAATTGTGGGTTTATGATCCGATTATCCATTGAAAGTAATTACGCTTTTCTGAACTTTATTATGTGTGATTGTTATAGCTATGTAATGCTTTCCGATCTATGAGTTTTCTTTGGCCAAGTTGATCAGTAGATCTTCAGTGAAAGTGATGCAGAGTAGTGGGTTCAATCTTGCGGTGTCCTCACCTCGTGACAGAAAGGGGTAGTGACACACGTATTTGTATTGTTGCTACTAAGGGTAAAACGACGGGGTTCGATCATATTAGGTTGTCTTATTTTGTCTACATTATGCCGTCATGCTCCAAGCATTACTCTGTTTGTTATGAACTTAATACCTTAAGATGCATGTTAGATAGTGGTCGAGGGGTGGAGTAGTACTAGTAGATGCAAAATCGTTTTGGTCTATCTGTCATGGACGTAATACCTATGTACTGATCATGCCATGAATAACATCATAACTATGCGCTTTTCTATCAATTGACCAACAATAATTTGTGTACCCACCGTTACTACGCTCATGAGAGAGATGTCTCTAGTGAAAGCTATGCCCCCTGTTGTGGTATTTTCACGGCAGATGTCCTCATAGGACTTAGTCGCGAGGCCATCACGTCGAGTGGTAGATCTAAGGGGTTAAGTGGACACGAAAGACATGAGGGTTTATACAAGTTCGGCCCCTCTTGGAAAGGTAAAAGCCTACGTCCTGTTTTGGGTGTATCGATTATGATCTCGATGCCAAGGTGCGCTAGGCCAACCCTAAGCTCGAGAGATTGTAAGTTGTCCTGTCTAACCCGGGGCTCCCCTTTATATATAGGTTGAGGCCCCGGGGCGTACATGAGAGTCCAAGCCGGGAACAAGTCTATATCTTGTCCCCTAAGTAAAGAAAAGTCATACAACGGTTTACAAGCAGGCCTAAGCCAGTGCACCTTGAGCCGGCCCATCTGAGGGCGGCTCATCTTTCTCCAGATAGTATTCAGAAGAACACGGCCCACCCGGCCCAGCTCCTCGTAAGTCGCCGTTGATCACCCGGCCCCGAGTGGGCGGGTCATATCCTGGGGTTACATCCCCAACATTAGCCCTGAGGTTGATTTGAACTTGTTTATTTCAATCTTCTGGATCGCGTCACTCTGAGTGAATCTTCCGCCTTGCGCCGGCTTAAAATCCAACTCGCCACGTCCTTCCTGACTTGCCTCTTCTCGCCTTTGAAAATCTCGTGATGTCATCCAGCAAACCGCAATGGATCTTACATGACGTCATCCATATTTTGAGTGGCTCTGACAGGCGCGATAACCGAGGCATCTGTTGGCACTGTAGATCCTAATTTTTTGTGCCTGCCTTTTGCAATTCCACCTCCTTTTAAATACCCCCCTCAGGGTTTTCACTTTTCGTTTGCCACTTCTCCTTCTTCTCTTTCCTCTCGCCGCTCTCATTTGAAGCTCCACCGCTTCCTGCTTCGAAGCTCGCTGGCATCCCAGGTCCAAGCACCCCCGCGGGTGTCGCTGCAAGCCGATTCAACCACGCGAGGATCTCCCCTCCCCCCCCCGCGGTTCAGGTACTCATCACTGTCGCCTTGTATTATTTTAGATGCCCAGACCTAGTTCGTCACGTTCTTGACCTCGGCCGCGCCGCCATGAATGTCATGGTCGCCATTGGTCGACCGTGCCGTCGTTTCCATTAAGGGGAAGATCTTCTCCTTTGTCCTTAGTCGAGAGTAGATCTGATTTAGTTCCTTTAGGTAGGAAACACAAACTATGTTAGCCCACTGTCACTGTGCATGAACTCATTAAGAACTGCTTTTATTCCCTTTAAAACTGAATATTTAGATCTATGATTTTCCCCACTTTGTTCGAAACTTCTTGTTGCGCACTTAGCAAATATTCGCACCCTTCGCCGTAAAATGAGCCACCCTTTTGACTGGGCTGACTCAAGACTACAACGCATCCCAACGGCTGGTGTTTACTTAGTTGCTGATCATTGATCTTGTCTCAATAGCCTTGATGATAAGGCGGCTCATGACTTGTCTTCTTAAGCCGCCTGCCATACGATGTTTAGATGTAATCACCTCTGACATTTTGTATGCTTTAAATCATACTTAGGCCACTTGAAAATATGTCGAGAACCAAATCCAAGGAACCGAATGTCTGCAACTGGGTCGCTTCCCAGGTCTCGGATGTCGTTATGCAGGATTATATAAGCCATGGACTCTTGTCTGCACAGGAGGTTGCTACCTGTCGGGTTCCAATGGGCGAGTGTCCCCCAACTCCCAAAGACGGGAGGTCATTATCTTTACTGACCACCTGTTAAGGGGCTTTTCCCCACCTGGCTCGAAATTCTTTAGACACGTCCTCCACTTTTACGGTCTGCACCCCCAGGATATTGGCCCTAATTCCATTGTGAATTTATGCCAATTTCAAGTCATGTGTGAGGTATACTTGCAAGTAGAGCCATCAGTGACTCTCTTCAAAGAGTTTTTCTATGTCAAAAAACAGTGTGAAACCGCAAAGGGTCTTAGCCTGGAGCTTGGAGGGGCCTCATTCCAAAGGCGAAGGGATACTAATTTCCCTGCTGCTCAGCTGCCGAGTCACTCAAAGGGTTGGAACAAGACTTGGTTTTACTATAAAAACACTGCGCCAGAGGGTGAAAATCCTTTGTTTGGTTACCGTCCAGCCCGACTCTCTCTTTCGGCGGCTTATCACGGCTGGCCGTCACCTGAGGAACGGGCACAAGTAAGTGTCCTTCGCTCAACGGTGGGCGCGCTAGTGGCCAATGGATTGACAGGGATTGACCTAGCACGCTATTGGATCTCTTGGTGGATAATGCAATTAAGCCACCGTTGCAGCTTGATGCACGCTTACAATGGTGAAACGACTGATCCTCAGCGGAGCAGCTCGACCAACTTTACAGAAGCGGAAACTGATGAAGTAGTGAGGTCTTTGATCAAGGTCCCTTCAACAGACAGCGGGAACTTCGGGCTAATGCCATTTTGTACATCTAACCCGCCACCCCTGTAAGTGTTGAAAATAAGGCGAACTACAGCTTATGCATCCTTCAATCATGTGATCCTTTGGTGTTTTTCATGATAGGAAAACGATCCTTTCTGGAGTAAATGACCAATGGTGAAGAAGACAACCACTAAGCGTCGTAAGGCTGTGGCGGGTGAAGACCCAAAACTAAAGAAGAAAGCCAAGACCATATCTGACCCGGAGGCTTCTGAAGAGTCGCCTGAAGATGACCAGGCTCTCAACGAGCCGCCTCTGGATGATGATTCAGAGGTAAGCTTCCTTTTCTCTGACTAACTTGTTTCTCTCTGACTGCTTATAATATTTCAATTATCAATGATTTTCCTAGGACGACACAGGAGAGAGCCGAGCTGAAGATGCTGAGGTAATCTCTATCTCACCTGATTCAGATGTTCATGTTCCTACAAGGCTGAGAAGAACAGTGATAAAAGTGCCATTTTCTCATCCACTTGCTCATTTGGACCCTGATTTCTTAATGAAGAAAATGCAGTATGCTAGCTCATCCCGGCAAGGAGCAGGTGGCGATTCTGGTGCTTCAATGGGCAGCTCAGATTCTACACCAAATCCTCGCAAACGTAACAATGAGGTGCCTCATAGTCCAACTCCTACTTACCCCCGAGCCGGCTTATTTAAATAGCCTCTTAACTCGTCTGATTCGGGCTACTAGGAGTCACCATTGACGTCAAAGGACTCATCAGGGTCTGAGTTGGCTCCAATGGTTATCAAGCCAGGGTAAGTATGCATGTGATCAGGTCTTATTTCTTTGACCAGGTTTTGAATGTTGGTTAACACCGTTGTACACCTTATGTAATTGTAGGGCCTAGGCAAAGAAGAAGAAGTCTGGCGAGTCTGGCTCGACATTAGAGCCGGTCGTAGCTCATGAAGAACCGCCAAGGACCAGACTGAGGAAACTCATGTGGTTTTGGAGCAGGATAACCTGCCGCTAGGCGATGACGCGGAGACACAGGCAAAGGATGTCAATAATCAGCCAGAAGTTAACCCGCCATCTCCTACTTGTGAGCTGGAGTAAAAAACGGTGGGTGATGAAGCAACCACGTCCCCTCCCCAGGATGATCTTATCATTACAAGGACTGAGTTCAAGGCTCCTGAGCCATCACAAGCTTTGGTAAAAGTGCAAGTCAAGGGCGAGTCACAAGTTTCGGCCAAAGGGAAGGAGAAACTTGAGCTACCAAACTTGGAGGAGTTGAATGCCGCTGAGCTCCATGAGACTTATTTGACTCGGCTATCTGAGAGCCGGAATATGGAAGCTAGCATGGTCAACATGCTGATAAGAAAATATGAGGTATATCTTGAATCTTGAGAATTTACCACTTAGATGTCCATATCTTTAATAGCCGCCCAATCCTGGATACAAAACGAAACATTACTGATTCGTATGTAGGGTCATAAAAACATGGTCATTTAGACACATAGTAGCCCCCAAGGGCCGATTTGTTTCTTCAGAAGTAGCCGGGTCTTTGTTAGTGATTGCAAAGTTGCCTGTGTAGCCCCCAAGGGCCGGCTTGCTTCTCTGAATCAGCCGGGTCTTGTTGAAATAAACTTTCTTGATATGCTCCTGAAAAGGGCAAGTTGATATTTGACAAGATCCTAGTCATCGTGCCACTGTGAGCCGGCTCTTACTGTTAATAAATAATATTTCGAAAGTGCATTAGCCCCCAAGTGCCATGTAGAGTACTAGTAGTCTGCTTGGGACTTTCGAAGTGTTTGACTCTGTCAGCATCCTGGGAACGGGGGTACCCAGACTTGCCTGCCTGCGGCCCGTGGCATGGCTCCATCAACGGCCCGGTACGGCCTAGCTTTAGCAGCAACAACGCAAGACCCTCACGAGGGGCCAAGCCTCATGAGGCGGACGATGCCAAGACCTCCCTGGGGGTGGCCTCACTAGGCTGGCTCCCAAGGAGCTGAGATATCTATGCAAGGGGCACCTCGCGAGGTTCACGTGACGTGAGCCATGACGACCAAGCCCAGGCGGGCGCCAGCGGGCGCAGTGTACCGATTTCCTCTTTGGTTCTAAGGAGGCAAGCACAGGTGCGGGGTCCCGAGGTATCAGGCAAAGGTTTCTATATAGGTGCAACAAGACCAAGACCAGCAGGATGGCAGGACGGAGGTCATCGCGGAGCCCACAACAGCATCACCACCAGAGCCTTTGGCAGGAGAAGACTACTTTTGTCAGGATAGCTTGTACTAGTTGTCCCCCTTCAAACTTGGCCGTTGTGGGATCCCTTCCCCGCCTAAACATTTGGTAAGAGGACCAAGGCCACTATAAATAGGACCTAGCCACCACCGTAGCGGGGGGGGGGGGGGATGATTGGGACGGATGATTCAGAACATCCTCACACCCACCAGCTCATCGAGCTCAAGAACACCTCACCTCCCAAGGCTGTTCATCCACTATACTAGTTCATCCTCAGCCCCTCGAGGCAATCCACCACAAACTGGAGTAGGGTATTACACCGCGAGGTGGCCCGAACCAGTATAAACCCCTGTGTCTCTCTGTTCTTCGGGTTCGTCGAGCTATGCCGTGGAGTCGTTGAGCGAGCGAGCTAGGGAGAGAGTGTTCTTTGTGCGCACCCCAGAGTTCGAACCTCTAAAGGGTCCGCGTAACCCGTAATCCGACATTTGGCGCGCTGGGTAGGGGTGCGCCGAAACTGTTGGAAATATGCCCTAGAGGCAATAATAAATTGGTTATTATTATACTTCCTTGTTCATGATAATCGTTTATTATCCATGCTAAAATTGTATTGATAGGAAACTCAGATACATGTGTGGATACATAGACAACACCATGTCCCTAGTAAGCCTCTAGTTGACTAGCTCGTTGATCAATAGATGGTTACGGTTTCCTAACCATGGACATTGGATGTTGTTGATAACGGGATCACATCATTAGGAGAATGATGTGATGGACAAGACCCAATCCTAAGCCTAGCACAAGATCGTGTAGTTCGTTTGCTAAGAGCTTTTCTAATGTCAAGTGTCATTTACTTAGACCATGAGATTGTGCAACTCCCGGATACCGTAGGAATGCTTTGGGTGTACCAAACGTCACACGTAACTGGGTGGCTATAAAGGTGCACTACAGGTATCTCCGAAAGTGTCTGTTGGGTTGGCACGAATCGAGACTGGGATTTGTCACTCCATTTGAACGGAGAGGTATCTCTGGGCCCACTCGGTAGGACATCATCATATTGTGCAGAATGTGACCAAGGAGTTGATCACGGGATGATGTGTTACGGAACGAGTAAAGAGACTTGCCGGTAACGAGATTGAACAAGGTATCGGGATACCGACGATCGAATCTCGGGCAAGTAACATACCGATTGACAAAGGGAATTGTATACGGGATTGATTGAATCCCCGACATCGTGGTTCATCTGATGAGATCATCGTGGAACATGTGGGAGCCAACATGGGTATCCAGATCCCGCTGTTGGTTATTGGCCGGAGAACGTCTCGGTCATGTCTGCATGGTTCCCGAACCCGTAGGGTCTACACACTTAAGGTTCGATGACGCTAGGGTTATAGAGAATAGGTATACGTGGTTACCGAATGTTGTTCGGAGTCCCAGATGAGATCCCGGACGTCACGAGGAGTTCCGGAATGGTCCGGAGGTAAAGATTTATATATGGGAAGTCCTGTTTTGGTCACCGGAAAAGTTTCGGGTGCTATCGGTAACGTACCGGGACCACCGGGAGGGTCCCGGGGGTCCACCAGGTGGGGCCACCAGCCCCAGAGGCCTACGTCGGCCAATAGTGGGAAGGGACCAGCCCCTAGGTGGGCTGGGGCGCCTCCCACCAAGGCCCAAGGCGCCCTCAAGAGGAGAGGGGGCAAACCCTAGGAGCAGATGGGCCCTAAGGCCCACCCTTGGTGCGCCCCCCCTTTCTCCCCCTTGGCCGCCACCCAGATGGGATCTGGGGGCTGCCGCCACCCCTGGGGAGGGAACCCTAGGTGGGGGCGCAGCCCCTCCTCTTCCCCTATATATACTTGAGGTATGGGGGCTGCCCAACATATGATTTGCTCTCCCTCTTGGCGCAGCCCTTCCCTCTTCCATGTCCTCCTCCTCTCCCGCGGTGCTTGGCAAAGCCGTGCAGGATTGCCACGCTCCTCCATCACCACCACGCCGTCGTGCTGCTGCTGGACGGAGTCTTCCCCAACCTCTCCCTCTCTCCTTGCTGGATCAAGGCGTGGGAGACGTCACCGGGCTCCACGTGTGTTGAACGCGGAGGCGCCGTGGTTCGGCGCTTAGATCGGAATCAACCGCGATCTGAATCGCTACGAGTATGACTCCTTCATCCGCGTTCTTGCAACGCTTCCGCATAGCGATCTACAAGGGTATTTAGATGCACTCCCCTTCCCCTCGTTGCTAGATTACTCCATAGATTGATCTTGGTGATGCGTAGAAAATTTTGAATTTCTGCTACGTTCCCCAACAGTGGCATCATGAGCTAGGTCTATGCGTAGTTTCTATGCATGAGTAGAACACAAAGTAGTTGTGGGCGTCGATTTTGTCAATTTACTTGCCGTTACTAGTCTTATCTTGATTCGGTGGCATCATGGGATGAAGCGGCCCGGACCGACCTTACACGTACACTTACGTGAGACAGGTTCCACCGACTGACATGCACTAGTTGCATAAGGTGGCTAGCGGGTGTCTGTCTCTCCCACTTTAGTCGGATCGGATTCGATGAAAAGGGTCCTTATGAAGGGTAAATAGAAATTGGCATATCACGTTGTGGCTTTTGCGTAGGTAAGAAACGTTCTTGCTGGAATCCCTTTGCAGCCACGTAAAACATGCAACAACAATTAGAGGACGTCTAACTTGTTTTTGCAGGGTATGCTATGTGATGTGATATGGCCAAAAGGATGTGATGAATGATATATGTGATGTATGAGATTGATCATGTTCTTGTAATAGGAATCACGACTTGCATGTCGATGAGTATGACAACCGGCAGGAGCCATAGGAGTTGTCTTAATTTATTGTATGACCTGCGTGTCAATGAAAACGCCATGTAATTACTTTACTTTATTGCTAACGGTTAGCTATAGTAGTAGAAGTAATAGTTGGCGAGACAACTTCATGAAGACACGATGATGGAGATCATGGTGTCATGCCGGTGACAAAGGTGATCATGCCGCGCCTCGAAGATGGAGATCAAAAGGCGCAAGATGATATTGGCCATATCATGTCACTTTATGATTTGCATGTGATGTTTGTCATGTTTACATCTTATTTGCTTAGAACGACGGTAGCATAAATAAGATGACCCCTCACTAAAATTTCAAGAGACGTGTTCCCCCTAACTGTGCACCGTTGCGAAGGTTCGTTGTTTCGAAGCACCACGTGATGATCGGGTGTGATAGATTCTAACGTTCGAATACAACGGGTGTTGACGAGCCTAGCATGTACAGACATGGCCTCGGAACACATGCGAAACACTTAGGTTGACTTGACGAGCCTAGCATGTACAGACATGGCCTCGGAACACAAGAGATCGAAAGGTCGAACATGAGTCGTATAGTAGATGCGATCAACATGGAGATGTTCACCGATGATGACTAGTCCGTCTCACGTGATGATCGGACACGGCCTAGTTTGACTCGGATCATGTATCACTTAGATGACTAAAGGGATGTCTATCTGAGTGGGAGTTCATTGAATAATCAGATGAACTTAATTATCATGAACATAGTCAAAAGGTCTTTGCAAATTATGTCATAGCTTACGCTTTAGTTCTACTGGTTTAGATATGTTCCTAGAGAAAATTTAGTTGAAAGTTGATAGTAGCAATTATGCGGACTGGGTCCGTGAACTGAGGATTGTCCTCATTGCTGCACAGAAGGCTTATGTCCTTAATGCACCGCTCGGTGTGCTGAACCTCAGCGTCGTCTGTAGATGTTGCGAAACATCTGGCATACACGTTTTGATGACTATGTGATAGTTCAGAGCATAATGCTAACGGTTTAGAATTGTGGCACCAAAGACGCTTTTGAAACGTCGCAGAACATATGAGATGTTCCGAAGACTGAAATTGGGATTTCAGACTAGTGCCCACGTCAAGAGGTATGAGACCTCTGACAAGTTTCTTAAGCCTGCAAACTAAGGGAGAAAAGCTCAATCGTTGAGCATGTGCTCAGATTGTCTGAGTACTACAATCACTTGAATCGAGTGGGAGTACGATCGGAATCAACCGCGATCTGAATCGCTACGAGTACGACTCCTTCATCCGCGTTCTTGCAACGCTTCCGCATAGCGATCTACAAGGGTATGTAGATGCACTCCCCTTCCCCTCGTTGCTAGATTACTCCATAGATTGATCTTGGTGATGCGTAGAAAATTTTGAATTTCTGCTACGTTCCCCAACAGAAACCTCTCTTCCATCGATCGACGCACCCCTGCTCCACCGCTTCCATGGCTGATGCTCGTCGAGCCCGCGCTAAGCATCGGGCCGCTCTCGCCGCCCGCGTCGCCCAGACGGCGCCCGTCGGCGGGCCTCCCGGTCGCGCTCCATCACCCGCTGCCAACGCCGCCACCGGCCCGGCAGGGAACGAGCAGCACGCCTCGCCACTGCACCCCTCCGTGCGGCGGGACGGACGCACCGCCACCCCGTCGCTTACTCCGGCCGGCTAGTCATCCCACGCTCGTCGCGGACCTGTGGATGCGCAGGCTGTGCTACTCATGGCGCGCGAGCTCCTGCGTTACCGCCCCATCGACGACCTCTACGAAGACTGCGGGGGCTCTCCTGCACCGTCCCTTTTGCTGCCTCGTCCGCCTCCTGCAGCGGGCGACGTAGCCCATGGAGAACCTTCGCCACCTCCACATCAAGACGCTCCTCGCACCAAGACGCGCGGCCCCACGGCGTGACCCACCACGCAGGGCGCCCGCACGTGAAGAAGGAAGCTGTCAGGAAATCCCGCGGCCGCAAGAAGACGCTCCTGCACTCCCAGCACCACGACGTCGAGACCGCGCGCTGCCTGCGGCGGCGGCGCGTGGATGTCAAGACCAGGCTCCACCTCCACGACGGGCTCCAGTGACCACCGCGGGCTGCCGCGCCTTCATCCCCGAGCTGCGCAGCGTTGTCTGGCCTGGTAAGTTCAAGCCCGACCTGCCTTCGCGCTACGACGGCACCCCCGACCCCACTGAGTTCTTGCAGCTCTATGAGCTAAGCATCAAGGTGGCCAACGGCAACGAGAAGGTCATGGCAAACTGGTTTCCCATGGCTCTCAAAGATGACACGCACTCTTGGCTCCTGAACCTGCCCGCGGGGTCGATCTCCTCCTGGGGCGAGATGCGCGAGCGCTTCATCGCCAACTTCCAAGGCACTCGCGACCGCCCGCCTGCCGCTGGTGACCTGCGGCGCATCAAGCAGCAGCCGGGGGAAACCCTGCAGAAGTACATCCAGCATTTCAACAGCGTTCGCCTCAAGATTCCCAAGGTGACGGACGAGGCCATTATCTCAGCATTCTCTGATGGCATCCGCGATGTCAAGATGAAGGAAGAGCTCGTCATACACAAGGACCTATGCACGGCTCTGGAGATTTTCAACATGGCAACCAAGTGCGTGAGAGCTGAAGAGGGACGTCTCTCCCTCCATGAGCTTCCAGCTGCCGACCCGGAAGACAAGAAGGACAAGACCAAGGACGTGAAGCGCAAGGGGACTGCCGTGCTCGTGGCAAAACCAGAGATGAAGCGCGGCTGTGACCACCCAGAGTCATCCAAGGCCAACCGCCCGTTCTGCGCCTTCCACAACGTACACAGCCACAACACCAACGATTGTCAGGAGCTCAGGGCCATCCGTGACGGGCGCTTCGGACGACGCCCCGAGCGCAACGACCGAGGCTACAACTGCGGAGGAGGTAGAAGTGGAGGAGGCTGGGACGAACGCGGCCCCCGCCAGGAGTGGCGTGACCGACCTCGTGAGGACTGCTGGCAGGACCAACCTCGTGAGGGCACCTGGAGGGACCAGCCTCGTGAGGACCGCCCTCAGGGCAATGCTGGCCTCCCTTCGCTGCCGCCACCACCAAGGAGGAACGACGACCACCACCAGGACGAGGGGGCTGGGGGCTTCCAGGAGCCTCTCGCCATCGCCTGCATCTTGGGTGGTGCTCAGGCCCCAGCCTCCCAACGCATCTTCAAGCAGTTCGCTCATGAGGTGAACGTGGCCCTCCCCAGGCTTGAAGCCACGCGCCCGCTCAGGTGGTCCAAGTACACCATCACCTTCAGCTCGTCCGACCAGCTCAAGTGCGTGGCAACTGGCGGTGCCCTCCCGATGCTCTGCTCGCCCATCATCAACAATGTCCTTGTCAGCAAGACCCTCATCGACGGCGGTGCAGGGCTCAATGTTCTCTCCTCAAGACGTTCGACCGCCTCCAAGTGCCATATGATCAGCTGTAGCCAACCAAGCCCTTCTCAGGAGTAACCGACGGCTGCACCACCCCGATAGGGAAAATCCGCCTCCCTGTCACCTTCGGCAAGCGCGACAACTACCGCACTGAGCTCATCGACTTCGACGTCGCCCACATACGCCTTCCATACAAAGCCATCCTCGGGTATCCGGCCCTGGCCAAGTTCATGGCGGTGACCCATCATGGTTACAATGTCCTCAAGATGCCAGGGACCTGCGACATCATCACGGTCGCTTGCGAGGAAAAGGATGCGGTGTGCTCTCTCGAGCGTGCCTACCAGGCTGCGGCGGCCGAAGACCCAGACAACGAAGGTGCCACCTACCCTCCTGAGGTTGTCCCCAAGAAGAAGAAGAAGCTGCGCTGCCAATAGCCTCAGGAGAGCGGTGTCTCCAGCGGCACCACCTCAGGACCTGCGCCCACGGCTGGGGCGCCTCCCTCTATCGCATAGGAAGGCGCGTCCGGCGCCCTCCTCGGGCTGGGCTCGGGGGCTCTCTTCTGGAGGGCCTATGACTTAGCCAATGTCACGAGGGAGGCGCTCAGGCACCACGTGGAGGCATGCTTCACCGCACGCTTCCCTCATGAGGGCAGAAGCCATGGAGTGCCAGGTGCTCAGGAGTTCATCACCAAGGCGACTGAGGAGCTTCAAGAGGCGAGAACCATGTGCGGCGACCGCCACCCACCACCTGGCGCAGCTCCTTGTCCTGGCGAGGACGACGAGCTGCGCGTCTACGTCAACATCCCAGGGCTCAACAGGGCCGCATCCCAGGAGCGTTTCTGGCCTTCGCGCGGTCGGTGCAAGGTTCCACCTCACAGCTATGTTCTCATGCCATTCGGCCTGCCAAACGTGGTTGTCACCTTCCAGCGCCACATGCGGAGCGTTCTGGCGGCTCAGGCGGCCAGGCATCACGCAGTCCTGGCGGAGATGGCGACGGTTCTCCATGAGCCTCCTGGCCCCCCAAAGCCTCCCGAGGCTCTGGATTCAGGCAGCTCATGAGAAGCAAGTTCTTCAACATGCGTCTTCAGCTGCTTCAACATCCCTCCAGCAACGGTGCCAGGTGACTCTTTCCGATTCATTCAGTTGGCGGCGCCCCTCGGGCAGCATTATCCCCAAGTCGCACAGGCCTGTCCCTGCGACGTGTATCCTTTTGCGTCTTTAACTTACTCTGTTGGGGGCGCCCCTCGGGCTGCATCATCCCCAGACCGCGTGGGTCCGTCCCTGCGGCATGTATCGTTCTTGCATTTATCCAAGCTAGCTTGCCTCCTCCCATGAATTACTTTATAATTATCACCTGCTTGCCTGTTGCCCTTTGCGGCCTAATGTCTACTACACAACCTTCTTCTTGTAGACTTTGTTGGGCCTCCAAGTGCAGAGGTTTGTAGGACAGTAGCAAATTTCCCTCAAGTGGATGACCTAAGGTTTATCAATCCATGGGAGGCGTAGGTTGAAGATGGTCTCTCTCAAACAACCCTGCAACCAAATAACAAAGAGTCTCTTGTGTCCCCAACACACCCAATACAATGGTAAATTGTATAGGTGCACTAGTTCGGCGAAGAGATGGTGATACAAGTGGAATATGGATGATAGATATGAGTATTTGTAATCTGAAAATATAAAAACAGCAAGGTAGCGAGTGGTAAAAGTGAGCGTAAATGGTATTGCAATGCTAGGAAACAAGGCTTAGGGTTCATACTTTCACTAGTGCAAGTTCTCTCAACAATAATAACATAATTGGATCATATAACTATCCCTCAACATGCAACAAAGAGTCACTCCAAAGTCACTAATAGAGGAGAACAAACGAAGAGATTATTGTAGGGTACAAAACCACCTCAAAGTTATTCTTTCGGATCGATCTATTCAAGAGTTCGTACTAGAATAACACCTTAAGACACATATCAACCAAAACCCTAATGTCACCTAGATACTCCAATGTCACCTCAAGTATCCGTGGGTATGATTATACGATATGCATCACACAATCTCAGATTCATCTATTCAACCAACACAAAGAACTTCAAAGAGTGCCCCAAAGTTTCTACCGGAGAGTCAAGACAAAAACGTGTGCCAACCCCTATGCATAAGTTCACGAAGTCACGGAACCCGCAAGTTGATCACCAAAACATACATCAAGTGGATCACGTGATATCCCATTGTCACCACAGATAAGCACATGCAAGACATACATCAAGTGTTCTCATATTCTTAAAGACTCAATCCGATAAGATAACTTCAAAGGGAAAACTCAATCCATTACAAGAGAGTAGAGGGGGAGAAACATCATAAGATCCAACTATAATAGCAAAGCTCGCGATACATCAAGATCGTACCACCTCAAGAACACGAGAGAGAGAGAGATCAAACACATAGCTACTGGTACATACCCTCAGCCCCGAGGGTGAAGTACTCCCTCCTCGTCATGGAGAGCGCCGGGATGATGAAGATGGCCACCGGTGAGGGATCCCCCCTCCGGCAGGGTGCCGGAACAGGGTCCCGATTGGTTTTTGGTGGCTACAAAGGCTTGCGGCGGCGGAAGTCCCGATCTATTCTACTCCCTGATGTTTTTAGGGTATATGGATATATATAGGCGAAAGAAGTCGGTCAGGGGAGCCACGAGGGGCCCACAAGGGTGGGGCGCGCCCAGGGGGGCAGGCGCGCCTCCCTGCCTCGTGGCCACCTTGAAGCTTCCCCGACGCCTACTCCAAGTCTCCTGGATTGCTTCCGTTCCAAAAATAACTCTCCCGAAGGTTTCATTCCGTTTGGACTCCGTTTGATATTCCTTTTCTTCGAAACACTGAAATAGGCAAGAAAATAACAATTTGGGCTGGGCCTCCGGTTAATAGGTTAGTCCCAAAAATAATATAAAAGTGTATAATAAAGCCCATTAAACATCCAAAACAGAATATAATAGCATGAATACTTCATAAATTATAGATACATTGGAGACGTATCACGGCCTCCCGCATTGCTGACCGGGCTCCTGCTCATCCCGCAACGGGGGCTACACATGCTGGCACGACGCTTGTGCTCGGGTCCGTCCCTACAACGCTGACAAACCCGAGAGATCCGTCCCTGGCACGTCACCTCGCCAGATCCTTAGTGCCTTCATCTTCTTGCGGAAAGATCGGCGGCAGGATAGCAAACACGATTACGGGCTGTATTCACCCCTCGAACTAACCCGCAGGGACCTCCGAAGCTTGGCTACGGGTGGCCTCGCCGGCCGCCCTCCTTTTGCGTTATTCGCTTGCGCGTTAAAAGGGGGGCTCTTGAGCATCGCGCCTTAGGAGATCCTACTGACTCTCCAGCCCACACCCCTGGCCTTGACCACGGCATCGCGACCTGGCATTCCAGCGGCGGCCGAGCTTGCTCAAGGGTCGGGACCCGAGGACGCAGAGCACTTAGATGAGCAAGGAAGGTGGAAGCCGGCATGAGCCTCACCTAGTAACACTGCCGCTGAAGCGCGAATCAGATGTTGTACAAGGAACCACCTTGGGCTCGACAAGATAAGTCACATATTCACGTTAGCACGACATCGCAATTGGAATTTTTGGTTCGGGTAGCCTTGCTCTGGCAATGCCGCCTTCCTTTTCTGCCTTTGGGACGCTGCTTGCACGCCAAAGGGGACCTCTTGAGCATCGCGCCTCAGGAGCTCTTACCGGACCTTGGGCCGCTCACCTCCAGGCCTTGACCACGGCATCGTGACCTGGCATACCAGCGACGGCTGAAACTTGCCTGGGGACTGGGACCTGCCGGCGTAGAGTGCTAAGCTACCGCGAGGACGAAAAGGGGGACAATGCCAAAGCAAGACATGCAACCACGAATCTTATAGTAGGAATAATAAACATCGAAGCAAAGCATTACCGGTTCTTTACACACCCCCACGGGGTTCGCTCCAATTCCTCACAGGGAACAAAAGAAGAAAAACTTCAAGGGGTCCTAGCTACGGGATCACCGCCGACGCCATCATCAACAGTGGTCCATGAGGGGCCGACGCCAACCCCATCCAGATCATGGACGACGACGAGCAGACGCCGCTGCCACGCTCCGGGCATGACGAGAGCTCGATGGCACGTAGCTGTCGTCACTCGTCTCTGGAGACTCGTCAAGCTCGGGAGATTCACTAGACTCCCAGGAGTCGTCGCTACTGCTGGAGGAACCGCCGGCAGGGCCGGGGGCGGGCTCGGCGCCTGCTGCCGCGCCGTCCTGGCGGCCCCCTCCATGGCAGCACTCCAGGCGGCGGCCTTCCTCGTCGAAGACCTTGAAGAACATCATGGAGGCGCCATCGTACTTAAAGTGGATGGCGAGGGGCCCCTCCGTGCGACAAGCATGGGTGACCTCGCCCCATCCATGAGTCATGAAGATCTTGCCCGGGGAGATGACCTCGACCTCCGCCCCCGTTGCCGGAGTGCTGCACTCGGCGTGCTGCAACCATAGCTCGACCGGCCCTCTCGGCGGCATCTCTTCGGGAAAGAACCACGGAAGCTTGATCCACGTGCGTGGTGGTCGCCGCCCATACCACGAACTCGCGCGAGTAGCCCTCGGCATGGGTTCATGGGCCGGTGGCTCGTGCAACCATAGTGTGGCAACCACTACCACGGCGTGAGTAGCTTGGGGCGCTGCCTCCTCCTTCGAAGCCTTGCACTTGGGCGTACAAGGGCAGCGGGTAGCCAGGAGGAGGCCGCTCATACCTAGGCCTCGTCACCTCTAGCCTCACGCCGACGTCGCGGGAGCAGCCGAACCTCTTCTTCGGCAGAAGCGGCCCCTGCTCCTCGCTGGGGGTTTTCCCCTTCTCAGCGGCGGAGAATCTCCTTATCGGCGCCATGAGTGGCGCGGCAAGACGGTGAGGCAAGGAGGAAGAAGGAGAAGCAGGCGGCGAGAAGAATGAGATGAGCAACGTGGGCTCTGCCCCTCTCCTCATTTATAGCTAGAAGGAGGCCAACCGCCGGCCTCCACGATCGCACGTAATGATGGTTTTCTTCTGCATGCAGCAGGGTCTCGTCAAGTCGAACGGTTGTCGAGGCAGCATGGGGAAGCGGAGGCACCCATGTCCCATCAATCGCCACGCACCAACCAAGGCCGCAAGCGGTTGGGGCCCGCGGCGCTCCGCACTTGCCCTTTGGCTTTGCCTCGAAGCCAAGCTCGAGCGCGTCCTGGGCCCGGGGACTACTGTCGGCGTCCTGGGAACGGGGGTACCTAGACTTTCCTGCCTGCGGCCCATGGCGTGGCTCCATCAACGGCCTGGTACGGCCCAGCTTCAGCAGCAACAACGCAAGACCCTCGCGAGGGGCCTAGCCTCGCGAGGCGGACGACACCAAGACCTCCCTAGGGGTGGCCTCACTAGGCTGGCTCCCGAGGAGCGGACATATCTATGCAAGGGGCACCTCGCGAGGTTCACGTGACGTGAGCCATGACGACCAAGGCCAGGCGGGCGCTAGGGGGCGCAGTGTACCACTTTCCTCTTTGGTGCTAAGGAGGCAAGCACGGGGTCCCAAGGCATCAGGCAAAGGTTTCCATATCGGTGCAACAAGACCAAGACCAGCAGGACGGCAGGACGGAGGTCATCGCGGAGCCCACAACAGCGTCACCACCAGAGCATTTGGTAGGCGAAGACTACTTTTGTCAGGATAGCTTGTACTAGTTGCCCCCCTTCAAACTTGGGCGTTGTGGGATCCCTTCCCCGCCTAAACATTTGGGAAGAGGACCAAGGCCACTATAAGACCTAGCCACCACCGTAGTGGGGGGGGGGGGTGATGATTAGGATGGATCATTCAGAACATCCTCACACCCACCAGCTCATCGAGCTCAAGAACACCTCATCTCCCGAGGCCGTTCATCCACTGTACTAGTTCATCCTCGGCCCCTCGAGGCAATCCACCACAAACTGGAGTAGGGTATTACACCGCAAGGTGGCCCAAACCAGTATAAACCCATGTGTCTCTCTGTTCTTCGGGTTCGTCGAGCTAGGCCGTGAGTCGTTAAGCGAGCGAGCTAGGGAGAGAGTGTTCTTCGTGCGCACCCGGGAGTTCGAACCTCTCAAGGGTCTGCGGAACCCGTAATCTGACACACTCCATTGTAATTTCTATGTATACAGGAGCTACTTTCTGAAGCACAAGATAAACCGACCAGCTGCGAAGAAACCCTGAAGGCTGAGCAAAAGCTACAGACAGCCGCCGAAGCAGCCGCTGCTGACCGAGAGAAGGCAGTGTCTGTGATAGATGAAAAACTGAAGACCCAGCTTGCAGAACATGAGAAAGAGAAAGAGACTCTTATAAAGCATGCACAGGATGCAGAAGAGCAGCTCAAGTTCGTGAGAGAGGAGCTTACTGGCCTGAAGAAGCATATCCTTCAAATGACTCAATATGTGTTTGGTAAGTCGCCACTTCTGTTTGTCCTTATAATGTTCATAAGGATATGAAAATGTTGAAAATCTGACTTGACCATCTTGTCTTTGTAGGCAAGAGAAGTTTGAACCTGAAGAAGGAGCCTCTCATGCAGCTAAAGGGGGCTTATACCTTCCTTGAGCAGTTATATACTGGAAGTCTGCGTACCATCTGCTATATAGTGGGTGCAGCACATATGCCAAGGATAACCAAGGAGATGCTAAATCTACTATCAACTTTGCCGATTCAAGTGGGAGAGCTGAAAAGGTGATCTGCACGCTCAGCCGCCATGTATGCGCTGACCTGGGTCGAGGCACATAACAAATACATGGACGTGTCTGAATTAGCCGACGGCTTTCTAGAGTTCAACTTTGATGGCAAAGCGTTTACTAGGGACGATTACACCCGCACTACTGCAGGATGGTCCAAACGCGACACTACGATCAGAGACCCTTCGACGAAACTGTGTGCGATGCCATAATCACAAACAGTGGTGTAAAAACCCCGTCAAAAAAGGTGCAAAACGTTTGCGATGATGAATGCATCAAACACAGTTCAGATTTTAGTTGCGTGTGTGATGCAGGGCATACAGTTCAGCTCAATTAACTGTCTGGGATGAGGAGGAACCAAAGAAACGGGCAGCCAGATGAAGGTGTGTGCGATATACAGCATACGGTTCACTAGGATGAACTGTGTGTGATTAGGCAACAGAATGGAAACGGTTCAACCGAACAAGATGTGTGTGATACGCGGCAAACAGGTCCGTAATCAGAAATGTGTGCGAAGACCAATAATAACGCAGACGATTGCTGCTAATAAGCCGTGTGATTTGCTCTGTCTACAGTAGAATAACATGTATATATATAACTGAAATAAACATCCAATTACATAAGTGACTATACAGATCATTCGCACACACCTCAATAAACAATTGCATGAATTCTAAAGTAGGAGAAACGATCGTCTAGTCATCTACTTCTTGTGACGCTCCCGCCACTGCTATGTGGCTCGATCCCTCTTCTGGGTCAGCAAGAAGACAGTTCCTCATGTCAATGATCTGCCTATACATCTCGTAGCTTGTGTACGCGTCCATGGCCGCGTACTTGACATGTTGTTCATCCAGTCTCTCATGCCACACACTGTGCCAGGCGTTCTTGTCCTTATTGCTCTCATTCTTCATCTTCATGTAGTAGGGGTCAATGATCGCCGAGGCGAGGTCAACCAGGGAGTTCAGTTTGTTTTTGTTGCTGCCCCAGACCTTGTAGTGGCGCTGGATGTTGACAAGATTCGGGCATTTCAAACCCGAAACCTTGAGCGCTTTTAGATTGTTGGTGGTGTCCACCACAGCAAAACTGTAGTCGGAGCTGTTGATAAACCTGGAGAAACGCTCGCAAGGTGTTGTGGCCAGGTGGTAGTGGTAGACGAGGACATCATGTCGCACGCACAACTGGGTGACGGCAACCTTCTGATCATGCCCGGCACGACCCATGGTGTACTCGAGGTCGAAGCCGACCACTTGGTACTTGTCCTCGGCAAGGAACTGCTCCATAGTTTGGATGGAGCTCTCCACCGAGACCGGATCATTCATGTACACCACCGAGAGAGCCTTCCCCCTCACGTGGGTGTCCATGACGTGTTGCATGGTGAACTGCCCGCCGTTGTTGTCATCGACCTCTGGGAGCGCCATTGGAGCCACGGGGAGCGCCATTGGAACTGCTGGATGTCCTCTCTGTATGTGTCCTCGTGGGTGTGCTTATTGTGTCGTTTGAGACGAGAGATGAAGGTAAATGGCCGCAGGAATAAAAGGGGGCCGGGCGGCATGGATTCTCGGCGCGTCCGCATGGCAGTTTTTGCACCGGGTAACTGCATCGTCGCGCCGCGCCCGGCGCAACCGCATGCACACGAATGTGCGTGATCATGCGCCGGCCCCAAACACTGGCAGCGCGCGTGGAGGGACAAGGGCAGAGCACCCGAAGGGACGCGAGAGCAGAGCACGCGCGGCGGGACGCGAGCAGAGCGCGCCGCGGCCGCCTGAACCGCAAGCAACCACACGCATAGAGCAGTTGAACACGCATGAATTGGTCGCCTACAAGCCGGCCGACAGTTGCATCGCTGCGTAGAGAGCAGCCGTGTGCTACCACCTCCGTCTAGTCTATAGCCCCCTTTATATTCTGTGCGATACTTTGCCCTCAAATTTAACCAACAAAATGTCAATGCATGTTATAATAATTATGTAATTGGAAACTATGTTCAAATACGAATCCAACTATATAATCTTTGGCGACATGCATTTGTATTTATTAGTTAAATCATACTTATAAACCAGGACGGGGGTATAGTAGGTAATTAAATCGCGAACATTTTTTTATTAACTGTATGTGTACGTGGCCTTTCGTCCTCCTCTCGCACGTCTTGTCACCCCGCTGCCGCAGACGGCTTACAGCGCAAGCTTGCGCAGCGCGCGGGGGCATTCTTTTGGCCAAACGATGGCTCCAATGAATCGTCGGTGAGCCCGTTCCCGCGCAACCTCGCAGGTTCCTGCGCAAGCTTCCCGCCTGACTCGGTGAAATCCCCCAAAATTCCAATGCTTACTGGCCTGCTATAAAAACCCTCACGGCCGGCGAGTCCTGCGTCGCATTTTCCCCTCCCTCCTTGTAGGTTATCTCGTCTGCTTCTCCCACAATCGCCAATGGCACCGGTCCGTCGTCGTCGCTCAGCCACGCCACCATCATCAGAGGACAGCTCCAGCTGGGAGGCTACACCGCGGCGGCGGCGCAGTCCCCGGCGTAGTGTAGTGCGCGTGGCGTCCCTGTTGGGTGTGCGCAGAACACCCACCACGCGCTCCGCCGCCGGTGCCCGTCGGCAGCTGTTGCCGGCCACCATTGCTGCCACACCACCGTCAAAAGCCAGGGCTATCGGCCGCTCCGCCGCCGCTGCCCGAAGGCGGGAGGTGGCTGTCATGGCCGCCACCCCACTGCCGGCCACCATGGCCATCGCCCGCGCCGCCATCGCGGCCCGAAGGCGGGAGGTGGTGGTCGTGGCCGCCACCCCGTCGTCGGCCGCCGTGGACGCCAGTCCACCGTCGACTGTCGGGATCATCACTTGCTCCGCTACCGTCGCCCGAAGGCGGGAGGCGGAGGTGGATGCCCGCACGTGTGTCAGCGACATTGCGCGCTACACTGAGTTCCTGCGGGAGGAGGAGGAGCGCCTCGTCGAGCACGCAAAGAGCCTTACCGCCGCCGCGGCCGTGGCACTTGCCGCCTCAGAGATGAGGAATCATGAGATCTACGAGGAGAACCACCGCTTCGAGAGGGGTCGTTTGGAGCGGCAGAGGGCGTTCAAGGTGAGCGTCGCTAAAGCTGCAACAGCGGCAGGCACCGTATTGCAGTTGCCCAGCTCGTTGGTAGGCTCCTCCGTCGCCGCCTCTTACTGAGCGTGCTCGGCAGAGGAGAGGCAGCCGGAAGTAGTACAAAGCCCC
This sequence comes from Aegilops tauschii subsp. strangulata, assembly GCF_002575655.3. Lineage (NCBI taxonomy): Eukaryota > Viridiplantae > Streptophyta > Magnoliopsida > Poales > Poaceae > Aegilops > Aegilops tauschii. Next base: position 243,431,335 of record NC_053039.3, on the reverse strand, counting down.
TCCGCAGTAGTAGTAGTATTTAGGGGGCTATTTTGTTCAGTTCAACTCACTATAGATGTGGTGGAACTGTACAACGTACTTAAAATTAGCTAGTATATATAGTTGAACTAGCTATTTCAGTACGTGGTTGGCAACAATTGGGGAAAATTTTGGTCGGTTCAGCTGTCGAGTTGAACTGTTTGTATAAATTAAGAATGACTACTTAATCTATGAATGAAATCTATGCTTAATTACTGAATTTTAGCTGCAAAAATTAGATACTGCCAGTGATTTTTAGCTTCATATTTTGACAAATCACAGTGTTACAAGGTTGACAAATGGCAATGTTACTAGATCAACAAATGTCAATCTTTCCAGTTTGACAAATGGTAACATACCCAATATGACAAATGCAAATCACACCAAATTGTTTGTAAGTGGTTGCACACGGGTCATCCAAAAGAACCGTTTGCGTTGAAGAGATGAACAAATCCTGCTCTCACTTTGCATCATGTCATCCCGGGGTCGACGGGCAGGGCGCGGGAGGATGGCAGCTGGCTGTGTTGAGAGGTAGCGTTCAACGCCGGTGTCCCATGCCGCTGAGGGGGGCACGCGCACGGAGAGGAAGGCGGGCGGCCATGGAAGTCAAAGGGCTCGCTTCCCAGTGAGCCTGCGCAGCATACAGCTCGCATGCTTCCCGGTGTGCCTGCACATTCGAGGATAGCTTGCACGCCTCTCCGTCAGCCTGCACACCGGACTGCGCTCGCACGCCTCCCATTCAGTCAAGGTCAAGCAGTTGTCCGCACGACACCTCCTACAGCCATTAAAACCAAGACACGTGGCGTCACAATGAATGGTTAACAGAACGCACACGGTTTGAATTATACAAACGTTTGAGATATTAAAGTGGCAGCTATTTTTTCAAAATGCCTTTGTTGGCTGTCATTATTCGACTGCGCCTTCTCTCAAAATGGACATGAAAAATACCACAGCATGTCGGGTGCCATTCCATGATAGCATGCCAAGTTTCATGAATTTCAGGCGAGTTTTGGATTTACTAGAATTTTAAAACCAAGTATCTCAATGTTTTGCCGGCAATCAACGGTGCCCTGGTGATTGAAATTCATTACCATTTATTGCATGGGACCTAAGCATGCACCCAAGGACACAGATTTGATTTTTCAACCAATTTATATGCACTGGAGTATGTGCATGTAGTTCAAATTTGAATTATGCACATAAATGCATTGAAAACTTAGTTAATGCATCCAAACTAACCCCCAAAAATCACAAAAATTGACACAACACTCCTGTTGTTCTATGTTGACACGAGAAATTTTTTTGAAAGCAATAAGAGGCAATGGATATCATTTCATCCCCAAAGGTGGGACGTTCCCTACCGAAACCATCCTGCTTGTTGTGAGAAGCTTTGGTTTGTGAGAAGCATATACCCAAACCTTCCCCAAATGGGACAAAAAATTTACCACGACATGTTAATGCCGCTCCATGATAGCATGCCAAGTTTCACGAATTTCAGACGAGTTTTGGATTTATAGAATTTAAAAACGAGGCATCTCAATGTTTTGCCGGCAATCAACAGTGACATGGTGTTTGAAATTCATTCCCATTTCTTGCATGGGACCTAAGCATGCACCCAAGGACACATATTTGATTTTTCAACCAATTTATATGCACTGGAGCATGTGCATGTAGTTCAAATTTGAATTATGCACATAAATGCATTGAAAACTCAGTTAATGCATAAAAATGTCCAAACGAACCCCGAAAAATCACAAAAATTGACACAACACTCCTGTTGTTCTATGTTGACACGAGAATTTTTTGGAAGCAATAAGACGCAATGGATATCGTTTCGTCCCCAAAGGTGGGACGTTCCCTACCGAAACCATCATGATTGTTGTGAGAAGCTCTGGTTTGTGAGAAGCATATACCCAAACCTGCCCCAAATGGGACAAAAAATTTACCACGACATGTTGATGCCGCTCCATGATAGCATGCCAAGTTTCATGAATTTCAGACGAGTTTTGGATTTACTAGAATTTAAAAACCAAGTATCTCAATGTTTGCGGCCGAGTGACGATGGTAGGGTGTTCGACATTCATTCCCATTTCTTGCATGGGACCTAAGCAGGCAACCAAGGACACATATTTGAATTTTCAACTAATTTATATGCATTAGAGCATGTGCCTGTAGTTCAAATTTGAATTGTGCACATGAATGCATAGAAAATTCAGTTAGTGTATAAAAATGTCCATGCGAACCCCGAAAAATCCCAAAAATTGACACGACACTCCTGTTGTTCTATGTTGACACTAGGAAAAAAATTTGAAATCGAGAAGAGGCAACGGATATCGTTTCGTCCAGAAAGGTGAAACGTTCCCTACCGAAACCATCACACTTGTGAGAAGCTCTAGTTTATGAGAAGCTTATACCCAAACCTGCCCCAAATGGGACAAAAAATTTACCACGGCATGTTGATGCCGCTCCATGATAGCATGCCAAGTTTCAGGAATTTGGGACGAATTTTGGATTTACTAGAATTACAAAAGCAAGTACGTCGACGTTTGCCGGAGAGCCACGGTGCCGTGGTGTTTGAATTTCATCCCCATTTCTTGCATGGGAGATAACCATAAAACCATGGACACATATATGATTTTACAACCCATGTTGATGCATCGAAGCATGTGCATGTAGTTTAATTTTGAATTGTGCACCTGAAATGGCTAGAAAACCAATTTAATGTATAAGATGTTCAAACGAACCCTGAATAATTCCAATTCTTGTACGACACACATATAGTTGCATGTTCACTCCAGATAAAAGGTCTAGCAATTCAAACACCATCGATTGCCGCTGTGACCCCATTATGTAATTCAAATCAAGATGAAAAATCAAGTAGATCGCACACAGTTTATTATCACCAACCGTGTGAGATGCAACACAAAATATCCTGGAGCACCGTCGGTGTATAGTACGCCTATGGCTTACGCGAGAAGGTGCTTCAGCTACAGTCCGCAACCGGTGTCTCAAGCACACTAGCTCGCTCCCCAAATATCATTTCACTTTTCAATCGTCGCCGGTGAAAGATTGGCACGTGGACCCGCGTCGTGAGGGAAACTTTGGTGGCCCACTCCGGCGAGAGCGTGGCCGCCGCCGCCATGCGCGTGCTAACAATTTGCATGAGCGCGGCCGCAATCTGCGACCGGGCGGCAAAGGCAGCCCAAACGGCCGCTGTTGCTTCTCAGGTGGCGGCAGCAACATCTGCCTCAGGGATAGCAACTGGCGAGAGCAGCACAGCAACTGTCCGTTCCGCAGCGGAGGCCTTAGCCCTGATGGAGGCCGCCCACGACCATGTCGAGGCCGCCCACGCCCAGCTCCTGGCGGTCACCGCACAAATCGAACGAAGCTTCTCCGACAACGGTCGACAACCCACGACCGAAGAGCTGGCAATCGCCGAGAGCATTCGAGCAGCCGTCCGTTCCTCCGCCGCATACCTTGCGACGATGAAGCCCGTCCAAGCCCAGATCGCTTCCGCCCACGCCCATCTCGTGGCAGCCTTTTCCAAAGAGATGGCGGACGTGGATGGCGAGATGCTTGCCGAGTGCGATGGATGCCATGGAGCCCCTTCCCTAGGAGACCGTTGGGCGCGAGCTGGACATGGAGGCGGCGGCGAAGATCAATGAGCACCAGCCATAGTAGTACTCTTTGTTTTGTTTAATTAAGAGCGCCGGTGTTTAATTTGTTAGAGTAATGTTTAGGTCAGCTAGCTATGTTTAATTGTTGAACTTGCTCGATTAAGAAGTGTGGGTGTGCTGTAGTCTCCTTTGTGTACCCAAATTATGCAATGACGTGGATGACCACTATAACCATGGAAATTCGAACCAAAATTTTTGACGTTCAAACTCATCACACACGGGTTAAGCTATTTGAATCGTTTGTGATGTTCACATATCGTACACAGTTCTGAATATGGGACCGTGTCTGATGACACTTTGCGCGCCAGTTTTTTCGCTGAAGTGATTCCAAATTTTCGGCTTCCACGGAAATATCTACCTCCCCGCTCCCTCCCCCTTACCAAAAGCCACATCTCCCCTGTTTCCGCCTTCCTTTCCAAGTTGAAACCTTCACTCCTTGCTTGCAGCGCCGCCTCCTCGTCAGCGACCCTCCTTCACGCTGCTCGGCCTCGTCTATCTAGGCAGGTAATCCACACTCGACCCCCATCCTCCTCCTCCTTCCACATCCCACATGCCCCGACCGCCGGCGCGAGCGCGACACCTTCCACCCAAATCACCGACCCCTCCACCAAATAAGCGCCGCTCTAAGCCATGGTGATCGCAGTATAGCCAGGATCTCAAGGAGCATTTGGCAGCGGAGAAGCAAATCGCGGCCGCACGCGCGGATGAGGTCGCGATGGCTGCCATTCGTGCCGACCCCCAGATCTTGGAGGAGCACCCTGCCATTTGCTAGCTACGCCGGTTAAGCATGCTCGGTTTACCCGTTACGTGTGCTGCTCCTGCCTTTCCTTCAAAAATTCTAGTGAATTGTGCTATCTAATTTTACCATGCAATCTGTTGCTCTAGTGTATATGTTCTATATGTCGTGCAGTGTGGTGCTCACTTATTAACTGTTTTCTTAATTAGTTATCGTCTTCAGTTAACTGTTTGGTTCAATTCTGCAAATGTGATGTTCAATTCTTCATGCTGTAATTTTGTATTGTCTTCCATGTGTGAAATAAGTCGAATTTATCTTTACAAAATACATGAGAACCGAATACAATTGCTATATTTCCAAGTTGTCAAGCATGCTTGGTTTGGTTATACATTGTGCAATGTGGTGCTCAGTTAACGTTTGGTTCATTTGTATTGTGGTGTTTAGTTAACTGTTTGGTTTAATTCTGCAATGTGATGTACAATAGTTGTGGGTGCATTCTGTTATTGTATACCATGTGAGGAATAAATTGAATTTGGCTGTACTAAATACATGAGAAATGAATACAATTGCTACAATTGGCTGTAGTTAACTGTTTGGTTAACTGTCTGATCTTCTATTAGGAGTATGTTATATTGTGCAATGTGGTGCTCAGTTAATGTTTGGTTCATTTGTTGTGGTGTTTAGTTAACTGCTTGGTTCAATTCTGCAATGCAATGTCCAATTGTCGTGGGTAGAATTTTGTATTGTTCTGCATGTGAGGAATAAATCGAATTTGGCTACACTTAATACATGAGAAACATATACAAGTGCTATATTTCCTAGTTCTTAATCATGCTTGGTTTGGATAAATGGTTTTCCATTGGGCTTGAATTAATCTGATGAATCTGCAATGTGCTTATTTTTCATCAACATATTTTACTGATAGCATGCAAACCCTTACTTAACCTGATGACTAACTACCTTATATGTGTTGCAGGGAAACAATGGGAAGCACTGAGGTTTACAATCGAGGTTAGCACGTGCATGGTCCCTTGTCTAATAGCACATTATTGTGCAATTGCAGGAACCATTCTAATATTTTAGTTTTTAACAATTTGGTCTTGCACATGTAGGTCCTGCTGTCAGAGGTTTTGACCCACTGTTCGACCCTTTTTGCATATGGGGAATTGAGTTGTCCATGAATGTCAATCAAATCAAGAAACTCAGAAAGATTGTTAGGATAAAGAAATTAGCGACAAAAAACAACAAGATCTTTGTCTGCACAATGAAGAAGACATCAGTTAACTACAAGATGGTACTACCTATTATACCTTGCCTTTTTAATTTCCTTTGCCCCATTTCCAATATAGAGAAGATATTTATGCACATCCTTGTATTCAGGCCTTTCCAAAGTAGTTCACTGATGATTACCTCTCAAACCACCTCTATGGTCAGGAGGCAAGGAAGGTTTTCATACAACACCCACGGTTCAATATTGAAGTGTTCCTGAAGAGGACGAAGGACGGACGGTCAATCATCCACAGGCACTGGCCTAAAGTTGCAAAGACCTTCAACATGAATGAAGGCTCAATATTCGCCTTCCGCTTCAGCAGTTTTCCAGATGAGATGCATATGTCTATATACCGTCTATGGTGCTAATTTCAAAAGGTTCTACATGTTGCATGTGAAACTTGGTGCTGGTTCAGTTGTGTAATGGGGTAGCTGAGTGCTGAAGCTATATCATGTTATACTCTGATGTATTTCAATTATGAAATTCTGCTTCCTTAATATGGAAATGAAATATATTATGTGCTTAATATGATTGTCAATTAGATTAATAAATGGATTATTAATAATAGGGAAATTAGCCTGCTAATTGGGTTTTGCTATTGCAAATGGTTATTGAAAAAATACCGTGGGCGATGACCCCAGGCAACGCACACGGTTTCTAGGAATAAACCGTGTTGGATCAATGCACAAACACACATGACTTTCTCTTAAAAACTGTTTGCGTTAGGCCACCTTGCGCAAACGTTTACCACATAAAAACTGTGTGTGATGGACAGCCTTTGCCACACAATTTCTTCTACGGACCGTGTGTGATACATTCAATAACGCTTCACTGGGTGCACATTGGGGCACACCCTCAAGTGGTGCTCGATCACTCCCCTCGGGACCCCCACCAGCTGCTTGGGCTCCCAGGCGAATACCTCTTTGTTCGCTCGCAAGAACTTCACCAGTGCCTCTTCTTGGTCGGGGTCAAGGTTGGCGCCTATGGTGAAGGTGGCCCCTGAGGCCCCGTCATGATCGACCGGTACTTGCTTCGTCTTGGCACGATCTTGCGAGAACATCTGCTTCTTCTTTGCTGGCGCAGCCCCCTGGGCTCCGGACACTGCCTCGCCTGCGGGGCGAGCTGCCGTCGCGGCCCTGAAGGCGAGCCTGAGGGCCGCCAGGGCCTCCTCGGTGTCCCCGACCACTGTGAGGACACCGTTGCTCCCCGGCATCTTCATGAGGTTGTAGGCGGGATGGGTTGCCGCCATGAACTGGGCCAGGGCTGGGCACCGAGAATGGCGTTGTACGGGAGGCCGATGCGAGCGATGTCGAAGTCGATGAGCTCGGTGCGGTAGTTGTCTCGGGTGCGGAAGGTGACGGGGAGGCGGATCTGCCCTAGGGGGTTGGTGGAACCACTGCCGACCCCGGAGAAGGGCCTGGTGTGGCGGAGCCGGCCGAGCGGTACATGGAGCAAGCTGAAGGCCTCTATGAAGAGCACATTGAGGCCTGCCCCTCCATCGATGAGGGTCTTGGTGACTGCTACTTTGCAAATGGTGGGCGTGCAAAGCATCGGAAGCACGCCTAAGCCCGCGGTGATTGCTGGGTGGTCCTCCGAGCTGAAGGTGAGGTCGGCCTGGGGCGCCGCCCACCCCGGGGGAGCCCCCACGCGGGCAGCACCCATCTAGCGGACAAACTGCTTGATGTGGTGATCCGAGGGTGGCTCCTGCGAACCACCGAGGAGGGCTGCTACAACAGGGGGCGCCTGCGCCGTGAAGCGTGCGGTGAAGACGCTGCACAGCTCCTCCCCGGACATAAGGAATATTCGGCCATTAAAGAGCTCAAGCAGTCACTTACCTCTCAAACTAGAACATAAGGCATATTGGGCCATTAAAGAGCTCAATTATGATTTCAAACTTGCTGGTGAGAAGAGGCTATTTGACATTAACTCACTTGATGAATGGAGAACCCAAGCCTATGAGAATGCCAAACTATTTAAAGAAAAATTAAAAGATGGCATGACAAAAGGATACAAAAGCGTGAGTTTAATATAGGTGATTATGTGTTGCAATTCAACTCTCGTTTAAGATTTTTTGCAGGAAACTTCTCTCTAAATGGGAAGGTCCTTACGTTATCGAGGAGGTCTATCGTTCCAGTGCTATAAAAATCAACAACTTCGAAGGCACAAATCCGAAGGTGGTGAACGGTCAAAGAATCAAACATTATACCTCAGGTAATCCTATAAATGTTGAAACTATTGTTATTGAAACCGTAACCCCGGAGGAATACATAAGAGACACTTTCCAGAAAGTTTCAGACTCCGAAAAGGAATAGGTATGTGGTACGGTAAGTAAACCGACTCCAAAACAGTTCTAATGGCAATTTTTCTCTGTTTTGGAATATTTAGGAAAAAAAGAAAAAAAAGAAGAAGTCCGGGAAGGACACGAGGCATCCACAAGGGTGGAGGGTGCGCCCCCTGCCTCGTGGGCACCTCGTGTGCCCTCCGGACTACGTTTTCTGGCACGATACTTCTTTTGGTTGGTAAAAATTCATTATATAATCTCCCGAAGGTTTTGACCACCATATCACGCAAATATCCTCTGTTTTTGTTTTGAGCTATTTCTGCTGCAGATTAGAGCAAGATGTCTTCTCAAGAGTCAGTTGGGGAGAGTCGGGTGTCTCATCCGACACCGGGTCCAGGAGAAAACAGCGATGCCTATCACTTTGGGCCATCAACGGAGGAAGAGATGGAAGCCGACTTGAAAATGATAGATGCCATGGAGGAGGATCAAGAAGTTACTTCTCATTTCTGGGCAGGATTCACGATGGGGGAACTACAGAGCTCAGCTATTCCAAACTCGGTCATCCCTTCCAATGTTAGATTTCTCTCTTATGCAAATATGAAAAAGAGTGTTACTTGTTCTCCCGCAGCTATGCAACATCCTTGGGTGAAAGGAGCTTTAGCCGTCACGGGTAAGCTCCGTAAGGAAATAATGGACCTCAAACAGCAAGCCAACAAGCTCGAGGAGGAGAATCGTATCCTGAGGGGCATCATCGCCAAGAATATCACGTCACCACCTCCGAAGAAGGAGATATAATCACACGGGTATGGGCACTCCCCTTGGCAACTACCAAGCTTGGGGGAGGTGCCCGGGTATCGTATCACCATCACACTCCTATCTTTACCATTTTCTTAGTTCGATCCTTTTGGTAATATCTTGATCTAGTAGAATAAAGTTTTAGTATGATTTAGTTTTGAGTTTTGCTTTATGATCCCTCTATGTAATCGAGTCCGTGAGCTATATATAATAAAGATTTGTGTTGAGTCAAGGGCTTGATTATCTTGCTATGATCGTGAGGGAATAAAAGAAAAGAGAAAGAATAAAAAGAAATAAAAGAGATCATAGTGATCTTATGGAGAGTAATGACTTCACATATAAAGAGTATGATGAATAAAAGTTGTTGAGAGTTGACAAACATAGTTTTGGTCATCGTTGCAATTAATAGGAAGTAATAAAGAAAGAGAGGTTTTCACATATAAATCTACTATCTTAGACATCTTTTATGATTGTGAGCACTCATTAAAATATGACATGCTAAAGAGTTGATGTTGGACAAGGAAGACAACGTAATGGGTTATGTTTTCTTATATCTGAAATAAAGTATATTGTCATGGATCATCCAACATGTTGAGCTTGCCTTTCCCCCTCATGCTAGCCAAATTCTTTGCACCAAGTAGAGATACTACTTGTGCTTCCGAATATCCTTAAACCCAGTTTTGCCATGAGAGTCCGCCATATCTACCTATGGATTGGGTAAGATCCTTCAAGTAAGTTGTCATGTTGCGTGCAATAAAAATTGCTTTCTAAATATGTATGATTTATTAGTGTGGAGAAAATAAGCTTTATACGATCTTGTGATATGGAAGCAATAAAAGCGATGGACTGCATAATAAAGGTCCATATCACAAGTGGCAATATAAAGTGACGTTCTTTTGCATTAAGATTTCGTGCATCCAACCATAAAAGCACATGACAACCTCTGCTCCCCTCTGCGAAGGGCCTATCTTTTACTTTTGTCTTATACCTTATGCAAGAGTCATGGTGATCTTAACCTTTCCCTTTTACATTTTATCCTTTGGCAAGCACCTTGTGTTGGAAAGATCCTGATATATATATATCCAATTGGATGTAAGTTAGCATGAACTATTATTGTTGACATGACCCTTGAGGTAAAAGGTTGGGAGGCAACACTATAAGCCCCTATCTTTCTCTGTGTCCAATTAAAACTCCATACACATAAGTATTGCGTGAGTGTTAGCAATTGTGAAAGACTAAATGATAGTTGAGTATGTGGACTTGCTGAAAAGCTCTTATATTGACTCTTTCCGATGTTATGATAAATTGCAATTCCTTCAATGACCGAGACCATAGTTTGTTAGTTCTCAATGAAGTTTCTGATTCATACTTGACATTGTGAATAGATTATTACTTGAGCATAAGAGATCATATGACGATATCCATATATGTTGCTGTTATAAGAATGATCATGATGCCCTCATGTCTGTATTTTATTTTATCTACACCTCTATCTCTAAACATGTGGACATATTTATAGTTATCGGCTTTCGCTTGAGGACAAGCGAGGTCTAAGCTTTGGGGAGTTGATACGTCCATTTTGCATCATGCTTTTATATCGATATTTATTGCATTATGGGCTGTTATTACACGTTATGCCACAATACTTATGCCTTTTCTCTCTTATTTTGCAAGGTTTACATGAAGAGGGAGAATGCCGGCAGCTGGAATTCTGGGCTGGAAAAGGAGCAAATATTAGAGACCTATTCTGCACAGCTCCAAAAATCCTGAAACTTCACGGAAGTTATTTTTGGAATTAATAAAAAATACTGGCGAAAGAAAGTACCAGAGGGGGCCCACACCCTGGCCATGAAGGTGGGGGGCGCGCGCCCTTGCCTCGTGGGCCCCCTGGCAGGCCTCCGGTGCCCATCTTCTGCTATATGAAGTCTTTCGTCCAAGAAAAAATCATAAGCAAGCTTTCGGGAAGAAACTTCGCCGCCACAAGGCGGAACCTTGGCGGAACCAATTTAGGGCTCCGGCAGAGCTGTTCTGCTGGGGAACCTTCCCTCCGGGAGGGGGAAATCATCGCCATCGTCATCACCAATGATCCTCTCATCGGGAGGGGGTTAATCTCCATCAACATCTTCACCAGCACCATCTCCTCTAAAACCCTAGTTCATCTCTTGTATCCAATCTTTGTCCCAAAGCCTCAGATTGGTACCTGTGGGTTGCTAGTAGTGTTGATTACTCCTTGTAGTTGATGCTAGTTGGTTTATTTGGTGGAAGATCATATGTTCAGATCCTTTATGCATATTAATACCCCTCTGATTATGAACACTAATATGATCTGTGAGTAGTTATGTTCGTTCCTGAGGACATGGGAGAAGTCTTGCTATAAGTAGTCATGTGAATTTGGTATTCGTTCGATATTTTGATGAGATGTATGTTGTGTTTCCTCTAGTGGTGTTATGTGAACGTCGACTACATGACACTTCACCATTATTTGGGCCTAGAGGAAGGCATTGGGAAGTAGTAAGTAGATGATGGGTTGCTAGAGTGACAGAAGCTTAAACCCTAGTTTATGCGTTGCTTCGTAAGGGGCTGATTTGGATCCATATGTTTCATGCTATGGTTAGGTTTACCTTAATACTTCTTTTGTAGTTGCGGATGCTTGCAATAGGGGTTAATCATAAGTGGGATGCTTTTCCAAGGAAGGGCAGCACCCAAGCACCGCTCCACCCACATACCAAATTATCAAAGTAACGAACGCGAATCATATGAGCGTGATGAAAACTAGCTTGACGATAATTCCCATGTGTCCTCGGGAGCGTTTTTCTCTATATAAGAGTTTGTCCAGGCTTGTCCTTTGCTACAAAAAGGATTGTGCCACCTTGCTGCACCTTATTTACTTTAATTACTTGTTGCCCGTTACAAATTACCTTATCACAAAACTATCTGTTACCGATAATTTCAGTGCTTGCAGAGAATACCTTACTGGAAACCGCTTATCATTTCCTTCTGCTCCTCATTGGGTTCGACACTCTTACTTATCGAAAGGACTACGATAGGTCCCCTATACTTGTGGGTCATCAAGACTCTTTTCTGGCGCCGTTTCCGGGGAGTGAAGCGCCTTTGGTAGGTGGAATTTGGTAAGGAAAAATTTATATAATGTGCTGAAATTTACTGTCACTTGTTACTATGGAAAGTAATCCTCTGAGGGGCTTGTTCGGGGTATCTTCACCCCGACCAGTAGAGCAAAGAGTTTCTCCTCAACCTACTGAACCTACTGAAAATGTTTACTTTGACATTCCTTCGGGTATGATAGAGAAACTGCTAGCTAATCCTTTTACAGGAGATGGAACATTACATCCCGATTTGCACCTAATCTATGTGGATGAAGTTTGTGAATTATTTAAGCTTGCAGGTATGCCCGAGGATGTTATCAAGAAGAAGGTCTTCCCTTTATCTTTGAAGGGAGAGGCATTGACATGGTTTAGGCTATGTGATGATATGGGATCATGGAACTACAACCGATTGAAATTGGTATTTCATCAGAAGTTTTATCCTATGCATCTTGTTCATCGTGATCGTAATTATATATATTATTTTTGGCCTCGCAAAGGAGAGAGCATCGCTCAAGCTTGGGGGAGGCTTAAGTCAATGTAATATTCATGCCCCAATCATGAGCTCTCAAGAGAAATGATTATTCTGAATTTTTATGGTCGGCTTTCTCTCAATAATCGCTCCATGCTCGATACTTCTTGTACTGGCTCTTTTATGATGAAGACTATTGAATTCAAATGGGATTTATTGGAAAGAATTAAATGCAACTCTGGAGATTGGGATCTCGATGAAGGTAAGGAGTCAGGCATAACACCTAAGTTTGATTGTGTTAAATCTTTTATGGATGCCGATGTTTTCCGTGAATTTAGCACTAAATATGGACTTGACTCTGAGATAGTAGCTTCTTTCTGTGAATCCTTTGCTACTCATGTTGATCTCCCTAAGGAAAAGTGGTTTAAATATAATCCTCCCATTGAAGTAAAAGTAGTTGCACCTATTAAAGTTGAAGAAAATACTATCACTTATAATGATCCTGTCGTTCCTACTGCTTATATTGAGAAACCACCTTTCCCTGTTAGAATAAAGGATCATGCTAAAACTTCAACTGTGGTCAACAAAAGTAACATTAAGACACCCAAACCCCCTGAGAAAATTAAAGTTGAACCTAGTGTTTCTATGGTTAAAGATCTCTTGGATGATAATATTGATGGGCATGTTATTTGCTTCTATGATGAAACTACTAGAATTGCTAGACCTGATACTAAAAATAAACATAGACCTGTGGTAGGCATGCCTGTTATTTCTGTTAAAATAGGACATCATTGCTATCATGGCTTATGTGATATGGGTGCTAGTGCAAGTGCAATACCTCATTCCTTATACAAAGAATTATGCATGACACTGCACCTGCTGAGTTAGAGGAAATCGATGTTACAATTAAGCTTGCCAATAGAGACACTATTTCACCAGTTGGGATTGTTAGAGATGTTGAAGTCTTGTGTGGGAAAGTTAAATATCCTGCTGATTTTCTTGTTCTTGGTTCTCCACAAGATAGCTTTTGCCCCATCATATTTGGTAGACCCTTCTTGAATATTGTTAATGCTAGGATAGACTGCGAAAAGGATGTTGTTACTATTGGTCTGGGGGATATGTCTCATGAGTTTAACTTTGCTAAATTTCGTAGACAACCCCATGATGAGGAATTGCCTAGTAAAGATGAAATTATTGGTCTTGCTTCTATGGTCGTACCTCCTAGTGATCCTTTAGAACAATATTTGCTAGACCATGAAAATGATATGTTTATGAATGAAAGAAGGGAAATAGATGAAGTATTCTTTAAACAAGGACCTATTTTGAAACACAACTTGCCTGTTGAAATCCTAGGGGATCCTCCTCTACCCAAGGGTGATCCCGTGTTTGAGCTTAAACCGTTACCTGATACTCTTAAATATGCTTATCTGGATGAAAAGAAGGTATATCCTGTTATTATTAGTGCTAAACTTTCAGAGCATGAAGAAAAGAAACTATTGAAAACTCTGAAGAAGCATTGTGCTGCTATTGGATATACTCTTGATGATCTTAAGGGCATTAGTCCCACTTTATGCCAGGACAAAATAAAATTGGAGAAAGATGCTAAACCGGTTGTTGATCACCAACGGCGGTTAAATCCTAAGATGAAAGAAGTGGTAAGGAAAGAAATACTAAAGCTTCTAGAGGCAGGTATAATTTATCCCGTTGCTGATAGTCAGTGGGTAAATCATGTCCATTGTGTCCCTAAGAAGGGAGGTATTACTGTTGTTCCTAAAGATAAAGATGAATTGACCCCACAAAGAATTGTTACAGGTTATAGAATGGTAATTGATTTCCGCAAATTAAAGAAAGCTACTAAAAAGGATCATTACCCTTTACCTGTTATTGATCAAATGCTAGAAAGACTATCCAAACATACACATTTTTGCTTTCTAGATGGTTATTCTGGTTTCTCTCAAATACTTGTGTCAAAAGAGGATCAAGAAAAGACCACTTTTACTTGCCCTTTTGGTACCTTTGCTTATAGACGTATGCCTTTCGGTTTATGTAATGCACCTGCTACCTTTCAAAGATGCATGATGGCTATATTCTCTGATTTTTGTGAAAAGATTATCGAGATTTTCATGGATGATTTCTCCGTATATGGAACTTCTTTTGATGATTGCTTGAGCAACCTTAATCGAGTTTTGCAGAGGTGTGAAGAAACTAACCTTGTCTTCAATTGGGAGAAGTGCCACTTTATGGTTAATGAAGGTATTGTCTTGGGGCATAAAATTTCTGAAATAGGTATTGAAGTTGACAAAGCTAAAGTTGATGCTATTGAAAAGATGCCATGTCCCAAGGACATTAAAGGTATAAGAAGTTTCCTTGGTCATGCTGGTTTTTATAGGAGGTTCATTAAGGACTTCTCTAAAATTTCCAGGCCTCTGACTAATCTCTTACAAAAAGATATTCCTTTTGTCTTTGATGATGATTGTGTAGAAGCATTTGAACTACTTAAGAAAGCTTTGATTTCTGCGCCTATTGTTCAGGCACCTGATTGGAATTTACCCTTTGAAATTATGTGTGATGCTAGCGATTATGCTGTAGGTGTTGTTTTAGGACAAAGAGTTGATAAGAAATTAAATGTTATCCAATATGCTAGTAAAACTCTAGACAGTGCCCAAAAAATTATGCTACTACTGAAAAAGATTTTTTAGCAGTGGTATGTGCTTGTGATAAGTTCAGACCTTATATTGTAGACTCTAAAGTAACTGTTCACACTGATCATGCTGCTATTAAATACCTTATGGAAAAGAAAGATGCTAAACCTAGACTTATTAGATGGGTCCTCTTGCTACAAGAGTTTGATTTGCATATTATTGATAGAAAGGGAGCTGAGAACCCCGTTGCAGACGACTTGTCTAGGTTAGAGAATGTTCTTGATGACCCACTACCTATTGATGATAGCTTTCCTCATGAACAATTGGCAGTCATAAATGCTTCTCGTGCTGCTCCATGGTATGCTGATTATGCTAATTACATTTTTGCTAAATTTATACCACCTAGTTTCACATACCAGCAAAAGAAAAAGTTTTTCTATGATTTAAGACATTACTTCTAGGATGACCCACACCTTTATAAAGAAGGAATAGATGGTGTTATTAGACGTTGTATACCTGAGCATGAACAAGAACAGATCCTACGCAAGTGTCACTCTGAAGCTTATGGAGGACACCACGTTGGAGACAGAACTGCACATAAGGTATTGCAATCCGTTTTTTATTGGCCTACTCTCCTCAAAGATGCGCGTAAGTTTGTGTTATCTTGTGATGAATGTCAAAGAATTATTTGTTGGAAATATGCCCTAGAGGCAATAATAAATTGCTTATTATTATATTTCCTTGTTCATGATAATTGTTTATTATCCATGCTAGAATCGTATTGATAGGAAACTCAGATACATGTGTGGATACATAGACAACACCATGTCCCTAGTAAGCCTCTAGTTGACTAGCTCGTTGATCAATAGATGGTTACGGTTTCCTGACCATGGACATTGGATGTCTTTGATAACGGGATCACATCATTAGGAGAATGATGTGATGGACAAGACCCAATCCTAAGCCTAGCACAAGATCGTGTAGTTCGTTTGCTGAGAGCTTTTCTAATGTCAAGTATCATTTCCTTAGACCATGAGATTGTGCAACTCCCGGATACCATAGGAATGCTTTGGGTGTACCAAACGTCACAACGTAACTGGGTGGCTATAAAGGTGCACTATAGGTATCTCCGAAAGTGTCTGTTGGATTGGCACGAATCGAGACTGGGATTTGTCACTCCGTGTAAACGGAGAGGTCTCTCTGGGCCCACTCGGTAGGACATCATCAAAATGTGCACAATGTGACCAACGAGTTGATCACGGGATGATGTGTTACGGAACGAGTAAAGAGACTTGCCGGTAACGAGATTGAACAAGGTATCGGGATACCGACGATCGAATCTCGGGCAAGTAACATACCGATAGACAAAGGGAATTGTATATGGGATTGATTGAATCCTCGACATCGTGGTTCATCTGATGAGATCATCGAGGAGCATGTGGGAGCCAACATGGGTATCCAGATCCCGCTGTTGGTTATTGACCGGAGAGTCATCTCGGTCATGTCTGCGTGTCTCCCGAACCCGTAGGGTCTACACACTTAAGGTTCGGTGACGCTAGGGTTGTAGAGATATTAGTATGCGGTAACCCAAAAGTTGTTCGGAGTCACGGATGAGATCCCGGACGTCACGAGGAGTTCCGGAATGGTCCGGAGGTAAAGATTTATATATGGGAAGTCTTATTTTGGTCGCCGGAAAAGTTTCGCACTTTATCGGTATTGTACCGGGAGTGCCGAAAGGGGTCCGGGGGTCCACCAAGGGGGTCCACCAGCCCCGGGGGGCCACATGGGCTGTAGGGGTGTGCGCCTTGGCCTATATGGGCCAAGGGCACCAGCCCCAAGATGCCCATGCGCCAAGAGATAAGGGAAAGGGAGAGTCCTAAAGGGGGAAGGCACCTCCGAGGTGCCTTGGGGAGGATGGACTCCTCCCTGGCCGCACCCTTCCTTGGAGGAAGGGCCAAGGCTGCGCCCCCCCTCTCCCTTGGACCTATATATAGTGGGGGGATGGAGGGCAGCAATACCCAAGCCCCTGGCGCCTCCCTCTCCCTCCCGTGACACCTCTCCCTCCCGTTAGTGCTTGGCGAAGCCCTGCCGGGATCCCCGCTACTTCCACCACCACGCCGTCGTGCTGCTGGATCTCCATCAACCTCTCCTCCCCCCTTGCAGGATCAAGAAGGAGGAGATGTCTCTGCTCCGTACGTGTGTTCAACGCGGAGGTGCCGTCCGTTC
Source organism: Aegilops tauschii subsp. strangulata (assembly GCF_002575655.3). Classification (NCBI taxonomy): domain Eukaryota; kingdom Viridiplantae; phylum Streptophyta; class Magnoliopsida; order Poales; family Poaceae; genus Aegilops; species Aegilops tauschii. Next base: position 243,414,117 of record NC_053039.3, on the reverse strand, counting down.
GGCGCTAGGATCATCGGTGATTTGGATCACGACGAGTACGACTCCATCAACCCCGTTCTCTTGAACGCTTCCGCTCGCGATCTACAAGGGTATGTAGATGCACTCCTTCCCTCTCGTTGCTAGTAAACTCCATAGATTGATCTTGGTGATGCGTAGAAAATTTTGAATTTCTGCTACGTTCCCCTACAGTGGCATCATGAGCTAGGTCTATGCGTAGTTTCTATGCACGAGTAGAAACACAAAGTAGTTGTGGGCGTCGATTTTGTCAATTTACTTGCCGTTACTAGTCTTATCTTGATTCAGCGGCATCGTGGGATGAAGCGGCCCGGACCGACCTTACACGTACTCTTACGTGAGACAGGTTCCACCGACTGACATGCACTAGTTGCATAAGGTGGCTAGCGGGTGTCTGTCTCTCCCACTTTAGTCGGATCGGATTCGATGAAAAGGGTCCTTATGCAGGGTAAATAGAAATTGGCATATCACGTTGTGGCTTTTGTGTAGGTAAAAAACGTTCTTGCTAGAATCCCATAGCAGCCACGTAAAACATGCAACAACAATTAGAGGACGTCTAACTTGTTTTTGCAGGGTATGCTATGTGATGTGATATGGCCAAAAGGATGTGATGAATGATATATGTGATGTATGAGATTGATCATGTTCTTGTAATAGGAATCACGACTTGCATGTCGATGAGTATGACAACCGGCAGGAGCCGTAGGAGTTGTCTTAATTTATTGTATGACCTGCATGTCAAAGAAAACGCCATGTAATTACTTTACTTTATTGCTAACCGTTAGCCATAGTAGTAAAAGTAATAGTTGGCGAGACAACTTCATGAAGACACGATGATGGAGATCATGATGATGGAGATCATGGTGTCATGCCGGTGACGAAGGTGATCATGTCGCGCCTCAAAGATGGAGATCAAAGGCGCAAGATGATATTGGCCATATCACGTCACTTTATGATTTGCATGTGATGTTTATCATGTTTACATCTTATTTGCTTAGAACGACGGTAGCATAAATAAGATGATCCCTCACTAAAATTTCAAGAGACGTGTTCCCCCTAACTGTGCACCATTGCAAAGGTTCGTTGTTTCGAAGCACCACGTGATGATCGGGTGTGATAGATTCTAACGTTCGAATACAACGGGTGTTGACGAGCCTAGCATGTACAGACATGGCCTCGGAACACATGCGAAACACTTAGGTTGACTTGACGAGCCTAGCATGTACAGACATGGCCTCGGAACACAAGAGACCGAAAGGTCGAACATGAGTCGTATAGTAGATGCGATCAACATGGAGATGTTCACCGATGATGACTAGTCCGTCTCACGTGATGATCGGACACGACCTAGTTTGACTCGGATCATGTATCACTTAGATGACTAGAGGGATGTCTATCTGAGTGGGAGTTCATTGATGAATCAGATGAACTTAATTATCATGAACATAGTCAAAAGGTCTTTGCAAATTGTGTCATAGCTTACGATTTAGTTCTACTGTTGAAGATATGTTCCTAGAGAAAATTTAGTTGAAAGTTGGTAGTAGCAATTATGCGGACTGGGTCCGTAAACTGAGGATTGTCCTCATTGCTGCACAGAAGGCTTATGTCCTTAATGCACCGCTCGGTGTGCTGAACCTCAGCGTCGTCTGTAGATGTCGCGAAACATCTGACATACACGTTTTAATGACTACGTGATAGTTCAGTGCGTAATGCTAACGGTTTAGAATTGTGGCACCAAAGACGGTTTTTGAAACGTCGCAGAACATATGAGATGTTCCGAAGACTGAAATTGGGATTTCAGACTAGTGCCCACGTCAAGAGGTATGAGACCTCTGACAAGTTTCTTAAGCCTGCAAACTAAGGGAGAAAAGCTCAATCGTTGAGCATGTGCTCAGATTGTCTGAGTACTGCAATCGCTTGAATCGAGTGGGAGTTAATCTTCCAGATGAGATAGTGATGGTTCTCCATAGTCACTACCACCAAGCTATTAGAGCTTCGTGATGAACTATAACATATCAGGGATGGATGATGATTCTTGAGCTACTCGCGATGTTTGACACCGCGAAAGTAGAAATCAAATAGGAGCATCAATTATTGATGGTTAATGAAACCACTAGTTTCAAGAAGGGCAAGGGAAAGAAGGGATACTTCATGAAACGACAAATCAGTTGCTGCTCTAGTGAAGAAACCCAAGGTTGAACCCAAACCCGAGACTAAGTGCTTATGTAATGAGGGGAACGGTCACTGAAGCAGAACTACCCTAGATACTTGGTAGATGAGAAGGTAGGTAAGGTCGACAGAAGTATATTGGATATACATTATATGAATGTGTACTTTACTAGTACTCCTAGCAGCACCAGGGTATTAGATACCGGTTCGGTTGCTAAGTGTTGGTAACTCGAAATAAAAGTTGCGGAATAAACGGAGACTAGCTAAAGGTGAGATGACGATATGTGTTGGAAGTGTTTCCAAGGTTCATGTGATCAAGCATTGCATGCTCCCTCTACCATCGAGATTTGGTGTTTGCGTTGAGCATGATTGGATTATGTTTATCGCAATACGGTTATTCTGTTGGGGATCGTAGCAGAATTTTAAAATTTTCCTATGCTCACCAAGATCCATCTATGGAGTATACTAGCAACGAGGGGAAAGGAGTGCATCTACAAACCCTTGTAGATCGCGAGCGGAAGCGTTCCAATGAACGTGGTTGATGGAGTCGTACTCGTCGTGATCCAAATCACCGATGACCGAGTGCCGAACGGACGGCACCTCCGCGTTCAACACACGTACGATGCAGCGACGTCTCCTCCTTCTTGATCCAGCAAGGGGAAGGAGAGGTTGATGGAGATCCAACAGCACGACGGCGTGGTGGTGGATGTAGCGGGATCTCGGCAGGGCTTCGCCGAGCTTCTACAAGAGGGAGAGGTGTTGCAGGGGAGGAGGGAGGCGCCCAAGGCTGTAATACTACTGCCCTCCCTCCCCCCTTTATATAGGCCCCCTGGGAGGGGGGGCGCCGGCCAAGACCCATCTAGAGGGGGGGCGGCGGCCAAGGGGGGTAACTTACCCCCCAAGTCAAGTGGGGCGCCCCCCACCCTAGGGTTTCCAACCCTAGGCGCAGGGGGGAGGCCCATGGGGGCGTCCCAGCCCACTAAGGGCTGGTTCCCTTCCCACTTCAGCCCATGGGGCCCTCCGGGATAGGTGGCCCCACCCGATGGACCCCCAGGACCCTTCCGGTGGTCCCGGTACAATACCGATAACCCCCGAAACTTTCCCGGTGGCCGAAACTGGACTTCCTATATATAATTCTTCACCTCCGGACCATTCCAGAACTCCTCGTGACGTCCGGGATCTTATCCGGGACTCCGAACAACTTTCGGGTTTCCGCATACTCATATCTCTACAACCCTAGCGTCACCGAACCTTAAGTGTGTAGACCCTACGGGTTCGGGAGACATGCAGACATGACCGAGACGCCTCTCCGGTCAATAACCAACAACGGGATCTGGATACCCATGTTGGCTCCCACATGTTCCACGATGATCTCATCGGATGAACCACGATGTCGAGGATTCAATCAATCCCGTATGCAATTCCCTTTGTCAATCGGTATGTTACTTGCCCGAGATTCGATCGTCGGTATCCCAATACCTTGTTCAATCTCGTTACCGGCAAGTCTCTTTACTCGTACCGCAATGCATGATCCCATGACTAACGCCTTAGTCACATTGAGCTCATTATGATGATGCATTACCGAGTGGGCCCAGAGATACCTCTCCGTCATACGGAGTGACAAATCCCAGTCTCGATCCGTGCCAACCCAACAGACACTTTCGGAGATACCCGTAGTGTACCTTTATAGTCACCCAGTTACTTTGTGACGTTTGGCACACCCAAAGTACTCCTACGATATCCAGGAGTTGCACGATCTCATGGTCTAAGAAAAAGATACTTGACATTGGAAAAGCTCTAGCAAATGAAACTACACGATCTTTTATGCTATGCTTAGGATTGGGTCTTGTCCATCACATCATTCTCCTAATGATGTGATCCCGTTATCAATGACATCCAGTGTCCATAGTCAGGAAACCATGACTATCTGTTGATCAACGAGCTAGTCAACTAGAGGCTACTAGGGACACCTTGTGGTCTATGTATTCACACATGTATTACGATTTCCGGATAACACAATTATAGCATGAACAATAGACAATTATCATGAACAAAGAAATATAATAATAACCATTTATTATTGCCTCTAGGGCATATTTCCAACAGTCTCCCACTTGCACTAGAGTTAATAATCTAGTTACATTGTGATGAATCGAACACCCATTGCGTCCTGGTGTTGATCATGTTTTGCCTAGGGAGAGGTTTAGTCAACGGATCTGCTACATTCAGGTCCGTATGTACTTTACAAATATCTATGTCTCCATTTTGAACACTTTCACGAATGGAGTTGAAGCGACGCTTGATATGCCTGGTCTTCCTGTGAAACCTAGGCTCCTTCGCAAGGGCAATAGCTCCAGTGTTGTCACAGAAGAGAGTCATCGGGCCCGACGCATTGGGAATCACCCCTAGGTCGGTAATGAACTCCTTCATCCAGACTGCTTCCTGTGCTGCCTCCGAGGCCGCCATGTACTCCGCTTCACATGTAGATCCCGCCACGACGCTTTGCTTGCAACTGCACCAGCTTACTGCTCCTCCAATCAAAATATACACATATCCGGTTTGTGACTTCGAGTCATCCAGATCTGTGTCGAAGCTAGCGTCGACGTAACCCTTTACGACGAGCTCTTCGTCACCTCCATAAATGAGAAACATATCCTTAGTCCTCTTCAGGTACTTCAGGATATTCTTGACCGCTGTCCAGTGTTCCATGCCGGGATTACTTTGGTACCTTCCTACCAAACTTACGGCAAGGTTTACATCAGGTCTGGTACACAGCATGGCATACATAATAGACCCTATGGCCGAGGCATAGGGGATGACACTCATATTTTCTATATCTTCTGCCGTGGTCGGGCATTGAGCCGTGCTCAATTGCACACCTTGCAATACAGGCAAGAACCCCTTCTTGGACTGATCCATATTGAACTTCTTCAATATCTTGTCAAGGTATGTACTCTGTGAAAGACCAATGAGGCGTCTCGATCTATCTCTATAGATCTTGATGCCTAATATATAAGCAGCTTCTCCAAGGTCCTTCATTGAAAAACACTTATTCAAATAGGCCTTTATACTTTCCAAGAATTCTATATCATTTCCCATCAATAGTATGTCATCCACATACAATAAGAGAAATTCTACAGAGCTCCCACTCACTTTCTTGCAAACACAGGCTTCTCCATAAGTCTGTGTAAACCCAAACGCTTTGATCATCTCATCAAAGCGAATGTTCCAACTCTGAGATGCTTGCACCAGCCCATAGATTGAGCACTGGAGCTTGCATACTTTGTTAGCATTCTTAGGATCGACAAAACCTTCCGGCTGCATCATATACAACTCTTCCTTAAGGAAGCCGTTAAGGAATGCCGTTTTGACGTCCATCTGCCATATCTCATAATCATAGTATGCGGCAATTGCTAACATGATTCGGACGGACTTCAGCTTCGCTACGGGTGAGAAAGTCTCATCGTAGTCAACCCCTTGAACTTGTCGATAACCCTTAGCGACAAGTCGAGCCTTATGGATGGTCACATTACCATCCGCGTCTGTCTTCTTCTTAAAGATCCATTTATTTTCTATGGCTCGCCGATCATCGGGCAAGTCAGTCAAAGTCCATACTTCATTTTCATACATGGATCCTATCTCGGATTTCATGGCTTCTAGCCATTTGTCGGAATCCGGGCCCGCCATCGCTTCTTCATAGTTCGAAGGTTCACCGTTGTCTAACAACTTGATTTCCAGGACAGGGTTGCCGTACCACTCTGGTGCGGAACGTGTCCTTGTGGACCTACGAAGTTCAGTAGTAACTTGATCCGAAGCTTCATGATCATCATCATTAACTTCCTCCCCAGTCGGTGTAGGCACCACAGGAATATCTTCCCGCGCTGCGCTACTTTCCGGTACGGAAGGGGTGACTATCACCTCATGAAGTTCCACTTTCCTCCCACTCAATTCTTTCGAGAGAAACTCCTTCTCCAGAAAGGACCCGTTCTTGGCAACGAAGATCTTGCCTTCGGATCTGAGGTAGAAGGTATACCCAATAGTTTCCTTAGGGTATCCTATGAAGACCCATTTCTCCGACTTGGGTTCGAGCTTTTCAGGTTGAAGTTTCTTGACATAAGCATCGCATCCCCAAACTTTTAGAAACGACAGCTTAGGTTTCTTCCCAAACCATAATTCATACGGTGTCGTCTCAACGGATTTCGACGGAGCCCTATTTAAAGTGAATGCGGCAGTCTCTAAAGCATAGCCCCAAAATGAGAGCGGTAAATCGGTAAGAGACATCATAGATCGCACTATATCCAATAGAGTGCGATTACGACGTTCGGACACACCGTTTCGCTGAGGTGTTCCAGGCGGCGTGAGTTGTGAAACGATTCCACATTTCCTTAAGTGCGTACCAAATTCGTGACTTAAATATTCTCCACCACGATCTGATCGTAAGAATTTTATTTTTCTGTCACGTTGATTCTCAACCTCACTCTGAAATTCCTTGAACTTTTCAAAGGTTTCAGACTTGTGTTTCATTAAGTAGACATACCCATATCTACTTAAGTCATCAGTGAGAGTGAGAACATAACGATATCCTCCGCGAGCCTCAACACTCATTGGACCGCACACATCGGTATGTATGATTTCCAATAAGTTGGTTGCTCGCTCCATTGTTCCGGAGAACGGAGTCCTGGTCATCTTACCCATGAGGCATTGTTCGCACGTGTCAAATGATTCGTAATCAAGAGACTCCAAAAGTCCATCTGCATGGAGCTTCTTCATGCGCTTGACACCAATGTGACCAAGGCGGCAGTGCCACAAATATGTGGGACTATCATTATCAACTTTACATCTTTTGGTATTCACACTATGAATATGTGTAACGTCACGTTCGAGATTCATCAAGAATAAACCATTGACCAGCGGGGCATGACCATAAAACATATCTCTCAAATAAATAGAACAACCATTATTCTCGGATTTAAATGAGTAGCCATCTCGAATTAAACGAGATGCAGATACAATGTCCATGCTCAAAGCTGGCACTAAATAACAATTATTGAGGTTTAAAACTAATCCCGTAGGTAGATGCAGAGGTAGCGTGCCGACGGCGATCACATCGACCTTGGAACCATTCCCGACGCGCATCGTCATCTCGTCCTTTGCCAGTCTCCGTTTATTCCGCAGTTCCTGTTTTGAGTTATAAATGTGAGCAACCGTACCGGTATCAAATACCCAGGAGCTACTACGAGTACTGGTAAGGTATACACCAATTACATGTATATCACATATACCTTTGGTATTGCCGGCCTTCTTGTCCGCTAAGTATTTGGGGCAGTTCCGCTTCCAGTGACCACTTCCCTTGCAATAAAAGCACTCAGTCTCAGGCTTGGGTCCATTCTTTGACTTCTTCCCAGTAACTGGCTTACCGGGCGCGGCAACTCCCTTGCCGTCCTTTTTGAAGTTCTTCTTACCCTTGCCCTTCTTGAACTTAGTGGTTTTAGTCACCATCAACACTTGATGTTCTTTTCTGATCTCCACCTCCGATGATTTCAGCATTGAATATACCTCGGGAATGGTCTTTTCCATCCCTGCATATTGAAGTTCATCACAAAGCTCTTGTAGCTTGGTGGAAGCGACTGAAGGATTCTGTCAATGACCGCGTCATCCGGGAGATTAACTCCTAGCTGAGACAAGCGGTTGTGCAACCCAGACATTCTGAGTATGTGCTCAGTAACAGAACTATTCTCCTCCATTTTACAGCTGAAGAACTTGTCGGAGACTTCATATCTCTCGACCCGGGCATGAGCTTGGAAAACCATTTTCAGCTCCTCGAACATCTCATATGCTCCATGTTTCTCGAAACGCTTTTGGAGACCCGGTTCTAAGCTGTAAAGCATGCCGCACTGAACGAGGGAGTAATCATCAGCATGCTGCTGCCAAGCGTTCATAACGTCTTGGTTCTCTGGGATTGGTGCTTCACCTAGTGGTGCTTCTAGGACATAATCTTTCTTGGCAGCTATGAGGATGATCATCAGGTTCCGGACCCAGTCCGTATAGTTACTGCCATCATCTTTCAGCTTGGTTTTCTCTAGGAACGCGTTGAAGTTGAGGACAACGTGGGCCATTTGATCTACAAGACATAGTGTAAAGATTTTAGACTAAGTTCATGATAATTAAGTTCATATAATCAAATTATTTAATGAGCTCCCACTCAGATAGACATCCCTCTAGTCATCTAAGTGAAACATGATCCGAGTTAACTAGGCCGTGTCCGATCATCACGTGAGACGGACTAGTCAAGATCGGTGAACATCTCCATGTTGATCGTATCTTCTATACGACTCATGCTCGACCTTTCGGTCCTCCGTGTTCCGAGGCCATGTCTGTACATGCTAGGCTCGTCAAGTCAACCTAAGTGTATTGCGTGTGTTCCGAGGCCATGTCTGTACATGCTAGGCTCGTCAACACCCGTTGTATGCGAACGTTAGAATCTATCACACCCGATCATCACGTGGTGCTTCGAAACAACGAACCTTTGCAACGGTGCACAGTTAGGGGGAACACTTTCTTGAAATTATCATAAGGGATCATCTTACTTACTACCGTCGTTCTAAGCAAATAAGATGCAAAAACATGATAAACATCACATGCAATCAAATAGTGACATGATATGGCCAATATCATTTTGCTCCTTTGATCTCCATCTTCGGGGCACCATGATCATCTTCGTCACCGGCATGACACCATGATCTCCATCATCATGATCTCCATCATTGTGTCTTCATGAAGTTGTCACGCCAACGATTACTTCTACTTCTATGGCTAACGCGTTTAGCAATAAAGTAAAGTAATTTACATGGTGTTATTCAATGACACACAGGTCACACAAAATAATAAAGACAACTCCTATGGCTCCTGCCGGTTGTCATACTCATCGACATGCAAGTCGTGATTCCTATTACAAGAATATGATCAATCTCATACATCACATATATCATTCATCATATCTTCTGGCCATATCACATCACATAGCACATGCTGCAAAAACAAGTTAGACGTCCTCTAATTGTTGTTGCAAGTTTTTACGTGGCTTGTAGGTTTCTAGCAAGAACGTTTCTTACCTACGTAAAACCACAACGTGATTTGCCAATTTCTATTTACCCTTCATAAGGACCCTTTTCATCGAATCCGTTTCGACTAAAGTAGGAGAGACAGACACCCGCTAGCCACCTTATGCAACTAGTGCATGTCAGTCGGTGGAACCTGTCTTACGTGAGCGTACGTGTAAGGTCGGTCTGGGCCGCTTCATCCCACAATACCGCCGAAACAAGATAAGACTAGTAGCGGCAAGAAGAATTGGCAACATCAACGCCCACAACTACTTTGTGTTCTACCCACAGGTCCCAGGATCGTAACCTAGCTCTGATACCACTGTTGGGGATCGTAGCAGAATTTTAAAATTTTCCTACGCTCACCAAGATCCATCTATGGAGTATACTAGCAACGAGGGGAAAGGAGTGCATCTACATACCCTTGTAGATCGCGAGCGGAAGCGTTCCAATGAACGTGGTTGATGGAGTCGTACTCGCCGTGATCCAAATCACCGATGACCGAGTGCCGAACGGACGGCACCTCCGCGTTCAACACACGTACGGTGCAGCGACGTCTCCTCCTTCTTGATCCAGCAAGGGGAAGGAGAGGTTGATGGAGATCCAACAGCACGACGGCGTGGTGGTGGATGTAGAGGGATCTCGGCAGGGCTTCGCCGAGCTTCTACAAGAGGGAGAGGTGTTGCAGGGGAGGAGGGAGGCGCCCAAGGCTGTAATACTACTGCCCTCCCTCCCCCCTTTATATAGGGCCCCTGGGAGGGGGGGCGCCGGCCAAGACCCATCTAGAGGGGGGGGGGGGCGGCGGCCAAGGGGGGTAACTTACCCCCCAAGTCAAGTGGGGCGCCCCCACCCTAGGGTTTCCAACCCTAGGCGCAGGGGAGAGGCCCATGGGGGGCATCCCAGCCCACTAAGGGCTGGTTCCCTTCCCACTTCAGCCCATGGGGCCCTCCGGGATAGGTGGCCCCACCCGGTGGACCCCCGGGACCCTTCCGGTGGTCCCGGTACAATACCGATAACCCCCGAAACTTTCCCGGTGGCCGAAACTGGACTTCCTATATATAATTCTTCACCTCCGGACCATTCCGGAACTCCTCGTGACGTCCGGGATCTTATCCGGGACTCCGAACAACTTTCGGGTTTCCGCATACTCATATCTCTACAACCCTAGCGTCACCGAACCTTAAGTGTGTAGACCCTACGGGTTCGGGAGACATGCAGACATGACCGAGACGCCTCTCCGGTCAATAACCAACAACGGGATCTGGATACCCATGTTGGCTCCCACATGTTCCACGATGATCTCATCGGATGAACCACGATGTCGAGGATTCAATCAACCCCGTATGCAATTCCCTTTGTCAATCGGTATGTTACTTGCCCGAGATTCGATCGTCGGTATCCCAATACCTTGTTCAATCTCGTTACCGGCAAGTCTCTTTACTCGTACCGCAATGCATGACCCCGTGACTAACGCCTTAGTCACATTGAGCTCATTATGATGATGCATTACTGAGTGGGCCCAGAGATACCTCTCCATCATACGGAGTGACAAATCCCAGTCTCGATCCGTGCCAACCCAACAGACACTTTCGGAGATACCCGTAGTGTACCTTTATAGTCACCCAGTTACTTTGTGATGTTTGGCACACCCAAAGTACTCCTACGGTATTCGGGAGTTGCACGATCTCATGGTCTAAGGAAAAGATACTTGACATTGGAAAAGCTCTAGCAAACGAAACTACACGATCTTTTATGCTATGCTTAGGATTGGGTCTTGTCCATCACATCATTCTCCTAATGATGTGATCCCGTTATCAATGACATCCAATGTCCATAGTCAGGAAACCATGACTATCTGTTGATCAACGAGCTAGTCAACTAGAGGCTTACTAGGGACACCTTGTGGTCTATGTATTCACACATGTATTACGATTTCCGGATAACACAATTATAGCATGAACAATAGACAATTATCATGAACAAAGAAATATAATAATAACCATTTATTATTGCATCTAGGGCATATTTCCAACATATTCATTTAAGGAGAATAATGGTTACTCTGTTTATTTGAATAATACCTTCAATGGTCTTGCACCTAAAATGAATCTCGATCATAGTGATACACATGTTCGTGCCAAAAGATATAAAATAGTAATGATAGTACCACATACTTGTGGCACTGCCATTTGAGTCATATTGGTATAGAACGCATGAAGAAGCTCCATGTAGATGGATCTTTGGACTCACTCATTTTTGAAAAGATTGAGACATGCGAACCATGTCTATTGGTATATGCATGAAGAAACTCCATGCAGATGGATCGTTTGGACTCACTTGATTTTGAATCACTTGAGACATGCAAATCATACCACATGGGCAAGATGACTGAAAGGCCTCGTTTTCAGTAAGATGGAACAAGAGAGCAACTTGTTGGAAGTAATACATTTTGATGTGTGCAGTCCAATGAGTGCTGAGGCATGCAGTGGATATTGTTATGTTCTTACTTCACAGATGATTTGAGTAGATGCTGAGTGTATTTACTTGATGAAACACAAGTTTGAATTATTGAAAGGTTCAAGTAATATTAGAGTGAAGTTGAAGATCGTCGTGACAAGAGGATAAAATGTATGTGATATGATCATAGAGATGAGTATCTGAGTTACGAGTTTGGCACACGATTAAGAAATTGTGGAAATTGTTTCACGACTAATACCGCTTGGAGCACCATAGTGTGATGGTGTGTCCGAACATCATAACTGCACCCTATTAGATATGGTGCATGCCATGATGTCTCTTATCGAATTACCACTATCGTTTATGGGTTAGGCATTAGAGATAACCGCATTCACTTTAAAAGGGGCACCACGCAATTCCGTTGAGACAGAGAAACCTAAGTTGTCGTTTCTTAAAAGTTTGGGGCTGCGATGCTTATGTGAAAAAGTTTCAAGCTCGAACCCAAAGCGGATAAATGCATCTTCATAGAAAACCCAAAATAGTTGGGTATACCTCCTATTTCAGATCTGGAAGCAAAAGTAATTGCTTCTAGAAACGAGTCCTTTCTCGAGGAAAAGTTTCTCACGAAAGAATTGAGTGGGAGGATGGTGGAGACTTGATAAGGTTATTGAATCGTCACTTCAACTAGTGTGTAGCAGGGCACAGGAAGTTGTTCCTGTGGCACCTACACCAATTGAAGTGGAAGCTTATGATAGTGATCATGAAACTTCGGATCAAGTCACTACCAAACCTCGTAGGACGACGAGGATGCGTACTACTTCAGAGTAATGCGTGATCCTGTCTCGGAAGTCATGTTGCTAGACAACAATGAACCTACGAGCTATGGAGAAGCGATGGTGGGCACATATTCCGACAAATGGTTAGAAGCCATGAAATCCGAGATAGGATCCATGTATCAGAACAAAGCATGGACTTTGGTGAACTTGCCCGATGATCGGCAAGCCATTGAGATAAATGGATCTTTAAGAAGAAGACGGACATGGACGGTAATGTTACCATCTATGAAGCTCGACTTGTGGAAAAGAGTATTTTCACAAGTTCAAGGAGTTGACTACGATGAGATTTTCTCATCCGTAGCGGTGCTTAAGTCCGTCGGAATCATGTTAGCATTAGTTGCATTTATGAAATCTGGCAGATGGATGTCAAAACAAGTTTCCTTACCAGTTTTCGTAAGGAAAGGTTGTATGTGATACAATCAGAAAGGTTTTGTCGATCCTAAGGATGCTAAAAGGCATGCTAGCTCCAGCGATCCTTCCATGGACTAGAGCAAGCATCTCGGAGTAAGAATATACTCTTTGATGGAGTGATCAAAGTTTTTGGGTTTATACAAAGTTTGTTAGAAACTTGTATTTACAATAAAGTGAGTGGGAGCGCTACAACATTTCTGATAAGTATATGTGAATGACATATTGTTGATCCGAAATGATGTAAAATTTCTGGAAAGCATAAAGGGTTGTTTGAAAGGAGTTTTTCAAAGGAAGACCTGGATAAAGCTGCTTACATATTGGGCATCAAGATCTATAGAGATAGATCAAGACGCCTGATGATACTTTCAAAGAATGCACACCTTGACGTGATTTTGAAAGAGTTCAAAATAGATCAGCAAAGAAGGAGTTCTTGGCTGTGTTACAAGGTGTGAGTATTGAGTAAGACTCAAGACCTGACCACAGCAGAAGAGAGAGAAAGGACGAAGGTCGTCCCCTATGCTTTAGACGTAGGCTCTACAGTATGCTATGCTGTGTACCGCACATGTAGTGTGCCTTGCCATGAGTTGGTCAAGGGGTACAATAGTGATCCGGGAATGGATCACATGACAGCGGTCGAACTTATCCTTAGTATCTAGTGGACTAAGGAATTTTCTCGATTATGGAGGTGAAAAGGAGTTCGTCGTAAAGGGTTACGTCGATGCGAACTTTGACACTAATCCGGATGACTCTGAGTAGTAAACCGGATTCGTATAGTAGAGCAGTTATGTGAAATGGCTCCCAGTAGCGCGTGGTAGCATCCACAAGATGACATAGATATTCTTAAAGCACACACGGATCTGAAAGGTTCAGACCCGTTGACTAATAACCTCTCTCACAAGCATAACATGATCAAACCAGAACTCATTGAGTGTTAATCACATAGTGATGTGAACTAGATTGTTGACTCTAGTAAACTCTTTGGATGTTGGTCACATGGTGATGTGACCTGTGAGTGTTAATCACATGGTGATGTGAACTAGATTATTGACTCTACTGCAAGTGGGAGACTGTTGGAAATATGCCCTAGAGGCAATAATAAATTGGTTATTATTATATTTCCTTGTTCATGATAATCGTTTATTATCCATGCTAGAATTGTATTGATAGGAAACTCATATACATGTGTGGATACATAGACAACACCATGTCCCTAGTAAGCCTCTAGTTGACTAGCTCGTTGATCAATAGATGGTTACGGTTTCCTGACCATGGACATTGGATGTCGTTGATAACGGGATCACATCATTAGGAGAATGATGTGATGGACAAGACCCAATCCTAAGCCTAGCACAAGATCGTGTAGTTCGTTTGCTGAGAACTTTTCTAATGTCAAGTATCATTTCCTTAGACCATGAGATTGTGCAACTCCCGGATACCGTAGGAATGCTTTGGGTGTACCAAACGTCACAACGTAACTGGGTGGCTATAAAGGTGCACTACAGGTATCTCTGAAAGTGTCTGTTGGGTTGGCACGAATCGAGACTGGGATTTGTCACTCCGTGTAAACGGAGAGGTATCTCTGGGCCCACTCGGTAGACATCATCATAATGTGCACAATGTGACCAAGGAGTTGATCACGGGATGATGTGTTACGGAACAAGTTAAGAGACTTGCCGGTAACGAGATTGAACAAGGAATCGGGATACCAACGATCGAATCTCGGGCAAGTAACATACTGATAGACAAACGGAATTGTATACGGGATTGATTGAATCCTCGACATTGTGGTTCATCCGATGAGATCATCGAGGAGCATGTGGGAGCCAACATGGGTATCCAGATCCCGCTGTTGGTTATTGACCGGAGAGTCGTCTCGGTCATGTCTGCGTGTCTCCCGAACCCGTAGGGTCTACACACTTAAGGTTCGGTGACGCTAGGGTTGTAGAGATATTAGTATGCGGTAACCCGAAAGTTGTTCGGAGTCCCGGATGAGATCCCGGACGTCACGAGGAGTTCCGGAATGGTCCGGAGGTAAAGATTTATATATGGGAAGTCTTATTTTGGTCGCCGGAAAAGTTTCGCACTTTATTGGTATTGTACCGGGAGTGCCGAAAGGGGTCCGGGGGTCCACCAAGGGGGTCCACCAGCCCCGGAGGGGCACATGGGCTGTAGGGGTGTGCTCCTTGGCCTATATGGGCCAAGGGCACCAGCCCCAAGAGGCCCATGCGCCAAGAGATAAGGGAAAGGGAGAGTCCTAAAGGGGGAAGGCACCTCCGAGGTGCCTTGGGGAGGATGGACTCCTCCCTGGCCGCACCCTTCCTTGGAGGAAGGGCCAAGGCTGCCCCCCCTCTCCCTTAGCCCTATATATAGTGGGGGGATGGAGGGCAGCAATACCCAAGCCCCTGGCGCCTCCCTCTCCCTCCCGTGACACCTCTCCCTCCCGTTAGTGCTTGGCGAAGCCCTGCCGGGATCCCCGCTACTTCCACCACCACGCCGTCGTGCTGCTGGATCTCCATCAACCTCTCCTCCCCCCTTGCTGGATCAAGAAGGAGGAGACGTCGCTGCTCCGTACGTGTGTTGAACGTGGAGGTGCCGTCCGTTCGGCGCTAGGATCATCGGTGATTTGGATCACGACGAGTACGACTCCATCAACCCCGTTCTCTTGAACGCTTCCGCTCGCGATCTACAAGGGTATGTAGATGCACTCCTTCCCTCTCGTTGCTAGTAAACTCCATAGATTGATCTTGGTGATGCGTATATAATTTTGAATTTCTACTACGTTGCCCTACATTATTAACATTAGTAGACGTCAAGAAATGCCTAAGAATTAGTCACTTGTCATTGAACCATTTGATGTTTGGGGCTTTGATTACATGGGACCGTTTCCTTCCTCTAATGGGTATACACAAATTTTAGTTGCTGTTGATTATGTTACTAAGTGGGTAGAAGCTATTCCAACTAGTAGTGCTGATCAGAACACCTCTATTAAGATGCTTAAAGGAGTTATTTTTCCAAGGTTTGGAGTCCCTGGATATTTAATGACTGATGGTGGTTCACATTTTATTCATGGTGCTTTTCGTAAAATGCTTGCTAAGTATGATGTTAATCATAGAATTGCATCCCCTTATCACCCACAGTCTAGTGGTCAAGTAGAATTGAGCAATAGAGAGCTCAAATTAATTTTGCAAAAGACTGTTAATAGATCTAGAAAGAATTGCTCCAAGAAACTTGATGATGCATTATGGGCCTACAGAACTGCATATAAAAATCCTATGGGTATTTCTCCATATAAAATGGTTTATGGAAAAGGATGTCACTTACCTCTCGAACTAGAACATAAGGCATATTGGGCCATTAAAGAGCTCAATTATGATTTCAAACTTGCCGGTGAGAAGAGGCTATTTGACATTAGCTCACTTGATGAATGGAGAACCCAAGCCTATGAGAATGCCAAACTATTTAAAGAAAAAGTTAAAAGATGGCATGACAAAAGGATACAAAAGCATGAGTTTAATATAGGTGATTATGTGTTGCTATTCAACTCTCGTTTAAGATTTTTTGCAGGAAAACTTCTCTCTAAATGGGAAGGTCCTTACGTTATCGAGGAGGTCTATCGTTCCGGTGCCATAAAAATCAACAACTTCGAAGGCACAAATCCGAAGGGGGTGAACGGTCAAAGAATCAAACATTATATCTCAGGTAATCCTATAAATGTTAAAACTAATGTTATTGAAACCGTAACCCCGGAGGAATACATCAGAGACACTTTCTAGAACGTTTCAGACTCCAAAAAGGAATAGGTATGTGGTACGGTAAGTAAACCGACTCCAAAACAGTTCTAATGGCAATTTTTCTCTGTTTTGGAATATTTAAGAAAATAAGAAAATAAGAAGAAGTCCGAGAAGGACACGAGGCATCCACGAGGGTGGAGGGCGCGTCCTACCCCCCTGGGCGCGCCCCGTGCCTCGTGGGCACCTCGTGTGCCCTCCGGACTCTGTTTTCTTGCACGATACTTCTTTTGGTCGGTAAAAATTCATTATATAATCTCCCGAAGGTTTTGACCACCGTATCACGCAAATATCCTCTGTTTTTGTTTTGAGCTGTTTCTGCCGCAGATTAGAGCAAGATGTCTACTCAAGAGTCAGTCGGGGAGAGTCGGGTGTCTCATCCGACACCAGGTCCAGGAGCAAACAGCGATGCCTATCACTTTGGGCCATCAACAGAGGAAGAGATGGAAGCTGACTTGAAAAGGATAGATGCCATGGAGGAGGATCAAGAAGTTACTTCTCGTTTCCGGGCAGGATTCACGATGGGGGAACTACAGAGCTCAGCTATTCCAAACTCGGTCATCCCTTCCAATGTTAGATTTCTCTCTTATGAAAATATGAAAAAGGGTGTTACTTGTTCTCCCGCAGCTATGCAACATCCTTGGGTGAAAGGAGCTTTAGCCGTCATGGATAAGCTCCGTAAGGAAATAATGGACCTCAAATAGCAAGTCAACAAGCTCGAGGAGGAGAATCGTATCCTGAGGGGCATCATCGCCAAGAATATCACCTCACCACCTCTGAAGAAGGAGATATAATCACACGAGTATGGGCACTCCCCTTGGCAACTACCAAGCTTGGGGGAGGTGCCCGGGTATCGTATCACCATCACACTCCTATCTTTACCATTTTCTTAGTTCGATCCTTTTGGTAATATCTTGATCTAGTAGAATAAAGTTTTAGTATGATTTAGTTTTAAGTTTTGCTTTATGATCCCTCTATGTAGTCGAGTCCGTGAGCTATATATAAAGATTAGTGTTGAGTCAAGGGCTTGATTATCTTGCTATGATCGTGAGGGAATAAAAGAAAAGAGAAAGAATAAAAAGAAATAAAAGAGATCATAGTGATCTTATGGAGAGTAATGACTTCACATATAAAGAGTATGATGAATAAAAGTTGTTGAGAGTTGACAAACATAGTTTTGGTCATCGTTGCAATTAATAGGAAGTAATAAAGAAAGAGAGGTTTTCACATATAAATATACTATCTTGGACATCTTTTATGATTGTGAGCACTCATTAAAATATGACATGCTAAAGAGTTGATGTTGGACAACGAAGACAACGTAATGGGTTATGTTTTCTTATATCTGTCATGGATCATCCAACATGTTGAGCTTGCCTTTCCCCCTCATGCTAGCCAAATTCTTTGCACCAAGTAGAGATACTACTTGTGCTTCCGAATATCCTTAAACCCAGTTTTGCCATGAGAGTCCACCATATCTACCTATGGATTGGGTAAGATCCTTCAAGTAAGTTGTCATGTTGCGTGCAATAAAAATTGCTTTTTAAATATGTATGATTTATTAGTGTTTAGAAAATAAGCTTTATACGATCTTGTGATATGGAAGCAATAAAAGCGACGGACTGCATAATAAAGGTCCATATCACAAGTGGCAATATAAAGTGACGTTCTTTTGCATTAAGATTTCATGCATCCAACCATAAAAGCACATGATAACCTCTGCTTCCCTCTGCGAATGGCCTATCTTTTACTTTTGTCTTATACCTTATGCAAGAGTCATGGTGATCTTCACCTTTCCTTTTTACATTTTATCCTTTGGCAAGCACCTTGTGTTGGAAAGATCATGATATATATGTGACGCCCGGATAATTAGGCTACAGTAATCCCCCGTTAATGTCGCCACGTCACCTTGGTTACTGTTCCTAATCTCGCGTTAGTTCGAAACCGATTCCAATTCAAATTCCAAAATCAAGCAAGAAAATAAAACTTTTCAAACATTAAAACTAAAATATTCCAGGTGTGAAAATAATACCTAGATAATAATGGTGGAGAAACCAACATCCTTAAAAATGTTTGAATGTCCTAAAATAAATAAAACAGTGGCAACTTAATTAATTAAATGCCTTTTATCATTTATAAAATATCAAACTATTTTAGTTAGGAGTGAAACTTTTTGTGGCAGTGGGTTAAACCATAACACTAATTTAGAAATTATTTTCCTAATTTATAAAACTAAGATAAATAGAAAACAAAATAGAAAACTACTAAACAGAAAATAAATAAGAGAAAATAGGAAAGAAAAAAAAGTAGAAGAAAGACCCCCCCTCGCTGGGCCTCGGCCCAGCTGGCCACCAGGCCGCCCGAATGGGCCGGCCCACCCCGCGCCCCCCACTCCCTTATCCACTCACCTGCCCGAACCCTAGCCCTATCCCCTTCCCCCCCCTCGTCGCCTCTCCCCCCCCGATCTGGATCGGGAGGAGGCCGATCCCCACGCCCCTCGCTCCTCGCCCCCTCTGCCCGAACTGGTTCGGGCACGGCGCCCCAACCTCGTCGCCGGTGCTCACCATCATCGCCCCCGACGCCGCTGGCCCCCGCCGTCGCCGGGCCACCACGCCGCTCGTCGAACGCCTCCCCGCTGCGCCCCAATGACCACGCCTCGCCGCCCGGCGCTACCCAACGTCGTCTTCCCCGCGCCCTCGCCGCCCGGAACACCGCCTCGCCGGACTCCCTCCCCAACGTCGTCGCCGTCCCGGCCACTCCAAGCCTCCCCCGAGCCCGCTGCCACTCCCTACGGCTCCCCTGTGAGCTCCGCTACCCCCCCCTCTCTCCCTGGGCTCCGGTTCCTCTCCTGCTAGCTTCCCTGCTAGTACCGATCGCCGCCGTCCGCCATAGCTGCCGGGCTCGCGCACCCCGAGCTCCTCCGCCCGCACCGATGGTCCCCGCGTGCTCCTGGCACTCCCAGGGCCCCGTAGAGCCCCACATCTGGCCTTCCCGTGCCTCCCATCGCCGTGCCCATGCAACCCCGAACTCCGGCCGCCACTAAGCTCACCGCCGATGCCGTTTCCGGCCATATCCGGACGAACCACTACCACCATCCGGCGCGGATCGTCTTGGTCGTTCGAACGCGACCAAGCGCGCGTGAAACGGACCCCTGTGGCCGAATTCCGGCCACGGCCGAGGCTCGCTGCCGTGTACGGGCTTGCCGGAGTGCCCTCCCGCCGGCGTCCGACGTGGTGCCTGGGGCCCACCCCCAGGGTCACTGACCAGCGGGCCCCTGGGCCCCATCTTTGACCCGTTGACTTCGGTCGATGCTGACTGGGCCAATCCCAGCAGCTGACATGCGGGGCCCACCAATAAAACCTTTTAAAATAAATAAATAAAAATACTAATTAATCAATTAGTTAAATTAGTTACTTAAACTAATCCCTAATCAGACACTGACTAGTAGGGCCCACAATCTAATTAAGTTTTTTTAGTTTAAATTAACCCAGTTAATTAGCTACAGAGGCTGACATGTGGGCCCCACATGTTAGGGTGACATGGTCAGCACACTGTTGACTGCTGATGTCACACATACGACATGCTGACGTCACCATTACTGTTTTGGATAATTCGAATTTAATTTAATAAATAAATTCCAGAAATTCAAATAATCTTTGAAAATTCATATCTTTTAAACCGTAACTCGGATGAAAATGTTTTCTACATGAAAGTTGCTCAGAACGACGAGACGAATCCGGATACGCAGCCCGTTCGTCCACCACACCTCCCTAACCTATCGAACTCGCAACATTCCCCCTCTATTTCATCTGTCCAAAAATGCCTAACTCCGGGAAAAATTTCCGGATATTATCCTCCTTCGCCAGTATCGTGTAGCACTGCGTTCCTGACGGCCCCCCGACTGTTACTTTGTGGCGGAGCGACAGGGCAGGTTGAGACCACCCAGGAGAGAGGTGGGCCTGGCCCTGGTCGGCGTTCGCGGATAAATAACACGCTTAACGAGTTCTGGGTATTTGATCTGAGTCTGGCCATTTGGTCTATACGCACTAACCATCTACGCGGGAGTAGTTATGGGTATCCCGACGTCGTGGTATCAGCCGAAGCTCTTCTTGACGTCAGCGACGGAGCGGCGCGCGCCGGAATGGACTGGAACGCCTACTAGGCTAGGTCTGCTTCCGGCCGCGCACGCAACGTGCAGGTGTGCAATGGGCGATGGGCCCAGACCCCTGCGCGCATAGGATTTAGACCGGCGTGTTGACCTCTCTGTTGAGCCTAGGTGGGGCTGCGACATGTTGATCTTCCGAGGCCGGGCATGACCCAGAAAAGTGTGTCCGGCCAAATGGGATCGAGCGTGTTGGGTTATGTGGTGCACCCCTGCAGGGAAGTTTATCTATTCGAATAGCCATGTCCCTCGGTAAAAGGACGACCCGGAGTTGTACCTTGACCTTATGACAACTAGAACTGGATACTTAATAAAACACACCCTTCCAAGTGCCAGATATAACCCGGTGATCGCTCTCTAACAGGGTGACGAGGAGGGGATCGCCGGGTAGGATTATGCTATGCGACGCTACTTGGAGGACTTCAATCTACTCTCTTCTACATGCTGCAAGATGGAGATGGCCAGAAGCGTAGTCTTCGACAGGACTAGCTATCCCCCTCTTATTCTGGCATTCTGCAGTTCAGTCCACTGATATGCCCCTTTACACATATACCCATGCATATGTAGTGTAGCTCCTTGCTTGCGAGTACTTTGGATGAGTACTCACGGTTGCTTTCCTTCCTCTTTTCCCCCTTTCCTTTTGTAACACCCACGATGCGGCTATATCTCCCACGTGTCGAGGCACGACTTAGAGGCATAACCGCATTGTGGTTTTGTCGCAAGAAGGGTCATCTTCACACAATCCCATGTAATGAACAAGAATGGGATAAAGAGTTGGCTTACAATCGCCACTTCACACAATACATAAATAAAACATACATCATTCAGAGATACACACATAGGTCCGACTACGGAACCAAAAGAAAAGAAGACAACCCAACTGCCAGATCCCTGATCGTCCCAACTGGGCTCCACTACTGATCAATATGAAAAGAAACAACACAACGGACAAGATCTTCATCGAGCTCCCACTTGAGCTCGGTTGCGTCATCTGCACTAGTCTCATCGGCACCTGCAACTGTTTTGAAAGTATCTGTGAGTCACGAGGACTCAGCAATCTCACACCCGCGAGATCAAGACTATTTAAGCTTATAGGAAAGGATGGTGGCATATATGGTGTCTAACATACGCATATAAGAGCGAGAAGAGAAGCAACGGAACGGTCGTGAACTAGCAATGATCAAGAAGTGATCCTGAACACCTACTTACGTCAAAACATAACCCAGAAACCGTGTTCACTTCCCGGACTCCGCCGAGAAGAGACCATCACGGCTACACACGCGGTTGATGCGTTTTAATTAAGGTCAAGTGTCAAGTTCTCTACAACCGGATATTAACAAATTCCCATCTGCCACATAACCGCGGGCACGGCTCTCGAAAGTTTATACCCTGTAGGGGTGTCCCAACTTAGCCCATTATAAGCTCTCACGGTCAACGAAGGATATTCCTTCTCCCAGGAAGACCCGATCAGTCTCGGAATCCCAGTTACAAGACATTTCGACAATGGTAAAACAAAACCAGCAAAGCCGCCCGAATGTGCCGACAAATCCCGATAGGAGCTGCACATATCTCGTTCTCAGGGCACACCGGATGAGACATCCTACGAGTAAAACCAGACCTCGAGTTTCCCCGAGGTGGCCCCGCAGTCTACTCAGTTCGGACCAACACTTGAAGGAGCACTGGCCCGGGGGGGTCTAAAATAAAGATGACCCTTGAGTCTGCAGAACCCAAGGGAAAAGGGGATAGGTGGTAGCAAATGGTAAAACCAAGGTTGGGCCTTGCTGGAGGAGTTTTATTCAAAGCGAACTGTCAAGGGGGTCCCATAAATCACCCAACCGCGTAAGGAACGCAAAATCAAGGAACATAACACCGGTAAGACAGAAACTAGGGCGGCAAGAGTGGAACAAAACACCAGGCATAAGGCCGAGCCTTCCACCCTTTACCAAATATATAGATGCATTAATAATATAAGAGATATTGTGATATCCCAACATAAACATAATCCAACATGGAGCAATCTTCAACTTCACCTGCATCTAGCAACGCTATAAGAGGGGCTGAGCAAAAGCGGTAACATCGCCAAACAACGGTTTGCTAGGAAGGGTGACAAAGGTTAGAGGTTCATGGCAATATGGGAGGCAAGAAATAGCAAGTGGTAGGTAGCGCTGCATAGCAATAGAGCGAACAGCTAGCAAGCAAAGATAGAAGTGATTTCGAGGGTACGGTCATCTTGCCTGAGATCCCGCAAGGAAGAAGAACGAGTCCATGAAGAAGACAAACGGACGTAGACGAAGGAATCCTCACAACTCCGGAACGAAACCGAAGCTAACGAGAGAAGCAACCCGGAAAGAAACAAACAACATAGTAAACAACCACCACATAAACATGGCATGATGCACAAACAAGTATGATGCATGTCCGGTTTAAAGAGGCATGGCATGGCAAAGTGCAACAAACAACACTACAAATTAAGTGGAGCTCCATATGCAACGAGTTGCATATTGACGAAACACCACATTTAGTTATTTAGTTCGCTCCCGTTTATGGACCCAACAATATTAAATGTTATTAACCATGGCAATAGGTGAGACATAAGTAAACTACACATTTAAGGCAATTTAAATGAGGCCGGAATGTCAAACAACAATTTCCGGAAAATCCTCATGTCCATAATTTAGATTCGGCACTGTTCTGCCATAAACGCAATTTTAATATTTTTAAACATAAAAATGAAGTGCACCAGGTTAAACTAGGCATTTTTCTACCCCATTTACATATATAATTTATTAAAATCCGAGTTACGGTTATTTAGTTATGAAAAAAACATTTTAATATATTATTCGAGCAAATTTAATCAAACAACATTTTAAACAATTTTAACATGGTTGAAAGTGGCATATTATTAAACTACACAAAATTCTAAGCATTTTACATATTTAGTTTGTTTTAAACCGATGCACGGTTGTGGAGTTATTAAATGCATGAAGTGCAAGGGGTTTTCTGTAAAACAGTAATTCCCTGGATAAATAGTCAAATTCGTCCAGTGGAAAAAACACAACATGGGCTGAGTTAGCACACTGCTGGGCCAGGGACTGGGCGGTGGCTCACATTGGGCCTGCAGGGACGCGTGGAGCTGGGCTCGCGGGCGAAGGGAGCTGGGCCTGCGCAGCTGTGACCCAGCCAATGCTCGCGGTCAACGGGGACCAGATCGGGCAAAGACTGGCGCTCGAGACGAACTGGAGGGGTGCCGTCCTCGTCAGGAACCGATGAAGACGACGGCGACAGGGACGGCGCCGAGGCAGTGAAGGCGAGCGGATCTGGGCGTCGGGGGTCCATCTCCGGCGATGTTGGCGGCAGCTAGCTCTCCTGGTCAGAGAGAAAACGAGAGGGATGAGAGACAGAGGGGAAGACGAGCAGGAGAAGGATGGGAGGAGGGGGCACGTGACGGCGACGAGGCTGACGAAGAAGCTCCGGCTGGTCGAGGGAGGAGGCGCACGGCTGCTGGGCTTGGGCGCTCGGCCTCCTGTTCGGTTGCTTCGGCCATGAGGACGAGGAGGCGGACACGCAAGGTGGAGCTCGGGCGCGCGAGAGACCCGGCGAGGACGGAGCAAGGCGGCGGCAACGCGGGACTGCGGGGACGGAGAGGGGCGGCGAACCTCCGGATCTGGCCGGAGATGGCAAGGACGAAGGCGACATGGGGTCTCCTCGGGGCTAGGCCTCTCGGGTGGCCGTGCCTGCTTGAGGTCGTCCAGACCTGCTGCTGGTCCGAGGCGAGCTGAGCAGAGGGGCGCCGGCCTTGGCGTGACTGGTCCGAGGCGAGCTGAGCAGAGGGGCGCCGGCCTTGGCGTGACGGCTACAGCTCCGCGGCTGTGGGCACGGGGACGAGGAGGTGGGAGGCGGCAGGGAGCTCCTCTCCCTGGCTCGCGACGAGGGGAACGGGGAGGTCTGCGTGGGCTGTGGTGGTTGGATGGATCGGGAAGGAGGAGGCTGGTAGGTTGGGGATGGATCCCGAGGGGGATTTTGGGAGTGGCGGCGGCCGAATGGGGATGGGACAAGCCTCCTAACTTTTAGGGTTGGACCTCGAGTATAAATAGCAGGCAATTAGGTTAGGGGCTAGTCCCTCCGATCGAAATCAACGGTCGAGAAAAATAGGCTATGGGCGTCCAACAAAGAAAACGGTGATGTTTTGTAGATGTTAGGGGATGATCCGGACCCAACGGTAACGAAAGTCCGGTTCGGGTTCGAGACAAATTTCGGACGCGCGCGAGGGGGCGAAGCACTGTGCAAAGAGGGACTCCGGTTTAAGCAAGAGGGAAAACGAAGAGCGAGGTTGGTCTCGGAAGGGTCAGCGGAAGCAAGGGGGGAACGCGACAACTACGATCGGATGCATGTTTTAAAACATGGCGGCAACGAAGTGCCGATGCAATGCAAATGATGCGATGATGAATGCAACACAAAAATAAAACACAGTTGACTCGCCAAACAAGGAAGGCAATCGGAGCGTCGGTCTCGGGGCGTCACACCTTTCTACCTGGTTGCCGCAACCAGATGCTGGAGTCCAGGAGCTAGAGACCCCGAGGATGATTCTACGTGGAGTTCGGCTTCGAGGAGTAGTTAGGAGGTCCCAGGCAGGAGGCCTTGCCTTTTCGATGGTTGCTACTTTTGTGCTAGCCTTCTTAAGGCAAACTTGTTTAACTTATGTCTGTACTCAGATATTGTTGCTTCCGCTGACTCGACTATGATCGAGCACTTGTATTCGAGCCCTCGAGGCCCCTGGCTTGTATTATGATGCTTGTATGACTTATTTATGTTGTAGAGTTGTGTTGTGATATCTTCCCGTGAGTCCCTGATCTTGATCGTACACATTTGCGTGCATGATTAGTGTACGGTCAAATCGGGGGCGTCACAAGTTGGTATCAGAGCTATCTGCCTATAGGAATCCCCCTTTCCAACTCCTTGGCCGAAGTCGAGTCTAGTCACTGAAAAACTTTTACTAACATGGCTGTGTGGCTTACGGGCCCACGTCGCCATTGGGTGGCATTAGGATCTTTTACTCCTTGTCTATACTCTGGGACTCTGATCTCTCTTCTATTTGGGTTAAGTGAATTTTGCTAAATCTAACATTAGGATCTCGTTATCACTTTCACCCGGAGAGCCCCTTATTACTGATGATCGTCTGCTGCCCGTGAAGACCCTGAAGATACTCTCCGCTGATAACCCGAGAACTTGTGTTTATCGCTTTTGCAATTTCCTTTCATCGATAAACTCCTATGGATAACCACGTATACTCGCCACTCATACAATGTTTCCCAGTTGATCTTGTTATTACAAGATACCCCGAAATTCTCTCTGTTTTTCCGAGAATCCTTTGAGCTTACTGCCTTGCTGTTCTTTGTCACCTGAATACCCCTACGGATAATTCTCGCACTTACCGAGTATCCGCTCATCCCCAATTGATTCAAGTATTCCACAATAGTCTTCAAAATACTATTCGATCTTCCGAAAATCCTCAGGAGCCTATTGCTCTTGAAATTCTTGTTTGCTTGCATTATGGTTAATCCCATAAGTCTCGTAATCTTATTTGCATCTCTTGTCATTATCATTTTGAGTCCGTTGATTCAATTTGTTGCGAATGCTCGCAATCCTCAATCATATCCTAGAATTCATTCTTCCGGCTCAGACGTCATTTTAAACGTGAGCTGGATCTCGACCTATCAAATTGCCATCGATTGCACCCCTAAGCCTACTCAACTTATCCATCCTTGATCAGAGCGTTGCTTCTGACCCCCTGATTTGGAGATCATAATTCTTTTGCATTTGAACTTTGAGTTAGTCAGTTGTTTCTATAATCACATCTCCTTGCATTCTTCTTCCTCTGGTTGAGTACCGATGCTCATATCAGATCCCTTGTGGACCATCGGTTCCTTTGTTGGATTTTATCCGACAGTGTCCTTCATATTGAATAACCTTGTGAGCCTTTCCATGGGTATATAATGCCTTTGGTAAATTGTATCATCTGTTTTTGAACAATGCTCTTCTTTCGAGCTTGTAATATTTACTTCGAAGTTTGTGGTATATGTTCCTAAGATGCCGTGATGGGTTGAACCTACGCCTTCCCTAATCCGTGTGAACCCGAAAGATTACACGGGTCATACTTATCTGGTATTGCACCAGGTAAAAACTTTCAACAACTAATGTCATTTTTGAAATACGAGAGGTGAATGAAAGGTTATGCGTTGAACAAGTGGGAGTCGACCTTGAACCCTGTGTTCATGCCCATGGACACGATGTATACCTTATCATGGAAGCTTCTCTTAAAAATAATTATCCCCTTGTTATAAGTTCATCTGGTATCCGTGGACGTGGTTCCGACCATGTTTCTCCTTGATTCCGTTTCTCGTGCAAGTTTGAGCACTTGTCTTCTGCAGAGCAATACCCTAGTCCAACCTCTACCTTGATCTGTCGTCGAGTATTACCCCCTGGTATCTCGAGATTATCATGGAACTGCATAACTTCTTATGAGTTCTTCATCAAGTGCTACATTCTCACTGATTCCAATTTTCCACGGGCTCTGAGTTATTAGTCACTCGAGAACACCGATAAGTGAATCAATTCCGCACTCCGATTCAATAACTCTAAGTAATTCTTGTTGCTTACGAGTTTAATAATCCTTCAAGTCATTCCTAGGCTTATCGGCTATATCATTATCGTGCAAACTTTTTAACTACGCTACCCGGTCCTTCCCGGAACACAACTTTCAACGATGAGCTAAGCTTATGTCGATCTCCCTTGTCTTATTGTTTCACCTCGAACGGCAAGCTTGATTCCTAGTTGGTGTTGTATCCGTAGTTCCAATAATCTTTTGCTGCATCAGTCCTTCTGCTTGCGCAGGCGCTGTTCGATTACATCTTCATGAAACCTGTCGGCATATGTGTCGTGATCATCATCAACCTTATGAGCTCTTCCAGGATATCAATTGAGTTCATGATGAGAAATACCATCCTTGCCCTCGATGATCTGTGTTATCATAGACCACTTTATTGCCTTCCCACCAACACAAGCTTGTTCGTGTTTGGTGTTATACCTTGAGTTCCTTGCTATCCAGCAATTGTTCTTCTTTACCTTGGAACATTAACATCTCTTATGTCATCTATGTTGTGAGAATTTCACCACCTCTTCAGAATTCTTGGTATGGTGATACTTCTCACCATCACCATTCTTTCTGGGGTCCTCGTGTTGATTCCAACCAGGGTACCAACAAGTGGGCGGTGCTGTTTGGATTCTGCCCTTCTAGCAACCCTATTCCTTTGAAGTTAATGGTCGGACGTTCATTCTTAGACTATTGATTATTGAACCACCATTCCGATGTTGGTCGTGCAACCCAGCCCATATTTCGGGTGCACCTTTCAACCAATGTTTAATTGTGTATGTTTTCCTCGAGCATACATCATTATACCATTTAAATTGACAAATGTTATCTCCTTGTTGACATACTTGTGGAAATCCATCTTTTGGAAATCTGGAGGAATTGTCGCTGAGTCCATCAGCCACCCCTCACCCTCTCCTTGATTTAATGATGAACTCTTCGGAACTCGCTTCCATAGTTCAATTCTCGAGAATCTTACAATGTCATCTCAACAATTTGTGTTGCACCTTTCTTCTCAGGCATCCTGAGTCTGAGTTATCCTGACACCAATCAGATCTGAATCTCGGTCAGATATGATGGTTGGAACATATTTCCAAGAGTTATAACATTGGTCTTATGTGACCGGGTAAGGTGATGTCGTGCCTAGCACACCTGGCCGGTTGGCCCTATTGTTATAGATTCCTTTTCAGCAAGGTTATCCATTCTTCCATGAGGAAATTGTAAGACTTATTCTACAAACTATTCCTGATGGATCCTTTGTGATTTCAAAGTCTGATCTTCACCTGATGACCATGTCAATGCTATCTTGAAGCATGTCTAAGGTACTCCGATCTTCAATAAAAACATTTGAAGCACAATGCTAAATTTTCGTTATCAATTATTCAAACACCGTTCTTTGGGTAATGTCATGAACTTCCTCTTCCCTAACCTAAATGGTTCTCTTCTAACCATTGTCCTTGGGAAGGATATACCCCCTGAAATATGTGTTTAAACACATTTTCCTTTCCATTGTTCTGTTTAATCTGATAATCATATTTTCCTTTCCATTGGTTGGTTTAACGTTTCTGGTGATCATTATGATCTAAGCAGTATTAATTCCCTGCTTGTGCAAACACCTCGGTGTACAACTCTGTCAGTAAGACCCTGTTACTATGGTTGGTGACATTCCGGTAACCACCGATGGACGAGAACTTTGCCTATTGGTCCGCCTCGTTTCAACGAGCAGGAAAATGGTTCTCTTCGCCCCTCGCCCTTGGTACCGATGATGTTGTTGACGTATAACCAACAGGCTACCCTCTGACATGCCTTGCTATCATGACCGTGCAAGATGTCACCGCTTTTTCTACCTTTATTCCGTATGGTGGGCCCATAACCCACAGTTCCACAGGATCGAAACCTGACTCTCTTGTACACCCAGGTTGAAAAAGTTATTCCTCGCATTTGACTTCATATGAAATTCACGGGCCACCTGCCCAGTGACCTATTTCTGGTATCAGACGCAATACTTATTCCCATTGCCCCGAATCCTTTTCGCACTTTGTTTCAAGCATAGAATGATTGCCTGCCCGCTCGAAACATCCCATGATACCTCCTTACTTTGCTCTCGATATTTTCTTAAGTTTCAATTCGAGAGTTACTCCCGCCACCTTCCTCGATGTTATCGACCAGATAGTCGACCTTGCAGAGGTCGGTTCTCCCTGGATGTCCACCCTTTATTCTTTCGTAAGTACGATGAAGTTCCCGAATAAAGGATGCCGACTTCATCATGATGACTGGAGCATAGGAATGAAGACATCAGCTTAATGGATTGACCTCTTCGAGAAGAGTAACCAAGACCGAGAAGACACGTTAGAATTTCGTAACCAGATCCCTTCCCCTTTATAACCGCTCCTAAATCTCGGGACGAGATTTCTTGTAGTGGAGGAGAATTGTGACGCCCGGATAATTAGGCTACAGTAATCCCCCGTTAATGTCGCCACGTCACCTTGGTTACTGTTCCTAATCTCGCGTTAGTTCGAAACCGATTCCAATTCAAATTCCAAAATCAAGCAAGAAAATAAAACTTTTCAAACATTAAAACTAAAATATTCCAGGTGTGACAAATAATACCTAGATAATAATGGTGGAGAAACCAACATCCTTAAAAATGTTTGAATGTCCTAAAATAAATAAAACAGTGCCAAGTTAATTAATTAAATGCCTTTTATCATTTATAAAATATCAAACTATTTTAGTTAGGAGTGAAACTTTTTGTGGCAGTGGGTTAAACCATAACACTAATTTAGAAACTATTTTCCTAATTTATAAAACTAAGATAGATAGAAAACAAAATAGAAAACTACTAAACAGAAAATAAATAAGAGAAAATAGGAAAGAAAAAAAGTAGAAGAAAGACCCCCCCCCCTCGCTGGGCCTCGGCCCAGCTGGCCACCAGGCCGCCCGAATGGGCCGGCCCACCCCGCGCCCCCACTCCCTTATCCACTCACCGGCCCGAACCCTAGCCCTATCCCCTTTCCCCCCCTCGTCGCCTCTCCCCCCCCGATCAGGATCGGGAGGAGGCCGATCCCCACGCCCCTCGCTCCTCGCCCCCCTCTGCCCGAACTGGTTCGGGCACGGCGCCCCAACCTCGTCGCCGGCGCTCACCGTCATCGCCCCCAACGCCGCTGGCCCCCGCCGTCGCCGGGCCACCACGCCGCTCGTCGAACGCCTCCCCCCTGCGCCCCAATGACCACGCCTCGCCGCCCGGCGCTACCCAACGTCGTCTTCCCCGCGCCCTCACCGCCCGGAACACCGCCTCGCCGGACTCCCTCCCCAACGTCGTCGCCGTCCCGGCCGCTCCAAGCCTCCCCCGAGCCCGCTGCCACTCCCTACGGCTCCCCTGTGAGCTCCGCTACCCCCCCTCTCTCCCTGGGCTCCGGTTCCTCTCCTGCTAGCTTCCCTGCTAGTACCGATCGCCGCCGTCCGCCATAGCTGCCGGGCTCGCGCACCCCGAGCTCCTCCGCCCGCACCGATGGTCCCCGCGTGCTCCTGGCACTCCCAGGGCCCCGTAGAGCCCCACATCTGGCCTTCCCGTGCCTCCCATCGCCGTGCTCGTGCAACCCCGAACTCCCGCCGCCGCTAAGCTCAACGTCGATGCCGTTTCCGGCCATATCCGGACGAACCACTACCACCATCCGGCGCGGATCGTCTTGGCCGTTCGAACGCGACCAAGCGCGCGTGAAACGGACCCGTGTGGCCGAATTCCGGCCACGGCCGAGGCTCGCCGCCGTGTACGGGCTCGCCGGAGTGCCCTCCCGCCGGCGTCCGACGTGGTGCCTGGGGCCCACCCCCAGGGTCACTGACCAGCGGGCCCCTAGGCCCCACCTTTGACCCGTTGACTTCGGTCGATGCTGACTGGGCCAATCCCAGCAGCTGACATGCGGGGCCCACCAATAAAACCTTTTAAAATAAATAAATAAAAATACTAATTAATCAATTAGTTAAATTAGTTAGTTAAACCAATCCCTAATCAGACACTGACTAGTAGGGCCCACAATCTAATTAAGTTTTTTGTAGTTTAAATTAACCCAGTTAATTAGCTACAGAGGCTGACATGTGGGCCCCACATGTCAGGGTGACATGGTCAGCGCACAGTTGACTGCTGATGTCACACATACGACATGCTGACGTCACCATTACTATTTTGGATAATTCGAATTTAATTTAATAAATAAATTCCAGAAATTCAAATAATCTTTGAAAATTCATATCTTTTAAACCGTAACTCGGATGAAAATGTTTTCTACATGAAAGTTGCTCAGAACGACGAGACGAATCCGGATACGCAGCCCGTTCGTCCGCCACACCTCCCTAACCTATCGAACTCGCAACATTCCCCCTCCGTTTCATCTGTCCAAAAATGCCTAACTCCGGGAAAACTTTCCGGATATTATCCCCCTTCGCCAGTATCGTGTAGCACTGCGTTAGAACACTCCTATCGCTACGCTTTGCCATGTTATGTCTTGTTATGCACTTGCTTGCTATGTATTTACTGTTTCTTCCACCTCTTCTCTCCGGTAGACCCCGAGACTGCCGGCGACCCCCAGTTCGACTACGGTGATGACGACCCTTCCTTCTTGCCAGAGCAACCAGGCAAGCCCCCCCCCCCTTGATCACCAGATATCGCCTATTCTTCTCTATACTGCTTGCATTAGAGTAGTGTAGCATGTTACTGCTTTCCGTTAATCCTATACTGATGCATAGCCTGCCCTTGCTTCTACTGTTGTTACCCTTACCTGCTATCCTACTGCCTAGTATAGGATGCTAGTGTTCCATCAGTGGCCCTACACTCTTGTCCGTCTGCCATGTTATACTACTGGGCCGTGATCACTTCGGGAGGTGATCATGGGTATATACTATATACATTATATACATGACACATGTGGTGACTAAAGTCGGGTCGGCTCGAGGAGTACCCGCAAGTGATTCTGATGAGGGGGCTGAAAGGACAGGTGGCTCCACCCCGGTAGAGGTGGGCCTGGGTTCCTGACGGCCCCCGACTGTTACTTTGTGGCGGAGCGACAGAGCAGGTTGAGACCACCCAGGAGAGAGGTGGGCCTGGCCCTGGTCGGCGTTCGCGGATAAATAACACGCTTAACGAGTTCTGGGTATTTGATCTGAGTCTGGCCATTTGGTCTATACGCACTAACCATCTACGCGGGAGTAGTTATGGGTATCCCGACGTCGTGGTATCATTCGAAGCTCTTCTTGACGTCAACGACGGAGCGGCGCGCGCCGGATTGGACTGGAACGCCTACTAGGCTAGGTCTGCTTCCGGCCGCGCACGCAACGTGCAGGTGTGCAATGGGCGATGGGCCCAGACCCCTGCGCGCATAGGATTTAGACCGGCGTGTTGACCTCTCTGTTGAGCCTAGGTGGGGCTGCGACGTGTTGATCTTCCGAGGCCGGGCATGACCCAGAAAAGTGTGTCCGGCCAAATGGGATCGAGCGTGTTGGGTTATGTGGTGCACCCCTGCAGGGAAGTTTATCTATTCGAATAGCCGTGTCCCTCAGTAAAAGGACGACCCAGAGTTGTACCTTGACCTTATGACAACTAGAACTGGATACTTAATAAAACACACCCTTCCAAGTGCCAGATATAACCCGGTGATCGCTCTCTAACAGGGTGACGACGAGGGGATCGCCGGGTAGGATTATGCTATGCGACGCTACTTGGAGGACTTCAATCTACTCTCTTCTACATGCTGCAGGATGGAGATGGCCAGAAGCGTAGTCTTCGACAGGACTAGCTATCCCCCTCTTATTCTGGCATTCTGCAGTTCAGTCCACTGATATGCCCCTTTACACATATACCCATGCATATGTAGTGTAGCTCCTTGCTTGCGAGTACTTTGGATGAGTACTCACGGTTGCTTTCCTTCCTCTTTTCCCCCTTTCCTTTCTACCTGGTTGCCGCAACCAGATGCTGGAGTCCAGGAGCTAGAGACCCTGAGGATGATTCTACGTGGAGTTCGGCTTCGAGGAGTAGTTAGGAGGTCCCAGGCAGGAGGCCTTTCCTTTTCGATGGTTGCTACTTTTGTGCTAGCCTTCTTAAGGCAAACTTGTTTAACTTATGTCTGTACTCAGATATTGTTGCTTCCGCTGACTCGACTATGATCGAGCACTTGTATTCGAGCCCTCGAGGCCCCTGGCTTGTATTCTGATGCTTGTATGACTTATTTATGTTGTAGAGTTGTGTTGTGATATCTTCCCGTGAGTCCCTGATCTTGATCGTACACATTTGCGTGCATGATTAGTGTACGGTCAAATCGGGGGCGTCACAATATATATCCAATTGGATGTAAGTTAGCATGAACTATTATTGTTGACATGACCCTTGAGGTAAAAGGTTGGGAGGCAACACTATAAGCCCCTATCTTTCTCTGTGTCCAATTAAAACTCCATACACATAAGTATTGCGTGAGTGTTAGCAATTGTGAAAGACTAAATGATAGTTGAGTATGTGGACTTGCTGAAAAGCTCTTATATTGACTCTTTCCGATGTTATGATAAATTGCAATTGCTTCAATGACCGAGAGCATAGTTTGTTAGTTCTCAATGAAGTTTCTGATTCACACTTGACATTGTGAATAGATTATTACTTGAGCATAAGAGATCATATGACGATATCCATATATGTTGCTGTTACAAGAATGATCATGATGCCCTCATGTCCGTATTTTATTTTATCTACTCCTCTATCTCTAAACATGTGGACATATTTATAGTTATCGGCTTCCGCTTGAGGACAAGCGAGGTCTAAGCTTGGGGGAGTTGATACGTCCATTTTGCATCATGCTTTTATATCGATATTTATTGCATTATGGGTTGTTATTACATGTTATGTCACAATACTTATGCCTTTTCTCTCTTCAAGGTTTACATGAAGAGGGAGAATGCCGGCAGCTGGAATTCTAGGCTGGAAAAGGAGCAAATATTAGAGACCTATTCTGCACAGCTCCAAAAATCCTGAAACTTCACGGAAGTTATTTTTGGAATTAATAAAAAATACTGGCAAAAGAAAGTACCAGAGGGGGCCCACACCCTGGCCATGAAGGTGGGGGGGGGGGGCGCCCCCTTGCCTCGTGGGCCCCCTGGCAGGCCTCCGGTGCCCATCTTCTGCTATATGAAGTCTTTCGTCCAAGAAAAAATCATAAGCAAGCTTTCGGGAAGAAACTCCGCCGCCACGAGGCGGAACCTTGGAGGAACCAATCTAGGGCTCCGGCAGAGCTGTTCTGCCGGGGACCTTCCCTCCGGGAGGGGGAAATCATCGCCATCGTCATCACCAACGATCCTCTCATCGGGAGGGGGTTAATCTCCATCAACATCTTCACCAGCACCATCTCCTCTAAAACCCTAGTTCATCTCTTGTATCCAATCTTTGTCCCAAAGCCTCAGATTGGTACCTGTGGGTTGCTAGTAGTGTTGATTACTCCTTGTAGTTGATGCTAGTTGGTTTATTTGGTGGAAGATCATATGTTCAGATCCTTTATGCATATTAATACCCCTCTGATTATGAACATGAATATGATTTGTGAGTGGTTACGTTTGTCCCTGAGGACATGGGAGAAGTCTTGCTATAAGTAGTCATGTGAATTTGGCATTCGTTCGATATTTTGATGAGATGTATGTTGTGTTTCCTCTAGTGGTGTTATGTGAACGTCGACTACATGACACTTCACCATTATTTGGGCCTAGAGGAAGGCATTCGGAAGTAGTAAGTAGATGATGGGTTGCTAGAGTGATAGAAGCTTAAACCCTAGTTTATGTGTTGCTTCGTAAGGGGCTGATTTGGATCCATATGTTTCATGCTGTGGTTAGGTTTACCTTAATACTTCTTTTGTAGTTGCGGATGCTTGCAATAGGGGTTAATCATAAGTGGGATGCTTGTCCAAGGAAGGGCAGCACCCAAGCACCGCTCCACCCACATACCGAATTATCAAAGTAACGAACGCGAATCATATGAGCGTGATGAAAACTAGCTTGACGATAATTCCCATGTGTCCTTGAGAGCGCTTTTCTCTATATAAGAGTTTGTCCAGGCTTGTCCTTTGCTACAAAAAGGATTGTGCCACCTTGCTGCACCTTATTTACTTTCATTACTTGTTACCCGTTACAAATTACCTTATCACAAAACTATCTGTTACCGATAATTTCAGTGCTTGCAGAGAATACCTTACTGAAAACTGCTTATCATTTCCTTCTGCTCCTCATTGGGTTCGACACTCTTACTTATCGAAAGGACTACGATAGATCCCCTATACTTGTGGGTCATCACACCCATGGAGTCTTGGTGCTGATCATGTTTTGCTCGTGAGAGAGGGTTAGTCAACAGGTCTGCAACATTCAGATCTGTATGTATCTTGCAAATCTCTATGTCTCCCTCCTTGACTTGATCGTGGATGGAATTGAATCGTCTCTTGATGTGCTTGGTTCTCTTGTGAAATATGGATTCCTTTGCCAAGGCAATTGCACCAGTATTGTCACAAAAGATTTCCATTGGACCCGATGCACTAGGTATGACACCTAGATCGGATATGAACTCCTTCATCCAGACTCCTTCATTTGCTGCTTCCGAAGCAGCTATGTACTCCACTTCACACGTAGATCCCGCCACGACGCTCCGTTTAGAACTGCACCAACTGACAGCTCCACCATTCAATATAAATATGTATCCGGTTTGTGACTTAGAGTCATCCGGATAAGTGTCAAAGCTTGCATCGACGTAACCATTTACGACGAGCTCTTTGTCACCTCCATAAATGAGAAACATATCCTTAGTCCTTTTCAGGTATTTCAGGATGTTCTTGACCACTGTCCAGTGATACACTCCTGGATTACTTTGGTACCTCCCTGCTAAACTAATGGCAAGGCACACATCAGGTCTGGTACACAGCATTGCATACATGATAGAACCTATGGCTGAAGCATAGGGAATGACTTTCATTTTCTCTCCATCTTCTGCAGTGGTCGGGCATTGAGTCTGACTCAACTTCACACCTTGTTACACATGCAAGAACCCTTTCTTTACTTGATCCATTTTGAACTTCTTCAAAACTTTATCAAGGTATGTGCTCTGTGAAAGTCCAATTAAGCGTCTTGATCTATCTCTATAGATCTTGATGCCCAATATATA
Source organism: Aegilops tauschii subsp. strangulata (assembly GCF_002575655.3). Classification (NCBI taxonomy): domain Eukaryota; kingdom Viridiplantae; phylum Streptophyta; class Magnoliopsida; order Poales; family Poaceae; genus Aegilops; species Aegilops tauschii. The sequence continues at coordinate 243,377,358 of NC_053039.3, read as the reverse complement.
AGCAGCTTCACCGAGGTATTTCATTGGAAAATTCTTATTCAAGTATCCTTTTATGCTATTCAGAAATTCAGTATCATTTCCGATCAACAATATGTCATCCACATATAATATCAGAAATGCTACAAAGCTCCCACTCACTTTCTTGTAAATACAGGCTTCTCCAAAAGTCTGTATAAAATCATATGCTTTGATCACACTATCAAAGCGTATATTCCAACTCCGAGAGGCTTGCACCAGTCCATAAATGGATCGGTGGAGCTTGCACACTTTGTTAGCACCTTTTGGATCGACAAAACCTTCTGGTTGCATCATATACAACTCTTCTTTAAGATATCCATTAAGGAATGCATTTTTGACATCCATTTGCCAAATTTCATAATCATAAAATGTAGCAATTTCTAACATGATTCGGATAGACTTAAGCATCGCTACGGGTGAGAAGGTCTCATCATACTCAACTCCTTGAACTTGTGGAAAACCTTTTGCAACAAGTCGAGCTTTGTAGACAGTAACATTACCATCAGCGTCAGTCTTCTTCTTGAAGATCCATTTATTCTCTATGGCTTGCCGATCATCGAGCAAGTCAACCAAAGTCCACACTTTGTTCTCATACATGGATCCCATCTCAGATTTCATGGCCTCAAGCCATTTTGCGGATTCTGGGCTCACCATCGCTTCATCATAGTTCGTAGGTTCGCCTTGGTCAAGTAACATGACCTCCAGAATAGGATTACCGTACCACTCTGGTGCGGATCTTACTCTGGTTGACCTACGAGGTTCGGTAGTAACTTGATCTAAAGTTATATGATCATCATCATTACCTTCCTCACTAATTGGTGTAGGAGTCATAGAAACAGATTTCTGTGATGAACTACTTTCCAATAAGGGAGCAGGTACAGTTACCTCATCAAGTTCTACTTTCCTCCCACTCACTTCTTTCGAGAGAAACTCCTTCTCTAGAAAGAATCCATTCTTAGCAACGAATGTCTTTCCTTCGGATCTGTGATAGAAGGTGTACCCAATAGTTTCTTTTGGGTATCCTATGAAGACACATTTCTCCGATTTGGGTTCGAGCTTATCAGGTTGAAGCTTTTTCACATAAGCATCGCAGCCCCAAACTTTAAGAAACCGCAAATGCATAGTTCATACAGTGTCGTCTCAACGGATTTAGACGGTGCCCTATTTCACGTGAATGTAGCTGTCTCTAATGCATAACCCCAAAAAAATAGTGGTAAATCGGTAAGAGACATCATAGATTGCACCATATCTAATAAAGTATGGTTACGATGTTCGGACACACCATTATGCTGTGGTGTTCTAGGTGGCGTGAGTTGCGAAACTATTCCGCATTGTTTCAAATGAAGACCAAACTCGTAACTCAAATATTCTCCTCCATGATCAGATCGTAGAAACTTTATTTTATTATTACGGTGATTTTCCACTTCACTCTGAAATTATTTGAACCTTTCAAATGTTTCAGATTTATGTTTCATCAAGTAGATATACCCATATCTGCTCAAATTATCTGTGAAGGTCAGAAAATAATGATACCCGCCGCGAGCCTCAACACTTCATCGGATCGCATACATCAGTATGTATTATTTCCAATAAGTCGGTTGCTCGCTCCATTGTTCCGGAGAATGGAGTCTTAGTCATCTTACCCATAAGGCATGGTTCGCAAGCATCAAGTGATTCATAATCAAGTGATTCCAAAATCCCATCAGTATGGAGTTTCTTCATGAGCTTTACACCAATATGACCTAAATGGTAGTGCCACAAATAAGTTGCACTATCATTATTAAACTTATATCTTTTGGCTTCAATACTATGAATATGTGTATCACTACTATCGAGATTCAACAAAAATAGACCACTCATCAAGGGTGCATAACCATAAAAGATATTACTCATATAAATAGAACAACCATTATTCTTTGATTTAAATGAATAACCGTCTCGCATCAAACAAGATCCAGATATAATGTTCATGCTTAACGCTGGCACCAAATAACAATTATTCAGGTCTAAAACTAATCCCGAACGTAGATGTAGAGGTTGCGTGCCGACGGCGATCACATCGACTTTGGAACCATTTCCCACGCGCATCGTCACCTCGTCCTTAGCCAACCTTCGCTTAATCTGTAGCCCCTGTTTCGAGTTGCAAATATGAGCAACAGAACTAGTATTAAATACCCAGGCGCTACTACGAGCATTAGTAAGGTACACTTCAATAACATGTATATCAAATATACCTTTCACTTTGCCATCCTTCTTATCCGCCAAATACTTGGGGTAGTTCCGCTTCCAGTGACCAGTCCCTTTGCAGTAGAAGCACTCAGTCTCAAGCTTAGGTCCAGACTTGGGCTTCTTCACTTGAGCAGCAACTTGCTTGCCGTTCTTCTTGAAGTTCCCTTTACCCTTTTTCTTGAAACTAGTGGTCTTGTTAACCATCAACACTTGATGATCCTTCTTGATTTCTACCTCCGCAGCCTTCAGCATTGCGAAGAGCTCACGAATTGTCTTATCCATCCCTTGCATATTATAGTTCATCATGAAGCTTTTGTAGCTTGGTGGCAGTGATTGAACAACTCTGTCAATGACACTATCAACCGGAAGATTAACTCCCAGTTGAGTCAAGTGATTATGGTACCCAGACATTTTGAGTATATGTTCAGTGACAGAATTATTCTCCTCCAGTTTGCAGCTGTAGAACTTATTGGAGACTTCATATCTCTCAATCCGGGCATTTGCTTGAAATATTAACTTCAACTCATGGAACATCTCATATGCTCCATGACGTTCAAAACGTCGTTGAAGTCCCGGTTCCAAGCCGTAAAGCATGGCACACTGAACTTATCAAGTAGTCATCAGCTTTTCTCTGCCAGGTGTTCATAACGTCCGGCGTTGCTCCTGCAGCGGGTCTTGCACCTAGCAGTGCTTCCAGGATGTAATTCTTCTGTGCAGCAATGAGGATAATCCTCAAGTTACGGACTCAGTCCGTGTAGTTGCTACCATCATCTTTCAACTTAGCTTTCTCTAGGACGCATTAAAATTCAACGGAACAGTAGCACGGGCCATTTACGTACAACAACATAGACATGCAAAATAGTATCAGGTACTAAGTTCATGATAAATTAAAGTTCAATTAATCATATTACTTAAGAACTCCCACTTATATAGACATCCCTCTTATCATCTAAGTGATCACGTGATCCATATCAACTAAACCATGTCCGATCATCACGTGAGATGGAGTAGTTTTCAATGGTGAACATCACTATGTTGATCATATCTACTATATGATTCGCGCTCGACCTTTCAGTCTCAGTCTTCCGAGGCCATATCTGCATATGCTAGGCTCGTCAAGTTTAACCCGAGTATTCTGCGTGTGCAAAACTGGCTTGCACCCGTTGTATGTGAACGTAGAGCTTATCACACCCGATCATCACGTGGTGTCTTAGCCCGACGAACTGTAGCAACGGTGCATACTCAGGGAGAACACTTGTACCTTGAAATTTTAGTGAGAGATCATCTTATAATGCTACCGCCGTAATAAGAAAAATAAGATGCATAAAGGATAAACATCACATACAATCAATATAAGTGATATGATATGGCCATCATCATCTTGTGCCTTTGATCTCCATCTCCAAAGCACCGTCATGATCACCATCGTCACCGGCTTGACACCTTGATCACCATCGAAGCATCGTTGTCGTCTCGCCAACTATTGCTTCTATGAATATCACTACCGCTTAGTGATAAAGTAAAGCAATTACATGGCGATTGCATTTCATACAATAAAGCGACAACCATATGGCTCCTGCCAGTTGCCGATAACTGTTACAAAACATGATCATCTCATACAACAATTTATATATCATCACGTCTTGACCATATCACATCACAGCAAGCCCTGCAAAAACAAGTTAGACGTCCTCTACTTTGTAGTTGCAAGTTTTACGTGGCTGCTACGGGCTTCTAGTAAGAACCGTTCTTACCTACGCATCAAAAACCACAATGATTTTTTGTCAAGTGTGTTGTTTTAACCTTCAACAAGGACCGGGCGTAGTCAAACTAGATTCAACTAAAGTTGGAGAAACAGACACCCACTAGCCACCTGTGTGCGAAGCACGGCGGTAAAACCGGTCTCATGAACGCGGTCATGTAATGTAGGTCTGGGCCGCTTCATCCAACAATACCGCCGAATCAAAGTATGACATGCTGGTAAGCAGTATGACTATTATCGCCCACAACTCTTTGTGTTCTACTCGTGCATTTAACATCTACGCATAGACCTGGCTCGGATGCCACTGTTGGGGAACGTAGTATTTCAAAATTTTCCTATGATCCTGCAAGATCTATGTAGGAGAAGCATAGCAACGAGCAGGGAGAGTGTGTCCACATACCCTCGTAGACCGAAAGCAGAAGCGTTTAGTAACGCGGTTGATGTAGTCAAACGTCTTCACGATCCAACCGATCAAAGTATCGAACGCATGGCACCTCTGCGATCAGCACACGTTCAGCTCGGTGACGTCCCTCGAACTCTTGATCCAGTTGAGGCCGAGGGAGAGTTTCATCAGCACGACGGCGTGGTGACGGTGATGATAAAGTTACCGGCGTAGGGCTTCGCCTAAGCACTACGGCGATATGAACGAGGTGTGTAACTGCGGAGGGGGGGTACCGCACATGGCTAAGAGAAACTTTGGTGTGCCTTTGGGGTGCCCCCCTCCCACGTATATAAGGGGGGAGGGAGGAGGAGATCGGCCAAGGTGTGGCGCGCCCAAGGGGGGGAGTCCTACTCCAAGTAGGATTCCCCCCTTTCCTATTCCCACAAGGAGAAGGGGGGAAGGAGGAGGAGAAGAGAAGGAAAGGGGGGCGCCCCCCCCCCCAACCTAGTCCAATTCGGTTTGGGCTAGGGGGGCGCGCGCCACTCCCTGGCCTGCCTCCTCTCTTCCACCACTAGGCCCATGAGGCCCAATAACTTCCCCGGGGGGGGGGGGGTTCCGGTAACCCACGGTACTCCGAAACGACCCGAACCATTTCGGTGTCCGAATGTAACCTTCCAATATATGAATCTTTATGTCTCAACCATTTCGAGACTCCTCGTCATGTCCGTAATCTCATCCGGGACTCCGAACAAACTTCGGTACATCAAATCACATAACTCATAATACAAATCGTCATTGAACGTTAAGCGTGTGGACCCTACGGGTTCGAGAACTATGTAGACATGACCGAGACACATCTCCGGTCAATAACCAATAGCGGAACCAGGATGCTCATATTGGCTCCTACATACTCTACGAAGATCTTTATCGGTCAAACCGCATAACAACATACGTTGTTCCCTTTGTCATCGGTATGTTACTTGCCCGAGATTCGATCGTCGGTATCACCATACCTAGTTCAATCTCGTTACCAGAAAGTCTCTTTACTCGTTCCTTAATGCATCATCCCGCAACTAACTCATTAGTCACATTGCTTGCAAGGCTTATAGTGATGAGCATTACAGAGAGGGCCCAGAGATACCTCTCCGATACTCGGAGTGAAAAATCCTAATCTCGATCTATGCCAACTCAACAAACACCATCGGAGACACATGTAGAGCATCTTTATAATCACCCATTTACGTTGTGACGTTTGATAGCACACTAAGTGTTCCTCCGGTATTCGGGAGTTGCATAATCTCATAGTCATAGGAACATGTATAAGTCATGAAGAAATCAATAGCAATAAACTAAACGGTCATAGTGCTAAGCTAACGGATGGGTCTTGTCCATCACATCATTCTCTAATGATGTGATCCCATTCATCAAATGACAACACATGTCTATGGTTAGGAAACTTAACCATCTTTGATTAACGAGCTAGTCTAGTAGAGGCATACTAGGGACACTCTGTTTGTCTATGTATTCACACATGTACTAAGTTTCCGGTTAATACAATTCTACTATGAATAATAAACATTTATCATGATATAAGTAAATATAAATAACAACTTATTATTGCCTCTAGGGCAGATTTCCTTCATTATGACCCTGGAAAATCACCCTTCTGACATCCCTTCAAATTGCAGAGGCACATTGAACCATTGAAAGCCTGTATAAAGAGAAAAGAAGTAGCAGTGGCTTCGGAGCAAATGGGAATTGGGATCTTAAGGAAAGGAGATTAAGATTTGCATTAGCAACAACAACACGGACAAAATATCCATCAAAATTGGCGTTCTACAAAGCATGATTATCACCATAAGGCCGGTGAGAGTACTATGAGTCGGAACAAATAAAAAAATACAAATGTAGAGTAGTTGAGAGCCTCGTGAGCACAATTGTGCGCATCATCACTAAGAGAATGAGGGATATGAAATATGGAGTGATCATTATGGTTTGAGATACTAAAAAATTAGCAAGATTTGATCTCATCTCCCAGCGAACAACATCGAATTGACATTCCTGCTTACAATTTCTCTAGCCAAAGAAACATTGTCCATGAGATAAGTTACCTAGTTAAGTTAGATATGGCGACAACCTTGGCACCAAAACACAGGGTTGAAGCTTGAGCTTGCAAGGGGGTGAGAGTGGATGAGCTGCTGCCTGAATCTTAATTCTGCTGAAACTTGCGTCATCAGAGTAATGAATTGAAACACCAATTCCTAGCGCCTATTGAGCCAGCAAATCCAAGGATTTTTGTTTTTCAAAAACCTTCATTCGTGATTTTTTTTGCTCATGCAATTGTAAGATATGAGTTGAGCTATTCCCCTTGAGCAGGGAGTTTATTCCTTTCCATCTCCATTAAATCCTCTGTGTGTTGAGAATGGATAGTGGAATCACCATTAATTGGTCAAGCCCATTGAACAGTACTGCAACTACGATAGCCGCAACAACATCACGAACCTGAGGAGAGAAAGCTTCTTCCTAGCAAAAATAAAATCATTTTTTACTTTCCACATGCACCGCGAGAAGTTGAAAATATTAGAAATAGATGCATGTAATATTAAGCAAAGCATGAATGACAGTTTGCGTGGATTGATGACTTTTCAAGAGCATATCAATCTTGGATCTTGATATCATCTATCTCAAGTTCCCCCTCCTCTATATTGAGGCCATGTTTGGTCTTAAAATCAACTTCAAAATGAGCGAGGTTGTGGTCTTAGGGTAGTCTGAGGCCGACCAGCTGTGGATAGCAGACAAACTGAATTGCACGTTGTCCACTTTCCCCATTGCGTATTTGGGGATGCCGTTTTCTGACTCGTTGGTTCCCTTGAGCGAGTTCAACCCGCTTTTGCGGCGCGTCTAGGGCGGAACCTTGGTGAGGTCGTTTTACATCCAAAGGAAGTAAGACCATCTTGATTGACTCCAACCTCTCTAGTCTCCCCATGTATATGATGTGGTTGTATATCCTTCCCAGGGGTGTATAGCTCGTTTGATAAAGATCTCACCCGTTTCTTCTAGCAGGCGATGGATGGCCAACAAAAATACCATATGGAAAGTGGGATGACATATGCATGCCAAAGGATCTTGGAGGGATAGGCATCTTGGCGTCACGACACATGAACGTGGCCCTTATGCTGCGCTGGGTATGGGATCATCCGAGGGGAAGGGGTTATGGTTGATCATTCGAGGGCTTAGTCACTACTTGCATATTCTTGTATGGAGGGATCGTAGTTTTGGAGATCAATCCAGTCGATCAAGTAGGAGATCCGCCTGGGCTGTCCTCCATTGGCAATGGAGGGTGAACCCTTTTTCGGCCTGACCTGTGGGTAGAGGGAGCCCTGTTATGTACGGGGTTTTCAAACTTGTTTGCCATCTGTTCGGATCCGACGGTGTTGGTCTCCACGGCTTCCCGCAATGGTCATTGGAACATCTTATTCTGACGGTCAGTTGGGCAGGCCGACACCATAGAGTGGGCTAGTTTGTGGGTTGCCCTCCTTCCGGTGCTTGCGGATTATCTGGACACTGTCTCTTGTCGTCTGACCCTTCGAGTGTCTTCTTTGTCAGCTCGACATATCATGCCCTCTGTTGACGGCCGGTTATTGCTTGGGCCTCGCCACACTAGAAAGTGCCCCGACCCTTAAAGATCAATTTTTTTATTCGACAGTTCTGCAGGATCGCCTCCCATCTGGATAGAGGTGATTAAGAAACACAGCCTCGGGAATGGGTTGTGCCCTCTTTGTGGTGCCCCGGAGTCGGGGACCAACATCCTCTTCTCCTGCATGGTGGCAAGAGTTATGTGGACTTTGTGGAAGGAGAAAACGCCTCTTCTGACTGGTGTTTGCGGCGTTATCATGAACTTTGTGGACAACGCAAAATAAGATGTGATTGAGCGGGTCTTTCTTAAGCGGCCCTCTGATTTAATCTTCAAGTTTCTTGTATTTTTGTAGCACCGACACCCGCAATCTAGACAAGGAGATCGTAATCACTTGGGCCTTATGATGGATGCTATGACTTCTACTGCGCGCCGACTTGCCTCATAGTAGCCTCCCCCCCCCCCCCAGACTACAACCACTTGGTGGTATTTCATCATGTTTGTTTTATGCAGGCGTGTTTGTGCTGATGTCCTAACGTCTATTTTACTCTACTGTATCTGAACCTCTTGTATAGATGTGATGGTGGCTTTATATTTATAAAGTGGGGCAAAATACTATCTCGAGAAAATCAGGGAGGAGTGTGTGTGATTAAGTGAGGGAGTAAGCAGAAAAAAAGGAAGAGAGTCAATTGTGCACATCTCCCACGACTCATCTGGTGGGTCCTTCTCCAGGCAGGCCCTCCCGACAAAAGTGGTTGACTATCTGGGACGAAGCGCTCTGCGTGTGGGGATCGCTGGCTCCCGCGAGCGAACACGAAGGAGTTAGAGCATCTACATCTGGACGTCCCATATCCGTTGCAAACGCCCGGGTGGCCTGCCCGGTCACTACCCGATCAAGATTTTGTCACCCAAACGGATTGGGCAAACCCGACCCAAACGCTCGGGCTGACCGGCAACCCCCATATCCAGCCCATATGTGGGGCGGATATGGGGACGCCCGGGCGAAAGCACACGGGAACCTATTGACCGGGCAGGCGTCTGCTCCAATTGTTGGTGAGGACGCATGCTTGTTGCGGTGCGATGCCACCCCACACACAACCCGAGGGACCAAGTCCGGCCATTTAAGCCGGGCAGTGGCAGCCCAACCCTAGCCCGTCCCCATTTCTACACTTTTCCTCCCCTCCACGTCGCATCCTTCTAATCCGATCACCGTCAGACGCTAGCCATGGCTCGCTCAGAGGATCACCACCTACACCGTGCTCACTCTAGAGTAGCGGTTGCAATTGCTGGAGGAGATCCGGGCCAGGCGCGAACCTCGGATCGCAGCCGGCCTGCCTGCGGATTCGCCGAAGTCCGAGGAGAAGGAGGAGGAGGAGCAGCACCAGGACGTGATCATGGAGGACACAAAGCTGAAGGAGGTGGAAGAGGCAGAAGGCTAGGCTGATCCGGTTGTGGGCTTCGCCTTGGCCAACGCGCTGGCAGAGTTCGAGATGGCCCAAGCGGAGGAGGCAATAGAGCAGCAGGCCATCCTCGACTCCATCCAGTCGGAGATGGAGGTGGAGGCCAACCGCTATCCGTGAACGCGTTCGGCCGCATCCGCGTTCATTTGGCAACTCAAAGTCGTTATATGTGGTTGTAAATGCTCTAAAGTCGCTTTCATACCGAACTTCGGCAACTCGCCAAATCTCATCTTGTGGCTAAATTGAGCGTCAGACGTACGTTCAACTTTCCCGATGAAGGAAACCTTTAACCCAAGCCTGGAACAGAGCAGCCCGCCGCACGCTACGCGGCACCGGCCCATCGTCATCCCAGCTTCCTGTGTGATTCGGCAAGGGCGGGAGTTCGATCGAGCAAGTCGGCAATGGCGACGTATTGTACGCATAGGGTTCTAAAACCACACCACGTGGTTCACGGCGCTCAAATCAAGTCTGGCATGCGTGTACTGTGTACACAGCGATCTACGCAAAGCCAGCCGTGTCTCCTCCTCTCGTATCTCGAACCCCGCCATGAGCGACCGGGAGCTTCTTCCCGACGCGCGCGAGCACACTCTCCTCCATTCTCTGCTATACCCACTCCCAGCTCAAATCTTCGCCACTGCACCAAAATGCGCGCACACATGCTGCGCGCCTCCGTCCCCACCGCGGCAACGCCCGCGCACGCGCCGGTGACCGGAGCGGCGGGCAGCGCGCAGGGCCAGCTCGGCTACGGCGTCGCCATCGCCGTCGGCGTCCTCGTGCTCGTCTCCACCGTCATGCTCGCCTCCTACATCTGCTTACGCGCCAAGGCCCGCGCCGCCGGGTCGCTTCATCGACTGGTCGACGCCGGCACCCGCCATCACCAGTCCGCCGCCGTCGTAGTGCAGGCGGGCCTCGACGGCCCCACCATCGACGTGCTCTACCCCAAGTTCTTCCTGCGCGCTGGCTCGCGTGACGGCAAATCGGGCGCGACGGTGGCAGACGGGCCGTGCGCCATCTGCCTCGGGGAGTTCGATGGCGTTGCGGCGCTCCGGCGCGGGTCCCGGTGCGCGCACTGCTTCCACGCGGGGTGCGCCGTGTTGGTGTGGCTCCTTGCCCTAGCTAGCCCTATCGTCTACCTCTCCTTCTGGACTTCTCTCCTTGGCACGCACCAAAGAAGAAACGAGGAGGAAGGAGGAGGAAGAGACACAGTTTTTGTCAGTGCACGAACGTCACCGCCGCACGAACGGCGTATTTTCTCTTGAGCACGAACTCAATCCACAGCTGAACCAGTACACAGGAGGGAGACTTATACGCGTGCGTGCACGCACAACGCCGCGCTCCACTCTCCCACGCCCACGATCCGCAAGCCCGGCGCGCCCACGACGTGCACAAACGCGTCCTACGTAGCCGGCTGCATCCGATCGCCACGCATCCTCCCGCTACTCTCGCCAACAGACTCACGCACGCACGCACACTTGCCATGGACTGGGCGCGGCCACGGACTCGCGTCCAGCACGCTCACCGCACACGCACGCACCCTTACACTAGCTGGACTAAGCCTAGACACAAGTCAGACTAACCCTAGACACCAGTCGGACTATGCCCAGACCATGGCCAAGCCATACACTAGTCGGACACAACCCAGACTATGAGACAAGTGCCCCGCCGTGGCTTATTTGCTAACAGTCACCCCCTAAGCCACGGCCTAGAGGAGGCCGGCGTCCTCGACGCCGACGTCCGCCAGAAGAGCCCGCTCTGCCGCCGCCTTCCTCGGCCTTGTGCAGTCCCGCTTGAAATGGCCGCGCTGCCCGCAGTTGTAGCAGTGGCCTCGCCTCTTCCCGCCACCACCAGATGCCATGCTCGCCGTGCCGTCGTCGTCGTGGTCGTTGAAGCCGCCACCACCCTGCTTGCGCTGCCGTGCCGCCCATTGTGCCGTAGTGTACAGCAGCTCCTCGCCGTCGCGCCTGCCGCCGTCCTGCCCGCGACGCCGGGTTCGTTCGTCGAACGTCTTGAGCCGCCCCAAGGCCTCCTCGAACGCCATGTCATCCACGTCGCAGAATTGCTCTATTCCGGCGACGATGGGGTACAAGCGGTCAGGGACCGAGTCCAGCAGCTTCTTCACAAGTGCGGCGTCGTCGAGCACCTCCCCAGGCCTGCGTATCGTGCCGTCATGGCGCCGAGCTTCCCAGCGAAGCTGTCCAAGTCCTCGCCGTCCGCCATCCGCAGCCGATCAAACTCGCCGCGGAGCGACGCGAGCCGGGCCGCCCGCACCCGATCGGCACCGGCGAAGCGCACCTTGAGGGAGTCCCATACCTCCTTCGCGGTGGTCGTCATCGACACCGGCAGCAGCACCTCCTCCGACAGCGCTCCGAGCAGCAATGCCCTCGCCGTCTTGCTCTTGCCGGCGTCCACCGTCGTGCCATCCGCCGGAGCCACCGCACACCACAGCCCCTGGGCATCAAGGAGCGCCTCTACCTTGATCGCCCAGGAGATGTAGTTCGTCGTCGTCAATGGCGGGACCGGCAGCGAGAAACTGCCACCACCACCGCCGTGCGGAACAAGCGCCATGGCCGCCGGCGACCTCTCGAACCGAAGCTCTGATGCCAATTGTTGGTGTGGCTCCTTTCCCTAGCTAGCCCTCTCGTCTACCTCTCCTTCTGGACTTCTCTCCTTGGCACGCACCAAAGAAGAAACGAGGAGGAAGGAGGAAGAAGAGACACAGTTTTTGTCGGTGCACGAACACCACCGCCGCACGAACGGCGTATTTTCTCTTGAGCACGAACTCAATCCACAGCTGAACCAGTACACAGGAGGGAGACTTATACGCGTGCGCGCACGCACGACGCCGCGCTCCACTCTCCCACGCCCATGATCCGCAAGCCCGGCGCGCCCACGACGCGCACAAACGCGTCCTACGCAGCCGGCTGCACCCGATCGCCACGCAACCTCCCGCTACTCTCGCCAACAGACTCACGCACGCACGCACACTTGCCATAGACTGGGCGCGGCCACGGACTCGCGTCCAGCACGCTCACCGCACACGCACGCACCCGTACACTAGCTGGACTAAGCCTAGACACAAGTCAGACTAACCCTAGACACCAGTCGGACTATGCCCAGACCATGGCCAAGCCATACACTAGTCAGACACAACCCAGACTATGGTCAGACAAGTGCCCCGTCGTGGCTTATTTGCTAACAGTCACCCCCTAAGCCACGGTCTAGAGGAGGCCGGCGTCCTCGACGCCGACGTCCGCCAGAAGAGCCCGCTCTGCCGCCGCCTTCCTCGGCCTTGTGCAGTTCCGCTTGAAATGGCCGCGCTGCCCGCAGTTGTAGCAGCGGCCTCGCCTCTTCCTGCCACCACCAGATGCCATGCTCGCCGTGCCGTCGTCGTCGTGGTCGTTGAAGCCGCCACCACCCTGCTTGCGCTGCCGTGCCGTCCATTGTGCCGCAGTGTACAGCAGCTCGGCTGCGCGTGAGCGCCACCTGCCCCGTGTGCCGCGACTGGCCCGTGCCGTCGCCGGCCGCCACAGCCCTCGCCGCGCACGCTCGGTGACACATGCGTGGCGTGGCGTGGCAGACTCCGTCGTGTGCACCAGGCAGTCCAATCAAGCCAACCCAGCCAATCCGACGGGCTGCTCATGTGTTTTGCGCCATGCGTAGTACTATCCGATCCGAGAAGACAGAAGCATTGGAAGCAGATGATTTCCCCTGTAATTTACTCTTTTTCGTTGGAAGAGTGATCGATCTAGCAAGGACAGTCTGGGGATACATTACTGCATTTGTAGCATATAGTAGGAGTAAATTTCATATTGGTACATCAGCGCGTAACACAACAGCCTCGGGGCTTAAAAAAATGCTTCAGTACAGTCCTAAAAAATACAGCAATACGTAATACATACGGTCCTGCGTAGGCCTCTCTGCAGCTGCCACGTGTCCAGTTTTTTTTCTTTCAAAATGGTCCCTCAAAATCTCATTAATCCCGCCGTGTGCCAATCCTCGTCTGTATGGCCATGAAAAGGTCAAAATGTTTCCCCCAAATCCCCATTGTCTTCCTCTCAAGCTTGAACAAACCCCAAACCCTAGCGACGATGGAAATCACAGCAACGTCGGCGGAGATGCTGCCGCAGGTGGCAGATGACGATGCAGAGAAGCCGACCAGGCTTCGTGAGATCTGTAGCCGCTTTTCGAACTTGGAGATGCTCTATGAGGAATCTGTGGGGATTGCTATGGCGGCCACGAAGGAGGAGAGGATCTGAATGATCGGAGAAGCAGCGTTGTCGGTCGGGTTTATCTATTGGGCGATGTTGGAGGCATGGGAGAGGGGATTCAGTTCAGAGAGCGCGTTGCCCCGCGTACAGGTCTTGCGCTCTGAACCCGCCGGGTCTGAAGGAGGACGCGGCGACGATGGTCATGGCGATGTCGGCGCCAGACAATCAGGCGATGCCCATAGTGTTGGATGAGACGAACCAGCGCTACTGAGAAGGAGGAGAGTGCATGCGAGGGACGTGCAGCTGCCTTGTCACTCTCCCCGCTTCCCCGCCGCTCTCCGAGGATTGTAGCCCTCGGTCGCTTTGTTGGCGAGCAATGGGGGTCACTCCGGCGGACAACCGACACCCAGTTCAAGTTTTTTGTGCTCTCCTTCTCCGTTGGATAGTTTCAAATTCCCTGTTTAGAAGTTCTGATCCAACTCCTTATGTTTACAAACATAGAGCTTGGGTGGAGGCTGTTTCTTGTTGTATTGATCAAGTAAAATATCCTAGCTTGCTCCAGATTAGTACCTTTATTTAGCTACTCCCTCCGTCACATAATGTAGGACGCTTTGTGTCAAAAAGCGTCTTATTATGGGACAGAGGGAGTAGTTTTTAGTTGGGCGTAGTCTAGTTTACCCAAGTAGTCTGAAGAGAGGTTCTATATTATGGTTGATCTTGTTGGTGTGTATGACCCAAACATTTGATCTTATTCCCAAGATATACCAGTGACCATATGATGTATTTTGTGAACATGTATACTACAAGTTACAATCAAGTTATCTTGTTGTTGCTGAATTTTTCCAAGGCTGAAACATGAGAGTGATCTAATGCATGTTGTTGTTGTTGTATGACCAAACATGCCTGATATTGTTGTTGCATGACCAAAAGAAATTCAAAAATATGGTGCATATTATCTCTGATCTTCTTGGTGCATGACACAGGTAGTATGAACAATGTCTAGCCAAATAAAATACTCTAGGCCTGTTTGGAGCACATGTCTACAAAAACCAAGGAACATAGAGAAAAAGAGGAACGGGACGGGAAATTGGATGCAAAACATAGGGTTGGAAAAATAGAGGAAAGATGTATGAGGTGGTGTTCGGAACAAAGGTAGAAAGCATACATGAAAACATTCAGAGTTCTACAGGTATGGCCTAATGGGCCTCTACGTTTGTCCATACCCGTAGAACTCTGGATGTTTCCATGCATGCTTTCTACCTTTGTCCTGAACACTACCTCATATATCTTTCCTCTATTTTTTAGAGGAAAAGGGCTCCAGCCCAGGTCCCATTGCATAACAGCAAAACCACGTAGTATGATACAAGGGAGAAACTAAAAAGAATAGTGCAAGGCTGCAGAGGCAGCAAACATGTTGCCTCGGCAGAAGAAAAAAAAATTCTAAGTAGAACTAAGGTTTACACCAAAGATAAAGACAACATAACACACCCCAGCCTCTCGACATCAAAGTAGCAGCACACGTAGGCATCTAGCGACAAAAGAAGGCCGAAGATGAAGGCGCATCCACGACATCATACATGCATCATTCCACCTCCTAGGGAGAGGGAGCAGCACACTAGCTCTAACCTGGATCCAGCCACAGTAGAAGGGGGGGGGGTTCTTGCACAATTTTCTCCAGTCTTGTAAGCATTACCCTCAGTTTTTCCTTGACGGGTTCTGAGCATAGCACCTCCCATAAGGAAAGCATGTCGGCGGTTTTCCTCAAAATCACCTGCACACCAGACCAGAGCACATGGTTGAAACACATGTCATTTCTAATTTTCTAGAGAGCCCAAAGGATTGTTGTCAGAACTATTTTAGTAGCAGTATTAGAGTTATTATTCTGAAATTGAAGTAAATACATTATATTAGTAATGCCAATACTAGTAGCCAGCTCAACAACAACTCTCTGCGGTTCATTAGAAACAACACAATCAAAAAACAAATGATGCCCACTTGCCTAGTCTCAAGTTCAAAACAAAAGGACAAGTCAAATCAGGAACATTTTGACTTTTGTGCAAATTATCTCTAGTAAGCAGTTTGTTATTAGCAAGCAACTAGAGAAAGATCTGAACCCTAGGGGGGATCTTCACCTTCTAAACAACAAGGCAATTACCATTGAGGAAAACCCCTAAAATTGACAATCTTATAAAATGATTTAACAATATAAATCCCTTTAGGATCATAATTCCAAACAAGGGAATCAGAGGTATCATCAAATTTAAGGTATTAAGTGTCATTAAAGAGGTCATTCCAGGACTGAGGTATATCTAGGGAGAAACATCTCCTAAATTTGATCTTAAGATTAACTCCATCTCAGACCTTACTGACTAAGACTTTATGGTCAATAGCAATAGAGTAAATCCCCCAATACTGAGTGGCTAGGTTGGGGGATCCACACCAGTGATCTTCCTAAAATATAACCATCTTGCCATTCCAAGTTTTCCAGAAATAGCCAAACTTAGAGGCATTGGTAGCCCACAAAACTCCCTTCCAAAAGAGGGGAGGCACCAACAACAAAGCAAGCAAAAATGTTAGGGTTATGGGTTATATATTTGGCATTAATTTGTCTCCAAATTTTCCGAGTATCTAGATGATATCTCTTAACCCAAGAGAGGCAAGCAAGCAAAGATTAAAATCAGCAATATTAGTGATCCTCAGGCCGCCATATTCTTTCTTAAGAGCCAAAGACCCCCAAGAGGCTAGATGATACTTATGGTGGCCCTCATAATCATCCCAGAAAAAAGGGCTAATTGGGAATTAATCAGGGTAATAGCCCATTTAGGAAACTTAATAATCCCCATAAGGTAGGAGGGGATATCAGCTATACAAGTTTGAACTAAAATCAGCCTTTTGCCAAAAGAAAGGAGTCTAACCCTCCATCTAGCCCCTTTTTTGATTATCTTATGAATGACTGGTTGGAGGTCCTCCTTCCTAAGCTTACAGTGATGAAGTGGAGCTCCAAGATATTTGATAGGAAAGGAGCTAAGTTTACAACCCAGAGACTAAGCAAAAACCTAAGCACTATCTCTCTCAATATTAATAGGAACTAACTCACATTTGTGGAAATTAATCCTCGTGCCTGATATTTTCTCAAAGAAAGACAGAAGCCATTTAAGGTTTTTAGCATGCTGTAAACTATGATCTAGAAAAAGGAGGTCATCTGCATATTGCATACTGACAACAACAGGATTAGATGATGGAAAAAGGCCTTCAATAAGATTGTTATTAGAGGCCTTATGTGATAGCCTGGCTTAATAGGAATGATAGACTACTCATATCAATAAGGAATTCCTTCTTTTCTGGGAGCCCATTCGAAAAGAACTCCTAAGTTAAGCGTGCTTGGCTTGGAGTAATTCTAGGATGGGTGACCGACCGGGAAGTTGGTCCCGGGTGCACACGAGTGAGGACAAAATGCGCAGGAAAGACTAGTATTGATCTATGGGGCCAGTTTCGATCCCGCCAGGGGTAACGGCCATAACCGGCGGGTGTGTCCGTTGATGTCATTTATCCTGCATTATCCAAAAGGGATTCAATTGTATTCATCCACACAGGCATATCGAACAAAAACTCCATGTTAATCATATCATAAGGTTTCTCATAGAGTCATAATCAAGTTTAAACATAAAACCAGACAAATTTTTAGTTGCTACAAAGTGAATAATTCCATGAGCAGCTACCATGCTTTCAACAATAAATCTGGCTTTTATAAAGGCAGTTTGGTTTGGAGCAATGAGATCATTGGAAATAGCATCAAAACTACTAGTAGTGCATTTAGAGAAAATTTTAAAACTACAATTAATCATAGCCAAAGGCCTAAACTTCTCCATTTGAACTGCATCAGACTCCTTGGAAACAAGGGTGAGTAAGGATAAGTTCAATCTAAATAAATCTAGGTCTCCCTTCTCCTATTCTCTAAACATAGCAAACATACAATTTTTATAATGGATCCCGTGCTATACAAGGATCTTTCCTCTATTTTTTTCAATTCTATATTTTGCACCCACTTTCTTGTCCATTCCTCTGTTTCTTTATGTTCCTTGGTTTCATAAACATGTACTCCTGCAATGTCGATCCGGGTACTAGCCACAATTTTCTTTTGAGCTAACATTCTAAACCAGCCTACATGCAAGAGGGGTCACGTATGGAAAAAGCCAGAAACGGGAGTTCTAAAAATAAATGTTGATGCATCATTTTATGCAGATAACTTCACAGGTGCTAGCGGTGTTATTAAGCGTGATGATCGTGGCAAGTTCCTGCGTGCAATAACTCATTTGATACCCCATGTGGCCAGTGTAGAATCAACAATATTGTGGCAGCTATCTTGTGTGGGCTAAACTTAGCAGCAAACCTGGGATGCGCGAAGCTGGCAATCGAGTCTAATAGTATCAACGGACTGGAGGCCATCTTTGATCCAAACACACATATGGGAACGGATGTGCCTATAATAGTTGAATGTTCCCTTTTGACATTGGAGTTTGCTAGTATCACTTTTGATCATTGTAGTAGAGAAGCTAATATGGTGGTGGATGGAGATAATTGCATCTATCATCCTTATATTTGCTGGCTAGGTCCAAAACGGTCCTCATACTCTGGAAGTGCTTCAGTACGATCCTCATACTTGAAAATATGTTGTGTATACAATCCTCAAACTTGGGAGAGCAGTCCCGAGCTTCATCGCCATGTACATATCGTGTATAGCAAGAACAACTCTCTCTCCGTCTGAGCGGGGCCCACTTGTCAGTGGGTGGCTGAAAAGAAATAAAAATGTTACTATAGCATGGAGGTTTCAAACCTGCGACCACCGGATAGAGCACGAGCAAGCTAGCCAACAAGTTTGAGGACCACCGGATAGAGCACGACCACAAGGATGGAGAGAGACTTGACTCAGCTGGCAGGTTGCGCTATACACGATGCGTACATGGCGATGAAGCTCAGGACTGCCCTTCCAAGTTTGAGGACCATATACACAACGTATTTTTAAGTACGAGGATCATATTGAAACACTTCCAAGGTATGAGGACTGTTTTGGACATAGCCACCAAGTATGAGGACGATACATGCTATTATCTCGTGGTGGATGCATTAGCTAATCATTGCATTAGTATTAGCAAGTCTGAAGTGTGGGAGACAAACATCCCTGACTTTATTCTTCATCATTATGTAAACGATCTGGCCATTATTCTATGAATAAAGTTATTATGCCGAAAGAAACATGTGTTCCGAACTCCGAAGAGGTCTTTTTTTAGAGAAAAGGTCGAGACCGGACTTTAAATTAATAAAGCCATCATGGAACGAGAGTCACAACCAATCTAACCATACACCAACAGTATCAACCTACGGGCAAAAGAGGACGGCCACAACCGGCAACAAGGCACGCATGCCTAAGAATAACCCAAAAGGACAATCTAACTGGGGAAGACACTTTAAAAGGAAGCAACATCAGCCATGATACCCTGGCCCGATCCCTTCCAGAGAGAAAGATAGCAGTTGCACGCACATGGTAGATGAGGGCCTCCAATGCCGCCTTGTCATCCTCCTTAATCAGATATTTCCACTACTGCAAAAACATGGATAATTTGAAAATAACATTAGCCGCCGAGTTAGGGAACACCTTTTCAATAGTAAATTTGTTTCTAGTAGTCCACATGGTCTAGCACATTTTGGCAGCCATGAGAAGACTACTGCTCTTGTTGTTTTGCACATTTCATTAATACGTTCACATATGCATAGATTTTTTTGGTGTATGTACGTATGCAAGAGTATGTTTACAGATGATACATTTATGCTTTTACAATTTATATTGGCACAAAAACACCCGAACATTGCTCTTATTTGACGTGCCACTACAAAATTATTTTAATTTAGCACTTTTTTGCACTAAGATACTATCTGGCCATGTTCGGTTAATCCTCTTGCCACAGGGATTGAAGGGGATTGGGGAGGTTTGAGAAGGATTTTGACTTGCAAGGGATTTAATCCCCTTCAATCTCTTTCAAACCTCTTCAAACCCTGCCAAACCGAACAAGGCCTCTAGGGCTAGGGTTAGTATTTTAGCTGTTGGTCACCCTGGTGAGGTACACCATTTGTCTTTAAAGGGCAGTATAATTTTTGTACCAATACGATTACTAAGCTAGTAGTTTTCATTTATGCTTTTTACTGGCTTATTGATTTGGTAAGAAAAGCATTGGCGAAAGTGTATCTGATGTTGGATCTGGATCTAAATAGGGCCCAGCTGAGCTTTCGACATGTCTGGACGTGAGGTCCGTGAGTATACCAATCTCAGCGATCCTAAAGGTTCTTGATTCATCACTCTCCTGTAGCCAACAAGTTCTTACCCTTCCTTGTCTGTTAGGCATTTAAATTGGGATCATTTTGATGACATTTGGGATTTGTGCTGTGGATGTGCAGATAGGAAGTCAGGGAAGGGGAAGGACAAGATCGATGATGAGGACGTCACCTTTCAGCGCATGGTTGCAAAGGTTATCTGGATTGTATTGTTAGTTTAGTACTGCTACTGCATTTGATGTATGTCTAAACACATTATTTTAAATATCTGCATATAAGATGTTATTATATCAAGTCTTACTTTTCTGCCATTTATCCTATTTTTGTAAGAGACAATTTCATTAGCTGCTAAAATATAATTTAAAATTCAACAAAGAAGAGGTTAAATTTGGCCAAAATAATACTTTTGATGTCTGAATGAATGGATTTGCTAAGTTTTGCACTTATGTGGTGTCAATCTGGCATAGCGTTGAATGTGCTGGAGTGGTGATTTTCTTCTTACATGTTGCTGTGCTAGAATATGCATTATATATGGCTTGGTGCTGCTGATATAGAGTAGTACATTTGATGTTATCAGAATAAGTAAAAAAAATAATGTAGACTGAATTTCATAATTTTCTCTACACTGTGATAGATCATCCAATGTGGTCAGAAATATTTAACGGGCTGCCTTAGGTTGAGGTTGCGTGTATACTCTGCTGAGATCATTGGTTTGTTGGTAGAATAACATTTATATTACTTGGTAGCTGGGGCTGTGAGATGTCACAACATTCCTTGCAAGCTCGATTCCCTTACTACTGCTACCAGTTGAGTTTTACACGCAATGTTCTGATAACATGCCCTCACAGAAATTTTGGCTCTGTACTGGGCGGTTGATGCCAACAGATGCAGGATGTTGCCGGTGAGAGGGGAGGCTACCTTCATGGACGAGGAGGTATTTCATGCTTCTTCAAGGAGGGCTCCATGCCGGTTGCTTGTTAACCATTTTTTTTGTATTACTTTTATGTTTTTCAGCATTGGACAGTGATGATTTGCTTTACCTCAAAGAGCAAATGGAGGCCGAGGAAGATGCAGAGCGTCGTCTTCGCCGTACAGAGAAGCGGGCATTTGCTGCTTTTAAGATATCCTCTCTTTATATTTAATGAAACAGCGTAGCTTGCATTTTATAAAATAATATTGGGTTTTTATCAGTTTTGCCATCGGCTGTCTAACGCTACTCAGTTTTGCCACTAAATGTTTTCACTAATAAAAAATGCCACTGTTCCGTTAGACACAAACTCAGAAATGCCATTTTTCACCGTTACCGTCTGGTCAATACACGTTGACTGGAGGTAGATGACAAAAATACCCCTGTCCCGTTTATGAACCCCCCGTCTCTCTGTGTTGACTTGTGGGACCATTTGTAAGGGGTGCATGAAAATAGAATAAAAATTGTCGTCTTGGGGTTTCGAACCCAAGACCACAACCTCCAGTAAGAAGCGAGCAAACCAACTGATCTAAGGAGATGTTATGATGCAGAAGGAGATATATCCATTATATGTTATATGGAATAATATTCCAACACAGCAACGCCTCATATATTTTCCTGTTGCTAGATAGTTGAACTTCGGTTTGAAAGTTAGTATGGACAACAGATCCGCACGAGCGGCTGGCCGGCTAGAAGAAACTGTTTGGTACTAGTAGACATAAACAAATGAGGCAGACCGCCACGCCCAAATTTTTTGATGGTCACACACTAATCGACAGAAACAACACATATGACAGCATGATCACATGGTATTCTATATTTCTATGAAAATTTCAGCATGGTTGCTGCCCATTTTTCTGAAAACGACACAAACACAAAGTGGTTCACAGACATAAATAAGGTTGTTTTTTCAGCACACACAAATCAGGTTCACAAACATAAATAAGGTTCAATAACATCCACTTGTTGGTCGAAATATAAAGGTCCAAATTCTCAAACATGCATAAGGTTGAAAGGAAACATGTCCAGGTTCACAAGCAAAAGGTCACGATCACACAAACTTCACATATGTAGCTTCTTTTTGCTTCTTGTGTTTTTAGCAGGACTGTCTGGTGGTTCCGCATTTGCAATTCGAATATGCATGGGAGACGAAACAAATCCACTTGCAGGTCCATCGGTTGTGGTACAAACTTCATTTTGCATGTGCTTCCTTTTCCTAGTGTTCTTCACAATTTTTTTTCGAAACAGAGGCAAAAGTTTTGCCTCATCGACTAATTAAGAAGAAGAGAATTGCCCAGTTATTTACGGAAAACCGGGCGAAAACCAATACAAATGGAGCATGGACTAACTCCTCACATGGCAAGAAACCCCACAACAGCACATGCGGCCCCTCCCAGACTCTCCGAATACACAACGTCCACAAACCCCGATATTGCTACTACGCCAAGAGACCCCCGACAAGAACAGCTCGACACAAGACATCAGGCACCTCCCAACCCTCAACGACAACCCAATCAAAGCGGACAAGCCGAGAGATCGAAGGTCATCCATCAAGCAGCGAGAGACGCCTTGCCCATGGCGCCACTCTTTCCTTTGCCCACCTTCTTTTGTTTGCCCCTTATTGGTGTCCCCGTCAAGAGGCAAGCAATCG
Organism: Aegilops tauschii subsp. strangulata; assembly: GCF_002575655.3. Lineage (NCBI taxonomy): Eukaryota > Viridiplantae > Streptophyta > Magnoliopsida > Poales > Poaceae > Aegilops > Aegilops tauschii. Next base: position 243,354,720 of record NC_053039.3, on the reverse strand, counting down.
ACCTGCCCAAACCAGGTCTAGCAACCTCCACACTGGCGAGCAAGTCACAAAGTTCCTTCGCGAAGAGAGCATCTGGATTTGGAGTAGGTGCCAACACACTTGGCTCAATGGTCATGTCACTCACAGGCATCACCTGCTCCATGGTCGCAAACGAGGGAACATCAGCAACATCTAGAACTCCATGCTCCATGACACCAAGAGGTAAACTGGTTGACGCCTGACACCCAATGGACTTAGGAGATGGAGATATTGAAACATCCAAATCACCACACTCCTCAGCATCAAGTATCTGGCTAGAATCCAGGGGTGACGTTGGCGATAAAGCCACAATTGAGATCTCAGGAGGGTCTACCTTCGGTTGTTCGACGGACAGAGGCAGAACCGAGCCTCCACACAGCTCCCGAAGCTCAGGCATGATCTGCAGCACCGGAGTCACAACCACATCATTGCCTAGACCCTCATAGGCCGACGGTGGCGAGCTGGCTCTAGCACGAGGGGAGAAACAACCATGAAGCTCGTCTCCCCTCTCGACCTCGAAGCTGCCATCAGGCACAATCAAAGGGCGCAACACATGAGCACTCTGCAACACAGGCGGCGCCAGGGAGAGCCCTCCTAGTGCAGCCTCAACTCGCTCCATGAAGCTCTCCATCCGCAACATCCAACCTTGCATGGAGTCAACGACATCACGCAGAGGTTGGACCGTCTCCTCAAACCGGAAGGAAGCCATATCAAGGAGCTCAGAGCACAACAACTCGGCCTGCCTCTCCAAGGCAGGCCGCACTGGGATATCCGCCGAGGCCACAGAGCTAGCAGGAGCAGGAACGATCGATGCCCAAGAATCGCGACCAAACGTCTTCGAGAGGGGCGTGGCTTCTTTCCGGACCTTGCAAGGAACTGAAGCTTGTTGGTGTCCGACAGGGAGGCGGGGCAATGCTGACAAAGTAGGGCTTCCCAAAAAGCTGAGGGGACGCCAGGCATTGCGGCACCCACGCGCTCGATGACCATTCTCAAGGCATCGAGAACACCTAAAAGGATCTCGACACTCCGCTGCACGGTGTCCAGGATAGAGGCATCTGCAACATCTACCATGAAGCCAAGCGGGGATAGGACGGGGAGCCAGTGCAGGGCCTAGTGATACAGGGCATTGCACGTTGCGTCGCGGCATCACCTTTTGCCAACCACCGCATGAATCCGCATCGCACGCCATGCCCGGCTGAGCTGCCGGAACTGAGGATTTGGTAGCCGGCGGCAGCGTCGGCGGGGCCAGCACATCGTCATCCTCTTCATCTTCATTGTCGGTAAGGGAGCTCCACGAGACATATCGCGCCTTGTTCAGACCCGGCTCAGCGCCGACAGGCGTTGAGGATGGCGCCACTTCTACAGGAGTCAGGGACGGTCCGGTGGTGCCAGCAGGAGTCGTGGACGATGCGGTGTTGCCAGCTGGAGTCGTGGACGGCGCTTCAGCAACAGCAGCCGGGGGTGGCGGCGGGGCTTCCACAGGAGTCGAGGACACCGTAGCAGCGCATGCAAGAGTTGGGGACGACGTGCACACAGTAGAAGTCGGGGCTGACAGCGTGGTGCTGCCAGGAGCAGAGTCAGCGGAGGCAGGGGGTCCAAGCCCTCCAACCACCAGGACAGGAGCATGATCTGGAGCATCACGCGCCGCGTCCAGGGCGGAAAACGCGGCGACGCCGCTCGGAGGAGGCCCGGGGCGAGGCAGGGAGCGCTTGCCCGACTGCGCCATCGGAGGTGCTGCCACATCTGGCCTTGGCGGGAGTCCAGCACGGGACAGACGACCTCCAGCTGCCGGGGCGGCCATGCGGGAGGCAAGAGCAGCCGCGGCCAGCGCGGCGGCAGCAGCTGAGGCTTCCGACGGAGTCGGAGATGACGACGCAGACGCGAGGGCCATGAGCAGCACCTCAAGAGCATGAAGGGGAGAGGGAGTGCAGCTGGGAGAGGACGCGGAGAGCAGCCCGGATCTGGTCTCGGCGGCTGAAATGACGGCCGGAGGAGGGAGATCAACGCGGCGCCGCCGGCCGCGGCCGCGGGGTCGCGAGAGCCATGGATTCCGCCTCGACCATGGGCGTCTCGCTCGACTTTTAAGACAAAACGGAATTTAGAGGGGAACAGTGACTACACTTTTCTTTGAGCTGTACAGAAGTTAGTCATGTTGCAAAAAAGAATGAAAATAGATGTTGAAAATACATATAGAAAAGCACATGTTCTTTTGATGTTACCTAGCAGAACTTGCAACCATTGATAGTTCAGGGTCGCCTTCTCCTGCCACAAAAGGGGCTTCCCTAGCTTGGAGGTCAGCCTCATCTTCTCCAAATGCTGGGTCAACTGGATTTGTGCACAATCTGGCAATGCGCCCGAAGCCTCCGCATCGCTTGCACTTCCTTTTCCTAGCGCCCACGCCAGCACCTTCAGCACTAGATCTAATTCTAGTCTTCCTTGGTCGGCCTTTTGGCCTCCTCAACACTGGAGCATGTAGTTTGAAGCCAGGGTCAACAATGTCCCATTGTTGCTTGCCTACCATTGCAGGTATGTTGTCCGCATACGCAGCCTTAAATTTTGCAACGGAGTAGAACTCATGTACATATGGTTCAATTTCTGATACTGGACCTCGTAGTGAAGTAATAAAGTACATGGCATGGATACATGGCAAACCCTTGACCTGCCATTGCCTACAGCTACATGTTTCCTTTGCGATGTCAACAGGGTAATCTCCATTCCCTATTCTCTTTGTCCACTGCAGTAATTTCTGCCTCAACATCACTGTGTCTAATTACCATCATCTCTTTTGTCCTTACCACGAGATACACGCATGTATGGCACCGTGAAGTGGTACTTCTCATGGATCTTCTCTTGAAGAGCAGTAGGGCCAATATCTGGGTTCTTTCTCACCCACTCCAGCACAACATCAGCAACCCACCTGCTCTTTGCCGGCTTGAACTTCTCACTTCTCAGCTTAGTTGGGCATGTATGAGAGAAAGGACACACCTTGATCTGTAGGAAACAACAAAATCAGTTAGTAGGTTGCTAGTATGTTAAACTTGCCACATTTGTATAGTTACCAGTTCCACAAAATAAAGGGTACAATAAACAAATCAATTAGATGTTAGCAAGTTATACCTGAAATATTCTGCTATTCCTCATATAAGAGCCATGAATTCTCCACTTACACCTCTTATATGCACAACTTGCTCTCAGCCTCTTAGAATCACTCTTTTCGACTGTATAGTCAAATTCACGTTTAATTGCAAAAGTAGAAAGTGCATTCTTGCAGTCCAACAAAGAGGGGAATACCGAGCCTTCTGCAAATAATGGATTCTCCTTGTTATATACTACAACAGGTCTGTCCTCCTCCTCCTCTTCCTCTTCATCAACTAAACCCATGTCTCTATTCTCTTCTTCCTCTTCAGTGTCAGTGGATTCATATGCTGGAGGATTATCTTCCTCTTCCATATCTGCCGAATCATCTTCTTTGGTAGACTTCTTGACTAAGTCTGGATACTGCCGCTCATCATCATTATCCGAGAGAATAGCATCATCAGGTATAGCATCATCGGTTATGTCTCTATTAGCATCGTCAACACTATTAGACTGCCTGACTCCCTGTATGTTGACTGTATCAACATCAACTGCCTGACTCCCTGTATGTTGACTCTCACTGTAACAAGGTTGTGTAGGTGGATTATGGCTAGGTGTGCTAGGAGTTTGGGATTTTTGAAGAACCTCAATTTGCATAGATATTTTCTTTGAATCTTGATGTTTTCCAAACATCAAAGCTGCATCATCATCACATACAACAGCAACCCATTTATTCTGCTCCCTGTCATAGTACTTCAACTCAACGTAATCACGCCACCCCCATGGATAGGTATCACACAGTTTGTGCAGCAATGTTTTGTGTGTGATACTAGGTTCTACAAATAGATGAAAATCAAAGCCGCCAACATATCGCTTGAGACCATCGCTATTCTCACGGCTTGTTTCCATCCTAACTGTCAGCATACAAGCAGTATCCGCATCCATCCTGACCATCAGGAACACAAGTACCAAATTGCACGCGATTATCAGTAAGGCAAAGTCAGCTACTACAAATTCTATGTACAAATTTCGACCTCTACAAGTTATATTCAACCACACACGCACACTGAGAATTAGTATACTCACAATGCAGGAATTTCAGAGCCTATGTCATGTTGGGGCGTCCTGTGGCCGATGCAAGCCTCCGATTCGGTCCTGCTGTTCGTCGCCATCGCCGTGGAACAATTGCACTTCAAGACTTGGGAGGAGCTGCGGAGTCAGCCGGGAGAAGCGCCGGAGCTGCCTGCCTCCGGTGGCGGTGCCGGGCGGGAGGAAGAGCCGAAGCTGCGATGCGTGGCGGCACTTGGCGGGAGGCGCCGCAGCTGTGGCGAGTGGGGGCGCGCCGGAGCTGGGCGGGCAGCCCGGCGACCGGCGGTGCCAGGTGAGGAGTTTGGCAGGCGGCGGCGATGACCGGGGATATTGGTTCCGGCTGGGGAAAGGGAAACTGCCACGAACAGATCGGGTCAAGGATTAGATAAGATTTTGTTTAGTTAGGTTAAGACATCTGTATATAAGGACTGTATCTCCTCACAAAACAAATCGTTACCATGGTTCAGTTGGTTAGCTCGCGGGCTTGTGTAGCCCGTGGTCTTGGGTTCAAACCCCAGCCTCTCAATTTTTTTTCTCTTTTTCTCATGCGGCCCTTACAAATGGGATAGGGGTAATTTCGTCATCTAACTTTAGTCAACGTGTATTGACCAAACGGTAACAGTGAAAAATGGTCTTTTTGAGCTTGATATAACAGAACAGTGGTCTTGGGTTCAAACCCCAGCCTCTCAATTTTTTTTCTCTTTTTCTCATGCGGCCCTTACAAATGGGATAGGGGTAATTTCGTCATCTAACTTTAGTCAACGTGTATTGACCAAACGGTAACAGTGAAAAATGGTCTTTTTGAGCTTGATATAACAGAACAGTGGCATTTTTGAGTAGTGAAAATGTTTAATGGCAAAACTGAGTAGCGTTATACAACCGATGGCAAAACTGATAAAAACCCAATAATATTTGGTCAACACGATCCAAGCGCTCCTCTAGCTCCTGGTATGCCAATTTGCGATAGTACACATATTTACTACTTGATCTATTATTCATCATGTGGAATAGCACAGTAGAGACATGCTTTGCCAGGGGTGATTTCTCATTTAACTTGTCGTGCAATTTTCCACATCTTTATTATGTGATTTGTTTCCATTAGTTGGAATAGCAGAACAGAGGAACATGCCTAGCCAGGGGTAGTTTCTCATTTAGATTTGTGTAGCTATAGTCTGTTTGATTTCTTTAACCCTCCCCTTACAAAGCAGCGACTTTAGCTGATTCTGCACCTGCTCTACCCGCCGCTCTTTGTGTCGACGCCAGGCCAAAAAGCGACATAAGGTATGCTACTAAGCTGTGCGCAGCAAACATTAGGTTTCCATCCACCGCGCCCTGTCGTAACATTGGGGCATACCTAATTGGCAGGCAACGGGATCTCTTGAAGAACATTGTTGGGATCAAACCGAAGCGACCCAAGGTTTGCAGCTCTCCGCAAGCGGCAGAGAACGACGGACCTAAGCTGAACCAGGAAGTTTCTGTCAGCAAAATGTCTTCATGTCAGAATGAACCAAAGCCAGCTGAAGCAACGGAGTCTAGGCCACAAAATGTGACTGGAAGCTTGCTTGGCCTGGCGTACGAGAGCTCGGACGAAGAATGACCAGTGGTGTAGGGAGTCACTGTAGGGCTGTAGGCTGCGTGTTAGCTCGCGGCTTTAGTTTCTGGAACCAGTATATTGTGCAATAGTGTGAGTGATTCTGCGTACAGAATCTCTAAAGGTGCTATCAGGTGAATGATTCTGCGTGCAAAATCTTTAAAGGTGCTATCAGCCTCCTCGACAGCCGTCATTTGCACGTCATCACAGCCGTTGCTCATCCTTTCGCCTCTCCACCCGCGAAGGCCAGACCTCCATCCGGGCATATCCCGATCATTAAAACAACGGCAGTTCTCAAAAGAAAAAGAAAAACATCTGGACTGCATGGTCGGTCTGAACACTTTATGTCATCTAATGGCTTGCATCAAACGGCCATGGACTAGTCTGCACGTTCGAATTTCGCCGCCGAGGAATCTTTGGGGGAGTCCGTGCAACCGCCACATTGGACTCTGACACATCCCGAATTTCGCCGAGGAATCTTTGGGCGTGTCCGTGCAACCGCCACGTCGGACTCTGACACATCCGGCCCACACAAAACCTTCCTCCCGGAGCCCTTTTCTCCCATCCACCCCCCTTTTCTCTGTATCCACACCTGCCAAGATCAATGCCGCCTCTACTCCACTCCGGCCGTTGCCCACTTCTTGCCGGACCACCGCTGCTCCACCCAGGCGCCTTATACTTGCCCTCGCAGCCAAGGTATCGTCCGCTCTATTTCGACGCCGTCCATGGCGGACGCCATGTCTAGCAAGTGTTCCGCCAAATGTCGTTGCGATTATTTTGACTTTCTTTTTGTTTAACATGAAGTAAGCACGATGGCAAGGTACTTTATGAGGGAGGATGCGTTATTGTGCAACGCGTAGTTGGCCACAAGTGCGGGGTTTGTGGGCATGAAACAAAAGTGCATGGTATTTTGGGGCATGTGCATTCTTGGTTTCATTAGCACAACTAATACACACCCTACAATTTGGATGCGATCCATGATCGCAATGGAAAGTCACTACTCCATCGCTGATACACCATTTTAAACATCGTCATGAAGTATTGCACTGCGATTGCACAAGTTGAAAGAATGATGTCAATGGGTGCACCAATCATGGAGATCATAAATTTTTGCTTCTTGTTGGTCAATTCATTGATTCACTCAACGTTGCAATTTGAAGATCATGTCATTGTATAGCCCGGATGCGTTGCCGTGATGTACTACAAGACAGAGGGCAAGCCCTTCAGATTGATACATTGTTGGATAAAACTCAAGGGGCAACCCACTTGAGAGAACATGTGTCGATGAAGAAGTCAAGTTCCAGGAGAGAAACCTTGAGATAAACGCCACTTTCAAAGTTTCGAGGAGTATGGTTGAATTTGGGACCAAAGAATTAAAAAAAACATGTTGAACATCAGGCACTTTATCTACATATATGCTTGAATTGATATCGATCAATGGCTCAAAGCGCGGCTACATGTCGGACATTTCACTTAGGTTTATTCTATTCTTTTAAAGGATGGACATTTGATGTATAGGCTAGATGGCCGGCACCACTAGCACTTAATAAAACACGTACCGCTGAACCCATCCTAGGTGTATCATCCAGTTCTTCTTAGGAGTGCGAGTGACCAGAGGCTCAAGCTTGCGCTCATACCATAACGAAGCACGATGACCCCTATCAATGTCCCCATTCAGCTACCACATTCCCGCCATTCCTGCACATACCAATTTCAAACATAGTTGCCACACTTAATACAAATGTAGAACATAGTGTCACATTTAATACAAATTTCAAACATAGTTGCCACACTTAATACAAATTCAGAACATAGTGCCACACTTAATACAAATTCAGAACATGGTGCCACACTTAATACAAATTCAGAACATGGTGCCACACTTAATAAAAAATTAGAACATAGTACTACTAGCTTAGCTTCTTTCTCTCACTCTTACTCCTCTACCTCCTCTTCGTCCCCGGTTGCCTCGTCCACGCCCAGCACCATTAGCAGTGACGAAAGTGGGACAATTAGTGTCCCTATGGCCAAATTCATTGCATAGAATGCATTGTCTAGGCGGACCTCCCGCTTCAGATTCATCCATATCCTTCCGGATGTGCTGACACTGCCGTCTGCCGCTACTTGTACGCATATGCTTTGGATTTGGAATGTAACGCCTTTCAGCGGGGTTGACGTTGTTGAAGTTACCCATTGATCGAAAACCCATCAGCTCACCTGTCCAGGTATTGAGGACAGACTCTTTAAGAAAAAATGGAGACACAAACGATTTGCGTCCATTCCAAGCTACCCGCAGGAAGCAAGTACATGTGAGCAAGGTAGGTGAAACAATTTCGGTTTGTTGCATGTGCACTCACACGTCGGCCAGGCTTCATTTCCAATTTTCACCTCATGCGTCCTCAACTCATTTGCACATCCGAATTTGTTGTTGGATAAGCGGACCTCAAACCTTCTTTCTTGATTACCGTTGGCGACTATAGTGTGTGACCTAGATTTTTGCATCTTGTTGTCCATGTACTTCGTTACTCTTTCATAGTAACTTGTATTCGGGTTGTTCAAGATATGTTGCTCTGCTTTCTGACGTCTATCTCTGAAATACTTCGCGGTGCCATAGAAAATACCCTCAATGATGGCTGTAAGTGGCAATGCCTGGTTTCCTCTGAGGACAAAGTTGTATGTTTTCGCGAGGTTGGTTGTCATGACACCGTACCTTGCTCCATGTGTGTCATGTAGCAAAGACCACCTCTCCAGAGGCTCATGCTCTATCCACTGCTGGAAGGTTTTACTCAACCTCACGAGCCTTCTCCTAGTACTAGGTGGGTCAAAGCCTGGCAAGTCACATAGCCCAACAGGCTCCTCCTCCACGGCCGCTGTTCCTGTTGCCAACTGTGCAGCTACTGCTTCAACATGTGCCCTCACTGCAGTTTTTCTGTCCCCAACGTGTCTCTGCGTGCACACATTAAGTCTGTCACGTATCAAATTATACTTCCATAACTGGTTCTGCTCGCAGAGTTTTTTGAATAGATTCATTAGGTTCTTATTTCCGAACTGCGAGAAGAAATTAGCCCCCAGATGGCGCATGCACCAATGACTCTGCAAGTCCTGCCATGGAGTTTGTTCCTCAGGGCCTGGGTTTGTCTGTCCTTATCGCACTGAGTATACCTGCATGCCTATCATGAAGGATGCACACATTGGGCTTCTCCTTCACAACTGATATTTTTCAACCGCCTGAAGAACCATGTCCAACTTTCAATGTTCTCACTCTCCACAAAAGCAAATGCGAGTGGGACAACTTGATTTTGTCTGTCTTGACCTATGGCTATTAGGATCTGACCCTTGTACTTGCTTGTGAGAAAAGTACCATCTACACATATCACCGGTCAGCAATGCCTAAAAGCTTCGATGCATACACCGAAAGAGAAGAAGAGACGATGCAACACCCTCACAGTTGGGAACTCTGGCATGAAGAGGTCTTGGATATCGATATAGGTGTCTAGATCCCGCTGCTGCAGTGTGTGGAGGAGCTGGACAACAGTCATATGCATCAAATTAAGAACCAAATCTCCTCTCAAGCGTCGTATGCTTAGCCCTCCAGGCCTTGCCATAAGTAATTCTGTACTTGAACCCGGCGAAGACTTTTGTCTGGATTGCCTTCACTTCCATAGCTTTGCCCTCCACCATCTCATTGTAAAACAACCGAGCAATAAGCGTCGATGAAAGGTCGGCATGATCTTGAGGGATGCATGGAATAAGACAAGTGTGATTAACTAAGTCACTGATCACCCAACTTGTGCCATACTTAGGGAGATAGCCGTGCACCCTAGTCGGACAATCTGCGTTCTTGCATAACATTGTCAGGTATTTCTGACTTGACACCTGAGCTGTGAAAACCCTTTGCATGGACATTGCCCATTTAATTATTGCATCCTTCAGAGCTTCCTTGTTGGGATACATAGCACCCGTCGCAATATTGTTCTGGTGATATTGCCAGGTAGAATCATGTCCATCGTTCACGATCATCGCAGATGAGAAGTCATGATTCCATGATGCAGGATTCAGGACCTCCTCCACATCTTCTTCATCCGACTCCCCAGAATCATCGGCATGACCCTTCTCAAAATCGGTGTCTTCTTCCATCACATTCTGCATGTGCCCATCTACCTCGTCAGCGTCCACCTCGCGACTGTAATCACCATCGGCATTTCCTCCTTTTGCCTACCTTCTCTGCCCTGGTTCGTAACCACCGGCATTTCCTCCTTCTACATGACTGCTCTGCCCTGGTGCGTAACCACCGACATTTCCTCCTTCTACCTGACTGCTCTGCCCTGGTTCATAACCATCATGTCCAGCATTTGACATAGATAACTGCATCCCTTCACTCCTCTGGCCTGGATCATAGCCACCCGCACCTTCATATGCACTCACCGCCTTCACGACGGGAAGCACTAACGGAACAGGATTGCATCCCCTGCGTTCACAACCTTGTAACAACCGCACCCACTCAGAGTCTCGCTCTATTGGCCTCAGATGAAAATAAACGATTGAACTTGACCGTGTCCACAATGCATGAACACCGATGATAACCCACAAGTATAGGGGATCGCAACAGTTTTTGAGGGTAGAGTATTCAACCCAAATTTATTGATTCGACACAAGGGGAGCCAAAGAATATTCTCAAGTATTAGCAGTTGAGTTGTCAATTCAACCACACCTGAAATACTTAATATCTGCAGCAAAGTATTTAGTAGCAAAGTAGTATGGAAGTAACGGTAACGGTGGCAAAAGTAACAATAGCAGTTTTTGTAGCAATCGTAACAGTGGCAACGGAAAAGTAACTAAGCAAAGATCAATATGTGAAAAGCTCGTAGGCAATGGATCAATGATGGATAATTATGCATGCAACAGTTATAACATAGGGTGACACAGAACTAGCTCCAGTTCATCAATGTAATGTAGGCATGTATTCCAAATATAGTCATGCGTGCTTATGGAAAAGAACTTGCATGACATCTTTTGTCCTACCCTCCCGTGGCAGCGGGGTCCTATTGGAAACTAAGGGATATTAAGGCCTCCTTTTAATAGAGTACCAGACCAAAGCATTAACACTTAGTGAATACATGAACTCCTCAAACTACGGTCATCACCGGGAGTGGTCCCGATTATTGTCACTTCGGGGTTGCCGGATCATAACACATAGTAGGTGACTATTGACTTGCAAGATAGGATCAAGAACTCACATATATTCATGAAAACATAATAGGTTCAGATCTGAAATCATGGCACTCGGGCCCTAGTGACAAGCATTAAGCATAGCAAAGTCATAGCAACATCAATCTTAGAACATAATGGATACTAGGGATCAAACCCTAACAAAACTAACTCAATTACATGGTAAATCTTCTAAGTCCATGGTATATGATTTATCATAAAGATCAAATAAAACAGTGTGAGAATTGTGCGAGGCTGTAGATTTAAGCCTCCTCACAAAGGAATCAGTTAGGTAGCGGTGCTGTAGGCACTTATCTGACATGAAGTCCTCAAGATCTGCATTACGAACATACGTCAAATTCATCCTTGATGCCTGCCTAGACCATAAACTCCTCTGCCTCAGTGGTTCATCGTCCGTCTCACGTATCGCGAGCCTTGGTCCTTGCTTCCTTGAGGAACCACCTTGGTACATTTTCCTATGCATTTTTCTTTCTCTGAAAAATTTCTGAAATTTTAGTGACTCAAAATAAAAGTGAACCAAACTCAACAAGATTGATAGCAACTACTCCCACAAGTGCCTAGAGGCTATATCATGCATTAAAGCTACTTTGGACCATATAAAGTTGGCATGCAAGCTCAAGAACAGGGTCCTCTAAGCAGCAAAAAATTGCAATAAATAAAGCACTAGAACAAAAACTAATTGGACCATTGGAGGAGTCACATACCGAAGAATAATCTCCCCAAACAGTTTTGTGAATGGAGATTTGAGCAAAGAGATCGAAAATGGCAGCAAGATGAGCTAGAACACGGGTTTGAGCTATGGGAGGATTTTTTCTGGAGGAAGACGAAGTGAGTGGGTGCTGGAATAAGTGGAGGGGGTCCACGTGGGGCCCACGAGGCAGGGGGCGCGCCCTAGGGGGGTGGGCGCGCCCTATGCCCTCGTGGCCAAATGGTGGCCCCCCTGGTGTGTTCTCAGTGCCAGAAATTCTTACATATTCTACAAAAAATCATATTTCATTTTCAGGACATTTGGAGAACTTTTATTTTTGGGGTATTTTTATTGCAAGGATAATTCAGAAATCAGATAAAAAATACTATTTTTTCTTTATTTAATCTAAATAACAGAAAGTAAAAGGAGGGTACAGAGAGTTGTGCTTTCTAACTTCATCCATCTCGTGCTCATCAAAAGGAATCCACTAACAAGGTTTATCAAGTCTTGTTAACAAACTCTTTCCGAATCGCATGAAACCGGAGAATTTTTGAATAACACTAGGTTACCTCAACGGGGATATGCATGTCCCCAACAATAAGAATATCATATTTCTTCTTGACAGTAGGAAGAGGGAATTCAAAACCTCCAATAGTAATCATTGAAAATTTTCCAATAGAATTGATACTGTGGACTTGAGGTTGTTTCCTCGGAAAGTGTACCGTATGCTCATTACCATTAACATGAAAAGTGACATTGCCTTTGTTGCAATCAATAACAGCTCCTGCAGTACTCAACAAGGATAATAGACATACTATCGTCCTCGGGAATATCAAGAATAACAAAGTCCGTTAAAATAGTATCGTTTGCAACCACAACAGGCACATCCTCACAAATACCGACAGGTATAGCAGTTGATTTATCAGCCATTTGCAAAGATATTTCAGTAGGTGTCAACTTATTCAAATCAAGTCTACGATATAAAGAGAGAGGCATAACACTGACACTGGCTCCAAGATCACATAAAGCAGTTTTTAACATAGTTTCTTTTAATGGGGCATGGTATAGTTGGTACTCCTGGATCTCCTAGTTTCTTAGGCATTCCACCTTTAAAAGTGTAATTGACAAGCATGGTGGAAATTTCAGCTTCCGGTATTTTTCTTTTATTTGTAACAATATCTTTCATATACTTAGCATAAGGATTCATTTTAAGCATATCAGTCATACACATACGCAAAAAGATAGGTCTAATCATTTTAGCAAAGCGCTCAAAATCCTCATCATCCTTTTTCTTGGATGGTTTAGGAGGAAAAGGCATGGGTTTCTGAACCCATGGTTCTCTTTCTTTATCGTGCTTCCTAGCAACGAAGTCTCTCTTATCATAACGTTGATTCTTTGATTGTGGGTTATCAAGATCAACTGCAGGTTCAATCTCTACATCATTGTTATTGCTAGGTTGAGCATCAACATGAACATCATCATTAACATTATCACTAGGTTCATGTTCATTACCAGATTGTGTTTCAACATCAGAAATAGAAATATCATTTGGATTCTCAGGTGTGTCAACAACAGGTTCACTAGAAGCATGCAAAGTCCTATCATTTTTCTTTTTCTTCTTCTTAGAAGGACTAGGTGTATCAACATTAATTCTCTGAGAATCTTGCTCAACTCTCTTAGGGTGGCCCTCAGGATACAAAGGTTCCTAAGTCATTCTACCCCCTCTAGTCATAACCTAATAACATTATCATTTTTCTTATTATTTAATTCATTGAGTAAATCATCTTGAGCTCTAAGCACTTGTTCTACCTGAGTGGTAACCATAGAAGCATGTTTACTAATAAGTTTAAGGTCACCTTTAACTCTAGACATATAATCACTCAAGTGTTCAACCATATAAGCATTACGTTTCAATTGTCTACCAACATAAGCATTGAAGTTTTCTTGTTTAACAATAAAATTATCAAACTCATCCAAGCATTGGCTAGCAAACTTATAACGAGGAATATCACCTTCATCAAATCTATAGAGAGAACTTACCTTTACTACATGTGTCCGGTTATTAAGACCATGCATTTCTTCAATAGGCGGTAAATTCTTAACATCTTCAGCTTTAATACCCTTTTCTTTCATAGATTTCTTTGCCTCTTGCATATCTTCAGGACTGAGAAATAGAATACCCCTTTTCTTTGGAGTTGGCTTAGGAGTTGGTTCAGGAAGTGTCCAATCATTATCATTACTCAATATATTATTCAATAGCAATTCAGCTTGCTCAACAGTTCTTTCCCTGAAAACACAACCAGCACAACTATCCAGGTGGTCTCTCGAAGCATCGGTTAGTCCATTATAAAAGATATCAAGTATTTCATTTCTCTTGAGAGGATGATCAGGCAAAGCATTAAGTAATCAGAGAAGCCTCCCCCAAGCTTGTGGGAGACTCTCTTCTTCAATTTGCACAAAATTATATATTTCCCTCAAGGCAGCTTGTTTCTTATGAGCGGGGAAATATTTAGCAGAGAAATAATAAATCATATCCTGGGGACTACGCGCACAACCAGGAGCAAGAGAATTAAACCATGTTTTAGCATCACCCTTTAGTGAGAACGGAAATAACTTAAGGATATAGTAGTAACGATTTTTTCCTCATGAGTGAATAGGGTGGCTATATCATTCTATTTAGTAAGATGTGCCACAACAGTTTCAGATTCATAGCCATAAAAAGGATCAGATTCAACCAAAGTAATTAACTCAGGATCGACAGAGAAATCATAATCCTTATCAGAAATACAGATAGGTAAAGTAGCAAAAGCAGGGTCATATTTTATTCTAGCATTCAAAGGTTTTTCTTTTAGCTTAGCTAACAGTTTCTTAAGATCATATCTATCTTTGCAAGCAAAAAGGACTCTAGCAGTTTCTTCATCCATAACATAACCCTCAGGCACATCAGGCAATTCATATCTAGGGGGAGAATCTTCATCATCACTTTCATCAATATTATCTGTTTCAATAATTTCATTCTCTCTAACCCTAGCAAGTTGTTCATCAAGAAATTCACCTAATGACACAGTATTATCAAGCATAGAAGTAGTTTCATCATAAGCATCATGCATAGCAGAAGTGGCATCATCAATAACATGCGACATATCAGAATCAATAACAGGTGTAGGTGTCACAAATTTACTCATAACAGAAGGTGAATCAAGTGCAGAGCTAGATGGCAGTTCCTTACCCCCCCTCATAGTTGAGGGAAAAATCTTGGTTCTTTCATCTTTCAAGTTCCTCATAGTGTTCAACAGATATAAATTCCAAGTGACTCAAAGAATAGAGCTATGCTCCCCTGCAACGGCGCCAGAAAATAGTCTTGATAACCCACAAGTATAGGGGATCACAACAGTTTTCGAGGGTAGAGTATTCAACCCAAATTTACTGATTCGACACAAGGGGAGCCAAAGAATATTCTCAAGTATTAGCAGTTGAGTTGTCAATTCAACCACACCTGAAAGACTTAATATCTGCAGCAAAGTATTTAGTAGCAAAGTAGTATGGAAGTAACGGTAACGGTGGCAAAAGTGACAGTAGCAATTTTTGTAGCAATCGTAACAGTGGCAACGGAAAAGTAACTAAGCAAAGATCAATATGTGAAAAGCTTGTAGGAAATGGATCAATGATGGATAACTATGCCGGATGCGATTCCTCATGCAACAGTTATAACATAGGGTGACACCGAACTAGCTCCAGTTCATCAATGTAATGTAGGCATATATTCCGAATATAGTCATACGTGCTTATGGAAAAGAACTTGCATGACATCTTTTGTCCTACCCTCCCGTGGCAGCGGGGTCCTATTGGAAACTAAGGGATATTAAGGCCTCCTTTTAATAGAGTACCGGACCAAAGCATTAACACTTAGTGAATACATGAACTCCTCAAACTACGGTCATCACCGGGAGTGGTCCCGATTATTGTCACTTCGGGGTTGCCGGATCATAACACATAGTAGGTGACTATTGACTTGCAAGATAGGATCAAGAACTCACATATATTCATGAAAACATAATAGGTTCAGATCTGATATCATGGCACTCGGGCCCTAGTGACAAGCATTAAGCATAGCAAAGTCATAGCAACATCAATCTTAGAACATAATGGATACTAGGGATCAAACCCTAACAAAACTAACTCGATTACATGGTAAATCTCATCCAACCCATCACCGTCCAGCAAGCCTACGATGGGATTACTCACGCACGGCGGTGAGCATCATGAAATTGGTGATGGAGGATGGTTGATGATGACGATGGCGACGGATTCCCCTCTCCGGAGCC
Source organism: Aegilops tauschii subsp. strangulata (assembly GCF_002575655.3). Taxonomy (NCBI): domain Eukaryota; kingdom Viridiplantae; phylum Streptophyta; class Magnoliopsida; order Poales; family Poaceae; genus Aegilops; species Aegilops tauschii. The sequence goes on along the minus strand of NC_053039.3, from coordinate 243,338,705 downwards.
CCGAACGGACTCCAGATCAGCCCTCCCGAGAAGATTGGGGCTTGGCGGCGGCTCCGTATCGTAAAACGCGATGAATCCTTCTCTCCGATTTTTCTCTCCCCGAACGTGAATATATGGAGTTGGGGTTGAGGTCGGTGGAGTCCCAGGGGGCCCACGAGGCAGGGGCGCTCCCTGCACCCTCGTGGACAGGGTGTGGGGCCCCTGATGCTGATTCTTTCGCCGATATTTTTCATTAATTCCAAAACGTGTCTCCATGGATTTTCAGGTCATTCCGAGAACTTTTATTTCTGCACAAAAATAACACCATGGCAGTTCAGCTGAAAACAACGTCAGTCTGGATTAGTTCCATTCAAATCATGCAAGTTAGAGTCCAAAACAAGGGCAAAAGTGTTTGGAAAAGTAGATACGTGGGAGACGTATCAACCGACGGTGTGTGTTTTAGTATCAAGACCTAAACTTGCTGTCAACCATTCTTTCAACTGACAGACAGACCATGTTTGAGGGGCGGTCAGTGGCACCTCTATGTCATCAAATTCACTCAGATCAGCTCCCATCTCAGTTGTTTGGACAATACCAGGACTGTAGTAAAATACGAACTTCACTATATCAGACATCTCGGCTCACCTAATTTTTTTTCCAACAACGATAGACAAATATTACGAAGCATGACGTGTATATATATTACGAAACATTATCGGAGCAACTAAAAAAATTCACACAACTACAAGCGTGAACTCTAAACATATTACGGAACACTACCGGAGCAACTAAAAAAATCCAGACACCTACAAACTTGAACTCTAAATATATTATGAACATTACAGGAGCAACTAAAAAATTATAACACCTACCATTTGAACTCTACGGGAGGAACTACAAATATTGACATAACTAAATATTTAACACCTAAATAAATTACGGAACTACAAAGACTAACACACCTAAATATTTGACAACCACATATAGTACCAAATACTACCCGGAGCAACTACGAGAGATAGATGTGTGTTGAAATATACCCTTGAAGTATGCACACGAACGACGAACGGCGGCCTTGAATCACCAGAACCGGAGCTGGAAACTCCGCCACACTGCCGGAGCTTCACCTCCACCACCTCCACCACACTACCCGAGCTTCACCACCACCACCTCCACCTACACCGCCGCCACAACCTCCACCATTGTGCTCAAAGAAAGCTCCGAGAAAATGCTCACCACGAACACCACGAGCTACCCCATCAGTAGATCGAGGTCTCCCTTGGCTCCCCTAACTGTCTAGAACGCATCCACGGTGCCAAATCCGCAAAAAACGGCTCAGATAGGTGTACAAATTAGAGGATGTTCGTGGAAGAAAAAGGAGAAAGAAGAACAGAGAAGAGCACGCACGAGCTGGAGAAAGGAGGAAGAGAAGGGGAGAAGGAGTCGGCCGCGCGATGAGGTCCGCACCCTGTCGGCTTGCAGCAAGCCGATCGGCCCACCGTCACCTGACAGGGGCGCCCTGATACGCCCATTTGCATCTTGCTTTTATATTGATATTTATTGCATTATGGGCTGTTATTACACATTATATCACAATAGTTATGCCTTTTCTCTCTTATTTTATAAGGTTTACATGAAGAGGGAGAATGCCGGCAGCTAGAATTCTGGACTAGAAAAGGAGCAAATATTAGAGACCTATTCTGCACAACTCCAAAAGTCCTGAAACTTCACGGAGAATTATTTTGGAATATATAAAAAATACTGGGCGAAGAAAGCACTAGAGGGGGGACACCAGCCATCCACAAGGGTGGGGGCGCGCCCTACCCCCTAGGCGGCCCCCTACCTTGTGGGCCCCCTGTCAGGCCTCCGGTGCCCATCCTCTGCTATATGGTGTGTTTTTACCTAGAAAAAATGAAGAGGAAGCTTTCGGGATGAAGCGCCGCCGTCTCGAGGCAGAACCTGGGCAGAACCAATCTAGGGCTCCGGCGGAGCTGTTCTGCCGGGGAAGCTTCCCTCCGGGAGGGGGAAATCAAAGTCATCGTCATCACCAACGATCCTCTCATTGAGAGGGGGTCAATCTTCATCAACATCTTCACCAGCACCATCTCCTCTGAAACCCTAGTTCATCTATTGTATCCGATCTTTGTCTCAAAATCTCAGATTGGTACATGTGGGTTGCTAGTAGTGTTGATTACTCCTTGTAATTGATGCTAGTTGGTTTATTCGTTGGAAGATCATATGTTCAGATCCTTAATGATAATTAATACTTCTATGATTATGAACATGAATATGCTTTGTAGAGTAGTTACGTTTGTTCCCGAGGACATGTGAGAAGTCTTGTTATAAGTAATCATGTGAATTTGGTATTCGTTCGATATTTTGATGAGATGTATGTTGTCTCTCCTGTAGTGGTGTTATGTGAACGTCGACTACATGACACTTCATCATTGTTTGGGCCTAGGGGAAGGCATTGGGAAGTAATAAGTAGATGATGGGTTGCTAGAGTCACAAAAGCTTAAACCCTAGTTTATGCGTTGCTTCGTAAGGGGCTGATTTGGATCCATATGTTTCATGCTATGGTTAGATTTATCTTAATTCTTCTTTCATAGTTGCGGATGCTTGCGAGAAGGGTTAACCATAAGTGGGAGGCTTGTCCAAGGAAGGGCAGCACCCAAGCACCGGTCCACCCACATATCAAATTATCAAAGTAATGAACGCGAATCATATGAGCATGCTGAAAACTAACTTGACAGTAATTGCCATGTGTCCTCGGGAGCGCTTTGCTTTATATAAGAGTTTGTCCAGGCTTGTCCTTTGCTACAAAAAGGCTAGGGCCACATTGCTGCACCTTATTTACTCTTGTTACTTTTTACTTGTTACCCGTTACGAATTATCTTATCACACAACTATTTGTTACCGATAATTTCATTGCTTGCAGAGAATACCTTGTTGAAAACCGCTTGTCGTTTCCTTTTTCTCCTCGTTGGGTTCGACACTCTTACTTATCGAAAGAACTACGATAGATCCCCTGTACTTGTGGGTCATCAAGACTCTTTTCTGGCGCCGTTGCCGGGGAGTGAAGCGCCTTTGGTGAGTGGAATTTGGTAAGGAAACATTTATATAGTGTCCTGAAATTTACTGTCACTTGTCACTATGAAAAATAATCCTTTGAGGGGATTGTTCGGGGTATCTTCACCTCGATCGGAAGAGCAAAGAGTTGCTCCTCAACCTAATGCACCTACTAAAAATATTTATTATGAAATTCCTTCGGGTATGATAGAGAAACTGCTAGCTAATCCTTATGCAGGAGACGGAACATTACATCCTGATATGCATCTAATCTATGTGGATGAAGTTTGTGGATTATTTAAGCTTGCAGCTTTGCCCGAGGATGATGTCAAGAAGAAGGTCTTCCCTTTATCTTTGAAGGGAAAGACATTGACATGGTATAGGCTATGTGATGATATCGGATCTAGTAACTACAACCGATTGAAATTGGAATTTCATCAGAAGTTTTATCCTATGCATCTGGTTCATTGTGATCGAAACTATATATATATAATTTTTGGCCTCGTGTAGCAGAAAGTATCGCTCAATCTTGGGGGAGGCTTAAGTCAATGTTATATTCATGCCCCAATCATGAGCTCTCAAGAGAAATTATTATTCAGGATTTTTATGCTCAACTTTCTCGTAATGATCAATCCATGCTCGATACTTCTTGTACTGGTTCTTTTATGAAGAAGACTATTAAGTTCAAATGGGATTTATTGGAAAGAATTAAATGCAACTCTAAAGATTGGGAACTCGACGAAGGTAAGGAGTCAGGTATAAACCTTAAGTTTGATTGTGTTAAATCTTTCATGGATACCGATGCTTTTCGTGATTTTAGCACTAAATATGGACTTGACTATGAGATAGTAGCTTCTTTCTGTGAATCTTTTGCTACTCATGTTGATCTCCCTAAGGATAAGTGGTTTAAATATCATCCTCCCATTGAAGTGAAAGTAGTAGAACCTATTAAAGTTGAAGAAGAAACTGTTACTTATAATGTTGATCCTATTGTTCCTACTGCTTATATTGAGAAACCACCTTTTCCCTTTAGGATAAAGGATCATGCTAAAGCTTCAACTGTGGTTCGTAAGAGTTATACTAGAACACCTACACCCCCTGAACAAATTAAAGTTGAACCTAGTATTGCTATGGTTAAAGATCTCTTGGTTGATAATATTGTTGGGCATGTTATTTATTTCTGTGATGAAGGTGCTAGAATTGCTAACCTGATATTAAAGATAAACATAGACCTGTTGTTGGCACACCTGTTGTTTCTATTAAAATAGGAGATCATTGTTATCATGGCTTATGTGATGTGGGTGCTAGTGTGAGTGCAATTCCTTTTACTTTATATAAAGAAATTATGAATGATATTGCACCTGCTGAGATAGAAGATATTGATGTTACTATTAAGCTTGCCAATAGAGATACTATATCACCAATTGGGATTGTTAGAGATGTTGAAGTCTTGTGTGGGAAAATAAAATACCCTACTGATTTCTTGTTCTTGCTTCCCCACAAGATGATTTTGTCCCATTATATTTGTTAGACCTTTCTTGAATACTGTCGATGCTAAGATAGACTGCGAGAAAGATATTGTTACTGTCGGTTTTGGGGATGTGTCTCATGATTTTAATTTCTCTAAATTTCATAGACAACACCATGATAAAGAATTGCCTAGTAAGGATGAAATCATTGGTCTTGCTTCTATTGTTGTGCCTCCTATGGATCCTTTAGAACAATATTTGCTAGACCATGAGAATGATATGTTTATGAATGAATGGAAGGAATTAGATGAAATATTCTTTAATCAAGGGCCTGTTTTGAAACACAATTTTCCTGTTGAAATCCTTGGAGATCCTCCTCCACCCAAGGGTGATCCCATGTTTGAGCTTAAACAATTACCCGATACTCTGAAATATGCTTATCTTGATGAAAAGAAGATATATCCTGTTATTATTAGTGCTAACCTTTCAGAGCATGAAGAAAAGAGATTATTGAAAACTCTGAAGAAGCACCGTGCCGCTATTGGATATACTCTAGATGATCTTAAGGTCATTAGTCCCACTCTATGTGAGCAAAAAAATAAGTTGGAGCCTGATGCTAAACCAGTTGTTGATCATCAACGACGATTAAATCCTAAGATGAAAGAAGTGGTAAGAAATGAAATACTAAAGCTTCTGGAGGTAGGTATAATTTATCCTATTGCTGATAGTAGATGGGTAAGTCCTGTTCATTGTGTCCCGAAGAAGGGAGGTATTACTGTTGTTCCTAATTGTAAGGGCATATTTATCCCTAAGGTGTTTTGGTGATTGATGACAATGCTTTTGCGGACTAATCGTGTGCCTTGAGTGTTTCAGACATTTCATCACTAGGCACAAGACGGTTTGGTGCCCCTCGAAGACTATTGAAGACGGCATTTCTTTCTATGTTTCTTTTCGGTGGATTTGAGTCATAGGAAAGCCGTACTATTAAGAGGGGGTCCGTTTTGGAAAGGTTTGGGTGGAATCTTCACGTACACGTCTACTCCGTTTGCACCTCCTTTCCTTTGGCTCTTTGGAGCATCCTCCGTCGTTTCTCGTCTATGCAAATTGTTTGCTGAGCTTGGCCTTGCGGTAGTACCGCTCCCTGGGGCGGTAGTACCGCAGGCCCTTGCAGTAGTACCGAACCCCGGTGCAGTAGTACCGCAGGAGCACATGGTAGTACCGCTCCTCTGGAGCTGTAGTACCGTGGTCCCCAGGCCAAGTGCTGTTGTGGTTGTAGTAGTAGGGGCGGATGTAATTTTTTGCATCCGCGCCCTACGCGGTAGTACCGCGCCTTGTGCGCGGTAGTACCGTGCGCTCTAGCCTGGCCCAGCCACCGCGCGGTAGTACCGCTCCTGACGTGCAGTACTACCGTGTCGGATTTTTGCATTGACCCCAACTCAGCGGAAGTTGCCACGGATGTATTTTTATATGTCCATGCCTTCCCGAAATCTGGAACTTCCCTGCCTTGCGGTAGTACCGCGCCAGCGGTTCTATCGCCCTCCGCTTCAGTGCGTTTGGGCTGTCCAGGTTTGTGCTGCTCGGGCGGTAGTACCGCGGGTCCCTGCGGTAGTACCGCATGCCCTTGCGGTAGTACCGCGGCCCTGGCGCGGTAGTACCGCGCTGCGCAGGCTGGGTTGGTGGATAACGGTTGGATTTGTCCCACCACTATATAAGGGGTGTCTTCTTCTCCGAGTTGACCATCTCTTCCAACTCTAAGCTCCATTGTTGCTCCAAGCTCCATTTTCGCCCGATCTCTCTCCCTAGCCAATCAAACTTGTTGATTTTCTAGGGATTGGTTGAGAAGGCCCCGATCTACACTTCCACCAAGAGAAATTTGATTCCCCCCACTAATCCCATGCGGATCTTGTTACTCTTGGGTGTTTGAGCACCCTAGACGGTTGAGGTCACCGCGGAGCCATAGTCCATTGTGGTGAAGCTTCATGGTGTCGTTGGGAGCCTCCAATTAAGTTGTGGAGATTGCCCCAACCTTGTTTGTAAAGGTCCGGTCGCCGCCTCCAAGGGCACCAATAGTGGAATCACGGCATCTCGCATTGTGTGAGGGCGCGAGGAGAATACGGTGGCCCTAGTGGCTTCTTGGGGAGCATTGTGCCTCCACACCGCTCCAACGGAGACGTACTTCCCCTCAAAAGGAAGGAACTTCGGTAACACATCCTCGTCTTCACCGGCTCCACTCTTGGTTATCTCGTGCCTTTACTTGTGCAAGCTTATTTGTGTTATATCCCTTCCTTGCTTGTGTGCTTGTTGTTGTTGCATCATATAGGTTGCTCACCTAGTTGCATATCTAGACAACCTACTTTGATGCAAAGTTTAATTTGGTAAAGAAAAGCTAAAAATTGTTAGTTGCCTATTCACCCTCCCCTCTAGTCAACTATATTGATCCTTTCAATTGGTATCAGAGCCTCGTCTCTTTATTAAGGACTTTGCCATCCGAAGAGTATGGTTGACACCATAGACGGTGTGGAGGAGCACTCCGGTGCGAATCTGATCTCGTCTATGGGTGATGGGGGAACCGCGGTCTCTCGTGAGGAATTCAATGTGACTTTGGACACATTGAAAACCTCCATGACGACCGAGGTTGAAAGCATGTTTAATAAATTCATTGAAGGGCTTAAATTATCCACCGCACCGTTGAAAGTGGGTGATCCCACCAACAAGGTGACGGATGCTAACTCCGACAAGGGGGAAGCTACTAGTGACAAGACTCCTTCTTCTAGTGGTAAAAATGGCACCGACATCTTTGCCCATGTGGAACCTCCACTTGTTTATGGTGGACCGATTCCTTCCACTCATTTGAATAAGGCCGGTCCTCCCCCTAAGATTGTGAAAAATGAGGACTTTGATTCTTGGGTTTATCGCTTTAAGCGTCATTTAAATCATGTGAATACTAATCTTTGGAGAATCATTGAAGAAGGGTTCTATCCGCATGACCGAAGCAACTTCACCCCTAGAGAAGCCGCGGATAATCAATTCAATGAGAATGCTCTCTTCATCATCCAAGATGCGATTCCACCCGAAGATCTCCCTCATCTTCGGCCCTTCGCCATGGCCAAAGATGCATGGCATTGTGTTGTCTCCCTCTACCGGGGAAGCGCAAGCATTCAACGCTCCAACTATGAAGTGGTGCAAGATGAAGCCGATGAGTTTGCAATGAAATAAGATGAAGAACCTCGTGAGCTTTATCGGAGAGTAACCAAACTCGCGGTCTCACTCCGAGATCATGGGAGCAAGGACACAGATGACAATTGCATGAAGCGCAAATTTCTCAAGGCAATGATGCCTTACCACAAGGCCATGTCCTCCGTCATTCGTCAAAGGCCGGACTTCCACACCTTGTTCTCAAGTGAAGTGTTGGATGAGTTTGTGGCTATGAGCATCTTGGACAAGACCGCCGACAATGCGGTGCTACGTTCTCAAAGAGCAAAGAAGCCCAACCTTGCATTGAAGGCCAAGGTTAGTGTGGAAGATGTTGGGGAACGTAGCAGAAATTCAAAATTTTCTACGCATCACCAAGATCAATCTATGGAGTAATCTAGCAACGAGGGGAAGGGGAGTGCATCTACATACCCTTGTAGATCGCGATGCGGAAGCGTTGCAAGAACACGGATGAAGGAGTCGTACTCGTAGCGATTCAGATCGCGGTTGATTCCGATCTAAGCACCGAAGAACGGTGCCTCCGCGTTCAACACACGTGCAGCCCGGTGACGTCTCCCACGCCTTGATCCAGCAAGGAGAGAGGGAGAGGTTGGGGAAGACTCCATCCAGCAGCAGCACGACGGCGTGGTGGTGGTGGAGGAGCGTGGCAATCCCGCAGGGCTTCGCCAAGCACCGCGGGAGAGGAGGAGGAGGAGGAGGAAGGGCTGCGCCAGGGAGAGGAAAACTCATGTGTTTGCAGCCCCCAATGCCTCAACTATATATAGGGGAGAGGGAGGGGGCTGCGCCCCCTCTAGGGTTTCCACCCCAAGGGGTGCGGCAGCCCCAAAACCCATCTAGGGCGGCGGCCAAGGGGGGAGAGGGGGAAACTTGCCCCCCAAGCAAGGTGGAGGCGCCCCCCTCCCCAAACCCTAGGCGCCTTGGGCCCTGGTGGGGGGGCGCACCAGCCCACCTGGGGCTGGTCCCCTCCCACACTTGGCCCATGCTGCCCTCTGGGGCCGGTGGCCCCACTTGGTGGACCCCCGGGACCCTCCCGGTGGTCCCGGTACATTACCGATATTACCCGAAACTTTTCTGGTGACCAAAACAGGACTTCCCATATATAAATCTTTACCTCCGGACCATTCCGGAACTCCTCGTGACGTCCGGGATCTCATCCGGGACTCCGAACAACATTCGGTAACCACGTACATGCTTTCCCTATAACCCTAGCGTCATCGAACCTTAAGCGTGTAGACCCTACGGGTTCGGGAACCATGCAGACATGACCGAGACATTCTCCGGTCAATAACCAACAGCGGGATCTGGATACCCATGTTGGCTCCCACATGTTCCACGATGATCTCATCGGATGAACCACGATGTCGGGGATTCAATCAATCCCGTATGCAATTCCCTTTGTCTATCGATATGTTACTTGCCCGAGATTCGATCTTCGGTATCCCGATACCTTGTTCTATCTCGTTACCGGCAAGTCTCTTTACTCGTTCCGTAACTCACATCATCCCGTGATCAACTCCTTGGTCACACTGTGCACATTATGATGATGTCCTACCGAGTGGGCCCAGAGATACCTCTCCGTTTACACGGAGTGACAAATCCCAGTCTCGATTCGTGCCAACCCAACAAACACTTTCGGAGATACCTGTAGTGCACCTTTATAGCCACCCAGTTACGTTGTGACGTTTGGTACACCCAAAGCATTCCTACGGTATCCGGGAGTTGCACAATCTCATGGTCTAAGGAACTGATACTTGACGTTAGAAAAGCTCTGAGCAAACGAACTACACGATCTTGTGCTAGGCTTAGGATTGGGTCTTGTCCATCACATCATTCTCCTAATGATGTGATCCCGTTATCAACGACATCCAATGTCCATGGTCAGGAAACCGTAACCATCTATTGATCAACGAGCTAGTCAACTAGAGGCTTACTAGGGACATGGTGTTGTCTATGTATCCACACATGTATCTGAGTTTCCTATCAATATAATTGCAGCATGGATAATAAACGATTATCGTGAACAAGGAAATATAATAATAACCAATTTATTATTGCCTCTAGGGCATATTTCCAACAGTCTCCCACTTGCACTAGAGTCAATAATCTAGTCCACATCACCATGTGATTAACACTCATAGGTCACATCACCATGTGACCAACATCCAAAGAGTTTACTAGAGTCAACAATCTAGTTCACATCTCTATGTGGTTAGCACTCAATGAGTTCTGGTTTGATCATGTTATGCTTGTGAGAAAGGTTATTAGTCAACGGGTCTGAACCTTTCAGATCCGTGTGTGCTTTACGAATATCTATGTCATCTTGTGGATGCTACCACGCGCTATTTGGAGCCATTTCAAATAACTGCTCTACTATACGAATCCGGTTTACTACTCAGAGCCATCCGGATTAGTGTCAAAGTTCGCATCGACGTAACCCTTTACGACGAACTCCTTTTCACCTCCATAATCGAGAAAATTCCTTAGTCAACTAGATACTAAGGATAAGTTCGACCGCTGTCATGTGATCCATTCCCGGATCACTATTGTACCCCTTGACCAACTCATGGCAAGGCACACTTCATGTGCGGTACACAGCATAGCATACTGTAGAGCCTACGTCTGAAGCATAGGGGACGACCTTCGTCCTTTCTCTCTCTTCTGCTGTGGTCAGGTCTTGAGTCTTACTCAATACTCACACCTTGTAACACAACCAAGAACTCTTTCTTTGCTGATCTATTTTGAACTCTTTCAAAATCATGTCCAGGTGTGCGTTCTTTGAAAGTATCATCAGGCGTCTTGATCTATCTCTATAGATCTTGATGCCCAATATGCAAGCAGCTTTTATCCAGGTCTTCCTTTGAAAAACTCCTTTCAAACAACCCTTTATGCTTTCCAGAAATTCTACATCATTTCGGATCAACAATATGTCATTCACATATACTTATCAGAAATGTTGTAGCGCTCCCACTCACTTTATTGTAAATACAAGTTTCTAACAAACTTTGTATAAACCCAAAAACTTTGATCACTCCATCAAAGCGTATATTCTGACTCCGAGATGCTTGCTCTAATCCATGGAAGGATCGCTGGAGCTAGCATATATTTTAGCATCCTTAGGATGGACAAAACCTTTCTGATGGTATCACGTACAACCTTTCCTTACGAAAATTGGTAAGGAAACTTGTTTTGACATCCATCTGCCAGATTTCATAAATGCAGCTAATGCTAACATGATTCCGACGGACTTAAGCATCGCTACGGATGAGAAAATCTCATCGTAGTCAACTCCTTGAACTTGTGAAAATACCTTTTTTCACAAGTCGAGCTTCATAGACGGTAACATTACCGTCCACGTCCGTCTTCTTCTCAAAGATCCATTTATCTCGGATTTCATGGCTTCTAACCATTTGTCGGAATATGGGCCCACCATCGCTTCTCCATAGCCCGTAGGTTCAGTATTGTCCAACAACATGATATCTCAGACAGGATCACGTACCACTCTGAAGTAGCACGCATCCTCGTCGTCCTACGAGGTTTGGTGGTGACTTGGTCCGAAGTTTCATGATCACTATCATAAGCTTCCACTTCAATTGGTATAGGTGCCACAGGAACAACTTCCTGTGCCCTGCTACACACTAGTTGAAGTGACGGTTCAATAACCTTATCAAATCTCCACCATCCTCCCACTCAATTCTTTCGAGAGAAACTTTTCCTCGAGAAAGGACCCGTTTCTAGAAGCAATTACTTTTGCTTCCAGATCTGAAATAGGAGGTATACCCAACTGTTTTGGGTTTTCTATGAAGATGCATTTATCCGCTTTGGGTTCGAGCTTATCAGCCTGAAACTTTTTCACATAAGCATCGCAGCCCCAAACTTTTAAGAAACGACAACTCAGGTTTCTCTAAACGGTGTCGTCTCAACGGAATTGCGTGGTGCCCTATTTAAAGTGAATGCGGTTGTCCCTAATGCCTAACCCATAAACGATAGTGGTAATTCGATAAGAGACATCATGGCATGCACCATATCCAATAGGGTGCAGTTATGATGTTCGGACACACCATCACACTATGGTGTTCCAGGCGGTATTAATTGTGAAACACTTTCCACAATGTCTTAATTGTGTGCAAAACTCGTAAATCAGATATTCATCTCTATGATCATATCACAGACATTTTATCCTCTTGTCACGACGATCTTCAACTTCACTCTGAAATTACTTGAACCTTTCAATAATTCAGACTTGTGTTTCATCAAGTAAATACACTCAGCATCTACTCAAATCATCTGTGAAGTAAGAACATAACGATATCCACTGCATGCCTCAGCAGTCATTGGACTGCATACATCAAAATGTATTACTTCCAATAAGTTGCTCTCTTGTTCCATCTTACTGAAAGCGAGGCCTTTCAGTCATCTTGCCCATGTGGTATGATTTGCATGTCTCAAGTGATTCAAAATCAAGTGAGTCCAAACGATCCATCTGCATGGAGTTTCTTCATGCATATATACCAATAGACATGGTTCGCATGTCTCAATCTTTTCAAAAACGAGTGAGTCCAAAGATCCATCTACATGGAGCTTCTTCATGCGTTCTATACCAATATGACTCAAATGGCAGTGCCACAAGTATGTGGAACTATCATTACTATTTTATATCTTTTGGCACGAACATGTGTATCACTACGGTCGAGATTCATTTTAGGTGCAAGACCATTGAAGGTATTATTCAAATAAACAGAGTAACCATTATTCTCCCTAAATGAATAACCGTATTGTGATAAACATAATCCAATCATGCTCAACGCAAACACCAAATCTCGATGGTAGAGGGAGCATGCGATGCTTGATCACATCAACCTTGGAAACACTTCCAACACATATCGTCATCTCACCTTTAGCTAGTCTTCGTTTATTCCGCAGCTTTTATTTCGAGTTACTAACACTTAGCAACCGAACCGGCATCTAATACCCTAGTGCTGCTAGGAGTACTAGTAAAGTACACATTCATATAACGTATATCCAATATACTTCTGTCGACCTTGCCCGCCTTCTCATCTACCAAGTATCTAGGGCAGTACTGCTTCAGTGACCGTTCCCCTCATTACAGAAGCACTTAGTCTCGGGTTTGGGTTCAACCTTGGGATTCTTCACTAGAGCAGCAAACGATTTGTTGTTTCATGAAGTATCCCTTTTGCCCTTGCCCTTCTTAAACTAGTGGTTTTACTAACCATCAACAATTGATGCTCCTTCTTGATTTCTACTCTCGCGGTGTCAAACATCGCGAATAGCTCAAGGATCATCATAACTATCCCTGATATGTTATAGTTCATCACGAAGCTCTACTAGCTTGGTGGCAGTGACTATGGAGAACCATCACTATCTCATCTGGGAGATTAACTCCCACTCGATTCAAGCGATTGTGGTACTCAGACAATCTGAGCACATGCTCAACGATTGAGCTTTTCTCCCTTAGTTTGCAGGCTTGAGAAACTTGTCAGAGGTCTCATACCTCTTGACGTGGGCACTAGTCTGAAATCCCAATTTCAGTCTTCGGAACATCTCATATGTTCTGCGACGTTTCAAAACCAACGTTTCAAAACCGTCTTTGGTGCCACAATTCTAAACCGTTAGCATTACGCACTGAACTATCACGTAGTTATCAAAACGTGTATGTCAGATGTTCCGCAACATCTACAGACGACGCTGAGGTTCAGCACACCGAGCGGTGCATTAAGGACATAAGCCTTCTGTGCAGCAATGAGGACAATCCTCAGTTTACGGACCCAGTCCGCATAATTGCTACTACCAACTTTCAACTAAATTTTCTCTAGGAACATATCTTAAACAGTAGAACTAAAGCGTATGACATAATTTGCAAAGACCTTTTGACTATGTTCATGATAATTAAGTTCATCTGTTTATTGAACTCCCACTCAGATAGACATCCCTCTAGTCATCTAAGTGATACATGATCCGAGTTAAACTAGGCCGTGTCCGATCATCACGTGAGACGGACTAGTCATCATCGGTGAACATCTCCATGTTGATCGTATCTACTATACGACTCATGTTCGACCTTTCGGTCTCTTGTGTTCCGAGGCCATGTCTGTACATGCTAGGCTCGTCAAGTCAACCTAAGTGTTTCGCATGTGTTCCGAGGCCATGTCTGTACATGCTAGGCTCGTCAACACCCGTTGTATTCGAACGTTAGAATCTATCACACCCGATCATCACGTGGTGCTTCGAAACAACGAACCTTCGCAACGGTGCACAGTTAGGGGGAACACGTCTCTTGAAATTTTAGTGAGGGATCATCTTACTTACTACCGTCGTTCTAAGCAAATAAGATGCATAACATGATAAACATCACATGCAATCAAATAGTGACATGATATGGCCAATATCATTTTGCCCCTTTGATCTCCATCTTCGGGGCACCATGATCATCTTCGTCACCGGCATGACACCATGATCTCCATCATCATGATCTCCATCATTGTGTCTTTATGAAGTTGTCACGCCAACGATTACTTCTACTTCTATAGCTAACGCGCTTAGCAATAAAGTAAAGTAATTTACATGGCGTTATTCAATGACACGCAGGTCATACAAAAAATAAAGACAACTCCTATGGCTCCTGCCGGTTGTCATACTCATCGACATGCAAGTCGTGATTCCTATTACAAGAACATGATCAATCTCATACATCACATATATCATTCATCACATCCTTTTGGCCATATCACATCACATAGCATACCCCGCAAAAACAAGTTAGACGTCCTCTAATTGTTGTTGCATATTTTACGTGGCTGCTATGGGATTCTAGCAAGAACGTTTCTTACCTACGCAAAAGCCACAACGTGATATGCCAATTTCTATTTACCCTTCATAAGGACCCTTTTCATCGAATCCATTCCGACTAAAGTGGGAGAGACAGACACCCGCTAGCCACCTTATGCAACTAGTGCATGTCAGTCGGTGGAACCTGTCTCACGTAAGCGTACGTGTAAGGTCGGTCCGGGCCGCTTCATCCCACAATGCCGCCGAAACAAGATAAGACTAGTAGCGGCAAGAAGAATTGACAACATCGACGCCCACAACTACTTTGTGTTCTACTCGTGCATAGAAACAACGCATAGACCTAGCTCATGATGCCACTGTTGGGGAACGTAGCAGAAATTCAAAATTTTCTACGCATCACCAAGATCAATCTATGGAGTAATCTAGCAACGAGGGGAAGGGGAGTGCATCTACATACCCTTGTAGATCGCGATGCGGAAGCGTTGCAAGAACGTGGATGAAGGAGTCGTACTCGTAGCGATTCAGATCGCGGTTGATTCCGATCTAAGCACCGAAGAACGGTGCCTCCGCGTTCAGCACACGTGCAGCCCGGTGACGTCTCCCACGCCTTGATCCAGCAAGGAGAGAGGGAGAGGTTGGGGAAGACTCCATCCAGCAGCAGCACGACGGCGTGGTGGTGGTGGAGGAGCGTGGCAATCTCGCAGGGCTTCGCCAAGCACCGCGGGAGAGGAGGAGGAGGAGGAAGGGCTGCGCCAGGGAGAGGAAAACTCATGTGTTTGCAGCCCCCAATGCCTCAACTATATATAGGGGAGAGGGAGGGGGCTGCGCCCCCTCTAGGGTTTCAACCCCAAGGGGTGCGGCAGCACCAAAACCCATCTAGGGCGGCGGCCAAGGGGGAGAGGGGGAAACTTGCCCCCCAAGCAAGGTGGAGGCGCCCCCTCCCCAAACCCTAGGCGCCTTGGGCCCTGGTGGGGGGGTGCACCAGCCCACCTGGGGCTGGTCCCCTCCCACACTTGGCCCATGCTGCCCTCTGGGGCCGGTGGCCCCACTTGGTGGACCCCCGGGACCTTCCCCGGACCAAAACAGGACTTCCCATATATAAATCTTTACCTCTGGACCTTTCCGGAACTCCTCGTGACGTCCGGGATCTCATCCTAGACTCCGAACAACATTCGGTAACCACGTACATGCTTTCCCTATAACCCTAGCGTCATCGAACCTTAAGCGTGTAGACCCTACGGGTTCGGGAACCATGCAGACATGACCGAGACATTCTCCGGTCAATAACCAACAGCGGGATCTGGATACCCATGTTGGCTCCCACATGTTCCACGATGATCTCATCGGATGAACCACGATGTCGGGGATTCAATCAATCCCGTATGCAATTCCCTTTGTCTATCGATATGTTACTTGCCCGAGATTCGATCTTCGGTATCCCGATACCTTGTTCTATCTCGTTACCGGCAAGTCTCTTTACTCGTTCCGTAACTCACATCATCCCGTGATCAACTCCTTGGTCACACTGTGCACATTATGATGATGTCCTACCGAGTGGGCCCAGAGATACCTCTCCGTTTACACGGAGTGACAAATCCCAGTCTCGATTCGTGCCAACCCAACAAACACTTTCGGAGATACCTGTAGTGCACCTTTATAGCCACCCAGTTACGTTGTGACGTTTGGTACACCCAAAGCATTCCTACGGTATCCGGGAGTTGCACAATCTCATGGTCTAAGGAACTGATACTTGACGTTAGAAAAGCTCTGAGCAAACGAACTACACGATCTTGTGCTAGGCTTAGGATTGGGTCTTGTCCATCACATCATTCTCCTAATGATGTGATCCCGTTATCAACGACATCCAATGTCCATGGTCAGGAAACCGTAACCATCTATTGATCAACGAGCTAGTCAACTAGAGGCTTACTAGGGACATGGTGTTGTCTATGTATCCACACATGTATCTGAGTTTCCTATCAATATAATTGCAGCATGGATAATAAACGATTATCGTGAACAAGGAAATATAATAATAACCAATTTATTATTGCCTCTAGGGCATATTTCCAACAGAAGAAGCAGAAGAAGAAGAGGAAGAAGAGGAAGAAGAGGAAAGCAACCCCGAAGATACAAAGTATGCCTATCATGAACACATGGCTCTTGCTTCAAGGCAATTTTGGAGCAAGAGGAACACAAGGCCCAACTTCAACAAGAGCAACTCAAGTGGCGTGAAGGTCAAGAAACGAGTGAGGACTTGCTATAATTGTGGCAATGTGAGCCATTTTTTTGCGGAATGTCCTTACGAGAAGAGGGAGGACAATGGTGGCAAGCTCATCCGAAAGGACACGGCCAAGTCTTTCCCCAACAAGAGCAACTTCACCAAGAAGACTCCTCCCAAGGCGTTGGTGGTCCAAGAAGAGTATAATGAGGATGATGATGAAGATGGTGAGTTGGTTGCCATGGCCTCCGTTGCCATTGTGGCAACTCCACGGGTGTCTCTCTTCGACTCACCCAATGAGAGCATCACCGCCAAGTGCCTCATGGCTAAAGCCACCAACAAGGTAACCCCCAACATCAAAACTACCATAATTAATAATCCTTCCTTGACGGATTGCATTGATGAACATGAGGGTTCTAATGTGGAGAAGAATGAGTTTGAGTCTTTTATGAGTAAACTCAAGGGTAAATCCAAGAAGCACTTCGTTGCTCTCTTGGAACAACTTGGTGAAGCCAATGACATGATCGAGGCTCACGAAGATACCATCTCTAAGATGGAGGGGCATAGTCGTGACTATGCCGATGAGATTTCAGATCTTTCCAATGCTCTTGAGGAAGAGCGTGGTATTCGTTTGGCTCTTGAGGAGTCACACAACGATGATCATGCTAAATTAAAGAAAGATATTGATCATGCTCTTGTTGTCTCTCGTGTGCTAACCTCCGAAAAGGCCAAGCTTGGGGTTGATCTTGCTAGACTCAAAGAGGAGTTTGATTTACTTGACAAGGCTCACAAGGTCTTGAAGGGTGCTCATGCTAGCCTCAAAGAGTCTCATGATCAACTCCAAGTAAAGCTAACCAAGGAGAAGGCCACATTTCCTCATATGGTCTTAATTTATAATGCAAATGCCACTAACCCGTGTTGTGAGCATGTGCATCTTGTTGAGGAGAATGCTAAGTTGAAGGAGCAACTTGAGAAAGGCCTTGTGTCTTGCATACAAGGCGAGAAGAACCTCAACGACCTTTTGAGCAATCAAAAGGAAGTTGTGGCCAAGGAAGGGATTGGGTACACGCCCAAGTCCAAGAACAAGAAGAAGAATGACAAGGCCAAACGACCTCCTCCTCTCAAGCAAACCTTTGTGAAGGAGGGAGAGGGTGCTACTAAGGAGAAGAAGAGGAACACCGTGAAGGGTGGCGATGCCAAGAAGGGCAACACTTCCCTTCCCAACAAAGCCGGCGACTTTAACCCTTCTTATGTGTTATGCCGTGCTAGTGATGGACATGTTTATGCCAAATTTGTTGGTTCTTCTTATGAGTACATTGAATGGTCTATTTGGGTTCCTAAGACCCTTGTTACTAACATCAAAGGACGCATTACAAAATGGGTACCTAAAACCAAGCATTGATTTCTTGTAGGTGTTTGCTTCCGGTGGGGGATCACGGTTGCTCGATAGTGGAACAACTAATCATATGACCGGAAGCAAGGACTTGGTGGTGGATGTTCACAAGATTCCATCTATGCCCACCAATGTCGAGTGGGGTGATGCCTTGTCCTCTAAGGTATTGGGACTTGGCAAGGTTGTCATTTCTCATGATCTCACGATCAAGAAGGTCATGCTTGTTGAGTCCCTTGCATACAATTTACTTTCTGTTCGACAACTTGCACTCATGGGTTTTGCCACCTTCTTTGATGTTGATACCGTGGCCCTCTTGTGGAGCAAGACTCTTAAATTAGCCTTTGTTGGGCATGTCGAGAATGGTCTCTATGTGATTAACTTTTCGGAGCGACCCACTAAGACCGCGACATGCCTAATGGCTAAAGTTGACGTGGGATGGCTTTGTCATCGCCGTTTAGCCCATGTCAATATGAGATCTTTGCAAAGTCTTCTCAAGGGGGACCATGTCCGTGGACTAACAAATGTTAGTTTTGCTAAAGATCGTGCTTGCAGTGCTTGTATCGAAGGAAAGCTACACGAGAAGGTTCACCCTCCCACGACTATCATTTACTCGAAGAGGCCTTTGGAGCTCCTTCATTTGGATCTCTTTGGGCCTCCATCCTTTGATAGTCTTGGGGGTAGAAAGTATTGCTTGGTGATCGTGGATGACTATTCAAGATACACTTGGGTTTATTTCTTCAAGAGGAAGAGCGAGACCCAACAAACCGTCATTGATTTTGCAAATGAAGCCCAACGTCAACACAATGCAAAGATCTTGACAATAAGAAGTGACAACAACACCGAGTTCAAGAACTACACCTTGGATGAGTTTCTTAGTGATGAGGGGATCAAGCATCAATATTACGCACCTTACACCCTTCAACAAAATGGTGTAGTGGAGAGGAAGAACCGGACGTTGATGGATGCGGCAAGGACCATGATGGCGGAGTTCAAGTCTCCATACAACTTTTGAGCCAAAGCCATCAACACCGCATGTCATGCATCAAATCGGCTCTATCTCCGCAAAGGCTTGAACAAGACTCCATATGAGATACTCACCGGTAACAAGCCCAACCTCAAGTACTTTCGGGTGTTCGGGTGTAAGTGTTTCATTCTCAAGAAAGTTGTTCGTTTGTCTAAATTTGAGGCTAGAGCTTATGACGGCATATTTGTTGGTTATGCTACAAACTCTCATGCTTACCGTGTTCTCAATAAGTCCACGGGACTTATTGAGGAGACGTGTAACGTGGAGTTTGATGAGAGTAACGGCTCCCAAGTGGAGCAAAGTGGCACTTGTGATGTAGGTGATGAAATTCCTCCTCAAGCCATAAGAAGAATGGGAGTTGGTTTTATCCTACCCATTGAGGAACCCCTTGTGGTCAAAGGAGAAGGACAATGCTCCACTCAAGGGGAGCCATCACCAACCCAAGGCTCACACGCTTCCGAACAACAAAGTGAAGGCCCTCAACCTCATGAACAAGACCAAGGGCAAGATCAATCTCAAGATGGTGTTGAAACATCAAGTGATGCCCAAGATCAAGTTCTCTCCTCTGAGCAAGTTCAAGATCAAGAGCTTCCTCGAGATCAAGAACAAGCTCAAGACGGCGCTCAAGATGATCAAGTGATCGCTCCTCAACTCACCCCCAAGGAGGAATTGGAGCGTCGTGCCGCCAAGATTGCATCCAAGCTCTCCACCAAGGGTCATCTCATGAAGAATGTGCTTGGAAGCATTCAAAAGGGGGTAAGCACTCATAGACAATTGGCAAACTATTGTGAACATCACGCGTTTGTCTCTTGTGTTGAACCCCAAAAGGTCTATGAGGCGCTCGAAGATCCGGATTGGCTCAATGCCATGCATGAAGAACTCAACAACTTCGAGTACAACAAGGTGTGGAGATTGGTGCCAAGGCCAACGGGGAACCACAATGTCATTGGAACCAAGTGGATATTTAAGAACAAGCAAGATGCTCATGGGACCATAGTTCGCAACAAGGCACGATTGGTAGCACAAGGCTGCTCCCAAGTCGAGGGTATCGACTACGGTGAAACCTTTGCTCCCGTTGCTCGCCTTGAATCCATTCGTTTGTTGATTGCTTATGCTTCCCATCATAACTTTAAGTTACAACAAATGGATGTGAAGAGTGCTTTTATTAATGGTCCTATTAATGAGTTGGTATATGTCAAGCAACCCCCCGGGTTCGAGGATCCCTACTTCCCTGATCATGTGTATCAACTCGATAAGGCACTCTATGGCCTTAAGCAAGCCCCACGTGCGTGGTATGACCACCTTACCGAGTTGTTGCAAGATCGTGGATTTGTAGTTGGGCTAATCGATCCCACTCTTTTTACTAAGAAGGTCAAAGGGGAGTTGTTTGTGTGCCAACTATATGTTGATGATATTATATTTGGTTCCTGTCGTGGTTTTGTCACGGCAGATGTCCTAGAGAAAGGACTTAGTCGTGGAGCCATCGCTACGGGTTAACTTAAAGGGGTTAAAGCGGACAAGGGACGCAAGAGAATTTATACTAGTTTGGCCCCTTACGATGAAGGTAAAAGCCTACGTCTAGTTGTGATGGAATTGCTGGGGTTTCGATGACCAGGGAGCGAATACGCTTTGCCTGAGTCTCAAGTTGTTGTCTGTTGTCCTTGAACTGCCGCCGGGTCGTCCCCTTATATACATGGGTTGACGCCCGTCGGTTTACAGAATCCCGAGGCCGGCTCATAATCGTGTCCGGCTCGGTCTCTGCTACTTCTATCTTACAACACAAGTTTACATATCAATGCCGGTTTACGTCTACAAGCCTTAAACCGGCTTTGGGCCCTGAGCCTCCATAAAGCATCACCGTCTGTCTTCATGGACTTCAGATACAGCTGAACTACTTATGGGGTTAACCCGGCCTCTCCTGACCAGTTTACGCCCAGTGGTAATATCCCCAACATTAGGCCCCAGATTGATTTGAACTGGTTCATGTCAATCCTCAATAAAAAAAAAATTCTTCTTCAACATCTTCACATAATCTTGTAAACTGCCGTGACATCATCTTCTAGGACCATGGTAAACCGCCGTGACGTCACTTGTTATTTAAAACTGTGTATAATCCACCTTCATTAATGAACCTTCCGACAATCGAGGCGGCAGCTCCGCCTCATATCCAAAATTTAGGCTCCTTGATTTTCGCGCTTGACACTTATCTTTCTGCCCATATAAATAGGGCCAGGGGGTATTTCCATTTCCCCCCTCGTGCCTCTTCGCGTCGTCGTGTTCCTCGCGCCGACCGACCCTCAAGCTCTGCCGCCACCGTCGTCCTTCGCCTCTGCTTCGTCAAAGGCCGCTGCATCAACCTGATCGGATCAGAGAAAAGCGGTGATCCTTCGCTGCTTCCTCCTGCACCAGTAAGTCCCTCTTCTTCTCGCCCTAGATCCGCCATTAGGGTTCGGTGTTCTTCATAGCTTGAAGCTGTTCTTCCTTCGGTAGCACCAATGGCCGGTTAGATCTGACTATTTTCAGCGCCTTTTGTAGTTTAGACTCCTTTCTTCCTTGTTAGAACATCTGCCTTGTATAAAACTCATCTCAACTTGGTGAACCTTTAACACGCTGGAAATTAGGTCAGAATATATTTTGCTTTTCCAACGCGCGGTAGATCTGAAATTACCATCGCAAGATGTGAAACTTGTTTCTTCCTTCACTTATACACTTTTAATACCAGATTGGGCGGTTTAACTTCATATACAAAATGATGATCCAGTAGATACCATTAGTCCCCTATTGAACCGCCAATGCATTCATCATTGTACTGTTTCCATTGTCAGACTCCGGTTTACGAATAACCAATTCCGGTTTAACAATATGCTTACATCCTTATACCGCTGTATAGTTGTCCATTGTAAATGTTAAACCGGCAATACTCATGTTTCAGATCTTCCATTGCCATGGCCAAGCAAGTCTACGAATGCAACTGGGCTCCTTCTCGAGTAACCGAAGAACAGTTAAACAATCTTGTTAAAACAGGCGCTTTAGCCAAGAAAGATGTCATCCACTGGAGGGTCCCTGGCCTGGAAAATCCTCCTACACCCAAGGACGGAGAGGTATTCGTGTTTGCTGACCATCTGAGTCGAGGTTTTAGCCCTCCCAGTTCGAATTTTTTTCGAGATGTACTAGCCAATTTTCAGCTACGCCCTCAAGACATCGGTCCCAATTCTGTGACCAACATCTGCCACTTCCAAGTCTTCTGTGAGGTTTACCTGCAAGAGGAACCTACAGTCGAACTGTTTAGGGATTTCTTTCACTTAAACCGTCGCACAGAGTTCTCGGATGGACCCAATACGGAACTGGGCGGAATGTCGGTTCAGAAAAGGAAAGAAGTCACCTTCCCTCATCCCAAACTCCACAGTCAGCCCAAAGAGTGGAACCAGACTTGGTTTTATTGCATGGATACATCTCCATCTAATGAAAACCCCCTGCCGGGTTACCGCCCTGAACTCCTGAGCAACACACATCCTTTTCCTCAGAGGTTGACTGCAAGAGAAAGGGCCAACTATGCTCCTCAATTATCAAAGCTCAGAGCCTTCATGGCAAACGGTTTGACAGGAGTTGATCTTGCTCGTTGTTGGATAAGTTGGAGTATTCTACCCTTAAGCCGGCGCTCCGGTTTGATGTGTGAGTATACAGGGAGTTTGAAGGATGCTTAGCGGCACATTGACATTCAGCTTACAGATGCAGAAGTCACTGAGGCTGTAAAAAAGATACTGAACGAACTGGAGGCTGTCTGTGCCCAAACCGGACTACTCCCTTTCTGCACTTTCAACAAACCACCAGCTGTAAGAATCATATAATCTTTTTATCTGAAGTTGCTTCTGTCCAAATATTCTCTGAAAGTGTGATTATTTTCTGACAGGGTGATGATCCGTTCTGGAACAAGAAACCATCACAAGGCAAACCGGCGAAGCCGCAAGACAAACCGGTCAAGCCAGTTTGTCCAAAGACCAAGGTTGTTAAAAAACCTGCCAAGAAAAGGACCACTGCATCCTCCGATCTACCAGCTGATGACGATGTGGGTACTCCGGAACCAGAGGTAGAACTTGACTCTCTTGGTTCATTTTTCGTACACCTCATTGACAATGATTATTATCAGGACGACGCTGAAGGCAATCATGTTGATGATGTAGAGGTAATCATTCTTTCCTCCGATTCAGATCCTCTGCCGACATCAAAAATCCGTCGAGCAAACCAGAAAGTAAAATTTTCTCACCCCCTTGCTTACTTGGACCCAAACTTTCTTTTGAAGACACAACAACACGAGGCTCGCCGCATGTAACATCCCAAATTTTCAATTTGGTATGTTATACATAGATCATCATTGCATATCATGTTTTATTGCATTTTGACAAATCCTCGATAAATCCTAAGCAACTCAAGGACCCTCAGAGAGAGTTGGGGATTTTCTCGAATTTTCATATTTGATTTTCATCAAATAATAAGACGAGGATTTTGGTTTTAATTATTTTCTCTCCGGAAAAATATTTCATTAAACAAAATAAATGAGAGGAGAAAATATGACTTCTCCAAAACAATTGAAATACTGGAGGAAAAATGTTAAAATCATTTATTGGATTTTATTCGGATTTATTTGAAATTTTTATTGCATTAAAAATATTGCATGTTTTCAAAATATTTATTTTGTGTTAAAATAATGTTCACCCTATTCTAGATTTTCTAACTAGACGGGGAAAATTTATTTTATATTTTTTTGGACTTTTATTTATTTTTCTACGAATTATTTTCCGCGGAACGTATTTAAAAAAAAAACTGCGCCGCGCCGACTGGGCCAAGCCCAGCCGAGCCGCAGGCCGGCCCGCCCGCGCCGTCCTCCTCGCGCACGAGCGCGCGCCGCCGCGCCGTGTCCGCCATGGACACGGGAGCCGCCCCCCCCGGCTTGCCCCTCCCCCAAGCCACCGAAGCCCCCCTCCCCTCCTATATAAACCCCCGCACCCCCTCCTCTCACCTCACCCCCGCCGCCGCTGCACTTGCCCGCCGCCGCCGCACGGGAGCCGTCGCCGCCGCCGTTTGCCGCCGCCCCTCGCCCTTCCCCGAGCACCCCGCACCCCGCCGCCCTCGCCGCCGCTCGCCGGAGCCGGCCAAGCCCCGCCGGAGCCCCGCCCCGACGAGGTACTGCGTCGCTTCATTTTGCCGGTTTTCTTAAATAAAAAACCATTCGTTTAAAAAAACCCTAGATTGGTTTTTTCGGTTTTATTATTTTGCGAGCGTTCACCGAACCGTTCGTTTTAACGAACGTGTTCGTCGGTTTTTCTCTGTTAACGAACGTCCGTTCTTTAACCGTTCGTCCGTTTTTCTTTTTCGTCGGATTTTTCCGCTATTTTTCTCAGATTCGATTTCTGATCGAATCTTCGTTTTTGTTTAACTTCTCGCTTGTTTATCGGAATCAGGCGATTCAAGCGCCTAGAGTTTCGTCTCGAAATTCTCTTTCCGTTTAACCCACTCAAACAAGTTTTTGCTACTGTAAAATTTGACCTAGATCCAGATTAGTAAACGAAGCTTCTTTCTTTCGCAGTTTGACTTTCGTTGCTTCTTTCGAGTTGATTCTTTTTGCAAACCGGAGTTCTTAAGTTGAACTATCTGGTTGGATCTTTCATTCGAGTTTTACCTATGCATTAGATGAGTACTGATTGTATGCTTGTTTGTTTGCGATAGAGTACCCGGAGTGTGCCGCTTGTTACTTCGAATCGCTAGGTTTTGCGGATCATCAGCAAGGCAAGTAACACTTTGATCATATACCTTCCATACCCAGTTTCTATTGCATTAGATCTATTTTCCTCAAACACTTGCATGATTAGGATCTAATTAAATTGTGGGTTTTGGGAAGTAGTTGAGGTAGTACCTATTACCTGTTTATTATCAAACCTTTGGGAGTTACTTCTACGTTTGCTATTATATTGCCATGCTATGCTCGTAGACGTGGATTGGGTTTGAGAGATTTCCATGACAGATGTGAGATTGTTAATTAATGGTTTACTTAAGGTGGCAACTAAAACTCACATCTGGGTGGATTGAGGTACCTGGGTATTCCAGGATTGCCTGTTTTTCTTTTGGACCACCACCCAGGTTCAAAGGGATCATAAGATTATTCATGCTGGAAACTTCCGTGTGCAGCCGCAAGCTATTATGGGCTCTAGCATAGTTGACTAAGTTGTGTGAACTCTTACAGTGGTAGACTAGCAGATGTAGGGGAAAGTAGGTGTAACTGTCTACCCATACGTAAGGTGCAAACACTTCTGAAAGACTGTGTCTCGGTCATCTGTTACTCAAACACCATGTAGTGCGAGTAATCCAACGGAGGAGATCGAGTCTTGTGGGGAAAAGTGCACAAACCTCTGCAGAGTGTACAAACTAATCATGGTTAGCCGTGTCCCCGGTTATGGACAACTTGAGTATCTAGTACTTGGATTATCATGTGAATCTCATCACCATGTTACTTCTAATTAATTTTGTTGGGTTATTGATGACATTTAATTGGGATTGAGATGCTGTCAACCATCTCAATGTTTCACAACCACCATGATAGTTAAATAAAATTTATTCCTTTGAAGTAGGATAAAATTGGCTTTTCGCAAAACTGTAACCATAGAGCTTTCCACCAGCCATATATGCATGTAGTATAGCATTATTTTTGTTCATTATTCTCTATGTGTTACATTGCCAGCATATTCTATGTGCTGACCCATTCTCGGGCTGCAACGTTTCATGCTGCAGACTTTTCAGACGACGAGTAAGGTGCCTTAGGTCGTGGTTTTATACTCAGTGATGCCGCTGGAGTTGATGGACTCACTTATCTTCCAAGTCTTCCGCTGTTATCGTTTTTAGATGGCCTTAAGCCATGTTTATCATACTTAATCTCTCGGAGATATTCGATGTAATAAGTGTGTGATTGCTACTCTGTTATAAATCCTCCGTTTGTACTGTGCGTGTCAGCATTACTGATCCAGGGATGACACTGGTGCACAGCAGCACAGACCATTTGAGGTCTGGTCGCTACAAAGTTGGTATCAGAGCACACGCTGCCTGTAGGACACAACCACTAAGCTTAAGCCCTAGAAAGCTTCTCTCTTCTCATTTCTGACCCCTCTCCTTCTTTCTACTCTTTTAGGAATGGCGGATGCAAGGAGCAAGTTCATGCAACCAGAAGAAGACACGCCGTTTGGTCGACACTTGAAGGAAGTCACCAAGTACTTGAACATAGGAATACCAAGCATCATCGGAACCTACAACGCCACATTACCCGAAGAGGAAAGCTGGAAGATTCAAGTTCACATTCCAGGAAGGACGTTTGTGCCAGTTACTGAACCTATAAGATTGGTTTTCGAAGCACCAACCTGGAGTTTAGGGAAGAGCATGGCCGCTCACATCGCCATGGGACGCATTGGAGAAGTCTATCACCAGGAGCTTAAGGATACAATTTACCAAATTTGTGGACGCCGAGACGCGCAATGGGAGATGATCAAAACCAAGAAGGATGGAACAATTGCATCTTTCATCCAGGAGCAGAACCAACATATTCGTCGCCAGGAGAACCAGATGTGCACGGACAAGGAAGAACTGAAGAAGGCATTGACGAAGATCAAGGAGCTCCAAGAAGAACTCAAGGCTACACGCGAGGATTATATGGAGGAAATCATTGCACTGGTAGGGAAGAATGACGACCTGGAAAAGAAGATTGGAGTATTCATGGGAAATCCAGTGCCAAAAGCAGAAGTCGACGAATGCACTTGTCCGGATAACTACATCATCATCGACGACACCGACTCGGAACCAAGTGAAGATGACTTTGTTGACGAAGCTGGAGCAGACATCATGGAGTCTTCAACGGATTAGAATTATTATTAGACCACCATATCAGTAGTAGTTTTCCCCCATTTAATAGTATAGTTCAAGCACTTTGTAACGCTAGTTAGATCGATTGTTTTGCCTTGTTTGAATTGATTGAGTGATATTGAATGAATTGTCTCATGAGCATATGGGTAGTGTTTTCTCTCTAGACCTCATTCTATTCTTAACTCTCATCTTTTCTAAAACCTATCAGATGCCTCCGAGATGCGACACCGAATTTGTTTTCCCGCCAGAGATCACCCAGTTGATTCAGCAACAGAATGCCCTGATGCAAGTGTTAGTGCAGAACCAAGGCAACAACAACAACAACAACCCACCGCTACCACCACCTGTTGATCACTTAGCCCGTTTCTTAAGGCTAAACCCGCCGGTGTTTTCCAGTAGCACCGAGCCGATTGTAGCAGATGATTGGCTCCGCAAAGTTGGAAGGGAGTTGACCACTGCAGGATGCACATATGCGGAAAGAGTGCATTTTGCCGCACATCAGCTTGATGGACCCGCAGCATCATGGTGGGAGAATTATACAGCCACGCACCCCATTGACACAGTCACATGGGATCAGTTTCAGCAAGCTTTCCGTACAACACATGTTTCAGCAGGAGCTATGGCTATGAAGAAGCGTGAGTTTCGCAACCTACGCCAAGGAGGACGCACCGTAGGCCAGTATGTGGAGGATTTCAGTAAATTAGCACGTTATGCACCAGATGACGTTGCTACAGATGCAACCAAGCAGGAGAAGTTTTTGGAAGGACTGAATGATGAGCTGAGTATGCAGTTGATGGTAGCAACTTTCAACAACTACCAGGAGCTGGTAGATAGAGCTCTCATGATTGAAGGAAAGCAACAACAGATTGAAAACCGTAAGAGGAAGTATGGACAAGGGAAGTACAATTCTGGAGCTCAGCAGAAGCCACGATTTACCCCGAAGCCAGGAGGACAATTTAAGCATACCCATGGAGGAGGTAGTTCGCACAACCATAATGGCTCTAAAAATGGTAATGGGAATGGAGGAAGCAACGGACAGAACCGCACCAACCCATCTACCCCAGCCAAGAGGGACCTGAGCCAAGTCACTTGCTTTAAGTGCCAGAAGAATGGACATTATGCCAATGAATGTCCTGAAGGCCAAAATGGAAATGGCAATGGAAGCTCTGGGAAGAAGCCAAACCCGTTGAACAAAGGACATGTGAACCACGTGAGCGTGGAGGAGGTTGAAGCTCAGCCTGATGCAGTAATAGGTAAGTTTTTGGTTAGGTCATTTACTGCAACCGTTCTTTTCGATACTGGTGCATCACATTCATACATATCAAGGGGATTTGTGAATAAGTTTAAGCTGTCCACCAAAGTTCTCAGAACCCCTATGTTAGTAACCTCGCCAGGAGCAGAGAATATGGCAAGCCAAGGATGTTTTCAGATACCATTGGCCATTGGTAGGCATGTTTTCCCCTCAGACCTCATAGTTTTGGAGTCGCAAGGTTTGGATGTGATTTTGGGAATGGATTGGCTATCGTTGTATGGAGGAAACATTGATTGTGCCAGCAAGACGATTTTGCTTACCACCCCGGAAGGAAAAAGGATCAAGTATGTATCCCGGCATATGCCGAAAAGGACTCGAGTAAATTCCTTATCAGGAGTTATACAGGAGGAAGTACCAGTGGTGAAGGATTATCCGGATGTATTTCCAGACGAGTTGCCAGGCATGCCACCAGATAGAGATATTGAGTTCTTGATTGAACTTTTGCCAGGCACAGGGCCGATATCTAAAAGACCGTACAGGATGCCCGCAAAAGATTTGGAGGAAATTAAGAAGCAGATCAAGGAGTTACTGGATAAAGGCTATATTCGCCCAAGTTCGTCACCTTGGGGATCACCAGTACTTCTAGTGGAGAAGAAAGATGGATCACTGAGGATGGTTGTTGATTACCGAGGATTGAATGAAGTGACCATCAAAAACAAGTACCCGCTGCCGATGATCAATGATTTGTTTGAACGCTTACAAGGAGCTAAAGTATTTTCCAAGATCAATCTACGATCAGGATACCATCAGTTAAAGATTCGAGAGCAGGATATACCCAAGACGGCATTTACCACCAGATATGGATTGTATGAGTATACCGTTATGTCATTTGGTCTGACTAACGCGCTTGCCTATTTTATGAACCTGATGAACAAAGTGTTTATGGAATTTCTGGATAAGTTCGTCGTGGTGTTCATTGATGATATTTTAATCTTTTCCAAAGATGAGGAAGAGCATGAGGAGCATTTACGATTGGTACTTGAGAAGCTCAGAGAACATCAGTTATATGCCAAGTTCAGCAAATGTGAATTTTGGCTGAAGGAAGTTGGATTCCTCGGACATGTTATTTCTGGAGAAGGAATAGCAGTAGACCCTGCCAAGGTTGACACAGTGACAAGTTGGGAATCACCCACGACAGTTGGAGAAATCCGGAGTTTTCTTGGACTCGTAGGATACTACCGGAGATTCATCGAGAATTTCTCGAAGATTGCCAAGCCCATGACTGAGCTATTGAAGAAGGACACCAAATTCAATTGGACTGAGGAATGTGAAGCTAGTTTCCAAGAGTTGAAGAAACGATTGGTTACATCACCAGTGTTGATTCTGCCAGATCAACGCAAGGATTATGAAGTTTATTGCGACGCTTCTCGTCGAGGACTTGGAGCAGTGCTTATGCAGGAAGGAAGAGTTGTGTCATATGCTTCACGACAACTTAAACCCCATGAGAAGAATTATGCTACGCATGATTTGGAGTTAGCAGCCGTGGTGCATGCGTTGAAGACATGGAGACATTTTCTCATCGGAAACCATTGTGAGGTGTATACGGATCACAAGAGTTTGAAGTATATTTTCACGCAAAAGGAGTTAAATCTCAAACAGAGGAGATGGTTGGAGCTCATTAAGGATTATGATATGAGATTGCATTATCACCTAGGAAAGGCTAACGTAGTAGCAGACGCGTTGAGCCGGAAGAGTCATGTCAACACCCTCATGACAGGAGAGTTACCTCAGGAGTTAGCCGAGGACCTTCGCGAACTATGTTTGGAGATAGTCCCAAGAGGCTATTTAGCGACACTGGAGATTCAGTCTACCTTGATGGAAAGGATCAGAGAAGCTCAGAAGACAGACAAGGAGATTGACGTGATAAAGGAGAAGATGAGCAAAGGAAAAGCCAAGGGATTTCGTGAGGATGAGCACGATACCTTATGGTTTGAGGACCGCGTATATGTGCCAAATGAACCGGAGATCAGGAAGTTGATTTTGCAAGAAGCCCATGATTCACCGTACTCGATTCACCCCGGGAATACCAAGATGTATTTGGATCTGAAGAATACTTTCTGGTGGACCGGAATGAAGAAGGATATTGCAGAGTATGTAGCTGTCTGTGATGTATGTCAGAGAGTGAAGGCAGAGCATCAGAAGCCAGCAGGATTGCTACAACCATTGCCGATACCCGAATGGAAGTGGGATAAAATAGGCATGGATTTTATCACCGGATTACCCAGGACTCGTTCAGGCTATGACTCAATATGGGTTGTAGTCGACCGTTTGACGAAAGTGGCTCATTTCATTCCAGTAAAGACCACTTACACCAGTGCTAAGTTGGCAAAGATATACATGACCAGGATCGTATGTTTGCATGGAGTTCCGAGGACCATTGTATCAGACAGAGGAACCCAATTTACCTCGAAGTTTTGGAAGCAGTTACATGAAACATTGGGAACCAGGCTAGAATTTAGTACAGCCTTTCACCCACAGACTGATGGACAGACCGAGAGAGTCAACCAGATTTTGGAGGACATGTTGAGAGCTTGTGCCCTATATTATGGATCTAGTTGGGACGACAACCTGCCATATGCGGAGTTTTCTTATAACAACAGTTATCAAACCAGTTTGAAGATGGCCCCTTTCGAAGCCTTGTACGGAAGAAGGTGTAGAACACCGTTGTTATGGGACGAAGTTGGAGACCGTCAGTTGTTTGGACCATATTTGATTAAGGAGTCTGGACAGAAAGTGAGGTTGATTCGCGATAGGCTCAAGGTAGCCCAGTCCAGGCAGAAGAGTTATGCTGATTCTAAACGAAAAGAGACAGTTCACGAAGTCGGAGACCGAGTGTATCTTCGAGTATCACCACTTCGAGGAGTCAAGCGCTTTGGAGTTAAGGGAAAGTTAGCGCCCCGTTTTATCGGACCATACAGAGTTGTGGAACGTATGGGAGAGGTTGCCTACAAGCTGGAATTGCCCGAAGGATTGTCTGGAGTTCATGATGTATTTCACGTTTCCCAGTTGAAGAAGTGCCACGCAGAGATGGCTGAGATACCACTGAAAGATACTGTGCCACTGGAAGCAATTCAGCTGGAAAGTGATTTGACTTATGAGGAGAAACCAGTTAAGATTCTTGAGTATGCCAGCCGAGTTACCCGCAACAAGGTTATCAAGTTTTGCAAAGTCCAGTGGAGTCACCACACGGAGGATGAAGCCACCTGGGAGCGAGAGGAAGATCTACGGAAGGACCACTCCCACCTGTTTTCTAGCCAACCCGAATCTCGAGGGCGAGATTCATCTTAAGGGGGGGGGGTAGGTTTGTAACATCCCAAATTTTCAATTTGGTATGTTATACATAGATCATCATTGCATATCATGTTTTATTGCATTTTGACAAATCCTCGATAAATCCTAAGCAACTCAAGGACCCTCGGAGAGAGTTGGGGATTTTCTCGAATTTTCATATTTGATTTTCATCAAATAATAAGACGAGGATTTTGGTTTTAATTATTTTCTCTCCGGAAAAATATTTCATTAAACAAAATAAATGAGAGGAGAAAATATGACTTCTCCAAAACAATTGAAATACTGGAGGAAAAATGTTAAAATCATTTATTGGATTTTATTCGGATTTATTTGAAATTTTTATTGCATTAAAAATATTGCAAGTTTTCAAAGTATTTATTTTGTGTTAAAATAATGTTCACCCTATTCTAGATTTTCTAACTAGACGGGGAAAATTTATTATATTTTTTTTGGACTTTTATTTATTTTTCTATGAATTATTTTCCGCGGAACGTATTTAAAAAAAAACTGCGCCGCGCCGACTGGGCCAAGCCCAGCCGAGCCGCAGGCCGGCCCGCCCGCGCCGTCCTCCTCGCGCACGAGCGCCCGCCGCCGCGCCGTGTCCGCCATGGACACGGGAGCCGCCCTGCCCGGCTTGCCCCTCCCCCAAGCCACCGGAGCCCCCCTCCCCTCCTATATAAACCCCCGCACCCCCCTCCTCTCACCTCACCCCCGCCGCCGCCGCACGGGAGCCGCCGCCGCCCCTCGCCGCCCCTCGCCCTTCCCCGAGCACCCCGCCGCCCTCGTCGCCGCTCGCCGGAGCCGGCCAAGCCCCACCGGAGCCCCGCCCCGACGAGGTACTGCCTCACTTCGTTTTGCCGGTTTTCTTTAAAAAAAACCATTCATTAAAAAAAACCCTAGATTGTTTTTTTTTCGGTTTTATTATTTTGCGAGCGTTCACCGAACCGTTCGTTTTAACGAACGCGTTCGTCGGTTTTTCTCTGTTAACGAACGTCCATTCTTTAACCGTTCGTCCGTTTTTCTTTTTCGTCGGATTTTTCCGCTATTTTTCTCAGATTCGATTTCTGATCGAATCTTCGTTTCTGTTTAACTTCTCGCTCGTTTATCGGAATCAGGCGATTCAAGCGCCTAGAGTTTCGTCTCGAAATTCTCTTTCCGTTTAACCCACTCAAACAAGTTTTTGCTACTGTAAAATTTGACCTAGATCCAGATTAGTAAACGGAGCTTCTTTCTTTCGCAGTTTGACTTTCGTTGCTTCTTTCGAGTTGATTCTTTTTGCAAACCGGAGTTCTTAAGTTGAACTATCTGGTTGGATCTTTCATTCGAGTTTTACCTGTGCATTAGATGAGTACTGATTGTATGCTTGTTTGTTTGCGATAGAGTACCCGGAGTGTGCCGCTTGTTACTTAGAATCGCTAGGTTTTGCGGATCATCAGCAAGGCAAGTAACACTTTGATCATATACCTTCCATACCCAGTTTCTATTGCATTAGATCTATTTTCCTCAAACACTTGCATGATTAGGATCTAATTAAATTGTGGGTTTTGGGAAGTAGTTGAGGTAGTACCTATTACCTGTTTATTATCAAACCTTTGGGAGTTACTTCTACGTTTGCTATTATATTGCCATGCTATGCTCGTAGACGTGGATTGGGTTTGAGAGATTTCCATGACAGATGTGAGATTGTTAATTAATGGTTTACTTAAGGTGGCAACTAAAACTCACATCTGGGTGGATTGAGGTACCTTGGTATTCCAGGATTGCCTGTTTTTCTTTTGGACCGCCACCCAGGTTCAAAGGGATCATAAGATTATTCATGCTGGAAACTTCCGTGTGCAGCCGCAAGCTATTATGGGCTCTAGCATAGTTGACTAAGTTGTGTGAACTCTTACAGTGGTAGACTAGCAGATGTAGGGGAAAGTAGGTGTAACTGTCTACCCATACGTAAGGTGCAAACACTTCTGAAAGACTGTGTCTCGGTCATCTGTTACTCAAACACCATGTAGTGCGAGTAATCCAACGGAGGAGATCGAGTCTTGTGGGGAAAAGTGCACAAACCTCTGCAGAGTGTACAAACTAATCATGGTTAGCCGTGTCCCCGGTTATGGACAACTTGAGTATCTAGTACTTGGATTATCATGTGAATCTCATCACCATGTTACTTCTAATTAATTTTGTTGGATTATTGATGACATTTAATTGGGATTGAGATGCTGTCAACCATCTCAATGTTTCACAACCACCATGATAGTTAAATAAAATTTATTCCTTTGAAGTAGGATAAAATTGGCTTTTCGCAAAACTGTAGCCATAGAGCTTTCCACCAGCCATATATGCATGTAGTATAACATTATTTTTGTTCATTATTCTCTATGTGTTACATTGCCAGCATATTCTATGTGCTGACCCATTCTCGGGCTGCAACGTTTCATGTTGCAGACTTTTCAGACGACGAGTAAGGTGCGTTAGGTCGTGGTCTTATACTCAGTGATGCCGCTGGAGTTGATGGACTCACTTATCTTCCAAGTCTTCCGCTGTTATCGATTTTAGATGGCCTTAAGCCATGTTTATCATACTTAATCTCTCGGAGATATTCGATGTAATAAGTGTGTGATTGCTACTCTGTTATAAATCCTCCGTTTGTACTGTGCGTGTCAGCATTACTGATCCAGGGATGACACTGGTGCACAGCAGCACAGACCATTTGAGGTCTGGTCGCTACACCCCACAACCCGGCACAGCGACCAGGTAGTTACCTCCGCCGGTTTACCGAACAATGCGGTTCGGAAACGCCGATCAGAGGTCTCTTATCCCATTGATACTTCATGCCCCAAAGCAGGTTGTTTTCGCCAGCCTCTTAACCCGTCTGATTCAAATTATCAGGGTACTTCTCACTCATCTTCTGGCGAGTCGTCAGCCACAAAACTTCCACCCCTCAAAATGGTTCTTGGGTGAGCTATACACTTGTTGTTATCCTTAATGTTGCTTTTTTGATATACTATACTGATCCTCATGTTTATTTTTCTCAGCGCCAAGCCCAGACCCAGCAAGAAAGCTCGGTTGAATAAACCGGCTGATGAAGACGTGGCTGTTGAACCGGAGAAAACTCCAGATCCTGAAGAGACCAACATTGATGCCATACTGAATGACCCACCGCCTCAAGATCATGACTTCGTTGCTGAGCAGGCAGAATAGATAAGTAGAATCAACGGATAGATATTGCAACATATAGTCTTCACAATAAACATTCGAACGAAGATGAACGAATGAATTCCGTAGTAAATCATCACACTTCCATAAGTTGAGAAGCCACTTGAAAAAGATATGGAATCAACATCTGACTTCGAAGCAACTCGAATACCACAATACAAAACAAAATAAAGTATTGGCTTGCAGAATAAGCCGGAACAAACATATGATAGATATTTCGTCCGAAGTTTTCGTGGTGGGGCCCACACGGGCTCAATCGTACATCACCATCATGTACAAGGCTGTGCACATGACATACGAAGCGTCCCTGAGTCGGCATAGCCATGGACTCTTTAAGACACTACGAGACCACTGTAAAACCAACCGTGTACAGGCGGACCACTAGACGTCGAACCCCAATCTCATATCATGCGTCTGTCGGAAAGATATCCTAAGGCTACTTGAATTCCCACTTATAAATTCCCGAAACTTTCTGGTTATGCAATCTGGTGTAGGGGATACAGGGGACACAAAATATATCACACAAACTAGCAATCCCTAGATCCAGCTGTATCCATCCGTCAACACATAACCAAGAAACCTTCAGAAATCGTTTACCTCAACCTTCGAAAAACATCCGTTATACAAGTTATGGCAATACTCCCGAACTCCCGCCCCAGTACTGGGTGGCGTCGAGGTGATCTCACCAACAACTGCATAAAAGAGATTTCGATGTCGGCGAAACTCAGGTATTCCAGAACTGCAACGATAAAATTGTGACGACAACACCTCGGAGCTCAACTCCCCGGGACACTGCCACAACCCCTAAATGACAGGAGGCAGCAAGAACAATGTTCTCATCACAAAACCATCAGAACGATTCCAATATACCCGCGTGATCCTAAATTTTTTTAGTGAAATTTGAGGAGAGAATAGTCAAAACTTCTACGTCAGGAGACCTCACCAGAGCGACGAAGGGACTGAGGAGTAAAAAGAATCCTACTCTCCGATATATATAATCCTAAGACTCAAAACATTTTTGTTTTAGACTCAACAACGCCAGCGATTCGATCAAGCAGGGGCTCCTAAGTCAGGGATGGCTCTGATTACCAGCTTGTAACGCCCACGATGCGGCTATATCTCCCACGTGTCGAGGCACGACTTAGAGGCATAACCGCATAGTGGTTTTGTCGCAAAAGGGTCATCTTCACACAATCCCATGTAATGAACAAGAATGGGATAAAGAGTTGGCTTACAATCGCCACTTCACACAATACATGAATATAAATCATACATCATCCGAAATACAAACATATAGACCGACTACGGTCAAAATCCAGATGAAAATAAGACAACCCCAAATGCTAGATCCCCGATCGTCCCAACTGGGCTCCACTACTGATCATCAGGAAAAGACACATAGTAACGACCACGTTCCTCGTCGAACTCCCACTTGAGATCGACCCCATCATCTGCACTGGCATCGTCGGCACCTGCAACTGTTTTGGTAGAATCTGTGAGTCACGGGGACTCAGCAATCTCACACCCGCGAGATCAAGACTATTTAAGCTTATAGGAAAGGATGGTGTAATGAGGTGGAGCTGCAGCGGCAATAAGCATATATGGTGGCTAACATACGCAAGAGAGAGCGAGAAGAGAAGCAACGGAGCGGTCGTCATCTAGCAATGACCAAGAAGTGATCCTGAACTCCTACTTACGTCATACATAACTCAGACCGTGTTCACTTCCCGGACTCCGCCGAGAAGAGACCATCACGGCTACACACGCAGTTGATGTATTTTAATTGGGGTCAAGTGACAAGTTCTCTACAACCGGACATTAACAAATTCCCATCTGCCTCATAACCGCGGGCGCGGCTTTCGAAAGATAATACCCTGCAGGGGTGTCCCAACTTAGCCCATCATAAGCTCTCACGGTGAACGAAGGATAAACCTTCTCCCGGAAAGACCCGATCAGTCTCGGAATCCCGGTTTACAAGACATTTCGACAATGGTAAAACAAGACCAGCAAAGCCGCCCGATGCGCCGACAAATCCCGATAGGAGCTGCACATATCTTGTTCTCAGGGCACACCGGATGAGACATCCTACGAGTAAAACTAGACCTCGAGTTTCCAGGAGGGGGCCCCGCAGTCTACTCAGTTCGGACCAACACTCGAAGGAGCACTGGCCCGGGGGGGGGGGGTTAAAATAAAGATGACCCTCGGGCTCGCGAAAACCCGGGGGAAAAGGCTTAGGTGGCAAATGGTAAAACCAAGGTTGGGCCTTGCTGGAGTAGTTTTATTCAAGGCGAACTGTCAAGGGGGTCCCATAAATCACCCGACCGCGTAAGGAACGCAAACTCAAGGAACATAATCCCGGTATATCAGTACTAGGGCGGCAAGAGTGGAACAAAACACCAGGCATAAGGCCGAGCCTTCGACCCTTTACCAAATATATATAGATGCATTTTTTAAATAAGAGATATTGTGATATCCCAACATATCCATGTTCCAACATGGAACAAACTTCAACTTCACCTGCAACTAGCAACGCTATAAGAAGGGCTGAGCAAAAGCGGTAACTTAGCCAAACAACGGTTTGCTAGGAAAGGATGGTTAGAGGCTGACATGGCAATATGGGAGGCATGAAATAGCAAGTTATAGGTAGCGTAGCATGGCAATAGAGCGAATAACTAGCAAAGCAAAGATAGAAGTGATTTCGAGGGGTGGTCATCTTGCCTGCAAGGTTCTCAGAGTTGTCGAAAGCTTGATCCTCGTAAGCGTACTCAACAGGTTCCTCGTTCACGAACTCGTCTCCCGGCTCTACCCAATACAAGAACACAAGCAACGGAACCACAATCAACCACGAGAAATGCACAAGCAACATGATGCAAAACATGTATGATATGCGAGATATGATATGCGATGCATATGCGTGCTCCGGAAGGAAAAAGATGAACATGGCAGTAACTTGTCAAACCAAGCATGCCACTGGAAAGATGAGATGATTTCGGTCGAAATCGATATAAAGATCACCGGAAACGGATGCACGGTTTGCAAATGGCAAGCAAAACAAGAATGACACGAATCTGCGATTAACAGCATGATAGCACTTAAAATGCAACAAGCAACAATGCTACAGCACTCCAACATAGCAACAAAGCATATGCAAGTAATCTACAGGAGATGCTTGACAAAAGATGAACACTGAGCTACGGCTAGTTCACAACATATCAAGCTCAAACAAGCATGGCAAAAGTGAAAAAGATAACAGGTTCACAGACTTGGTGAAAAACTGGACATGGCAGAAAACAGCATCAGGTAGCAATGTTCAGAGCACGAAATCAACATGCTACAGGAACTTAACATAGCACAACAAGGCATGGAAGTGTTCTACTAAATGCATATAACAAAAGTCCCTTACTGACCATAAGCCAAAAAGGACAAGAAGATATGATGGCAAGCATGTAAACATAGCAAGTTTCGTTATCAGGTTTCAGACTTGGCAGAAAACAGAGCATGGCAGAAATAATAATATGTAGGCCTCTTTGTGAGCTTGATGTACTACCTACAGAGCAATGCACTACAAACCAAGCACACCTAGAGCAAGATGGCATGTTTATGAAGCTATCCATGGTAAGAACAATTGCATAGCATGTATGGATCAACTACAATAAGCTTGGCAAAATTGCATATCATGTTAAGAATCTGCCAGAAATATTTTATACTAAAAGTAGAGTAAGATTGAGTCATGCTATGGTACTCCATAATTGCAAACAAGGGTAGAAATGGTTCAGTTACAACTATAGCTACAAAACATCCTTACTGAACATCTCCAAAATATGCATGGATCTCTCTGTAGCATCAAGTTTACATGGCAACAAAATAACAGCAGACAAGGACTTAGAGAAATCACTGTCCCTGAAATCAGAAACATTACGGAGCCTACTTTGCATGCTTGTGCTAGTCACCACAGAGATCACAAAAATACATGGACTGCACCAATGGCAAGATGGCATGACATACTTCAAAACACATGTAGAGCTCATGCCCATAAGATGCACAGAATAAAAGATACAAAAATGACAAATCTCCAAGTTCTGATAAGAACCAGCAGATAACAGCAACTAGCCCTCTTCCAACAGAGATTTGGGCATCAAGATGACCTCTAAAGAACATGGTGCAATTGAACAAAATTAAGAGCATCATGAGACGAACAATTTTACATATTATACGCGCGAAACGGAGCTACATGCAAGAAGTTACGCACTGAGAAACATGAGCATATGCTGTGAAAACTTGAGGACTTTGCAGTTTCGGGGGGGGGGGGGGGGAAGAGAAAAGTCAACGCTCGAGATTTACCAGATCCGATCGGAACAGGGGCCGAGCGGCGCTTGCCGGTGACGGGGAAGAAGACGGAGAGGAGGCCGGCGCGGAGGGGAGGCGAGGACGGCGACGCGGGGCAGAGGGGCGGCGCCGGCGGCGGGAGGCGGAGGCGGCGGCCGCGGGCGGCGGGACAGAGGTCGGCGGGGCCAGCCGGCGAGCACGGCGGCGGAGAGCGCGGCGCCGGCGGCGGCGGCGACCGGAGGCGCGCGGCCTCGGGCGCGAGGAGGAGGGCGGCGGCGGGCGCGCGGGCCGCGCGGGCCAGCTGCGGGCCAAGCGGGCCGCGGCGTACGGCAACACGTGGCGGCGGCGGACTCGCGGGAATTTCGTCCGGCGCCGGGCGGACGTGTCCGGCGCGCAGAGGGACGAAGCTAGGGTTTGGACTGAGATGTATATGGGAGGGGATGGAGTTTTATAGGTAGAGGGAGCTAGGAGAGTCCAAATGAGGTGCGGTTTTCGCCCACACGATCGTGATCGAACGACCTAGAGCATGGAAGAGAGTTTGGTGGGTTTTGGGCTGGTTTTTGAGGGGGTTTTTGCTGGACACTCAAATGGACTTTGCGGATGCCTGGTTAACCGTTGGAGTACCAAACGACCTCCAAATGGAACGAAACTTGACCGGTAGTCTCCGGGTGGTATATTAAGGCCACTTGACAAGCCTCGGTCCATTCCGAAAAAGTTTGACACCCGCACACGAAATAAAACAAGAGGGGTGCACCGGAGAAGATAGGAGCGCCGGATTGCAAAACGGACAACGGGGAAAATGCTCGGATGCATGAGACGAACACGTATGCAAATGCAATGCACATGATGACATGATATAAAATGCATGACATGAACAAAATGCAAAACGAAAAACAAAACCCGACCACGGAGGGAATATCATAACACATAGCCGAAAATGGCAAGAGTCGGAGTTACAAATATGGCAAGTTACATGCGGGGTGTTACAACACTCCACCACTACGAGAGGATCTCGTCCCGAGATCTAGGACTGAAAGAACTCCAGATATTCGGAACGGAGATGGTCCTCGCGTTCCCAGGTGGCTTCCCGGTCGGAATGGTGCGACCACTTCACTTTCAGGAATTTGATTGACTTGTTGCGAGTCTTGCGCTCAGTTACTTCAAGAATAGCAACAGGGTGCTCATGATATGACAAATCTTCTTGGAGGTCAATCTCTTCGAAGTTGATAGTGCGCTCAGGCGTCTTGAAGCACTTGCGGAGCTGTGACACGTGGAACACATCGTGCACGTTCGCGAAGTTGGAAGGAAGCTCAAGTTGATAGGCGAGGTCGCCTCTTTTGCCAATGATCTTGAAAGGACCCACGTATCTAGGGGCAAGCTTCCCTTTGATACCGAAGCGACGAGTGCCTTTCATTGGAGAGACGCGGAGGTAGACATGGTCTCCGATCTCGAAAGCCAAATCACGATGCTTACTATCATAGTAACTCTTCTGACGCGATTGCGCGGCTTTGAGATTATCACGGATGACTTTACACATTTCTTCAGCTTCAGTGATTAAGTCATTGCCAAGAAGTTGGCATTCACCAGTCTCTGACCAATTGATAGGAGTACGGCACTTTCTGCCATAGAGAATCTCGAATGGGGCCTTGCCCGAACTCGCTTGGAAGCTGTTGTTGTAGGAGAATTCGGCATATGGAAGACAATCTTCCCATTTCATGCCAAAGGAAATGACACAAGCCCTGAGCATATCTTCAAGAATTTGATTGACTCGCTCGACTTGGCCACTAGTTTGAGGATGGAAAGCTGTGCTGAAGTGAATGTTTGTGCCCATGGCCTTCTGGAAGGAGTCCCAGAACTTGGAGGTGAAGATGCTTCCACGATCTGAAGAAATCAATTGTGGAATGCCGTGCAAGGAGACAATTCTGGAGGTGTATAGCTCTGCCAGCTGTGCTGCTGTGATGGATTCTTTGATTGGAAGGAAATGAGCCACTTTAGAAAGCTTGCCAATGACAACGAAGATAGCATCATTTCCGCGCTTGGACTTTGGAAAACCCGTCACGAAGTCCATTTCGATATGATCAAACTTCCATTCCGGGATAGCAAGAGGTTGGAGGAGACTAGCTGGTCGTTGGTGTTCTGCTTTCACTCTTCGACAGACATCACATTCATTCACGAATTGAGCAATTTCTCGCTTCATTCGAGTCCACCAATACGACTGCTTGAGGTCATGGTACATCTTCGTACTTCCAGGATGAATGGACAGGAGAGAATTGTGCGCCTCGTTCATTATGACTTTCCTTAGATCACCTTTAGGAACCAGAATCCGGTCCTCGAAGAATAAAGTGTCTCTGTCATCAATGCAATAGCACTTGTATTTGGAAAGACCCTTGTCGATGCCACGTTTCACCTTCTTCACCATGGCATCAAGGAGTTGTGCCTCACGAATTTGATCTTCCAAAGTAGGAGAGACTATGAGGTTGGCAAGAAAGCCTTGAGGAACAACTTGGAGATTCAGCTTGCGGAAAGCTTCACAAAGATCCGGTTGGAAAGGCTTGAGAATTAAGCTGTTGCAATAAGCCTTCCTGCTTAAAGCATCTGCAATGACATTTGCTTTGCCTGGAGTATATTCAATACTCGGATTGTACTCTTGAATCATCTCGACCCATCGAGTCTGCCTGAGGTTGAGGTTGGGCTGAGTGAAGATGTACTTGAGACTCTTGTGATCGGTGAATATGTCCACTTGTCTTCCCAACAAGAGATGTCTCCACGTTATTAATGCATGGACAACTGCCGCCAACTCAAGATCGTGAGTGGGGTAGTTCTTCTCGTTGGGCTTCAACTGACGAGAGG
This sequence comes from Aegilops tauschii subsp. strangulata, assembly GCF_002575655.3. Taxonomy (NCBI): domain Eukaryota; kingdom Viridiplantae; phylum Streptophyta; class Magnoliopsida; order Poales; family Poaceae; genus Aegilops; species Aegilops tauschii. The sequence continues at coordinate 243,296,642 of NC_053039.3, read as the reverse complement.
TATAGGCCACAACTTTCTTCTCTTGCATTAACACAGCACCGAGACCTTGGAGAGAAGCATCACAGAAAACTTCAAACGGCTTGGATTCATCAGGAGGAGTTAGGACAGGAGCTGTGACTAGTTTCTCTTTGAGAGTGTTGAAAGCAACGTCACACTCAGGAGACCAGGCATACTTCACATGCTTCTGGAGGAGGTTGGAAGGAGGCTTTGCAATCTTAGAGAAATTCTCAACGAATCTTCGGCAATAGCTTGCAAGACCAAGAAAACTGCGGAGCTGCTTGACATTCTGAGGAGGTTCCCAATTCACAATTGCGGACACCTTCCCGGGGTTAACAGCGATGCCCTTGGAAGAGATGATGTGACCAAGGAAAAGAACTTCATCAAGCCAAAACTCACATTTTGAGAACTTCGCATAGAATTGATACTCTGTGAGCTTGTCGAGCACCAATCGCAAATGTTTGGCATGATCCTGCTTATTCTTGGAGAAGACCAAGATATCATCGAGATACACCAGAACGAATTCATTGGTATAGGGGTTGAAGATGAAATTCATCATCCGAGAGAACACTGGAGGAGCATTGACAAGGCCGAAAGACACGACAGTATATTCATAAGAACCAAAGCTCGTTCTGAATGCTGTCTTGGGAATATCTTCTTCACGAATGTGAATCTGATGATAACCCATACGAAGATCAAGCTTCGAGGATACTTTAGCCCCTTTGAGTTGCTCAAATAGCTCATTGATGTTGGGAAGTGGATACTTGTTCTTGATCGTCTTCTTGTTCAATGGATGGTAGTCGACGCAAAGTCGGTCCGTGCCATCCTTCTTCTTGACAAAAAGAACACCACAACCCCATGGAGAAGAACTCGGTCTGATCAAACCCAGACGCTCTTGTTCATCGAGCTGTTTCTTCAATTCCTTCAGCTCGTTGGGTCCAAGCTTGTATGGACGCTTGCAAACGGGTTCAGTGCCAGGCTCTAGTTCGATAACGAACTCAACTGGCCGATGAGGAGGCATACCCGGGAGCTCTTCTGGAAAGACATCTTGATACTCACAAACGACTGGAATTTGAGAGATGGCATTCAATTCGCCCTTCTCATTGAGAGAGAAAAACCGAATGGTTTCATCACGAGCGGCAAAAATAATCACATCCTCAGAAGAGTGTGTCAATTGAATTTCCCTGGCAGCACAATCAAGTTGAGCCTTGTGCTTAGAAAGCCAGTCCATCCCGAGAATTAGATCAATATCCGAGTCACCAAGAACAACTGGAGAAGACAGAAATTCATAGTCGCCCATCTTAATGGAAACATCGGGAGCAACCAAACTAGAAGACAAAAGCTTTCCCGGAGAAACAACTTGCATAACTTTGGATAAAATCTCTGTGTCAACATTGTGCTTCGATGCAAATGGGTATGACAAGAAAGAATGCGATGCACCAGTATCAAAAAGAACTTTTGCAGGAATATCATTAACAGGAAGATTACCCATTATCACATCAGTAGATTCCTCCGCTTGAGCTGCATTCATCATGTTCACCTTTGCAGACTTTGGATTATGCTTGACCACTGCATTGTTGGAAGATATGACAGGAGGAGGAGGAGGAAGACGCCTTTGGTTGAAGCACTTGTTAGCATAGTGACCTTTCTGCTGACACTTGTTGCAAGTCACCTCTGAGAGTGGACGGTGATAAGGAGCATTGGACTTTGGAGCTTGATTCTGAGACTTGTTCTGATAGCCAGAGTTGGAAGAGTTGGAAGAACCATGGCCACCTTTGTTCTTCTGCTGGTAAGGCTGACGAAACGGAGGAGGAGGAGGCAACCAGAACTTCTGTTGCTTAGCTGTCACAAGTGAGGAAGAAGAAGACTGAACTGCGTCTCTGACTCTCTTCTTAGAAGCCTCACACTTGAGCTGAGCAGCCTCTTGCTTCAATGCCATATTATAGAATTGATCAAACTGAGTAGGCTCAACAAGAACGAGAGCTAACTGCAGATCCTCTTTAAGGCCACCTCTGAAGTGATAGATCATGCTCTTTTCATCAGGAACGTCTTGTTTAGCGAAGCGAGCAAGTTTCTGAAACTGGATGTTGTATTGATACACAGACATGTTGCCTTGCTTGAGATTGCGGAACTCCTCACGCTTGCTCTCAACAACACTTTGTGGAATGTGGTGCGCTTTGAAGTCCCGACAGAAGTCAGTCCAAGTGATCACACGACCTCCTCTGGAATCTTTGTATTGTTGATACCAATCAGCAGCTTGGTCCTTGAGCTGGAAAGAAGCGAACTTGACATAGTCCTCAGGCCTGACATTGCTACATTCAAAATGCTTGTTGATGTCCACGGGCCAATCATCGGCATCCGTGGCCTCGGCACAGTAGCTGAAAGACTTGGGCTGATTTGCGAGAAACTGGTTGAGAGTAGCAAAGTGAAACTGATTGTTGCCTTGACCTTGATTGCCTTGCCCTTGAGTACGTTCTTGCAAGAGTTGCAGAATCATCTGAGCATTGGCGTTGGTGGCTGCCATGATAGCTTGCCATGCCTCCGGAGGTGGAGGTGGTGGCGGAGGGTTCGCTTGACTCCCTTCATTGCGATCCGGATTCTGACGCGTTGGCGGAGCCATCCTGAAGAGGGTGACATCTGTTAGCATCTTGATAGACAAATAGATAAGTAGAATCAACGGATAGATATTGCAACATATAGTCTTCACAATAAACATTCGAACGAAGATGAACGAATGAATTCCGTAGTAAATCATCACACTTCCATAAGTTGAGAAGCCACTTGAAAAAGATATGGAATCAACATCTGACTTCGAAGCAACTCGAAAACCACAATACAAAACAAAACAAAGTATTGGCTTGCAGAATAAGCCGGAACAAACATATGATAGATATTTCGTCCGAAGTTTTCGTGGTGGGGCCCACACGTGCTCAATCGTACATCACCATCATGTACAAGGCTGTGCACATGACATACGAAGCGTCCCTGAGTCGGCATAGCCATGGACTCTTTAAGACACTACGAGACCACTGTAAAACCAACCGTGTACAGGCGGACCACTAGACGTCGAACCCCAATCTCATATCATGCGTCTGTCGGAAAGATATCCTAAGGCTACTTGAATTCCCACTTATAAACTCCCGAAACTTTCTGGTTATGCAATCTGGTGTAGGGGATACAGGGGACACAAAATATATCACACAAACTAGCAATCCCTAGATCCAGCTGTATCCATCCGTCAACACATAACCAAGAAACCTTCAGAAATTGTTTACCTCAACCTTCGAAAAACATCCGTTATACAAGTTATGGCAATACTCCCGAACTCCCGCCCCAGTACTGGGTGGCGTCGAGGTGATCTCACCAACAACTGCATAAAAGAGATTTCGATGTCGGCGAAACTCAGGTATTCCAGAACTGCAACGATAAAATTGTGACGACAACACCTCGGAGCTCAACTCCCCGGGACACTGCCACAACCCCTAAATGACAGGAGGTAGCAAGAACAATGTTCTCGTCACAAAACCATCAGAACGATTCCAATATACCCGCGTGATCCTAAATTTTTTTTAGTGAAATTTGAGGAGAGAATAGTCAAAACTTCTACGTCAGGAGACCTCACAAAAGCGACGAAGGGACTGAGGAGTAAAAAGAATCCTACTCTCCGATATATATAATCCTAAGACTCAAAACATTTTTGTTCTAGACTCAACAACGCCAGCGATTCGATCAAGCAGGGGCTCCTAAGTCGGGGATGGCTCTGATTACCAGCTTGTAACGCCCACGATGCGGCTATATCTCCCACATGTCGAGGCACGACTTAGAGGCATAACCGCATAGTGGTTTTGTCGCAAAAGGGTCATCTTCACACAATCCCATGTAATGAACAAGAATGGGATAAAGAGTTGGCTTACAATCGCCACTTCACACAATACATGAATATAAATCATACATCATCCGAAATACAAACATATAGACCGACTACGGTCAAAATCCAGATGAAAATAAGACAACCCCAAATGCTAGATCCCCGATCGTCCCAACTGGGCTCCACTACTGATCATCAGGAAAAGACACATAGTAACGACCACGTTCCTCGTCGAACTCCCACTTGAGATCGACCCCATCATCTGCACTGGCATCGTCGGCACCTGCAACTGTTTTGGTAGAATCTGTGAGTCACGGGGACTCAGCAATCTCACACCCGCGAGATCAAGACTATTTAAGCTTATAGGAAAGGATGGTGTAATGAGGTGGAGCTGCAGCGGCAATAAGCATATATGGTGGCTAACATACGCAAGAGAGAGCGAGAAGAGAAGCAACGGAGCGGTCGTCATCTAGCAATGACCAAGAAGTGATCCTGAACTCCTACTTACGTCATACATAACTCAGACCGTGTTCACTTCCCGGACTCCGCCGAGAAGAGACCATCACGGCTACACACGCAGTTGATGTATTTTAATTGGGGTCAAGTGACAAGTTCTCTACAACCGGACATTAACAAATTCCCATCTGCCTCATAACCGCGGGCACGGCTTTCGAAAGATAATACCCTGCAGGGGTGTCCCAACTTAGCCCATCATAAGCTCTCACGGTGAACGAAGGATAAACCTTCTCCCGGAAAGACCCGATCAGTCTCGGAATCCCGGTTTACAAGACATTTCGACAATGGTAAAACAAGACCAGCAAAGCCGCCCGATGCGCCGACAAATCCCGATAGGAGCTGCACATATCTCGTTCTCAGGGCACACCGGATGAGACATCCTACGAGTAAAACTAGACCTCGAGTTTCCAGGAGGGGGCCCCGCAGTCTACTCAGTTCGGACCAACACTCGAAGGAGCACTGGCCCGGGGGGGTTAAAATAAAGATGACCCTCGGGCTCGCGAAAACCCGGGGAAAAAGGCTTAGGTGGCAAATGGTAAAACCAAGGTTGGGCCTTGCTGGAGGAGTTTTATTCAAGGCGAACTGTCAAGGGGGTCCCATAAATCACCCGACCGCGTAAGGAACGCAAACTCAAGGAACATAATCCCGGTATATCAGTACTAGGGCGGCAAGAGTGGAACAAAACACCCGGCATAAGGCCGAGCCTTCCACCCTTTACCAAATATATATAGATGCATTAATTAAATAAGAGATATTGTGATATCCCAACATATCCATGTTCCAACATGGAACAAACTTCAACTTCACCTGCAACTAGCAACGCTATAAGAAGGGCTGAGCAAAAGCAGTAACTTAGCCAAACAACGGTTTGCTAGGAAAGGATGGTTAGAGGCTGACATGGCAATATGGGAGGCATGAAATAGCAAGTGATAGGTAGCGTAGCATGGCAATAGAGCGAACAACTAGCAAAGCAAAGATAGAAGTGATTTCGAGGGGTGGTCATCTTGCCTGCAAGGTTCTCAGAGTTGTCGAAAGCTTGATCCTCGTAAGCGTACTCAACAGGTTCCTCGTTCACGAACTCGTCTCCCGGCTCTACCCAATACAAGAACACAAGCAACGGAACCACAATCAACCACGAGAAATGCACAAGCAACATGATGCAAAACATGTATGATATGCGAGATATGATATGCGATGCATATGCATGCTTCGGAAGGAAAAAGATGAACATGGCAGTAACTTGTCAAACCAAGCATGCCACTGGAAAGATGAGATGATTTCGGTCGAAATCGATATAAAGATCGTACAGCACCATCATGTACAAGGCTGTGCACATGACATACGAAGCGTCCCCGAGTCGGCATAGCCATGGACTCTTTAAGACACTACGAGACCACTGTAAAACCAACCGTGTACAGGCGGACCACTAGACGTCGAACCCCAATCTCATATCATGCGTCTGTCGGAAAGATATCCTAAGGCTACTTGAATTCCCACTTATAAACTGCCGAAACTTTCTGGTTATGCAATCTGGTGTAGGGGATATAGGGGACACAAAATATATCACACAAACTAGCAATCCCTAGATCCAGCTGTATCCATCCGTCAACACATAACCAAGAAACCTGATGAAAACCCCCTGCCGGGTTACCGCCCTGAACTCCTGAGCAACACACATCCTTTTCCTCAGAGGTTGACTGCAAGAGAAAAGGGCCAACTATGCTCCTCAATTATCAAAGCTCAGAGCCTTCATGGCAAACGGTTTGACAGGAGTTGATCTTGCTTGTTGTTGGATAAGCTGGAGTATTCTACCCTTAAGCCGGCGCTCCGGTTTGATGTGTGAGTATACGGGGAGTTTGAAGGATGCTTAGCGGCACATTGACATTCATCTTATAGATGCAGAAGTCACTGAGGCTGTAAAAAAGATACTGAACGAACTGGAGGCTGTCTGTGCCCAAACCGGACTACTCCCTTTTTGCAGTTTCAATAAACCACCAGCTGTAAGAATCATATAATCTTTTTATCTGAAGTCGCTTCTGTCCAAATATTCTCTGAAAGTGTGATTATTTTCTGACAGGGTGATGATCCGTTCTGGAACAAGAAACCATCACAAGGCAAACCGGCGAAGCCGCAAGACAAACCGGTCAAGCCAGTTTGTCCAAAGACCAAGGTTGTTAAAAAACCTGCCAAGAAAAGGACCACTGCATCCTCCGATCTACCAGCTGATGACGATGTGGGTACTCCGGAACCAGAGGTAGAACTTGACTCTCTTGGTTCATTTTTCGTACACCTCATTGACAATGATTATTATCAGGACGACGCTGAAGGCAGTCATGTTGATGATGTAGAGGTAATCATTCTTTCCTCCGATTCAGATCCTCTGCCGACATCAAAAATCCGTCGAGCAAACCGGAAAGTAAAATTTTCTCACCCCCTTGCTTACTTGGACCCAAACTTTCTTTTGAAGACACAGCAGCACGAGGCTCGCCGCACAACCCTGCACAGCGGCCAGGTAGTTACCTCCGCCGGTTTACCGAACAATGCGGTTCGGAAACGCCGATCAGAGGTCTCTTATCCCATTGATACTTCATGCCCCAAAGCAGGTTGTTTCCGCCAGCCTCTTAACCCGTCTGATTCGAATTATCAGGGTACTTCTCACTCATCTTCTGGCGAGTCGTCAGCCACAAAACTTCCACCCCTGAAAATGGTTCTTGGGTGAGCTATACACTTGTTGTTATCCTTAATGTTGCTTTTTAATATACTGTACTGATCCTCATGTTTATTTTTCTTAGCGCCAAGCCCAGACCCAGCAAGAAAGCTCGGTTGAATAAACCGGCTGATGAAGACGTGGCTGTTGAACCGGAGAAAACTCCAGATCCTGAAGAGACCAACATTGATGCCATACTGAATGACCCACCGCCTCAAGATCATGACTTCGTTGCTGAGCAGGCAGAAGTTGACACCACAAGCTATGCTGACCAGCCAACCAGCCCTGTCCGAACTGACAATAAACCGGCAAGTCCAGTTAAAAATACTGATAAACCGCCAACCCCAGTAATGGCTGCTGATGACAAAGATGATAACATTATGATTACTGGCACTGGCCATACCGCTCCGGGCAATCTTGTCGCTTGGTCAAACCATACTGCCAAAGATGAGCTCTCTGCAATTGGCAAAGGCAAATGGAATGCCGATTTGTCAAATTATGCCCATCCGAATGTTCAAGACCTTCACTCTGGCTTCCTGAACCGTCTGTACACCAGCCGTGACTATGAAGCCGGTTTGGTAAATATGATGAAGGAGCGATATGAGGTAACTTCATAAGTGTTTCTCTCTTATATTTAATTGCAGCTTATCAACTCCAGTAGCCTCCAAGTGACGGTTTAAGATACCAATTTAAACCGGGACTTAGTAACAATTTCATGTTTGCAACAATGCATCTTAACTTCACTGATGTAGCCCCCAAGGGCTGGTTTAACTTCATAAAGATGAACCGGGACTTTGTAGAATAATTCCCATACCAGGATTTTATGAGCATATACACATTAGCCCCCAAGTGCCAAGCTTAATACTTGTATTGTGCTTGGGACTTGTAAAAATTTCTGATAAAGAGCAAATATGCATTAGCCCCCAAGTACTAAGGGCATAACTTGTTATGTGCTTGGTACTTCAAATATGTACTGTCAACTCATTATATATCTGTCTCTTTATAGGCTGAACTGAGCAAGAAGGAAAGCCAAACCGCTGATCTGCAAGAAAATATCAAGTCCCAATAGGCCGAAACTTCCAAGGCAAAAGATGAGCTGATGAGCGCCTTATCCGCTATGGAAAAGCCAAAGGAGAACTTCAACAAGGAGCGGGCGGATTGGAAGACAGAGAAATCCGCTTTGCAGAAAAGAGCTGAAGACGCAGAAGCAGCTCTCAAACCGGTGGTAGATGAGCTGACTGGTGTAAAGCGGCAAGTACATGCTATGACCGCTGCTGTATTTGGTAAGCATTCTTGCTTTATACTGTCAACATATCTTCCCATGTGTTACTGGTTTACTGACGTTTATAATGATGCAGGAACTCGTATTAGCCATCTGGGCTCTGACGTATAGAAGAAATTGAAAGCGGCCTATACTCTGATAGAGCAGCTGTATACCGGTGCGCAGCGGATCATCTGCACCGCTTCACACAATAAACCTCCTCCAACATTGATCAAGGACACCTTAGAAAGGCTATCCATGCTGCCTGCCCGGGTTGAAGAACTAAAGAAAGCTGCGGCAAGGGCCGGAGCTCTGACCGCTCTAACCCGGGCAAAGGCGTGGGTGCCTGATCTTGATCCGGTGGACGTGGCTAAAGGCTTCCCAAGTGTGACGCCCGGATAATTAGGCTACAGTAATCCCCCGTTAATGATGCCACGTCACCTCTGTCACTGTAGTTAATCTCGAGTTAGTTCAAAAACTGATTCAAAATTCAAATTCAAAATCAAGGCAAACAATGAAAGTTTTTAAATATTAAAAGTAAAATGTTCGGAGTGAGCTAAATAATGCATAGGTAATTATGGTGGAGAAACCACACTTTCATAAAATGTTTAAATGCTCAAATGGGAATGAAACAACTTAACCAATTTAATAAATGCCTTTTGTTATTATAAAATGTTAAAATATTTTATTTAGGGGTTTAAGCTCTAGTATCAGCGGTATAATTAGTAATACCGATTTTCGTACAACTTTTATGTTTTTTTTAAAACTTAGATAAGATGGGACTAAAAATAAAACAATAAAGGGAAAAAGAAATAAAAAGAAATGACTCAACAGAATTAAAACAAAACAAAACAAAGTTTGAAAAGGCCCCCCCTCCACTGGGCCATTCGGCCCAGCTGGCCGGCCCAGTCGCCCCTGGCCTATATGGCCCTCCCCACCCCTGGAACCCTAACCGACCCCCACTCCTCCTGCACGATCCCCTCCCCACTCCCTCTCGTTTCTCCAGCGCCGCCACGCACCCCGCGCAGGAGCCCTACCCCCGTCGGTGCGCCCGCCCCGAGGAACCGCCGCCTCCGCCCACAGCTACTCCTCCCCGTCCTTGCGCCACCATGCCCGCCCAAGACTTGGCCGGATTCGCGCCTCCACGTCCTTCGGCCCCGACCTCCGCCGCACCAACGAGCAAGTCCGGCCGGCCTCCGCCGCCCCTTCCTGTTCCCGCATGGATCCGGCTGCATCCATGTCGTCCCCGGCGCCAAGTTCATCCTCCTGTGTCGCCTCGCTGCCCGAGGAGCAACATGCCGCCGCCTGGAGCTTCGTCCTGAAGCTCGCTGCTGCCGCCTCCCCGACCTCGTCGGGATTCGCGTCACCATCGCCATCTCCGCCCTGACCTCGCTGCCTCAAGCACCACCACGAGCCCGCTGCCATCCCCTTCCGGCTCACTATGAGGCCCGCGCCCTCCTCTTTCCCCTGTGCTCCGGCCTCCCCTCCCCTAGCTCGTTCGCCACTGTCACTGGCGGTCGTCGTCGCGCTCGACCGCAGTCGTCGCGCTCCCGCCCTTGGCCGCGTGCCTTGCCGCGCCGAGACGTGCAACCCCGCGTCCCGGGCGCCTCCCCTGCCCTGCTGGCTCTAGCCGCCGCCCCCCCTTTGCTGCTGCCGCCGCGCGTGCCCACACGGGCTGCGTCGCAGTCCGGTCGCACCAAAGCTGCGCGTGCACCCCGCGCGCGCCTTGCGAGCCCTCGTCGGCGATGAGCCCGCTCACCCCAGCCGCTCCCCGCCGACCTGCTGCTGCCCCGTGGTGCCGCCCGGGCCCGACGCCCCTGGGGCTCCGTTCGCCTGCCCCCTTTGCTCCTGTTAACCCGGCTGGCCCCCCTGGGCCACTTACGAGTGGGGCCCGCCCCCTGTTAAAATGAAAAGGAAAATAAAAATGAAAAAGGGATGTTTAAAATTGTTAATTAATTAGATAATTAGTTAATTATCTTAATTAACTTTGATTAATTAGCCTAATGAACATATTTAGTCTAATTGAACCTGCTTAATTAAACTAGACAATGACAATTGGGCCCCACTGCCCCTTTGACCAGTCAACTCGGTCAAAGTTGACTGTTGACCCCGCTGATGTCATGATGAAGTCATGCTGTTGCAATAGATCCGTTTTAGATTTAATATTAATTTCAGAAAATATTTTAAAACTTTGAAAAATCATATAAAATAAACCGTAGCTCGGATGGAAAAACTTTGTACATGAAAGTTGCTCAGAACGACGAGACGAATCCGGATACGCAGCCCTTTTGTCCTCCACACATCCCTAGCATAGCAAACACGCAACTTTCCCCCTCTGGTTCATCTGTCCGAAAACGCGAAACACCGGGAATACTTTCCCGGATGTTTCCCCCCTTCGCCGGTATCACCTCCTACCGCATTAGGGCACACTTGGCACCGCTACTTGTTATGTCATGCATCGATATGCATCTGTTTGCATTGTATTCATTGTTTCTTCCCCCTCTTCTCTCCGCTAGACTACGAGACTGACGCTGCTGCTGGTACCCCGATCGACTACGGTGTTGACGACCCCTCCTTCTTGCCAGAGCAATCAGGCAAGCCCCCCCTTGATCACCAGATATCGCCTATTCTTCTCTATACAGCTTGCATTAGAGTAGTGTAGCATGTTACTGCTTTCGGTTAATCCTATTCTGCTGCATAGCCTGTCATTGTTGCTATAGTTGTTACCCTTACCTGCTATCCTACTGCTTAGAATAGGATGCTAGTGTTCCATCAGTGGCCCTACTCTCTTGTCCGTCTGCCATGCTATACTACTGGGCCGTGATCACTTCGGGAGGTGATCACGGGTATATACTATATACTTTATATACATGACACATGTGGTGACTAAAGTCGGGTCGGCTCGTTGAGTACCCGCAAGTGATTTTGATGAGGGGGCTGAAAGGACAGGTGGCTCCATCCCGGTAGAGGTGGGCCTAGGTTCCTGACGGCCCCCGACTGTTACTTTGTGGCGGAGCGACAGGGCAGGTTTAGACCACCTAGGAGAGAGGTGGGCCTGGCCCTGGTCGGCGTTCGCGGATACTTAACACGCTTAACGAGATCTTGGTATTTGATCTGAGTCTGGCCATTTGGTCTATATGCACTAACCAACTACGCGGGAACAGTTATGGGCACTCGACGTCGTGGTATCAGCCGAAGCTCTTTTTGACGTCAGCGATGGAGCGACGCGCGCCGGATTGGACTGGAACGCCTGCTAGGCTAGGTCTGCTTCCGGCCGCCCTCACAACGTGCAGGTGTGCAATGGCGATGCGCCCAGACCCCTGCGCGCATAGGATTTAGACCGACGTGTTGACCTCTCTGTTGAGCCTAGGTGGGGCTGCGACGTGTTGATCTTCCGAGGCCGGACATGACCCAGGAAAGTGTGTCCGACCAAATGGGATCAAGCGTGTTGGGTTATGTGGTGCACCCCTGCAGGGAAGTTTATCTATTCGAATAGCCGTGTCCCTCGGTAAAAGGACGACCCGGAGTTGTACCTTGACCTTATGACAACTAGAACTGGATACTTAATAAAACACACCCTTCCAAGTGCCAGATTTAACCCGGTGATCGCTCTCTAACAGGGCGACGAGGAGGGGATCGCCGGGTAGGATTATGCTATACGATGCTACTTGGAGGACTTCAATCTACTCTCTTCTACATGCTGCAAGATGGAGGCTGCCAGAAGCGTAGTCTTCGACAGGATTAGCTATCCCCCTCTTATTCTGGCATTCTGCAGTTCAGTCCACTGATATGGCCCTTTACACATATAGCCATGCATATGTAGTGTAGCTCCTTGCTTGCGAGTACTTTGGATGAGTACTCACGGTTGCTTTTCTCCCTCTTTTCCCCTTTCTATACCTGGTTGTCGCAACCAGATGCTGGAGTCCAGGAGCTAGAGATCCCGAGGATGATTCTACATGGAATTCGGCTTCGAGGAGTAGTTAGGAGGTCCCAGGCAGGAGGCCTTGCCTTTTCGATCGTTGCTACTTTTGTGCTAGCCTTCTTAAGGCAATCTTGTTTAACTTATGTCTGTACTCAGATATTTTTGCTTCCGCTGACTCGTCTATGATCGAGCACCTGTATTCGAGCCCTCGAGGCCCCTGGCTTGTATTATGATGCTTGTATGGCTTATTTATGTTGTAGAGTTGTGTTGTGATATCTTCCCGTGAGTCCCTGATCTTGATCGTACACATTTGCGTGCATGATTAGTGTATGATTGAATCGGGGGCGTCACACCAAGCTTAAAAGAAGACGGATCAGAATTTGGCCAGGAGGATCTCCGCGCCATAAACCGGGAAGTACGTCCACTGGCTTGTCAATTGGCTGAATAAGCTGATCTCTCATACTATCAGGCAAGTTATGATGACAAGAACTGACGGATTGCTGCACCAATTCCAGAAGCGCAAAATCTGATCCCTCCAATCCGTAAGCACACTTATGCCCCTGATATTGAACCGTCAACCCTTATAAGCGACGAAGTTGTGTTCCAAGCTTTAACTGGGATCGACTAGACAACTGTTGACTTCCAGCCGCTGGGTAGAGACGAAGAAGATGAACCGGTGCAAGACGATCCGCAGCCGTCAGGTCAAGCTGATAAGCAATCATAATCCGGGGGCCGGTTTAGTCTTCGACGCTGCAATGCTTATTGAGAAACAATTATCCCTTTGGGCACTGAAACGCCTTGTAATAGGCTAGTTAAAACACTTGGTCTGTTATGCCTTCGTGCATATTTATCTGCAACTAATGCGTGTTAATCCGCCATGCTTAAGATATGATGTTCATAGTCCATAGCTATTTATTCAAGTTGTTCCTGCAGATAAGAAGCTTAAAGCGCCCTGGCGGTTTACCACCGGGCGGGTCATGATACCCAAATATATATATGACCAAGGTTGTAAAAGATAACCAAATATGGAAATATATGATACATGTGACCGTTAGGCATAGTGTTGGCTGACCAACTTTGTAATGAGGGTAATAACCCTAGCCCGGAGTAGAAGTAACTCCTGTTATATGATTCCAGTTTACAATAAAACCGTTCTGGGTTGTGATAAACACCGGTTTATCCCATACTGGTGACTTTGAGTCAAAACCAGACCGGGCTGATAGTCTCCGGATTATAACTTGATCATGTACTGACAACTTGTAGTTGACAGCCTAACCAGGTTGATAAACACCGTTTGAAAACATCACAAATCTTATCAAAAGAAAGAGAAACTTAGCAAAAGGCAAATAAAACCGTTGTAGTCGAGGCCTTTCACGGGCTGCCAGGCCCTAAATTCGACAGCAAAGAATCCCCAAGCAACATTGTGAGCTGTGCTCAGTGGGTGCCTATGTTTGAGTTGTTGTTTTACAACACTCTCTTTGGCCCCGGATTGATGTGGCTTTGAGCCGATCAAGAGGTGTGACTGTGGTTCGAATACGACCAAGCCCCAAGTGATGCTGTGGCATTGCGCCGATCAAGAAGTGTAGCTATGGTTCGGGTACGACCAAGCCCCCAAGTGATGTAGTGGCATTGCGCCGATCAAGAGGTGTAGCTATGGTTCGGATATGACCAAGCCCCCAAGTGATGCTGTGGCATTGCGCCGATCAAGAGGTGTAGCTATGGTTCGGATACGACCAAGCCCCCAAGTGATGCTGTGGCATTGCGCCGATCAAGAGGTGTAGCTATGGTTCGGGTACGACCAAGCCCCCAAGTGATGTTGTGGAATTGCGCCGATCAAGAGGTGTAGCTATGGTTCGGATACGACCAAGCCCCCAAGTGATGCAATATGAAGCTTAGAGAAGCTAAATCAAGGGGTAAACCGGACGCCGCTTTGTAAGCTCCATGTAACCACACATGATGTAAGAAAAACAACAGATACCCCGCTTTAGCCGAGGTTCCGGTTTATTACATTGATCATAATATATACATTGTCATAATATGTACATAAGCAGAGCCGATAGCTCAAGTATAGTAAGGCCGAAGATGAGCAATATTCCACGGCCGGTTGGTCTCCTCCTCTGATTTACGTGAGTCTTTACGCTCTCGAACATCGATTACGTAGTACGACCTGCTGTGTAGATTCTTGCTGACCACAAAGGGTCCTTCCCAAGGGGGGATAGCTTGTGCATATTCGTCTGATCCTGGATGAGCCAAAGCACCAAATCACCTTCTTGAAAGGTTCTGGTTCTAACCCGGCGGCTATGATAACGACGCAGATCTTGTTGATAAATCGCCGAACGGGCTGTCGCCATGTCACGTTCCTCATCTAACAGGTCAAGAGCTTCCTGCCGTGCCTTCTCATTGTCAGCTTCAACATATGCCGCTACACGAGGCGAGTCATGATGGATGTCACTAGGAAGAACTGCTTCCGCTCCATAAACCATGAAGAATGGTGTGTATCCTGTCGATCTGTTGGGTGTGGTATTGATGCTCCACAACACAGAAGGTAACTCCTCAACCCTACAACCCGGCGTTCGTTGCAAAGGAACCATAAGCCGGGGTTTGATGCCTCTCAAGATCTCTTGATTGGCCCTCTCCGCTTGACCATTAGACTGTGGGTGAGCCACTGATGACACGTCAAGCCGGATGTGCTCACGTTGACAGAACTCCTTCATGGCACCTTTTGACAGATTGGTACCATTGTTGTTATAATGCTGTGTGGAAAGCCGAACCGGAAGATCACCTTTTTGATGAATTGAACCGCCGTGGCTGCGTCACACTTACTAACTGGCTCTGCCTCCACCCACTTCGTGAACTTATCAACCGCCACCAAAAGGTGGGTCTTCTTGTCCTTGGACCTCTTGAAAGGCCCAACCATATCCAGCCCCCAAGTTGCAAACGGCCAGGTGATTGGAATCATCCTCAATTCTTGGGCCGGTACATGAGCGCGCCTTGAGAATTTCTGACAGCCATCACATCTTTTGACCAAGTCCTCGGCATCAGCATGAGCTGTCAACCAATAGAAACTGTGATGAAACGCCTTGGCCACCAAAGATTTTGAACCGATGTGGTGACCACAATCTCCTTCATGGATCTCACGCAAAATTTCACGGCCTTCCTCAGGAGACACACAGCGTTGAAACGCCCCTGTCACACTACAATGATGTAACTCTCCATTGATAATAGTCATGGACTTGGACCGCAGGATTATCTTCCTGGCCAAAGTTTCATCCTCTGGTAACTCGCCCCGGTTCATATACGCCAGATATGGAACCGTCCAATCCGGGATAACATGAAGAGCTGCCACCAACTGAGCTTCCGGATCAGGAACGGCCAAATCCTCTTCACTAGGGAGCTTGACGGACGGATTATGCAGAACATCCAGGAAGACATTAGGTGGAACCGATTTATGTTGGGAACCCAGGCGGCTTAAAGCGTCCGCCGCTTCATTCTTCCGCCGGTCCACATGATCCACCTGATAACCTTTAAAGTGACCTGCAACAATATCCACCTCACGACGATATGCTGCCATGAGTGGGTCCTTGGAATCCCAAGTGTCGGACACTTGTTGAGCCACCAGATCCGAGTCACCGAAGCACTTAACTTGGCTTAGGTTCATCTCCTTAGCCATCCGAAGACCATGGAGTAAAGCCTCATATTCAACTGCATTGTTAGTGCAAGGGAACATTAAACGAAGAACATAACAAAACTTATCACCTCGTGGGGAAGTTAATACGACTCCAGCCCCCGAGCCCTCCAATTGCCTGGACCCATAAAAATGAATAGTCTAATAAGTATGATCCGGCTTCTCTTCTGGCGCTTGTAGTTCTGTCCAATCATTGATGAAATCCACAAGTGCCTGAGATTTGATCGCCGTTCGGGGAATGTATTTCAACCCGTGAGGCCCGAGCTCTATAGCCCACTTAGCAATCTGACCAGTTGCTGCCCTGTTCTGGATTATATCTCCCAATGGAGCAGAGCTGACCACTGTGATGGGATGACCTTGGAAATATTGCTTAAGCTTCCGGCTTGCCATAAAAACCCCATACACCAAATTTTGCCAATGCGGGTACCTCTGCTTGGACTCAATAAGTACCTCACTGATATAGTAGACCGGCCGTTGAACCGGATATTCCTTTCCGGCCTCCTTGTGCTCCACCACAATAGCCACACTAACAGCCCGGGCGTTAGCTGCCACATATAGCAACAATGGCTTTTTGTAAACCGGAGCAGCGAGAACCGGCGGATTAGCCAGCTGCCGCTTTAAGTCCTCAAATGCTTCATTAGCGGCGTCACTCCAGACGAAGTTATCCGTTTTCTTCAGCATCTGATACAAAGGGATGGCCTTCTCGCCAAGGCGACTGACAAACCGGCTCAACACGGCAATCCGGCCTGCCAGGCATTGAACATCATTGATACACTTCGGTTTAGCCAAGGAGGTGATGGATTTGATCTTTTCCGGATTAGCTTCAATGCCCCTGTTAGACACCAAAAAGCCCAAGAGCTTGCCTGCAGGTACACCAAAGACACACTTGGCCGGATTAAGCATCATTTTATAAACCCGCAGGTTATCAAAGGTTTCCTTCAAGTCATCAATCAATGTCTCCTTCTTCCTTGATTTTACCACAATATCATCCACATAGGCGTGAACATTGCGGCCGATCTGTTTATGAAGACAATTCTGCACACACCGTTGATAAGTTGCCTGGGCACTCTTGAGGCCAAAGGGCATGGACACATAGCAGAAGGCTCCAAAGGGAGTTATGAAGGCTGTCTTCTCCTGGTCCTTAACTGCCATTTTGATCTGATGATAACCAGAATATGCATCCAAAAAACTTAAACGCTCACAACCGCCGTAGCATCAATAACTTGATCAATACGGGGGAGGGCAAAAGGATCTGCTGGACAAGCTTTGTTGAGATCTGTGTAGTCCACACACATACGCCAAGTGCCGTTCTTTTTAAGGACCAGCACCGGATTAGCCAACCACTCAGGATGGAATACTTCAACTATAAATCCAGCCGCCAAGAGCCTGGCTACTTCTTCTCCAATAGCTTTGCATCTTTCTTCATTGAACCGGCAGAGAAACTGCTTGACCGGTTTATACTTGGGATCAACATTGAGAGTGTGCTCAGCGAGTTCTCTCGGTACACCTGGCATGTTAGAAGGCTTCCATGCAAAGATGTCCCGATTCTCACGGATGAACTCGATGAGCGCGCTTTCCTATTTTGGATCCAAGTTAGCGCTAATGCTAAACTGCTTGGATGAATCGCCAGGCACGAAGTCAACAAGCTTAGTCTCATCAGCCGATTTAAACTTCAGGGCCGGATCATGCTCTGTAGTTGGTTTCTTCAACGAAGTCATATCTGCCGGATCAACATTGTCCTTGTAAAACTTCAACTCTTCTGTTGCACAAACCGACTCAGCATAAGCCGCATCACCTTCTTCACACTCTAGAGCAATCTTGCGGCTCCCATGCACGGTTATAGTTCCCTTGTGACCCGGCATCTTGAGCTGCAGATGGACATAACAAGGCCATGCCATAAACTTAGCATAAGCTGGCCGTCCAAATAGGGCATGATACGGGCTTTTGATTTTCACCACTTCAAAGGTCAAAGTTTCTGATCTTGAGTCATGCTCATCTCCAAAAGCCACCTCCAGAGCTATCTTACCAATAGGATACGCTGATTTACCAGGCACCACACCATGGAACACCGTGTTGGACGGTTTAAGATTTTTATCTGTTAACCCCATGCGACGGAAAGTTTCATGATAAAGGATATTGATACTACTCCCTCCATCCATGAGTACCTTTGTGAACTTATAACCTCCCACCTGAGGTGCCACAACCAGAGCCAGATGACCCGGATTGTCAACCTGGGGTGGATGATCTTCTCTACTCCATACAATCGGCTGCTCGGACCAGCGCAAGTAACGGGGCACCACCGGTTCAGCGGCATTCACCGCCCTTTTATGAAGCTTCTGATCGCGCTTGTCCAAGCTAGTGGTGAAGACATGATACTGTCCGCTATTCAATTGCTTCAGGTTGCTCTGGTAACCCGACTGCTGCTGCTGCTGATTGCCCTGATGATTATAGCCACCTTGGTTACCCTGATTACTTTGATTGTTATGTCCGCCCTGATTACCATGGAAACCTGAACCGGAATTTCCTCCACCATAACCTGGCCCATGAGACCCAGGGCCCAAACCGCCTCTTGGTCCATGATCATACCGGAAAGAATCAAAATTTTGAATTCTTGAATGATGTAACAATCTTTCCAGAGGTGCGTGGACGGGTCCTCCTTCGTCCCATGCTTTGGACAGGGCTGGTTCAACAGATAAGACAAACGGTCCGGATTAGGACTTGGCCTTCCACCGCGCTGGGGCGGTTTACCCTTACGCCGCTGGCCCTTGTCATGTGTTTTAGTATTAGCCACAAAGTCTAAACCGTGGTCCGCCTTACGCTTGCCGCCGTTTCCATGACCCGATGGGTTGTGGTGCTGCCACTTGGCGTTGCCGCTCTTTTTGCCCTTCCCTGTCTTATCATCGTCAGACTCGGGATCCTTGGTACTATCAAAGTCGGCATACTTCACCAGTGCAGCCATGAGGGTTCCCATATCATTACAATGACGTTTGAGCCGTCCCAACTTCAACTTCAGGGGTTCAAACCGGCAATTGCCTTCCAATGTTAAAACTGCGGTGTCAGCGTTGATGCGGTCCGATGAATGCAAAATCTCCGAAACCCGGCGCACCCAATGGGTTGTTGACTCTCCTTCCTCCTGGACACATGCAGCTAAGTCCACAATTGACATGGGCTGCTTGCATGTATCCTTGAAATTCTGAATAAACCGGGCTCTCAACTCGGCCCATGACTTGATAGAATTAGCCGGTAAGCTCTTTAACCAAGTGTGGGCTGTCCCTTCTAGCATCATGGTGAAGTATTTCTCACATGCATCATCATCCACATCCAGCATCTCCATGGCCATCTCATAGCTTTCGACCCATGTTTCCGGGGATAAAATCGGCGGTGTAATCCGGCACCTTGCGCGGGCCCTTGAAATCCTTGGGCAGGCGCACATTGCGCAATGCCGGGACGAGACACGGCACTCCCAAAGAACTAGAGGTAACTCCTGGTTCCACCGATGTGGTTGGACGAACCGGAGTAAGTTGACGGGCTTCATGCTGCGCCGCTAACTCGGCCTCTCTGCGTGCCCGAGCCCGGTCCACCACCTCCTGAGCATCACCAGCACCACCCGCCGGGTTATTGCCACGGGGCAGATCACGGTTCCGTGCATTGCTTGACACTGCCGGTTCATCCATACACCTGCTGTAACTCCGGCTTGGACGGGGAGTGGAATGAATCCGATCGCGACTATATGAATAAGCCTCTTGTTGAACCAAGGCTGTCTGAAGAAGCTCCTTAACCCGACGCGTCTCGACCGCCGCCGGAGAATCGCCTTCGATCGGGATGGCCGCCAGTCGTGAAGCGGCAGCGACAATGTTGTCCATCGGGTTAGAGTAATGACCCGGTAGCATGGGGACATGCGGTGTTACAATGTTGTTCTGATGAGGCGGATCCACCAAACGTGGCTGAACCAGCGCCCCTGCTCCAGGTGCCTCCACCCGGTTTACCACCGGCGGATTACTGGTCCCTGCTCCTGGGGTGTTAAAGAGATTTCTGGCGTCATAAACCAGCGGCAGGTGAGATCGGTGCCTCCTCTTCAGGACTTCGTTCGACGCACTCTGATCCAGCATAATCCGGTAAGCTTGTGCATCCAAAGCGGCCCGCTCCACGACTATCCTGGTATCCTCAGCTGCTAAGTCGGCTTGGCCTGGGTGATCTGATCTTTCACTTTCGCGATTTCCGCATTGTGTGCATCCTGATCCGCCGGGTTAACCTCCGCCATCAGCGTTGCCAACGCGTCAAACAAATCAGATAGAACCTGAGCTGGCGGTCGCACATGGCCTCCTGCCCCGGCCATTGTTGCCACTGCCGATCCGGAAATCATCGTCGCTGCGGTCGAAGAGTGGAGCGCCGGTTGCGTGCCGGCCATGAAGATCGCAACCCAGTTTGGCAGATCAAAGGGGTCCGGAATACTGTCGCCATCGGAACAGCCCCCAATCCGGCCATCTTGTAACTGATATAACAACTCGGTCTCTCCGGTCGATGACTCGTCGCCGGAATAAACAACGGTCTCACCACCTGATTCCGATATATCCCCAGATTCCCCTCCATGGATAACTGCCACGAAGGCACGCTTCATGACAGGCTTGACCCGGGCAGATCTTGCACGCTGAGCCATTTCGACGAGGTCGGTGCAGATGTCCGGCTCAGGGCCCGGTTCGCCGATCTTGCCAATGAAAACGTGTATGCCACCAAAGGGGACCTGGTACCCGTACTCGATTGAGCCGGCCTCGGGGCCCCAGCCTGCATCGTCGATGTAGAGCTTGCCGCGACGACTCTTGGTCATCTGGACCACAGCGTCTTGAGTCCTTCGAAGTTGCCCGCCAAGAACTTGAAACCATCGTGCGATAGCCCCATGGTGGGCGCCAACTGTCGTGGTTTTGTCACGGCAGATGTCCTAGAGAAAGGACTTAGTCGTGGAGCCATCGCTACGGGTTAACTTAAAGGGGTTAAAGTGGACAAGGGACGCAAGAGAATTTATACTAGTTTGGCCCCTTACGATGAAGGTAAAAGCCTACGTCTAGTTGTGATGGAATTGCTGGGGTTTCGATGACCAGGGAGCGAATACGCTTTGCCTGAGTCTCGAGTTGTTGTCTGTTGTCCTTGAACCGCCGCCGGGTCGTCCCCTTATATACATGGGTTGACGCCCGTCGGTTTACAGAATCCCGAGGCCGGCTCATAATCGTGTCCGGCTCGGTCTCTGCTACTTCTATCTTACAACATAAGTTTACATATCAATGTCGGTTTATGTCTACAGACCTTAAACCGGCTTTGGGCCCTGGGCCTCCATAAAGCGTCACCGTCTATCTTCATGGACTTCAGATACAGCTGAACTACTTATGGGGTTAACCCGGCCTCTCCTGGCCGGTTTACGCCCAGTGGTAATATCCCCAACAGTTCCCCTAACAAAGCTTTCAATGAGGAATTTGCCGCTCTCATGACCTCTAAGTTCAATATGTTGTCGATGGGAGAGTTGAAGTTCTTCCTTGGTTTCAAAGTCAAACAAAGAAGAGAAGGAACCTTCATCAATCAAGCCAAATACACTCAAGACATGCTAAAGAGATTCAAGCTAAGTGATGTCAAGCCGGCTTCCACTCCATTGCCCACCAAGTGCCAACTTGACATTGATCCCAATGGTAAAGCGGTGGATCAAAAGGTATATCGCTCCATGATTGGCTCCTTGCTTTACCTTTGTGCATCTAGACCAAATATCATGTTGAGTGTGGGAATTTGTGCACGGTTTCAAGCCGCACCTAAGGAAAGTCACTTTTTGGTGGTCAAGCGAATCTTTCGATATTTGGCTCATATCCCAAACTTTGGCTTATGGTACCCAAGAGGAGCGAACTTCAAGCTTGTAGGTTATTCGGACTCGGATTGGGCGGGAGACAAAGTGGATAGGAAGTCCACTTCCGGAGGGTGCCAATTCCTTGGTTGCTCTTTGGTAAGTTGGTCTTCTAAGAAGCAAAGTTGTGTGTCTCTCTCATCCACCGAAGCGGAGTATGTGGCGGCCGGTAGTTGTTGTGCACAACTTCTATGGATGAGGCAAACTTTAAAGGATTACGGTGTCATTTGTGACAAAGTGCCTCTTTGGTGTGACAATGAAAGTGCCATCAAGATTTCTCTCAACCCGGTGCAACACTTCAAGACGAAGCATATTGAGATTCGGTATCAGTTCATCCGGGATCACATTAGGTGAGGGGAGATCGAGCTCAACTACGTCAACACTCATGATAACCTTGTAGATATTTTCATGAAGCCCTTGGATGAAGCAAGATTTCGCGAGTTAAGGCATGAGCTAAATATCCTTGATTCGAGCAATGTTGCTTGAACCCTTGCACATCCCACCATACTCAACTTGTTATCTTGTTTAGGTGTAGGCATGGACAAACGGGGAGTGTTGTTCTCTCAATGAACTCTCCCTCCCCCTATTATGCATAAATTGATCAACTCTTTCACATTAGCCATTTTTGATGGTACTTATGCTTCAAAGACGAGCTTTGGTCATGGGCCCAAGGATAATTCTTCGCGGTGCCATACCAATTGACTCAAACATAGGTGGCTCCGGCCACCGCCCTCTCTTTAGAGAGGTTTTGTTTAGTGTCTTAGTCCTTGTTGTCTCTTGTCTTCCTTTCGTCGTGTCGATCTTGTTTGAGTTGTCTCGTGTGTCCGTTCGCTTGAAGGTTGCCTTGCAAAGACTTCGTTTTCCCTTTCTTGAAACTTGCATCTTCTTGAGCTCATGGTACTATCGCGGCCTGCCACGGTACTACCTCGTGAGGAGCGCACGGTACTTCTGCACCCAACGCGACAGTAATTTTTTACTGCCGCCCGGGGGAGCAGTACTACCGCCACGGTGCGGTACTTCCGCCCGAGCAGTACTACCGCGATGACGTGCGGTACTACCGCACGGCCAAGGGAGCGTGGGGGTTAAGAGCGGGCAGGGGGAGTTCCAACTCCCCCATACCCATTCATCTGTCTCTCTCCCCGCCGTCTCTCTCTCTCTCTCTCACTCAAGAACGGCGCCGGAGACCCTCGCCGGATCTCCGTCTCCGGCCACTCTCCTCGGATTCCGACCGGTGGGGTCATTCCCCACCACCTCCTCTTGCCATGGAACAAGGTTTCTCCCCAAATCTCTCTCTCCTTTGTTCGCTCTTTCGCTTCTAGGTTTTTGGGGAGATGCATGTTGTTCTTGAGATTTTAGGCCAAATCTTTGCAAGAGTACGATGTAGGAGAGTAGTGATGCGTAGAAATTGTACTTGATATGTTGTCCTGTGGTAGATTTGATCAACTGTAGTACCGCCTCGTTGTCACGGTTGTTCTCAGATTCAGTTGGTTCGGATCTGACGCTATGCGGTACTACCGCATCTCAGGTGCGGTACTACCGCTCGTACGGTACTACCGCTCCTCAGGCGCGGTACTATCGCGCGAGCCGCGGTACTAAAATCCTATTGCCGCTCCGAGCCCCGGTACTACCGTGCCGCCGCCGGTACTACCGCGACTAGGAGCGGCACTAAAATTTTAGTACCGTGCGAACAAGCAGTACTATCGTTGTTGTCAAATCTTCTTTACGAAGTGCCCATTCTACTTGTTACACCTGTTTTGCTATGGTCTTTGCATTGATCCTTCTCGCTTCTCGTGCGTGTTTTGTGTTCTGTGTCTTAGGTGGTGGCTCCGGTGCCCCTTCTCGCCGTTCCAATCCCAGCCGTGACACGGGTTCCAAGCGTCTGCGCAACCAAGATGAAGCCCCAGAGGGGTCCAATGCCTCCACCGCAGGACCAAGACCACCGCCACCAAGCAGAAGGAGCCCTCCATGGGCATGGATGAGATCCCACTAGCAGAGTTTATCTCTCGAAGGAAGATCAACCCTTATGTGAATCCTCGTGCCAACATCAGAGGCAATGATCTGTTCTGGACCAAGCAGCAGAATCTCATTTATTTGGATTTGATCAAGGGCTAGCAGAACACTTATGTGGACGTGCACTGGATTGATATGAATCACATGAGGGAGGAGAAGCACCGTGCCTACTTTGGAGAGGCCTTGGATCTCGTGGAGCAGTTTGCCATTGAGGATGTGATCTCTTTTCAGCTGGACTTTGATCCCGAGCTTGTGGCCCAGTTCTTTGCTTCGGTATACTTTCACACTGAGGAGGAACGGAGGATGACCTGGATGACCAATGGACGTCAGCTGACTGCTACATGGAAGGAGTTCATGGCTTTGCTCAGTATACCTGATGAGGGGCTCAACACGCCCGTTGGAGTTCGCCCTCATGCCAACCCCGAGTCTGCCAACAAGAACAAGCTCATGCAATATTATGTTGAGAAGCTCCTTCCAAGTGGCAAGAAGGCGTGGGTTCTGATCCCTTTCCTTGACATCATGCACCGTTTCTTCCGCAACTCTCTCTTCCCACGCATTGGGGACAAGGACAAGGTGCATGCTTATCTTGTGGACATGCTGCTTCTCTGTGAGGAGGCGCGTCTCTCTCAGACTCAGCCTTTGGACGTCTCCCACATCATGTGGTGCGAGCTTCGGTTTGCGGTATTCAACCGTAAGGTTCCCATCTATGGACCTTACCTGTTTCTTTTGATCTCGAAGACGTGGGAGAAGCTATTCCCTCAGGATGAGTTTTTGGCCCCTGACTGGATCCGTCATGACCCCATCAGACTCCGCATCAAGCCCCAGTGGGCTAACACTACTACTCGTGCTGAGGCGGGGGCTGCTAAGATGGCTGTTGATGGGGAGGAGAGTGAGGCGGAGGATGCAGATGAGGACCGCTCTGCTGGGTATGCCCCTCCCTCCACTGAGCCCTCATGGGCTAAGAAGCTGAAGGCCAAGATGAAGGCCTTGTTCTGCATGCAAGCTAAGGGGCAGTACCGGACTCACGTTGCCTCCAAGGAGAGTCGCCGCCGCGACAAGAAGATCATGAGGGTTTTTGGCGAGGAAGTCTCCGGCGGCTCCGAGGAGCACATCACTCCAGAGGCTGAGTGGATGGCAAAACAAGGCTACAAGTGGACAGACTCTGAGGAGGAGCCCATCCCCGCTGCCGAGTCCGACGAAGAGCGTGCGAGTGACTACTCCGCTTGAGCCACCACTTGTGTTGTAGGTGTCCTCTCTGCCTTTTTGGCGTCTTGATGCCAAAGGGGGAGAGAGTGTAGGGATTTGCGAGTCGTGTGTCGTGCTTGGTTTGCCTTGCTTGCCTTTGTTTCCGTTGAACCTTGTTTGCTTTGGTTTGATTTGCGCTTGTGAGACTTATCTATCATATGGTGTAAGACATATGCACTCTATCGCACCTTATTGACCTTACGATATCTTGTGCTATTTATATTATGCTCATATTTACTATCTTGCTTAGTGTTAGCCTTATCGTTGCAAGATATGCCTTGTCTATAAAATATAGGGGGAGTGTTGATCCTAGTATGTGTGCCATGCAGTCCAAAGCACTTATCTAGATAGCACACATCTAGGGGGAGCCCGTCTATATTTTAGAAATGTGGGGTTTGCTCATACTATATTTTTTCTCCCTTGTGCAAATCCCGTATTGTCATCAATCCACCAAAAAGGGGGAGATTTTAAGGGCATATTTATCCCCAAGGTGTTTTCGTGATTGATGACAATGCGTTTGCGGACTAATCGTGTGCCATGAGTATTTTAGACATTTCATCACTAGGCACAAGACGGTTTGGTGCCCCTCGAAGACTATTGAAGACGGTGTTTCTTTCTACGTTTCTTTTCAGTGGATTTGAGTGGTAGGAAAGCCGTAGTATTAAGAGGGGGTCCGCTTTGGAAAGGTTTGGGTGGAATCTTCACGTACACATCTACTCCGTTTGCACCTCCTTTCCTTTGGCTCTTTGGAGCATCCTCCGTCGTTTCTCGTCTATGCAAATTGTTTGCTGAGCTTGGCCTTGCGGTAGTACCGCTCCCTGGGGCGGTAGTACCGCAGGCCCTTGCGGTAGTACCGAACCCCGGTGCGGTAGTACCGCAGGAGCACACGGTAGTACCGCTCCTCTGGAGCTGTAGTACCGTGGTCCCCAGGCCAGGTGCTGCTGCGGCTGCAGTAGTAGGGGCGGATATAATTTTTTACATCCGCGCCCTACGCGGTAGTACCGTGCCCTGTGCACGGTAGTACCGTGCGCTCTAGCCTGGCTCAGCCACCGCGCGCTAGTACCGCTCCTGATGTGCAGTACTATCGTGTCGGATTTTTGCATTGACCCCAACTCAGCGGAAGTTGCCACGGATGTATTTTTATATGTCCGTGCCTTCCCGAAATTTTGAACTTCCCTGCCTTGCGGTAGTACCGCAAGGGGGAGCGGTAGTACCGCAAGGGGGAGCGGTAGTACCGTGCCAGCGGTTCTACTGCCCACCGCTTCAGTGCGTTTGGGCTATCCAGGTTTGTGCTGCTCGGGCGGTAGTACCGCGGGGCCCTGCGGTAATACCGCATGCCCTTGCGGTAGTACCACGGCCCTGGCGCGGTAGTACCGCGCTGCGCATGCTGGGTTGGTGGATAACGGTTGGATTTGTCCCACCACTATATAAGGGGTGTCTTCTTCCCCAAGTTGACCATCTCTTCCAACTCTAAGCTCCATTGTTGCTCCAAGCTCCATCTTCGCCCGATCTCTCTCCCTAGACAATCAAGCTTGTTGATTTTCTAGGGATTGGTTGAGAAGCCCCCGATCTACACTTCCCCCAAGAGAAATTTGATCCCCCCCCACTAATCCGGATCTTGTTACTCTTGGGTGTTTGAGCACCCTAGACGGTTGAGGTCACCGCGGAGCCATAGTCCATTGTGGTGAAGCTTCATGGTGTCGTTGGGAGCCTCCAATTAAGTTGTGGAGATTGCCCCAACCTTGTTTGTAAAGGTCCGGTCGCCGCCTCCAAGGACACCAATAGTGGAATCACCGCATCTCGCATTGTGTGAGTGCGCGAGGAGAATACGGTGGCCCTAGTGTCTTCCTGGGGAGCACTGTGCCTCCACACCGCTCCAACGGAGACGTACTTCCCCTCAAAAGGAAGGAACTTTGGTAACACATCCTCGTCTTCACCGGCTCCACTCTTGGTTATCTCGTGCCTTTACTTGTGCAAGCTTATTTGTGTTATATCCCTTGCTTGCTTGTGTGGTTGTTGTTGTTGCATCATATAGGTTGCTCACCTAGTTGCATATCTAGACAACCTACTTTGATGCAAAGTTTAATTTGGTAAAGAAAAGCTAAAAAATGTTAGTTGCCTATTCACCCCCCCTCTATCAACTATATCGATCCTTTCACTAATGATAAGAATGAATTGATTCCACAAAGAATTGTTGCAGGTTATAGAATGGTAATTGATTTTTGCAAATTAAACAAAGCTACTAGAAAAGATCATTACCCTCTACCTTTTACTGATCAAATGCTAGAAAGATTGTCCAAACACACACATTTTTGCTTTCTAGATGGTTATTCTGGTTTCTCTCAAATACCTGTGTCAAAAGAGGACCAAGAAAAGACCACTTTTACTTGCCCTTTCGGTACTTTGTCTTATAGACGTATGCCTTTTGGTTTATGCAATGCACCTGCTGTGGAAAATATATGATGCTAATATTGTGTTGTTGTGAGTTGTATTGATGTGACCCTCGTGGGAATATATATAGAGTACATGAGGAGTAGAGGCTTGGAGTACAAGACAAGTTACACTGTTTAAACATATTCTATCTCTATCTCCTTATCTCTAACTTAAACCCAATTATACTTCTAACATTCCCCCTCAGTCGTAGCAGGAGTGAAGCAGACGATTACGACTGAATTTGAAGTCTTACGCTTTCGTCGTCTTCTCCGCACACCATCAGCAACTGCGTCTCTGATGGCTGATGGGTCGACACCTAGGACGGTGACTGCGTCCCCTTTTGGTGCCTTCCCTGTCTTCTCCTCTATTCCCTCCCGCAGTCATAGCGGGAGTGTCATGGACGCAAGTGACGAGGCGGACGCTGTTAACTGGAGTTGTTGCCGATGTGTTGCTGTAGACCAAGCCATTAATGTCGATGTCGAGGTAGCCGATCATGGTGATGTAGCCGTGGTCAATGTAGTCGTGGTCGGTGATGTAGCCGTCGTGGATGATGAAGCCGCATAGAGCCGGAGGCGCAAAAAAGGCGCTATGACAGAGCTGCAGACGTGGACGATACACCTTGCAGATGTCAGAGGGTGCCGTCGGCGATGAGTCCATCAGTTTTGCCAAGACCAGAGGAAGCCCATCGAGCACACATCGGTTTTTCCAGAACCATGTGGCCGTGTAGGGTCGCCATTGTAGTGACACCGTGTCAATGCAGTCGTGCCGTCGTGGATGACGTGGTCGATGCCGTCTTCATGACGCGGTCATCGCCTTCATCAAGGTCGCGTCTTGCAGAAAAGTCTGTCAAAGGATGCTAGGTGTCCATCTTGTGGACGAGGTGGCGGCGGTGTGTTGACGATGATGGTGATGAAGACCACGTTGATGAAGACATTGGCTATGAAGTGTCGGCGATGACGTTGCAGCGGTGTGTCAACGATAATGTGTCTCTTGAAGGCGTCCCTCGCGGCGACCAAGTGTCGATGCCGTGTCGTGCTAGAGAAGTCAATGAAGAATCGCGTTGCTTTCCACACCGGCCTGGCATGTGGATGATGCATGTTGATGTCGCTTCTCGTAGATGTACTCGACAATGTTCTATAATGTGGTCGTACAACCCGGTGTTGATGTTGGGCTCGATGAAGAATAACTATGCAGATGGCGTGTCGATGTAGCGTGCTTGGGGCGCCCGCGGCTGATGCTGGCATAGTGCCCTCCCGTGATCCGAGACAAACTCTTGCGTCGTGGTCTCGTGGAACATAACTCTCGATGGTGTCCGGTGCTCATAATGTTTGCGCTAAACCGCGTTTGCGCCTAACGCGGGCAGCTCGCCGCCTGGAGTTGATGGAGTTCGTGTGCGCAGGAGGCCGGTTGGAGGTGCAGCGAGTTCAAGGATTGCATCTGGTCGCAGTCGAAAACCCTAAGTAATTAGCATTGATGAATAACCTTCATGCAACCATGTAATCTCTTAGGTCTCACATCCATGCATATGTGGCCGAGTGATGGTTGCATGCACGTTGCCTGCCGGGTCGAAGCTGACTTGCGCCTGAGCTGGACGGAGTCCCGCGCCACCGCAGGGCGTCACTGATTGAAGCCGGCTCTCCAGCGGCTAGGTTTGGTGCACGCCTGCTGGATCATGCACGTGTCGCCGCGGAGAAGCCACACGAATCTGGTCTGCTCAACGAAGCTTGCGGGGCCGGCTCGGGGAAGACTCGGGCGCTCGATGTAGTTCGGTCGGATGGCTCGTGGCTGGCTGTAGACTTGTATGGCTCGGCGATGCGTCGGCTGCCGAAGTAGGTTGGCGGCGCCGCCGTCCCAGTTGCACGGATCTGCAGGATTTTCTTCGTCGGACGGGATTAATCTAATACAAATTTATCTGGCTACTGAAAAAAGAAATCAATCTAACTGAATACCAAAAATTGGAATTGACCTAATCTATGAAAGTGATCTAATCTATGTAACCGATGTGATCTTTTGATCAATCGGGTGCCGCGCCCCCTGGGAGAGGAGATTAATCTTCCCGAGGCCGGCGTGCTGCGGAAGTGGTGGAACGTCCTAGGATCGGCGTCGTGAGACTAACCGCTCTAATACCATGTGGAAAATATATGATGCTAATATTGTGTTGTTGTATGTTGTATTGATGTGACCCTCGTGGGAATATATATAGAGAGTACATGAGTAGTAGAGGCTTGGAGTACAAGACAAGTGATGGTAGCTGCAACTACGTCGGTATTTCCCCGGAGAGGGAGGGATGATGTAGCACAGCGACAGTAGGTATTTCCCTCAGTTATGAAACCAAGGTATCGAACCAGTAGGAGAACCAGTAGGGGCTTCACAACGTAAACAGCACCTGCACACAAACAACAACACCTCGCAACCCGACGAGTTAAAGGGGTTGTTAATCCCTTCCGGGGTACGACGCCTCAAGATAGGCAAGCGGACGTGAGGTAAATTGTAGTAGATTGATAGATCGAACGCCAAATAAAATAAATAAAGATAAAACGCAGCAAGGTATTTTTATATTTTTTGGTTTAATAGATCTGAATAAAAATGCAAAGGAAAAGTAGATCGCAAGGCAAATATATGAGAAAGAAGACCCGGGGCCGTAGGTTTCACTAGTGGCTTCTCTCGAGAAAAATAGCAAACAATGGGTAAAGAAATTACTGTTGGGCAATTGATAGAACTTCAAATAATTATGACGATATCCATGCATTGATCATTACATAGGCATCACATCAAAGATTAGTAGACCGACTCCTGCCTGCATCTACTACTATTACTCCACACATCGACCGCTATCCAGCATGCATCTAGTGTATTAAGTTCATGGAAAACGGAGTAATGCAATAAGAACGATGACAAGATGTAGACAAGATCCGTTTATCTATATGGCGGTAGATATAGATCTCATCTTTCTATCCTTAGTAGCAACGATACATACGTGTCATTTCCCTTTGTGTCACTGGGATCGAGCACCGTAAGATCGAACCCACTACCGGGCACCTCTTCCCATTGCAAGATAAATAGGTCAAGTTGGCCAAACAAAACCCAAACATCGGAGAAGAAATACGAGGCTATAAGATATCATGCATATAAGAGATCAAAGAAACTCAAATAACTTTCATGGATATAAAAAGATATAACTGATCATAAACTCAAAGTTCATCAGATCCCAACAAACACACCGCAAAGAGTTACATCATATGGATCTCCAAGAGACCATTGTATTGAGAATTCAGTGCGCGAGAGAGAAATCCATCTAGCTACTAACTATGGACCCGAAGGTCTACAAAGAACTACTCACGCATCATCGGAGAGGCACCAATGGAAGTGGTGAACCCCTCCGTGATGGTGTCTAGATTGGATCTGGTGGTTCTGGACTCTGCGGCGGCTGGATGAATATTTCGTCGACTCTCCTAGGGTTATGGTATTTTTGGGGTATTTATAGAGCAAAGAGGCGGTCCAGGGGGCACCCGAGGTGGGCACAACCCACCAGGGCGCGCCAAGGCCTCCTGGCACGCCCTGGTGGGTTGTCCCCTCCTCGGGACTCTGCCCAGGTGCAACTAGGGCCCATCTGCTTCCTTTTGGCCCATAAAAAATCATCGTGAAGTTTCGTGGTATTTGGACTCCATTTGATATTGATTTCCTACGATGTAAAAAACATGGAAAAAACAACAACTGGCACTTGGCACTATGTCAATAGGTTAGTACCAAAAAATTATATAAAATGACTATAAAATGATTATAAAACATCCAAGATTGATAAATAAACAGCATGGAACAATAAAAAATTATAGATACGTTGGAGACGTATCAACAAGTTACACGGTTTAAACATATTCTATCTCTATCTCCTTATCTCTAACTTAAACCCAATTATACTTCTAACACCTGCTACCTTTCAAAGATGTATGACTGCTATATTCTCTGACTTTTGTGAAAATATTTTTGAGGTTTTCATGGATGATTTCTTCATTTACAGAACTTCTTTTGATGATTGCTTAAGCAACCTTGATCGAGTTTTGCAGAGATGTGAAGAAACTAACCTTGTCTTGAATTGGGAGAAGTGCCACTTTATGGTTAGTGAAGGTATCGTCTTGGGGCATAAAATTTCTGAAAGAGGTATTGAAGTTGATAAAGCTAAAGTAGATGCTATTGAAAAGATGTCGTGTCCTAAAGATGTCAAAGGTATAAGAAGTTTCCTTGGTCATGCTGGTTTCTATAGGAGGTTTATTAAAGACTTCTCTAAAATTTCTAGGCCTCTCACTAATCTCTTGCAAAAAGATGTTCCTCTTGTTTTTTATAATGATTGGGTAGAAGCATTTGAAATACTTAAGAAATCCTTTATTTATGCACCTATTGTTCAGCCACCTGATTCGAATTTACCCTTTGAGATTATGTGTGATGCTAGTGATTATGCTGTTGGTGCTGTTCTAGGTCAAAGAGTTGATAAGAAATTG